>NC_141695.1:602367933-603567933 GCF_964263255.1 Lissotriton vulgaris | reverse complement strand
TGGTCGACCTGGGAACTCCCCGGAGCCCCCACAGGGTGCTTCATGTCAACAGGCTAAAAGCATATGTCGACAGGAAGGACATGAGTTTGCTCATGGCCCTAGATGAGGGACAGGAAGAGGAGAGTGACCCTCTCCCCGACCTGCTCACTCAGAATCCTGACGATGGCTCGGTAGATGGTGTTGTCTTTTGTGGCAGCCTCTCCGAACATCAACAGAGCGACTGTAAACAGGTTCTTCAGTCGTTCCGACATCTGTTTTCTCTGACACCCAGTCAGACCGATTGGTGCACCCATGAGGTCGACACTGGTGACAGCTTGCCCGTAAAGAGTAAGATCTACAGGCAGCCTGATCACGTTAGAGACTGCATCAAAAGTGAAGTGCAGAAAATGTTGGAGCTGGGAGTCATTGAACCCTCGGATAGCCCTTGGGCTAGTCCCGTAGTTCTAGTGCCGAAACCTCACACCCAGGGTGGTAAGAGAGAGATGAGGTTCTGCGTAGACTACAGGGGTCTCAATGCAGTCACTAAGACTGACGCCCACCCAATACCAAGGGCAGACGAGCTTATTGATAGGCTGGCTTCGGCCAACTACTTAAGTACGTTTGACCTGACAGCTGGGTATTGGCAAATCAGGTTAGCTGAGGACGCCAAGCCTAAAACAGCATTTTCAACCCCTGGTGGGCATTATCAGTTTGTGGTGATGCCCTTTGGTCTGAAAAATGCACCTGCCACCTTCCAACGGTTGGTGAATCACGTCCTTACTGGGCTGGATGACTTCTGTGCGGCGTATCTTGACGATATTGCTGTCTTTAGCTCCACCTGGGAGGATCACCTGGTCCACCTGCGGAAGACATTGGAGGCGCTGCAAGCAGCAGGCCTCACTATCAAGGCCACCAAGTGCCAGATAGGGCAGACACAGGTTGTATACCTGGGCCACCTTGTAGGTGGAGGTCAGGTTCAGCCACTGGAGAGCAAGATACAGTCAATCAGGGACTGGGCTCCTCCAACCACCCAGACTCAGGTTCGAGCTTTCTTGGGCCTGACTGGTTACTATAGGAAGTTTGTCAGGAACTATGGTTCCATCGTGACACCATTAAATAAACTGACAAGTAAGAAAATGCCAAAAAAGGTTCAGTGGACAGCGAGCTGTCAAAAAGCATTCGATGACCTAAAGCAGGCCATGTGCACGGCGCCTATCCTCAAGAGTCCGGACTACTCCAAACCATTCATTGTCCAAACAGATGCTTCTGAGTTGGGTGTGGGAGCTGTTCTTTCTCAACTGAATTTTGATGGTCAAGACCAGCCCATTGCTTTCATAAGCAGAAGGCTGACCCCTAGAGAGAAGAATTGGTCAGCTATCGAGAGGGAGGCCTTTGCTGTGGTTTGGGCCCTGAAGAAGCTGAGGCCATACTTGTTTGGCACTCACTTCAAGATTCAGACCGACCATAAGCCCCTCTTGTGGCTAAATCAGATGAAGGGTGAAAACCCCAAACTGCTTAGGTGGTCCATTTCCCTCCAGGGGATGGACTTCACAGTGGAACATAGACCTGGTACTGATCATGGCAATGCCGATGGGCTCTCCAGATATTTCCACTTAGAACAAGAAGACTTACCTGGTCAAGGTTAGCTAGTTGTTCCGACGTTTGGGGGGGGGTCATGTAGGAGAGTAGGGTCTGCAATCCTATGATCACCCAGATTTTTTGCTTTTGTTTCACTGGTTTACGACTTTCTCTGGCTGTGGGCCTGCCAATCAGACCCACAGCCTGGTTGTTCTCTTTCTAAATTACAACATGTACCCTAGGTGCATTTACCAATTGGTACTGGGCCACCTTATCAGACCCTGTAACTCAGGGCATAGGTGTACCCAGGGCCGCCAGGGGCTGCAGCATGTATTATGCCACCCCTGGCTGGCCTCCTAAATTTGACACAACTGGCTGCATGACAGCTGGGGCAAAGTCGTGTAATCACCCTTTGCTTTAGGTATAGTAGCTCTATATCTAACCATCCAATGGACACCCGAGTTCCTATCAGTCACTCCTATGGCAGGCCTTGACAATCCTGAAGGCAGAGTGCATGGGCTCGTGTGAACTGTGTTCTGGCCCGAGCCGAGCCGGTTGCAGCTTGCGGAGAAAAGACCCAATGGCTGTTCCATGATAACGCGTGCCACATCGGTAACTTCGGTGTCGCGTTATCAAGACATGTCGAGTAAGGTGTCATACGAATCGGGATGCTGCCCTCTCACCAACTCTGGCGACGAGGTTAGCATTCCGCCCTTCTAGAGGGACACGACATGTACGTAACTGTGAACCCCGGTTAAAGTTAACGAAAGCCTCAGCTCCACAAAATGGATGCTGCCACCACAGACACGAGTCTGACCTCCTGCTGCTGGGAGTCCTTCCAGCGAGGAGCACTTGGACAAAGGGTTTCCTGTCGAGGGCGGTGTTCGCACCGTCCCAGACAGGGTTTGTGTATTCTGGGTAGGTAGGGCTTTTGCGAGAAGGTGACTGCGGAGTGGCACCCCGGTGCTCACTACGCATCTGCCGGTTAGAACCAGTTCCAGGGGCGACAGCCCTGGCCTGGGGAAAGTCCGGCAGGGGAGAGGGGTGTAACTACCCCCCTTCCTGGTCCCACCCTTAGGGCAGGACCTAGTCATGTAACCGCCCCTTTCTTTAGGATAAAGGCCGGAGCGGGGACCCTTCCAAATTAGATCATCTTTGAATCAAGAATACTTTCTACGAAAGGACTTCAAGACTCTTCTCAAGATTTCTCCCTTGTGGCTAAGGAGTAGTCACCCTGCATCAGCGGGCACCATCTAAGAACTCTGCGGTTTGCTGTAAGTCCTTCCTCAAGGAATCCGACGGCCCAGCTCGACGAGAACCGGCTTCCCTGGCACCTCTGACCTCTACCCACGTCATCAGCTCAGCTGTGATCTGTGGGTGCGACGAGACCTCGAGGGACCGGCCATCATCAGAACCTGCACGCTCTTAAAAACCAGCACGACCATCGAGGTAACTCTCTGGTGAGTGCTCTGGGGTCCGAGAAGCCCCGACCCTGAGCCGCTCCAGCACCGAAGTGCAGTCTCCCAGCATCTCCACGATCTGCGTGGGGCCCTTCTGCTCGCTGCTCAGCACGTTGTCTGGTCACTAGCCGCTGGCTTGTGTCCTTCTGTGACGACATCCGAGAATCATCACTGCCGGTCTGGTTGCTCCAGACTGGCCCTTGCTTCCATCTTCTCGAGAAGCCCCCCGGACCCTCCTGGTCCACTCAAGACGCCGACAGCGACATCCGTCGTGGGACAGCTCGCACCTCCACCGTGGTCGCCGACAACGCCTCCTGGTCCGTGAGACTGCAGAGCCTAGCGTCGCCCACTCACCTGGTCGAGGTGACGGCCAACCGGTGCCTTCCTGGTACCCTCTGACTACTGGCTAGTAGTACGAACTTGGTCCCCTCTGCTTTCAGGTTTTATCAATCTCCGATCCAGGCTTGGATCTCTACGAACTATTCAGCACTGGTCGCCGGCCAGCAACTCCTTTTCTTCCGGCTCCTGGCTCGTCAGCGAAGACCCCGACGCCTGTAAGACTTGTGCAGCCGCAGCCCTCGTGGCTAGGTAACTTGGCATTTCAGTGCCTGCATAGCCCCCTTACTCTAGGGTCCCGAGTCCCTCGCTTCCGACTTGCCTTAACCTTTCCGTGTCCTCGGACACTTGTTTTAACTGTGCACTTAAAGTATTTGCTAAAGAGATTTGGTTTGTGCTAAGTACCCTGTCCTCATAAAGAGTACAGGGCTGTTGTGATTCTTAATAAATATACTGTTTATTTTCATAACACTTGTGTGGTGTCCTTTCACTGGGTGTTCAAGGGGTACATGTGTGGTAAACAGCTGGCTTAACACGCCCTCTCGAGTCTTTAGCCTTAGACTGCTCGTATCCACGCTACTAGGATAGCTGGTCTATAGGTTGACTTACAACCAAACACCATAAGGGTCGTTGGAACGATACATAGCGGTCGCTAGAATAGCGAACGTTGCATATCGGGCCAACTTCTCACACCCACGACTCCAGCCATCTGGACTCCCAGCAGGGAGGAAGCAGCAGCTGAGGCAAGGAAGGAAAAGAAGTTTGCAGAACAAGCCCCTGAATGTTTGGATGAACAATTAAGCAAACTGGATCATTTGGAGCAGGGCGGTGGCAGTGCATGATAGAATGAGCCACCGGCTCACCCTATGCCGGCCGAGCTTAGGTGCCTAAAAGGGCATCATAAAGAGAAGCTTAAAAAGGCAGAAGTGGCTCAACATTCCCCGAACCGTAGTGGAGGGCATCCAACAGCGGGTCAACAGTCAGGGGGACCGAAGGGGGCTGCATATTCAGAATGCGGGCAGCCATGGAAACAACTATTATAAATGCCGCACCAGCCTCAGTAGGCCTCTGAGGAGGGGACAATACCTCATCCGTGGGTGAGGGCTGTAAACTGAGCCTCCCACCTTAATGGAGTTGCCAATGTCCAAATGAAGGAAGCCCCATTGACGAATGAGGGTCCTGATGGGACTCCTGAGGAGGCGGAGAGTCTGTCGGAGCCACAAATTCCAATGGGGGGGGGAGGCAAGGGGAGACGCCGAACTCCCCCTGGAAGTTTCGGGAGAGGAGGCAATGATCCGGCATTGAGGCGGCCCCTTTCTACCTCGTCCAGCGCTGAATCGGCCTCGTCCGGCGCCGACTCTACCTCAACCATGACAGGCTTCGGTTCGAAAGGAACGGTGCCGGAGCCGGGGAGGCAAGTCTATGGCGCTGGACCGGTGTTGACTGAGCCTCAACCACAATAGGCTCCGGTTCCTAGGAAAAGAACGGTGCTGAAGCCGTGGAGGCAAGCCTAGGGTGCCGAACTGGTGCCGGCTCAGCCTCCGAAAAGGCAACCGCCTGTCTGGAAGGCCGAGGCGGGCTCGGGGCCAAGCTGTAAGCACCAGCAACCACCTGCGACCCCACAGGACTATGTGGCTTGGTAAGGGCGCTATGGGTCGAACAGTGGGACCCAGCCGGGTAGTGTCCTGACAACGCCATATCTCCATCATCCCAAGAGGCAAGGGGCTCAGTCGGCGCCGGGGGCGAGTCCACTGGAGACCCCACATGTAGTGGAGGGTCTGAGGACGCCCAAGGGAGAGGAGGGGACCTAAGGGAGGCTTGCAGGGCCGCGACATATGCCGCCATTCGGGTCAGAGTCGCCCCCAAGCCAGGAAATGGCGGATAGGGGAGGGACAACTCCCAAGGGCACACGTCCGGGGAAATCCGAGAACTAATGCCCAGAACTAGTGCCCCCGCCAACAGAAGGAAGGGAGGTCGAGGATCTCAGCGACATGTGCTGTGACTTACCAGGAAGAGGGGAGCGACTGACACGGGAACCAGGTGACCACCGACGCCGCAAACGGAACCCACTGCCACCGGGACCTGCCGCCTAAGAGGAGGCAGGGGGCCATGACGACTCCGACCGGACAGGCGAGCCGAAAGTAGCTGCATCCGGCGCTCTCGCTGGGACTTCAGCTAGAGTTGTTGGCAGGCATCGCAATCCGTCGAGTCGTGGTGTTCGCCCAGACACCACATGCAGATAAGGTTTGGGTCCATCGCGGACATTTGCCGCAAACAGGAGGTACATGTTTTAAAGCCCAAAGGCATCGCACACTGTTCCAGACGTGAAGCGTCAGAGGGGGCCTGAAAACAGGCCAGAGGAACCGCTTACTCCGGATCCACATTGCACGTGGAAAAGAAGGAAACTGACATCTGCGCGCCGGGAGGGACTTATATGACCTCCCTGACGTTACGTCCGTGGACGACGTCAGGGCGGGGTCGTGTGGAGGTGCTGCTGTAAAAAATTTCCAGATCCAGTCCGACGCCAGGGGATAATTTAAAGTTAAGGAAACTGCGGCTAGATGTCTCTATCAGATATTACACTTTTTGGAGGAGACCAACCAGAGCCAAATGCAATTAATATAGAAGGCTGCATCAACCAAAGTAGGCGAAATGTCGATTGAAATTTACTTCCCATTGTGTCAAAACAGGTCAATATATTAATATACTTAAACAACAAAAGAGTGATCATGGGTGTGAAACCAGGTGAAAATAAAAGGTTACACTCCCTAAAGCAAAAAGAAAGAGAGAGAGAATGGGGGTGGGAACGGGTTAGTGAGGGGACAATTCTTGTTTAGTATGAAGAACCCTCACTCACCGACCTGGTCGGTGACATGCTTCATCATGGGGTTCCCACCGGGTAGACTGAATGTCTGCCCGGTGTGCTACAACACCTGATGTTACAGCGGAGCTGGATTTTGAGTTGTGAATAGTGAGAAGTGAAGGTTTTAAAAGAAAGCAAACTGTGTCCCAAAAATACTTTTTATTAAGAGACCAGCTTGCGTTCATTAAAAAAAAGTGAGGCGGACACCAAAAGGTCACAAAATTGAATTAATAGTGTCCTTAGTGTAAAAAAACGGTCCAATATATTAATACGTCAAAGACGGAGAGATGGACAGCCTTGTCCTAATGATGTTCCGCAAGCTCTGTACAAAAAAATTATCCAGGGTTCAGGCCAGGAAATATGTGCAACCTGTTCAATCACTCCTTGCAAGCAGAAGAGATCTGGGATAGTTGGCGGGGCTCAATAATTAGTCCAATATTTAAGGGTGGAGACAAATAAGTTTTGCGAATTACTAATTATTAGCATTGTTGGACACTGAAGGTAACTACTTCTTAACAATCCTTCTTGATGAACTTACCAGTTGGGCAGAGGAGAACAAACTGATCCCAATACACCTGGTCGGCTTTATAAAGAGCATATGAACTTTTACAAACATCATGTTGCTCTCCATTTTAATTGATAAGATGAGGGACAAAAATCAGAACCTGCATTTCTGTTTGGTGGACTAAAAGTCTGCAGTTGACAAAAACATCCTCTAGCCAAAGCTCTACAGGTGCAGTATACCAACTTCACGAATGAAAGCAATCCAGTTTCTCAACACAAAGCCATGGATTAGAATAAAACTTGGAGCTGGAGATAGAATATCAAGGAAAATTCCAACAACACAATGATAAAAACAAGGCTGCGACCTCAAGCCCTTCTTGTTCAATCTGTTCCTGGCTGACCTTTCTCAAGACCTAAACAAGGTCAGATCACATTTGCCTCAATTGGACAATTTCAGCTTCACTAATCTAAGCAAGCGCCGGGAAACCCTTTGTGGGTAGCTGTGCGCTATATAAGCTCAAATACATACATACATACTCTATGTGGACAATGTAGTCATAATCAGACAAACCAAGAATTGCTTGCAGCAGCTGATCAACACACTATCCCAACATTCTGAAGCTCATGCGATGGAGATCAACTGCTCGGAAACAAAGACCTTATCTATAATATGCAAAAAGCCGACAATGCATAAGTGGTTTCTTAAAGATGAGTCATAAGAGAATGTAACACATATTTCGGGGTTACGGTGGACACAAAAGGTACATGCTGCACCTACAATTCAAATAACTAGGAAGGGCGACGCTGGAAAGTTGCCTTTCAGTGCTCTTTTTTATTCACTAGGGAGGCCCTAGCATGCTACCGATTTGTAAGGTGATCTTTGCCAGGCTCCTCCCAATTCTGGCATATGGGTTGTGGTCTGTCACACAAGCACAATAGAGCAAGCTATCTTAAGAACATGCAGATATGTATTCTCTCTTCCAAGGCACAAATATGCCTTAAATTCAGGATTCCAAAATACGTGCTGTCAAGATAGGGAGCCTAGGTGAGCTGCTGTTAGATTGAAATTAGCTCGCAGCAGAATCTTAAAGGAAGTTTTATGGTTAGCTGCAAGAAAATAAAATGATTTGAGCCCAGTCAATGTATATCTGGAGAAAGCAATAAACATGCTTCAGCCGTGACTACCCAGAGATCGCATGAATGGATGATTATTGGCAACTACACGATACTAAAACAGCCAGAATATTTTGGAGTGATTTATTCACTCTACGTAAAGCTAAGGCATACGAGACACGAATCTGGCCTTACTTCACTAAGATCATATTTACAGCCATGGCAGAGGATGGGGGAGGCCTGCTGGGTGCTGCCTATGCAGGTCTGCAAAAGAGGATATTATGCATTTCATCCGTATTTGCCCTGCACTTATGAATGAAAGGAGAAAACTGTTGAGAACTCTCTTTCTGGAAAGCGGTTTGCGCATATGGCACTCATAAAGCGAACAGTAATTGTCTGTTTCAAACCAAAGGACCCTATTCTCAACTGTAGGTTTGTGAAATTTCTATCTGCTGCCGAGTCAAGGCTAAGAGCTTGCAAAACTCATTGTAAGGCGAATCATGTCTCAATTGCTTACCGGTAATTGCATTACTCGGAGTCCTACTCCCTCGCTTCCATTACTTACGTAGTCGAGGGAACCCTGCCTCACCAGACACCCATAACACGTGATTTTATCACGCGGGGGCTATAAGTAGCCCCCACCCCCCTCAAACCTCGTGTAATAACACAGAGACCGAAACCAAAGCAATTGGTTGGCCTGGACTACCAGGGAGGGATGGAGGGATGTAAGTAATGGAAGCGAGGGAGTAGGACTCAGAGTAATGCAATTACCGGTAAGTAATTGAGACATTACCTCATCGTCCCTCCCTCGCTTCCATTCCTTACGTAGTTGAGAAGTACAAAGCCAAAGAGGACAACCAAATAAGGTATGCAAAAAACAGGTTTATTAAAAAACACAGACAGCAGGGAAAAAAAACACTAGTCAGGAATCATAGCGGAAAGAACCCTGTACCCTAAAACATCAGCACGGTCAACCTCCTGGCCAATCCGGTAATGAGAGACAAAGGTCAACGGCGAAGCCCAGGTGGCAGCCCGACAAATCTCCGAAATTTAAGCCCCTTGGACTTCCGCATAGGATGCCGCCATGGACCGAGTGGAACGACCCGGAACCCCCAAAGGAGAAAGGCGCCCCGCCGCCTCGTACGCCAAAGAAATCAGAGACCGAACCCAACGACTCAAGGAAGGAGTAGAAGGACGCAAACCCCGATTCACAGGCCCAAAATTAACAAAAAGTTATTCAGACAAACGGAAAGGAGCAACCTGTTCCAAATAGACCAGGAGAGCCCGCCGAACATCCAAAGAGTGCAGCTGCACCTCAGACTACAACACAGGAGAATCAAAAAAAGGAGGAAGAATCAACTCCTAATCCCGGTGGAACTGAGAATCGACCTTAAGACGAAAGGAAAGGAGAGGCCTCAAAACAATCCCGTCCTCAAAAACCCTACAAAAAGGATGCTTGGAAGAGAGAGCGCCCAGCTCACCCAGGCGGCGAACAGAGGAAATGGCCACCAAAAAGAAGGTCTTGAAGGACAAATGGCGCAGATCCACAGAAGTAAAGGGCTCAAAGGGAGGGGACATTAGAGCGTCCAGGACCAGAGACAGATCCCAGGTGGGAAAATACCGCAGAGGGGCAGGAAGAACATTACCTAAACCCTTAAAAAGGCGACTAACCAACCCAACAGGATCGGAGAGATTGCCCCAAGAGTTCCGAAATGCCCTAATCGCAGCCCACTGCAAACGAAGGGAAGAAACATTCAAGCCCAAAGCAGAACCCTCCTGGAGAAACAGCATCACCTCAAACAAGGAAGAGGAAGAAGTGTCCAAACCCTGGCCACGACACCACCGTCTGAAAGAACACCAGTGCCACAGGTAAGATTTGTTGGGCGCCTAGCCGCCTGCAGAGTAGAGGTCAAGCCAGCCGGCACACCCTTACTCAGCAAACCTAAGCTTTCAACCTCCAAGCCGCCAAGCGCATCTGGACCAGAACATCCCTCTGCAACACCGGGAACACCAAAGGGGACGGAGACAGAGGCAGCAACCATTCCACCTCCGACCTCATCACCACCAGGAGAGGAAACCAGGAGGCACGAGACCAAGCTGGAACCACAAGAACCACCGGAGTCCCGAAGGAACGGACCCGAAGAAGGAAGCATTGAAGAAGAGGGAAAGGAGGAAAGGCATATAGAAGCCCGTGAGGCCAGGGGCAAGAGAGTGCATCCACCGCCCAGGCCGAACTCTCCCGACTGCGGGACACAAACCGGGACACCTTGGCATTGCCCCGACAAGCAAAGAGGTCCACCACCGGAACACCCCAACGCACAGTCAGATCCACAAACAACTCCTGACGGAGGCAGAAATCCATAGAGGACGGGATGGCCCTGCTGAGAGCATCCGCTAGGGAATTGGACACCCCCGAATGTTAACAGCCGAGAGAGCCACAAGATGAGACTCCGCCCAACCGAACAACTGAGATGCCGCCAGACACAAGGACCTGGTCCCCCCCTGTCTGTTCACATAAGCCATGGCAGTGACGTTGTCCGTCCGAACTAGAACAACTGAATCCTGCAGAAACCGGGAGAAGGCCAACAGAGTCAGACGGACCGCCTCCAACTCCCTCCAATTCGAAGACCTCCTGCCCTGAGAGGGGGACCAGAAGCCCCTGGTCCGATGAACCCCCAGCCAGGCCCCGAGAGGCTGGCATCCGTGGTGACCACCACGGGTTCCAGAGGAGAGAGAGAGACCCCCTTCAGCAGATGATCCCGAACCAACCACCAACCCAGAGCCGATCTGATCAGAGGGGACACCGGAATCGGAGAAGAGAGGGGAAGGCAATGGGGAGACCAATGCACCAGAACATGAGCCATCAGAGTGTGCAAATGAACCCGGGCCCATGGAACGAGAAAGACCGTGGCCGCCATGTCCCCCTGCACCTGGAGCCAACAACCGGCCACCTGAACTGGACTGGACAGAAGAGACAGGATGTTTGAATGAATCTTGACCACCCGAGCCTCGGGCATAGTGACCACCCCCAAATCCCTCCGAAACCGAGCCCCAATGAAGAGACGATCTTGGGACGGAACAAGGAAGGATTTCCCCACATTGATAAGAAAGCTGTGTCCCCTCAAAACAGCCAGGGCCACCTCCGTGTGACTGAGAGCCCACAAAAATGAGGGAGCATGGACCAACCAATCGTCTAGGTAAGGATGGAGAAATATCCCCCGGGCGTGGACCAAAGCGACCAAAGGAGCCAGAAGCTTGGTGAAGACCCGCGGAGAGGACTTCAGCCCGAATGGCAAAACCGCAAACTGGAAGTGAGAGTCGCCAATCGCAAAACACAAAAACTTCTGATGCCCCCGAGCCACCGGAACATGAATATATGCATCCTGCAGATCGATAGAGGTCATGAAGTCCCGGACCCCCACCAACGGAATAATGGACTGCAAGGTCACCATCTTGAGGCGAATGGTCCGAACCTAACCATTCACCCTCTTGAGGTCCAGAACTGGCCGGAATCCCCCTGACACCTTCAGGACCAGAAACAAAATGGAATAACAACCCTGACCCCGCTGAGCCAGGGGGACAGGGACAATCGCCCTCTTCTCCAGAAGATCCCGAACACCATCCAGAAGTGCCACTCGTTTTGCCTGGGACTTGGGGACAGGAGTACAGATGGTGCCCCAGCTGGGAGGAATTGCGACAAAGTCGATAGTATAACCTCTCCTGATAACACTCAATGCCCAGCAATCCGTCACATCCAGAATTCAAGCCTACAGGAAAAACAACAGCCTGCTGCCCACAGGTCTCAAGGCGGCCATGCTTGCGTTGTCAGGACCTCCGCTTGAAGGCATCCGACGGACCCCTTGGACCAGGCAGAGAAGCCGCCTTCTTGGGCTGGAACTTACGCCGACAGTCCGAAAAAGCCTTAGAGGACTGCTGTGAAGACTGGAAAGAAGAGGCCGAGGAAGGAGCCAGATTCCAGAAGCAGCGAGAGCGAGATGCAGCAGGCTTGCTCTTGTAAGGCAGAGCATGCTTACGGACCTTAAAAGCCTTAGTGATCATACTGTCCAGCTGCTCACTAAAAAGCATCTTGCCGTCAAAGGGGATCTTAAGGAGAGAAGACTTCTCTGAAGAATCCGCCTTCCAGTCCCGCATCCATAGGTTCCTCCAAGCCAGAACTAAGGAATCAGAAGCCATGGAAGAAGAACGAAGCACATCCGAAGAGATGTCAGCCAAGAGCTTGGCCTGCTGTTCCATGTGGACAAGCAAGTCAGAGCAGTCCGACTCATCCTGGATAGCCGTGGCCAGTTTCCCAAAGTCAGACACCAACGACTGAGCTGCATAAGCAGAATAAATGCCAGCACGCATAGACAAATTACCAGCAGAGAAGGCCTTTTTCAGCGCCCCATCCACCTTTTTATCAGTTGCATCAGCCGGAGAACAATCCTCAGGATTAATCGCCGTACGACCAATCAGGGTGGCCAACATGGCATCCACTTTGACAGAGTGAGGAAGAGAAACCTCCCCCTCCTCCAAGGAGTACAGCTTCTGCAAAAAGCGAGGAACCGAGGAGCGCTCCAGATCACGCCATTCCCCAGAAATCAAGTCCTTGATGCGCCCATGAAATGGCATTGCGAGAACAGGGGGTTTAACATACTGTGGAAAAATGTCATCCGACCCCTCAAGCGCAGAGAAGGGTGAAAACCCTAATTTCGCCCTAATGTGCAGGATAATCGCAGGAACCTCCTCCCTACGCGCAAACTTCCCGGAAGAGGTAGAAGGAATGGCAGCGCCTGAAGAAGAAGAGTCCTCAGAGGGAGAGTCCACCGGACCCACCGCAGGACAAGAAGACTTGCGCCTGGCAGGAACCCTGGACTCCAGAGCGCGAGCCACCGCCGCCTCAATCATGTCCTGGACCTCAGTAGTAGAAAGCAGGGCCGCAGAGTCCTCCGGACCCTTGGACCTCGTCCGATGAGCAGGGATCGACTCATCATCGTCAGAGGAGGAGAAGGACAAAACATGCCTGCGCTTGGAAGCATGCTTCGACATAATGAATCCAAAAAGCAGAAGCACAGCCTAAGCAGCATAAATAGGGAACGGACCAGCAGCAGGGACCAATCAACAGGCACAAAAACAAGGAGGGAACGCCAAAAACCAATAAAAAAAGAGAGAAAAGCGGACCCCCCCCCCTTAAAAACACAGAAAAACCAATCAAAAAATCAAGAGAAACAATAAAAATAGGCCTCACACGAGGCCCTTACGTGAAAGAGGAGCAGAAACAGCCATGCAGCGCCCTCCAAAATCTGGACGTGATCCGACAGGCTGCCCTGATGCTGTGCCCACTGGAACTTCAGGTCCCACTAAAGAGCGCAGATATGCCATGTGGCATGCGTCACCAGCAGGATGCAGGAGGCCATCAGGCCCAGAAGCCGGAGAGTCATCCTGACTGACACACGGGATAGAGGCAGAAAGAGGGGAATCATAGCCTGAACATCCCGGACTCCCTGCTTAGGAGGATAAACCCAAAACGGAGTCAAATCCAGAACTGCTTCGATAAAAGGGAGCTTTTGAGAGGGAATCGGGTGCGACTTTGGATGAGCTGCGACTAACACCATCACTTTCGTGAACACCCGAGGGGCGTTGGTAAGGCCGATGGGGAGCACGGCAAACTGAAAATGCTCCTGGCCTACCATAAACCGCAGGTAACGCCGGTGGGCCGGCAGGACAGGTATGTGAAAATAAGCGTCTTGCAAGTCCAACGCTACCATCCAGTCTCCAGGACAGTCAGGACCTGAGCCAGAGTCAGCATCTTGAACTTCTCCTTCGGAGGAAGCGATTGATGTCCCGGATGTCCAAGATGGGGCGCAAACCCCCCTTTTTATTCTTGGGGACCAGAAAGTAGTGGGAATAACAACAACTCCCGACTTCCTGATCGGGAACGTACTCAATGACCCCCTTGGCCAGAAGGGCTGAGACTTCCTGACGGATAAGAGCCAAATTATCCCCCGACATGCGGTGGAACCAAGGTGGCATGGCGGGAGGGGAGGACAGAAAGAGGAGCGAGTAACCTTGGCAGATTATCTACAGTACCTACTTGTCCGATGTGATCTTGTGCCAGTGGTGGAGGTGGAGGCGAACCCTGCCACTCACTGGCGTGGGTTGCCCCCTGAAGCTCGGATTAGGAAGGTTTTGAGGCGGAAGCAGCGGGGTGAAGTGGACTGACCCACACGCTGAATACCAGACCCGCATCGCTGAGGCTGGTTCTGCACAGGCTTGCTGGAAGAGAGCTAAATGTCAGACAAAAGATTCCCCTGGGGTTGTTCAAATGAGAAGGCAACAATTCTTACAGGCTACCACACAAACACCAAGCATGCATCAAGATTCAAAAATTGGGGCAATGTGAGATAGAACAAAACAATTCTGTCAAAATTAATAAAATTAGTGTGCACAATTTATTCAAATATATAAAAAAACACAAAATTAAAAACAAGCAGATGTTAAAAGAAACATTTTAAAATAAATTTTGGGAACACAGACACTAAATGGAACAGATCAAGTACAACATATAAACCTAAACAGTTCCTAATGTACAAAAAACAGGGGGTGCAAAAATAAAGGTAAAGATTCCACCACAGTTGGAATGGTCCTTTGTAGATATATATATTGCACTCCTCCCTATTACTCTCAACACGTTTCGACGGACAATAAAGATATAGCCGCCTTCATCAGGAATATTTTATATCTGTAATCCCAAAAATAAGTATCAGGAAAATCGTCCTTGTCGGTGGAATAAAAATCAGCTACAAATATGTAGTCCGCACAAGTAGAAATACGATAGATTCTCAGACTTTCAATGAGACCGTATATCTTTTAGTAACAAAAGCAGCCATATGAGGTCAGCCTTGAATCAAGCAATGAAAGGATGTCTTAGTCCTCTTTGCTCAAAGAACGATGTCACCAAAGTAGTCAGTATTTAATACTTGACAATGTAGGAAGGCCTATAGATAGAGCCTTTAGTGGAGATATTTCGGCACGCGGTAAATATCGAAGCCACCTTTCATGTAGTTTAGAGAAACGTGCTTCTTTTGAAGGATATCTACTATCGGTTCACAGTATTAAAGTGGGTCCTTAGTTACAGTGCCGCCGCCTCTTGTGGTTCGAGGCTTCAAACGTCCCGCTTGCCACTCCGAGAGTTGTTCAAAGTGAAAACTAAGGACCCACTTTAATACTGTGATATTTACCGCGTGCCGAAATATCTCCACTAAAGGCTCTATCTATAGGCCTGCGAGGTAGGAGAAGGACCGTCCCCCTGTGGTGGCTCTTCGGATGCGGGGGACGGTGGCGAGGGCGTGGCCGGTCGGTCGAAGCTGGCGTTTGGGAGCGTAGAAGTTGAGGCGGCTGTTGTGGTATCCTGGTCCTTGGTTGTGTAGGGCTTTGTGTGCGTGGGTGAGGAGTCGGAAGGTGATTCTCTTGGTGACCGGGAGCCAGTGCAGGTCTCTCAGGTGTCCGGAGATGTGGCTGCGGCGGGGGATGTCCAGGATGAGTCGTGCTGAGGCGTTCTGGATCCGCTGAAGTCTTTTCTGGAGTTTGGCGGTGGTGCCGGCGTAGAGGGAGTTGCCGTAGTCCAGACGGCTGGTGACGAGGGCCTGGGTGACTGTCTTCATGGTCTCGGTGGGGATCCACCTGAAGATCTTTCGTAGCATGCGCAGGATGTTGAAGCACGACGAGGAGACGGCGTTGACTTGTCTGGTCATGGAGAGGGTGGAGTCCAGGATGAAGCCCAGGTTGCATGCGTGGTCTGTTGGTTTGGGTGCGCTGCCCAGGGCGGGGGGCCACCAGGAGTCGTCCCAGGCGGAGGGTGAGGATCCCAGGATGAGGACTTCCGTCTTGTCCGAGTTCAGTTTCAGGCGGCTGTTCTTCATCCATTCGGCTACCTCTTTCATCCCTTCGTGGAGGTTGGCTCTGGCGGTGGCGGGGTCGTTGGTGAGGGAGAGAATCAGCTGGGTGTCGTCGGCGTAGGAGATGATGTTGAGGTTGTGCTGGCGTGCGATGTCTGCGAGGGGGCTCATGTACACGTTGAAGAGGGTTGGGCTGAGCGAGGAGCCTTGAGGAACGCCGCAGATGACTTCGGTGGCTTAAGATCTGAACGGGGGGAGGCGGACTCTCTGTGTCCTACTGGCGAGGAAGGAGATGATCCACTCCAGTGCCTTCTCCTGGATTCCGACGTTGCTGAGTCGCTGCACTAGTGTACGGTGGCAGACAGTGTCGAAGGCCGTGGAGAGGTCTAGGAGGATGAGGGCCGCTGTTTCTCCGTTGTCAAGCAGAGCTCGGCTGTCATCGGTGGCTGCGATCAGACCAAACCTGATGGCAAACTTCGCTGCATCCTTGCCCTCCGCAACCGCTTGGGAAAGGACATCCTGGACTGTGAAAAAAGGTAGGGCTGATGGCCTTTTTCAAAGGTGCCCGGCGCTAACCGCCTCTATACCATTCTAGTTACCAAACAAAGAGGCAGGCGCTGGAGACTGGAAGGCAGGAAACAGAAGTTTTATTCCGACGGAGCAGAACACATCAGATCAGACAACAGGGTATCGTTTCGAGGTGCTCTAACAAGTTCTCTGAGACTGCGTCTTTTATACACAAGTTGATGATGCATAAACATTCCTTATTACAATAAAGACATTGTGAAGCAAGGAAAAGACATCCCCGGTACCCCCCCTGTTCCGGTTTATTCCAACACGTGGCTACAGTAGGGGTCCTCACCCCCCCCCCCCCCCATACAATAGGAGGGGGCTACAATGCAGCAGAGTGTTCCGCTGATTCCTTTGGAATGTGTGCGCCTGATCGGATCTCAGGGGGTGGGGAGGTCATGATCAATAGTAGCTCCTTTGAAGAGGGGCGAGTGCATACAGTAGCGGGCAATAAACTGTATCCTCAGGCTAAGGGATGACCAGCGGTCCGTGCAGACAGTCGGGCTCAGTGGAAGGGGTCATCAAAGGAGGGGTATTCATGAAAGGAAGGGAGGTGTTGGTCAGGCGCAGAGTGTGATTCCCAGGGGCAGAGTCGCACAGAAGGAGAGGTCTTATGACCCGTGCAGGAGAGAGCGGGGGCAGCCAGAGTTTAACAAATGGGCAGAGAGGCCATGGTGCCTAAAAGAATGGCTGTAGTGTACATGCGTGCAAGGACCTATACTGGCGGAATGATGCGGTCAATGCTTCATGGTATTCGTTCTACTTACAGTGAGGGGTATGGTGAAAGCAAATGAACGCCGCTTATGTACATTAACATTGTCATTTTCCACAGTCGCCGCTTTTTAACATAAGTTAGTTCATTTCCACGTTCACCCTAACTGATGGGGTGTACATACAGCCATGTGAGGTCAATGAGATAGTGATTGTCAATATTAGCATATTGCGTACAACCATGTGCAGTCGATGCGATTGGCGAAATGCAGTACATATGACTTTACATTTGTTGGGTTAACAATACAAGCCTAGGGATCAGCATACTACATACTACAGATGTTCTGACTTTCTCTCCATTGGTATCAATGTATAAAACAGAAAGTTGACCGATAAACATTTTGAAAACAATACAAAGTGGTTGAGGGAGGAATTCAGTTCAATACAAGCAATCAGTCTAGGAGGGGAGGGGGTATCTTCGTCACAGTGTCTTTTTAGTAATGAGCCATCACTGGTAGGCTCGAGCAGTCCGTCTTCTTTCGTTGGCGCTGTTGAGCACCGGCGGTGGAGCTATGAATCCAGCTCGGATCCAACCTTATGCGTTGCAGGGTGCGATCTGTCCTCTGCTGTTAGATCGCAGTCCTGTTCCCTAACCAATCCTTTTAGGGGTGCCTTATGCTCAGCACCTGCATTTCCTTTTCCTTCCGTGGCAAACCCCATTTCCACCTAAATGCTGTTCTTCTTTTCTGAGTCAAAAAAGTCATATGGAAAAAGGGGGGTGTTGTTGGATAGTCGAGGGAAGAGAGGGCGGAGTGGGATCAGATCTTTTGGACATGCCAAGGGACCAAGGGAGCAAAGGATAACGAGCAGGCAGGCCCATCAATCGGGCTCAAAAAGGGGGGGGGACTTCAGGCACACGTGGGTTAGCAGACAGAGGGCTTCAAGACAGCCCTTCATCCTTTCATTTTCCGAGTATGAGAGTGATGCCTCGTCCCGCGTCTTGTTGCTCTGCGGCTCCACCTTTGGTCGAGGTCACATGTGTCTCACGATCTGCAGCCAGGCTGTGCGTCACGTCCGACCCTTCTCCTCCGGTGATCGTATATCTTTGAATGGGTACAAAACAAGCTTTAGAGAACTGTCAGGAGAAGACATTTATACATTTGGATTCCGCCCTCAATCCTACGCATTTGGGGATATGTTCATCGGTCACAGTCAGAAGTTATTACCATGAAGTATGTATGTAGGCATTTCTACTGGGTTTGTACTAAGTCTATTTGACGTTCATTCATGACATATATGGAGAGAAGTCAGACTCCTATCAACTGCGCATTTCATCAAACTCGAAATTGGAACCTTCAGTAGAGACTCGTCTTTCCAACCCGAGCCCCAACAGTCTCACATTTCCCTTCAGGGCCGGCTAACCCTTTCAAACAGAGGGGAGTGTTATCATTGAAGGAGGGGGGGGGTAAACAGGCTTTTCTCGAGGAGCGACAGTTAATCAAGGTCATCAGTTATACTTCGAGGACAGCTGATATGGAGCTGGGGTCAACCAGGAGAAGCGGGGACGCTTTGGACATTCGCACTTGAGTGCAGAGGGGTGGGGCAATCTGGGCATTGGGGATCAATCTGGGCATTGGGGATTGCATTTCTAACGAACTGAAAAATAGGAGGCCATTGACATATAGTCCTCCCTATAAAAGGCCAGATTTAGGGGACATCAGTCGTCTTACCTGTCCTTTCCTTCTTAGCCAATTCAAGTTCCTTCATTTTGCAGAAAGGAGAGGTAGTAATATGGCGGTTACAATCTTTTAGTTCCTGTCAAATTTGCCGAACACCTTTGTGTTAAAAAAGGACCCAATTAGACTTGTGCCGGCGGGGCACAATGTTACTACACAAAGGAAGAGGGAGCAGGGGGACTCTCATAGAGAGTGAGAGTCGTCCGCATTCTA
The DNA here is from genome assembly GCF_964263255.1 of Lissotriton vulgaris. Classification (NCBI taxonomy): domain Eukaryota; kingdom Metazoa; phylum Chordata; class Amphibia; order Caudata; family Salamandridae; genus Lissotriton; species Lissotriton vulgaris. The sequence goes on along the minus strand of NC_141695.1, from coordinate 603,548,975 downwards.
AACGAACCATTCGGTACACGCACGACAGAGAGAGAGAGAGAGACATGTACGAGAATAGGCCATTTAGTGCGCACACAACACAAAACAGCAGGGGTCAAGCAATATAGATGCACAGGCAGAGGGACGACGTTGATCCATATATTACGTATACACAAACTCGGGTGGGGGAGACAGTACATGTATTACATACAAAAATCCAGGACAAAACATAGAACAGTTGCTGGCCAGAAATGTTTAATTCTTGCATGCTGCGCATCCTTAGTATCCTACTTAATTCATCTGGGGGCTGAGCTCTTTTTTTTTTTAACCTTTTTTTTTTTGTTTCTTTCCTATCGTTGGCTGTCTTTGCGACTGTTCTCGGTTGCTAATACTTACACCTCTGCCAATTGATCGGGAATTAACCTGGCCGGGCTAATGCTCACGGTGGAATCCCTTAATCATTTTTCTCTTTCTTTTCTGGAAAATGATCTTCCAGGCTGGGGCAACGGGACAGCTTAGCTATATGCCTATGAGGGTGCAAGAAGGAGGTGGTACATTTTAAACATCGACAACATTTCTAGTCTTCCAGACGGGTGGTACTTAGGTAAAGCTCACCCTGAAATAGCCCTTAACCTTTCCCTATTTAGTTAAACGCATGAATTTACTCATTGGTGCGCCTCCTTCTTGGTTGTATTATTTGGGGTGTCAAGTGAAGTCATATTTTGCCATACTGTAATACCCCGTCGAGTTTCTACTTCGGACCACCCTCCCAGTTGCTGGGTTCAGAGAGAGAGAGACAGTCATTTGTAAGTGAGGGAGTGCTATATCTTTGTTTGCCCGTCGCGTATAGGTACCATGTCCAGTTCCCTTTTTCCCCACTCCATCGGTCGTTCGGTCATCACTTAAGTCATACACAAGATATTCCTCTCATCCATCCAAATGGGTGCAACGTATATTCAGTCGAGCTATACACATCAGGGCATGCACACGTGTATTCACATCACCCAAAATCGTCACATTCTCAGGGGCTGTCCTCATAGACAATCGCTATTTTTCACAGTGCTAGCCTGACTTCCGCGGGGTGAGGAAATATAAATTTTATGGTCAAGTAATGTTCCCTAACGTGTACCCCACCGTCTCCATGTACCAGCTTAAAGTGCATGTAACTTCCCTCCTGTGCCAGCTATGAAGACGCAAATACATTTGCGTCCAACGTTAACATGTCCTCTTTTAGACCCACCCTGAATGGGTTGAATATTCCGTTCCTAAGTATGCCATGCCAACGTCTTTTTGTGGTGTACTTTACACGTTTTTCAGCTCTGGCGAAGTAGGCCCTGAATTCTGCCATTGAGCCTTTTTCTGCCTTCTAACTCTGAACGCCTCAACCTGGGCTGTCTCTGTACCCGTGACCTCTGCCTTACTCCCTGTGCGGCTAACGGCGCTTAGCTCAGCCTGCTGCCTGCCAAGACTGAATTCAACCTTCGAATTATCTGTTCCGCTCCTCGAAAATGCATTCCTATCTACTAGTTTAAGTAAACATCCCCCCAGCTGCAGAGCAAAGGGCCCGGCCTCACTGTCTCCGTGCAAGTAATTCATAGCCTCTGTTACCATGGTAGGCCCATGCCCCCTCGCATCTCATGCAGACACTTAGACGCTTATACACGCACTCACAGTCAGTATAGAATAGCTTCTGCCCCAGAGACCTTTTCCTTCTAGATAATATGGTTTCTAAAACATCAGATACCAGATATGATAGAGGTACGAGTTGATCTGACATGCCAGACTTCTGTCTCTTTCCGCCAGTGTAAATGTCAAGTCCCCTGCACCCTCCAGTTTCACGTCAATCACACGTCATGCAGCTGCGCGCGCATCCAGGCCTCAGATTTCTGCTGACATTGCCCAATTCTGCTAAGTACCCACCTACTCGTGACACTTATATGTGACGTTTCTAGCACACGCCTCTATGTTCACGCCTAGTTCACGCCTTCTAATTACGTATCACTACCACGTGTATGCTGTTATCTTGTTTCTCTCAGCTGTTACGCCTACTGTATTGGTTTCTATTATATGATTTAAGTATATAAGCTATGTATTGTCAATAAAATATGGCTCTATCCCTTCCTGCACCCCAGTGGTGACAGGAACCCGATATCCGATCTGGTACCATGACCATTCCTCTTTAAGGAATAAAACCCCTAAGAACTCTAACACCACGGACTCTGCCTCTTTCTTTCCGATTGAGTTATTTTTGTTTAAGTACTTACCTGCATAGAAATTAGGACGGTAAATCAAATATTTACCACATTATTTTGGCGCCCGAACAGGGACCCCTCCCCCACCCCACGCGCCGGTTGGTGCGTTGCAAGCTTTGCCCCCTGCCATCAGTCAAGACGGAACTACGCGTACCCGCAGGATTTCCTGTATCTCCCTCTGGCCCACGGAGGTGACGGAGACTGCGATCAGCACCCAGACGAGGCGGTGAGGTGTGCGGAGGATCCCGACCAGAGCCTAGCCGAAAGAAGCAAGGTCCGAGGTGTCAAGAGGCCCACCAGTTTCCGAAGTATCCACGTGTCGAGTCGAGTCCAGTCCGGTCCAGTCCAGTCTAGTTTTCCGAGGCCTTCCGATTCCGTGCTTCCCGGTGAGTACCATTGCTGGGACGTATCTAGACGGGTGCATTATTATGTATCCGGTAAAGACGGGTTTGGGTACACAAACGCGGTCTGCACTGTTTTAGACAGTGTATCTGTACTGTTTAGCAGTATATCAGTTATTCAAGTTCTTGCGCTGTCTTCGACAGTGTATCTGTGCTGTTTAGCAGTACATCCAGTATCTAGGGTAGAGATATATGTTCAAAATGTTTTTCATGTGATTAATGTCGTGGTATGAGTGATTGTTTAATGTACATTATTGTGTTTTTGTGTAATCAGTTGTGTTCAGAGTTAAGTAGCAAGGATTGAGTATACAGTACTAAGTAAACAAGATGCCGTTTTTCAATAAGTTAAAGCAGATAGGAACTAGGAAAGGGATACTAGAGGAAGAAATTCCTATCCCCCCTAGGGACACGCCTGGAAATTTCATGTACCATAAGCATGGCATAGACGCCATATTGTATCTAGATTTATGGGCCGATTATACTAAGCACCTAGAAGAAAGACACAGATGGCCCGTTACAGAAACGTGGGATGCTGAGTGCATCCTGAAAGTAGAAGAAGCACTATGGAGAAAGAAAGCCAGACAATCACAGAAAGATGCCATTGAATTATGGCGTAAAGAATCACATAAACGAGCCGAGAAAGAACTCCGAAAAGAAGACCGACTTAGAGAGGCGTCGGATAAAGTCCGAGAAAACGAATTAGTTAATGAAGGAATCCGAGTAAAAGCAGAACAAGTAGACCGCGCACGAAACAATCTTGTAAATGGCATGTACTTAGTGGCCGAGGGTTCGCCTGAAGCCACTTAAGAAATACCGAAAGATCTGCCGCCACCATTGGTTCCAACTAAAGTAAATCACAGGACTACTAAAGACATATTTCTGAATTCCTATCTAGATGATGTAGCACCCGCTTACACCAATTCACGCGCCCCGCCTACGGACGGGGACGGAGATGGCAACCCACCCCAAGACCATATCCCGCAATTACCGCAACAAAGTTTCCCCGTCCGACAGCCTGTCCCTCCACCCCCACCACTTCCCACACCTAAGGTTAAGATACCAAATCCGTTTTTGCCTGATCCTATTAAGAGACAAGTTCAAGTACACATACAGACTCCACAGAGGGATAATGCCCAAGCGTCCGCCTCAGGAGGTGCGACCGGGGGTTTCCAGACCCCGCCAGCAACACACAGATTACACCTTAGGGACATGCAGAAGCACCCTACACTCCAATCACCCCGTCTCGACATACTCAAAGAACCACTTCCAGTTTGCAGATACGATCCAGTACCCGGCAAAGACGATAGAATGTTGATAGCATCACTACGCTTGCGACAAGCTACAGATTACCTAGTGTTATTCTCAGGGATGACTGATCACCTAGATAGAATATATCATTTTGTCCAGACTGGGGAAAATCCTGAAAGTATTAAGGAGGCCCTGGCACATCAGAAAGTTGACACTCAAGCATATATATTACGTTTTTTCATAAATTGCTTAATAAGAGACCGAGACAGGCCTGAGACAGACCAGGATGAAATGGAAGCACTAAACAAGTGGGGTCAAAATATAGCCGAAGGAAAGCATGATAAAATGAATTGCATATCAAGCATGTATAAGAAAATCAGAAAAACAGTAATAGAAATACACGAAAAAGAAAAAGAAAATGCCTCCTCCGAGGAGGAGGAAGGACCTGAAGAACCAGAAACGACTACAGATACAATAGCGTATGTAGGTAAGGGAACTTACCTTAGGAAAGGCATTCGTCCAGAAAGCAAGAGAGTTTTTCTCTCTGGCATATCAAAACCGAATTCTCCTGAATATCTGTTTCAAGATACTGATAAAATGCTTCGAGAACGAATGGGGTACCATGTACTCAATTCTATGGATGAACAAGAACTAGCCCGGTCAGCAGTATTATGGGCTGACAATCCTAATATATACAATGATGACACAGTAGCGCAGACATTTCTGAACCTATCCCCAGACGAGCAGAAATTAGCAGGTATATATATGATTCAGCACCTTCTCACGTTATACAGAAATAAACATTCTGATCCAGGTCCCTTACACGATACATTAGAAGCACTACTCATGGATAGATGGAGAGGCCTAAGTACCAAGTTAATTCAAATAATTCTAGAACAACGGCACAAATACAACACTTTCTTAGGCCCACAATATGTTTCCGCTCCGCCCCCAGAAAGAAGAATGTTTCATATGGAGCGTTTTGAAAGGCAGAACCCATTACGAGAAGTACATCCAGTTATGGGTACCGATAATACCTTGAAACGTGTGTATGTATACACACCTCTGACCAAGTTAGAACTATTGGAGATGAAGAAACTAGTACCTTGTCACGATAAAGACCCTGCAGGTTTTCACAGAGAACTTAAAGACATGTTACTGATGGGAGATTACACATATACTGATGTTATGAAATTGTTAAAGGTATTGTTGCCCACCGGCATCTACGAGAAACTCAAGGAAAGAGAATGGGAGGTGGGAGACAAAAAGATTATATGGACAGAAATAGAAGACGAGGAAAAACTTCGTACTCCAGGGCTAGGCCTTGGGGAGAAAGCTAAAGCATTACCAGGTTTGATAGTACAGGTTCTGCCAAGATTACTGACCACTAAAAAGGAAGACTGGGACGCAATCTCAGCCTGTAAACAGAAACATGATGAAGATACTAGTGACTTCTATTCAAGATTCGAGAAATGTTTCATTATTAATAGTGGCCTAAAACCAGGTAGCGAGTCGTACCCGCATCTTTTTGTAACGAAATTAGTCGAGAATTCCCTGACATCAGTTAAGAACCGTGTATATAAGGTTGAGAGTACATGGCAAGCAAATACGCCATCCCAGATGTTACAGATGTTACAATACCACCAGAACAGAATCAGAGAAGAACAGGATCATGAACAGAGACGCATGAAAGACACGAAAATGAAAATGTTAGTGGCCCAGTCGGTTCCAGCCGACGGCCAGAGAAAGGGTACGGCCCAGACAGGTAATGCAGCAGCTCCCGTTAAAGGGACATGCAATTATTGCAAGCAGCCAGGTCACTACGTACATGAATGCCCAGTCCTGAAACACAATATAGCAACAGGTAAAACTAAAGAAAGACCGCATCCGCCTAGACAAGACCAGGGCCAGCAACAGACTTCACAGAATGCACAACCTATGCATGCTCCACCACATACAGGACAAACAGCAGCGGTATCACAGCCACAGCCACAGCCCATTGCCGCTACGCAGCAAGTTTCACGACAGATGAACCAGTATGCCCAATCTGATTATCCCGACTATCAGCGATACACATGAAACAGCCTAGAGAGGGAGGTTGGCTTGCCTCTTATTGAGATTCCTGTAGATCAAGAGGGTCCTTATGTACACAGTCAAGTATTGGGAAATGACAGAAAGTTTTTAATTGACACAGGGGCAAGCCGCACAACAATCAGCCATAATGAAGTCCCAGGGGCACCCCTCTCAGGCTTACAGAATGTTTCCCTTGGTTTTTCAGGACAGCCTATTGTAAATGAGGTATCGAAACCCGTCCCCCTGGCTGTGGGTCCATTATCACGTGTTACAGACTTGTTACTTACGAAATCATGTCCAGAAAATCTGTTGGGTATCAAAACATTGAAGGCTCTAGGAGCTGTGATATGTTGTTCTCCGGAAGGAGTTAGACTTTTCTTGCGTGACTTTAAGGGTCACTATGTATTACGAGAGTTTGATGTCAGATTGAAAAATGTACCAGAACACCTGTGGGCACAAGGCCCAACCGATGTAGGCTGCATGCACATTACACCATACCGTGTTACACTCAAGCCAGGTGTTGTTTTACCCCGAATCAGACAATACAAATTACCACCCGATGCTGTAGTGGCTTTACTGGAAATCATTGAAGAGCTCATTGCCCGCGGAGTGGTCGTAGAGACCGACTCCAATATCTGTAATTCCCCTATCATTCCGATTCTTAAACGTACTGATCCCAATGCACCGCCAGTATATCGGCTGGTGATTGATTTACGAGAACTGAACAAATGCATCATTCCACAGTACCCTGTGGTTCCCGACATCTCTTCCCTATTGACTGCTATTGATTCAGACGCAACGTTCTTTACTGTAATTGACCTCAAGAACGCCTTCTTCAGTGTGCCCATTGATCCAGAGAGCCAATATCTCTTCGGATTCAGTTTAAATGGACGAAGTTTCAAATTTTCACGCGCACCTCAAGGATTCACAGAAAGCCCCAGCATCTATAGTCAAGCACTGAAAAGACAACTCGATTGTATTCAAATGCCAGTTAACACCGCCTTACTGCAATACGTCGATGATCTGCTGATCACCGCACGAAGTGAGCCCGAATGTGAACAAGCATCACTGACAGTTTTACATTTCCTGGCCGACAAGGGACACAAGGTGTCTCCTTCGAAGCTACAATTCTGTGTTCAGCAAGTTGTGTACTTGGGTCACTTGCTGTCCAAAGTGGGGAGACAGCTCACTCCTGATCGCATTCAGTTAATTGTAAATATGCCCCAACCCCAGACACAAAAGGAAGTGCGGGCCTTTATAGGCCTCACCTCGTACTGCAGACAATGGATTCCTCAGTATGCATTTCTAGCTAAACCACTCACTCAGTTGACAACACAGGAGGCAGCGACTTCGACTGTCCTCCCTTGGAATCAGGAACATACACAGGCCTTTGAGGAATTAAAGAAAGCTTTATGTCAAGCACCAGTTTTAGCGACACCGTGTTACAGCAAACCTTTTACACTTTTTGTTACAGAACGTGATGGTACAGCGTTGTCTGTCCTCACTCAAGATCAAGCAGGATCGCATAAGCCTTGCGCTTATTTTTCAAGTACATTGGATTCAGTAGCCCAGGCACTCCCTGCGTGCTTAAAGTCAGTTGCAGCAACAGCCCTAGCAATCAGACAGAGCGACTCAATTGTTTTAGGACATCCATTAACAGTACAAGTTCCACATTCTGTAGAGGTTCTTTTAAACAGAACTCAGACTCAACACTTGACTATAGCACGACTGACAGGTTATGAATTGACGCTATTCCAGCCACACATAGAAATCAGACGCTGCAGCATTCTAAACCCCGCAACATTGTTACCTTCAAGTATGACTAATTCAGCCCCGCATGATTGTATAGAGATCATTAATGCAGTAACAAAGCCCCGACGAGACTTAACAGATGTTCCATTGACAAATCCAGACCTGACACTTTACGTGGATGGTTCATGTATGAGAACAAGTACAGGAGAATTAGTGGCCGCGTATGCAGTGACCACTGAAACTGAAGTAAAAGAAACATATCGTATTGATACATTGTCTGCTCAAGCAGCGGAGCTCATCGCTCTGACCCGAGCCTGTATACTAGCCAAGAACAGAAATGTTAACATATACACTGATTCCCGTTATGCTTTCGGAGTCGTACACGACTTCGGAGTGTTATGGCAAGAACGAGGTTTTTTGACCTCTCACGGTGCCAAGATCCAACACGGTCCCCTCATTCAAGCACTGTTAGAAGCAATACATCTGCCTTCAGGCATATCCATCATGAAGTGTAAAGCACATACTAAAGTTACAGATTCTGTTTCCCAGGGTAACGACCTGGCAGACCAAACAGCAAAACATACAGCATTGACTCACACCCAGACAACTGACGTGACAAAGATCATAGTACCGACACATTGTATGGTAGTTAGGGATCCCACACTAGATGTAATCGATATTCAAACACATGCTACTCCAGATGAAATAAAGAAATGGACTGAACTAGGAGGGATTCAGACAGATCAAGGTTGGATGACGAAGGGAAAATCTACATGGTTTCTCCCCGACTCTATGGTTCAAGTCATAATAAATACAGCACATAGTCCAGCACATCTAGGAGAAAAAGCTATGATAGACAGTTTACAGAATCTCTGGTACAACAAACACTTACGAGCAGCGCCAAAACAGAAAGTGCGTACTTGCATGATCTGTTGTCAGTTCAATCCAGGTAAAAGCGTCCCTGTAGAGCAAGGTGGATTCCATCCTCCCGATCACCCTTTTGAAGTCCTCCAGATGGATTATATCCAGATGGACCGTTGTCAAGGATTCAAGTACGTCCTCGTAGTTGTTTGTGCACTTTCCCGTTGGACCGAAGCATATCCAGTCCCAGATTACACTGCTCCGACCACTGCTAGGCAGCTGGTTCGAGAATTCTTCCCACGGTACGGCTTGCCTCGTATCGTGTACTCAGATAACAGACAGCCATTCTCATCCGAGCTCATGAAACAGGTTTCCCTCCTGCTAGGATATCAGTGGAGATTCCATTGTGTCCGACATCCCGAGGCCGCTGGCCTTGTAGAAAGGCATAACCAGACACTGAAAACACGCCTTGCTAAAATCTGTAAAGAGAAAGGGGTCGACTGGATAGTCGCCCTGCCAGTTGCACTGTTCTATATGAGAATGGTCCCCCATTCGAGATCAGGGCTATCCCCGTATGAGGTGGTCTTTGGCCGACCACCGAATATGTGGGGGACGCCCATGCCTAAGAAAATAACAGATGTTGATTGTAACATGCTGACAGATTACCTTGCCTCCTTGATGTCTGCACTCCAATCATGTCGTTCACAGGTTGCCGCAGCCTTTCCCGACAACACTGATGTAAAGCCACACGATGTCCGTCCCGGGGATACTGTGTTAATTCACAACTTCAACAGGAAAAGCCCGCTGGAGCCCCGCTGGAAGGAGCCGAAGATCGTCCTTCTTACCACGAGGACCGCAATCAAAGTGGAAGGCCGAAAGGGGTGGATCCACACGAGTCATATTAAAAAATTTAATGAACTGTTGCCAGAAACTGACTCGTCCACCCCCTCAAAGGACTGCCTCGATACTAAAGACTTCAAAGTTCCAAAAAGAGAGAAAACTCCCCAAGAGGAGTATCGAATAAAACTTCGATCTAGCAAGTCAGACAGTTTAATTGTTTAAGTCCTCCCCTAGGTGAATCGGTTAAATAGTTTCTGACATGTATCCCCTAGATCGAGATAGAGAGAGAGAGAGACAACTCAAGAAACGTACATATTGTAAATCACTACGCAGTCACTGTATAGTGACCTTATTGATTATGTTTTTTCTAAGTCTTCTGATTATTGTTGCCAGTATATTGCTTCCCATATACTACCCTATCTTCAAGCGTGAACAATCTGCTTACAATGTTTCTGCCGAACATTCTTTTAGTGAATTACCTCCTCATGAACTATCTTACAGACTTGCGCTGCGCAACAATACATTCATTAGTATGTTACATCACTCCCATCAGACTAACAATGCTACAAACTGTTGGATATGTGGCCGACTCCCTCCCTATCAGAAATACAAGGGAGTTCTGCCTCTCTTTCCGTACCCGTTCACTCACAATGGCTCCTGTGGTGCATGGTTTAGATTAATTAATTCTTTAGATCCTGATATTGCTGTTTTCGAGGGGAATTGGATTTGGGGAAACCTGAACCTAGTTCTGCTCAATGCCTGTTACCCTGATAAGAAGGGACTTCCCATTAGGATAGGAACTGATCTAGAAAATGAAGTATATGGATTAGGTAATTATACAATTAACCTCATGATTCTTACCGTCGAATCCGAAGCTGCACCAGTTCTCCCTGCTATGTCAGTATTACCAGTCACTGGTGATTTATGTGTCAGAAAGAAGGGTTCAGTACACTTAGGTCATAGTAAATGTACTACTGTGGTCGAATTCAGTGATCAAGGCAAGTCTTCCTTTAGAGCTACTCGTCATTCCTATTTTGTTTGTGGCCATACCGCATACGTACGTTTACCTCCTGATTGGGATGGTACCTGTTACATTGCATTCCTTCTGCCACCTGTTTTTCTAGCCCCTCCTGATTATCACAGAAATCCAAATCTAGTAAAGAGTAGACTCCGAAGAGATCTCCCGATTGTCGACTATACTGAAACGGCATGGGAGCAATACACAGATTTCAATAAAGGATTCTTTTTCTTCACAGGCCCCGTCCAAAACAGTAAACTAATACGTAGATTAACTAGAACACTCGAAGCAGTAGTGAATGAAACTACCTCCGCTCTAGGCAACTTAACAGAGGAGCAGTCCGCCATGCGGGTTGTTGTTCTTCAGAATCGTCTTGTTATTGACGTCATCTTGGCAGATAGAGGCGGAGCTTGTAAGGTCATCGGGTCAAGTTGCTGTGTTTTCATTCCAGAAAACGCGCCAACGGTATACCAAGCTATTACACGTCTTCATAAAATTGCAAGTTTGATACATCAGAATCCAGGCACCTGGACTTGGTCCGGTTGGTTCTGGACAACGTTGACCGCTTGGGGATGGAAGATCCTATCCTTCCTAGGCATTGCCCTCGTCATAGTATTCAGTTGCTGCCTGTGCCTACAGAGTGGGCCAGCGATTTGTGGTCTGTGCGCCACATCGTGCATTGCACATTCCAGTTTTCACTCAAAACGCGAAAAGAAGAAAGAAGAGCAAATGATATTACAAGAACAGACTGATCGATTCATGAGGATCGATATATCATGAAGGGTCCGTAGGGAACAAGGAGGGAATGAGGAAATATAAATTTTATGGTCAAGTAATGTTCCCTAACGTGTACCCCACCGTCTCCATGTACCAGCTTAAAGTGCATGTAACTTCCCTCCTGTGCCAGCTATGAAGACGCAAATACATTTGCGTCCAACGTTAACATGTCCTCTTTTAGACCCACCCTGAATGGGTTGAATATTCCGTTCCTAAGTATGCCATGCCAACGTCTTTTTGTGGTGTACTTTACACGTTTTTCAGCTCTGGCGAAGTAGGCCCTGAATTCTGCCATTGAGCCTTTTTCTGCCTTCTAACTCTGAACGCCTCAACCTGGGCTGTCTCTGTACCCGTGACCTCTGCCTTACTCCCTGTGCGGCTAACGGCGCTTAGCTCAGCCTGCTGCCTGCCAAGACTGAATTCAACCTTCGAATTATCTGTTCCGCTCCTCGAAAATGCATTCCTATCTACTAGTTTAAGTAAACATCCCCCCAGCTGCAGAGCAAAGGGCCCGGCCTCACTGTCTCCGTGCAAGTAATTCATAGCCTCTGTTACCATGGTAGGCCCATGCCCCCTCGCATCTCATGCAGACACTTAGACGCTTATACACGCACTCACAGTCAGTATAGAATAGCTTCTGCCCCAGAGACCTTTTCCTTCTAGATAATATGGTTTCTAAAACATCAGATACCAGATATGATAGAGGTACGAGTTGATCTGACATGCCAGACTTCTGTCTCTTTCCGCCAGTGTAAATGTCAAGTCCCCTGCACCCTCCAGTTTCACGTCAATCACACGTCATGCAGCTGCGCGCGCATCCAGGCCTCAGATTTCTGCTGACATTGCCCAATTCTGCTAAGTACCCACCTACTCGTGACACTTATATGTGACGTTTCTAGCACACGCCTCTATGTTCACGCCTAATTCACGCCTTCTAATTACGTATCACTACCACGTGTATGCTGTTATCTTGTTTCTCTCAGCCTTTACGCCTACTGTATTGGTTTCTATTATATGATTTAAGTATATAAGCTATGTATTGTCAATAAAATATGGCTCTATCCCTTCCTGCACCCCAGTGGTGACAGGAACCCGATATCCGATCTGGTACCATGACCATTCCTCTTTAAGGAATAAAACCCCTAAGAACTCTAACACCACGGACTCTGCCTCTTTCTTTCCGATTGAGTTATTTTTGTTTAAGTACTTACCTGCATAGAAATTAGGACGGTAAATCAAATATTTACCACAGGGGGACCATGGCGTGTTGCTTAGATCTTTTCCATACTTTAGTCGACGTTCCGACATGACCTGCAGAAAGAAGGGAAGAAGAAGGGGGTGGGGGCAGCGTTCTAAAACATATCAGCGCGCATAAACCCGAAAATGTTTTTACTTACCACATACTCGACGGGATGCGGTCTCTACCATCTCGGCGTTTAAGCCCAGAGGGACCAGTAGTGCGGAAGAGATAATTATTGATGGTCTGTGTATTTGCATGGACCACTCGAGCGTGGCATTTCAGATCATGTGTAAGGGAGGGTCAAAGCAAAAAGGGCAGTCGGTGTAGAGCGGGGTGAACTCGTGCTTTCCTCCGAGGAAGAGGGAAGTTCTACAGTGGCACAGAATCGTTTCCGTTCGTACTAGGGGGGCATTCCTTCGGGGTGGCTTAGGGGCGTCTAAAACATCTTTCCTGTTGCCTGTGGCATATAAGGTAGAGGCTAAGTACCGAGATCTTACATCGATCGCTTTATGTCGCATATAGATGAAAAAACACATATATCAAAACCTGGACCATTCATATTTGCAATGCTTCTGTGCACTACGCTTTTTAACCTTCAACCTTAATCGAGCTGCTTCATTTCACCTATATTTCGCTTATATCGGGGACAGTAGCCATACATTCGAAGCTTATCCGTCCAAGTAATACAATTATGCTTACTTCTTCAAAAACCTTTAATTAAAAATGTTGGTGCACAAATACGGGCCTACAACCTCGTGGGCCGGCCACGGAGCAGACTGGAACTTGTGCACGAGGGGAATGGAGTCGGCGGTCATTGATTTCATAATAGTAAGTACGACAAGTGTAATAAAATCATATCGAAACTTCATTTGTGAGCAAATATCATAAGTGTTGAAATTCAAACTTTCAATAACCATGGTGTATCAAAACTTAACATCAATTCATTGTCCAAATGTTCAATCAGTACCCATATTATATCAATTCATAGTCCAAAAACTACATAATCAGTACCCATCTTATATCAATTCATTGTCCAAAAACGACATACATATCTCATAACATCAAGGCTGAGCAATCGGGGTACAACAAGGAGTTGAAAGTTCCATTTGTACCGGCGCCATTTTGGGTGAGGTCAGGCAGGTCCCGGTATAGTAAAAAAATGTCTCCACCAACTCGTGGTTGGACCTGGACCTCTTTCGGCAGTTCAAAAAGTCTTATGTTGAAGGGTAACAGAGGGGACTGGCGATATGAACTATCAGTCAAAAACGGGGACGGAGGCAACAATCTTTCCTACCGGGTCATACTGGTGTCCCACCGGAACTGATCACGTTGGTAGTCTTGCAGGATTTTGGTCATTTCAAAAAAACGGAGGCCGGCGCCGGCATGAGTGCGCCGACGTCTCGTGGTTCCCATCGGGGGACGGGGGCGCCCGTGTGGAGGGGTCGGGGCCCCCGGCTCTTATAGAATCTTCAAGGTCGAGGAGAAGAGCACAGGATGTGCGCCGGTCCAGGGCAAAAGCGCCGCTTTTCGATAGGGACCCTTTAAATGGAGCGTTGGGGTGTCGCTGGAAGCCTCCACCTGGGGAGGTGGGGGAGGCTCGTTCGCGCCGCCTCCTCCTCCCAGCGACCCCACGCCGTTTCTCGGCTCCAGCATTTCAGGATGGCCGTACCAGGCAAGGAAGAGAGGGTGGGGGGGGGGTCGGTGGCATATGCAAGACATCCCCCCCCCCTCCATTGTCGCAGTCATCATTGGAAGTGCTGTCGTAAGCAACAATCCGGTGTTGTTGAAGCATGGCGCTGTCGCAGCCAACAGTCCAGCGTTGTCGAATCCATTATACTTAAGTGCCGTTGTAGCCATAATTAAACAAAAGGAGTGTTGTGGCAGCAATGATTGAAGAAAAGGTGCTGTCGGCCAGGGGACCCTGTCGGCCTCGGCTCCGGTTTTTCGCAGCCGGAGCAGGCGATAAAGAGAGGGGGGGGGGGGGTGGGGGGGGGTCGGAGGCGAAGGCAAGACATCCCCCCCGCGTGGCCTGCAGGGCGGCAGAAGAAGGGAATGGGGACAACAGTACATCTTCGGGCCATCCACCCCACGGCCTCTCCTTCCGATGGCGGCCAGCCAGGCCCTGCTCTGCACGCGTCGAGGCCTCGCCTTCCGGATGGGCGTAACCGTGGACCTATTGCACTACGGGAGCTTCCGGAATGGGGGGTAGGTATCTGCTGATTCGTATCTATTTCCTGTTACCGTTATTGGGCGTGGCAGGCGGTGGGATAGACATGTTTGGAGCAGTGAGGGGCGGCCGAGCCTAACTACCTCATGTCTGCCTTGGTGTCAAGCTTGGCTTTCTCTTGCCATTTTTATGTTTCTTATTGCGGGTTATTTCTAACGTTTCTTATTTTTAGCGAAGTCGAAAGCTCATCAGTGGCCTACTGATTTTTCTCGACTTCTTTTTCCTTCTTTTCTTTATTTCTTCTTCTAGTTGCTTAGCGGCTAGGTGGGCTGCCTTTCGTAACTCTTTCCCTATTTTTGCTTCTTCTCTTTTATTTCGTTGTTCCACTTCTTTGCGCCACATGCCGACACTATCGAGCATGGTGGGCGTAGTCTTATTTTTCTGGAGCGCTGCTTCTAATGTTTCTATTTTATTATCATCAAAGGAACCTATCAGTGGCCACTGACTTTCGGGGTCCTTCTTTGTATATTTATGCCATAACTTACTATAAGCTATAGCGACTAGTCCATGCTTAATGAACATGTCCTTATTAGGGGTGCCCTCCAGTGGAGCTGGATGGTTCATCTCTAATAAGCGGTCCGGGCTAAACAGGCTACCAATCAGTGGGGAGAAGATAGGCATGACGGATTACAACGGGGACAAAAGTCTGCACTACCTATCTTATCACTGCGTGCAAAGACTAGACGGAATATTTCTATTCTTCGTTGTTTGCAGGCGGTGAATACCTCAAAAGAACCAATATCGAACAGTCAACGTTCGGTCAATCAAACAATCAATGGGGAGAATAAGTAGGCACGACGGGTTACAACGGGGACAAAAGTCTGCGTTACCTACCCTTTCACTACCTGCAAAGAGAGAACCTGTTCTTCCCTGCTTGTAGACAGAGAATCTCCAGAAAACAATCCGCGAACAATAGTTCGGGCCAAACAATCAATCAGTGGGGGAGGAAGATAGGCACGACGGATTACAACGGGGACAAAAGTCTGCGTTACCTATCCTTCGCTACCTGCAAAGAGAGAGCCTGTTATTTCTCTGTTTGCAGACAGCGAATCTCCAAACAAATCAACAAAAAGAGTAATACTAGTATTATCCAAATCAAACAATCATTTCGCAATTTGTCGCATTTACACGACCTTACCCGGACCGCATGGACAGTTTCCTGTCTTCCGAATCCAGTGCCCGATCGTCCTCTATTCCTCGTGATCTTCGCGGCACTCCTGATGGTTCCCAGTCAGGACCGTAGATCACTCGAGAGAGGTCTGTTCGGAACCAGTGAAGTTCGGATGATCGGCTGTCAGACGAGGGTCTATCGGACAGGAGCTCTCCCGATCGTTGCAGTCGTTCACTCTGTCTTCAGGACCTCTCCCACTGGATCCACGAGTCACTGATGGGCCCCACGTTTGGGACGCCAATTGTGAAAAAAGGTAGGGCTGATGACCTTTTTCAAAGGTGCCCGGCGCTAACCGCCTCTATACCATTCTAGTTACCAAACAAAGAGGCAGGCGCTGGAGACTGGAAGGCAGGAAACAGAAGTTTTATTCCGACGGAGCAGAACACATCAGATCAGACAACAGGGTATCGTTTCGAGGTGCTCTAACAAGTTCTCTGAAACTGCGTCTTTTATACACAAGTTGATGATGCATAAACATTCCTTATTACAATAAAGACATTGTGAAGCAAGGAAAAGACATCCCCGGTACCCCCCTTGTTCCGGTTTATTCCAACACGTGGCTACAGTAGGGGTCCTCATCCCCCCCATACAATAGGAGGGGGCTACAATGCAGCAGAGTGTTCCGCTGATTCCTTTGGAATGTGTGCGCCTGATCATCTCAGGGGGTGGGGAGGTCATGATCAATAGTAGCTCCATTGAAGAGGGGCGAGTGCATACAGTAGCGGGCAATAAACTGTATCCTCAGGCTAAGGGATGACCAGCGGTCCGTGCAGACAGTCGGGCTCAGTGGAAGGGGTCATCAAAGGAGGGGTATTCATGAAAGGAAGGGAGGTGTTGGTCAGGCGCAGAGTGTGATTCCCAGGGGCAGAGTCGCACAGAAGGAGAGGTCTTATGACCCGTGCAGGAGAGAGCGGGGGCAGCCAGAGTTTAACAAATGAGCAGAGAGGCCATGGTGCCTAAAAGAATGGCTGTAGTGTACATGCGTGCAGGGACCTATACTGGCGGAATGATGCGGTCAATGCTTCATGGTATTCGTTCTACTTACAGTGAGGGGTATGGTGAAAGCAAATGAACGCCGCTTATGTACATTAACATTGTCATTTTCCACAGGACATCCTGGACCTCCTCAGAATACTGAGGCAGAACCTCTGCCACTGAATCCCACACTGCGTGGGAATAACGGCCCAATGAGCAGGCGTTATTAACAGACTTCAACCACAAACTGGCTGAGGAGAACAATCTCTTGCCATATTGGTCCAGCCTCTTAGAGTCCTTATCCGGCGGAGTCAAGGGAAAGGCGATGTCGAGGGATGAATGACCAGGCTCTCAGGCGTGCGGTGAGTGGTCAAGAAGACGGGATCAGGGGGAGGAGCTACGCTAGCAACCAAGATGGCCGCTTAGGTTCCCGGCTCCGCTGACCTTAGTCTCCAGCCAGACTATCCTGTCATATATCCTGACCATGCGCCCGACCGCCGTGTAGATGAACCGTTGCTGAGTCTGATGGTGCGGTCTCGGGTATTTTATCGCCCCGACTGACGGGGTTGTGTCGTGTGTTGGATTTCGGCCTAGCCCAGCCTGTGAGCCGGGGCCTCGAGTACTGGCCCAGCTGGGTTACAGTTGAACAACATCGGCCGTGGGGCACAGACAGGGTCCGGTCTCTCGCAGTGGAGGTTATCCTGGCCCGATTCTGATGGCGGTCATTTGGTCTAATTGACACTGACGGAGTGGTGACAAGATTCGTCTGTGGCTGTGGGGGGGTGTCTTCGTCCCGGCGGCCCGGTTTGCCCGCCGCCGGGGTCTGCTTGGTTGGGGCCCTCGCTCGCGGTAGCAGAAAACAGTCCGAGGCCGTCTGACTGATAATGCACCCTCCGTTGCTGCCCACCCCGCTCTTGCCTATTTCCCCGGAGAGACCCGGCACTCCGGGGTGCACGCCTATGTTTGAAATCGAACGAGCGGAGATGGGTCGGACGAATTGTGAGCCGTCATTGAAGACCATACTGGCCGCCATTGGGGCACATCACTTACATTTGGAAGCCATTGTTCACAAAATGATTACTGGTAAGATCGAAACTGGGCATCCGAGTCCGGGCTCTGATCCATCGCAAGAGCTACAATGAACTGAGTTTCCCACGTTGTACATAATAACGGAGGATGAGGGCCCCGTGCAAGGAGAAGTATTGATGCCCTTGGTCAGTCTGCAAATGAGGAGTCGCGGACTTGGTTTTTCGACAGGATCGCAGCCTCCACCATCGCTACCGATTGGGGCAGATTTACTTGGCTCTTTACTCCTGGAGACTTCCATTAGGGACTATCGGAAGGCAACAACGTCTTTTCCCTCCCTAGCGATTTTATTACATCCAT
The DNA here is from genome assembly GCF_964263255.1 of Lissotriton vulgaris. NCBI lineage: Eukaryota > Metazoa > Chordata > Amphibia > Caudata > Salamandridae > Lissotriton > Lissotriton vulgaris. The sequence goes on along the minus strand of NC_141695.1, from coordinate 603,530,775 downwards.
GGTGGAAACAACAGCTGGGTTTAATGTCGGTGAGGGAGATCCTACGTGTGGCTATGGTTTGCAATGACTCAATGTTTTTGACTTGTCCCAGACTACACTTTATTGAACTCCCTCCGAACTTCGAGCCTCCTGGGATTGCGTTGGTGTTACCAGTTAGAGTTTGCATGAAAGATCGGAAGGGCCAAGGATTGTTTTGCCTGGGTCTGATTTCGGGGCTTTAGAGGACACAGGATTTGCCAACATAATGCTTGCGGGAGGTTAGGCAGTGCTTAACGTCTCCCCTGTTTTGTTCTGTTTATAATCCTGATTGCCTTTTGTTTACCACAGGGGTTGTTCGTTTCTGGCAGGGGGGGGAAGGGAGACAGGGAGCCTGTATGAAACTCTCCTCCTCCATTTTTCTACTTTCAGAAAATAGTTAGTTGGGGCGACAGGCACACTGATAGTTGGGGTTAGGCTATTGCCATATGCTGGGGTGCAGGGTGGGAGGATGGGTCCATTGTTTTGTTTTAGATTTCGTTTTTATAGTTTCCTTTTTCTACTCTCTCTTTCAGTTTCTCTTTAATAATATTGGGGATTATCCTGATCTTGTCCATATTCTAATGTCTGGTGAACGTGCTTCTTTTACTATCCTGATTTTGTAGGTGGGCGGGATCTGAGGGCTTGTGCCTACGTTGGGTCGTAGTTTGAAATGTCGTAAATCCTGTTTTGTAATTATTAGCGCAGGCGTCTCAGTTATTCTTTTATCGCTCTGTTTTAATCATTTTTTTGTACCTGCTCGTCTCATTTTCATGTTTGAATGTATGGCACCAGATATGTCTATTCATTTTTCTTGTTTTTAAAATAATAAAAAGATAAAAAAAAAAAAAAAGAAGACGGTATCAACAGGCGCTGGACGATGACGCCTAGCGACGTTCGTATCCACCGGAGCCCCTGAGGCCGATCGCAACCAAGTACCCAAGAGGACTTCGGTAAGGGCCTCATTGAAGGGAAGCAGCGGCTTCGACGCCGTAGACGCCGTCTGGAGCACCTCCGTAAGGAGGTTGGTCTTAAGGGCCACCGTAGGGAGGTCGAGATGGAGAGCCTCCGCGGCGCGACGCAGCACCATAGTGTAGGAAGCGCCTTCCTGCATAGTTGGCAGAGGCGAGGCAAACCCCGGGTCAGAAGACACATCAAGGTCACCCGCATCTTGAAGGTCATCCACCCAATCCTGCTCGGAGTCACACTGCCAAGCAAGGGGGTCCTCGGAGCTGTCCCAATCCGGCTCCGGAGTAGAAGAAGCCAGCTGTGGCAGCAGGCCCGGAGCCAGAGAGGAGGCAAGCGGCGCCAGGAGCGGCGTCAGCCGTGGCCGAACCTGAGTGGCATCCCAATGGGGATCCCAGGTCGGAACGACATGGTCCGAGAGCCGGGGCAGGGGCAGGATAAACGGTACCCAGTGCGGCGACTGTGGCGGAGCCAGGGGTGTCGCTGGGGTCTCAGCCAAGGGCAGCGCCGGGGCTAGAGCCAGCGGTGATGCACCTTGTGGCGCCGGAGCTGAGAGCGCTGGATCCAGTGGCTCCGGGGCTGGCGACAGAGGCGGTGCCGCCAGGCCAACAGGATCTGGGCAAAGGACCACGGGAGCCCGAGGCCTAAACAGGCAGTCCATGGCAGCAAGAAACTCTTGCATCTGTTTGGGAGTCGCCGACGGACACGGGTATAGCGGGTAGGCCGCGAGACTCCCAGGCTCTGAAGGAGCCGCAGGGGCGGAGCCCCCTGTCCCCCACGTCCGCCTCCGGGTAGCGACGGGGGGATGTCGGAGAGCGAACACGCTTCTTCGACTTCTTCTTATGACGTCACTTACCGGAATCTGAAGGTGAAGACTTAGAGTCCGAGGAGCAACAGCTCCAGTTCCACCAGCGGCCTCTAGACCCGGAGCGGCGGTGAGAGGAGTGCCGAACCTCCAGCAACTTCCGGCGCCGCTCCTGTAATGCCTTCGAGGCCATGGCACGGCAGTCACGACAATCCCGGGGGTCATGGTTGTTCTCCAGGCAGTAGAGGCAGACATCATGGGGTCCGCCACCGACATATTACGGTGGCACGATCCACAAGACTTAAAGCCGGCATCCCTAAGTGCACCAGGAGACAAGAGGAGACAAAAGTATCAAAAAAGTGGTCAAAAAAGACCAAGGTACATGCTCAATCCGGATCTGAAATCGGCGTGGAAAAAGAAAGAACTGACATCAGCGCGCATGGGTGGCACCTAAGTCGTCTCAGTGATGTCATTCTGGCGCGTTCAACACCTCTGACCGACGCGGAGCCGCACAACGCCACCTACTGGCGCGCAGGGGTACTGCTAAGCAGAAAACTTCCCGGATCCAGTCTGACGCCTGGGGAATATTCTAAGGTAAGGAATCTCTCACTAACGTGTCTCTTTCAGATCTTGAAGTTTTTGTTCTACTTGTTTCTGCATACCTCCACCCAATCACATGCAGCTACATCTTAGTGTAGCCTTGAAGGCATCCCACTCCAGCAGAACTGATGATGTTGTGCCCATGTTTTCTGTAAAATAATTCTCAGCTGTTGTGCGGAGGGAGGCACGGAAAAGTGGATGTAAAACTCAGTGGGTATTCCATTCGGGCCACGGCTTCTTATTCCCAGTCGTAGCTGGTCCACAGCCTTTCACACTTCCATAAGCGTCAAGGCCCCATTGAGAGCTTTTATGTCATTCTCATCTATTCTAGGTGTCCTAATGTCTTTTAGGTAAGCGTTAATGGCGGCTGTGCCGCAGAGTGGTTTCCTTCCATAGAATTCTTCATAGTATATGGCATATGCCAACACTATTTTCTCATCAGTGTAGGGAGTTACTCCCTGGTAATCCATAATTGATCTCACCTATTTAGCCTCTGCTTCTTTCCTACTCAGCCAGGCCATCAATTTTCCAGCTTTGTCGTCGACTTTATAAAGTATGTGCAATGTGGCTAGATTGCGCCCCTTTGCTGGGGCAGCTGTGCGCGGTATAAGTGTGAATAACATAACCTTGTCCTGAATCAACTAGCAGTATTCCAAGCCTAAGGGCTTCCAATCGCCAGGAAGTCTGTGGATCCGGCGTGGCCATGGCTTGTCCCTCTAGGGGAAATATCTGATGTTCCAGCTGCTCTAGTTTCTCCCTTCCCTTTTTCTTTTCCCATGCTGTTCGGTTCTGGGCCCTGTCACGAAGTACCGTTTTGTATGCCTCCCACAGCGTAGCAATGGAGGCTACTGTGCCCTTATTTTCCCCTCCTGATTAGAACTGAGGGAACTGCACTTGCCCCAGCACTGATGTTAGCAAAGTGTTAGCCCCAGCTCCTGGGCTCCTTTGACTTTGCAGCCTCTCAGCTTTAGGTCTATGGTGCTGTGCAGAAATACAACTGGGAGGAAAGTCCAAGCAGCAGGTCGCCTGGTCTCAGTTCCTGCTGCAGTCACTCTCGTCCCTTCCACACCAGACTGGCAGTCACGAGTCCTGGCAGCCCTTGGGGCGGCCCATCATGGTCTAGAGGCACGGCTTGGGTCCCCACTCTGCACACTAGGAGAGCTCTCCACTTCCATCTCAACCACCACCAGGCGATCCCTCTCACTCGCTCAGCAGTTACAGGCAGGTGAGGAACTCATCGCAGGGCCTGGGGCAGAGAACTCCAGGCCTCATCGCAGGGACCGGGGCGGAGAACTCCAGGGCTCTTTCTTCAGGGGCAGCAGCCCCAGCAAGGCACCAGTTCGGGGTTCTCAGTCTCTGAATACAGGTGGGTGAGCCGGACAGCGAGACGTCTCCGATGTGGCCTGGCCTCAAAGTGTAGGCCACGGCTCCTCATAGTCCCAGTAGCTATCAGCCCAGGGCCTCAGCACAAGCCTTCTCCTCCTCTCCGGGGGACTCCACACAGAATCTTCTTCGGCCGGCTCCTCGTCCGGTGATCCAATCTCCTGTATCACCCTCAGCCACTGCAACGGACAAGCATGGTGCAGGAATGGGGGGCGAGAAGAAGAGAAGGCAACCAAAATGGCGTGGGAGTGGGGCTGGGACCCCGTCCAGCTTCCAGCAGCACCTTGTCACTTGTCATATTGCGTGTCAGTGATTTAAGCGGGTGTCTGCCCTACCACGCCGATCCTTGATTCAGCTGTGGGCTCAGCGACAGATATGGGACACCCCAAAGGCGCTCGTGTATGGAGACAGCCCGGCAAACTTCAGGGCTGGAAGGATTTGATATAGATTACAGTTCCGCCTGGAGCTTAAAGAGGACATGTCTTACTTGGCCATGGTATAGGCCATGCCCACCGATCAATAGGCATGGTTGAGCAAACAGAAGGAAGTGAACTCATACAAAGAGACAGTTTGCTGCCTGAATAGACCATTTTTAACCAATCCAACAAAATAGACTCCATTGCCACAGACTTGGGATTGATCAGAGGTAACTATTTGAAAGAATGACTCCAACCTGGCCAACTGGTACCTGAGATGATGAACATAAAAGCTCAGAAGCCGGACATGCTAGAAAGAATAAGGTTTCTGGAGTATCACACAGAAGATGCCACGGGCAAGTCCCAGTGAATAACAGCAAAGGTTCTATCAGCAAAGACACGGGCAGAGATATGGACACGTTCCTGGAGATTTGGCTCAGCATGGTCTCAGCCACAACAGGCTTGTCAAATTGTATTGAAATTGAAAGAGCATACATGGCTCCTAAAACAACCTTAGGCTGTGTATGCCACCACAACCAGTGATGGCAAGATTACTGCACTACAAGGAATGGGACTTACTCTGGGCTCTTTGAAATAGGCAGTGCAAAACATCCTTCAATTCCCAGATTACATGGCAGCAGTGCAACACAAGAAAGTGCAGCATCTTAAGTTAAACCTCCGATCCTTGCTTCTCTTCCTGGCAAAACTGAAAATGCTGGTCAAGAGAGGGGTGATCTTTGCGAACCTACAGGAGGTCTAATCTAGGTCAAACATCGAGGGGCAATAAGCGGTGAGCAAGCTAGCCAATATCCAACACTGGAATTAATGTAATAGGAGGAGATGCAGGACAACTGAATGACTATTGGCCCCTCAAGTTACTTAGCCATTTAAGTTACTCCAGTTCAAAATTAAGCAGCAAGTGCTGTGCAAAAAGAAGCAGCAATTGCAGAATCAGCACCTGGCTTGGGCCCCTTGCAGAAAAGACACTGACTTCTTGGAGAAAGAAGACCAAGTTATTTACCTTTGGTAATTCTCTTTCTCCTAGATACTCTATTTAACCGCAGATTCCTCAACATTTGAATATCACCAGACACCAAACTAGATCGGAAATTTGCATAGCAATTGCTCTTGCATACTGGCAGGTGGTACCGTCTGCCTCCATGGCGATTTTGCATCGCCTCTGTAAGTGATGGCATAGAGTCGCATATAGGCACTCTTCCTGTGCACTCATGTCTGTCTATCTTGAACTTTGTTGCATCCTTGGAAGCGGATTGACTGTGACAGGCAGGAGACACCAGTGTGCCAAATCTATCTTGGAGCCTTTTCATAACTACACAAGTCCATGCAACAGAATGGGGAGGAGGAAGGGTTAAGAGGAATGTGCATTTAGGTAGAGTATCCAACACAAAGAGTGTTACCAAAGGTAGGAACTTGTTTTTCTAATGGATACTTCTAACTTCGGATTCATCATAGTTTATATGCCAAAGCAGTATCTCATAAAAGGGGAGTGTCTGAGGAATGCACTCACATCAAGAAGTCCTGCAGGAACGAGCTGGTAAAATGGCCACTCTGTGGACTGGACTGCTGAGGCAGTAGCGCTTGGTGAAATAAGGCACAGATGCCCATGTAGCAGGCTGGCAGATGTCCAGTATTGAAACATACCACACCAACACCGTCACAGCAGCCTTCGCTCTTAGGGAAAAAGCTTGTAGGTCCTTGGGGGCATTGAGGTGGGTAGTGAGGCACCTGGACAGGGTTAATTCCTGCACCACCCTTCCTTTCCTAGAATTGGCCCAAGAGAAGCTGGTGATTGATTAGGTACGCCTTCATGTACTTCATGTAAAAAACATAGTTCTTTTTGGATCCATCGGGTGAACCTTTCCTCCTCCTTAAAGGGGTGGAGCAAAAAGAAATAGGCAGTGAGGGAAATGGACTGGCTCAATTGGAAAGGAGACATGACTTTCAGCAGAAATGAAGCATGAGTCCACAGCACAAATTTTCAAGGAAGCAGGTGGATTACTAGGGTTGCACTGTCAGTGCCTCCAGCTTACTGACAAGTCTAGCAGAAGTAACTGTCATAGAAACAGCTATATATGTGATCAAAAGACATGCACATCTGGAAGCTAAGGTTCAAGTTATGATTTAAGTGTCACATAATGAAATGTGTTAGTAGGAACATGTATGCAAGTTCTTTCACAAAGTACATCACCAATTAAGGCATGAATAACTAAGATTGGTCAGACAAAAGTAGAAAGGCCAAAAGAGCTGAAAACCTTTAAAGGTGCCCACTGTAAAGCCCTACCAGGCTAGATAAGGCACCAAAAAAAGACAACAAACAAAACATCCGAAAACCTGGTTTGTAGAGGATCTACATTAAGGCCCGTTACCGGGCCACTACCTTCACCCAATGACCCATATATATAGATTTAGTAGAAGGGTGCTTAGCCACATTGTAGGAAAGTCCCCTTTTTTGACATGGTCACCCTCACCTTTTGCCTGGTATTTGATGTGGTTTTCACGAGAAGTGCACTGGGTCCCTGCTAATCAGGTCCCCAGTACCAGACCTCTTTCCCAAAAACTGTGCAATTGTACACCCAACTGGCAACACCTTTAGCACCCCCTGTATGTCCCAAGTAAATAGTATCCCTGGTACCTAGGGCAAGGAGGCTAAAGAGAGTCCTTAACGGCTGCAACACAAATTGTGCCACCCTAAAGAACCCCTCACCAAACACATACAGACGGCCACTGCAGACAAAAGGGAGAAAAAAACATGGCATATATCCCTGTGTGCCGTGCCTGAAGCCACTGCATGCATTGCAAGTAAGTCACCCCTAAAGCAGGCCTTACAGTCCGAAGGCAGGGTGTACTATACTACATGTGAGGGTGTTACTGCATGGGCAGATATGCCCCTGTGCAGGTTAGTTCCATTACTGCCGGTACAAGTGAACAGGGAAGCCATTGCAAGTGCATGTGCTGGACACTAGAAAACAGAGATATTTAGTTTCAAACACCTCGTATTAATAAACCCCCACACTGATGCCAGTGTCAGATTTATTAATGCATGCACCCAGAGGGCACCTTAAAGGTGCCCCCTGAAAACCTACCAGCCACTGGTGTGCAGACTGACTGATTTTTGCCAGCATGCTATCAGAGACAAGTTTCTGACCCCAGAGGACGAGGGCCATTGCCCTCAGGAGGGCAGAAACAAACCCTGCTTGGGAAGAGGGTGTACTTATCGTCTCCCACAGGATGACCTGCTGATCCGCATTCCAAGGCAGGGAAGCATCAAAGAAGCCACTGCTTTTGATATGCAAATCAGGCTCCCTTCACAGTAGGGGAAGCCAACCCGCTTTGGCACCGGGACAGGCGAGAAAATTAGCTAGTCCGGTAGGTGTGCCCATCCCCAGGCACCTAAGGTGGGCTACCTGAACTTTTCAGAGTTGGCCATCTTTGTAATGGCAAACTTAGGAACTCTGCGACAGGGTTATGCCCACTTCCGACGAGAAGCGATCATATAAGAGGGGTAGTAATCCGGGGGTAGGTAGCCCTTTGGCTACTACCCTCCCCTCCCCTAAACCCCCTTAATGTAGTATTTAAGGGAGCCCCTGGCACCAGAAAATCATATCCTGCCAACCTGAAATAAGACTTATGTGAAGAGTGGCAAAGAGCAAGAACAGAAGACCCAGCAATTTAATTTGTGCCAACCCTGCCAGTCTGCCTGCTGACTTTGACAATTGAGCCAAAAGACAACTTGACCTTCAGCTGCTGTATTTCCAAAGCACTTCACCCAGGGACCAAGAACTCCAGTGGAGCAATGGAGGTATTCCCCTGTCCTGCACCTTGCAGGTACCAAAGAGTGAGCTGTGAGGCTCCAAGACCTTGAGAACCCGACACCAGAAAGGACCACGGCACTCGAGTCGCCTAACCCAAGCTGAAGTTGGCCAACCGCGGCAACGAGGTCCTCAGACGCCCCCAGACTCAAAGCCCACATTGGGTTTTCCCGTTGTGGACTTCGACGCTGCCTGCAGCTTTATTTGTAGGCCTCCTCTATTGCGATCGCTCCCAGTGACAAAGACCCGATGCCTAAAGATACTTCTACACCAGCTTTCCCTGGTCAATGGAGAAGAGGACCAACTGTGTCCACGAGCATCATGAGGCCTGAGCCCACCTGTTGGTTCAGCCTGACTGGACTTCCAGTCAAAACCTGCAGCCACTTTTCATGAAGACTGATCCCTATTGCCTTCCATTGGGCATCCAACTCTGTGTCACACCCCATTGTAGCGGGAATTCCTTTCTCCTACAGAACTGTGCATAGAGACCTGGAACCTCGGTGAATTAGGATGGCCCAAAACTCACCTCAGTACCCAAAATCCCCTTACCAAGCTAGCTACAGTGTCTCATTGGTTATAACAAACTCCCAATGCTTAGACAGACCAGAACATGAACTTAGATTACCTCAGGTATCGTGGAACACATGAACACTCTTTCGTTATATAATCATTACACACCAGAACGTGGAGTAAAAGAGGACACGTGCATGTTTGAAATATTTATTTACTAATGCAAGGTTCTCAAACGCAGTATCTTGTACAATACTAGCAAACATATTATAAGCAACAAAGTTATCAGCATAGTTACTAGTCCATAAAAGGCGAATGGTGACAGCATACTAAGATGCTGTAATGAATAGGAATTAACAATACCTAATTCCCACCCTCCCTATTTAGCATAGTATTTTATATCTATGAAGGTCTCATTTGGGTTTTAGCAGGGCGGGCTCATACCTCAAAATCTCAGTGGCAGAATATCACATCATCTTCCACCAGCTCTCTGCATGCGAAGCCCCATCAAGTGTGTCTCGTGTGTGTGCAGCACAACCATATAAAACCCGCCTAGAGCCAGATTTTGGCAGCAGCATGTGTGCTATGTCTATGGACGTGCGAAGATCAGACCTCACAACAACATCATGTTTAGTTATCCTTACAGCCTTCAGCACTCACTGTGCAGACAGTGTACCGAGCAAAACTGATATCAGAGCAATAACATATTATTTCTCAAGTAAATCACGAAGCTCTTCTGGGTTGAAAGCTAAATCAACAATTATGTGTCGTGTGCAAAATGAGGCAGAACGGTAAAATGGCGTTTAAACATTTAATGAGCTCATGCTAACTTAACACAGTATATAGAAAAGAAGTAGCTATATGACACCTTCACCCGGCCGTCTTAGTGCCGCTGGTGGGATTTTGTTGGTGCTGCCTTGGACCTTGCCCTACCTTAAGTCCAGGATATTGGTCTTGGAAGTCACAGTACTGTACTGGAATGCCGTACTTGTTTTTTCTCCCATCACAGCTTCTGAAAAATGCATGGAGTCGACTTTTCAAATGCAAAAGTATTTCTCTTGAAAACCGTACCTACCTGATCGTATTGATTCTAGTACCTAAATATATATATATAAAAATATGTGTTATTCAGCCTAATGCTGCTCAACCACACTACCCCCTAGAAGAGCACATTGGGATTGCAAGAGCAAGCCCCTGTATACTATTAAGGGAATACCTGGACTCTTTGCATGGTATACCTCTTTTTGGTTTACCATATAAAGAGCCAGCTTCCTACATGGAGGCGCATATAGGCTGTGCCCATGTGTGTTGATGTCAGAACTCATGGCAGGAGAAGTAGTGGTGGAAGACATACAAGAAACCCCCAGAGCACAGTAATTGTGACATTGCACATTCTCATCTGAAATTAAGATTCAACCAAGCCATTCCTCACTGAGAGATGCCTTGAGTCAACTCAGGAAAAGTATGCCATTTACGGTCTGTCAGCTGATGCCAATTCAATTTATTGAACTGGGTGTCCAGAGAACTCATCAAATGATTGCCAAAAAAGGAAATCCTCTGAGGGTCCAGCCATTTCCAAAGACACAGTGCCGCCTGACATAGGGCCCACAACTCTACACTGCACTGCTTGTTGCAGTGTCACATGGCGGTCGGATTGTCTGTTAAATATTTGTGAGAAAAGCCTTCAGAGCAAATTGAATGGCGTGGAGCTGTAGGAATTTGATATGGAGTTTCGGCTCCATGGAGGACCAGATCACCAATTTTCCAGTGCTAGGCGACTGAGTTTTGCCTTGTGGTCTTGTATGACCTCCGGGTTTACCCACACGCAGTCACTTCAGGCCTTAGAATCATGGCTCGACCCTAGGCACCACAGGCAAATATTATGAGGCTCTGTCACAGACATTTGTTGCGAAAGTCCTTACAGGGTTTAAAACCTGTTGTTTTGGGAGGCGACATTCCTTTGCACACTGGATTTTTCAAAAGTTGGGAGGTAAACGTCTTTCTGGGAGAAGAGAGGTAGCTCTGGATTTGGGCCTGGTGGCATGGAAAGAAAGGAGCAGACGTCAGCCTTCGGGAGTGGTGCCTATATAGGCTCTGCATGTCATTTTTTGAGTGGAATGGCGCCAGTGTGGAACCGCAAGTAGCCACCTACTGGCGTGCAGAGGTAATGCTCAAAAGTTTGTAGATCCAATCTGCTACCTTGAGAATATTCAAAAGGTGAATAATCTGACGTTAGAAGTCTCTATAAGAATTTGTACCTAAGCATGAAGGCATTCAGAGGATGAAGATCTAAATGTGGCCAGTGCCTAACATCTTATCTGGCACCAAGAAATAGTGGGAGACACCCCAGGTCTTATTCTACCTCTGCCGCCATCTCTATGACCCCTTAGGCCAAATGTGATTGAACTTCCTGAAGAAGGATAGCAGCATCATCCACTAGAGTCCGAGTGAAACAGGCAGTCTATATTGTGCAGGGGATGTGGCGGGCAGGGAGTAACCTCTCAGAATAACCAGCAACATCCACTGATCTGATGTAAGGCATGCCAACTGGTTAGAAAAAATATATTTTCCCATACAGACCAAACATAACTATGGGAACAGAAATCACTGTGGCTTGGCTACAGTTTTGGCAGGCAAGGAGGAGCAAGAACATTGCTATGCTTGGTGGAATGCATGACCTCTGATACCACTGCATCCTGTCAAGCCACAAAAGGGATGTACTGGGTGCTGCACAGGTAGCCAAAGGCTGTCTTTGGTTGTAGGCGAGGCCATGCGAGTAGTCTCTAAATGCATCCTTCGACTGCTTGTTACTGCTACTGTAACTGAGGAACTGAAGAGTTCAGACCCAGGGAGAGTGCCATAGCAGCCATAAGCATTCCAATGCGGAAATAATCCTATTCAACAAAAAGTCTAGAGCCATCAAAAGGCATGTCTATTAGGAATGCCGGAGTGTCCCCAGTAAATCTTGTGGCATGTATCCATGCAAGGTGTTGAAACAAAACACTGGTGCCCATGGCACATTAGACACAATCATTTTGTGGAGACCCAGCTCTCAAGACATATTTAGCTGCACCTTGCCTGTCATGGATATTCTGAGCACAGGAGTTTGAAATCCATCAGGGATGGCCAGCAATATCTCATCCCTGCAGGTAAACAGCAGTCAGAAACTGTAAGATAAAGCTGAAAAGACTCTTTTCTCAAAAGCGTTGATGAGTTCTGAATGCCTCCCTGGAGGCATAGTAGAGAATGCATTTGATTTAACCCTAATAGTAGATGCCTCAACTACTAGGCTCTTGGGAGTCCGGGACTGGGTTAGGGAGGCAGGATAGCAAAGGGAAGTTAACTATCACAACAAGAAAGGGGATTGGGGCTTTAAGTGCCGCACCACACGTCAGATTCCCAACAGTTACTCAAAGCAAGGGTGCGAATGGTCCGGGCTACAACCCCCTAGAACCCAATTTAGAACAAATGAATTTGTTCTGTATATCTATTTACACAAGTTGACCTCGCACACCAAAAGGCTGTATGGCAAACACAATGTTAGTATTCAATCAACATTCATGTTGTAGCTAAGGTAAAGTAAAACTGTTCTCCCAAGGAATTGGTACAAGTCAATTTTTCTTCGTTATGTTCTCTTTATTGATTGAAACACTCGCAGATAAAAAATAGCCAACGCGTTTCGTCCGTGACCGGACTTCTTCAGGGCTTTGCGCAGTGCGTTCCTATATTAATGGTCTCATCCGTCCTGGCCGGTGTACAGATAGTCAGATTTATGATTAAAGAGTTCGCGGATTTAATTATACATCCTTTCATATATGGATCCAGTAGGAAGTAGCAAGAGATCAGAAGGTAATGCCTTAAATTCGGCGAGTCCGTCGTGTGTGTGTGTGGTCGTCTGGTATCCGGATTCCAGACGACCACACACACACACGACGGACTCGCCGAATTTAAGGCATTACCTTCTGATCTCTTGCTACTTCCTACTGGATCCATATATGAAAGGATGTATAATTAAATCCGCGAACTCTTTAATCATAAATCTGACTATCTGTACACCGGCCAGGACGGATGAGACCATTAATATAGGAACGCACTGCGCAAAGCCCTGAAGAAGTCCGGTCACGGACGAAACGCGTTGGCTATTTTTTATCTGCGAGTGTTTCAATCAATAAAGAGAACATAACGAAGAAAAATTGACTTGTACCAATTCCTTGGGAGAACAGTTTTACTTTACCTTAGCTACAACATGAATGTTGATTGAATACTAACATTGTGTTTGCCATACAGCCTTTTGGTGTGCGAGGTCAACTTGTGTAAATAGCAAAGGGAAGTTACAGGGCAACTTACAGGAGGGGATGAAATCGGCAATACCCACGTTGCAATCACATTTTCCATTAGGGCCTTCTTGAAAGGCAGAAGGGCCTTTAAGGTTGCAGGCCAAGGTTGTAATAGGTCCTTCAAAAGGTTTGTCTTGGTTTCAATTGGGTAGAGGTTTAAGTCTACCACTTCTACTGCTCTGTGGAATACTCCAACAGAGACACTCTGCTCAGTGGGGGCCAGCCTCTTGTAGTGCTGGCGTCAAGGAGAGGCTGCGTATCCTCCAAAGATGGGCGGGCTGTGTTTTGCTGATCTCATAATGAGATATAGGCCTGGCATGGGACGATTCCAAATCCAAATACAAGATGGGTTTTGGAATGGGATTCAGTACAGAGATGCTGGAATCGTTGTAAGCACTGGGGAAATATGCACAGATTAGGCATGCAGCACGTGCAAGCATTAGCCAGTGCTGGCAAGAAGCCAGGTGAAGGCACCAACGAGTTAGTTGCCACCAGGGCCGAATCCACAGGCGGAAGTCCAACTGGGAGGCCCTGTTGCTCCCTAGTGCCTGAAGGCACTCAAAGGGAGTCACAGTCATCCTGTACAGTTGTAACACGATCTACCTCAAGGCCTCTATCTTCTGCAGGGTCCTTGATGGCCCAGGAAACTTGGAATACATTGGGAAAAGCCTTGGAAGTAATAGGCTCAGAGTTGGATGATTGTGCCAGAGTCGGATCCTTGGCGTGCCGACTACGTTGCGAGTGGTGGAGTGAGATAGAGATGAGTTTTGCTTGGTTTTCTTGGGCTTCTGGCCTGATATGCCCTTGGGTTTGTCTTTGACCACCCCAATGATGGTGGCTTGGGGTGGGACTAGGATCTAGAACAGGAAAGGGCCCACAACTTGGAGCAGCAGTGAGCCCAAAAAGTGTGACTTAACTTGCCTTTTGTTCTTTTCCAAGCAGTTTTGCCCTCCTTCTCCCTGGTGGCCTTTATGTGCATCGGGAGACATTTTCTCACGACTTCAAGTAGTGCCTAATCCCTAAACTCCGCAGGCAGACATTGTGTGGATCCAGGACTGACATCTGCTTCTTGTAGTCACAACACGGTCTGAAGCACGACTTCTCAGGGAGACATTTTCCATGTACACTGTCTGTAGAACAGAAGATTTTAGCGTTGGTAAGAATCCAACAATGTAGGGAGGAGAGCATTGGATTGATGTCAAAGGTTATATAAAAAAGGAAGTGGCATCAGCAGACAAGAGCAGTGCCTATATACGGCTCTGTGCGGTCACTTTTGAGGTGGTGAGAGATCGCCATAAGAGTCCGGTGGCGCCACATGCCAGCATGTGGGAGCAACTGATATGAAAAATTCCCGATTCCGTCTGGCACCCAGAGATATTCAAAAGGTGAGGAACCAGCAGCTAGAGGTATCCATCAGAATCGATTGCTGCCTTGGATAGCTCCAAGGATGACTAGAGTGGCAGGCCTCCTCCCCTGACATCTCGAATGGTAGATTAAATTGCTTGATGATCAAGAGAGAGTTGAGGCTGTTGCTGATGGTGGCTCTGAACTGATTTAAACCCACACTGCAGGTTGAAGTTTTGAAACAGGTATTATGTGGCACTATCTCCCTTTCTCCTCATACATCAGTAAGCATTTCCCCTCTAGAGTTTGGCCTATTGGTCAATCGTGCTCTGAGTGGTTCGAGCTGGCTTTAGTACTCTATTGGATTGTTGGCAATTCACAGTCTCGCCCAGGGAAGGAATTCATTGGTGGGTAAGTTTGTAATTCTTGTTTTGTCGAAGAGGAATGTAGACATGGGGCACATTGCTGGCAGCCATGAACTGCAAACACAAAGGCAGACTGAGTCACACGCTTGAACTAAAGAGTCAATGAATGGCACTATACTTTTACATTAGAGGAGACCAGGATGGGTCACAATGACAAGGGGACTTACCTAACCACTGAGCACTTATGACGGACACCAGTGAGTACATATTTCCAACTTGGAACATCAGAGGCCTTCAACACACAGCTAAGAGGCCCCAGGGGGCAGGAGGTTACACCACAGATGGAGAAACAGCTGTACAACACCACATACGTTACATATGTGAAAGGTGCCTGATTGGGCATACAGTAGGGGTCCCTTTCAGATCAGCAAGTAGTTGCAGAAATATGTTATGCTTATGGAAATGGGCAACATTATAGCAATCAAGTCCATTTACTGTGTCTTTGCTTGCCAAACATTATGCAGGCAACTGATTTGGACCACATATCTCCATTACCAGTAGTATCCTAACCTAATCCATGGCTTTTGGGTAGGGAACTGCATGATGGGCAAATTGTCAGGTCATACTATCTTTTAAAGAGTGTACCTGCAACAAAACTTGTTGAGAAACTAGTAGTGATGACTCAGAGATTGGAGACTCTGTTGGTATACCAAAGTTCTTAAGCCCCCCCCTTGATGGGCAGAAACATGTTGGCAGATAGGAGACGGGTTTCAGCCATAATCCTCTGTATGCCCACTCATTCCTGGTTTTAAATATACCATGGGTCCTCACCAATAAAGGTAACATACCAAGGAACTCTGAGGTATTTTTAGATTGTCTGGAACCCACCTTGTCCAGTAGTTGTTATCTAAGGACTCTCTCCTTCCTTTAAGTTTTGGAGGAGGTCAGAGCCGGACTGGGAACAGCAACCAGCTCTCGCAGATTGCTGCTTGACAGGCCCTGGGAGGGAGGGCGGGGGGTGCTAGCAAAAAGCACTGCTCCAACTTTTGTTACAAGGGGCCATTTTGCAGCACTGCTACAAAACTGGCCCCCACTCCTCGAGCTTTCCAGGGAAATGATCGGTGCCAGCTACAGCCAATCCGGCCCTGGAGGAGGTTGGGTAGCCCTGCTGGCACTGACCTGATGATGAATCATGACACTATTATGTGTGTGAGGTTTGCTCTTCCATAAAAGATGTCTTTTCTCTTAAGGGTGAAAAACTAAACAATTGCCAATATTGAGCAATGATTATGAGAATAGATTTTTCAACTGCATGTATGACTAAAACATATAAATGCACTTGGAGATTAATCTATCAGTTATTGTTTTTATTTTCAGAACCAAGTAGACAAAACCCTATACACAACTAACTACACTTCAAGGGGACACCCCCAATCAATCAAAACCTTTCACTCACACAATCAATCCAACACTCTTCCACAACCACAACACATTCTCACTCTTAACATCCATATAACAACCCAGTGCTTATTTAACTGTTGAATACACAAACTAATCCCCACGTCAAATGATAATTCCAAAGTAGTTCTAGCACATGTAGGAATAGTTCTGAATACACAGTCTTCCGAACATAAACGTCTTAATTTGTTCAGTTGACAAATTAATTGATTAATTAATTTGTCAACTGAACTCATCAAAGAGGCCTAGGGTGTCTTATAACTACCTGCTCGGCATTTTCGGGTGTGCCCAGCAACTTTCCTTCTGGTACCTCAACGTCTTCTTGCACCAGAAGGTGAGGTAGAAATTGCATACCAACTCCTGGTGATCTCGGAGAAGCACAGGTTACAGTCCTAGTGGTGGTCAGCCCAGAAATATCTGGCATAACACTGTGGGCAGAATTAAAAAGATGTGCATTCCATCTGCCGAAAGTCCCCAAGGGAAAGACCTCTTTGTTTGAAGAGGTTTGGAGCTGTCAGTGACTGAGTGCCATCCAACTGGCACTGAATCGATCAGTTGTGGTCAAGGGTAGAAATAACTATGTACTCTTTTGAGGGCTGTGTATGTTGATTGTTCCCAGTTGAAGAGTTGTACCTGGTTCATAAATAAGCACTCCCAAACCCAATAGCAGAACTAAATAATCTAAGGTTGAGTTGGTGCCCATGCACATTGTGCACTAGGGGCGTCGCACGAAAAACAACTTGTAATGTCTGAGTCTAACATTAGATAGCAGGAGTATGCATCCATTTGCAACTACAGACACACATGCTATGAACATATATCTATAATTGGAAGACTTGGAATCTGCAGCTTTATTTACTACTTAATTACATTCTACCATGTGAATTCTTCTCAAAACTAAGTGAGTAAAGAAAGAAGGATGTGTCTAGATTGTTTGCAAAGTTGAACCACCTCTGCTTTGTCTACGAGCTACTGAGAAGGCATTTCCTCATTTGCAGCTAATCTGTATGTGAGCAGGGTGACAAAAGCATGAGGCAACAAGATGCCTCTGCCTGCCATTACACAGCAAGTGATTACCACATCCAAATGTTCTCTGGTCCACACATGTGCCTTTCAGACCCCAAGCTGACCACTAGAAGACTTACCGTGAAAGTGTCAGTGTGCAGGCTTTCCATTGGTAAACCACATCCTTCAGCATGGAAGCAGAGCTCCAGGTTCTATAGGAAAGAGTATGAGAATAAGTCTAGGAAGGACAGTCACTACTGTATTACCTTGTAAATGCCCATTCAGACACACACTGTACCACCTAATACACAGTGTGTCTTTGCCAATATCAACAATTTCCAAACCTTCTCCGATACACTCTATGCCTCTGACATTTTCTCTTCCATGCTTTCTGTAACACATGCCTGACTTTTATGCCTCAGACACATTATCTGAACCTATGGTGTGCTGTCTGTGCTTCACACATCCTCTGTGATTCTAACTTCCTTTCTGCATCCTCCTTACCTCAAATGTCCTCCAAATACCTCCCAGAATGTAACCTGCATTTCAAACATGCTATATAACTACTACATGCACTGCGCCTTCCAAAGCTCCCTTCCCCACACAAAAAACAAAAACACAAGCTTTGACTAGTTCGCCTTTCTCAGAATCTGAACATTTAAGTGTCTTTGGTGATATTCAGAAGCCCAGAGTAACCATCTAATTACCACCTGGTGTCACGGTCTCCTGAGACATGCACCAACAGCTCTGAAAGCTGTGAAACGTACTGTCCAGTCCCAACTACATTGTTCGTGGCTGTTAATCACTGCAGCTCCACCCAAATTTCCAATGACCTTCTCATAACAACCACTGTATCCCCGTACCTCTACCACACTTGTTAAAGAATAAGTTATATACCTATAGTAATGCCTTAACTGGTAGAGACTTTAGCTGCAAATTCCTTACCTTAGAATTATCCTTAGGCATCAGACTGGATCTGGAGGTTTTCGTGAGCAGTACTCCTACACACCGGTAGGTGGAGTTGTTTGGCTCCACATGGCATCGTTGGCATCGTCTACACCAGACGTGGCGTGCACAGTGCCTACAGGCGCCACGCCAGCGCGCTGATGTCAGTTTCTTTTCGTGACTTTCCCTGCCAGGAGTGCGGAGCCACAAAGAACATTGATCACTGGTGTGGAAAACTAGGGCTCTGAAAGGGAAACAGCCTTAACCCTAGAAATTTGTTCACAGAGTGGCGAGGATGGGTGGGTTGGTAAGGAATGTGAGGCTAGATAGAGTCTCTACCAGATAAGGCGTTACCAAAGGTGAGATGTTTGTTAATCTGATAAGAGACTTGTAGCCGCAGATTACTTATCTTAAAATAGAAACCCTAGCAATACTTCCCCAAATGTGGGTCTGTGAAACCAACTCCCACTAAAAACACCTGCAGGCAGCAGTGCTATGTGAACGTGTCCAGAGAAGCCCTCGTTGCTGCCTGGCAGATGACCAGAACTCCGCGTACTAAGGCATTGGTAACAGCCTTAGCTTTGGTGGAATGAGCACGTAAACCCTCAGGGAATTGCTTCTTGACCAGTGTATAGCAGGTTTTGATGCAGAGCACGATCCATCAGGACATGGTCTGTTTATGCACAGCCTTCCCCTTCTTTGCTCTGACATACCCCATGAAGAGTTGGTCACCCACCCGGAACTCTTTCGTGCGGTGAAGGTAGAACGACCATGCTCTGTTTGGGGCCAGTCAATGGAGACACTCCTTTTCGTCAGAGGGATGCGACAGAGCATGAATGATAGGTAGGGTGATGGATTGGCCAATGTGAAAGGGAGTGACAACTTTCGGCTGAAAGGAAGCTCTAGTGCGAAGAACCAGCTTGCCTGGGAAAATGGTTAGGTACGGAGGCTAAATGACAAGACCTGAAACTCACGGACCCACCGGGCAGATGTTATTGCCAGTAAGGACGTATTGATGGTAAGTAGGCTGAGAGAACAGGTGTGTAGTGGCTCAAAAAGAGCACACATCAGAAATGTGAGTACAAGACAGAGGTCCCACTGAGACATGATAAACGGTGAAGGCGGACACATATGTTAAAGACCTTTCAAAAGGATTATGTTATTTACCCTGTAAGCATTTGTTTGCGGCATGTAGTGTTGTAGATTCACATGCTCTGCATACTCCTGCCATCTAGTTTTGGGTTTGGAGTTGTGCAACTTGTTTTTCTCCGAAGAATTCTTTCGAAGTCACAAGGTAAGATGACTCCTTCTCTCAGTGATATTGTGCATGGGCATCGACTCCTTTGTTAGATTGTTTTCAGAGCAGGAGGGTGAGAAAGGAGTGCAATGAATATGTAAGAATAAAGATTTCCATGCTAAATATAAATGTATTAGAGAAATGTGCAAACGTAACTGCAATGGCCGCAGGTGTCCCAGGAGCAGGGAGAGCGCATTTGACTCTACAGCACTACATGCCACAAACAGATGCTTATAGGGTAAGTAACAATCTGTTTGATGGCATGTGTGTCTGTAGATACACAGGCTCTGCATAGATTGTAAAGCAGTCTCTCCTTGGAAGCGGTGGCTAGCATCTGGGAGTTGTAGTAGTTTGAAAAAGGGTACATCGCACTGCCTGACCTACATTGGCTTGTTGGCATGCAAAAACATCCACACAGTAGTGTTTGGTAAATGTGTGTGGTATAGACCATGTAGCTACTTTTCAACTGTCAGTTATGGGAATATTTCATAGAGTGGCCATAGTGGATGCCTTTTTATGAGTGGAATGTGCTCTAGTAGTAACAGTTAAAGGACTTTTGGCTTTAATGTAGCAAGTTTGAATATATTTGACTATCCATCTGGCTATGCCGGATTTGGATATTGGGTTGCCTTTATGAGGGGGAGAAAAGGCTATAAAGAACAGTTTTGTTTTCATGACATTTTGAAAGTTTTATCTATGTAGAACATTCGTGCTCTTTCTAAATCTAGGGTATAAAGAGCTCTTTCTGCAACGGAATCAGGGTGAGAGAAAGAAACTAGGAGCTCAATGGATTCATTGAGGTGAAATTGTGAAACTACCTTAGGTATGAAATTAGGATTAGTACGATTAACCAGTTTGTCTTCATGAATTTGAAAGACAGGTTCATCTAAGGCTAATGCCTGGAGCTCACTAACACACCCGAGTGAGGTAATAGAAACTAGAAATGCCACTTTCTATTATAGAAATTGAAGTAGGCATGAGTGCAAAGGCACAAAAGGAATACCCATGAGCCTTATGTACAAGTTACTTACCTTTGGTACCGGTGTATCTGGTAGAGACGATTCCAGCCGCAGATTCCTTAACGTAGAATTATCCCCAGGTGTGAGACTGGATCCGGAAAACTTTCTGCCACAGCATCTCTGCGCGCTGGGAAGACGGCAACACGTGACTCCTCCCTGACATCGTCCGCGTTCGTGACATCAGTGAGGTCACATAAGTCCCATCCCAGCGCGCTGACATCAGTTTTCTTCGGAGAAATTTTCCACGCCACAACGCGGAGCCATCACCAACAAAACTGTGAGAATATGGGAACAGTGTGCGAAAAAATCAGAAAAACAGAAGGAAAGAAGCAAATGGTGAGAAACAGCACCATTAGTAACAGTGCCAGGCACTGTCACTGGAAGTAATGGAAGGAAAGAGCAGAGCACCGCTCCGGGGAGCATCCCTGCAAAGTAAGGGCGATATCCTCCCTGGAAGCAGAAAAACATGTGAAAAACATCATGGCAGACGACAGAAAGTCTGCACTCACAATCTATACCAGTGAGGGGCAACAAGTCCGGAACAGATGAGTAACGACAAGCTACCCCAAGACAACACCCTGAAGAGTGTTGCATCCCCTGTAAGAAGCTAAGGGCCAAGGCACAGCCAAGAGACCCCAGCCCAGAGGACTGCAAAGGAGTTAGGAACCCCAAGCAATAGAAAAAATGGAGAAGATTATAAGTAGTCCCCACACTGGAAAAAACCAGGGTGTAGGGATGCGGAAGTACACATGAACCTACCGTCCAAGTAACAGGAAGGAAGGAGCGAAACAAATAAACAGAACGAAGCATCCTGCCAGGGAGGAAACGAAAGAGGCACTCGCAGAAGACAAGCCACCTGGAAGGAGGTGAGAGCAAAAGACCAAGCTAAAAGCCCTTGCAGAAAGGGGAGAAAGGGCAGGACATGAAGGAATCTGCGGCTAGAATCGTCTCTACCAGATACATCGTTATCGAAGGTAAGTAACTTGTACATCTGATAGAGACTACTAACCGCAGATTCCTTAACGTACAATAGATACCCTAGCCATAGGGGAGGAGATGCGCGCCTGACCAAGATGGCCATGTGAGCTCTCCGCTCCACCAAGTCCGTTCGCTGGCCCCATCATCCTGAACATTATCCTGCCCTCCGAGATCCGCAATCGCTACTGGAGACCCGACAGAGAATCTGGGGCCACATCCGGTGCTCCAACACGGCCGGGAGCCGGAGATCAGCCCACTCTGATCCTGGGCCTACGCGGAGTTGGAGCTGGGGGCTGAAGTTGGTGCAGTGGCCGCCCCCGAGTTCAACAGCAGCGGGGACCCTAACCGGAAGCTGTCGGTCAGGTCCCTTCAAGGAGCGTTTGGGAGCAGCGGCGGCCACGATCTGCATTGACGGTACCGGGGGTGCTCGCAGGGTGCGGCGAGCCCCCTCTTGCCCCCTCCACAGGACGGATTGAGGCGCTGGGGAAGCCCTGGGACCTGCGGGCCGCCTGAGATCGTCGGAGGCAGACGCAAGACTCTTTGGCTTAGGTGAGGGGTGAGTGGGGGTCGAGATTGTGCGGTGCGCGCCCCCACCTTCCATCAGTCTGTCCCGAGTGAACTGGTGCCATTTAAAGGTGAAAGGGGGCCTGGGAGACGAATAACTGGCCCCAGTGAACTCTGGAACACCTGCCTCTGGGCCCATGAGTGGGAGTTGAATTGGTGGAGGTGCGGTGACCGGGACGAGAACGCTCCTCGCCCAAAGTGCTGCTTGCGAAGTGGTGGCAAACCTGGTGCTGTGCGGTACTATGGTCCTGGAGGGCTAAGCTGGTAGCAGTGACTGATTTGGAGCCTGACCAGGCCAACCGGGGCCAGTGTAGTGGTTAAAGTGGGGGCCCCCCTGGCGGCTTACTGGCTTGATGACTCTGGTGAAGGGATAGTTGTGCCAAAAAGCAGAGGTGTGGAAAACCCCTTGCGCTGAGTTGCTGGATTGGGGATCGCACCAGGAGGTGGCCAGCTCATGAGATGGCGTCCAAACAAGATGGAGAGAAGCATCCCCCCTGGGGTCCCTCGGACCCGGGGGTAGAAATCACGCTGCAAGATGTTATGGCAGCCATACATGGTGTTACATCCTCCCTGGGACAGCAAATTGTGAAGTTGGACACGAAGCTAGACACGGTGTCCATTGAAGTCAATTTAATAAGAGCTGACCTCACCAAGGTTATTGAGAAGGTCAAGTCGCTGGGCATCAAGACTGCCAGTCTAGTGGATGATGTGGCCCAACTGCAACATGACAGGCTTGCTCAAATCCTCGCACGAACTGGCGGAACGTAAGCTGGACGAATATGAAGGCAGGGACCGGCGAAACAACGTCTGTATTTTGGGGGTACCCGAGAAAATGGAGGGCCCCGCCCCGGATTTGTTTGTGGAGGACCTAATCCTTAAACATCTCCATCCTATAGGCCTCAGTAACTTCTTCACTATTGAATGCGCCCACAGGGTCCGGGGGGAGACCGAGACTTGGGGCCCGCCGCGTCCCATGATCGCCAGGGTCCTGAACTTTCGAGGTAGAGACGTAATCCTGCAGGCGGCGAGGTCGGGGGGCCCATTCAGTATGAGAACGCTGCCCTCTCCTTTTTCCCGGATTTTACGCAGGTGGTCCAAAAGCAGCGATGGAACTTTTTTGCGGTCAAGAAGAAGCTGAGTGACAGGGGTTTGAAATATGCCATGATGTTCCCAGCACCTTTGAGAGTGGAGGCTAATGGAGCGCCTGGTTTTCTGACAATCCAGAAACTGTGGCTGACTAGATGGACAGTCTCCCTCGTGAGTGCCCAGGACCTCCGGATCAATCGGAGGAGCAGGAGACGGCGGAACCGGAATAGAGCCGATTTTCGCTCTTCTGGTCTGAACTAGACCCGTCAGGCATCGGAGACATTGAAGCCGCCAGGCAGTTGCATATCTCTACAGAAGATTGGATGTGTAAGGGACAATGGGACTCTGAGAGGAACTGATTTAGTAGCTTAGTTGATACAGTTGTTGTGTGCAGGGCGACTGGCACCCTGCTAGTTGGGGATGGGCAAACACCGTGTGCAGGGGTGCAGGGTGGGGGATGGGGGGACTGGGTTCCTTTTTCTTTTGTGTTACGTTTTTCATATATATTTTCTTCGGCCAGGCGTAATAGCGCAGCAGGGCTGGCCACTCTTGTGCGGGGGCGGGATGTCACTTAATCAGAAGAGATCGGGGTGAAAGTGCTCAGCTGGAATGTGAACGGCCAGGGGGCCAAACTGAAGCGGGGGATGGTCAGCCAGTATATCAGGAGACATGCCCACAACATGATTCTTTCGCAGGAGACCCATCTGGTGGGAAATAGATGTATGGCGCTTCACAAGGGTGGTTTTAAATTGGTGGCTCACACTGGTTTTACGTCTGGTTTCAGGGGGGGTTGATATCCTGATTAAAAATTCCTTTCCCTTCATGATCCAGAACACATGGGCAGACAGATGTGGGAGGTATGTTGGAGTCTCCGGACTCTGGGAGGGTAGGGTGGCCACTATCTTCTCTGTATATGTCCCCCCTGGCTTGCAGACTGATACGTTCAAGGATCTTGGCACAGTGTTTCTCGCACTACCTATGGGCACTGTGGTGTGGGGCGGAAACTTTAACTCTGTTATGTTGGGGCGGAGGATCGGCACCCTCTGCGGCACCTCCAACCGCCCTTGAGGTGGCTCCCTGAACTGGTGGAAACTTTCGGACTGGTGGATAGATGGCGGCAGTATCATCCTGGGAAATCGCAGTACACACACATATCGGAAGCCCACCACAGTATTCCAGAATTGACTATATCCTGGTCCCGGGAGCGCTGTCCCACTTGATACGGGACGTCCACCATCTGGGGCGTGGGATCGCGGATCACTCTCCTGTGTGGGTCCACATGGAATGGGATTATGTCAATGTCGGTAGGGTAGCTCCCATTAATCCATGGTATCTTAAAGACCCTCAGTCACAAAGCAAGTTAATCAGAGTCACCGATCTTTACTTTCAAGAGAATGTTGGTATGGTGGAGTCGGCACAGACATTGTGGGAGGCCTACAAGTCGGTTATCCGGGGGAGGCGTTGTCCGAGATAGCAGGGAAAAAGAAGGAGAGGGTGGCCGAGCTCAAAAAGGCAGAGGAAGAAGTAGTGCAGGCGGAGGAGGATCTGGTTAGGGGGCACACCCCGGAAGGGCTCCATATGGTTGGACTCAAGCAGGATGAGTTCCAGAGTATTATGAGAGATAGGGCAAGAGCACAGAGTAGGGAGGTTAGGGCAGGATCTATGAGCTTGGGGATAAGGCAGGACGATTGATAGCGTGGCTGGATAAGCGGGAGTGGGCGTCCCGGGTGGTACCTGTAATAGAGGGGCCATATGCGGCTCTGGTCACAGACCCACATGCCATTGCGGATACCTTTGCGGGTCATTTTTGCTCCGCATACACCGCTGAGGCCAAATACACTGAGCTTGGAAAGGCATTGATGCTCAGAGATATACAACTCCCCACCCTCTCGGAGGAGAATAAAGCATACTTGAATTCTCCCATCACGGATGATGAGGTGGCGAACATAGTGGTTATACAAAAAGAAGGTAAGCCCAAGACGAGCTGGGCAGAATACCGGCCCATATCCTTGTTAAATGTGGAGCCAAAGGTTCTTGCTAAGCTATTGGCAACGAGACTTGTTAAAGTGATTGCCTCTCTGATTCACCCCGACCAGTCGGGGTTTATGCCCCACCGAAATACAGCTCTTAATCTGAGGCGCCTTCATGGGGTGCTGGGGAGAGGTTCCACAATCATGGAACCGGCGTCGTTGGACGCTACAATGGCTTTCGACAGTGTGGAATGTCCGTACTTGTTCGCAGTTTTAGCCAAGTTGGGTTTCGGGGCAGAATATTGTGGTTGGATATGTCTTTTACACTCTGATCCGATAGCACGAGTAGTAGTTAACAACCGCAAGTCCCATGACTTCTCTCTTAGTAGGGGCACCCGCCAGGGGTGCCCGTTGTCCCAGCTACTGTTTGCCTTGGCGGTGGAGCCACTGACTGCTTGGATACGGCAGGATTTGTCTATCCGGGGTATGAGGTGGGCTCCAGGCTGGGAAGACAAGGTGTCTCTTTATGCGGATGATGTATTGTTGTATCTTACAAACCCTAGGGGATAGTTGATCTGTCTCTTGGATATATTGGCAATTTATGGGAGATCTTCGGGATTTACTGTGAACTGGCTTAAGTCAGTCGTGTTTGTGGTGAGTTGGGGAGCCGCCGGCGATCCCCCGGGGCTGCCCGGATGCAGTGGCTCTAGAGGAATTTTGTTACCTCGGGATATATATAACACTCGATCCTGCTCTCAGGTATGCGAGGAATCTGGTCCCACCTTTACAGAGGCTCAGGGGCGATGTCGCGCATTGGCGGGCTCTCCCTCGGTCGATGTTGGGAAGGGCCGCCCTGTTCAAGATGATGGTGCTCCCAAGCTCCCTCTATGCGCTCCAAAACACGATGGACCCGGTGCCTGCCTCCTACTTCAAGGATTTCGAGGGTCTCCAGCGACAGCTGGTGGGTGACGGAAGGCTGCGTATTGCGTTCACCAAACTCACGCTAAATTGTTATGATGATATTACTGGGTTTCTCAGCTGACAGCGATTAACCACGGGGTCTATTGGTGACCGAATGACCCGGGTACGCGATTCAATTCAATTCAATACAGTGATTTATATAGCGTGCTACATACCCAGAGGGTCTCAAGGCGCTTGGAGAAGGGTGGGGAGTTACTTGTCGAAAATCCAGGTTTTAAGTTGCTTTCTGAATGTTAGGTGGTTCTGAGTGAGGCGAAGGTGAGTGGGAAGTGAGTTCCAGGTTTTAGCTGCCAGGTAGGAGAAGGATCTTCCTCCCATGGTGGTTTTGTTGATGTGAGGTACAGCAGCAAGGGCTTGGTGGGAGGAGCGAAGCTGGCGGGAGGGGGTGTAGAAGGAAAGTCGTGTGTTGAGGCATTCGGGTCCAAGTTCGTAAAGTGCTTTGTGTGCGTGGGTTAGAAGGCGGAATGTTATCATCTTATTGATGGGGAGCCAGTGGAGGTTTTTCAGGTGACCAGAAATGTGATCTTTACGCGGAATGTCTCAAATGAGTCTGGCTGATGCGTTCTGGATGCGTTGGAGTTTTTTCTGAAGTTTTGCGGTGGTACCGGCGTATAGGGTGTTTCCGTAGTCCAGGCGGCTTGTAACCAATGCGTGGGTGACCGTCTTTCTGGTTTCAGTGGGGATCCAGCGAAATGTTTTTTTGAGCATGCGAAGAATGTTGAAGCAGGATGATGAAACTGCGTTGATTTGTCTGGTCATCGAGAGTGAGGAGTCCAGAATGATGCCCAGGTTTCGTGCGTGGTCTGTTGGGATGGGTGCTTTTCCAAGGGATTCTGGCCACCACGAGTTGTCCCAGGCGGAGGGGGAGGTACCTAAGATAAGGACTTCTGTTTTGTAGGAATTCAATTTCAGATGGCTGTGCTTCATCCACTCGGCTACTTCTTTCATTCCTTCATGTAGGTTGGTTTTGGCGGTGTTAGGGTCTTTGGTGAGTGAGAGGATCAGTTGAGTGTCATCAGCGTAGGAGATGATGTTGAGGTTGTGTTGACGTGCGATGGCCACGAGGGGGCTCATGTATACGTTGAAGAGGGTGGGGCTGAGTGAAGATCCTTGTGGCACGCTGCAAATGACTTCAGTGGCTTCTGATTTGAATGGTGGGAGGCGGACTCTCTGAGTTCTTCCGGCAAGGAACGAGGTGATCCACTCCAGTGCTTTTCCTTGAATTCCGATGTTACTGAGGCGTTGTAGCAGGGTGCTATGACAGACTGTGTCGAAGGCTGCGGAGAGGTCGAGGAGGATGAGGGCGACGGTGTCACCATTGTCCAGTAGAGTTCGGATGTCGTCTGTTGCTGCGATGAGTGCGGTCTCAGTGCTGTGTTTGGCTTGGAAGCCGGACTGTGAAGAGTCGAGGGATTTGTTGGATTCGAGGAAGGCGGCGAGCTGGTTGTTGACAGCTTTCTCGATGACTTTGGCCGGGAAAGGAAGGAGTGATATGGGGCGGTAGTTTTTGAGTTCGGTGGGGTCAGCTGTGGGTTTTTTCAGAAGGGC
This sequence comes from Lissotriton vulgaris, assembly GCF_964263255.1. Classification (NCBI taxonomy): domain Eukaryota; kingdom Metazoa; phylum Chordata; class Amphibia; order Caudata; family Salamandridae; genus Lissotriton; species Lissotriton vulgaris. The sequence continues at coordinate 603,503,353 of NC_141695.1, read as the reverse complement.
GCTGAGTTCGGCGTGTTTCCAGCTATCTGGGAAGGTGGTGGAGGTGAGGGAGCAGTTGATGACATCTCGGAGGCGGGGTGCGATGATGGAATCTGCTTTGTTGAAGATGTGGTGAGGGCATGGGTCTGAGGGGGATCCTGAGTGGATGGAGTTCATCAGGCGGATGGTATCATCCGTGGAGATTGGGCTCCAGTCATTAAGGATGTTCAAGGGGGGTGAAGGTGTGGCAGAAGGATGGGTGGGTTGGTCTCCGGGTTGGTTGTCGAAGCTGTTGTGGATGTCTGCGATTTTGTCATGGAAGAACGAAGCTAGGGAGTCGCAAAGGGCTTGAGAGGGAGTGATGTCGTTGGAGATGGCAGTGGGGTTGGTGAATTCTTTGACGATGTTGAATAATTCCTTGCTGTTGTGGGTGTTGTTGTCAAGTCGGTCTTTGAAAGCGGCTTTCTTGGCGGTTCTGATCAGTTGGTGGTGTATGCGAGTGGCGTTTTTGAAGGCGTCTCTGGTGCTGGTGTTTGGGTCTTTTTTACAGGCCTTCTCAAGGGAGCGACAGAGTTTCTTGGATTTCTTAAGATCATCGTTGAACCAGGGGGCACTTTTGTTGCCATGTTTGATTTGACGTTTTTTCAAGGGTGCTAGGTTGTCGGCGCTGTTGGTTAGCCATTGAGTGAGGTTAATGGCTGCTTGGTTGGCGTTCGATGAGTGGGCAGGTGGGTTATGGAGAAGCGATGAGGAGATCTTGTCGATGGTGATTTTGTTCCAGTTTCTTCGCAGAGTAGGTTGAGGATGGTTGTGGGTTGTGGTCTTATTGTAGATAAAGTGAACGCAGCTGTGGTCCGTCCAATGGAGGGTGGTGGTGTGGCTGAAGGAGATATGTTTGCTGGAGGTGAAGATAGGGTCGAGTGTGTGACCTGCGAGGTGAGTGGGGGTATTAACAAGTTGTTTGAGTCCGAGGTTGGCGAGATTTTCCAGAAGGGCGGTGGTGTTGCTGTCGTTACTTTTTTCCAGATGATAATTGAGGTCTCCCAGTAGAATGTAGTCCTCGGAGGGGAGGGCGTGTGGGGTGATAAAGTCAGTGATGTCTTCACTGAATTGTGCTCGGGGTCCTGGTGGCCTGTAGAGGAGGGTGCCTCTGAGTGTGGTCTTGGGGTCGGTGTGAATCTGGAAGTGGAGGTGTTCGGCGCTAGCGAGGTTGACGTCTGAGCTGGTTGAGATTCGGATGGAATTCTTGTGAACAATAGCGATGCCTCCTCCTGTTTGCTTGTTGCGGTCTTTACGGGTGATCTTGTAGCCTTTCGGGATGGCAATGGTGATGTCTGGGGCTGAGGAGGCGTTCATCCATGTTTCAGTTAGGAAGGCGACGTCCGGAGAGATGGTGTCTAGTAGATTCCAGAGGTCGATGGCGTGTTTGTGGACCTAGCGGGTGTTGAGCAGGATGCATTTTAGGTGGTTGGTGTCAGATCTCTGTTTGGTGTTAGAGGATGTGGAGTTGGTCTTGGTGCCGTCATACTTGCAGGAGTTGCACGTGAAGGGCCCATGGGTGTGTCCAGGGGCGGCTTGAGCGCAGTCGGAGAGTCGGCCGGGGTTAAGGGCTAGGAGGGTGGAGGCAGCGTATGTAATGCGGGTGGGGTGGGTGAGACGGGGAACAGGGGGTCTGGCGCTGGGCGCGGTCCAGGCGCGGATGGGCGTAGACAGGCTTACCTTTGGCGCACCTTCGGCGCATGGGGCGCGATCGCTGCGCGTGAACGCTGCGCGCAAAAGCAGCTGTCATATGTGGATGGTGGAAGAGGAGGGGCGAGGGAGGGTCAGCTGGGAAGGCGGGAGCGGGGTGGAGACTCGGGCGTGGCGACACAAACAACAATATTAACACCAAAATGGCCGGCAGCGCAAAACGGAGCAGGCAGCCACAGTAATGATCAAAGTGCAGGATAAACTAAATGAAAAGGCAGTCAGGGCAACACAGGGACGGCACAGTGGAACAAGCAGCAATTAAGCAGGCGAGGTGGTTAGCGCTATCAGGCAACAGTAATTTAACAACAAAACGATCCTGCTATGTTACTAAAATAATTAAATGGATGGACAGATGGCTGCTCCCTGGGGAGATTATTTTAGAGCGCTGTACGCGAAGCCGAGCAGATTCCCTTTGACTGTTCCCACTGCACACGTGGTGCAGTGGGAGGGCAGGTTGACGTTGGCCACCCTGCTGCAGAACTCTGAGAGATTGGGGAGCCTTTGGAAGACGAAAGGGTTCGATAAATGGGACATCATTGTGATTTCTAAGATCAAAGATTTATGGGGTGAGGGTAGGATACATTCATCAATTTGCAAAATTGCAAAAGCAGTACAAATTAGCTGACACCGAACTTTTTCGCTACCTGCAAATCTGACACGCGCTAGCAACTAAGGTGCCGGAGCACGTCTCTCCCTGAAGCCTTCCCCATTAAGGATAGGGTGCTTGATGGATATTTGTCAGAGAAAACCATCTCTCTTATTTATAAGAAGCTGGTGAATAATATGGCAGACCCGGAGATTGCAGAGGAAATGGGCTGGCGAAGGGCTGGAGTTAGATGATGAGGATTGGCAGGTGGCGGTTTCCTCCCCTCTGGGGTTGGCCATCCCGGCCAGACTCCGGCTGATGCAGCTTAAAATCCTGCATAGAGTTTATGTCACGGGTCCGGGCCTAGTGGGCAGAGAACGCCCAAGGCAGATGGGATTGTGGGGACATCGGGACGTTCATGCATATACGGTCTGTGTTGGGGGTAAATCTGAGACCAGAAGTTCGCAGGTGTATACTGAATATCTGGGAGCCCACGGATCTTAACACATACACCACACAGTGGGCGACACTCGTTTTTATTTTAGTGAAGAGAATATTGCACAGTTGTGGGGTGCTAATCAACCGCCCCAGGTGGGGAAGTGGAATGAAGATTTACATTGGTGTACGTTCAGGGAGATAGCGGTCTTCATTGCACAGGGTTGCCTGGGGAAATGGAGTAAGATCTGGGGAGCGTGGAATGAATATAGAGGTGACATCTGTCCCCCACCGAGAAGACAGGGTGATATGCAATCTTCCGAAACCCCCCCCCCCCGATCAGCTGAATTTAACATTGGTCATTTAATTTGCTAAAGTGATTTTGCCTCTGTATTGGAAACGCCAGCCTATATATGTTCATGTTATTGTCAATGGTCAACTGTTTAATAAAAAGAAATATAAAATAAAAAAGATACCCTAGCCATGCCCAGAGGGGAGGAGGGTCTGCGAGAGAACCCCACCAGCTTGGAAAAACACAGGGCCCTAACAGGGAATGTAAAAAACAATAGTTGATGGACAGAATGCAGAACAATGTCATACTTTTACCCCAGTACAGAGATCTGGGTCTAAATCCCTAGTTTCTTTGCTCACCATGCCATTCCAGTTTGAACCCAGCCGTATGCAAATCAGTCTTGACCCTGTGCCCCATGGGCACAGTCCAGCCCGAACTGCCAAGCCAGTTCCTCCCTGGACTGGAAACAAGCATCCTAGGGCCGGTTTTGGGCTTTCAGCCCTCATCAGCCAGGATAGCTTGATTCCAGTGGCATGGAGAGCACAGGACTCACGTCTGAGCATAACCGTCCCACTAGGGGTGACAAATGCAAAAACAACAGTTGATGGACAGAATGCAGAACAATGTCATACATTCACCCCAGTACAGAGATCTGGGCCTAAATCCATAGTTTCTTTGCTCACCATGCCATTCCAGTTTGAACCAAGCCATATGCAAATCAGTTTTGACCCAGTGCCTCATGGGAACAGTCCAGCCCGAACTGCCAAGCCAGGTCCTCGCTGGACTGGAAACCAGCATCCTAGGACCGGTTTCTGACTTTCAGCCCTCATCAGCCAGGATAGCTTGATTCCAGTGGCATGGAGAGCATGGGAATGTGTAATGGGGACAGGGGGGTCAGCCCAGCCCACACCAAGAAGGAGTAAGCAAAAACAAGGAGAAGGGAAGGCCAGGAATCACAAGCCTACCCGAGGGACAAGGGGAGTCCGCCAGAAAACCCCAGAGGGACAGACGGCACCCAGAGGGGACCAAAGGAAGAAAGAACCACCCACAAAATCCAAGAAGAAGAAGAGGTGGAAATGGAGGCAGAGCCTGCCACAGGAGCACACACACCCAACGAAGGGGACAGTCAAACTGGTAGCAGCCCCGAGGCAGCGGACAAGGCAGGAACAGCCCCCCCCAGCCGAGAAGCACAGGCGTGCGAAGGAAGACACAGCCTCGCAAAACCGCAGCAGAACAAGGGGCAGGAGCACACAGGTACACATCGAGGCCCACAGAGGTGGACCAGAACTGCCCGGTGTGTGCAGCCGGCAGCTGGTAATATGAAGAAGTAGTATGCCCAGAGCAAGCCAAGTGCAAGACAAAGGCAGAAGTAAGGGAACCCCAGAACCAGCCCCAGAGAAGAACCGTCCCAGAGGCACAACCCGAACTACGAAAGGAAGTGGGACCGGCCAGAAGCTGAGAGGGGAAATATGCAGTATAAACCTAGAGCCCTCAACCAGAACACAGGAGAACATCAGGAGCATCCTAATCCTCCTGGAACACAAGGCAAAGGACCAGGCCGAAACACCGGACATCAAGGTGGAAACACCACGACAACGCCGTAGACGGCATGACCAAAGTCGGTCTGGCGATCCAGTGGTTGAAGAGGGACAAAAGGCATGACAGGCAAGCCCTGAAGACGAAGGATAGGAACACCATCGGATACGGAGCAGGACAGAGCCTGGAGCAGAGCAAGTTGCGTCAAGGCGGAAGAAAAAGGACCACAGCAAGCGGTATACAGTGACGCCAGGAAAGGCAAGGAACTCAAGAAGGTATTCACACCCGCCCAGCTTAGGACAGAGCTATACAATAGCTACAAGTACCCCACCTAGGGTAAGACACGTCCCAAAAAAAAATATGGGAACACCTCTTAGGGAAAAACCCTGCAGCAGAGATCAAGAACATAAAAGCCCTGTGGGAGCACCACAGGAGGCTTACCAATCAGCCAAAAATTTCACCGATGGTCCATCCTGAGGACCTAAACGGCTGCACTAACAGCCAAAAAACACACACAAGCTAAAGGGCTGTACTAGCAGCCAACAGAACTGCGGAGCCACTGAAGGCATTCTAAGTCACACAGAACACACAGATGGGCCAACCGAAACACTAGGCCCAAGAATAAGGTGGAACAAACGCCTCCCATAAGGCACCAGAGGACCGACAAGCCGAAGCTTACAGAGGGGGAGGAGGAGAGAGACCCGCAAGGAGTCGCTGAATGGCGGAGTCCGCGTGGGTGTTAAATAAAAGAATCCCATCAAAAGGCAGGTCAACAAAACGCTCTCTAATATTCTCCGGAAAGACGCCATCCCGCAACCAAGCATGGTGGCAGAGAGCCACAGAACTTGCCATAGCGCGCCGAGAGAATCAGAAATATCTATGTCCGAACAGGGAATGAATGCAGCTAACTCCCGACCATCCAGCACATGGAAGGAGCGAGACAGAAGGGACTCCGCAGAATCCCAAAGGCCGGAAGTAGCCCTGGCCCACACTCAAAGTGTGTTAAGTGCGCACAAAGCAGCACTGGTGGAAGCGAAGATGTTACTCCCCCCAGGAGTCCAACCACCGGCCCTCCCATGCCAGAGGGAGAAACACTGAAGGCAAAAAATTAAAAGCAGACTGCAGGACAGGGCCCTGGGCTGCAGGGTGGGAAAAAAGCAGACTGGATTGTGCGGGGCAGGACGGTGGCGGTGGATAAGCGGCTGAGGCACCGGATCTCCCATAGCAGGACGCCCCCAGGCCCCCACAAGAGAGTTGTGGAGCAAAGCTTCAAAAGGAAGAAGCAGCTCCCTTCCACCAGAGCCCTGGGGGAGAACCTCCAACAAATGGTCCGGAGGGGGGGGCGGCGCCGTAGAGTTCACCATGGGCACCGGTGCTGAGTCGACCTCCACCACCACGTGCTTGACAGGAGAAAGGGGCAGGTTCGGATCTGGGGCGGCCAATGAACAGTGCTGAAAAGGTGCCGGCTCGACCTCTGACGAGGCAGACGCCTGCGCAGAGGACTGAGAGGGACTCAGGGAGGCGCCCCGGGTCCCAACCTCCACCCGCGACAACTTCCTGCGACATCACAGGGAACCCCGTGGGGTTTTGAGGCAAGGCAGAGATGCCGCGGGCCGAAGAGGGGAATCCCGTAGGGCTACACCTCGACAATACCACACCTCCAAAACCTGAAGCCGAACTCGCCGGCACCGGGGTTGGAGCCGTCGGCGAGTCCGCGGAAGGACCCGCGCATGGCGAGGGATACGCGGACATCACAGGAAGAGGAGGGGAACCCAAAGAAGCCTGCAGAGCCATAGCGTAGGCCTCTATTTGGGCCCTAGTCGCCCGAACCCCAGGAAATGGCAGATAGGGTGGCTACAGCCGAGGGCGCACATCCCGAGAGGGGCCCGCACCATCTGCAGAACGAGGACAAGACCTCGGTGACAAGTTGTAGGACTTACTGGTGGGCGGGCGATGCCCATGGGGCCTCGGTGAGGGACGATGCCGCAGTCGAAATCAGCGGTTTCTGGACCCTTCCGAGGTAGGGGACGGACACAGTGACGAGTCTGATCTGGACAAGCGGGCTTAAAGCAATTTCATCCGGCGCTCCCGCCGGGACTTCGGCTTGAGATGCTGACAAGCGTCGCAGTCCGTGGAATCATGGTGCTCGCCCAAACACCACATACAAATAGGATGAGGGTCCGTCGCCGACATCTGACGCATACACGAAGTACACGTCTTGAAACCCGAAGGCATGTGCACACTGTTCCCAACACAAAGGCGTTAAAAGAAGGCTTGAAAACAGGCCAAGGGAACTCAATCCGGATCTGCGTTGCACGCAGAAAAGAAGGAAGCTGATGTCAGCGCGCTGGGGTGGGACTTATGTGACCTGGCTGACGTCACGTACGGGACGACATATGTTTAGGTTTCAAGAGGGTTCCGGAGGTACCCAAGGTCGAATACTCATTTGAGTCCTTCCATGAATGCTTTAATGACTGGAATTTTGAAGAGGGATATATGCAATTTTGCTATTATGCTATTTTGGAGATAGACAGCTATCACAGCAAGATGCAACCTAGTGAAAGTATATGCTAAATTGTACTTTTGCAAATGTTGCAAGTACGCATATGTAGTCTTGCAAGGGGAACTGTGGAAATGCAAGATGCCATCAGGAGAGGTTTGGCGCTGCAGCCAGGGCGACTGACGCTGGAATCTGGGGGTCACGGTTCGATCCCCGGCACCGGCGGCAGATTAGCCCAGCACCATGTGACTCTGGGCAATAGCTTGCTTAATCTTCCCGATGGCCCCCAGCGCCCAGAGACCCTTACGGGTGAGTGTTCGCGCTTTACAAATCTGGATTATTATTATTATTATTATTATTCCTGGTAGATGCATGACAGTCTGAATCTTTAGTGTTTTGTTTGGCTGAAATTAAGGTAGAGGTGTCTGAAATTGTTTTATTCCAGCAAGATTGGGGTAAGCTAGTCCCAACTGTATGTTGAGGATTGCTTCCACATATGATTGAAGTTGAAGAGGTAGAGGGTGAGATTTGGGGACATTGCTGGTAAACCCTAATTTCTGGAGTAGAACCACTGTTAACTGAACATGTTGTTGACATTGTTGGCGGTTGCTGGATTTGATGAGCGAATCTTCCAGATAAAAGACCACCAGATATGGCAGTATTATGGGACTACTACTGCCAAATACTTTGTATTGCAGTAGTGACCCCAAATGGAAAACCTTATAATTGGTAGTGCTTTCCTGCTATGACAAACTTGAGGTACTTGCGGTGAGTAGGATGAATGGGTATATGGAAGTACGCGTTCTTTAGGTCTACAGTGTCCATAAAAGTTGTAGAAGTTGAATGACATCCCGTAGAGTGACTATATGAAAGTGTTCTGAAAGGATGTAGTAGTAGGGTGGTCTAAGGTCCAAGATTGGTCTTAGGGACCCGTCCTTTTTGAAATGAGAAAGTATAGGGAATATACTCCTGTACCTTGTTGTTGAAGACGGACTGGTTCTATAGCCACTTTGAGCAGAAGGGCTGTGATAAGCTAGCTTTGCATATGGTATACCACTAGGTGGTTATATCCTGCACAGAGTTCAGAAATTCCCCAAAAGTGTTCAGTGTGAAACCCAAAGTGCTTTATTGTTGTGTAGTGGTAGTGTGGGAGTGCAGCCTTAGGCCTAACACAGACATTTATCGCAAAACATTTGACCAATAATAGCCACATGACTAAAAAAGGAGATCCACGCCAATTTCAGAAAAATAAGCTTTGTTTGTACTTGATTTTAGGACCATGAAATTCGCAATAGGGTAAGTACGTTTTTAAATAAAAATAATTTTTCCTTTAAAAAAATCAACACTTGAAACAATTTCTACATAATTCAATGTTATCCTAAGGGGAAAACAAAGTTGCCGTTAAACAGGTATTACAGTTACAGAACCAGTATTCTGGACCAAAGGTCAGCACAGGGCAGGGTCAGGTGAGTTCCAAAACTGCACCACAAACGGCACAAGGGCAGCCAGGCGCAGAGGTCAAAACCTGAGTTTGGCCCAATGTGTTTCAATGGAGTTGGGGGTGCCTGGAGCCCACTGCTTGCAGGTAGGTAGATTGGTTGCAGGGGCCAAGCTTTGGGGGTTAGAACCAACACAGTGGGAGCACAAAGCAGCATCAAACATGCGCCATCAGCGACACAGGGGCAGCCAGTTGGAGGGTGCAATTTCAGCATCAGGTGCCCAATGCTTTTCAATAGAGATTCTTCTTTTGGAAAACAGGCTGCAGGCACTGCACCGGAGGTTGCAGAGGGGAGATCGGCAGCAGAGGTAAACAGAGATGTAGGGGAGTATAGGGGCACTGTTGATTCAGCTCACCAAGGCCCAGGGGCTTTGTGTGCAGGGGTGCCTTTGGTCGTCGTCGTGGTCAGGGGAGCATCTGGATTCACATTGTAGGTGGTGTTGTGGAAGTCAGTTAACGCTGGATTTGAGTTCAGGATTGTTGGGGGAGACTTCACTGAGCAGGTGAGCCACTCTGACTTGGCCGTGGGCGTCGGATGCAGAGTGGGCAGGACGGCTGATGGTGGTAAGAGGGCATATACTGTAGTTCCCACAAGGGCCTTACACTTTGGGCTTCGGGAGATCCCATAAGGTCCTCATGCTCAAATGCTGTCTTTCTCATCTAGTTCGTGTGAGCCACAGAGTCACAAATGCTTTTACCTCTTATATAAGAGACCATTGTTTTCTCCAAATTGAGGCCACTGAAATTGAGTTTCTGCCAATTTTTAATGATGACTGTTTCTACTGCGGTTGACAGAGGGTTGTAGGTAGTTGCACAAATTGGGTGTTCATTTTTGCCCTCGCAAGGTGCATTTTCTCGGACAGCATCTCGAATAACATTTTGTGCCCATTTCTTGACTCTGCTTATTGGCTTGTAAGAGTAGTCCCCGGCTCTCAGTTTCTCACTCAGGCTCGTAGCCTAGATTTTGAAGTCTCTCACATTGCTGCGATTCCTCCGTATCCTGAGGAATTGTCCTACAGGCAAATTCTCCCTTGAGTGTCATGGATATGGCTGGAAGCAGTCAAAACACAGGAGGTTATTCCTTGATGTGGGTTTGTAATGGGTTCTTGTTCTGAGGCCATTTTCTTCCTTAACCCCTTGGATGCTAATGACAAGGGTAACTCGTCATGCACTTACCATTCATTTCAATGGAAATTAGAGGGCGATTATAATATTGCCTTAGCACTAAAGGTGTTAAAGATCTCAAGGTCCAGGAAGATAGTTGGGGTATTGTTACTGCTATGTGTGAACAGTAAGAAGGGACCCTGGTTGTTAAGCCGCTGTATGAAGGACTCGATAACCCCCGGGTTGCCACACCATAAAATCAAATCATCAATTTATCTGTTCCACCAAGATATATTGGTACAGTAGGGATTCAAAGTATCAAGGATCTTTTCCTTCTTAAGGTTGAAGACATAGTCCTGCCAGGCCCGGCTCAGAAAGTGCTGCTGATGAATGTACCATGGCACTGGAGGTAGATCTCACCTTCAAATGTAAAGAAATTCTGCATTAATGCCAGCTTGGCACATTCCAGGATGAAGTGCTGAGGGGTTAGGTATGCCCATGATTCAAAAAGTGTCTCCTCAATCATCCTCATGTGGGAGACTGTTGTACAGACTCTTTACTTTGAGTGTGACCAGAGTATTGCTGGTGGGATCGAACTCCAATTCTTGGTGCAGCGTGAGCACATCTTTCATATCTTTAAGATAGGTCGGTGTGGACTGCACGATCGGCCTGAGGAACACGTCCACAAACTTGGACACTGGTTTGAATACAGATTCTAGCCTGATGAGGCAACCTGGAGGTGGGTGGATGTCTTTATGCATCAAGGGGAGGTTGTAAAAATACTGTGCCCTGGGGTCCTTGCATTTTAGGAATTGCGCCGCTTTTTTGCTAATCTATCTATTGATGCTAGTCTCAGCTAGCATTGTGCTGATCTCTCGTTTCAGATCCGGAGTAGGTTAAGTGATTAGCCTTTTGTAATTCTTGTTATCTGAGGGTAAGCGTTAATACTTTATTCTGTACCTTGCTGTATGTATGAGCACTATGCCGCCTTCTTAATCCGCTGGCTTCATAGTGATGGCGCAGTATGCTCTCAGATCTTGTAGGGCCATCTGTACTTCTTTATTAAGGTTCTTGTAAACAGACATTTGGTTTGGATGAAGTGTTTCCACCTCTACCATTATTGCCTTCTCAAAAGCTAGGAGTTACACTAGGACCATGTTCGCCAGAAGAGTGAAAGTGGATTTATTCGGTAATCCTAAAATTCCAGCGTCTATATTGGGGGTGAGAGCCCTTTTAAATAAAAGGTGTGCCTTTGGCCTATCAAGCCGACGGGCCAATTCTGTACATAGGTTTCATAGCCTGAATATCCTGGACTCACTTTTCATGGGGATAAGCCAGAAACTGCCCAGTGTCCAGAGCAGCTCAGATGAAAGGCAGCATCTGAGAGGGAGTCAGGTGTGCTTCCGGCATGTTGTTAAAAAACCCCTGCAAGTGCAGGAGGTCCGCCATAGTCTGGAGGTGGGAGACGACTGCCTGGGGCGAGCCAGCCTTCAACAGCCAGTTGTCGAGATAAGGTAAGACTGGTATCTCCACAGATGAGCTGCAACCATTGCCATCTCCTTGGTGAACCCAGAGGAGAGCTGGTAAGGCCAAAGGGGAGCACAGTGAATTGAAAGTGCTCATGGCCCACCGTGAACTGCAGGTAACGCCTGTGGGCAGGCAAGAAGGGAATGTAGAATTATGCATCCTGCAAATCCAATGCTACCAACCAGTCTCCCGGGTCAAGGCAGACAGAACTTGAGCAAGTGTGAGCATTTTGAATTTCTCCTTATTCAGGAAGACATTGAGAGGGCTGATGTAAAGGATAGGACAAAGGACTCCATCCTTTACAGAAACCAGAAAGTAGCAGGAATAACAACCACAACCTACTTCTGGCAACAGCACCCTCTCTATGGCTCCCTTGGCCAAGAGAGCCACCACTTCCTGGCGATGGCTGTCCATCAACATGTCACAAGAGGGTGGCATGGGTGGAGAGGTAGTCACAAAGGGGAGGGAGTAGCCCCTTCGGACATTCTGGAGAACCCAGAAATCTGATGCTATTGACTTCGCATGGTGCAGGTGATGGCGTATCCTGCCTCCCACTGATTGCCCACGATGGTTGGAGGGCGAACTATAGACGTTTGGAGGCTGCGGTTTCCGAGGGATGGAGGGAGAGTGGTGGTCTGGCCCGACCTCTGGGTGCTCGACCCATGGGCACTGGGGGTACCATGTCCTCGGCCACACTGGGGCTGGTAAGCTTGTATGCCATGGTGAATGGGCGGGTAAAGACTCAGCTCGAAGCCCCTACTGTGGGCAAGAAAGGAGCAAAAGGAGGACTGGGGTTGGAGAGGAGCCATGGAAAGGTCCAAGGACCTGGCCGTAGCTCTGCTACCTTGAAGCACTCCAGTGCAGAGTCCGCCTTGTCTCCAAAGAGACGGGATCCATCATCTGGCAGTTCCATAAGCAAAACTTGGACATCCCCTGAAAAGCCTGTCATCCTCAGCCAGGCATGGCGCTGTACAGCCACCGACAAAGAAACCGCTCTACCTAGCGAGTTGGTCATGTCCAGCCCACATCTGATCATGCTCTCCAATCTGCCGTAGCTTGAGAGAATATGGCCTGGGCCTCCTCCAGGACAATGGGCGGCACCTGCTCAACCGAATCTCAAAGTGCATGGGAGTAATGGTCCAAAAGGCACACAGTGTTCACGGACTGCAGTGCCGGGCTGGTGAAAGAAAACATTTTCTTGCCTAAGGTGTCTAGTCTCTTGGATTCCCTGTCCGGGGGAGTAGGGAATGCGCCAGGATTTACATGGGAGGTGGAGGCTTGGACGACCAAGTACTCTTCTGGAGTAGGGTTTTTTTTTTAGGAAATTAGGGCGCCCTGAGCTGGGCGATGGTGGGGGCAATTGTCCTGTTCACAGGAGCCCCTGTTTAGAGCTTGGACCAGGTGTCAGACAGAACATCCGTAAGCTCTTCATTAAATGAAGCGGTTCTGAGGGGGTTACTCCCGGTTAAAGCACCTCTGTCAAGATGTTAGTCTTGACTGCCACTGAAGGCAGACTCAGGTCCAGGACCTTGGTCGCCCTACTCACCACCATACCAAAGGAGGCTCCATCCTCCATAGCCATGGTAGGAGGAGAGACCATGCCTGTATCTGAGGAGATGTCCAATCCACTGGCATCAGACAATTCCTCACACCAGTCCATGTTGGAGTCTAGGGCTGGTAATCTTCAGGGTCCAGTGGCCCCTCCCAATCTTCCCCAAGTCCCAGCCAGTAGGAATAGGGCTTAGGCCTCGGTCTGGAAAGCAAGGCTCCAGGAGGCACCGTAGTCAAATGACACCCCTCCAGCTTTGGGTCAGAGTCAGGGAATGAGAATGGGGAGGTGGTGCCAGGACCGTGGACATCCAGGGGCCATACTGGCGCCGGGGGCGGACCTACTAGTGAGGAACCACAAGGGGGCCTCCCTAACCATCTGTGGATCCAAGTTGCCCAACTGGTGCCAGGGTCAGACCAGCTGCCAGGGAACAAGTAGGGGGCCTTCCAAACTTGTGGTGCCCAAAGGCGTGGCTGCAGGGATGGGCCATCAAAATATGAGATGCATGGCCTCAAAATTTGCAGAATTGGATGCTGGTCGATCTGGCACCCGGAAACTCGGGAAGGCACAGAGCAAGCCCTGGTGCAGGCTCACCCGCAGAGCCAGGCCTCCAATGACAATGCTCTCTCGTAGGATAATCTCAATGGATGGGGCAAAGTTGAAGACTGCTTGATGGCTCTGCAACCTACCCTGGGATGTTCCTCTTGATCGAGACTGTCACGGCATCGCACGTCGAGTGGCAAGAAGCTTGAGGGACCCTCAAGGCCTTGGGGTGCATGGCGCAGCAGTATACGCAGGTCGTCATGTTGTTGTCACGCTGGAGGCACCAGAGGCAAATAAGATGGGGGTCCGTCACCGAAATCAGTGACAGGAGCCTAATGGCTTGAAGCCAGCTTTCCTAGTGGACATCCCTGCCACACTAGGAGAAAGTTCTAAAAAACATTCAACAAAATTTTAAAAAGATCAGTCACAAAATGACTGGGGTAGCTTTACCCAGATCTGTGCCAAATGGCACGGAAAGAAAATAACTGACGTCAGCGCGCTGGCGTGGCGCCTATTTAGGCACGCACACATCATTCCAGCACAGACTATGACGTCAAATGGATCTGAGCAATGGCACCTAACAGCGCACAGGGGTACAGCTCACGAACATTTCCGTAACCAATCTGACGCCTGGGGATAATTCTAAGGTAAGGAATATGCAGCTATCGGATTAGAAGCACATTACTTCATGCCCCATTCTTCTGTCCCTGCACTAACCAAGAATCAGAAGTATTTTATACGCAGCTTCCTTTCTGTCCCTGCCACAGGCACTAGAAATGTATTTTTAGTACTACTCACAACTCCAGCCTCTGGTCCTTACCCTTGCCACAGTACCTGTCTTCAGTACTATCTGCAATCGCACCATGTTGTCACACTCCGAGACGATAGAGGCTTACAACCATCCTACTACTCTTCGTCCCACCAACAGAGAATAGACTACCTTCAGTACCACCTGCAGCACCAACCTCCATTCCAACTCACCAACATTATGACATCATTGTCATCTTCTCTTCGACCCTCATAACTCACAGAGACTGTAGAAGCTTGCTTCCAGACCTACCCGAGGTCTCGCCCTCCTGCCTCAGGCAAACTATAGAAGCTTTCCTCCGTTACTACCTGTACCCTTCTCTTCTGCCTCACCAAAACTGTAATAGTTTGCATTCAGTGCTTCCTGTACCTTCTCTTTCCGTCTCACCCAGACTATGAAAGCTTGCATTCAAACGTGCCTGAAGCCTCACCCTTCTGCATAACCAAGACTACAGAAGCTTGTTGTCAGTGGTGACTGCATTTTCACCTCCTGCCCCACCGAGACTACAGAAGCTTGTCTTCACTAGTGTCCACACTTCACCCGCCTATCTCACCCAGGCTGTAAATGCTTGCCTTCAGCAGTACCGGAGGCCTCACCCTCCTGCCTCACACTCCTGACTCACCCTCCTGCCTCACAAATAATGTATAAACTTGCCTTCGGCTGTACCTGAGGCCTTATCCAGACTGCAGAAGTTTGCCTTCACTGGTACCCGCACCTCCTTTTCCTCCTACCTACCACAGATTGCAGAAGCTTGCTTTCACTAGTACCTTCACCTCCTACCTCAACCAGACTGTAGAAGTTCACCTACACAGGAATCTACACCACTCCCTCATCCTCGCCCAAAAAGTGGAATTGGTCTAGATGTGTGTCAGCCTCATCACCATCACACACACAGGGTAGAGGCTCTACTTCAGGCCCATCATCCTGCTTCAACTAGACATCTGAAGCTGGCCTTCATGGTTACTGGCGGCAGCATCATCACCCTCACATAGAAGAGGGTCATCTCCAGTGCTACCTCCACCCTTCCCTCCTTGTGTGATCCAGATTTTAGAAACTCACCTTAAGGGCCACCTGCAGCCTCCTGTAGTACTTGGGGGAGGATGCCTGTTGCCTGCAGACTCCGCTTAGAATGTCAAGGATGTTAGTCCAAAGCAAGGTCAAGAGGCTGCAGTAGGTATAACATGGAAGAGAAAACAAAGGTTTAGAGGAAAAGGAAAATGTGCTACGTGGAAGAGTAGAGAGAGAAATAATGTTGAGACAGATAGCAAGATAAGAGCAATCAGGAATGTGGGAAGGTGCAGGAAAGGGGCGTGGAAATGAAAGAAAGGACATTTATAGAGCGCGTGGCTACCCGGAGGCCTCCCAGCGCTAGGCAAAGCTACTCAGTTTGTGGACAGAGCGGGAGGGAGTATTACAGGAAGAGGAGGGTTTTCAGCTGTTTCCTGAAGATGCCGTGACTGGGTTGGTTTCGGTGATGGAGGGGAAGGGCATTCCACAATCTGCCTGCGTACAGGGAAAACAGGGTCACGACTCCTGGCTCGCTTAATTCTTGGAGTGGCGAGGAGGTGAAGACCGTCCGAACGCAGTTTCCTCCTGGCCTTGTAGGGGTGGATTATGGCTGAGAGCAGGGGCGGCCCTTTGCCCTGAAGAGATTTATGGACAATGCAGAGGGACTTGAAGCCGATTCTCTCTTTCACGGGCAGCCAGTGGAGGAGGCACAGGGCGGGTTTGGCTGAGGAGAGTTTGGGGGTCCCAGTGAGCAATCTGGCTGCATAGTTCTGGATGACCTGTAATCGGTAAATGACCGAGGTGGGGGCACCCAGATAAAGCGCGTTACCATAGTCCAGTCTGGAGAGTATGATAGACTGGACCATGGTTTTCTTAGCTTGGAGGGAGGAGCAGGGGGAGGACTTTTCTTGCTGTTCTGATGAGGCCAAAGCAAGTTGCCACAGTTTTGGTGTGCTTGGAAAGTCAGTTTGTTGTCTAACCAGATGCACAGGCTCTTTATTTCTGGCTTAGGGGTGGGGAATGGGCCCATACATGCTGGCCAGATGGTTCTGAGTGCAGTGTTGTCGAAATTGCCCAGGGTCATGGCCTCAGTCTTCCCACCATTTAATTTCAAGTGGGAGGACCCTATCCAGTTTATCACTTCAGTGAGGCAGGTTTTTAGGGTGGTGGAATGGGGTGGATTTAGTTAGGGCTACAACCAGTTGGGTGTCATCAGCGTAGGGAACCATCTGGATCCAAACGGGGCCACAATGGATGCTAGTGGGACCATATACCTGTTAAAGAGCGTCGGGCTCAGCGACGAGCCCTGTGGGACGCCGCACTGGAGAGGGCGTGGATTGGAGCTCACACCATCTTCGATGACCTGGAACGTACGGCTTTCCAGGAAGGAGTGCAGCCAGCTCAGGGCGGTTCCGGCAATGCCCAGCTCCCCCAACCGGTGAATCAAAACTTGGTGATTCACCGTGTCGAAGGCTGCGCAGAAGTCTAAAAGGATGATGGCAGCCGCTCCTCCTGAAGCTAGAAGTTTCCGGCTTTCCTCCACAACCTCCAGCAGAGCAGTCTCTGAGCTCTGACCGGGGGGGAAGCCTGTCTGTGAGGGGTGTAACAGGTTGTCGGATTCGAGGAATTCGGAGAGAATGTGGTTCATAATAGTCAAAATAGGGGGTGTCAGTAAGAGAAGGCAAGAGGAAAATGGAAAGTGTTGAAAACATTGAAGGGGAGGAAGAAAAATGCACCAGAAATGCAAGAGGAGGGAATAGCAAACAAATTGAGGAGGGATAGAAAAGAATGAAAAGAGACATAGAAAATGGAGTGAGGGAGAATGATGAAGGGCTGGATAGGGATAAGAACAGATCAATAAACAAGAGAGAGGCAAGAAAGGTGAAAATTAAAGCGAATAGAGAATGTGAAGAAACAATGGGAGCGAGAAAAAGAAGTAAGATGTATAGGGCAAGAAGGGAAGAAAGAGGGAAATTAGTAAATGTTTAAGGTGGAATAGTGGGAATAGGGAAGGTAGGCACGTAGTGGGTTGAACAGAGCAGAAGTAGAGAAAAATTGAGAAATTAAATGAGCAGCAAATTATTTCGAATCAGAGAAATGAACACGAGAGGAGACGAATGACAGGTTTAAACAGACATGGGCAGTAATCTCTTACCTGTTGAAGTTCTCCTTGACCAGATTCTCATTCATGTATTTCAGCTTCAGCTCCAGGAACTTCATCAAGGGAGCAATACACTGTGAGAAGGGATCATTCAATGTTTAGCGAATTACTGGGGAATTTGGCCATAGAGACCTTGAGGGCTGATATAAAATATTGGTGCGAAGGCTGTGGCCATATTTATTTACAAAACAAATACTAAGGGCCATATGTAGGTAATCTCTATTTACCGGTTCCTTAAATTACCGAATCTGTAAATTACCGAATCCTTAAATCCAGCCACCTACATTAGAAAAAGCTAAATACCGGTAGGTAACGGCAAAGTTACCGATTTTCGGCCGTTACCGACCGGTATTAAGCTACCTACATATGTGCTGATGCACATTGTGATTAAGGACAATACATTCCATGATGTAAACAGTCAATAGAATACATAGCATAAATCTAACATTAAGGAAGCTGGCATCCAAAACTAATCCTGGTCATTAAAAATCTCCTAACCAACAAACTCCTAGTGAGCAAATCTAGTGGAAGAGTATAGAAGTGAAGACTAGAGGGTAAAACTTGCCAAAAGACTTACAAAATCACACTTCCAAAAATGCAAGGATAATGTGAACATTTTATAATGAAGGTTTCAGTTTCATAAATTTGACTGACATTGTGGTACACAGACGAACATCCACAAGGGATTATCATTTATTTTGGAACATGTTCTGCTGATGAAATTTAGGCAAACCAGAATTTTAGAAAAAACACTGAGCAGGTACAACCCTTACTACGTTTCTCGCATCCTCACCAGTTTTCAGGAGACTGAGATACCTCAACAAGATGGTAAGACGGCTACCACATTACTCTGGGGCCTAGGCATCTGGGCCGCTGTAACAGAGATTCTGCAGATGGGGGTGGTATTCTTTGTAGGGCCCTAGCTGGCCAAACCCTCACTGCAGGGAAAGGCCACATTATCCTGATTCTTGTTGGGCTTGTGAGAGGAGGAACACTTTAGTGAGCTCTCAGTGGACTTAGGTTGGAGGTGCGTGGCTATGGTATTAAAAACCATGTATGGAGCAGGGCTTGAGGAGGGGGATTATTAGTGTATAACAAAGTGAGGCAGGCTATATATACATCCCATGTGTACTTTGAGAAAGAAGAGGATGTAGGGCTATGTGCCTAGGTGACCTGTGTTTAGGCTTGGTTGTAGCCCTCAGGCTAGTAAGTTTACTTCTGTGGACAGGCAAGCATGGTAATAGGCCTCAGTGGAGGGGACAGAAAAAAGGGACCATACCTAGAGTCAATTATGAGCTTAGGGTTGCATGGCAGTAGAAAGCAGTAGGGGTTGAGTGCAAGGATACAGATCTTTCAATACTGAGGTTCTAGTCATTGTGAGGGAGGGACTGGCTTGGCCTGGGGTGTCATTGGAGCATGCCTGGACATGGTGTCCTTGGGGAATTTAGTTAGCTACAAGGACAAGAGATAGGTGGCAATGAAATGCTGACAGCCAGTGACAAAGAAAGCAAGTAGTTGGCACTACTATGCTGACAGCAGTAGATAAGGAGAGCATGTTGCTCACACACAGGTGCTGATAGTTAATTAAATATAGTTGGCAGCGTCTCTTGTGCTGAATGTCAACTCTAAAGAAAGCAGACACTATTAAGTGGATATTCAGCTCTCAAAACAGGAGGCTAACAGACAGCTCTGTGGGAACAAGGCACATGGTAGGAACATACAATCTGTTGAACTAAAGTATTTAAATGCTGTTATTTAATGCTTTGATTGTAAACTTAAATGAACTGTACCCAAGTATACATTTTCATAGTGATCACAGTGATCCACCCAGAGAGTTTTTGTCACCAAACTAAACCACAGTAATGACCAGAGCTCACAGGCAGGTGGAAAAAGATTCAACAGACCACTGATAAATTCCTACTGGAATTCTTCAAATAATTATTTACTACGTATCAGATTACAAAAACATTATGGCATTTAAATATTGGTTAATCTCACTTATCGCTGAGAATGTTGTGTCTATTGTGTAGTATGGGTACAACATCTTTACAACAGGCACATGACTGAGAAATTACATTGGCGCAACACTTACATCTTCAGGGTCCCTTGAGTCGCTGCAGGTGGACAGACTCTGGATGTGCTTAGCGATACCGTCATCCAACTACCGGAAAAACAGACAGCAAGATATATATAAGCTGTTTCAAAGAGAAAAGACAAATAACCTAATTTCCCATTTATTCGTTGAAATTGCTGCCTCTTTCCCCCCATTCAAAGACAACCTCAACAGGGGCAGGTACCTCACCTGCCATCCCTCTTTCCATGCCATGATGCATGCTAATGAACAAGAGTGCTACATAGCTGCTCATCTTCTACAATTTCTATCCATAACAAGGCTGTAGCTGCTCATCAATCATCTTAATATTCCGGCAAACATGCTATCACTAGGTCACATTTGATAATTCTATAATGACTGCGGCAAAGGCATGAGCAGGTGAGATGGGCAATGGTGTGCCGACATAGAGGAAGACAGGTGATGGGAAGGCACATACCCTTGTGACTCATCCTAGCACTCAAAACCTTAATCACAGAGTAAGAGGACCAAAGTGCTGAGAGGGCCCAACAGTTAAGACCCGAAGCCAGCAGATCAGGCCTGAAGAACAAGTTACTTACCTACTGTAATGTTTTTTTCTGGTAGATGCAGTATCTGCCTGTGGATTCCTCACCTTTCGAATTACCCCCTGCGCCAGCATTCCACAGAAAAGTTTTCTTAGCTCTCCTACCTCAATGAGGAAGTCTCGCGAGTCCGTGTGACTTCATCGGAGCCATAAGAAGACCTCGTCGGCGTGCTGACGTCAGTTCCACCCATTTTTTCCGTGCCCTCGAGACAAACGGGCGGACTGACAACATAATGCAAGTACACACAGTATACAATATATACACAAATACATACAGTATATAGGTAAGGAAGAAAAGCCAAAACCAACGCATTTCCTAACAACCAACAGTACAGAAAGAAAATGGCATAGGAAAACACAATGTCATACAATGAAAACCTTTTCGATATATGTAGGTGGACAATGGGGAGGAGGGTGGGTCAGTGAAGAATCCACAGGTAGATACTGTATCCACCAGAAAAAGTGTTACCGAAGGTAAGTAACTTGTTCTTCTGATGGGTACATCTGCCTTAGGATTCCTCACCTTTTGAATTGAAGCCCACAGCAGTCCCGCTCCCAGAGGAGGGTATCCACCTACTCATAGCAAAAAGTCCTGCTGCACAGATCATGCAAAATGGCCATCCCTCCGCACCTCTGAATCCAATAAATAATGCTTTGCAAAAGTGTGGAGGTAGGCCTATGTTGCAGCCTTACAAATGTCCACTACATGAACATCTCTAGCTAAAGCAGATGTAGAAGACTTTGCTCCAGTAGAATGAGCTCTGATACCTTCAGACGGCTCGCTCTTGGCCAGGGCGTAGCATATCTTGATACACAAGATGATCCACCTGAACAGCGTTCTCTTGTGGACGGCTTTGCCCTTCACCTTCCCCACATAGCCGACGAAGAGCTGGTTGTCCAACCTCGAGTCTCTGGTTCTATCCAGGTAGAAGCTGACCACCCTCCGAGGATTCAGGTGGTGAAGTCTCGCCTCCTCTTTGAAAGGGTGAGGGGGAGGATAGAAAGTGGGAGGGAGTGACCATCTTAGGCAGGAAAGCAGCTCTAGTCCTAAGAACCATCTTACCCCGCATGAAATGAGGTAAATGGAGGCTTGGACCTAAGAGCCTGCAGCTCACTTACCCTCTTGGCAGAGGTGATAGCCACCAGAAAAATAGTCTTAAATAAAAGCAGCCTCAAAGGGCAACTATGAAGAGGCTCAAAAGGAGACCCCATCAGAAATGTAAGTACTAAATTCAAATCCCACTGAGGCATTATGAAGGGAGAGAGAGGAAAACTATTTGTGAGGCCCTTAATGAACCTCATGACAATGGGAGACTTAAATAAAGACAGCTGGTCCAAAAAACAAAGGAAGGTTGACAAAGCAGAAAAATAGCCCTTAACTGTGGCCACAGCACAACCTTGCTGGGCCAAGGAAAATGAGAAAATAAGTACACCCGATAAATGGGCCTACACAGGATCAATGGATCTCTTTCCACACCACTTCACAAACCTAGCCCATCTAGAGGAATAAACAGATTTGGTGGAGCGTCTCCTAGACGCTAAGAGAATATCCACCACATCCAGGGGAGAAAGAGCTCAGGTTGCCCCGTTCAATCTCCAGGCATGAAGGTGCAGGCTCTGGAGGTGGGGTGTAGAACCTGTCCCTGGGAGAGGAGGTCTGCCCTGAGAAAAATACGGAGTGAAGGGTGGGATGAAAGATGAAGAATATCTGTGTACCACACCCTTTGTGGCCAATCGGGAGCAATTAATATAACTTGGGCCTGGTCTTGGCGTATCTTCCGCAGAACTCGAGGTATCAAGGGTATCAGAGGAAATGGGTAAAGAAGCCATAAGCTCCAATCCGGTTCAAACGAGTCCCCCAATGCTCCAAGCATCGGATACTGGAGACTGCAGAATGACGGGCAGTGAGTGTTTTCGCAAGTGGCAAACAGGTCCACCCGAGGAGACCCCCACCACCTGAAGATGCGGCGAACCACCTCCGGGTGAAGCCTCCACTCGTGGTCGGCTGAGTATTGACAACTGAGCCTGTCCACACGCACGTTTTGCACCCCGGCCAGATGATTTCCCATTACACAAATCTGGTGTGCCTGAACCCAGAGCTTCTCTGCAGAGACGATATGGCCCTACTCATCCCTGTTTGTTGATATACCACATAGTGGTAGTGTTGTCCGTCAGGACTTGAACTGATTGACCACGAAGGGAGGGAGGGAAGGAAGGCCTTGAGAGCTAAACGTATTGCCCGCAATTCCAGAAGGTTGATGGGAAGCAACCTTTCATCTGGAGACCAAAGACCTCTGACCTCCAGATCCCCCAGATGTGCTTCCCACCCTAGAGTGGAGGCGTCTGAATCACTGTGACCACCGGTGGAGGAGGCTGAAAAGGCTTCCCCTGAGACAGGTTGACCAAAGCACTCCACCAAGACAGATCCGCCGCAGTGTCTCTGAAGATTCTGATCATCTCCCCGAGATCTCCATAGTGCTGATACCACTGCATGTGGAGGCACCACTTGACTGTCCTCATGTGCAAGCCTGCACGGTTGACCAACAGTATGCAGGAAGCAAAGAGACCGAGCAGGCGTAGGACCTTCATTACTGGAACAACCGCTCCATCATGAAATAAAGGAATCAATTCCTGAATGTTGAGAATCCTCTGCGGAGGTGGAAAAGCTCGACACACAGTAGTGTCCAGTACTTCCCCTATGAACAGGTTGCGCTCAGAAGGCACCAGGTACCAGGTGAGATTTGGGTACATTTATCGAGAAACTCAAGTCGACGAAACCACCATCTCTGGGGATCTCGTTGTGGGCAGCCAGTTGTCCAGATAGGGAAAAACAGGGACCCCCGACCTTCTGATATGAGCTGCTACCACTGCCATCACCTTCGTGAAGACTCGTGGTTCAGACGTAAGTCCGAACGGAAGGACCGCAAACTGGTTGTGTTGAGATCCCACCGTAAAGTGGAGATACTTCTGATGTGACTTCAGGAAAGGAAGATGAAAATATGCATCCTGCAAGTTGATCGACACCATCCAGTATTCCTGCTGCAGCGTCAGAAGAACTTGAGCCAGGGTCAACATCTTGAACTTTTCCTGCTTGAGGTAAAAGTTCAAGATCCTGAGGTCTAGGTTCGGCCTCAACTGGGTATCAAGAAATACCGGGAGTAGCACCCCTGACCCTGTTTCTGCTCTGGAACAACCTCTATGGCACCTTTCTGCAGTAAGGCAAGAACCTCCTGCTGCAAGAGCAACAGATGGACCTCTGAACACCAGCCTTGGCAAGGAGGGAAAGGAGGGGGAACCTCCTGGAAAGGAAGGGCGTACCCATTTTCTACAAGATATTAAACCCAAAGATCTGATGTAACAGACTTCCAATATTTTAGAAAATGGGACATCTGGCCTCCTACGGGACCAACATGCTCCAAGATGGGGGATCCAGAGCTGCTTCCCTGTAGTTTGTAGTACCAGTGGTGGGGACAGGGGAGGAAGAGGAGGAGGAGGACTGTTGCCAGGAGGCCCCCCATAGACAGCCTCTACCCATGGAAATAAAAATCCCCTCTTTTGTACCCTCTATGCATTGCTGTCTCCTTCTACCCATCCATTACTCTGTTCCTTTCTCTATGCCGTGGGCCACCAAGCTACAGAATTCCATTCCATTTCAGTTTCTATAACTCCAGTATTCTTCAGATCTTTTCCTCTAAATATCCCCATTTTGGTTTTCTCTCTTCCTTCCCTGTATGTACCAATTTTTCTTGCTTCCTACTTTTTCTCCTTTTCCCGCTTTATCTTCATCACTCTCCCTCTCTTGCTGTTGCTACCTCTTACTTCAATTTCTTCCATATACAGGTTGTACTGTATTGCAATATTAATGTAGTGCTTACTACCTATGTGGGCATTGATGCACCTGCATATGTGCATAGCACAATACAGCTTCTAAGGTGTGATGGCGGGGAGGCTGCTTTGGTGCTGCTATCTTGTTATGGGGCACAGCACTTAGCAGTCTGATGGCTGAAGTGTGAGACAAGTACATAGTTCAATTGGATCCAAACAAGTGCACAAGACAACTGTCCGAAAGTATTAGTTGTGATTCTATGTCAGGACCGGAGGCGAGGATTATGCTCATTCTTTCTTCGCTTTAATAACCAAAATTTCCACAGCACCTTGTCATCACAGTAACAAAAAAAACTACAGTTCCCATAAGCAGGGAAAGAAAAACAATAGTCCTGCATAGTCCTTTCACTCTGTTGCTGCCATCCGACCAATAAATCCTGCTGGTCCTTCTAGAACTCCCTCTTTCTTCGCTGCTCGGCAGCTGGAGTTATGTGTCTTACTTTATTTTCACTTTGGGGACTGTGTGCGCATTTGCGTGGTGTTTGGTGAGGATTTCTATGCTTGTGTTTGTTTCCCCACACAGATTCCCTTTTGTCACTGCGGGAACGCTTGTGCGCCCCTTACGCGTTTTTGCAGATTTCCCCGACCGCGATGCGGTCCTTCGCCCTTGAGAGGGCGCTGTGTTGAGCGTCGAGACTCGGTGCTCCCGAAGCGAGTTGCTGTCGATCAGCGTTGTTTTCGCGCTCCGGTTACCCTGATGTTCGCGCTGGTGTCCTGCCTGCCTCAATCGCCCGGTGCTGCGGCCCGGGTCTGTATTGTGTCCCGATCTGAAAACGCCCGCGCTGCGGGTAGGTAGTGGTGCGTTGCACCTGGGGTGGTTTTCCCTGCACGCCCGGTGGCTCGGCCAGTATTGGTGTTCTGGGGGGCGTAGAGCCTCTCTCACACAGGCACCAAAGCAGGCAGTGTGAGCCCGTTGAACTGCTGGGCATTATGGTGCCTGAGGGGTTAGCAGCCCTGTTAAACTCGTGCCTGTGGCCATTAAAAACATTTCGGAGTAGCCCTCAGTACCTAAATTGTGCATCGAAGGTCCCTGCGTGCCTTAAAGTGACCGGGATTTCCTGCATAACACCGGAGGGTTGGTGTCTACACAAAATGGAGCAGGAATATTACGAGGAAGACTCTTTGTCATACCTCCAGTGGGATGACGTTTTTTATAATAAAGTCGATGACTCTATACCGGGCAGTCAATGACCTCATGGCCCCCATGGAACAACGCCTGGCCGATAGGATAGACCAATTTTGCGCGAAGGTGGCGCCTCCAAACGCGCCGGCGGCACCCCCTGCTGGGGCGGTAGCAACGTCCCCGATGGATGGTGAGGTTCCTCCACCTCCGAAGAAGACCTGCACGGAAGGGGTAGACAAGGACGCTTTCGAGCGCCTAAAGCAGGCTTTTCTGGAGCATACTGGGCCCATTGTGGTTCCCACATCTCCCCCGCCAGCAGAACCCCCCCCAACCAGCTTCTCACCACACTCAGAATGTGGACTCCCCAGAGGCTTCGGACGATTAAGCCAGCTCGTCGCGGCCGTCGGGGTCCTCGGACCCTCCCTAGGCGGGCATAGCAGACATGCTGGACCCGGACGATATAATTCACCCTAGATCAGCGGAATCGGTCCCTGCGGAGAAGGCGGCATTGCATGCCACGTCCCGTCTCCGTAAACCTTTGGAGAACGAGACCAGGAGCCGCCTGCAGGCAGAATGCCCCCGGCCCACGTTGAATGGTAAAGTGTCCCTGACCCCTGAAATAGAGAGTAAGATTGCTACCTTCTTGGCAAAGTTTATTAAAGACCCCAAGAAAGGGATCGATAGATCATCGCGCGCATGCCAAGAGAAGTTACTCAACGCCATTGGTCCGATGACTAAGATCCTAGACATGGCAGAGGAGGCGCGTAGTTCAGGGGCCCTGATTGATCCGGAGGTTTTGTCGGCGTGGGCGCAGCATGCCAAATGTTTCATGTGGAGAAGTGTGGCTCACTGGTTAGAGCATGAATGAAGGTGGTCTGCACTCCTTATTCTCCATTTATATTCTTTTACTTGTATTCCATAAATTTAAACCTGTTGCGTGCTACCCGGATTGTGTAAGCCCAATACACCTTTCTGAACCTCAACATGTGGGGAGTGCGCAGATACACACTCCACTCCAAGGTGCACAGCGTTGTGCGGATTTCAAATCCATCTTAATTTTAAACCGTTTAATCTTTATCTGTAAGTTTCTTCAATCTTTCTCAAGTCATTTATCATTGTTCTTCCTTATGCATCAAGTAGTTCAGAGCAGCATTCATTTATTTCAAGCCCAATGCATTTCGGGCTGCCGTCCAGCCCTTCGTCAGGGGTAACTGTAAAAGGACAATTATGGGTGATACATTACTTATCTGCATAGACTATATCACATTTAACATTTCTTTTCAGAATTTCCTTTGTTTACAAATTTACAAAAATTAATATTAGACGTTGCGCATCAGTAAATAAGCCTCCTTAAGTGCATCACATTTCACAAACCAAAGTCTGTGTAGTTTAAGTTCAAATTAATCCTAGAACTTCCCTTAAAGTTATCTAGCATGCCACTTCTTAAGTATTATATTAGTCAAAAAAACACATCACGGGCTCACTTAATCAGGTGGAGAGGTAGGGGGTGGAGCACAAACTGTTTAAACACGGCGTATAAGCGCGGGAGATTGAATTATGTGCAGCGCGCGGCGTGAGCTGATGGAAATGAAAAATGTGAGCAGGTATGTTGATCATTGAAACACGGTTGCACTAATGATTTTAAGCTGACAATCGACCGATGGAAGGTTGTGAGTATCGTAGGACACTAGGAAATAGATAGATAACTTCGGCAGGGCTCAGTAGATGCAGTGCAGATTTATGTTTGTAAGACGTTAATCATTGCAAAACAAGAAGATTAAGTGAGCCCGTGATGTGTTTTTTTGACTAATATAATACTTAAGAAGTGGCATGCTAGATAACTTTAAGGGAAGTTCTAGGATTAATTTGAACTTAAACTACACAGACTTTGGTTTGTGAAATGTGATGCACTTAAGGAGGCTTATTTACTGATGCGCAACGTCTAATATTAATTTTTGTAAATTTGTAAACAAAGGAAATTCTGAAAAGAAATGTTAAATGTGATATAGTCTATGCAGATAAGTAATGTATCACCCATAATTGTCCTTTTACAGTTACCCCTGACGAAGGGCTGGACGGCAGCCCGAAATGCATTGGGCTTGAAATAAATGAATGCTGCTCTGAACAACTTGCTGTATTGGGATCTTATTTTTAAAGAGGTCCGGATGGACACATAAAAATATGAGAAGTTACCTAAATACAGTATGGAAAACGTGTGTACTTGATGCATAAGGAAGAACAATGATAAATGACTTGAAAAAGATTGAAGAAACTTACAGATAAAGATTAAACGGTTTAAAATTAAGATGGATTTGAAATCCGCACAACGCTGTGCACCTTGGAGTGGAGTGTGTATCTGCGCACTCCCCACATGTTGAGGTTCAGAAAGGTGTATTGGGATTACCCAATCCGGGTAGCACGCAACAGGTTTAAATTTATGGAATACAAGTAAAAGAATATAAATGGAGAATAAGGAGTGCAGACCACCTTCATTCATACTTAGTAAATACTAGCCCCCGTTGGTTATTGCACCCATGAAAAAGAATGGAGACAAAATGTATGAACTGATGATGGCACACACGGAGGAACATCGAGTTCGGAGCAACAATTGGATACGCTGATACCCACAAATATCAGGAAGGATTGTAAAGATTTTTATTAAATGGATTGAACATGGACTCTTTTGTTAAAAACGACAGAAAGATTTAGAACATTTATCGTTTTAGATTTGAGTACGAGTTTCTAGGACAGGTACGCAATGTAAAAGCGGACTGTTTGGTGCATTATGGGGGAGGAAGTTTCGGCATGCCAGTTACTAATGTGTCAGGTGGAAAGGTAGGGGGTGGAGCACAAACTGTTTAAACACGGCGTATACAAAGGAAATTCTGAAAAGAAATGTTAAATGTGATATAGTCTATGCAGATAAGTAATGTATCACCCATAATTGTCCTTTTACAGTTACCCCTGACGAAGGGCTGTACGGCAGCCCGAAATGCATTGGGCTTGAAATAAATGAATGCTGCTCTGAACAACTTGGTGTATTGGGATCTTATTTTTAAAGAAGTCCGGATGGACACATAAAAATATGAGAAGTTACCTAAATACAGTATGGAAAACGTGTGTACTTGATGCATAAGGAAGAACAATGATAAATGACTTGAAAAAGATTGAAGAAACTTACAGATAAAGATTAAACGGTTTAAAATTAAGATGGATTTGAAATCCACACAACGCTGTGCACCTTGGAGTGGAGTGTGTATCTGCGCACTCCCCACATGTTGAGAGTCACTGGTCAGAGCAGGCATACCCTGAAGCAGAGGTCAGACCCGGGACCAGGGTTCAATTGCCGGGACCAGGGTTCAATTGCCGACGCAGCAGGGTCTTGAGCTCAAATGTCCACGGACTCGATAATTCTTGCTTCGGTGCCTGCCCTAATCATGGGTTCACACTCTGCAACTCTGGGCATTAAGCTTGCTTAATCTCCACAACGGCCCCCCCGCGGCGGGATGCCTGGCTTTCACCTTGGGGATGCCCTGTAGGGGCTATTTCTCAGGGAAAAACCAGGACGGGTTCCCAAGGCAAGCGCCGAGATGCCTCCCGGTGATTCGAGCGCTATATAAGAACATACAAAAAAAAAAAAATGGGAAATGCCAACTGCGCCCTCTCGACTGAGAGGCGCAGGTCTCTTGATAAAGGTGGATCCCAAGCTGGGTGACCTGGCCTGTTCGGAGGATGGTGCCTCGGCGCAAGGGGGTTTGTTTGGTGAACCCTTTATAAAAGAGTTAGGGAAATTTGTTGCAAAGTTTACTTCCCTTGACAAAGCGCAGGCTAATATTAAAAGAGTTTTCATCCCTTGGGTTTTCCACGGGGCCGGTCCGGGCAGGAGCCGCCCGCCCTGCTGCGGCCAGATTCAACAGCTTAGTGCAGGGGGCAAGGCTCAGAACGTGGCCAATACCAGGCAGACCAGCAGTACAATAACTTCTATCCCACCAGAGGGAAATGTTTCCGCGGCCGAGCGATCTACAGAGGCCATGAAGGAAATTCCACCGGTGAGTGTCTTGCCTGCAAGTTTTTTGGTACTCTCAGGCAGGCAGTTCGTCCGCGGCCGATAGTGTTTGGTGCGGCGGATGCCGATTTGGTGGCCGAAGAGGTCGCGCGGTTGCTCCGCAAAGGAGCGATATGTCGCACGGAGGTGCACCCTACAGGGTTCCTCAGCAATATCTTTTTAGTGGACAAGACAGACAGGGCAGAAGGCCCTTCATCAATTTGAGAGAGTTCAACAAGTTGCTGGTGTACAGGCACTTCAAAATGGAAGGCATGCACTTGCTCAGGGATGACCTCCAGCCACGCGATTGGATGGTGAGGTTGGATCTGAAAGATGCGTACCCGGTGGTACGGATTTTCCCCCCACACAAAAGTTTTCTGTAATTTGTTTGGCAGGGACTAGCCTACGAGTTTTGTTGTCTTCCGTTCGGCCTTTCCTCGGCACCTAATTGTCTATTTGGACGATATGCTGATTATGGCTCAATGCCCCGTGCAATTGCAGGCGCATCTGCGGATGGCTGTAGATCTGCTGCAGCGATTGGGCTTTGTGATCAACGAACAGAAGTCCCTCCTGTACCCAACACAACAGGCTTCTTTTCTGAGGTTTGTAATCGATTCAGTGGCATCCACACTCAGTTTGCCCTCCAGGAAAATCAGACAGACGTTAGCCAAGCAGGGAACCTCTTTACGGCAGATAGCCAAGCTGGTGGGCCTTTACTCGGCTTCTCTTCAGGCAATTTTCCAGGCCTGTTGCATTACAGGGCGCTTCAGCGTCTCAAGGCACATCATTTGCAAAAGGGCATGACGTACTCCCAAATAGTTCTTCTGACGGATGACGTTCGGGAGGAGCTGGAGATCCTGGAAATATCTCCAATCTCGCCACACTCCCAAATATATGATTATATAAATGTACTGTTTGAAAAATGTACTTTTTAATGATGAATTTTTATGTTGATTTAATGTATTTTGTATATTATGATTGAATGCCATATGTACTGTACTTTATGACAGATAATACTTTAAAAAAAATCTATAACATTTTTGTATAGCTTTGTCTGCTTGACATTGTATTTGCTAGGCCTTCGCATGACACATTAATGTATTGTTTTAACTGTCTAGGAAGATACCCACACATTGTTTTACCCTGCCCTAGAAGTTTCTATAGAACCAGGGGGTCCTTGTTGTCTCATAAAATTATACCAGGAGACCTGCAGGACAGTGCAGGAGTAATGAGACTTCCTTGGTTTGTTGAGAAAGTAGTGCCTGCTGAAGCTATGAATGAACACCTATGTTACAGTCTGGCGGATGTTCAACAATGGAGCACCTGTTGCAATGTCATAGTAGCGCCTTTTGCTCTGGCAGAATGAGCGCAAAGACTCTGCAAAGGCTCTTTTTAGCTAGAGAATTGCATGTTTTAATACACAGGATATTTACCCTGATAAGGTTCGCTTCTGGACCGCCGCCCCTTCTTAGAACCAGAAAAAGCGAATAAATTGCTTGTCATTTGCCTGGTGCACCTTTGTGCCCTTGATGTTATAGTTAAGAGCTCTCTTTGGGTCCAGTCGGTATTAAGAGAAGTCAGGTGATGGGGAAAAAGGCAGCAAGACTAATGGACTGGCAGTCAGGGAATGGAAACGCCACCTTTGGCAGAAAGGAGGTACGAGTTCACAGCACCAATTTGTCCAAACTGGAGGTGGTATAGAGGGGTTGCACTGACAGCTCCTGCAGCTCATTGACATCGTGCGCAGAAGAAGCTGCAATAAACAATACAGTCTTAAGGGTCAGTAATCTTAGGGAGCAAGAGTGGATATGCTTGATATGTGTGCACAAATGAAACGTGAAGACAAAGTTAAGATCCTATTAAGGCATAGAAAAGCACAAGTGGAACAATGTGGCTGAGCCCCTTAAAAAAACTCATTCACAACCAGTGACTTTAATAACAAAGGTTAGTCCGGCAAACAAAGAAATGACATAAGGGCAAACAATAATGCTTTTAAAGTGCTTTTTGGAAGAGGGCAGAAGCCGATCGAGCTTCGCCCAACCCGCCGCTGTTTTCATCTGAAAGCAAGCAACTGGATGATCTGAATCTAAGCCTCTCTCCAAAAGAAGAGCGCCTAATCCCTCCGACGCCCTCGGCTACAACACATGTAGCTAGCATCCACGAGGATCCGTCAGAAGGAAACCTCGTTAACACGGCTAATAAACAGTTACTTCTCTTCAAGCCTACGAGGTCCACACCATATGTGGCCAGCAATGGATACTGTGAACCGGGTAGAAATCCCTTTCCTCGAGTGAAAATCATTCAATTCAAAGGCGACTATTTTTAGCGCCAGGCTTTATTTATTGCAGGCAATAACTGTAAATGTAGTCCTGATGATGATCCCATTGTACTATGAGCCCTTAGGGATCGAAACGTCGACGCAATAAGCAGTGTAGCATATTATTTAATATGGTTATTGAAATTGTTGTCACTGCATGGTGAATTTGTTGTAACTGTATTTACTGTAACCACAAGTCACCTTTTGGCTCGAAAATTTCTTGTTTGCCTGAAAAGCTTTTTCTTTGTTCTATCCCCCTCCCCCTGGTTTATTTCTTCTAAACCTCTTGGGATAGGTACAGGACTGTACCCTATCTTGCCACTCTTTCTGGCCTCCCCTTAGGCCAATGCAACTTCATGTTATCTTATGAATAAACTCACGCCCGGCTGGGCGCGTTTCAAAAAATATAGTACTTACTATAGTCTATATTGTGATTTTCTTGTTATATCGTGAATCCTTAGGACCCCTGTTCTTTGAAATAACACAACAAAACCTTTCTGGATCACAGACAAAACTAACAATAAAATATGGCTTCTCAAAGGCCTCCACGCCAGGCAACAAACTTTATGCAAGACCTGAATAAAAAGATTTGCGCCTAGCCACAAAAATAACATCCACTACTTATACGGGCAGATCAAACCCACTCAGTTTGTGGGACTCAATCTCCATTCATGGAGCTGTTTGATGAACACATTCATACACTCGGACTCCCTGTACGAAAAAGCAGTAGAGAATGTGTTGGGGTTTAACTCGTTATGTTGTTATGGTAGGTTATGCAGATTTGTAGAGCACACTAGGCCCTCGGAGGGCTTCCTGGCACTGAGGTGTGAGTCTACCAAATCTAGGGCCGACTGGGACTACTTGATAAGCCAGGTCTTCAGTTTCTTACGGATTTCAGGAAATGAGAAGGAGGCTCTTCTGTGCAGCGGCAGCTCATTCCACGTTTATGAGTGATGTAGGTGAAGGCTCGACCACTGGATCTGGTTTTCCGTATGCGTGGGATGTGTGCAAATAGGAGTCGGGACAAGAGGAGTTGTCTTGAAGGTTTGTGAAAGCAGATATGTTTATGGAGTTATGCTGGGCCAGTGGTATGTAGCACCTTGATAATCCGGGAGACTAGTCTGAAATATGCTCATTTGTGTATGGGGAGCCAGTGGAGCTCCTTCAGGTGTGGTGTGATGTGAGTGGGACGTGGGAGGTTGAGAGTAATTCTGGCTGTGTTAACTCACTAGAACTAATTGCAATTCAGAATGAAATCATATTCCAGTGGTTCGAAGTTTCAATGGAATGGCATGAAAAAAGAGTTTTCAGCACAACACAAGGATGTTTTCCATAGAGACAACTGGCAATGCAAGGAGCCGCCAACATTAGTTGTGGTGAGGTGTAATATTTCTTTACGTCATTTTCTATATAGTGCTGCATAAAGCCTACCTTTACATTTCTAAGCACTGCAAATAACAGATGGATTTGCATGCAAAGAGTGCCACAGGCCCTAACTGAAGCAAGGAAAATGGCCCTCCATCCCATGATTTAGAAGTAAAAACAGCCACAATTGGGGTGCAGTATGCTCTTTACTTGATCTCTGGAGCCCAAGGTGCCCCTGCACCTGTTGCACTTCAAATTGCTATGCCCCTGCAAATACATTATAAGGAGAGCCTCTGTGCCTTTTTACTCTCCTCTGTGTCAGCTTTGGAGTCCTCAATAGGCTGTCCTTCTTCCCCTCTATAATTCTGTACTGTATAGCAGTACATACTGCCCACCATTTCTAACCACTGTAATAACACATTAAAAAGAGCTTTTTGCCTCTCCTTCCTCCCAATAATGGCGATTAAACTTAAAACTCCCAGCAAGCTGTTCCTCAGCCCCTTTATTTTTTCTTTTCTACATAGAGCCCACCATTTATTCTTCTTGTTTTTAAATAATCTTTATTGAGATTTTTCAGGATGCAATGTCGGTAGAACCAACATTCGAATATAATAAACAAGCTATACAGCATTGTTCTTGATATCAGCATATCAACACATTCACAACCAATCCCACCTCCCCTCGCTGCTCTTGTGTTAGGTTACAAAATAAACCATGAGGTTTAATAATTTGTGGAAGGATCGTGATGGGGTGGCAGGGAAGTCCACCCGGCCTCTGGGTCACACGTTTTTCCCCCAGCCAGAATACCACTTAGGTATCTGGGATCTTTACAGACGGGTTTCATGCGTATCTCTTCCACAGTCGCCCAATCGGAAACATGTCTAAGCCAGTTTGAGTGCCTCGGAGCATCCAAACTCAGCCCCCTAACAGCCATTCAGCGTCTTGCCAACAAGAGAACGTTTTTCTGAGAGCGTGAGGAGATCGGACACAGTAGCACTTGATTCATCGGTTGTTGTATATTCCACCCAGTGGCCCTGTTGGCATCCCTTAACACTGTTTGCCAGTAGGGTGTCAGCGTTGCACAGGACCATACCATGTATCTGAAATTCGACTCCAGCACAGACATCGACTTCAGCCACGCCACAGAGCTTCAATGGACGGACCACAGCTGCGTCCACTTCACCTTCAAAAGAACGACGACCCACCACCACCAGCAACAGGCTGCCCGCAGAAGCTGGAACAAGATCACAGCCGACCAGCTCGCCACCTCCCTGAGCCAGCACCCTCCTGCCAGCTCAGCGAACCCCAGCCAGGCCGCCGACAACCTCACGAAGTGGATCAGCAACTGCGCGGACGAGCTCGCCCTGCTGAGGACCCCGCCCAGCAGACCCGGCAGCAAGAAAGCCCCATGGTTCACCGACGAACTCAAGAGCTCCAAGAAGAACTGCCGAGCCCTCGAGAAAGTCTGGAGAAGGGAACCTACACCGGACAACAGGACCACCTTCAAGCTTGCCACCCGGAAGCACCACCAGCTGATCCGCGCCGCCAAGAAAACTGCATTCAAGGACCGGCTGGACAACAACGCACACAACTGCAAGGAACTCTTCAATATCGTGAAAGAGCTATCCAACCCCAGCGCAGGAAACAACGACATCACCCCATCGCAAGACCTCTGGAACTCCCTCGCCTCATACTTCCACAACAAGATCGCGGACATACACAACAGCTTCAGCAACCAACCAACGCACACCACGACCGAACAACCACCCCCCACCACCACCCTCCACGCCTGGACTCCGATCAGCACCGAAGACACCATCCGCACGATGAACTCCATCCACTCCGGATCGCCGACCGACCCCTGCCCTCACCACGTCTTCAACAAGGCCGACGCTGTCATCGCACCCCACCTGCGAGACATCATCAACACATCCTTCGACACCGCCACCTTCCCTGAGAGCTGGAAGCACGCCGAACTCAGCGCTCTACTCAAGAAACCCACAGCGGACCCCACCGAACTCAAGAATTACCGCCCCATCTCGCTCCTCCCGTTTCCAGCCAAAGTCATCGAGAAGACCGTCAACAAGCAGCTGGCCGCCTTCCTTGAGACGAATGGATCCCTCGACCCCTCACAGTCTGGCTTCCGAGCCAACCACAGCACCGAGACCGCCCTCATCGCCGCCACCAATGACATCCGAGCCCTGATGGACAACGGAGAAACAGCGGCCCTCATCCTCCTAGACCTCTCCGCGGCATTCGACACTGTCGAACAAGTTACTTACCTTCGGTAACGATATATCTGTAAGAAACATTAGTTAGTGTTAGATTCCTTACCTTAGAATATCCCCAGGCGTCAGTCTGGATCCGGAAACTTTTGCGTAGCAGTACCCCTGCGCGTCGGTAGGCGTCGTCTGCAGGCGTCCCCTGCGGCTCCGCGTCCGTCGTTGGCGTCGTGCGCCGTGATGACGTCGCTGGAGTATATAGACGCCGCCTCCGCGCGCTGACGTCAGTTCTTTGCACACAGCATTTCCGCGCCAGAAGACGCAGAGCCATGAGAGAACCAACACTGGTGCCATGTAAAACTAGGGCCCTGAAAGGGATGACCTTAACCCTAGGTATCAGTTCGCAGAAAGGGGAGGATGGGTGGGTTCGGTAAGGAATCTAACACTAACTAATGTTTCTTACAGATATATCGTTACCGAAGGTAAGTAACTTGTTCATCTGAAAGAAACACGTTAGTGTTAGATTCCTTACCTTAGAATACATACCCCAGCAATACCAACCCCGGTGGTGGGTCTGCGAACCAATACAAAACTACACCAGAAAGTCCTGGAGGACAGAACGGCCAAAAAAGCCATCCCTCCGGACTTGACTGTCCAGGCAGTAGTGCCTCGCAAAAGTGTGCAGCGAGGCCCACGTAGCCGCTTGGCAAATGTCCTGCAAGGGGACTCCCCGGCCCAGGGCAGTAGTAGCCGCCGTGGCCCGAGTGGAATGGGCCCGCAGCCCAACAGGAGGCTCCTTCCGAGCCAAAGAGTAGCACGCTTTGATGCAGAGGACGACCCATCGAGAGATGGTTCGTTTACAAACCGCCCGTCCCTTCTTCGCACCCACGTAGCCAACAAACAGTTGTTCATCCACCCGGAACTGGCGTGTGCGATCCATGTAGAATGAAAGCGCACGTTTTGGGTCCAGACGGTGGAGCCGCTCTTCATCCTTTGAAGGATGCGGAGGCGGGAAGAAGGAAGGGAGGGTGATGGCCTGCCCGATGTGAAAGGCCGAAACAACCTTGGGCAGGAAAGAAGGTCTAGTCCTCAGAACCACCTTATCAGGATGAATAGACAGGAAAGGAGGTTGGACAGAAAGAGCCTGGAGCTCACTCACTCTCCTGGCAGAGGTGATGGCAACCAGGAAAGCCGTCTTTAAAGTCAGGAGACGGGGAGGACAAGAATGAAGGGGCTCAAAGGGAGCACACATCAGGAAAGTTAGAACCAGGTTCAAATCCCACTGAGGCATCACAAACGGAACAGGTGGAAACATGTGAGTGATGCCTTTCAAGAATCGAGTTACAATCGGGGATTTGAACAAAGAAGGCTGATCAGGAAGCCTCAAAAAGGCTGAAAGGGCAGAAAGGTAGCCCTTGATAGTGCCCAGAGCAGAGCCCTGCTGGGCAAGAGAAAGAAGAAACAGAAGAACCTCCGAAAGAGGGGCAGAAAGAGGATCCACAGCCTTTGCTGTGCACCATGCCACAAATCTGTTCCACCGACAGGCGTATACCGACTTAGTGGAGGGACGCCTGGCTGCCAGAATAACATCACAGACTTCAGGAGGCAAGTCAAATGGCCTCAACTGCCGCCGCTCAATCTCCAAGCATGGAGGTGGAGACTGGACAGGTTCGGGTGGAGGACCGTCCCCTGCTGCTGCGACAGAAGGTCCTCCTGAAGGGGCAGGCGGATCGGGGGACCGACTGACATGCTGAGTAGCTCGGGATACCAGTACCTTCGAGCCCAGTCCGGAGCCACAAGGATAACTTGGGCCCGGTCGCGCCTGATCTTCTTCAGCACTCTGGGCAGAAGTGGTATAGGCGGAAAGGCGTATAACAGACCGCAACTCCACTCGCGCCGAAAGGCGTCGCCGTGCGAGTGCCGTCTTGGAAACTCCAACGCGCAGAACTGATGACATTGCGCGTTCTCTTCTGTGGCGAATAGATCTAACCAAGGCTCTCCCCATTGCAGAAAGATGCCTCGCGCCACGTCCGAGTTCAGACGCCATTCGTGATCCATCGAGCACCGACGGCTGAGTTCGTCCGCCCTGGCGTTCAGAGAACCTGCCAGGTGTTGAACCGTCAGAGTCACGCCCTGACGTTCCAGCCATTGCCAGAGGCGCAGAGCCTCCTGGCAAAGGGTCCACGACCCCACTCCGCCCTGTTTGTTGCAGTACCACATGGCGGTGGTGTTGTCGGTGAACACCTGCACTACACTCCCGTTGACAAAGGGGAGGAATGCCTTCAGTGCCAGACGAATCGCCCGCAGCTCCAACAGGTTGATATGGAGCCGGGACTCCGCCAGAGACCAGATGCCTCTGATCTCTGCCTCTCCCAAGTGGCCACCCCAGCCCTGGAGGGACGCGTCCGTCACGACAACGTGCTCCGGCTGGGGAAGGGAGAGGGACTTGCCCCTGACCCAATCGCGGTCCGTAAGCCACCACTGCAGTTGTCTCGCAGTGCCCTCCGAGATCAAGACGTGGTCGGACAGGTTGCCCTGATGCTGGGCCCACTGAAACTTCAGGTCCCACTGCAGAGCCCGCATCCGCCACCGGGCGTGATGCACCAGAAGGATGCAGGAAGCCATCAGTCCCAGCAGCCGCAGCGTCAACCTGACCGAAACTCGGGATAGCGGCTGAAAGATGGGAATCAAAGCCTGAATATCCCGAACCCGCCGTTCCGGAGGATAAACCCGAAACTGCGCCGAGTCCAGAACCGCTCCGATGAAAAGGAGTTTTTGAGAGGGACACAGGTGTGATTTCGGCACATTGATGGAGAACCCCAGGTCGTGCAAGAGGTCTGCCGTCATCTGAAGGTGGTGGACGACTGTCTGGGGCGAGCCCGCCTTCAACAACCAGTCGTCTAGGTAGGGGAAGACTGAAACCCCTAACCTGCGCAGATGGGCTGCGACCACCGCCATCACCTTTGTGAACACCCGTGGGGCGCTGGTAAGGCCGAAGGGGAGCACGATAAACTGAAAGTGCTCCAGGCCTACCGTGAACCGCAGGTAACGCCGGTGGGCCGGCAGGACGGGGATGTGAAAATAGGCGTCCTGCAAGTCCAACGCTACCATCCAGTCTTGCGGGTCTAGAGCAGCCAAGACCTGAGCTAACGTCAACATCTTGAACTTCTCCTTCCGGAGGAAGCCGTTGACGTTCCTTAGATCCAAGATAGGACGTAGGCCCCCCTTGTCCTTCTTGGGCACCAGAAAGTAGTGGGAATAACAACCACGCCCTACTTCTGGCCCAGGAACGCGCTCGATGGCCCCCTTGGCCAAGAGGGCCGTAACTTCCTCCTGCAGAAGTGTCAAGTGGTCCCCCGACACACGGTGGTTCTGCGGTGGCATGGCTGGAGGAGAGGTCTCGAAGGGGAGGGAGTAGCCCCTTCGGACAATTTGCAGCACCCACCTGTCCGAAGTGATTGTGCGCCAGTGAGCGTGGTGATGGCGAACCCTGCCACCCACTGGCGTCACATGGGGCCGAAAGCACGGACTAGGAGGATTTTGGGGTAGATGCTGCGGGGGAGGGTGTGGTCTGACCCCGCCGTTGTCCCCGACCGCCACCACGGCGGTTTCCACGGCCGCCACCGCGTTGAAAGGATTGTTGCGGCGCGTGGCTGGCAGCACGTGTGGGGGCGCCCCTTCCTTGGCCACGAAAGGGGCGAAACGAACCCGGTTGCTGACGCTGGGTCGAGAGACCCAAGGACTTGGCCGTGACCCTGGAGTCCTTGAAGCGTTCCAGCGCGTGGTCCGCCTTGTCACCGAACAGGTGACAGCCATCAAACGGCATGTCCATCAACGTACTCTGGACATCTGCCGAAAAATTGGCGGATCTCAGCCAGGCGTGGCGACGAATCGCCACCGTCGTTGACATAGCTCTGCCTAGCGAGTCGGTCGTATCAAGACCACACCGTATTGAATATTTCGCTGCATCTCGGCCCTCAGCCACAGCCTGACCGAGTTTTGCCCGCACCTCCATGGGGCATTCTGGCAGCAGTTCCGCGACCGTATCCCACACAGAGTGGGTGTAGCGGCCCAAGAGGCAGGCGGTGTTGCAAGACCGCAGGCCCAAACTAATGGACGAGAAGACCTTCTTGCCAAATTGGTCATACCTCTTGGATTCCCGGTCGGGTGGGGCCGACGGGAATGCGGACTGGGAGGTCGAGGCCTGGATCACCAGACTCTCAGGAGTGGGGTGGGTAGACAGGAACTTGGGGTCGTCCGGACAAGGACGGTGGCGCCTGGCCACGTTCCGATCGACAGGCGCACCTGAAGCGGGCCTGGACCACGTGCCCAACAGAACGTCCGACAAGGCTTCATTAAACGGCAGCAGTGGCTCCTGTGGGCATGACTGCGGTTTGAAGACCTCGGTGAGGATGTTAGGCCTCACGGCCGCGACGGGGAGCTCAAGGTGTAAGGCCTTGGCAGCCCTCATCAGCACCACAGAATATGCAGCTCCCTCCACCGATGCCACGGAAGGAGGAGAGATCAAACCAGGGTTAGGAGAGTCGTCCAGACCACTGGCATCCCCCAAGTCACCTGTCCAGTCCGGGTCATACTGGCACTCGCGTGACAGAGGGTCCTCGGACCCCTCCCAACCTTCACCGAACTCTTCATCCTCTCCGTATTCGGAGTCAACGATGTAGACCGGCTCCTCGGGGTTCATGGGCCCCATCGGCGCCGGGACCGGCGTCGTGCGACGCCCGTCCGGCCCCGCGTCCGGCGTCGGTGAAGGTAAGGGGACGGCGCCGCCCGGAGCCGGCGCCGGAGCCCCAGTGCCGCCCGAAGCCGGCACCGAGGAACCGGCGTCGCGCGGAGGCGGAGCCGCGGGCAACCCTGATGGAATCGGCGCCGGGTTGGATGGGCGTCCATCCGGCGTCGACCCCGAAGGCCCTAGCGGCGCCGGGATCGGCGCCGCCGGCGGCGCCGGAATCGGAGCATCCGACGGCGTCGAGGTAGGGTCAGCAGAACCGCTAGGGCCCCCGGACGGGTTCACTGGGCCCGTAGGCGCCGTGGAACCCGCCGGAGGAGACAGGGCCCTCATGGCCATGAGGAACGCCTCTATCTCCTCAGGCGTCGCACCGTGCCCAGGGACCTGAGGGTATGGGGCAGGCAGCGCCGGCGACTCTTGCGGAGCCGCGGGGTTGGGGTCACCCGAACCCCCGGCCGCGTCGGGGGGAGTCGGGGGTACGATGACGACGTCCCGACTTCTTGTGTCTCTTACCTGACGAGGATGACGAGTGGTGTCGACTCCCGGAACGCTCGGCGCGGCCCCTCGACCGCTCCCTCGAACGCTTTCTCGACCTCCGGCCGGACCGGGACCGCTCCCGGTCCCGACGTGGGGCCGACACCCGGAGCTCCAGTAGCTTGCGGGACCGCTCCCGTCTAGCTTTGCTGGTGAGGGCCCGGCAGTCGACGCAGGAGTCCACGTCGTGGTCGGGGCCCAGACACCGGAGACAGAGGCGGTGATGGTCTGTGACCGACATCGTGCGCTCACAGTCATCACAGTGCTTGAACCCAGGCATCCTAACAGGCACAAAGTGATAATAATTCGAAAAAACTTGGTCAAAGACCGGAGTACTGCTCTTCAGATCTGCGTCCACTGGCGCGGAAAAAAGAAGAACTGACGTCAGCGCGCGGAGGCGGCGTCTATATACTCCAGCGACGTCATCACGGCGCACGACGCCAACGACGGACGCGGAGCCGCAGGGGACGCCTGCAGACGACGCCTACCGACGCGCAGGGGTACTGCTACGCAAAAGTTTCCGGATCCAGACTGACGCCTGGGGATATTCTAAGGTAAGGAATCTAACACTAACGTGTTTCTTTCAGATTGCCACCGCACCCTAGTACAGCGCCTCAGCAACGTCGGAATCCAGGAGAAGGCTCTGGAATGGATCATCTCCTTCCTCGACGGAAGAACACAGAGAGTCCGCCTACCACCGTACAAGTCAGAGGCCACCGAAGTCATCTGCGGCGTCCCTCAAGGATCCTC
Source organism: Lissotriton vulgaris (assembly GCF_964263255.1). Taxonomy (NCBI): domain Eukaryota; kingdom Metazoa; phylum Chordata; class Amphibia; order Caudata; family Salamandridae; genus Lissotriton; species Lissotriton vulgaris. Next base: position 603,462,415 of record NC_141695.1, on the reverse strand, counting down.
GCTGAGCCCCACCCTCTTCAACGTCTACATGAGCCCCCTCGCGGCCATCGCACGCCAACACAACCTCAGCATAATCTCCTACGCCGACGACACCCAGCTGATCCTCTCCCTGACCAACGACCCCGCCGCCGCCAGAGCCAACCTGCACGAAGGGATGAAAGAGGTAGCCGAGTGGATGACGACCAGCCGCCTGAAACTGAACTCAGACAAGACGGAGGTCCTCATCCTGGGCTCTTCACCCTCCGCCTGGGACGACTCCTGGTGGCCTCCCGCCCTGGGCACCTCACCCAAACCGACAGACCATGCACGCAACCTGGGCTTCATCCTGGACTCCTCCCTCTCCATGACCAGGCAAGTCAACAACGTCTCCTCGGCGTGCTTCAACATCCTACGCATGCTACGGAAGATCTTCTGGTGGATCCCCACCGAGACCAGGAAGACCGTCACCCAGGCCCTTGTCACTAGCCGACTGGACTACGGCAACGCCCTCTACGCCGGTACCACCGCCAAGCTCCAGAAGAGACTCCAGCGGATCCAGAACGCCTCAGCCAGACTCATCCTCGACATCTCACGAACCAGCCACATCTCCGGACATCTGAGAGACCTACACTGGCTCCCCGTCAACAAAAGAATCACCTTCCGCCTCCTCACCCACGCACACAAAGCCCTACACGACCAAGGCCCGAGCTACCTCAACAACCGAATCAACTTCTACGCTCCCAAACGCCACCTCCGATCAGCCAACCACGCCCTCGCTGCCGTCCCCCGCATCCGAAAAGCGACAACAGGAGGAAGGTCCTTCTCCTACCTGGCCGCCAAGACCTGGAACTCCCTCCCTCCCGACCTGCGCCTGACCCAAGACCACCTCTCCTTCAGGAAGAAGCTGAAGACCTGGCTGTTCGAGCAGTAGCGGCACCCCCCCTACCCCCAGCGCCTTGAGATCCTACGGGTATGTAGTGCGCTCTATAAATGTCTTTGATTGATTGATTGACTCTGTTCTTCCACAATGCGGGCAATTACTACTACGGCTAGTGTATATGATATGTAGTGTCTTGGGAGACAGAGGTTTGGTGTACGTAGTTGTATTGCAATAATTTAAATCTGGCATTGGAGCTAACTACTTTGACTCCCTTTTGTACCCTGGTCCAATCTTTTTCAGATCTTTCAGTTCTTCTTGCCATTTGGTTTGGACGTTGAGAGTTGAAGTCGGAATGTCAGCACTTAGGGACTTATAGATAAAGAAAATCATACTGTGCCCCTGACGAACTCAACATTGTCACTAATGTATCAGAAGGTGGTGGTGCATCCGGAAAAGTCAGCCAAAGGTTCCGAGCAGTAGCCGAGATCTTCGCATATTGCAAGTATTGGCCCGTGCCCAAGGTGAAGGAATCTATGCCATCATCCCGGGTGATGATTCGCCCTTTGGGGTAAAGATTTCCTAGTTTGTTACAGCCTCCGTCCCACCATTTCTGGACAGACGTGGTGTCTGCCAGCTTTATAAAGGCCTGTAGGGACCATAATGGAAGGTTTGGGGCATATGGTGCCCTTCGTAACACTCTAGTGACAGCCCCTCCCGCAACTCACATATTTGGGGCACCATATATGGTATGTCCGGGGGTACTCTCCTAGTCCCCATAAATAGGACGGGGAGTGTCTGCCTCACCCAGAGGGAGTCACAGGGGAGCTTCTTCTCCAGGTCGAGCCAGAGGACTGCATGCTACAAATGTGCAGCCATATAGTACGGTTCTATTTAAGGGATCTCGAGTCCTCCCTCTGCCCAGGTTCGATTAAGGGTAGAGAGGCCAACACACTTCTGTTTATTAGCCCATAATAGTTCCACCACTAGGCTGTCTATAATTTTAAATTAATGCTGGGGGATAGAGTAGTGGGTTCCCTGAAGGACATGTAAGCATCTAGTGGATTACGATCATTTTGAAGATAGTGACCCTACCCATTAAGGAGAGAGGGAGTTCCTTCCAGAAAACGTATGGAGTAACAGACAATCACCCTCCCACGTTTTCAAGCTAAGACGGTTTGGGCTGTATGGGCCAGTTTGATACCTTGGTATCTTACTCCCTCTGATTCCCAGGGGAGATCAACCCGAGGAAGTGTCGCAATTGGCATATCTGACAGGTTCCCCAATGGAAACAGCTTGGATTTTGTTGGATTGACTCTGAGGCCTGATACCCCACAAACACCTGCATCGCATTTAGGAGCCGTGGGACAGAGCATTCAGATTGCTTTAGATAGATTAGGGCATCATCAGCATAAAGTGAAACCACATGGGTGGTCATACCCAATACGATTTCCCAGGGGTGAAAGGTCTTGCGCAATCTCTCCGCCATTGGATCCATTACAAGTGCAAAGAGGAAAGGTGACAACAGACAACCCTGTCTCATTTCACTGTGTAAAGAAAAGGCTCCTGAAACCTTAGTGCCAGATCTCACTCTCCCACAATGTAAAATAGCTGGATCCATTGGATCTATTTAGGGCCCAAGCCCATCTCCCAAAGGACCTGCCACAGGTAGAACCAATCTAATGAATCACAAGTTTGCTCGATATCCAGGAGAGCTCAAGCATTGGAGTCCTGACGTAACTGTGGAGCATTGAAGATAAGCGCGAGTTGTTTTGCATTATGGAGGGTGGTTTGGCAAGAAAACCCTGACTGGCACGTATGGATTAGATTTGGAAGGTGAGGGAGCAGTTACGTTGCCAGTATACTGCTAAGGAGTTTGACATCTACATTAAGTAACGATACAGGGGGATAGGAGGAGACTAGCATGGGGTCATTGTCTGGGTTTTGAATCATTATTATTATTAAGGCCTCACGCATCGTTTGCTGGATGGTTGCGAACCAATGCGCCTCTCAGTAGACCTCTAACAATTTGTCAGCCATTTGGTCTGCATAACAGTGGTAAAATTCTATTCTGTGGGTAACCTATTGCTGCCTGTTTTTTTTGCTGGTTTGATGTTCCTAATTGCCACAAGGATCTCATCCCGGGTGATGGGTCTATTTAATTGGATGCAATCAACAGGGTCAAATGATGGGAGTGGTATTTGTGTCAAGTATTCCTTCAGGCGAGTTTACGATTCCCCTCCCTGCCTAGCAGAGGTTGTACTTGGGTGAAGCTGGAATACTTGGTTAATAGCTTGTTGTGAACACACTAGGGACCCTTGAGATGTTTCAGATGGACAGTACTAGACCCTGTTGTGTTTCTTGCCTAGTCAACATGGCGTGCATCACTCCAGTCTTATCGCCCTCCACATGGAGCCATTAACGATATGATGTATAACTCAGTTTCTCTAGGTGGTGCCAGTCATCAAGTACTACTTTATGGCCCTACCGCCAAGCCTCCAATCTGTCCAGATGTGCAGGCAGTTCTTTCTCAATTATATCTAGTTCACTTTTGTGCTTCTGAATGTCTCTTTCCAGTTGTTGCCGCACCCCATATGTTGTTTTCAAACATATGCCTCAGAGTATCACTTTTATTGCCTCCCAGTCTAGTGCTATGGCACTAGTACTGCCCCAGTGCTCGTCAAAATAGTGCAATATCGACTCCTTAATAGTGGCTTTGAACAGGGGGTGCGAGAACGCCTCTGCTCTCAATCTCCATAGAGGGATTGCAGCATGTTCCTGCTCTCCCACCAAGCTCATCAAAACCGGGGAATGGTCTGAAATATATCAGGTTAAGTAGGAAATGTCCTGATCTTTCCGTGCCAGATTGGTGGAGACTAAGCACTAGTCTACCCAGCTGTGGGTTGCCGCAGCAGGTCAATAACAGGAGAATGTTTTTTTGGTTGAGTGTCTCTCCCACCACACATCCAAGAGGCAGAGGCCCTGCAATGTGTCTCCTAAGGATCTAGTCGGGCTTGAAAGGGCATCTAGGTGGGTCTCGGTCAAGCATCCCATCAACAACAAAGTTACAGTCCCCCGCCATTATTACGTCTGCGTCAAGGTATTGCGATGCAGCTATGGCCACGGTGGGATAGAACGTTGGGCAGTCAATGTTGTGTGCATAAACATTAATGAAACATAGCTCACAACTGTTTAAATCGCCATTTAATAGGGCATATCTGCCCCATGGGTTAAGGCCATGGCCCCAATAAGATGTGGCAGAGAGTTGACCCCTACACCATTGTGAAGCCAAGGGATATAGTCCCCCCCCCCCCCCCCCCCCCCCACACACAAGCGTTTCCTGTAAGAATGCTATGGAGAAATTATAGCGTTTCAGATATGCACATACTCTGCAGAGTTTCACATATCCGGTGATACCCTTGACATTCCATGACATTAATATAAATGTCTGTACTGCCATTACTAGTTTAAATTAGGCAATGCTCGAACCAGAGGATGGTCACTACCCCCACCACCCATCCATGTGGCAGGAGCCCAAATGGGGTGTTGGCCCAAAAGGCAAGCTTCAAATGGGAAGTGGTCCATGAAAGGCAAGTAGTAAGCACTCGTGGGAGGTGCTGTTCCATTGTGTAGGTAGGGAGGTTGGCAGCGGGGACAGAGAAGAAAAAATTGATGCCAACCCATTTTTTCTGTGGGCATGTAGCCCACAGGTACCCACACCCAAGCGTGGGCTACTAAGGTCTCTAGACTGAGAGAGGGGTCCTGCCATCTTCAGAGAGGGGACCATAGAGCACTCGGTGTGGCTAGAAGCTGCACTTCACAGCGGTCATCATGTGAAGGGACCCTGGTAGCCCATTGGCTAGTTACCTTAACCTCCCCTATGGGCCCTTTATGGGCATTAAAAGGAGCACCCAGAATTCAGATCTCGCTTGACGGGAAGAAGAGGACCAAAAAAGGACTGCCCTGCTGACCTTGGAACCGGTGAAGAAGAAGCTGCATCGAAGTTGGACTGCACCTGGTGCCCCCTGGGCTAGTGAAGGAAATGAATTTGTGTGCTGTATCGCGGCGAAGTCTTCTCCCAAGTCCAGCTGGAAGCAGAGACTCCAACAGTCAGTTAGCTGATTTCCTGTTCGCAGCACAGCACGACAACAGCTCAAGGAGCCTGTGGGGTCCAACTGGAAGCCCAGATCACCTCTCCCTGCTGCCATGCATCCCAAAGAGACCAAGACCCGGCGGTCAAAAGTTGCGCCCAAGTCTGCTTGACCCAGGAGAGTTGTCGGACTGTGGATTGGTTGTGCACTAGGAGAGTTATCACAAAAAGAAAGAAACTGCTGTGGTGGGTAACTGATAGCCCAGTGACTTTAAAAATACTTTATTTAGACAATCAAGTCCATTAAAGTGCCAACAACATAAAATAATAAATTGTGCAGGTATAAAAAAAGTGATAATAAAATTGGACAAAAACAATATCTCATTATGAGTTACAGTCAATGCATATAGAATTTAAAAACAGAAAAAACTCATGACATGCTATTTTAAAGTTCAATTATCTAGTTCCTTGGACATTTGACAGCGAGTTTGCATCGAATGCTGAGATCAAGTTGGGCCTCGCTGCGTATGAACATGTCAAATACGGTTAACTATGACCTGAGACTTGAATATCTCGACGTAAGCTAATCTGCCAACATTTTTGACAGTGCAGCAGATTGTGAATTAAAACCTCTGAGGCTAAAATTGATAGCATTTCATTATAGTTGATGCATTTACAGAATAAGAGCAAGTTAACCTGACCCAAAAGGTTATTACTAAAGAGTAGAATTATAAAGTGCCATGCGCTAAAAAGTGTTATAATGTTAGATATTCACAGTGTATTATACCACAAGTAGGCTCTAGGCTGAGAGTTTCTGGATCAACAGGCAAGATGAAGTTCATCAAGGAAAATCAAAAACCAATAATAAGCTCAAATGAATCCATATAAGAGTGACTGCCTTCACCTAGAAGCCTGCCCCTTTTGTTACTACATTAGCCACAGTTTTACAGGGAGTGTCTGTACAAGGACAATAATCTAAACAACTAATATTAAAAAGCACTCACAGGACCACTGGACTCAGTCACATTAGACGCCAGCCTACTCAGAGAAAATAAGGTTAAAGATTATATAGTAAACACTCTCTGACATTATGTCCCAAAGGATGCCAGAAGGATTAAATTGCCACTTTAAATATGCTAACCAGCCATCAATAATCTCCTGTGAGACCCAGATAGAAGCAACTAACAACTGCTAACTGTGTAACCGTATTGTTCATACATTTATTTATTTATATAGGGCACTGTTACCCAAAGGCATCTAGGCGCTTATGAAGGTAGTCCGCGGAGCACTGCGTGTAGGAACCACTGTGAACCCCATTACACTGTGTAAAGCCACGTTTTCAGTCCTTTCCTGAAGGATAAAAGATCTGTGAAGTTTCTTAAATGAAAAGGTAATTTGTTCCACCATCTAGAGGTGACATTGGAGAAGCTTTTGCCACCCCAACTCTTGGGGCAGGGGGATGGTACCTCGCTAGCTTTAGGGAAGCTGAGCGGAGTGCACGGGCTGGTAAATACCATTGAAATAGTTTAATTATGTACTCGGGACCTGAGTTCTGTAGGGCCCTGAAAGCGACACACAGTGCTTTAAACCTAATTTGTTTCTCGATCGGCAGCCAATGCAGTGTATTGAGGGCCTGTTTGGCCGATGAATATTTGGACAGACCAAAGAGCAGTCTAGCCGTGGAATTCTGGATAACCTGTAATGTTATTATTACTGATTTGTTTGCTCCAACTAGTATTCCAGAGCAATAGTTGAGCTTGGACAACACTAGGGCTGACACTACTGTTTTCTGCAATCCTGTTGGTATGAAGGGCAGTATCTTCATTAGGATTTTCAGGATGCAGTAGATGGAATCAGCAAGTTTGTTTACGTGGTGTTGGAAAGACAGGGTGGTGTCAATGATGACTCCAAGATTTTTTGCCTTATTAACTGGTATTGGGAGAGTCCCAAGCTCCACTGGCCACCATTCTGGGGACCAAAAAGAGGTAACTTTCCCGAAGAGAAGTACCTCGGTTTTGTCAGAGTTTAGCTTGAGACAGTTCTCAGCCATCTATATGCTAACACATCTCATACACTGCTTGAATTTCTGTGCTATTTTTGGATTATTGCCAGCGATTGATACAATAATTTGGGTGTCATCAGTGTATGACACCAATTCAAACCAATGGGATTTGATCAGACATGCAAGAGGAGCAACATATAGGTTAAAAAGGGTGGGGCTCAATGATGAGCCCTGTGGCACCCCGCAAGAAAGCTGGAAACATTTGGGCTTGTAGCCACCTATTTCGACAAATTGTTCTCTGTTGTGCAGGAAGGATCTGAGGAGTGCCAACGCTACATTTTCTACTCTGGCTTCCTGAAGCCACTGAATCAGAATGCCGTGGTCCACCGTATCAAAGGCGGCCGATAGGTCTAATAGTATTAGTACTGCCGATCCTCCATAGCGGTGATCAGGGCCTGTTCAGTGCTATGTCAGGCTCTAAAACCGTATTGAGCAGGATCCAAGACATGATTGTTCTCGATAAAGACTCTCAGTTCCTGATTCATATGTTTCTCTAGTACCTTCGCCGGTAGGGGTAGCCGGGATATAGGTTGATAGTTTCCTGCTTCTGTTTTATCTAGATTAGATTTCTTTAACAGAGGTAGTATTGGCCTTTGTTGCTGGGACTAGAGCTCTGAGGAGGTTGAGACTGTGGCTAAGTTCTTCAATGTTTTATCCACTCTGTCCATGAATTTTAGAAGGCTGGCTTTCACTTGCGGATGAGCATTATTCAAATGGAATTTAATGGTTGCCTGTATTGTTTGCATGCCTTGTTTAATCAGGAAATGCCAAAGGAACCTTCTTCGGTCATCAATTAGAACAGGGTATATGAAGAGCAAATGGGGTAGCGTCTCCTGGGACAAGCTACATAAAATGCACGTATGGATAGCGGGTTGACATACCCAGGGGGGCAAGAGGTCTAGTGATGAAAAGCAGCCCATCCATAGTAGACAATTCGTAACTTTATATTACCCCGAAAATAATTCAGTAAAGCATTTTTGTGCTTCTCTTTGAGCATAGCTCTTAATGACAAAATCAGCATGCTTTCTTCTCATGAAGGTGTGATGATCAGTTACAAAGGACCCAATATGACCCTCTTAGTTTAGAGCTGCTTTGAACTGCTGGTGAGGCAGATTTAGATTCCGGAGTTGCTGGGCCTTTTAGCTCCAAGGCTAGGCTTCAGTGAGGGTGTTTGACCAAACATTTTGGGACGCCACGCTGTTTGCGGATATAACTTCCAACCAGATGAAATTCTGCAAAGAACCTTTTTTAGGCAGCTAGTGATAATGTGCATATACTTCAAGAGGCTAGCTTTCTGTAGAAGGTGTTGGTCTCTCATCTTAAATTCTACCCTGATCTGGGCTGGTGAGGTGCTGTGTGGAAGCTCAAACAATGACCTGAAGATAGTGCTCTAGGTTTTGTTCAAAAAAGCACCCAGTTTCCCTGGAAATGCTTCTGTCCCTTATGCCAGTGTAGGGATAAGTTTAGCATTTACTATCTTCAACAATGGTCGTGAGTAGGCTATTTTATACTCTTCAATATGGCTTGAAAGAAAATTGTAATGAGGCAGAATATAGTTTTCATGATTTAAGATGTGTTAATTGGACTCCTTTGTCATCCAGCCAGCACCCCAGCTATTTATATTTGTTTGATGTAATCAAGCTACAGTTGTTCAGGTACCATTCGCCGTTTTTTCCCCTTTTGCTGCCGAATGTCACAATGTTTGTTTTTTCAAAATTTATTGTCATTCCATTTGAACTGCAATGATTGTGTAAAACATTGATCAATGTTTGTAGCCCCATCGCAGTTTGGCCTAAAAGGACTACATCGTCTTCATAGAGAAGTGAAGTTATTGGTTGAGTCACCAGTTTTGGTGCATTGCTAATGACTGAGTTCAATGCGGGTACCAGTTCACACATAAACAAGTTAAAAAGAGCTGGGGCTAACACACACTCTTATCTGACGCCTTGAACAATGTTTATCTTATCAGAGACAACTGTGTTTTTTCCCACGTTTACTTTGGCCATGTGTCGGAGTAAATTAGCTGGATGCCACGGAGTTGTGCTTCCGGATTTTGCAGGCTTTAACCTTAGATCAAAGTAGCTGGTGGTTGACATGGTTAAAAGCCTGACTATAATCTACAAAAAAACAGTAAAGCAGTTCATTTTTCCGTATCTGTTTTGTGGCAAGCATCCATATGGCCACAAGATTTTCAATATTGCCTGAGAAAGGTCTAAAGCCAGTTGGATTAAAAAATATTAGGTTCTTTGAACTTGTCCAGGCTTCTAACATTTCCAAAAGAAGCGAGGCAAAATATTTGGCCTCAACAAACAAGAGGGTTATAAGGCAATAGCTATTGGGGAATGCCACGGTGTCCTTTTAGTAATTGGGATGCAGAATCGAACCTTGCCAACATGAAGGGATGGATTCAGTAATCATACAAGTTTAAAAACGTTTTTCCAGGGAAGTAGACCAGAAGTCGGAATCCTGTTCGGATACTGATGCAGGGATGCCATTTGGACTGGGAGGTCCACCAGCTCTGCTTTTCGGAATCAGGTTTACTATTCTTATAGCCGTGAAAGTTATCACATATTGAGGGATTTGCACTTCTGTTGCCTCAGGCCATCCTTGCGCATGTTTTTGCTTTCTATAACAAAGTTGTGGATTAGGGCATTTTGTTGAAAAATTATACAAAAAGCTGATATGTGTGATGCGATTTTCATGAGTAACATTATTCCCATTTATATTGACGGTTTCTAACCCTCTTCTGAGACGGTTGATAATGATCCAAAACTCGTTTGGATTTTTATTTTGACACGCTAAGAAAAGTTCAGTCTGGAGTGTTTCCTCGTACGTTTGTTTTGCTTGCCAAATACGTTTTTCATACTGACTGCGTAAGGTGTATATTTATGCACGTGAAGAAGTATTTGACCCTGGTTTGAGCCATCTTATCTTCTTGTTAAGGTTTTTTTGGGGATCCTGAGATCTTTTGTAAACCACGGTTGTGAAGAGGTAGACCTGGAAGATCTTATTATTGAGTTAATCCGTTGACTGCAAACGTGGCCAGAAAATAGCTGTTGTACACGGAGTTCATTAGTCATTAATTATATGGATCAAAGATTTGCTCTGATTAGTTAACATTGCTTTACAGATGGCATATTTTGCAGCAACTTTCGAGCTCCATTTGACCCGTTTCCAGTTGTAATGGATGTCATTTGATCCAATGGAACTTAGAGTAGTAAGGGCTTTAATACAACTTTTTATAAACAAGCTCTGAGGCATAGGTCACTTTCACAAAGAATAAAGATGGAAAATGAGCTGATTGCATTAAACAACGAGACTGAACAGAATGTAGTCTGAAACAGCTGATCTTTTCAGGGGGAAGTGTGTGGGATGGAATAACTGGTCTTCTAGAAAGCGCCTGTTTAGTGCTCATAGGGACATCCTCTCTAAAGCGGCCAGCAAAGTGCAACCAATAGAGTCTGTTCTTTGTGGCATTGTTATCTGCGATGGATTCCGCCACAGAGAGTCCGCTGTTTTTTCTGCAATGTTACAAAAAGGGTTATGGAGCACATTTAAATTGAAATCTTCACTCAGGAGAAAAGGAGTGTTGGCATCACAGTGCCTAATATCCGAAATTAACTGCTCCACCTCCTTCACCTTTTAAATTTTTCTCGGAGAACGCTGGAGGAACGTACGCATTTAGCAACAATAATCTACTCTTTATGGAATTGTACCTCCAATTTCTGAGTGCAACGCATAAAAACTCTTTATGAGCAGTGGAATACTCAGACTGCAAAATCCCAACGAGTTGTCAGAAAGATAGACAGACCACCCACCGCATGGCCTTTTGTATGCAATCTAGTAGCAGGGGAGAATAACTCACAATAACCTTCAATCGGTGTATCCATGTCACGCCAAGATTCTTGTATACATATTATGCCATGTGATGTTAAGAAAGACATTGAGTCAGTGTTTGTTAGGAGATTTTACAATCCTGCCACATTCCAAAAGACTAAAGGTAGGGTTGCAACCTTGGTCTCAGTACTTAGCTTTAGACTAATGTGTTCTTTGTATGCAAGTCAATTTGACTGGGGACTGGCTAAGATGGAAGCAAGCCATCCCCAATCCTCCTGGGGGTTTTCTGCTGATGGAGTGGTGAAATTGAAACATTTACCTGCCTGATTGTGAGAGGAAACAATTAATGATTGAAGTTTAGTACACGCTATTGACTGAATAAAGATGGTGGTCTTTGAATTTTATCAGTGCCCAATGGTCTGTGAGTTTTGTCTCGAGCAAGTGGGGGCTGGCTGGAAGCTTGATCATGTTCCTTCTTCAAAAGTGCTGTTGGGTACCGAGGTCTTGTTGGAAGAGTTATCAGTATACCCAAATATTCTAAGATTTTCTGATTTTCAATGATTCTGTTAACTCCGGATTAGGTTGACCATGTCACTGCACTACATTACTTGTGGGCTAATATGTATAAAGGACTAAATTGTATAGCAACAATGTTATTAGTATTTAAATATTAAAGGTTTGTATGTGAAGCCAAGAGTTTAGCTATATTACCTCGTTCAGTTTATCGCTGTTACCTTGTGAAGTATACTCAGCGTGCCAGATTGTGGTTAAAGCTGAAACATCTTGAGTTGTGTTACTATATGATTTATCCATGACAGAGTAGGTCAAAGGCTCAGACACTCCATGTGTTTGTGCATTGGGTTTCCCTGTTCCTAGATGAGGTGTGGCGGTAAGACTAGGTAGACAACAAAAGAGATGACTGGGCTGTTCCTTAGGGAGGAAAGAAGGAGAGGGTCACTAGGGAAAAAGAGTTAGTGCTCAATGGAGGACAACCCCTGGGTATCCAATTTGTTGGATATAATGGCCTCACACACCCTTGCGAGTGTCATGCTTCATCATCGGCAATGCTCCTTGTTGGGCAGGCGGTGCAATGCCCAACGGGCTCACCTGAAAGAGGGGCTCTTTATCGAAGATCTTTTATCCAACTGCCTACGGGTGAAGTGGGGGTGAGGGGCCAGGACAGAGTAGATAGTGTGGGTGAGGATAAAATGTGGCACAAGGTACCGGAAAGCAATTTTATTTTGGTGGTCCTCTGCCACAAGTAAAATCAAGGATAGCCGGTGCTCATGGGAACTGTGGTTTCCCAGAATGAACCAGGGCTAGAGTGCAAATGGTGTGGTCAACATGTTTCTCGCTTCTAGTACATTGACTGCGATTCTTCAGGACCTAGTAAAAAACTACAATCTACAAAACATGACCTAATGATTAGTATCAGTTTAAATACAGCACATAAGTTGTACTGCCTGTAGGACACTGCTCTTGCCTAAGGGTTAGAGTTTATAGGGTGTCAACAGTACCCGGTGGGTCTGACATCGAGGGAGAAGCCATAGAAATTGAGGTTTCTACTGCTCGTGTCAGGGCCAGTCAAGCCTACCCATCTCACCGGGTCCTCTATTAGTCAAATGGTGATCAGAAGAGGCTATGACAATAGAATAGGGCATTGATGGTGATGGAAGGCTTGACAAATTGGAATTTACTACTGCCGTTTCACCTAACTTGACATGATTAAACGTTGTTGTAGATTGCACACTCAAATTCGCTGCCAGGGTAATTTTATGTTCATTTAATTTTTCACTGCTTAATCTTATATCATTATGGTCTTGCCCTGTAACAAAAGAAATACCCTATTTGTAGTGGTTTGTTACTCCCGCAGAGTTTGTTGATGAACCTTTAAGCTCGGATTTAAGTTGTGCATCTAATGTAGCTGAATAAATAGATTATGATTCTTTTAACAAAGTTGCTTACCTTCGGTAACGCTTTTTCTGGTGGATACAGTATCTGCCTGTGGATTCCTCAACTTGTGAATATCACCTACGCCAGCAGCATTGGGAAACTTTTCGTAGCTCTCCACGCGTACGAGGACGACGTCACAATAGCATGGCTCCGCTCGCAGCTCTGCTGACGTCACCAGACCATAAGAGAGCCTTGTGCATGACGTCAGTTCCGCCCTTTTTTTCCGTGCCTTCGAGGCACACGGACGGACCGACACAAATATATACAGTATACAGAGTACACAGTATTCAAAACAACACACATAGTGTGAAATCAATGCAGTAAAACAAAAAGAATAATACACTTCCTTTGAAAGTAACAGATAGAAAATATCACCATTGCAGGTATACAAGGGTGGACAACGGGGGGGCTGGTGGGTCAGTGAGGAATCCACAGGCAGACTGTATCCACCTGAAAAAGCATTACCGAAGGTAAGTAACTTGATCTTCTGATGGATAAATCGGACAGTGATTCCTCACCTTGTGAATAGAGTCCCACAGCAGTCCCCACTCCCAGAGGAGGGTGTCCACCCTTCTATACCAAAAAGTCCTATAGGACGGAACGCGCAAAGTGTCCGTCCCTCCTCACCTCAGAATCGAAGCAGTAATGCTTTGCGAAAGTGTGGAGGGAGACCCAAGTTGCCGCTCTACAAATGTCCTCCACAGGAACACCCCTAGATAAGGCAGATGTAGAAGACTTTGCTTTAGTAGAGTGAGCTCTTATAGCCTCTGGATGATCCTTACCGGCCAAAGAGAAACAGATCTTGATGCATACGATTATCCATCTGGAAATGGTGCGCTTGTATACCGCTCTGCCTTTCCTGCAGCCAATGAAACCCACGAAGAGCTTGTCATCCACACGAAAGTCTTTAGTCCTATCGAGGTAAAAACTCAACGCCCTTTTAGGGTCCAAGCAGTGAAGCTGCTCCTCCTCCTTGGAAGGGTGAGGGGGAGGATAGAAGGTAGGAAGGGAAATGGACTTCCCCAGATGGAAGGGAGTTACCACCTTAGGCAGAAAAGCAGCCCTGGTCTTGAGTACCATTCTATCAGCATGAATGGTCAAGAACGGGGGTTTCGAACTCAGAGCTTGAAGCTCACTTACCCTCCTTGCCGAGGTAATGGCAACAAGAAATACAGTTTTAAAAGACAATAGTCTCAAGGGACACTTGTGCAAGGGCTCAAAGGGAGAACCCATCAAGAAGGTTAAGACAATAGTTAAGTCCCATTGAGGCACAATAAAGGGATTGGGCAGAAACTTGTTAATAAGGCCCTTAATGAACCTTAACACAATGGGCTACTTGAACAAAGACGTCTGATCCAGCAAGCAAATGAACGCTGACAAAGCAGATAAATAGCCCTTTACAGTAGCCACAGCGAAGCCCTGCTGGGCTAGAGAGAGAGTAAACTGAAGGATGTCGGATAAGCGAGCCTTCAAAGGGTCAATAGACTTCTCCCCAAACCAATTGACAAATTTGGACCACCTATAGGAATAGATAGACTTGGTGGAGTGTCGCCTGGCCAATAAAATAACGTCCACCACGTCAGGTGAGAGAGAGATAGAATTCAGGTTGCCCCGTTCAATCTCCAGGCATGAAGGTGTAAGCTCTGGAGGTGGGGGTGTAGAATCTGCCCCTGCGACTGCGAGAGGAGGTCTGCCCTGAGAGGGAGATGGAGCGGAGGGTGAGATGAGAGGTGGAGTTGATCTGTGTATCACACCCTTCTTGGCCAATCCGGGGCGATCAATATGACTTGGGCCCGGTCTTGGCGAATCTTCCTCAGAACCCGAGGAATCAAGGGTGTGGGAGGAAACGTGTAAAGGAGTTGTGAGCCCCAACTCAACTGAAACGCATCCCCTAAAGCTCCCTGCATCGAATACTGGAGACTGCAGAATGACTGGCAGTGAGCGTTCTCGTGAGTGGCAAACCGGTCCACCTGACGAGTTCCCCACGTCCGAAAGATGTGACGAACCACCTCCGGATGAAGCCTCCACTCGTGGTCGGCAGAGAACTGCCAACTGAGATTGTCTGCACGCACGTTCAGAACTCCGGCCAGATGATTTGCCAACAGACACATCTGGTGGTCCTGAACCCAGGACCAGAGACGCAGAGCCTCTCTGCAGAGACAATGCGACCCCACTCCTCCCTGCTTGTTGACATACCACATCACGGTAGTGTTGTCTGTCAGGACTTGAAACGACTGACCGCGAAGGGAAGGGAGGAAGGCCTTGAGCGCCAAACGTATCGCCCGTAACTCCAGAAGGTTGATGTGAAGCAACCTTTCCTCTGCAGACCAAAGACCCCTGATCTCCAGGTCCCCCAGATGAGCACTCCACTCTAGAGTACATGCATCCGTTATCACTGTGGCCACCAATGGAGGAAGGTGGAAGGGCTTTCCTTGAGACAGATTGCCCTCCATGCCCAACCAAGACAAATCCGCTGCAGTGTCTCTGGAGATCTTTATCGACTCCCTGAGATCCCCCTTGTGCTGAAACCACTGCTTGCGGAGGCACCACTGGAGTGCCCTCATATGTCAGCGTGCATGGTTGACCAGCAGAATGCAGGAAGCAAACAGATAGAGCAGACGAAGGACCTTCAGGACTGGAACGACCGCTCCACTGTAGAATAAAGGGATTGTTTCCTGAATGTCGAGAATCCTTTGTGGAGGTGGGAATGCTCGACACACAGTAGTGTCCAGTACCGCCCCTATGAACAGGTTCCTCTGAGAGGGCACCAGGTGAGACTTGGGCATGTTTATCGAGAAACCTAATTTGTACAACAGCTGAGTTGTCACCTGCAGATGATGAAGCACCTTCTCTGGTGACTCCGCTTTGAGCAGCCAGTCGTCCAGATAGGGGAAAACCGGAATCCCCAATCTCCTGAGATGGGCCGCCACCACTGCCATCACCTTGTGAATACTCAAGGTGCAGTAGTAAGTCCAAATGGTAGAACCTCAAACTGATAGTGTTGCGATCCCACCCTAAAACGGAGATACTTCCTGTGCGACTTCAGGATTGGGATATGAAAATAAGCATCCTGCAAGTCTATGGACACCATTCAGTCCTCCTGTTGCAGCGCTTGAAGAAACTGCGCAAGGGTGAGCATCTTGAACTTCTCCTGCTTCAGAAAAAGGTTCACGATTCTGAGATCCAGGATTGGACGGACCCTGCCATCCTTCTTGGGTATCAGGAAATACCGGGAGTAGAATCCCTGACCCCTTTCCCGCTCTGAAACTACCTCTATTGCACCTTTTTTTCAAAATAATGTTAGAACTTCCTTCTGCAGGAGAAGAAGGTGGTCCTCCGAGCATGCTCCTTGGCAAGGAGGGTAATTTGGAGGGAATACCCGAAAGGGAAGAGCATACCCATTTTCCACAAGATTTAGAACCCAAAGGTCTGTAGTGACTGATTCCCAATCTTGCATAAAATGGGTAAGCCGACCCCCCCACAGGACCCACATGATCAAGAATGGTGGATCTAAGGCTGCTTTGCTGTGGCAAGAGGGGGGGAGGTAGACGAGGAGGGCTGACGACCTCGAGGACATCCTCTGTTCTTGCCGCTATACGATTTATACAGAGTATTTTGCTGCTGCTGATGTTGCCTGTAGGTCCGAAAGGATGACCTTCCAAAACCTCTGTATCTTCTACAGCTGACACCTCTAGGCTGCGCCTGCAGGCCCAGAGACTTAGCAGTGGCTTTGCTGTCTTTGAACCTCTCTAAGGCTGCATCTGCTTTTTTACCAAACAGCCCAGAACCATTGAAATGAAGGTCAAGAAGTGTCGCCTGCACATCCGGAGAGAACTCCGATGACTTGAGCCAAGCACCTCTCCTCGTGGCAACCGAAGATCCTATAATACTAGCAACAGAGTCTGCAGTGTCCAGACCACTCTGTATAACCTGGCGCGCAGCTGCCTGAGTGTCCGCCAAGACTTCGTTAAAATTCTGTCTGTCTTCTTCAGACAATTTAGGCTGTTTTGCAGAGTCTCTTAGAATCTCTGTTCCCAGGGACTTGAGGAAAAGCCCCTGATGATTTCTTAGAACAAGCAGCTTGAACGACAAGGCTCTCAGGAAATGGATGAGATATAAGGAAGTCCGGGTCTCCTGGAGCCACCCTGTACCTCCTAGTGACAGATTTTGATACTGCTGGAGCTGATAAGGGCTTACGCCAAACTTCCATAACTGGCTCAGTGATAGCATCATTAAAAGGCAAGAATGGCTCTATCACAGTGGAGGGAGAATGTAGGACCTCAGTCAAAATATTAGACTTGAACTCAGCTGTTGGAAGCTGTAGATCTAAAAGCTCTGCCGCCTTCCCAATAACTATGTGATAAGGAGCTACATCCTTAGAAGGAACATCTGAAGGAAGAGAAAGCTCCCACTCTGGGGACATATTTAGGCCACTTGCCTCCTTCAAACCCTCAAATAAGTCTTCTGACTCCTCTAGCACACCTTCCTCCATTTTTTCCTCTGTTCGATAAAGTTGCTCTTGCAAAACTCTCTGAGCCTCTGCCTCGACCTCATCTTTAGAACCGGCGTCGGCGGTGCCAGACACGACTCTGACAGATACAGAGCCGGCGTCGAACACGGATCCGGAGGCACAGCCTGTGTCGTGCGAGGTCGAGCTGACGGCGCCGGAGATGAAGCATACGGCGTTGATGTCCTCGGCGCCGGGAAATGCCAGGATGGAGACGCTGGAAGAAACGGCATAAAGGGGGCCTGAGCATAAGCCTGAGGAACTCCCAGGTAAAAGGCCATAGGACCCATGGGACTCGAAGGCGCTCTAGAGGGATAATTAATATCAAAAGAGAGGAGTCTTGGGCTATTACTGCTCAAACCGGAGCAGAAGGTCCACACACGACGTGCCCAAATTACACGAAATGCAAAGGTTGTCGTGTTGTTCATAATGACAAAGAAAGGAGTTGGTGCAGTCTGTAATGCAAGCGGATTAGAACAGGGTAACCTGGTGGTCACCCTGGGAATCCATTTTGTTGGATTTAATGCCCTCACACACCCTTTCAGGTGTCATGCTTCATCATTTGGGCCTGCTCGACCCAACGAGGAGCAGGCCCAAATGATGAAGCATGACACCTGAAAGGGTGTGTGAGGGCATTAAATCCAACAAAATGGATTCCCAGGGTGACCACCAGGTTACCCTGTTCTAATCCGCTTGCATTACAGACTGCACCAACTCCTTTCTTTGTCATTAGGAACAACACGACAACCTTTGCATTTCGCTCTAGAGGGATACACAGCTCTAGCAAATACTCCATACATTGCATTTAAAGAATGTAATGGATTTTAACCCAGGCCAGGGAAAGGTGGGTAAGCCCCCGGTACAGACTCAGGCTGAGGCATTACTGGACTCGGGCCAACCGGCACCGACAGTGGAGCCAATGGAGTCGAAGACTCATCAGGTACTGGAGCCTCTACCACTGCAGCGGGAGACTGAGCCGGCATCAGAAAGTGTTCCGGCGAAGCTTCAGACGAAACCGAATGAGCAGGAGTACCCTGATTCGAGCCTGAAGGGGATGGAGAAACAAAGTCCTCACGATGTCGAGGAGCTGGCAAAGTCGACTTCGGAGCCGCGTCCTTGCTTGAACGGCGTCGAGATCCGTGCCTTTTCTTCTTCTTCTTGTGCTTCTTCGACTTCGAAGTATGTCCCGATGTCGACTTCGATCTCGACTTGGACCTTGATCTTCTTTGACCTCTCTTCTCCTTTCTCATCTTCGCCATGAAGAGTTTAGCTTCTCTCTCCTTCAAGGCTTTAGGGTTCATCTTGCGACAATAAGAACAACCCTCAACATCATAGTCCGACGACAGGCACCAGACACAGTCCTTGTGGGGGTCCGTGATGGACATATGTCCCCCACATTCTCTACAGGGCTTGAAACCTGACTTCCTTGAAGACATCCTCAAAAAAAGGAAACAAGGTAAGCAAGCCGAAACACAATGTAACAAGAACACACGGAGAGTCCCAGAAAACCTTAGCGCCAACGGCGTGGAAAAAAGAGAACTGACGTCATCATGCCGACGAGGCTCTCTTATGGCTCCGGTGACGTCAGCGGATCCGCGAGCAGAGTCATGCTATTGCGACGTCGGCGTGGAAAGCTGCGAAAAATTTCCGAATGCTGCTGGCGCAGGGGATATTCACAAGGTGAGGAATCCACTGGCAGATGTATCCATCAGAAGGGGCCTGTAACTTGAAGGTTTATAATAGCCGCATCTCTTGATGAGGTGTGATTAAGGTCTAATTTAGTTTGTGCTTCTATTACTGTTGGAAGCAGCAAGTTAGCGTCACCATTTCGCTGCTCCTGATCGCTGTGTGTACGCCTTTGAGTCTGTCGGAGGGCAGACCAACTGGCAAGCAGACTAACAAGTTAGCTATGTTGACAGGCTGATGGAAGGTCAGGGGAGCAGAAACGCAGGTGGAATTAATTGCCTTGTGAATGGGCAGTAGGCGCAGACAATTGACAGAGAGGCCGGCAGTAGATCTAGGGAGCAATGGGCAGTGGTAGGGGCAGTGGTAGGGGCAGCAGTAGGCAACAGAGTGATGTTAAGCTGCCTCACTCCTTACCTTCTACGGCGTGATAGATGGAACAATAAATCAGCAGGCATCTCCCCATCTCAACACCTCCGCCTGGACTCTGGACTCAAACTCCTGGGGTCCTGGGCTTGACAACGGATCACAACGCACCCCACTCCCTATTCCCTTGCTCCGCTCCTGCAACAACGTCTAGTGTCTGATATCAATTACACAATTCTCATGGGTCTCCAACTCTGATGTGATTACAGCTGCTGATTACCAGTGGCGACTGGACTTCGGCTGACTCTGAGAGGACTTTGATGGACGTCCACACCTGTGGCCTGAATCATCTCAGCAAAACTGAGGAGTAGCCCAGGAAGACCCCCAGTGGCTGCACAGCATCTTCAGCATTCTTGAGCAGCTTCAGCATCCTGTACCCCTTGCATCAAGACCACGCCATTAAATTCAATAGCAAGGAGACATAGACACTGGAACCCGACTGGAGACTGCTTTTCTTGAGGCAGCAACTGCTTGTTGGACCTCGCTGGTCCCGGTCCCCTCGACTGGATGCATACTAGAGGTGGTCCTCCAAAGTAACTCTAAGTAACCACATACCAACCTGTAAAAGATTTTCTGGAAAAACGTTCTATGTGTCAAATTCGTTGAGTTTGCCAATGCTTGTTTGCAGTTGAGTGAAAAGTCCTTATTTACTGTTCCTTGTAAAATCTGTATCTCCGGAAACCTCCAATGAATCTTTTTAGTTTTGCTGTCCATAAATTCATAAAAATACAATTGGTGTTGGATTTCTTTCTTTTTTCTTCAATTGTCTTGGTGCTGTTTAAATGCTTTACACTTGTTCCTTTGTGTATGCCTAACTGCTCAGAGCAACAGCTACTCAATGTTAAGCTAAGATTTACCAAAAAAGCCTGACTCATCCTAAAGGGGGTTGTAGTGTATCACACAGTGAGGTCATACAGCTACACCATACAATACACCCCATTTCCTCACACTCAGGTACTGTCATTGGGCAAGGTGGATTTTTATATGAAAGTAGGCACCCTTGAGGTCTAATACGGTCAAGAATCGCCTTGTTGGAGCAGAGGAATAATGTCCTGCCGGATAACCATGTGCAAGTGCTTCAACAGAATATATTTGTTCACAGGCCTGAGGTCCAGGATGGGCCTGAGGTCCAGGATGGACTTGAGATAGCCGTCTATTTTGGGGAATGAGGAAGTGAACAGTGTAGACACGTTTGCCATGGTGTTGTGGAAGCTCTCCATTGCAGCTTTCTGAAGGAGCGCTTGGCCCTATTGCTCTAGGAGGAGAAGATGTTCCTTGCTGAGGATGTGTTTGTTAGGTGGGATGTTAGAAGGAGCTGCAAGAAGTTCTATGCAGAAGTTGCTGGGGACTACTGCTAAAAAAGACCATTTTCACGTAGTTTCCTCCCCTAACATATGTCTGACCAGGGGTGGAGTGTAGAGGTTCGGGTGGGGCAAGTTATTCTTTGAAGGTGGCGTCACTTCGCTAGAGCCACCTCTACCCTTGCCCTTGCTGTTACCCCTTCCCAGCTGCTTGTAGAAGGACAATTGCTGCCTTTAGTAAGACTGAGACTGATTAGGGGAAGTGGGCTTGCTTCCTCCCGTGGGCTGTTCCCAAAAGGAGCACCTAGCAGTTGGTGTTTGTAGGGCACCCACAGATCTCTATGTCCTCTTGTCAATCCGTCCACCTTAATGCCACAACACGGAAAAAGAAAATAATATGATTGTTGTGACCAATTTTTCAAAAATGGACTGATGAAAATCTATGTTTTTCTATAATTGTAAATACGTCAGTTTCACTTATTCATGTATAGCACGGTCATCACCTGTCACTATTAGTCACTAAATATTTCACCCTGTATGTGATTGTATACCATTTTTTGTCCCCAACAGCCACTTTTACAAATTGATTGATACATGTAAGATTTCCATAATAAGAAGAACTTTTCAAATTGAGAATTGTGGTGTGTGTTCTTGTATATCATACCATAAATGCTGACTGAGTGAAGTATACAAAGAATTATTATATTCACTATATAGCAAAGAAATTGGCTCACATCCGACAGAACCACCTATCCCAGACACAAAAGGGCAGGTAAAATCAAACAGCTGATGGTTTCTTGGACCTTGGACCCCAAGCAACTTAGGTCCTAGAAGGCACCCTCCAAAAACGTTTGCAAGAATATCCATGCAGTGTATCTTTCCCCCATTTGATAACATTACCACGTTCGAGGCACATACCTCAACACCGTTATACAACTATTATTCTATTTCTACATAAATCTATAACTCCGAAAGTACTTACCTGATTCCACTGATCAAGGTGTCTAAAATGATATGAAAATCTTTGTTTTTCTAAATTGATCTCGAATTTCTTCTCGAGTTTTGTCTCATATATTGACCCTGTGTTTACAACAAATGGTTTACACTACCCTCCTCTATTAAGGCTAAGCTGCTCGACCACACTATCACAATTAGGGCATTTGGGATTATTAATTTAAGCCCTGTAAACAAATAAAGGTAATCTCTACTTTTTGCATGGTGTGCCCTTACATTGGCACTACCACATAAAAAGCCATCTTTCTACAGGCCCTGACCACTCTTTCTTGAATTGAATTTAAAGTATTTGTAGAGCGCGCGTATACCAAACGGTTTCATGGCGCTGTGGGGTCAATTCAATTTCAAGTTACGAGCTCAGAAATGACTTAGGTTGAAAAGGCTTGTTGAAATAGAAAAGTTTTCAGCTTCCCCCGGAACTCCATGTAGGATACCGAGGAGCGAATAGAAGAGGTAAGGAGTTCCAAAAGGACGGGGCGAGAACAGCAAACTTACATCCTCCCGTCCTCTTCTTCCTAAAGCGAGGGACAACCAGAAGAGAGAGGGTGGAAGAACGCAAGTGTCTGCTAGGAATGTACGGGTGGATATGGGATTTAATAAAAGCCGGAGCTGTCCCAGCAAGAGCCTGAAAGGTAAGGCAACCAAGTTTAAACAATGCACGCTCTTTAATGGGGAGCCAATGAAGGGAGCAGAGGACAGGGCTGATGTGCTGAGATCTAGGTAAGCTAAAAACCAAGCGGGCAGCTTGGTTCTGCACCAGCTGGAGTCGGCGCAGGGCATAGATGGGAATGCCATTAAATAATGCATTACCGTAGTCTAAGCGTGAGAGTACCATCGCCATAAGAATAAGTTTGAGGGCTGGGAGTGTGAAAAAACGTGAAATTTTGCGAATGGTGCGCAGGATAAAGAAACAAGCTGAAACCACCGTGCTCACATGTGAATGAAGAGTGAGGTGCTGATTCAAAGTGATCCCCAGGGTTTTAACAGGAGAAGAAGGGAGAGGAGCAGAACCGAGTAAGGGGGCCAAAAAACAGAGGACCAAGGGTTGAGTTTGCCACCAGTCAGGACCAGCTCGGTCTTGTCAGGATTGAGTTTCAAATTATTAGAGTTCATCCAATCCCTGATGAATACCATCACTGACTGGAAGTTGGAGATAGAGGAAAAAGAATTGGATAAATTAAAAATAAGCTGGAGGTCATCAGCGTAATTAAACACTGTGACCTCCATCTGTTGTAACGCAAAAATAAGTGGGAAAATATACAAGTTGAAAAGAAGAGGGGAAAGAGAAGAGCCCTGGGGAACACCACATTTTGCCTTGTGGGCTGATGAGGAGAAGTCCGCCAGATGGACGGCCTGGGCACGATCGTTAAGAAACGACCTAACCCAAGTCAGGGCGGAACCCCCGATACCTGCCGCCTCGACACGGGAAAGAAGGATGGTATGATCAACCGTGTCGAAGGCGGCAGAGAGATCGAGGAGAATCAGCGCCTGTGGGAGGTTGGAATCTAGCCCCTCCCTGAGTGTGTCCATAATGGATACCACCACCTTCTCGGTGGAATGAAGGGGGCGGAAACCAGCTTGAGAGGGGGCAAGGAACCCACTGGCCTCAACAAAGGTACTCAGGATTTTAGTGATGTGCCGCTCAAGAACCTTAGCCAAATAAGGGAGAAGGGAGATGGGACGGTAGTTGGATAATACTGTGGGGTCTGCTCCAGGCTTTTTTAGGATTGGAACAATCGTTGCTGACTTATGTAAAGTGGGGACAGTTCCGCTTCTGAGGGATTCATTAAGAAAGGTCAAGGGAGGGAGAGGGCAAGTCTGGAAAATTTGACTCATAATGTGGGCAGGGCAAACATCCGCAGGGGATCCGGATTTAACGCTGGGAAGGATGGAGAGAAAGGTCTCTTCGGAAAGCAGCGCTAATTGATCTAGGTGACAGATGTTATGTGGCGGGGTGATATCAATAAATGCCGGAGAGGGAGGTGGAATATTGGACTTGATAACTGCAATCTTATTAATGAAAAAATCATTAAGAGATACGCACAGAAGTTGGGAGGGAACAGGTTTAGCAGTGGTTCTGTCCGAAGTAGCCAGTTCGAACACAGTTGCGAAAATTTCCCTCGGTTGGTTCTCCGCCAGGAGAATCTTGCCAGAGAAATAGGAGGTCTTAGCCTTAAGGCTAGCTTTCTTATACTCCGCCTGCATGGCGTTGTATGAAAGTTTGGAAGTTGCACTATAAGTGCGTCTCCAAGTACGCTCCGCCTGGCGGGTCCGCCAGCTTTTTCTCCTTAAGTTCCGGGCCGAACCACTTGTTCGCGTCATGAGATCGCTTCACTTTGACACGCCTGAGGGGGGCCACCAGATCACATGCTGATGACAGCCACCTATTTACAGCCACTGCCTGAGATGGAGTAGATAAGTTGTCAATGGCAGGGCTTGAGGTTAAAAGAGAGGCACATAGAGATGGAATGTCCACTTTACCCCAGTTGCGTGCCCTGGTGTTCTTGGGAAAAGACGGCTTCTTCACTAATCTCAGGTCCAGAAAAAAAGAAATCAGAAAATGGTCGGACCAGGGACAAGGGGTGACAATGGGGACAGGGAGAGCAATATTAAGGGACCAGATTTGGTCCAGGGTGTGGCCCTGAACATGAGTGGGAGTGTGAAGGTGAGGCCTAAAATTCAGACTAGTCAATAATTCAGTAAAATCTTTAGAAGGAATATCCTCCGCTGGGTCGAAGGGCCAAAAATTCAAGTCAAGTCAAGTCAAGTCAAAAAATGTATATAGCGCGCTACATACCCAGAGGGTCTCAAGGCGCTTGGAGAAGGGTGGGGAATTACTTGTCGAATATCCAAGTTTTAAGTCGCTTTCTGAATGCTAGGTGGTTCTGAGTGAGGCGGAGGTGAATGGGAAGTGAGTTCCAGGTTTTAGCTGCCAGGTAGGAGAAGGATCTTCCTCCCATGGTGGTTTTGTTGATGCGAGGTACAGCAGCAAGGGCTTGGTTGGAGGAGCGGAGCTGGCGGGAGGGGGTGTAGAAGGAAAGTCGAGTGTTGAGGCATTCGGGTCCAAGTTCGTAAAGTGCTTTGTGTGCGTGGGTTAGGAGGCGGAATGTTATCCTCTTATTGACGGGGAGCCAGTGGAGGTTTTTCAGGTGACTAGAAATGTGGTCTTTACGCGGGATGTCTAGTATGAGTCTGGCTGATGCGTTCTGGATGCGTTGGAGTTTTTTCTGAATATTTGCTGTGGTAGCGGCGTATAGGGTGTTACCGTAGTCCAGGCGGCTCGTGACCAGTGCGTGGGTGACCGTTTTTCTAGTTTCAGTGGGGATCCAGCGAAATGTTTTTTTGAGCATGCGAAGAATGTTGAAGCAGGATGATGAAACGGCGTTGACTTGTCTGTTCATCGAGAGTGAGGAGTCCAGGATGACGCCTAGGTTCCGTGCGTGGTCCGTCGGGATGGGTGCTTTTCCAAGGGCCTCTGGCCACCAAGAGTCATCCCAGGCGGAGGGGGAGGTACCTAAGATAAGGACTTCTGTTTTGTCTGAGTTCAGTTTCAGACGGCTGTGATTCATCCACTCGGCTACTTCTTTCATTCCATCGTGTAGGTTGGTTGTGGCGGTGTTAGGGTCTTTGGTGAATGAGAGGATCAGTTGAGTGTCATCAGCGTAGGAGATGATATTGAGGTTGTGTTGGCGTGCGAGGGTCGCGAGGGGGCTCATGTATACGTTGAAGAGTGTGGGGCTGAGTGAAGATCCTTGTGGCACGCCGCAGATGACTTCAGTGGCTTCTGACTTGAATGGTGGAAGGCGGACTCTCTGAGTTCTTCCGGTAAGGAACGAGGTGATCCATTCCAGTGCTTTTCCTTGAATTCCGATGTTTCTGAGGCGTTGTAGGAGGGTGCTATGACAGACTGTGTCGAAGGCTGCGGAGAGGTCAAGGAGGATGAGGGCAACTGTGTCTCCATTGTCCAGTAGAGTTCGAATGTCGTCTGTTGCTGCGATGAGTGCGGTCTCGGTGCTGTGTTTTGCTCGGAAGCCGGACTGTGAGGAGTCAAGTGATTTGTTGGTTTCGAGGAAGGTGGCGAGCTGGTTGTTGACAGCTTTCTCGATGACTTTGGCCGGGAATGGTAGGAGCGAGATGGGGCGGTAGTTTTTGAGTTCGGTGGGGTCAGCTGTGGGTTTTTTCAGAAGGGCGCTGAGTTCGGCGTGTTTCCAGCTTTCCGGGAAGGTGGCGGAGTTGAGGGAGCAGTTGATGACGTCTCGGAGGTGTGGTGCTATGATGGAGTCTGCTTTGTTGAAGATATGGTGAGGGCATGGGTCTGTGGGGGATCCTGAGTGAATGGAGTTCATCAGGCGGATGGTGTCCTCAGTGGAGATAGGGTTCCAGTCGTTAAGGATGTTCAAGGGGGGTGAGGGTACGGCAGAAGGTTGGGAGGGTTGGTCTCTGGGTTGGTTGTCGAAGCTGTTGTGGATGTCTGCGATTTTGTTGTGGAAGAACGAGGCTAGGGAGTCGCAAAGGGTTTGAGAGGGAGTGATGTCGTTGGAGTTGGCTGAGGGGTTGGTAAATTCTTTGACGATGTTGAATAATTCCTTGCTGTTGTGGGCGTTGTTGTCTAGTCGGTCTTTGAGTGCAGCTTTCTTGGCAGTCCGGATCAGTTGATGGTGTGTGCGGGTGGCGTTTTTGAAGGCGTCCTTGGTGCTGGTGTTAGGGTCTTTTTTCCAGGCCTTCTCGAGGGAGCGACAGAGTTTCTTGGATTTCTTAAGATCATCGTTGAACCAGGGAGCGTTTTTGCTGCTTAGTTTGTTTTGACGTTTTTTCAAAGGTGCTAGGTTGTCGGCGCTGTTGGTTAGCCATTGAGTGAGGTTAATGGCTGCTTGGTTGGGGTTCGAAGAGTGGGCAGGGGGGTTTTGAATAAGCGATGAGGAGATCTGGTCGATGGTGATTTTGTTCCAGTTTCTTCGCAGAGTAGGTTGAGGATGGTTGTGGGTTGTGGTCTTTTTGTAGACAAAGTGAACGCAGCTGTGGTCCGTCCAATGGAGAACTGTGGTGTGACTGAAGGAGATATGTTTGCTGGAGGTGAAGATGGGGTCGAGTGTGTGACCTGCGTAGTGAGTGGGGGTGTTAACAAGTTGTTTGAGTCCAAGGTTGGCAAGATTGTCCAGTAGGGTGGTGGCGTTGCTGTTGTTGCTCTTTTCCAGGTGAAAATTGAGGTCTCCCAGTAGAATGTATTCCTCGGAGGGGAGGGCGTGTGGGGTGATAAAGTCAGTGATGTCTTCACTGAATTGTGCACGGGGTCCAGGTGGCCTGTAGAGGAGGGTGCCTCTGAGTGTGGTCTTGGGGTCGGTGTGGATCTGGAAGTGAAGGTGTTCGGCGCTAGCGAGGTTGACATCTGAGCTGGTTGAGATGCGGATGGAGTTCTTATGGATGATGGCGATGCCCCCTCCTGTTTGCTTGGTGCGGTCCTTACGGATGATCTTGTAGCCTTCCGGGATGGCAATGGTGATGTCTGGGGCTGAGGAGGCGTTCATCCATGTTTCTGTTAGAAAGGCGACGTCCGGAGAGATGGTGTCTAGTAGATTCCAAAGCTCGATGGCGTGTCTGTGGACCGAGCGGGTGTTGAGCAGGATACATTTTAGGTGGTTGGTGTCTGATCTCTGTTTGGTGTTCGTGGATGTGGAGTTGGTCTTGGTGCCGTCATACTTGCAGGAGTTGCATGTGAAGGGTCCATGGGTGTGTCCGGGAGCGGCTTGGGCGCATTTGGGGAGTCGGCCGGGATTTAGGGCTAAGAGGGAGG
This sequence comes from Lissotriton vulgaris, assembly GCF_964263255.1. Lineage (NCBI taxonomy): Eukaryota > Metazoa > Chordata > Amphibia > Caudata > Salamandridae > Lissotriton > Lissotriton vulgaris. Next base: position 603,434,895 of record NC_141695.1, on the reverse strand, counting down.
AGGCGTCGTATGTAATGCGGGTGGGGTGGGTGGGACGGGGGCCAGGGGGTCTGGCGCTGGGCGCGGGCTTGGCGCGGACGGGCGTAGACGGGCTTACCTTTGGCGCACCTTCGGCGCAACTGGGGCGCGACCGCTGCGCGTGACCGCTGCACGTGACCGCTGCGCGTAAAAGCATCTGTCATATATGGATAGTGGAGGGGCGAGGGAGGAGCAGCCGGGAGGCGGATGCGGGGCTGGTAGGCTAGGCTAAGCAACAACAACAAGTAAACACACAAAATGGCAGTGATCTAAGGAGCGCAGGACGAGATGGGGTACGGCGCTACAGTTAACAAACAAATCAGTGATAACCAAGTCTGCTAATAGGCGCTACAGAGAGCAGAGCGTGCACAGCGAGGATATAACGATACCAGCAGAAGCAGGCTGATGTGCAAGGAGCAGCGAGGGGAGCGACCGCTTCGCCGAGGCTCAGGCTCATCTCCTAGCACCAAAACCGATGAATGGTTAACTGCAAGGGTCGCTATTAGTTCCTGAAAGGCCGGGAGGAAGTGGGCCATGTGTTGAGGTGGACGGTACATAAGAACACAAGTGATGGGAGTTAAAAAAGATGTAGAGCGGGCGACTAAGAAGTCGACATCCGAAATTGGAGGGAAAGACAGTAGTTGGAACTGGATGTCAACACGAACCAGCAAGGCGACCCCTCCTCCCACTTTGTCGGGCCAATCAGCTCGCAAAGCGTAATATGAGGAGGGCAGGGCTGCCAATAGATTGGGCAGCGAATCAGGTCGGAACCAAGTTTCCGTAAGGAACATTAGGTCCGGCTTGTGGGTGTCTAGAAAAATAAACAAGTCGGACCGATGCTGTACAGCCGAACGAGTATTTAACAAAAAAGCTGAGATAGTCGGGGAAGGTGTCCCTGAAGGGGAAGGAGAGGGTGTAAGGTCTGTGGGAGAGGGAACCCCATAAGAACGAGAGGTAGGTGATAGGTGTAGGGAAGGTAGGTTGGGCGGGAGGGTGGGCAGGGGAGGTGTACGAGCAATGCCCAGGTGCCTAATAGGCTCCTGAGTAACAGAGCCTAGATTCCAAGGACCTTGGTGGGCACACAGCTGGTCAGGCGAGTAAGAGTGAAAATTGGCATAATGGCGTGCCCCTGGTCCCGTCAGGCCGCGGACGGGCTTACCTTAGGCGCACCTTCGGCGCGCAAAAGGCGTGCCCGCTGCGCTCGTCCGCTGCGCTTCCGGTAACACATGCGCGTTTTATAGAGGACAGCCTCGGGCCGCTAGACCGCTGCCTGCGGTGTGCGCGCCCTTCCGGCTCGTCCCAATATGGCGCCCACTCTTCAGCTGTCCGGCACGGAAGCCGCGCTGATGGAGCTGCCCTCCACGCGATCGGAACTGGAAGCCGCGCGGGACCGGGGCAAAGGAGGCCGAGACAGGAGCAAACAGTAAATAAATATGCCAAAGCACGTTTAGGTAAAGCGAAGCAGCAAAGGGCTGACTGTTCTTAACGAAATTAAAAAGAAATCCAAACAGTTAAAACACTACACAGTATCGGTCACTGCCAGTATTTAAAATGCCAAGTCAGCAGAGCTGTAACCAAACGTAAGAGCCCCCAATGAGCCCAGGAGCTGCCACCACCTGAGAACCCTCTTTTCATAACGTTACACTTACCCCCTTTACAATTAAAATGTTATTTACCATTTTCTACAACTTGCCTTTGATGATGGTGAAATAGGGTGATGTAGAGGAGGTGATAGCGTCTCGGTGTACCTTGCAGACTGTGCAGAGTGAAAGTGTATTTAAAGTAGAATCTGCCGATTTTGCAGAGTGAATCTGTTTTTATTATAGAAGAGGCTGAGTAAGAAGTCTTTTCCTGAGAGCTGTACATACAAAGACATTCAACCACATGGCTTCATACCTACCTTGTGAGCAAGGGCCTGCACCACATCACGGATCTCGTGGTCAAGGCAGGCGAGGGCACCCTCAAGCTGGTGGTGCAGCGTGTTCTGGAACTGCTCGGGCCTAATGACCTCTGAGACGCGCTGCTCCAGCCCCTTCCAGTCCAACTGTTTCGGTAATGTCAGCACGACCAGACGCAGTTGCTCAATGTTGTTCACTACCACACAGAGCTGCAACAGAGAATGATAGAGATAGCAACAGGCGTGTCAGATGATAAGGATTAAAAAGGGCAGCAATATTCAATGGTCTTATTAGCCAAAAGGAGAAGAGGAGAACTTTAGAAAAGCCAGGGTGTCATGAAAGCCACTAGGACTAGTTGCTCGAAGGTCAGGCACATCCCACCATTAGAGTCACTGGCTTGTCAGAAATACTCTCTGTTCACCAATATACCACTCTGACAACATCAATTCTAGAGACCTGCATCAGTCACAAGCCCTGGTGCCTCGCCCACACTAAGTTACCACCGCCCCAACCACAAACACACACACTATAAGTAATGAAAACTGACATTATTTGAAACAAAATTTAGAACATTTCTTGCCAAACACTGATAGCCTGCATCGATACCCTAAGGATGAGCATAGGGATTGGATAGAGGATCGCACCTTGTCGGCAGCATCTCCCTCATCTCCTTGGACTGCTAACTCTTCGGCCCGTTTCTGGATAAGGGTGCAGTAGGTTATAGCAATGCGGCACATATCCTGCAAAACAGAAAGAGCCAATATAAACTCCTATCACTCCTTTATTGCTAAAAATACAGCTTTACATCTTAAGCTTTGCTTTATACGAATGGTGGTTTAAGGAGCACACCATTGTAAAAACTGTCTCCACTCTGTGCTTAGCTTGAATTTGTTGAATTAAACACAACTTCGAATATGGCCTTCAGAAGTGGGCAACACTCCAGATGGGGCTTCCAGCGCTGGGCCAAACTTATGATATGACCACAGTACTGTACATAGCAATCCAGATTAAACTCTTGTAATGGACAAAGTGCTGGACACCTGGGGTGTAACCACTAGAACAGGGCTTACTACTCCAGATGAAGTCATGGAATCGCACTCTGTACTCCAGAACCAGCACAATACTTACCTATTCAATTAAACAATACATTAGCACCGGCAATGAAGCACACGAGTTCAACGTAGATGAAACAAAAAATTGCATATATACAATTTACAACAAAACATTTAGTAAACTAGAAACTTGAAATTGTTACTAAAAAATAATACATACCAACATGAGACATATTTTACAATTAAATGCTGCAGTTTCCTTTAGCAAACAAATAATGCTGCACGCCTGAATCCAATTAATGCAGTTACCTGTTTGCAGGATATTAAATACCATATCTTCACAATATAATAAAGATAACAAAGAATTAGGGTAAATAGCCGGATGAGATGGAAAGATCACTTGGCCAAAATGTTATTAAACCACAAAAGAGTCTCAGGGGTGGTATTAAGGGAACAGCGGGAGTCGATGAGTAAACCTGTGGCTCCGACTCTAGCAATATATGATGGCCAAGTATTACCGGCAGCTCTATACGGTTCTGAGCTATGGGAGTTTGAGAGCATAACGGAGCTAGCCACATCGGAAAATAAATTAATGCGAGATCTGGTGGCCCTCCCAGTCTCCACCCCGCTAATCCCGCTGCGGCTAGACCTGGGTAGGTGCACCCTTAAAGATAAAGTACGTTTGCGCCCACTACTTTTTTGGGTGCGACTAAGGACCCAGGAGCTACATAATTATGCTGCAGCTCTAGATGAACTTATCTTGCTCAACACTGGTAACAAAATCAAGTGGCTGTGAAACCTGAGACAGCTGGTTGTGCAACTGGGCCTAAGCGAATCATGGTTGAGCCAAACTCCGCCCCCTAAGGCAGCGATTAAGAAACTCTATTGGGACTGGGTACAGGAGACGACCATACGCAGGAGTGAAGGGGGGCCCCTCTCCCAGCGATTTCTGGAGATCAAATGGATAAGAAAATTGGAACCCTTCCTTGGCTTTATAGAGAAACCCCTGGACAGAGCACTCTACCTCAAATTCAGGCACGGGACTTTGCTGGTGAATGACTTTTCTTCTGGGTGGAAAAGTAAAGGTGTTCTCCCTAAATCATGCCCCGGCTGTGCAGCCCCTAATGAGTCAGTAGCGCACTTTTTGTTTGCCTGCCCGGCTTATAGGGTCGCTAGGAAAACATGGTTAAAACCTCTATGCATGGGGCTGGGCCTTAGATGTCACAAAATCGCCCTTCGGGTCCTCCATACTGACACATCTTCTACTGCTGTGGTGTGTGGGGTAGCCAAATTTCTGGGTAGTGCATGGCAGACCCGCCCTAGGAGGGCCAAGCGTTTCACTCATCTAACCTAACCGACGGACAGCTTTATGGCATGAAGTGTTTTTTACGGTTTTTATGTAACTAGCTTTGATCGTGATTTTAGATCATTTAAACTGAGTAGTATATGAGGATGTTTGTATATATACGAGTGTTGTGCTCCTACTCTTTTATTTTTATTAATGTACTGTATAAACTGTATACTTTTATGATGAATTTTCCATCGAATAAAGTAAATACAACAACAAAGAATTATTTTACCAATAACCAACCAAATTATAAGAAATAGAAATACAAAAAAGCACAGAATGGTACATTCTCAAAATGTGCCCTGCTAATTAGACTAAAAAACGTACAAAGGCAAAGAGCAGGACAGAAACACATATATTCTAAAGTCTGCCTTAAAATATCAACGTCTTTTCTCATAGTAGGTAGTGAGAATGAAAGTGAAGCTTTGTAAGCTGAATCTGAAGAGGGTACATAGACTTGTCGTTGGTCTCAACATTAATACAGGAAAGAGAATACAAAAGCATTGGCAAAGCCAATAGGTCTCACTTTCAGTAAGCTACTTGCTTTTGTTTAGCCATGATGTAATGCACTGCAGCTGCTGTGTAGCATGACTGAAAGTAAAGAAAAAAAAAAGTGCTATGATGCAGCAGGCAATGACCGTGTCATAGCACTTTTTTTCTTTACTTCCATGCTGCACACCAGTCGCACAGCTTCACCACATGGCTAGAAGGTATTGTCAAAGCCAATACCTCTTACAAAGGCGAGACCAATTGACTTTGGCAATGCTTTGCTGTGTATCTCCCTTTTTCCTTTTGCCTTTCATGTGGACTATAAAATCTTCTCATGTGACTACATTAGTTTGCAATTATTTAATACAATGGTGCTTCCTGCTTGCAGTGAGATCACTCCCGAGGGGTAGGTAGGGGAGGGAAAAAGGATTCGGTTTGAAACGTTTACAGTTTTGCCACTGAAACTCAAAAAAATAGGACAAATCACAGTTTACCTGTTCAATTGCACTCTTCTAACCAGTGCCTTGCACACACTCCGCGTGTTTGTAAGGCCAGATCTGGCGGCCGGTCCTTCAGACGCCTGGCTCCTACACTATGGAACTCCCTACCTTTTTTCATACGTGCTGAACCCGACCAGAACACCTTCAGACGGCACGTTAAAACTTGGCTCTTTTCTCAGATTTAGTTCCCTCTTATGCTCTCCACTCTGATCTGCTCTTAGCGCTCGGACGCCTTTTTGCTGAGGCAGCCATGCGCTCTATAAATACTCTATTCTAATTGTGTGCTCTTGGGCTACATGGCTAAAAGACATCAACATCAACTAAGCCAATAGCTCTTGCATCGCCGAAACCGTCTGGTTTTGCCAGTACTTATTCTTTTTATACGCCATAACTCTCTAAATCATTGGTGTTGGTCCTGTCCTGATTGGATCGCGCTCACACTGAGTTGAAAAACTCAGTTGGACAAACAGTATTACAAGCAGCGTCCTGTAGGCCATACACAAATTGCAGCAATGTGTGCGTTAGCCTGCTACGCCCCTCGATGATTGTGTCACATACTGCTCATATCCAGGATTCTACAGCAGCTCAAATGACCATTTGAGCTACCTTACTGAAACTGAACAGAAGACGATGATCAGTGCTTTAACCCACTGATCTTCTTCACTGAAACTGTAATACCCAGTCATATTGCAGCATCAGGTACCTTAATCCATTTAGAAATCTTAATGATTATACCTGAAACCAATTGGCTGTGGTTGCTCCAGAGCTCGTGGCTTGGCAATCGGAGAAACAAGGACGTGATGTACCCAAATAACCACAAGAAAAGGATCCGGTGGCTCTGACGAAAATGGTAATTCTGCCACGACTGCTCTACTATTATGGTCTACTATGTGGCTTGCTATGGAGATACGAGTCAACTACTCTACTGGAGCTGGTTACATGGCTTGCGGCAGGACTGCACACTTCAGGCCAATAGTGCCCAACCTGTGGTCCGGGACGGCAGTGTGTCGGCAAAGCCTCTTCAGGGGGTCCACGACTACTTAGATAATTAAATAATATTAACAGATTAATAAAGTGTAATGTACAATCAACATTTTTAAAATGTACTGTAAATGTGTAGGGATTTAAAATTGGAGACTAAAAATGTAATTAGTATTCTTAGATTAATTTGTGGGAGCAGTGCAAGTGCGTCAAACAGAATGTGATATGAATGATGAGTGGCCTAAATTGAATTTAGAAATGCTCCACCCTTCATATTAATTCATATTCAATTTTTTTGTGTGTTTGCGAATTAAATCAAATGTGTCATAGAAAAACGTTGACAGACACTGCTTTAGGCAATCTCTACAGTGATGGACCTCTTCTTCCGTTGGACGACTTTTAACTGCTAGCGCTGAGCTCCATCCTGACCAATTCTTACTAAGCGCCTCTTTTACTGCTGTACTGGGGGGAGAAGATACAGCAAGAAGAACAATTGTTACTTACCTGTAAACAGGTGGTTCTCCAGTATTGGTGTCTTTCATAGATTCACATGCTTGAATATTCCCCGTCGTCGAAGTGGGAGTCCCACGGTAAATAAAATCGCAATAATGCTGAATATAATAATATATATAATATATATATGTACATATAATACATGATAAAGAATAGAAAACATAATAGAAATCTCAAAAAACTATTCCTACATAGGAATGCATGGTAAAGAGAAAAAACTACTTGTAACACATTAGTGTCATTATGTTAGTCCAAATTACAGCCAATCAGGCGTCAGCACCCTCTAGAACCTTCTCCTCAGAAGCTCAAGCCCTCAGATTTTCGTAGCACAAGTAACAAAGAGCGCATGAGGAGAAGAGAGCCTCTGAGGGGAGGAGGGTGGGTCGCATGTGAATCTATGAAAGACACCAATACTGGAGAACCACCTGTTTACAGGTAACAATTGTTCTTCTCCAGTATTAGGGGTGTCTTTCATAGATTCACATGCTTGAATAGAATAGAAAGCAGTAACCTCCGAGAACTGAGATTGCTGGGCAAATATATGGAAGAAAACCAAGACAGTACCAGAATAATACAGTCATGTAACATCATAGCAATCACAATAAAACATCAAGGAGGGGGGAACAGAGGCTCACCTTATTGAAACAGATGGCGAAGCACTGCCTGTCCCACAGCGGTATCCGCTTCATTGATGGCCTCCAAACAGTAATGCTTGGTGAAAGTGTGCCTGCTGCACCATGTCGCTGCACGGCAAATCTGATGAAGAGGCACGCCAGCAAACAAGGCGGTGGATGAAGACATCGCCCTCGTAGAATGAGCCCTCACTGAAGACTGCAATGGTTTACCAGCTTGTTGGTGGCAGAAGGCAATGGCTGAGGAAAGCCATCGAGCAATAGTTGGCTTGGAAACTGGATGTCCCTTATGCAAACGTCCATAGGCGATGAACAGCTGGTCGGACTTGCGGAAGGAGGCAGTTCTGGCAATGTAAAATGTAAGGCATTGTTTGATGTCCAAAGAATGCAAGCGCTGCTCCGCCGGAGACTTTGGGTCCGGAAAGAAAGTTCTTAGGAACACAGGCTCATTCAAATGAAAGTCTGTCGGTACTTTAGGTAGGAAAGAGGGGTTGGTGCGGAGCGCTACTCCGTTAGGCCTGAACTGAAGGTAAGGAGGCTTGATAGTGAAAGCGTGCAGGTCGCTCACGCGACGAGGTCAAAGCCAAAAGAAGCGCAAGCTTCCAGGTGAGGAATTTGATATCCGTTTTATGGATAGGTTCAAATGGTGACTTCATAAGTTGGGATAGTACAACATTGAGGTGCCAAGATGGAGGAGGGCGCCGAACAGGTGGGAACTTGCAAAAAAGTCCTTTGAAGAATTGTCGTATGATTCTGGACGAGCAGAGGGAAGAAGAGCCATCATGTCTGAAGCGAGATATAGCAGCTAAGAAAACTCTCAGGGTAGAATGAGAGAGACCTGACTGAGCAAGGCTTAAGAAGAATGGAAGCAGCTGCTCTGGAGTGGAATGAATGGGATGGACATTGGCTGAGACACACCAATGGCAGAATCTCTTCCACTTGAGTTTATAAGTCTTGATGGTAGACGGAGCCCTAGCTTGAGCCAGGATGTCTCTGCATTCCTGAGATTAGTTCAAATCTGCGAATTCAAGGTACTCAGGTTCCATGCTCACAATTGTAGCGTGGAGGGGTCCGGATGGCACACTAGGCCTCTGTCCATTGATAGTAGGTCTGGACGAGGGCGCAGAGGAATGGGCTCGCATTGGGACAACAGAAGCAGTTCTGAAAACCATGCCTGCCTGGGCCAACGTGGTGCGATCAACAGGATGTGGCAAGGCTGTCTCCGCATCTTCCACAGCACCCACGGTATTAATGGAATCGGCGGAAAGGCGTAAGCGAATAGATCGCACCAGTCTATCAAAAGGGCATTCCCGCACGACCCGGGGTGGGGATGCCAACTTGCATAAGACGGGCATTTCCAATTCTCCGGTGTTGCAAAGAGGTCTAGATCTGGGTGACCCCACTGGTGAAAGACAAGATCTAGAGTCAGCTGGTACAGTTCCCATTCGTGCGTTGAGGAAATGGACCTGCTCAATGAGTCTGCCAAAATGTTGGACACGCCCGGAAGGTGGACGGCTGTCAAGGTGATCTGGTGGCGGAGAGCCCAATCCCAGATCGACTGGGCCAAGTGAGACAGATGAGGAGAATTGGTTCCCCCCTGTTTGTTCACGTAGTGCATACTGGTGGTATTGTCCGTTTGGATCAGCACTGACTCCCCGTGAACTACCGGGAGGAATGACTTGATCGCTAGGAAGATCGCCATCAACTCCAGCCTGTTGATATGCCACTTGCGTTGGGGCGGAGTCCATTTGCCCTTGATGGATAGGCCCTGGAGATGAGCGCCCCACCCCTCCAGGGAGGCGTCTGTCGTCAGCGTGAGATCTGGTGCGTGAACGAGAAAGGACGTTACCATTTCCAGATTTGTAGGTTGTGCCCACCAAAGCAAGCTCTTTCTCATGCGGGTTGTTACTGCGACAAGGTCGTTGAAGGACCCGGAGACCTGATGCCACTGTAAGTCCAGTTCTTCCTGAATGGGACGGGCGCGCAACCTGCAATTTGGGATCAGTGCGATGCAAGATGAAGCCATTCCCAAGAATGACTTTAACGTCCGAACAGAAACGGACTGTTTTCTTCAAATGAGGGAGACCAGACGAAGGATTTTGTGACGTCGCTCGTTGGAGAAGAACGCTTTGGAGAGCTTCGTATCTAGGATCGCTCCCAGGAAGGATCTGGTCTGCAGAGGTGCAAACTGTGACTTTAAGACGTTGATGGTGAACCCCAGGGACTGAAACACCTGCTGGCAAAGGCGAGTGTCCTGATATAGCTGATGGTGGGATTGAGACTTTAGAAGGCAATCATCCAAATATGGAAAGATTTGAACGCCTTGGAGACGCAGGTGAGCCACCACAGGAGCCAGTACCTTCATGAACACACGAGGAGCTGATAGCAGCCCGAAGGGTAGAACTTTGAACTGAAAGTGCATTGGTCCCACCTTGAAACGCAGGTACTGACGATGTTGTTGGATAATAGGGACATGAAAGAATGCGTCCGGAAGATCTATGGTGGTCATGTAATCCTCGCTGGATAGAAGACGAAGGATGTCCTGTAACGTCAGCATGCGGAACGATTGGGACTTTAGGAACTGGTTGAGAGCCCTCAGATCCAGAATGGGTTGCCAATTTCCGGTCTTCTTGAGTATGAGGAAGAATCGAGAGTAAAAACCCCTCTCCTCTTTGATGTTTCGGGACCACTTTGACTGCACCTTTTAACACAAGAAGACGAACCTGATGGAAAAGCTCCTCGAGGTGTGGAGGAGGCGGGCCACGAGGAGGTGTACACGAAGGAATCTCTACGAACTCTAGGGTATGACCCCGTCGTACAATGTCCAACACCCAGCGGTCCGAGGTGATCGAGGACCACTGAGAATAAAACGGAGAGATTCGACCTCCAACATTTTGATGGGAAAAGTCATTGGCGTTTAGAGTTGGATCCCCGGTAAGAGGACTTTCCTCTGTAAGGCCTGGAGGACTGCTGGCGAGATTGCTGAGTGGGCGTGTAACGTTGGCCGCTCTGATTGTATGAGCTGTATTGCTGCCCACCTCGAACGTTGGAAGAAGTGCTGCGCATGCGCGCACCTCGAAAGGACTGCTTCCGAAATTGTAACGTGCCCAAAGACTTTGCCGTGTCGGTGTCTTTCTTAATGGACTCCAGGGCCTCGTCAATATGGGATCCGAATAGTGATTCCCCATCATAGGGCATGTCCAGTAATCTGGATTTTTCCTGCCGGAAGGATGTGGACTTTAGCCAACCTTGTCGTCGGAGTGCAGCCGCACTTGCAAGCAGACGGAATCCTGTGTTAGCCACATCGACTGCACAGTCGATCATTTCTTCTGACGTTCTCTGTCCATCTCGAAGGATCTGTAGAGCATCAGCCTTGGAAGCATCAGGTATGAGTTCTATGAGATCTGAAATGTCTGACCACATTTGTCTGTCATAGCGTCCCAAGATGGCTAAGATATTGGCTGCCTGGACAGATGTGGAAGCCATTGTTGAGAACTTGCGGCCAATAGCATCCAGACGTCGACCCTCTCTATCCTGAGGGGCTGTGATAGGAGCCGCTGTGTTCCGGGCTCGACGCTGTGTGGCCTGAGTAACTACAGAGTCCGGTTTGGGGTGAGAAAGCAGGCAAGCTGGAGACCCAATCGGGGCCTTGTACTTTTTCTCAAGGCGCGGTATTAGTGCAGGCAAGGAGTTTGGAGCAGTCATGAGCTTAATTCCTTCCTTCCAAACAAAATCGATGATGCGAATCGTGTGGGTTTGTTTATAAGGTTTGTCTTTAAAATCATAAAGAAAATAGTCCTCCTCACGTTGTGATCTTGGTAATTTAAAGCGCAGAGCTGCTTTATCCATTAAAAGATGGAAACTGGCGATATCCACAGGAGGTGAATCTCCAGAGTTTCCTGGCTGAGGTGAAGGCGTCTGTGCCCGATAATCATCCCAGTCCGCCATATCCGGGTCACCTGCCTCATCCGAATTGTCTGGGACTTCTCCGTCCTCACGCTCCAGGACCGCCTCATCATCCTCATCCTGTGGATAAACTGTGGTATGGATCCTAACAGACGTCTGGACCTGAGACAAAGTTGCAGGTGGTAACACAGGCGGCCGAGAAGGTGGAGGCAGTGCAACGTGAGCCGGAGATGGTGCTGGTGTACTCTGCGGCGTAGTTGGGAAACGGCGGTTATAATCATCCAGCATATGTTGGAGATTTGAGATCAGAGTTAAAGGAATGGTAGCCATAGGGACTTGGACCAGCTGTTCCTCAGACTGAGACTGTTGATCACTGTCACCTTCGTATGAATTCGAGTCTTGACACGTAATTATTAAGTCAGATGGACTTTGTGCAGCTCCAAAGGTATCCCCTTCTTGTTCTGAGTCGGTGTCAGGCTCAGATGTAGTGGCAAACATTGGAGAAGGTGGTTGCAGCTCTGGATCAGAGAGCTGGTGACACGGAACCTTGTCGCGACGATGAGAAGATTCTTAAGTCTTCAATGGCACTAACGGCAACGAGGCAAAGGAAGTTGGTGCCGCCGTCGACGGTGCCGCCGACGATACTGGCTTGCTCGTCGACGAAGATAGTTTTGGAGAAATCATCGTCGACGGTACGGCCGTCGACGGAATCGTCGTCGGGACAACTGTCGACGGTCGATCAGCTGTAGACGACGCCGTCGACGAAGCAATCGTCGACGGAACAGTCGTCGATGCCAGTGTAGCATCCGTAGATGGAGTCTTCCTCGACGAGGCTTTGGTCGACGTTGTCTTCGTCGACGAGTTTTTGGTCGACGGTATCTTCGTCGACGAGTTCGTAGTCGACGGAGTCGTCGTCGACGACTTCTTTAAGACTTTCGTCCTCGAGGATTCTTTCTTCTTCGTCGACGAGGAAATGGGAATCGTCGACGGAACTGGCTTGGAAGGCAAGGCAACCCTCGTCGACGAGGATGCTGTCGACGAGACCGTCGTCGACGAAGAAAAAGCTGATGTGGTAGTCAGCGTCGTCGAGGATGTAGCAAATGCCGTTCTCGTCGTCGGAGCGCTCGTCGACGCTCCCGTCGACGGCGCAACTTTAAGAGGCGTGGAAACACCTCGAGAGGAAGCAGAAGACGCCTGAGAGCCAGGTCTCGTGGGCGTAAAGGTGGTAGGGGTGGCTGAAGACGCCACAGAAGCTAGAGGCAAGGCCAACTTCATCTTTTTGAGGAAAGGAGATGGAACAACCTGTAAACTACCACGCTTAGATGCTGCTGAAGAAAGTCCAGAATGAAAACTTTCTGCGTCTGACAAGGCTGAATCCTTGTCTTTTAGACGTTGAAGCCAAAGGAGAAGGCGGCCTTCCCTGTCCTTCAGAGTCTTTGTAGAAAAAGTTCTACAGAACTTGCAGCTGCTAGCCTCATGATCAGGGTATAAACAGTATATACAATTCTGATGGGGGTCCTTTTCAAAAAGGCGCAGCTTCCCACAAGAAGAGCAGGGTTTAAATAAAGAGTTCTTACTTGACATGTTGTGAAAAACTCTGGAAATAGATGAGTAGAGGTGAAAACTGAGCAGAGCTCAGGGAGACTCCCTTCACACGACGTGCTGTAGAAAATCTGAGGGCTTGAGCTTCTGAGGAGAAGGTTCTAGAGGGCGCTGACGCCTGATTGGTTGTAATTTGGACTAACATAATGACACTAATGTGTTACAAGTAGTTTTTTCTCTTTACCATGCAGTCCTATGTAGGAATAGTTTTTTGAGATTTCTATTATGTTTTCTATTCTTTATCATGGATTATATGTACATATATATATTATATATATTATTATATTTAGCATTATTGCTATTTTATTTACCGTGGGTCTCCCACTTCGACGACGGGGAATATTCAAGCATGTGAATCTATGAAAGACACCCCTAATACTGGAGAATACATGCATCACCTGATCATGCAATATCTACATACACTAGGCACAGGGTAGCATCAGACCCGCTGGTTAGCCAGCGCCGTGTTCACGCAAACTGCCCTTCTTCTCATCACATTAGGAGAGTGTTGGGACACGGATTTTAGCCGCGCCTGTACAGATAGGCAAGAGCAGACTAATGTAATATCCTTCCCTCGTATTACGTAACCCCTGCTTCAAATTGATACAATTATACGTTTTACATAGAGCTTACTTAACTCCTAGTAATATCAACTGTTATTACCACTGCACAGATGCTGCCTGTACTCACTGCCTGACCCCAGATCTAGACATAATACATATGCTCTGGTCCTGCCCCACACTAGCAGTGTACTGGAGGGATGTTACAACACGCCTTGAACACTACACAGGCACTAACCTCTCTTACACTTGGAAAGTCTGCATATTGGATCTCTACCACCGCACCAAAAAAACATAGGACTGTGTGTGAGATACGCTGATCTGGCCCTTCTAGTAAAACGACAAATCACATACAAATGGAAGGCAGCTCACCCACCCGTGGTTTCTGCATGGGTACTCCCTATGCTAGCATGGTCCCAAGCCAAGAGCACACTGTTGCATAGGGAAGAGGCTAAGGGTCTTTGAAAATATCCCCTTGCAGAGCTCTGGGATACACTCTTAGGGAAATTAAGTAAGGACCTCTAGATACTCAACATACTTCTAGTTCACCCGTACAGGTAACACACTCTCCTCCCTCTCCCCCACTGACCTCCATCCGGCCTGATGTTTGTTCCAATAATACCTATGGACTCACCCTGCCTCAGTGGCTCGTGTGTTGCAGCATCCTCCACTGTGAACGAGTGCACCCCTAGCTTCTTTTTTCACCGTTTATTAATAAGGTTGTTATAGCAGTTTCCTAAAACGTTTTAATGCCCCTTGCTGGCATCCTTGATTTTCTTTTGAGACAAATCATTTTGGAATTTGTTTGTACTTATGACAACTGTTCACCCTATATATCATTAGACTTTCTATTCCACAAATGCTGTGTGTTGCAACATCTATTTCATGTTAAATTACTCCAGTAACCCTGAATTGTTTATTTTTTATTTAATTTTTTTCAACTTTGGTACCATTGCTTTACACGCAAACTATATTGTGGTATGTTATCTGGCATATATTGTAAATGTACTCATCAAAACAAATCACAATAAAAACCAGTTGAGAATAAAGCGGGGAAACGTTTGTTTTTTTTAAAGTAGAAAATGAACCGGTGATTTGCAGTGAGCGCTCAACCCTTCCCACTATCTTCATATTTGGGAATTCCCAGGGTGTGGTTCAGACACACTAAGTGCTGTCCAATCTCAGAGCCCGGGGTTGTTTTCTTTGTGCCTAGCGCATATCTTTGCATCTGATTATTATTCATCTGCTTATGATCCGTTTCTGAGTTGTAAACCAGGTGGAATGCAGCATAACTACTGTGTAAGGTCATATATTTTACAAGAAGCAGCATCATGTGTGGGCGATGATAACAAACATCTGTGGTGGAGAGGTGAGATTCCTGTCTCACCCCTGGGTGTGTCCGGACCGCACCCATACACGTGTGTCTTGGCACTCCCTCTCCAACTAACCTGCCAGTGCTTCGGCGCCACAAATCTACAGCCGAGGCTCTCTCACTGATTTACATGTGTGCGTTCTGTTTTGCTTTTCGATTCTGCTGCCTCTATCGGGCCTCACCTGTGTGTTATTGCCCCTCCGTTATTTCTACTGTTCTGTGTCTGACATGTCTGATCTGTGTTTGTCCTGTCTGCAGAGTCCCGCCTTTGGTCGTTATCTAGCATGTCTCTTTATCTGTGTCTGTTTATTATACTTGCTGTCTCTTGCCTCATACCTGTCTCCGAAGTGCACAGCAGTCGCACTGCCATACAAAATGGCTAAAAGACATTGACAAAACCAATAGCTCCAGCATAGACGAGACATGGCTTTGCTAATGGTTGTAATGATTTGCCTTTACATGTACTCAAGGCCTGGTGCGCCCATTACTTGTCTAACCTTCCATTATTTGCCCCTGTCATTTCTTTTCAATCTTCCCTTCCGCTTTGTTACTCATTCTGCTGCAGGTTTTTATCAGATGATGACCCCATGTTCTAAAAATCAGCAAAATGAACGCAAACAAGAACTCGTACCAGACACATTGTGTGCAGAAAGCATTCTGAGTGACCTGTGTAGCATCCTTGTAGATGTTGTCCAGGTGGATGTGACACTTAAAAGGCAAACAATGAACACTGCATCTGCTTAGCAATAGTAACCCTTAGCAGCAAGATGACATCGCCCTCATAAAGTAAACATGCTGGCAAGGGAAGTGGACCATAGTCGCTTCAGACCCCTGCTTCCATAGAGAAGATCCTCTACAGATAATACAGCCCAGTCAGCAAAGCAGATGTGTTAGATATGGCACAAGACCAACGGCCCCTCCTTTCACCCAGTCTTGGCAGGGGGCTACTCAGCATGGAAATAAGAGAAGGGAAAAGGAGATATCATGGTTTTTACGATAATCTAAAAGTAATTTAGGGAGGAAGAAAATATTTTTCTGCTTATGCATCTTATTCTATTATGAAAAACGGTGGAACAATAGCCTAAGTAACTCAATTACAAAGCATGTTTCTGTTTCACCAGTTAAAATTCACTGGACTACACGTTCTTCTGAATGTACAAGACTCCACTGGCACGCCTGAATCAACCAGCAAGTCAGAGAATTAAAAACTTTCCCAGTTCCCAATGACAAAAAATGCAACTATGCTTTGTGATACAGATTCTAAGAGGAAGACTTTGTGGCTGCATTCACGATAGACTCGGTTGAACAGAGTCACAAGACAAAAGGTAAAAAAAAAACGTTAAAAATTAAGAAAAGAAGGCAGGGTAGAAACACCCTGACCCCCTAGACCTGCTCAGGGACCCACAGGGCCAAAAAAAGCATATTTTTTCTTACATTTTGGGCGGGATTTGTGTTAGATTTGCAAATCTGGCCGAAATGTTTTATTAAAATGAGGCGCAGACTACTGAGCTTTGTTTTCTTTACGCCCCCGGGTGGGCCAGGTCAATGGGGCAATCACTTTAGATGCGGGGGGCCGTGCGGGCCCCCGGAGCCCCGTGCACCACCACCTCCCTGGGGCTAAATTCAAATTATGCGTGGGGGTGGCTCCAGCCCCACCCCTGCGGATCCCCGGGGGCACGCGGCTTCAGGACTGAAGTGGAATTTATCCCCCAAGCAGCAGTGCACCAGGAGGCACGTTTGCTGAGTGGTGGAGAAATGGGGCGTGGCCCCTGACCACCTCTCAGAAATCCAGATGTGTGGGGCTTACAGGATGTAACAAGAGGGCTAGTTGGCCCCCAGGGACCCTCAAGAAGCAAGGGGACTTCATCCCCCAACCAAGAGCGTGCCAGGAGGAGTGTTTGCAAAGTTGTGGAGAAAAGGGGCATGGCCTGTGACCACCTCTCAGCAATCCCACTATGTGGGGCTTACTGGAGGTAACATGAGGGCTAGTCGGCCCCTAAGGATCCCCAGCAGCAAAGGGGACTTCATCCCCAAACCAAGAGAGTGCCAGGAAGCGCGTTTGAAGATTGGTGGACAAAGGGGGTGCGGCCTGCTATCAGAACTCAGCAATCCTGCTGTGTGGGGCTTATTGGAGGTAATAGGAAGGGTAGTTGGCGTCCAAGGGCGTCCTTAGGGGCCAACTACCCCTCCTGTTACCTCCAGTAAGTCCCACACAGTGGGATTGCTAAGTGGTCTTCGTAGGCCATGCCCCCTTTGTCCACCACTCTGCAAATGAACCTCCTGGAGCAGTATTGGTTGGGGGAGGAAGGATATTTTACTCTAGAGGTACCCCGGGTGCCAAGAAGCCCTCCAGGTACCTCCTGTAAGTCTTACGCAACAGAATTCCTGACAGCTGGTTGTATGCCCAGACCGCTTCCTCCACCACTCTGCAAACGTGACTGCTAGTTAAAAAACCTTAGGATTCACTGAAAAAGCCATAGGTTTCAGAGACGTTACAATTAGGTTGACATTTCATCAGGGGAATTCAGCCGTTCTAGTTAGCTGAGCTAACTAAAACTCGTGCCTCCGCAATGCACTGCTTATGACCTCACATATTACATCACTCATGACATGGTCAGTGACATCACTGATGACATCTCAAATTGCATCACTCATGAAATCAGTGATGACATCTTCCACAGCACCTGACGCACCCACTCACACCCCTATAGAATCTTCTATACACCCACTGCACCTCCCACACAACCATTAACAACCCCATTCACAGAGCCATACCAGTACTTACAAACCCACTCACTGATTCATTGATCTATACACACATCCACTCGCTCACCCATACTGCCACTCATAGACCCACTCATGCACTAATACAGCCATTGACATATCCACTAATACAGCCATACAGGTGCTCACACACTGAGTGAGTCACCCATAGAACTAGACACTCACCCATACAGTCAATTATACAGCCACTTATGCACCCAAACAGTTACACACCCACCCACTCACTTATTTATAGGAGTGGGCGGAATTTACTTAGTCGCGCTTCGCAAAGCTCTGCACAAATGGTAAAAATTCTCTGCGAGCACGCAAAACTTCCGCGAACACACGGAATTGCTTGTCCCGCTCGTTCGCGATGCTCTTTTGCTGTTCGCGAATGCTGTTTGGGTGCTCGGGGAGAAATCTTTCACAAATACGCATTTTGAAAGCGTGAACAAGCAAAAAATTCGGCGAAGCCTCGGATCGTGGAATTTTTGGCAATTCAGCGTTCTCCGCAGAACGTGAAATTACCCAAATTCCGCGAGCGGAATGGAATTTACAGCCCAGGCCTACTTATTTACTCATACAAATAGTAACACATACTCACTCAGCAATACACTCACTGAAAGAAGCATGCACTCATTTCTACAGCCACTCTCACATTCACTCACTCACACATAGTCACTCATATACCCCGTCACTCAAGTAATCAGCTTTTCACATATTCAGTTACGCCGATAGAAAACACGCGCTTTGGATTTACTTCTTGACTTTGTTCGTTGGTTAGAGCTCATGAGATTTACCGGGCTCTGGGACCTATCTAACTGCTCCCTGCTGACGACACACGACAAACTACTTTACTGAGATTCAAGCTCAAGTGACTTATCGGGCACTGGGACCTATTTACCTGTTCTTCGCTGAATATATACAACAGTCTTCTTTACTGAGGATCTTGAACTAATTAGGCTTGAATGAACTTTGGACCAACTCTTTTGAGTTGCCATCCCTTAACTTATATTTGACTCATTGCCCTGACGAAGTCGTTGGCATATGTGCCAGACGAAACGCGTGCTGGCAAGATCTGTTGGCTTTTTTCATTTGCTGAAGAACTCTCTATGATTTGGTTACCCTGTGGTCGGACTGAACTTTGAAAAGATATATTATGAAGAAAACATGAATCTGGAACAATAAAGAAGAAAATGAAAACTTTACAACTTGGAAAAAAGTGTTTTATTTGATGTGGACATTTACATATGCTAGCGTTGCTCAGCTTGGAAATTGTGTTTGTGCTTCAGGGTAGACTTATGTCTATCTGTTTTTACAACTTTTGGTAGTGGTTGTATTCTCACCTCTGAGCATATGCTAGCTTGGAATATTGAAAAAACTCATATTATTTTGCGCATCTTTTCCCTACTGCCAATTCTTTGTGAACCATACAGCCACTGATTTACCCACTCACTGATCCATACAGGCAGTCACACACCTCCTCACCCACAAATGCAGACACCCAGACAGTCATAGATGTCTTCAGACAACTAATCAATCACCCATATAGGCATTCAGGTATCCACTAACACACTAATACATCCACTTAGACATCAACTGACAGACAGATACACTCATTCAAACAACCAGTCACTCACCCATACATTCACTGAGACACGCAATCACTCACTTATAGTCAGTCACGCACCAACTGAGTCATTCATACAGTCACTCATACACCCACTTATTCGCCAATACACCTTGGTATATATTTAACACTGAAACTTTTTTTAAACTCTCACAGTCATTGGATGATGTCATCAGTGATATCATTAGAGATGTCATCAGTGAGGTCACTGACCAAGTCATGAGTGATGTAATATGTGAGGTCATAAGCAGTGCATTGCAGGGGCGCGAGTAATAGTTAGCTCAGCTAACTATAACAGCTGAATTTCTCTGGTTTTGTATGAGTGAAATGTCAGCCTAACTATAATAACATGTTACTTACCTTTGGTAACGATGTATCTGTAAGAGACATATGTAGTTCTAGATTCGTTACCTTTACAATTACCCCCAGGTTTCAGCCTGGATCTGGAGATTTTTCTTTAACAGTACCCCTGTGTGTCGGTAGATGGCGTCGGTCGACTCCCCGTCCGTCGTCGACGTAGTGTTCCCCAGGATGATGTGACGTTACGGTGTCTATTTAGATGCCACCCCTGCACGCGGACGTCAGTTCTGACACGACTTTCCACTCCCGAAGCACAGAGCCATACAAGATACTGACCACTGGTGCACATAACTAGGGCCCTGGAAGGAAGTCCCTATCCCTAGAAGTCAGTTCACAGAACGGGGAGGATGGGTGGGGCGGTAAGGAATCTACAACTACATATGTCTCTTACAGATACATCGTTACCGCAGGTAAGTAATTTGTTCATCTGAAAGAGACTGCAGTTCTAGATTCCTCACTTTTAGAAAAGATACCCTAGCAATGCCAACCCCCGGAGGTGGCTCTGCAAACTAAGTTCACACCAGAAAGTCCTGGAGAACAGAACAGGCAAAATAGCCGGCTCTCCAGACTTGTCTGTCTGGACAATAGTGTTTAGTAAATGTGTGCAGGGACGCCCACGTGGCTGCCTGACAGATGTCAATGAGTTGGACTCCATGCCCCAAGGCAGTAGTAGCTGCCATAGCCCTGGTGGAGTCGGCATGCAGTCCCACTGGAGCTTCTTTTCTTGCTAGGGAATAGCACATCTTAATGCATAGGACAATCCACCGAGAGATGGTATGTTTTTGCGCCACTCGGCCTTTCTTAGCATCTACATAGTCATTACAGAGTTAATCGTCCACCCGGCAATCCTTTGTGTGGCTGAGATAGAAGACAACGCACATTTGGGGTTCAGACAGTGGAGTCTCTCCTCCTCCTTGGAAGGGTGCGAAGGCGGGAAGACGGTGGGCAAAGTGATGGTCTGTCCTATATGGAGAGAGGTAACCACTTTGGTAAGAAAAGAGGACTTCATTAGAAAGACCACTTTGTCCGGATGAACAGCCAGAAAAGGAGGTTTGGAAGATAGAGCTTGCAGCTCACTCACGCTGCGGGCAGAGGTGAAGGCAACAAGGAAAGCTGTCTTCAGAGTGAGGAGCCGAAAAGGACAGTTGTGAAGAGGCTCGAAGGGAGCACATATTAGATATGTTAAGACCAGGTTCAAGTTCCATTGGGGCATTATGAACGGAGCAGGAGGAAAGAGGTGAGTAATGCCCTTTAGAAATCTGTTTACAATAGGGGACTTGAAAAGAGAAGGTTTTTCAGGAAGGCGAAGAAAGGCGGATATGGCCCAAAGGTAACCTTTGAGAGTGCGCAGGACACTGCTGGGTCAAGGAGAGAATGAATAAGAGTACCTCCAAAGAGAGGCAGAAAGGGGATCCACAGCCTTTGCAGTGCACCATGCCACTAATTTAGTCCATCTACAGGCCTATACCGTTTTAGTGGAGGGACGCCTAGCAGCCAAGCTGACGATACAAACTTCGTGAGGAAAGTCGAAAGCTGTCAACTGTCGCCGCTCAATCTCCACGCAAGAAGGTGGAGGCTGGACAGGTTCGGTGGAGGACCGACCCATGCTGCTGCGACACAAGATCCTCTCGAAGAGGCAGTCTGATCGGAGGATCGATGGCTATGCTCAAGAGCTCGGGGTAGCAGACTCTTCATACCCAGTCCGAGGCCACAAGAATGACTTGGGCCCAGTCGCGCTTGATCTTCTTCAGCACTCTGGGCAGAAGTGGTATAAGCGGAAAGGCATACAGGAGCCCGCAATTCCACTTGCGACGAAAAGCATTGCTGAGCGAGTGCCGCCTTGGAAATTCCAAAGCGCAGAATTGCTGACGTGTGTTCTTTTCTGTGGCGAGCAGATCTAACCAAGGCTCTTCCCACTACTGAAAGAAACCTTGCACCACCTCCAAGTGAAGACGCCATTCGTGATCCATTATGAAACAACAGCTGAGCTCATCCACCCTGGCATTCCCAGAAACTGCCAGCTGTTAAACCACCAGTGATATGCCCTTATGTTCCAGGAATGTCCAAAATGCTTCTTTAGCTGGAATAACGAGTATTTCATTCAATGCTCGGGTACCGCAATGGGAAATTGTGCGGCACCGGCGTACGCAAATTTGTTCATGTACAGATTCGAACTAGACAATATACTACACAATGAAAATTGGACGGATAATCTCATCTTGTACAAACGATACATTGATGATATTTTCATTTTATGGAAGGGATCGGAACAGTCACTACTCCAAGCCATATCACAACTTAACCAAATCAACGACAGGATACAATTTACCCACCAGATACACGCCAATCAATTACCATTTTTGGATGTAATGATCAGCAATGCTCAAGGAAAACTAAATACACGTATGTACACCAAAATTACCGACAGGAATAATCTACTGCACTTTCAGAGTTTTCATCAACATTCTCTAAAAAAACATTTACCGTATTCCCAACTTCTCCGTATCAAGCGAATTTCATCAACCGAAGAAACATTTCAGAAAGATATGAAAATCACTACAGAGAAATTCAGAGAGCGAGGATATCCCCAAGGCATCCTTCAAGAAGCAATGGAAAAGACAAACAAAGTTGATAGAGACACTCTACTAAAAACCAAAGACAGAAGCACAACCCAAGAAAGAATGCTCCACCGAGAGTTACAACATCAAAAGAATTTTATTGAAACATTGGTCGTTACTGTCACTAGAGGAAGACTTTAATGGTATTTTTTCTTTACCACCAAGATTTGCATACCAACGTTCCAAAAACATCAAAGAGTTATTAAACCAACGACAAAGCGCACCTACAGAAACATATAAAGGGACGTTACCTTGCCACAATTGTAGCAATTGCAATGCTATCATTAAAGGAAAAGAGATTCGACACCCCAGCCAAGGAACACCTATAAAATTGAAAGTAAACACGACCTGCGACAGTCGAAATGTTATATATATGATTAAGTGCCCATGTGGCCTAGCATATGTTGGCAAAACGGAAAGAAAAATCAAGACGAGATTAACAGAACATAAGAGTAACATACGAACCAAAAATGCTAAATCCCCCTTGGCAGCCCATTTCAACGCACATAATCACACAGTTAGTCAAGTGAGATTTTTAATTTTGGAACAACCAGCAATTTTACCGGGGAGAAACAAAAGCCAACATTTATTGAGAAGGGAGATATCCTGGATGACCCTCTTGAATACCATTCAGCCGAAGGGACTTAATGATCGAAGTGACTTAAATTGTTTTCTATGACATGTTTGATATTAAACTATAAATACTGTAATCAGTTTTCGATGATAGGCTGTACAAGATTACACATGCACAGTAATTGGTCTGTTTTCTAGACTTGTACAGGATTGTTTTTTGATGAGATGTAATTATTTCCATTACCCATGTACAGAAATGGCCGATTTCGGATAATCACATATCCACTTAATCGTACACATTTAAGAATAGTGAGTTAAATAGTTACTCATTTAGTTTATTTCTGCATCTTTCGCGTTTCACGCGATTTAAGCTATTCTACTTTCCCGATGTTGACATATATAATAGGAATCAACACTCTGTTTCCTTCACTAAAACCGAACGTAGTTATTCACTTTTCGGCATTTATTTCGTTTTCGTGCACCTTTCGCGTTTCACGTGATTCTATCACAGTCTTTTTTCTTATGTTTTTCCCTATGTTGACACCAGAGATGGGAGTCTACCTTCCCTATCCATTAAGACCGAACGTATTTACTTTCCGTCTTTCACGCATAACGTACACTTCCGGGTCACGCTCGGTCGAGGTTATGGCGGCGCTGGACGCTGAATTTTGGTAAGACACGCTATACGTGTTCTATAGACTCCAGGATACCGTTACCGATAAGTTTATGAGGTGACTCATAAGATCCCTGTAATTTTTTACATTTGCAGAATCCGTCCGGGTTCGCTTTATAATACGCTATTACTCAGTGGACATTAGGACACGTTTAAGGTACGGCTCTTACATGTTTTTTTCATATAATGACAGCAGGTCGTGTTTACCCCCGGTTGTTTACTGGTACACTTTGGTATTCCAGATAAAGATTCGTGATTGAGCATCACACACGTTCTTATGAAAGACACAAAAGACCTATCCTAAGGTATTCATTTTGTCATATGTTTTCTACATTTTGGACACCGTACTCGTTTTAACGTACACTTACTATTTTTCTTTTGTTGGAAATTAGTGGATGACATTTATAATGATCTATGTTAATGTTCTTTTGAATGTTTGGTATAATTCTTGTATTCATCCTTACACATGGTTTTTTACTTGGCACCAGCGGGCTATAAGGTTTTACCCTTGGTGAAATGCATATACGGATGAGCTACTCATATGTAATGGTTCTAATAGATTGATGGATATTTCCTTTGTTTGCACAGAATTTCGAGCCCCTGAAGAAGGGCCTAGTGCCCGAAATGCATTGGGCATGTAGATAGAACACTGATATAAACGTTTGGATGTGACTATAACATTACAAAGAAAAGAAACAATTGAAAAATGAAAATATAATCAAAAGGAACTTTGAATAAAACTTTATTTCGTACTAATCAAATTACATCAGCCTTACAATTTTCTTTATTGAGTGCGTTTGGGGACGTTACCCTCATTCAGGATAATGCTACAGTGAGTTCACAGGACCCCAATACTCAGTGGGGCACACCAAACAGCACCTACCTACTTGGATTAACATATTACCTCACTTTTTCAACTAGGAGTGCGATCGTTCCACATTTTCAAAAGGCAAAGAGCCTCTTGACACAGGGTCCATGACCCCACCCGCCCTGTTTGTTGCATTACCACGTGGCGGTGGTGTTGTCTGTGAACACCTGCACTACTCTTACCTTGACAGAAGGAAGGAATGTCTTCAGGGCAAGAAGGATCGCCCAGAGCTCGAAAAAGCTTGATGTGAAGACCAGACTCCGCCAGAGACCCCTGATCTCCGCCTCTCCTAGGTGGCCGCCCCATACCAAGAGTGATGCATCCGTCACTACCATGAACTCTGGTTGTGGAAGGGAGAGGAATCTGCCGCTGACCCAATACTGATTTGAGACCCACCACTGCAATTGACGTGCAGTACCCTCCGAGATCTGGGCGACATCAGA
Source organism: Lissotriton vulgaris (assembly GCF_964263255.1). NCBI lineage: Eukaryota > Metazoa > Chordata > Amphibia > Caudata > Salamandridae > Lissotriton > Lissotriton vulgaris. The sequence goes on along the minus strand of NC_141695.1, from coordinate 603,410,096 downwards.
AAGATTCCTGTGATGCTGCGCCCACTATAGCTTCAGGTCCCTCTGCAGAGCCCGCATATGTCACCTGGCATGATCCACCAGCAGGATGCAGAGGCCCATGAGGCCCAGCAGCCTCAGAGTCAATCTCACCGAAATCCGAAATAGAGGCTGAAACATCGGTATTATAGCCCAAATATCGCAGACACACTGCTCGGAGCGAAACGCCTGAAACGCACTGTATCCAGAACTGCTCCGATGAAAGGGAGCTTCTGAGACGGAGTCAAGTGTGACTTCAGCATGTTGATATTGAACCCCAGCGAATGGAGGTCCGACGTAGTCTGGAGGTGGGAGATGAAAGCCTAGGGCGAGCCCACATTCAACAGCCAGTCGTCGAGATAGGGAAAGACTGGAACCCCTGATCTGTGCAGATGAGCTGCGACCACCGCCATCACTTACGTTCACACCCGAGTGGTGCTGTTGAGGCCAAAGGGGAGCAGGGTAAACTGAAAATGCACATGTCCTACCGTGAACCGCAGTTAACGCATGTGGGCTGGCAGGACAGGGATATGGAAATCAATCCATCAGGGAATTGTAAGTGAGCTCCTCACCTGTGAGGGTCTCAAGTCGTTGGGGGTGGGGAAGCAGTGCTGTTCAGCCGAAGACCAGGTCTTGAAATATGCGTCCTGCAAGTCCAACACTACCATATAGTCTCTGGGGTCGAGGGCAGACAGGACTTGAGCCAACCTGAGCATTTAGACCTTCTCCTTCTGAAGGAAGCGGTTGTGGGCCCTGAGGTCTAAGATAGGACGCAGGCCTTTGTCCTTTTTGGGTACCAGTAAGTAGTGGGAGTAGCAACCACAACTTACTACTGGCACTGGGAACTTTTCGATAGCTCCCATGGCTAAGAGAGCTGCAACTTCCTGGTGGAGAAGGGCCAACTGAAGCTCTGACATGCAATGAAAGGCTGGTGGCATCGAGGGAGGGGTACTCTTGAAGGGGAGGGAGTAGCCCCCTGGGACTATCTGCAAAAACACACCCAACATGATGTTCAGCCAGTGGGGAAGGTCGTGGCGAATCCTGCCGCCCACTGGCCTTTGATGGCCCTGAAAGGTCAAACTAGTAGTGTTTGGAGGCTGCTACAGGGGTGTTATGGGTGCACCATCCCACCCGCTGGCCCCCAGACCCGCGTCGGTGGCTCTGGGGGCTGGGAAGCTTGTGTGACCCAGTGGCTAGACTGGGTTGAATGTGGTGGGGTACCCCTTCTGTAGCCACAAAAGGGGCAAAAGGCAGACTGCGTGGAAGTCGCTTCGAGGTCCAAGGACTTGGCGGTAGCCCTAGAATCCTTGAAGTGCTTGAGCGCATAGTCCACCTTGTCACCAAACAGGTGACGGCCATCAAAGGGCATGTCCAGAAGGGTGGAATGGCTATCCCCAGAGGAACCAGATGCCCTCAACCAGGCATAGCGCCTTAAGGCTACTGACGTGGAAACAGATCTGCCCAGAGAGTCACTGGTGTCCAGCCCGCATCTAGTGGTGAGCTTAGCTGCATCTTGACCCTCTGCCACTGCGCGTGTAAGAACGGCCTGGCCTCCTCCGGGCACTGTGGCAGCACTTGCGCAACTGTATCCCACACTGTATGGGTATAACGTCCCAAGAGGCATGCAGTGTTTATCGACCGCAGTGCTAAGCTGGCAGAAGAAAACGTTTTCTTCCCAAGGTTGTCCAACTTCTTGGTATCCCTATCTGGTGGAGCAGTAGGGAATGCACCCTTTGAGGACGAGACTTGGACCACCAAGCTTTCGGGCGTAGGGTGTTGGGAGAGGAAAAGTGGGTTGCCCGGGGCCGGGCGATGGCGTTGGGCAGTCATCCTGTCCACAGGAGCCCCTGTGCTGGGCTTGGAACACGTGCCCAGAAGGACATCGGTGAGGGCTTCATTTAAAGGCACAAGGGGCTTAGAAGAGGCAGCTGCTGGTTGAAGCACCTCTGTCAGGAGGTTAGTCCTGACTGCCACCGTAGGTAGCAACAGGCCCAAGGCCTCAGCCGCCATACGCAACACCACTGCGTGTGAAGCTCCCTTCTCCATAGCCACGATAGGTGGAGAGAGCATGCCAAGGTCTGGGGAGGTATCCAAACAATTTCCATCACCCAGTTCCTCTTGTCAGTCCGGCTCGTCGAGCTGATCAGTCGAAGGGTCCACAGACACCTCCCAGTCCCCCTCACCCTCCTCTGGTAGCCATTAAGGCCTGAAGGGAACACCAGGGATGAACAGAGGCACAAACGTACCTTCCGCCGCTGGTACCGATTTTAAGCGGCGTTGGCCCGGCATTGTGTCCAAGTCAGAGGTGAGGCTGGGGTTGGTGCCGGCCTGGGGCACACACCGGCTCCGCGGGGCATCGTCACTGGAATCGGCGGCAGGGAAGGTACCCGAGGTAGATGGAGTCGATCCAGATCCAGACCTGGATCCTCTGGGGCCCTCTGGCACCGAGGCCAGAGCCGCTGGCATCAAACGCCCAGGGCCCCCAGCTGAGTCCGCGGGGCCTAAAGGCACGCTGGCGGAGTTGTGCTGCTCAAAGATGCCATGAAGTGCTTTGTAAAAAGCTTGCTGCTGGGCAGGGGATGCTCCGGTCCAGGAAAAGGAGGGAACCGCAGAGCCGGACCAGAAGCAGTCTCTGAAGACGGAGCTAGAGAGCCACGATGCTCCGGGTCCCATGAAGCGTCGGCTGACGGACTGGGAGAAGGCAAAGAGCGATGGTGCTTCTTCGCCTTCTTATTGTGCTTTGACTTACCCGAGGAGTGCAAAAACGTTGATGACGAATGGTGATGGTGGCTCCACGATCGGTCCCGAGACCTTCCTCTCGACCGAGACCTTGAATGGCACGGAGCCGACTGCCGGGCCTCCAAGAGCTAACAGGACCGCTCCCGCAAAGACTTCGGATTCATGGCCCGGCAGTTGGAGCACAACTTCGGGTCGAGGTCACGCTCCAGGCACCAGAGGCACACGAGGTTGGGGTCAGTAACCAATAGCAGGCGGTTACAGGCCTCACATGGCTTGAATCAGGTCCGGTGATGTGACATCCCTTGTGCTACCAGGAGTCGATGACTCAAAAAGATGTCGAGAAAAAGTTAGTCAAAAAGTGACTAAGGGGCGAGCTCTCTCCGGATCTGCGCAGGCTGGCGTGGAAAAAGAAACTACTGGCGTTAGCGCGCAGGGGTGGCATCTAAATAGACACCATGACGTCATCTCGGAGATTACGATGCTGACGAAGGACGCGGAGTCGACTGACGCCACCTACCAACGTGTAGGGGTACTGCTTAAGAAAAATCTCCAGATCCAGTCTGACGCCTGGGGGTAATTCTAAAGGTAAGGAATCTATAACTACAGTCTCTTTCAGATCATCCCTGTAACTTTCGCTTTTTTCCGTGAAATACATATACGTATATATCCCTTTGGCAGAGCATGGAGGCTGAAAACCACATGCTCAAGTGAGCAAGAGCACCAACTAAGGGGAAGGGGTGACGAGAGAGAGCCCTCGCAGAGTGCGACAGCACAATGAACATGGATTGTAGACTATTTATTCTTACAAAGAGACGCTCAATGAAGAAGACAAGCCTTCATGTATAACCTTGTGAATAGACCACAAAATGAAAAATATCACATGACTCTACTCCTTCTGTACCTATTATGCTGAGGCCTGCTGATGGGATGGAGTATTGCTCAGTATCCTGAATAGGTGTAATCATGTAATGGGGGATGGGGCCCCTTGCATTCAGTCTTCAGATATGCCCTTATGAAACAGCCTTAGTCTGGAAGCAAAAAAGAATACTCCAGGTGCAGAGAAGCGGTTGTTAAACTACGAGGTTAAATGGCAGACTGAGCATACGGAGCCCTACCAGACAATCAACTAGATAAAAGGAGTCATGCGGGCATGTAGCCTCATAAATACAGTCACTGCTGCAAACACCCTCGTAAAAACCCTGGAAACTGGTAGAACATTGAACTGGAAAACTCATGGAGCCAAATAGAAATGTCAACAAATTCATCCTCGAGATCTAGAGCACACAATCTCCTACCCCAAAATAAAATGGTTAGGGTGAACATTTTCAATGTCACCTTGGGGAGAAAGGGGTGAGAGATCAAGACCCCATTCAAGTCGTCTCACCTATAGACAACACTCAACTTATTCTCTCTATGGGAACAAATATCGGTACCACCCAACACGCTTTTAAAACTGTCTCGTACAGTTGGGTGACTGGAAAAATAAGAGCAGATTGAAATGCAATTCAGATAAGACTGAAATCTTGCATTTCGGTCCAGACCAAGAAAGATTGGGGCAACAACTGGTGGCCCACAGAGTTATGCGACCCTCCTAAGCCATTCTCTAGCCCAAACAACTGTGGGTTACATTTGAGAGCGAACTTCCTTTCTGCCCCAAAATTATTTCTGCAGCCAGCACCTGTTTTTACCTTCTTATGTTGTTAAGGAAAGCACTTGATCTTCTTAATAATGAGACCCGGAGAATCATACTCAATGCCCCAATTGCATCAAAGATGGACTTGGCCAATGTGCTATACCTAGGATTTCCTAAATATTTGATCAACCGTTTACAGACAGCCCAGAATGCTGTGGCCCTTCGATCTTGAACATATGATGCAGAATGCCTATATCTGCACACCTTAAAGGTGTAATTATCTGCAAGTAAAAAAATACATACACTTTTTAAAGATCTGGTTTTGGCTCCCAGAGCATATTATGATACGGGACCTAAATAGATATGTACCTCAAGATCGCTGAGGTCATCTGGGGATCATCTTTTTAAGATGCCTAGAATCAAATTTGTTAAAAAGAGGAGGTCGCTCTTTCACCTATTTGGCAACTAAGGGATGGAACAATCTGCCGTTAGGCAGTTGGAAATGTGGCTGCTCAGTGGAAACTAGCCTTGACTTACTCTTTGGGCCGTGGTACCTTGCATTTCTAGCACCTGGAAGTCTTTGGGTAGCTGTGGGCTTTACCAGCGTGATCATTCATTCATTCATTCAATGGTGGGGGGGTTTTCTCCTTCTCTTTCTACTGGCAACATGTCTGTACAGATCTACTGTATAATCTCATTCAAGGTAATGCGCGTCATAATCCCCATGCACAGAAATTCCTCTGATGCTGAGTGGAAAGAGGAAACGGGATAAGGAGGAATCAGTGACATGTGAAGTTATTAACCTGGTCTGACAACAAAAGCAATCAAGGGTTTTCAGAAACTGCCTCCCACGCCTCACCAATTCACCTGTCGCCCGACTAGTGTTCCTTCATTACCAGAAGGGTGTGTTCATTTTGCTTCCTGTACTCGGCACTGTGTGTGGAGGTTAATCTGAGGCCTGAGCATGGCAGCACCATCTATTAGTGATAACACAATAACTGTCCGGCGATTATATTTTTATTTTGTTGCTTTACAGCCTAGATCTAAAAAAGATTAATTTTCATGTATTTACAAATCGTATACCCCAACTTTCAAATGAAAAATATTCCAGAAAGTTTTACCAAATAAAGAAATAAAAATACTGACATTTCTTTGCTGGATAAGTGTTCACTCAATTGTAAAAGCAATCCTAAATTAGCTCAGGTATAACCCAACTTCACATTAAACGTTAAATTAATCTGCCAGAGATGGGTACTCTCAACCATGAGCACCAAGGAGTTTTCAAACTAACTCCAAAGAGGCACAAATCAGGGAATAGGCATAATATAATCTCCACTACCTTGAATATCCCTTGAGATGATTAATAACAAATGGAAGGTGTATAGCACCCCGAGATACTGTTCTAGTGCAGGTCGTCTACGCAACCTAAAATAGGGAGTGAGGAAACTGATCAGAGTCTACTAAAAACCAAGTTGTGAATCATGTTTGAAGTATGAAAGTAAACACCTGGAAGATTCATTCTGTATTCATATGTCAAGAACATTTTGTAGCCTGGCAGTGCGAAAATGAAACATTTTGACCTACATGCAAAGTTATATGTTTGGAACCATTCTAATGCAGTACTTCAAACATCAAGGCTACTGAGAAGATGTAGAATCTGCAACTTCAAACATGAATCTCTGATACACTTTGTTGCTGTCCCGATATGCTTCAGCCCCGTCAGAACCTTTTAAAACAAACATGGCTGCGTAGCAGGGTCCGGACAGTAAAAGAAGCTGTTTCTGTACTCTTTTCCTGCACTCTACCGCCAGACTTGGCCAGGTTTGGGAGATACATGGCTGAGCTCCGACTTAGGCTTATGGAAGAAGAGGGTCCGGGCAACACGAAAGTCAATCTGGTTTATTAAATAATTTGTCTCCAGTAACCACCTGGTGAAGATGTCATTTTAACTATTAAATCTTAGAACTCGTATAAAATTTTGCAAAACTGTTGAACAAAAAATCGCTTGTCGTTTTACTAATGTATATATTCATCCTTTTACTATGTTTTGATAGTGCTGTATGTAAATGCTTTTTTTATGAATACTTTTTTAAACTGGTTGTTCGAACTTTCTTTTTAATTGTATGTAAGTTGTACTGCAAATGGTTTTAAGTAACTGTGCAATATAAATAAATAAATTCAATTCAGAAAAAAAGGCTACTGAGAAACAAGGTAGCATAAGCATCTTTTGTAAGCGATGTATCTCAAGGGCAGGAATTAGGGCAATTGTTGGGAACGAAGCGAATATGAACATGCCGGAGTACAGAAATGTCCTTGAAGAAAACCTGCTGCTCTCTGCAACAAAGCTCACCTACCAGGATGACAATGACCTGAAGCACACAGCCAAAGTTACAATGGAGTAAGTTAGGAAATAGAGGTAATGTCATTGAGGAGCCTAGCCAAAACCCTGAACTGAATCGAACAGAGAATGTGTGTCATGACTTAAAGACTGTTGTCCATCATGTTCTTCAAGGAACCAGACAGTGTGTAAACAGTTCTGCAACAAAGAATGCCAAATATTACCCAATCTAGGTGTGCAAAGCTATTGCAGTTTTTCAAGACTTCCTCGAAGAGACTAAACTTTTTAATTGCCGACAACAGTGCCCCCACCAAGGAATTACTCCGGGGAGAAACATATACAATTATGAAATTTCTGCTTTGCATTTTTAAATATATATTTTATCCACAGCAAAACAATTAACAGTGTGGGTAAGATGTGTAGGAAGTAAAAAATCCTTGACCAGTTTGGACTGGATTGTCCAGGCTCTTCTAGCTGCACCAGAGCTGGTGGTAACAGGATAAAGGGCAAGATGTACTTACCCAGACAAGAGGAAGAATTAGCAATTTAGAGAATGCAAAACTTGGTTTCTGGTCCTCTCGAGTCAGTAACATTTATTTCATTAGAATTAAAGGGGACTTTGCAATGAACAGTGAGCAATATTTGTGAGAGGCAGGTCCTTGCAGATTGCCGATTCCCTGAAGGGAGTGGGACACATCCTGGGTCCTGAAAAACCTTGATGCTGTGACTGGCCCAAAGAATGGGAGCTGAACTGACTGGCTTGGTGAGAAGCCAACCACTGCCTTCTAGAAAACTTGCAAAAGCACAGTCAACCAAAAATATCTCTGCACGTTTCCTCAACAGACCAGCTGCAAATGACCACAGGATCCTTGTAATGCTACAAGCCACAGTCATCCAAGCAACTCAATTTCATTGTTTGGGTCATGTACCTGCTTTTAGTTTTAGTTTTGTGAGTCGGCGCCATCCGCCACCCATATAATGGCAGTTCTGTCTCCTTCAAGCCCCAGATGTATATGATGATCTTTTCTCTTCACCCCTGCACTGTTTCTTCTCTGTGAATTCATAAACATATGAAACAACATTCTAGCACCAATGGTCCAAGAAATATTTCTATTGGAAGTGAGAGTTAGACTTTTACCCTAAAATCCAATTTCCTGTATAGTCTGATGAAGTCTTAAACCCAGAGGACACCCCATTCACAATGGGAGGGCCCATTAATTATGGCAAAATTTTTGTTATTAGGCCCCTGAAGTTTAGTATCTCCAGTCAGCACAGAAGGTAGTGGTCCATAGATAGATCTGCCATCATTGCACTAACTGGGATATCAGATGGATCCTTTATAGGTTTATGCTTGGGATCTCTAGTCACTCTCCTGGAACTGGACTCAGACTATGGCATCCTAAATTTGTTTTACTTGTGTATGACCCTTTTAACATGGTATATTCTTGGTCAAAAATAATTTAGAACAAAAAAAGAAAAGGTGCTGGATGTGGTGGATGCAATGTTTGAAAAGATAAAAATCGCAGCCACTAGCAATCATTTGGCCACATTCCTGTCATCAATCTTTTTACTGACTATGCCACTACAGACCGGCCTTATGGAATTAAGACAGTCCTACTGCAATATAAACAGTATAATCTGAATTGCCAGGTAATACTCCCTTTGAACTTTTAATACTAGCAACCGAGATCAGTTTTGATCTTGTTGGACTTCATCAATAAGGTGCTGTGGCACAGCAAGAATGGGACATAAGTCGCACTTTGGGCATCACACTGGTAAAACAAAGGTGAAAAGTAGAACACTTGAGAAGTCTCCACCACTGGCAATCACTTCGTTGCATTCCCATCCATAATTTTTTGTCCTTAATTGGTTTATTTCTTCACTATACCCGGTGAACAGAACTATGGGATCTCCATCAGCTCTCCTGGAACTGAACAGTGAAGATGTTGGCATCTAGCAACATTTGTGCAAAAATGAAAAACATAAGGGAACGGGTGTAGGAAGGTGGATATCTGACTATGGTTACCCCCAACTTTTTGCCTGGTGTTTTTGCTGGTTTTCCGACTTAGTTGACCTGGGACCCTGCTATTCAGGGCCCCAGGCCTACTGCTCTCTCTGTAAAATGGATTCCATGTACCTTAGGTGCATATCTAATTGGATACTGAGTCACCTTATCAGTCCCTGTAGAGCATACCTTAGGTATCCAGGGCATAGGTGTACCCAGGGCCTACCAGGGGCTGCAGCATGTATTATGCCACCCCTGGCTGGCCATCCAAATCTGACACAACTGGCTGCACGACAGCTGGGGCAAAGTGGTGTAATCACCCTTTGCTTTAAATATAGTATCTCTATATCTAACCCTAAAATGGACACATATATTCCTATCAGTCACTCCTATGGCAGGCCTTATCAATCCTGAAGGCAGAGTGCTTGGAATTATGTGAGATGGTGCTCTGGCATGAGCTGAGCCCGTCTGCAGCTTGCGGAACCAAGTCCTAATAGCTGTTCCATGATAACGCGTACCATATACTCTTAAGTGCATTATAATCCTCGCGGTTATTTGCTATCTTTGGTATCGCTTTATCAAAACATGTCGAGTAAGGTGCCATACGAATTGGAATACTAACCCCTCGCCAATTCTGGAGATAGGGTTAGCATTCCACCCTTCTAGAGGGACACGACATGTATATAACTGTGAACTCCGGTTAAAGCTAACTCGAGCCTCAGCATCACAAAATGGATGCTGCCACCACAGACACAAGTCTGACCTCCTGCTGCTGGGAGTCCTTCCAGCGAGGAGAGCTTGGACAAAGGGTTTCCTGTCAGGGGCAGTGCTAGCACCATCCCAGACAGGGTTTTGTGTATCCCAGGTAGGCAGGGCTGAGAGGAAGGTGACTGCAAGTGGCACCCCGGTGCTCACTGTGCATATGCCGGCTTGAACCAGTTCCAGGGGCACACCAGCCCCTGAGCTGGGGAAAGTCCGGACAAGGGAGAGGGGTGTAACCACCCCCCTTCCTGGTCCCACCCATGGGCAGGACCTAGTCGCGTGCATGCCCCTTTTTTTAGAATAAAGGTAGGAGCAGGCCCCCTTCCCAAATTAGATAATTCTGAATCTTGACTACTTTCCACGAAAGGACTCTTGACCATTTCTGAAGACTCTCCCTTGTGGCTAAGGAGTAGCCACCCTGCACCCGCAGGCACCATCTAAGCATCGCGGTTTGCTGTAAGTCCATCCTCCGGATCAAGACTGCCCAGCTCGACGAGACCCGGATTCCCTGGCATCTCTGACCTCTACCTGCATCATCAGCCCAGCTGAGATTCGTGGGTGTGACGAGACCGGAAGGGACCGGCCATCTTCAAAACTGCACGACGCTTAACCAGCACGACCGCCGAGGGATCCTCGAGTGAGTGCTTTGGGGTTTGAGAAGCCCCAACCCTGAGCAGCTCCAGCACCGAAGACCAGCCCCCCAGCATCCACGAGATCTGCGTGGGGCCCTTCTGCTCTTTGCTGCTCACCGCGTTGTCCGGTCACTTGCCTGCTGGCTAGTGGCCCTCCTGACGACGAACCACGATGATTACACCGCTGGTCTGGTTGCTCCAGACTGGCCTTGCTCCCTTCCAAGAGAGGAGCACCCCGGACCCTCCTGGTCCACTCCAAACGCCATCTTGACTCCACCGCGGGGGCTTGACTTTGCCAATGTTTGTTGCCCCAATCCTGGGTCCAGCATCGCCGACAGCAGACACCTTCGTGGGACAGCTCGCACCTCCAGCCTGGTCGCCGACAACACCTCCTGGTCCGAGGGACAGCAGAGTCCAGCGTCGCCCACTCACCTGGTCGAGGTGACTTCATCCGGTGCCATCCTGGTGCCCACCGAATCACTGGCTAGTGATTAAGAACTGAGTCCCCTCTGCTTTCAGGTCGTCTCCATCAACGATCCAGGCTTGGATCCCTCCGAATATCTTCACTGGTCGCCTGCCAGCAACTTCTTCTTTCAGGCTCTATAGACTTCAACGAAGATTCCCGACGTCTTTTGAACCCTATGCAGCCGCAGCCCCTGGGCTAGGTAACCTGAGCATTTCGGTGCTCCAACGTAGGTTCACTATCTAAGTGTCCAGATCCTTTGTCGTTTTCAGTCTATCTAGTCGGATTCGTCCGATAACAGTAACTTTGTGAATACTAGCATCCATAGACTTTGTCCCGCATCCCGCGTGAGAGTGCACACTCTGCACCCGATCTCCCTAGGCCTCCTGCTCCTAACCTGAAGGTTCAGTAGTGCAGTCCTAGCGATCCTGAAGCCTCTGGATCTTGTTACTTACCTGCTAGTATTTCGCATTCCACTTTTAGTGTATATGGTTTTTCGTGCCCCTCGGGCATTTGTGTAAATTGTGCGACTTAAAGTATTTTCGTAAGAGTTTTGTTGTGTGCTTAGCTCCCTGACTCATAAAGAGATCAGGGTAGACTTGTTATAAATAAATATCCTTTTATTTTCATAACAACTTGTGTGGTGTCCTTTCACTTGGTGTTCAAGGGGTATATGTGATGGTATAACAGCTGGCTTAACACGCCCTCTAGAGTTTAGCCTAAAGACTGCTCTTGTCCATGCTACTAGGATAGCTGGTCTATAAGGTTGACTTACAACCAATCATCAATAAGGGTTGTTTGGAATGATACAAAGTGATCACTAGAATAGTGAGCACTATATATCAGGCCAACTTCTCACAACGGGCATCTATGCAGCCATGATCTGAAATGACACTCCTGGGTCCATCAAGAGTGTCCAAACAGTGCTCATTATAAGGAGGGAGCTGAAAACAGGCTTCTTTTAAGAAACACAACGCATAAACAGTCCACTTCCCCTACAGACTAGCATTCTCGCCAATCAGTTGTTGATTAGGTCTTTGATCACTGACTTTTGGCTAGGCCTGCACTAGACAAATACCACATGCATGCTTCCATTTCATTTACATAGGTGAGGCTCTCATTTGGGTGGTGGATTGTTGGAACAAAAGGAATTTTGACCATGTTTAACCCCTTCGCTGCTGGCCCGTTTCCGCCGCTGTGCGGTAAACAAAAGAACAGGGGCGGGCCATGACGAACCCCAGCCGTCATCAGCACACGAGCACCGTAGTGTATGACGGCTGGGGTTCGTCATCAGCATACAAGGGGTTAACTGGAAAGTCTATTGACATTAAAACTACAGGCCATCTTCAAACATAGGAACGAAGCAAGCCAAGCTGGCTTTAGATGAGATAAAAATTAGGAACTGGGTCTGTAAGCCTTGATTGATGAGCAACACCAGCATCCGTTTGCCCTCTCTGTGGAGTTCAACACTGCAGACCATGGAATTCTGCTGTGTTCCCTGGAAGAGGTTTGGAATGAAAAGAGAGCTTTAGAGTGTATTTCTTCTTTTTTGTCGGATTGTTGCAGTTTCTGCACTTTTGAGACTGTTTTCACCTCCGGGACATTACCTGCTGATATTTTGGTTTTCACCATTGTAGTGACCAATATTTTTGGTAGATAATCGGTCCGATTATGACCGTTGCCCACCACAATCTCAACATATTTTAGTCTAATATAGTGAAATTTAGGCCTGTTCTGACTTTACCTTGTTTTATGGCAGTGCTGACTATTGCCTTTGACATGCTTTCATGTTATCTTGCTTTGCAGTTCATATCATCACATAAACATAGTGATGTGTAGACCTGAAGCTTCAAAGAAGGGTTTGATTATGTCTCTTTCTGTTTCTGACTTCATCTTGCTTAATGGCAGGGCTTGCCTATTGGCTTAGGCATGATCTTATGCCTTCTTGCATACTAATTTTGGCTCTTTGCAGGAGTAGTGGCCTATGCTTGAGCAACTCCATCTTCTGAGCTGTCGCCATCTTCTGAGCCTTTCTAGGTGAGAGGCTATGTTTCTTTTTCTACTTGTTGTTCACCCTTCTTAAACTGGAGAGGACCGGTTCTTGTGAGAGGAATGTGCTCATTCTATTCTGTAGTCATAACAGACGCCTGATCAACCTAAGCTATGACCTTGGTACGAAGTGGTACAGGAATCTGATGGGAAAGGAGGCGAGGCTTGCTGGAAGCTTCGACCGACATTTCCACTTTGTACTAAAGGAGGTGTCTGAGCTCTGATCTCTGTTAGTCTGTTAGATCGATCTCTGGCAGTCCATCACGGGTGGTGATCTTTCACGTTGCAGACGTGCAGCTGTGACCGTGAAGCAGGAGATCCTGATTAGGCTGGAGAGACGGGCCCCCTCCAGCGAAGTGGAAGCAAGATGTGTAGAAACTTGGTGAAATGTTCCACTAATTCTTATATTCCAACTGTCTATGCTTAACTATCCCTTTTATTTTCAGGTTCTGTACATTTATATACATATAAGTTTTATATGTGTCTTACTAATTGCATTTAGCAATTGCTTAGGTGTTATTGTGATGAAGGTCTATTGTGACATTAGTTATTTCTTTCTTGTGTCATTCTATCATTGTGTAATAAAGAGCCCCCAAAGTGTATTATTATTTGTTTGTGTTTTTTGTGAGGGAAGGTCGGGCCCATTTTTACCAAGTGCCTACAGAAGGATGGGTAAGTTCCCTTCTAATGGGTAGTTGTTGATACAGGAGGGAAATAGGCTCCCAGCAAGGAAGTATAACTTCTAATTATTCTATCCAATACATTGCTAGGAGAAGCATGCGCTGCGTACCCTCTCGGATGGGGAGGTGTTGTGACTTGTTATTTGCGAGCTCCTCGGCAATGGTCTTATATCTTTAGTTTGTTGTTGTTAGTGTTTATTCCTTTCCTAGGTAAGTATTGTGGTGTCTTTCTGGATCCTGAGAAAGGATGTGGTAAGTAATGGCCTGGTGACTGACAAAAGCACCAAAATATACGGAAAAGCAGGTCATTACAACCATTTGTGGCAGACCACTGGCTCACCTGATATCGAGTTTTGGGGTGGGTGTGTTTTTTCACCTATACCGACAACACCAGTATGTTTAACTGTAGAATACTACAATTTGCTTTAACATATCATTAAGTAGCTGCAGCTATGTTTCCTTGCTCACACTGACATTGCTCAGAGGAGGTGCCATCTTTGATTTTGACCAAAGATTTGTTTGCAATCTTTGTGAATTTTTCACAAAACAGGTTTTAGTTAAGAGAGGTAACTTAGCCTGCATGCCTGGTCTTGTGAGTGTCAGTCATCTAACCAGTTTCAAAGTTTCAAGGATATCATATCAAGCGTGGTGTACAGTCAGTGTTTAAAGCAAATCTGTGAGAAAACATTATATCCAGTTTCACTGCAATATTAACACTCACAAAAAAAGTCACACCCACACTGATTAAGTGTGGGCCAAGTCAAAGGGGAAGCAAGAATCCGTGCACATGGTGCAAAGGCAAATAATTGGTAATCTCACAAAACTCTCCTTGCATAATGAGAAGTTGCACACCCATCGTTATAATCATAACGTGTGGAGGTTATGGTGGTGATGAAAGGGTATCCACATGGCCAAGTTAGAGCAAGAAAGAAAGGAAAGGAGCATGATCTGAAAGGATATAGAAATGAGAATGGATGGGCTGATTACCACCCTCCGCTCGTGGGATCTCACCTCTGTAAACTTCACAATGATCATAAAAGACTCCTCAGGATCCGGCCAGTCCAGCTGCTGCCAGGTCTTAACAATCTGGGTGTAGCAAGTTGACAGGTCAACAGTAGAAGAGCTGTGTTTGCGGAGCTCAGCAACAGGCTTCAGCTGGAATTGTCAGGAAAGAAAAACTCTTGTCAGCAAATGAAAACCAGGACAAATTACAGTCATGGTGGTTAAATTACTCTCATATGAGTACATGGCGTTTTCATGTCTGGTTGGGAATACCTGCATATAAAGCAGGACAGGACAAGAGAAAACTGTCTGAGGTGCAAGCATTTCCCAAACAGAGTACTCCATGCCAACCTTCATTTCCACTGACAGCAGGTTGACAAGTAATAGCTACTGTATCTAGACCAAGATCCTATTTCTAGATCCTTCCGTCTAAAACCCCAAAAATGAAAACATTATCCATGACAAGAAATATCTCTCCATTTGATCCTTAAAACATACCTGGTCCATGTGAATAGCTCGCTGAACCCTCTCCTGGGCTGTCGTGTAGGCTTTCTGGAGCCAGCAGGGCAGAGCAGGCCTAAACCAGGTGTGATAATTGGAAATGACGAGTTGAGCATCCCTGGGAAAACAGATAATGAATCATATTATAATTGAAAAAATATTAGGTTGACAAAATATTGAGATTATAACATCAATTGTAATAACAAGCCATTTAAAAATAAACATTGCTCCCCTTTAAGTCAATATTTTCCAAATGTGATGGTTGCACTGAAGGTAAAGTTTGTCTGGTGAATTGCTAAAAAAACAAATCAATTCAATGTCATAATGTGTTGTTCTCTTACTATTATCGTATACCAAATGTGTCTCTGGGCTTCCAGGTGTGGGTCCTTCTTTCCTGGCTGTGGAGTTAAATGTGAGATAACCAACAACAGAAGCCACAGTGGTAGGGAGGTGAAGTCACCATGACATCAATCAGAGTTCAAGATAAAGTCAAAGTGAAGGTAACATGACATGTAAATGACTCTGCCCTATGCCTTTATCACTTTTGCTGGGACCAGCCTGAGGCAAAGTCCGATGTTGTCCATGAAGACCAGTCCACGTATGCATAGGCAAGACGCAAACCTGCTCAAATTTCAGTTTTAAACTCTTTCAGAGGATATAAGCAGATATTGAGACTGACACCGACAGTGCTTGTGCACTGAGGGAAGCACAGCACCATGAGTTAATCTGACTGTGATGCCCAGAATACTCCCTAGCGAGTTCACCTATTGGTCAGGTTGCATTGGAGCCGACAGAGCTCCTTTAGGCTGAGGTAGAGCTGGTACAGGGTTTCAGCTGTAGATGCAGACATATTGTTGTTAAGTTGGCCAACATGCACCGACACCTGTTCAGTCACCTGCAAGAGAAGAGAGAAGTAATGTTAGCCAAGACTGAAGAACTTTCTGAGACACTCAACGTCAATATATGTAGGGCATGGGATTGGAAAATGTTTGAATATCTCCACCCAATATATGTAGCCGGCAATTACATTAATGGCATAAGAAATTAATGCAAACAGTGATTTCCCCTCATGAGAAAAAATGTTAAGCTTAAGCCTTGTAATACAGTAAGGTATATATGTGATACATTACACATGTAACCTTTATTATATTGATGAGACAGATTGTGCTGTTAAAGTAGAGTGGAATGAGCTTAGGTCAAATATAAGACTACAAATCAAAGTGAACCTATAGTAATTCATGTTACAGAAGAAAAGGCACCCTTTTAATCCAATCATGTTTTTAATTTGACAGCCAATACTTCCGGTACCAAGGGGCAGGGACAGAAGTAGAAAACTTGCACAGTGTGAAACAAGAGGGATTGCACAACTTGATAAAAGTTAACCTAGGGGGCTCCTTGAAATGCAAGACATATTGTGCTTTGTTTGAACAAGAGAACTTCTAAGGCCAGTCTTCTCAGAGGAAATTGTTGAGGAAAAAACCGAAAAGGAGAACTGCCGAAAAAAGACGGCCAATATGAAAACGTTTGAGAACTGTGCAAAAAGAAAACGCAGTTCTGATGATCAACTGATCATCAAACTAAGATTTAGAAGGGAGACACCCCTTAATCGTTTTGGTTACAAGAGTGGTTCTGCTCGAACATACTAGACATTTAATAAGACCGATTGATTCTATGTCAGGACCGGAGGCTTCAGATTATGCTATATCTTCCTTCGCTTTATTAACATAAAGAAACCACAGCAGCTTAGGAAAAGATATAATAAGAACAAAAAATGCTTTAAACATAAAGCATTGACGTAATGTTCAACAAAAAATCAACAACAACTCCCAAGAGTCTCTTAGTTATAATCATAGTCCACAGTCCTTTGTCACTGTTCATCATCCCTATATAACCGGACTTCCCATCATCTTCCTCCTCTTTCTTCGCTGCTCCCGCAGCCAGATAAGTGCTTTTCTATTTGTCTTCTTGTATTGTACTTGTGTCTTGCGGTCTTTGGGGACTCCTTGCATGGTTTATTTCCTTTCAGAGTCCCCTAGTTGCGGGAACGTTCTGCCGTTCCTACGCGACTTTTTTCCCACTTGTGTGCGGTGTGTACATAGACCGCAAGGGGGCGGCCTGTCGCCTCGCCGACCCTCCGGCGCGCCTCCGCGGTGCGAGGAGCCGCGCCGTGGGGTCTGCTTGCGCAGGGGCCGACCCTCGCGTACCCCTCTGACACCTGGTGCTCCGGGTCTGTACTTCACAAATTGACGCCCTTTGGGGTCTGTATGGCGGTTTGACCGCGTGAATCGCCTTCGAGCGAGATCTGTGCACCTCTTTATTCGTGTGTGGCCTAGCGCGCTTGAGGGGTACGTAGACCCGGTCCCGGCGAGGAGGGTCTGCGCGCTTGGAGGTTGGTGCAGCCCACCTGCCACGTCAGCTGGCCCAAAACGTGATCGCAGCCGCTGGGCCTGCCCACATTCGAGAACTTTCTCGGTTGCCGCCCTCTTGGGTGCCCCGCATTTGCCCTTGGTTCCGACATGGAAGGGGAGTATGATGAGGAGGCCTGCCCCTATCTGCAGGATGATGAGTTTTATCAGGCAGTGGACAGCTCCATCTATCGTTGTGTGACGGAGGTGGTAGGGCCCATGGAGGACCGCCTTTCGGCCCGCATCGTAGAGGAGTGTGCCAAGCTGGCAGCGGCGCAGGTGCCGCCGCCCCCCGAGCTCCCGGGGACGTCCGGCGGGTTGCCGCCCGCTCCGAAGAGACCCCGGGGTGAGGGGCCTTCATCGGAGGCCCAAGGCGTGGATAAGGGCGCCTTCGAGCGTCTTCGTGACGCCTTCCTGGCCAAGGCGACGGCGGTGCCTCCGACGCCCTTGGTGGACCCTGGCACTTCGGGCGGTCTGTCAACGGCGCCCGCTTCCCCGATCTACGACTCTCCGGACACGGATGACGACGGGGAGTCGACCCGGTCTTGGCTCCCGGCGCCTTCGGGAAAGGAGATGCCCCGAGATGAGTCGGGCATGCTGGACCCGGACGAGATCGTCCACCCCCGATCCGCGGCCTGGGCCCCGGGGGAGACGGTGGCGAAGTTTGTCGCGGGCCGGCTGCGCAAGCCCCTGGAGAAGGAGGCGAGGGGTTGCCTGCGCGGGGAATGCCCTCGGCCTACTTTGGAGGGGAAGGTGGCTATGACCCCAGAATTGGACCCCAAGATGGCCACCTTCCTGGCGAAATTCATGAAGGACCCCAGGAAGGGGATCGATCGGTCCTGGCGGGCCTGCCAGGACAAGCTGTTGGATGCGGTCGGGCCCGCCACGAAAATCCTCGATATGGCGGAGGAGGCTCGAGCGAATGGCACCGCCATTTCACCGGAGGTGCTCTCCAACTGGGCCCAGAGGGTGATCGTCTTCTTGGGCAACGCCAACTGTGCCCTGTCCACGGAGCGGCGGCGGTCGCTCCTTATTAAACTGGACCCGAAGCTGGGGGACCTGGCCTCGTCGGAGGCAGGTGCAGTGGCCCAGGGTGGCCTCTTCGGTGAACCTTTCATCCGCGAGCTTGGAAAGTTCGTGAACACGTTCACGTCGCTGGACAAGGCCCAGTCCAGCATCAAGAGGGTGTTTCACCAGCGTTTTTCTGGAGGGGCCGGTCGCGGCAGGGGCCGCGCGATCGGCCGTGGTCAGCAGACCAACAACCGTGGACAAGGCTCCGGAAGAGGTCAGTACCAGACCTCGACCAACTACACCAATTTCTACCCCACAAGGGGACAGCGCTATGGTGGAAGAGGATTCCAAAAGAAGTCCAGACAAGGAAATGCCCCCGGTAAGTGTACTTTGCTTGGATCAAGTTCCGATTGGGGGGCGGCTGGCAAGCTTTTACGGGGAGTGGGAGTTGCTCACTGCCGATGCTTGGGTTTTGCAAACTGTGAGAGGTTTCCATATAGAGTTTCACGACCAGCCAACTCAGGTGAGGCCCCCGCGCCCAATGGTTTTCTCAGATTCCGACGCGCGATTGATAGACGGGGAGGTCTCGGACTTGCTGCGCAAGGGAGCCATCCGCCTATCAACGCGCCACCCGCATGGGTTCCTCAGCAACGTCTTCTTGGTAGACAAGACGGATGGGGGCAAGAGGCCTGTGATCAACCTCAAGGAATTCAATGGGTGGTTGGTCTACCGTCACTTCAAGATGGAGGGGATCCACCTCCTTCGGGACGTGCTCCTCCCTCGAGATTGGATGGTGCGACTGGATCTCAAGGATGCCTACTTGGTCGTTCCCATCCACCCCCCTCATCGTCGCTTCCTACAATTCCTGTGGGACGGCCAGGTGTTCGAATTCACCGCCCTGCCGTTCGGCCTTTCTTCGGCCCCGTGGTGCTTCACGAAGGTCCTTCACCCGGTGGTGGAGTTTCTCAGAAGCCAGGGGGTCCGTATGATAGTTTACTTAGACGACATCCTCCTCATGGGGCAGTGCCCGGAGGTGCTGGCAGGACAACTGCGTCAAGCGGTCGGCCTGCTTCAGAGACTGGGGTTCGTCGTCAACGGCTCCAAGTCAGTCTTGGTTCCCACTCAGCAGATCACCTTTTTAGGTTTCGTGGTGGACTCGGTGCAGGCGGTCTTGAGCCTACCGAGCCGGAAGGTCGCAAAGATACGGCACCTGCTTCGGCAGACGATCGCGAGGGATCGGACGTCACTGCGCCATGTCGCCAAGGTGGTGGGTCTTCTGTCGTCCTCCATCCAGGCGATTTTCCCGGGCCCGCTGCACTACAGGGCTCTTCAGCGCCTGAAAGCGCAGCATTTGCGCCGTGGGATGTGTTACGATCAGTGGGTTCCCCTCACGGACGAAGTGAAGGAGGAGATGTCATGGTGGCTGTCTCACATGGAGGCATGGAATGGGCGAGCGATCTTCGGGTCGGCTCCGGACTTAATTATAGAGTCCGACGCCAGCAGGTCGGGCTGGGGCGCCCGGTGCGGGGATTTTTCCACCGGCGGCGCCTGGTCGTCAGAAGAACAACAATTGCATATCAATTGTTTGGAGCTCCTTGCGGGCTCCTTCGCGGTTCGCTGTTGGACCAAGGATTCGGTCAAGGCTTGTGTCCTGCTCCGGATGGACAATGTTTCGGCGGTCCGATATGTGAACCACCTGGGAGGTCCTCGGTCCCGCGCCTTGGCGGATTTAGCGAAGGACTTCTGGGATTATTGCCTGTCTCGTCACATTGCGGTGACGGCGGAGTATCTGCCAGGCCAGTCCAATCAGGTAGCGGATTGGCACTCTCGACATCTCAGGGATGCCAGCCAGTGGAAACTGGATCCGGGAGTCTTCCGGTGGCTACACTCCCTTTGGGGCCCCTTCTCGGTGGACCTCTTCGCGTCCCGTCTCGACCACCAGCTGCCGCGGTTTTACAGCTGGAGGCCGGACCCTCTGGCGGAGGCCACGGACGCGTTCTTGCAGGATTGGAGTCGGGAACAGCCGTTTGCGTTTCCCCCGTTCTCCATGATCATGCGAACGGCGGCTCAAATACGCCGCCAGGGTGCGGACCTGGTGTTGGTTACACCGCTGTGGAGGTCTCAAGTGTGGTTTCCGGTTCTTCTGGAACTTTCCTGGGATTTTCCAATCCTACTCCCCCTGTTTCCTCTGCTCCTGACGAGCCCGGATCGGGAACCTCACCCTCTCGTCATGCAGAACACTCTCCGCCTCGTGGCGTGGAGGCTCTCAGGAGACGCTGGACGCTCCCGGGCCTTTCGGGGTCGGCTGAGCACTTGCTCTCCAAAGCATGGGCCGATAGTACGACGAAGCGTTACAGATCCGCTTGGCTTAAGTGGATGCGTTGGTGTTTACGAAGGGATTTGGATCCCATGGTCGCCGGCCTTGTTCCCGTGCTGAATTTCCTGGCTCATTTGGCCGACAAGGGTTTGGCGTATAGAACGATCAATGCTATCCGGTCGGCGATTTCTGCGGGCCACGATAACATCGATGGCCATCCGGTTGGGGAACACCCTTTTGTGTGCCGGCTTCTGCGAGCGGTTCGCCTCGCGCTGCCGCCAGAGCCCAGGTACTCCGTCCTTTGGGACGTCAATTTGGTCCTGAACCTGTTCCTATCGTGGCCACCGAATTCTTATCTGTCTCTGAAGGAGCTTTCGGCGAAATTAGCCATGTTGTTATGTCTGGTCTCTTGTAGGCGCGTCTCGGACGTGCGCACGCTGGATGTTTCTGCACGCATTTTTTCCCCGGAGGGGGTTACTTTTACGGTGGGTCGACGCACTAAGACGTCGTCGCGTTCCATTTCTTATCCAGCCTTTACTGACACTCCTAAGTTGTGTGTTGTGCATTGCCTCAAAGCATATGAGGACCTGACATTAGATCTTCGCCCTCCGGGCGAGCGTCAGTTGTTGATTGCCCTGCGGAAGCCACACAAAGCTGTCTCCTCCCCCACTATCGCTAGGTGGGTGCGTTGGGTCATGCAAGAAGCGGGCATCAATACTTCTCTCTTTGGAGCACACTCCGCCAGGGGGGCCATGGCCTCTAAGGCATTCTCGGTGGGTGCTCGTCTGGAGGACCTTATGCGAGCGGCGGACTGGTCCTCGGATTCCACCTTCAAGAGGTTTTATTTTAAGCCGGTGGTGGATTTAGCTCAGTTGGTGGTAAGTAAGCTTTAAACTAGCATAATCTGAAGCCTCCGGTCCTGACATAGAATCGAAATTTGCCTAGCTTACGTAACGGTAAGTTTCAATTCTATTAAGGACACGGAGGCGAGGATTATCCCACCCGGACTACGGTGGTGTCTCTACCCACCCGTATGGCAGTAAGTAAAGCGTTTTCCTTTACGTTGTCTGTACTGTGTTGTTCACTGAATGCTCCTCGCCTTGTTGTAACCTTTTCCTGGGCCACCTCGCTGATGCTGTTCCTTTTTTGGCAGGCAACGACGGTGCTAAACAGGACCAATGAGGCTTAGCGTGATCTGCGCGAAGAAAGAGGAGGAAGATGATGGGAAGTCCGGTTATATAGGGATGATGAACAGTGACAAAGGACTGTGGACTATGATTATAACAAAGAGACTCTTGGGAGTTGTTGTTGATTTTTTGTTGAACATTACGTCAATGCTTTATGTTTAAAGCATTTTTTGTTCTTATTATATCTTTTCCTAAGCTGCTGTGGTTTCTTTATGTTAATAAAGCGAAGGAAGATATAGCATAATCCTCGCCTCCGTGTCCTTAATAGAATTGAAACTTACCGTTACGTAAGCTAGGCAAATTTCGATTCTTCCTGCTTTTGTTTGAAGACAAGGTGCATTGAAATGCAGTTTGATTGATGCACGTAGTTCGAAAGTCAAAAATAAATGTTTTCCTTGGTATTGAGAAAATGTATAAATGAAGAAAAACATTATGAACTGCAACATGGAAATAAAGGGAGGCATGTCTCATATACAGGTGTGCACGGAGACGAAGAATGTGCACCCCAATTTTCTTTCTGACTAGATCGGTCATCCAGTAATACACGTCACAGACTTGACATATGATCATTCAAGGTTTTATTTAGGAGCAACCACGTTTAGTTCAGTGTCATCTCTTTATTTAGACAGTGGATTGATCTAAACATGGCAGTGTCCATATGGTTAAATCCTGCTCATAACACAAATGCCTGATATCACAAATGCCAATGCTAATACATGATTGAAGATTCCTAAAACATGGTTTCATGAGAGCATTGACTTTAGGCAGAGCATTCTTAACATATACAAGTGTGCATTTTCAGGTTCAAAGTTTGTAGTGCACTTGAAAATATGCAAATGATTCTAATGAAGAAGTTACTTAGCTTCGGTAATGCTCTTTCTGGTAGAGACAGTCTAGAGGCAGATTCTATGGCAGGTACGGAGGTGAGGATTATGCTTAAAAGAGCAACCATTTCAACTACAGCTTAGTAAGACAAGCATTTGCAATGCAATTGGTCTCCCATTTGCTAGAGTTTAAGCTATTGGCATTGTAAATGACAATGCCTTTTAATTATCTGTTTCGATAATTAACACATATATAAAAGGCATCTTCATTTACAATGCCAATAGCTCAAACTCTTGTAAATGAGAGATCTCTGGGACAGCGGATTTCAAGGGTTTTGGGCAAACCTCTGAGACATTTTATTTAGGTTTAGTGAAAACAATAACACGTACAGTTGGCGGATATGCACAGTCAGCATTTGGAGAGCAATGCATAGTTGTTTTATTGTATTTTCTTGAAGCGGAAGAGGATATACCAGTACCCTAATGGGAAGGCCCAATGTAATGGCAAGTACGAATTGTAAGTAAAGCTGATGAAATGTTATTAGCAAGTACTGATTTCCGAATGCTTTCCACAGGGCGTGCCTGTCTGTACTCCCATCAGCAGGTAATCAGACTGCAGCATTACATTTCGCTCCCGGTCCCAGTCTCCCCTTCGTCTTCTTGGTTAGTTACAGTCCCTTCCATGCACAAATTCAGATGAGCAGCCCTCGCACCCCACAATGTGCATGACAAGAAGCAGTGATGGGCACCCTGCTGTGCAGCTGTATTCACCAGTGTTACCGGTCGTTAAAAAACGGTATCTGAAATAATATCACTGATGGATTCGGTACCACTGGACAACATGAGACAACAATATTATTAATCTTCCGAAGATCCTGTACTATCCTGTATTTTCCACTAGGCTTCTGCAAACCCATAATCGGGGAGTTACATGGACTTCCCACGATCTCCTTCAGTATTCCCTGTTTAATCATGGATTCGATCACAGGCTTTATTCCTGCAATCGTCTCTGGAGTCAACTTGTATTGTGGAGTTCTTGGATACTCAGCATTGGGTCTTACCAAGATCTTTACTGGTTCTACTCCTTTGATCAGTCCTATTTCTTCTCCAGTAAAATCCCACACCTCAGCTGACACTTTCTCCCTCAAATCCTGTGGAAGCTCTTCCAGTGTTAAGGTAGGATATAGTTCTACACACTCTTGCGAGTTTACAACCTTAAAATCGGCATCCTCATCATTGGTCTGCACTTCTACTCCTTCAGGCGTGCAATGTATTGTGCAATTCAGTTTACACAACAGATCTCTTCCTAGCAAACACACAGGGCTAGAATCACAGATCACAAACTGATGTTCGTCACTGTAATTCCCTATCTTTACTGACACTGGTTCGGTCAGAGGATTCGTCATCCTCTTGTTTGCGACTCCTACCACCTGAATCGTCTCTCCCGATATTGGCAGACCTGGGACTACCGCTGATCTCAACGTGGATCGAGTGGCCCCTGTATCCACCAAAAAGGTTGTAGGACATCCAGCTACTTCAGCCTCTACGTATGGTCCTCTCTGATCTACTTCCAGGGCTGCTCCTAGAGTACAGTCTTCCTCCCTATTTACTCGTTGCCCTGTAAGAGGATCAACGTAGTAGCATTCTTCTCCTCCTACAAACAATGGCATTTGTCTATAGGTTTTCCCTCCATTTGTAATGCGAGGTGGTTGAGGAAACGGGGCTCGTGGAGTCTGAGTCCCCCCTTTGATAAACTTTCCCTTCGGGGCTGCGGCTCCCTTAACCACGTTATTCTGTACCTCTTCCTCCTCTTGTTCTAATTCCCCTGTCTCAACATTGTAAGGACACTCGCGTCGCCAATGTCCCACTTCGTTACACTGGTGACACCTTGTTGTCTTTTTCAGTGTCGCGATATCCATTCTCGGTCTTGGTCTTTCCTCCTCATCTCTGCTCTGATTATTCTGTTTCTTTGCTTGCGTTCCTGTTCCCTGTTGCCGCTGTCCACCCTTTCCAGCTGCTTGCATTTGTACCAGCATTAGCTTTTCCTTGAGTTTCTTTGCCTTCGAATCTATTTCATCGCTACAGTACCTTGCATACCTCAAAATTTCGTCTAAAGGTTTGTTCTGCCAACAGATCAAATGCTGTTGTATCATCAGGCTTATGTCCGGTCTCAATCCTAGAACAAACTTCGACACAAACTGTCCTATGTCCTTAGGATCCATTACGTCTAACCCACTGTATTGTTTAAATGCTTTCAATAGCCTCTCATAGAACTCGTGAACTGTCTCTTTGGGCTCCTGAGTTGTTCGATCTATCTTAACCCAGTCTATGTCCTGCACTGGCACTTTCTCTTTTAGCCATGTTATTACTCTTTCGTATTTTTCCATGACTCTGTCTGATGGACCATTCGTCTGGGTATCTCTCGGAGGCTCACAAGTAGGCCATTCAATACTAAGTTTGCATGCCGTCCACAAATCTCCGGGTACTACGATATCGAACAATGTGTTCAAATCGATCCACAGCACCTTAGAGATCTTCACGAACCTCTCTACTTGCTTGTACCACTCTACGGGGTTTTCTCTTAACTTGGGGAAAGAATTAGTGAATGCCGCTAAATCCCCCCTACTCCAAGGTACATGAACGTAGTTTCCGTTCGCGATTTCTCGCAACGGGAAAGCTTCCATTCGCATTAGGTCTGTGTCCTGGGACTTCACAATTGTACTTCTTCTGACAGATCCCTTCTTAGACCATTTTTCCTCCCATCTATCCAGATCTCTCCATATTCTGATACACATGACTAGTTCCCGTATGTGTACTCTTAGTCCAATCGTTCTACGTTCATCCAAATCTAGGTCTGTGCAATTTAGCCTATGATTGGGCTGTAAAGCTTTGGTTCGTGACAGGTCTATCATATACCTATTTGCCAAATTAGATACATTTTCATGAGCTGACCTCGCTCTCCGAGTAACATCCTTGGATAAGAACAATATTTCATCTGGTGCGTACAACTCTAATCTCTCTATTGCTACTGTGCCATCAATTATTTCATCTAAGTCTGACTTCAAACTCATTACATCGAGCCGTTTTGCTTTTATTTCAGCTCTCAGTATGTCAGTCCTAGGTGGTTCGCTCATACCCCTCTCACCTCCACTATGCGCCCTACGCCTGAACACAGGTGAGTTATGAGGAGTTTTCCTTCCATCCCTTTGTTCCCACCTCTCTAGATCCCAAGCCTTTCCATCTTCCCGTGGGGTGTGGTGGAACATTACTCCATCCCCCATCCCTACATTGCGCCTTTTCGGCTCGGTTTCTCCAGATACGAGATAGGATCCACCGTTCTGTTCAAAATCACTGTAACTCTCTTGCTGTCTGGTGTCGCTCAATAACCGATAAGGTCCTTCATGGCCCTCCATGCTCCCGTGATCTCGATCCTGATCACCAGAAGTATGGCGAGACGTTTCGCGACTCCCTATATTCTCATGACTTCGCCCATGATCACCGGATGCATGGCGAGACCCTTCACGACTCTCCATGTTCCCGTGATTCCAATGTTGCACTGTTTCACCCGGGGTATGGTGAGTGCATCTGAAAGTATTACGGTACTCCTGCGTCCTTCGTTCCCCCTCACTAAAGGTGACGCGAGGCACTTCGCCACACCCTGCACTCCTGTCGTCGCACATTTGCCTATTGCCACTGATAGTAGGACAATTATTTCCTCTGCTTTCCTGACTCCCTCTCTCCCACTCCGGGCTGCTTTCGCCAGCTCCACAATGAGAGAGGATCCTGTTATCCTGGTCTCTCCACTCTGCTCCTGTTTCTAAACTTTTACTCCGTGTCTCTTCGGCAGTATCCCATTCTTTCAGGTATTCCCTTAATTCCTTATGGGTTTTCGGTTTTGGTCCCCTTAAGTCCATTGGCCCTCTTTGACCCCCTTGTTCTACCCCGGGACCTGTTGCGGCATCTAATGGGGTACTCCGACTCATCGGTGCTAGTATCTGTCTCTGAGGATTCATCATGGTATTCCTATCCTCCATCTCTGCCCTTTCCCTGTCCCATCGTGCCTGTTCCTCCTGCTGGACCCCTTCTGGGTTGTAGATTGACACAATAGGGCCTATGGTAACCGGTACTTGTAGGGCATCTGGCATTTGATACGATCTTACATATTGCGTTTCTGGCACCTTCTGGACCACTAGTCTTCCCACTACTCTCTGTTCGGAACTAGATTGAGGTACTTCCTCATCTTTCTTGGCATCCCACTCTGTTACTGGGATCGATTTATATTCCCCCCATCTAGCTCCGTCCTCTTGTGGTAATATGGGACTTGCGGCCCCTCCGCTGTACGGAGGTGGTCTATCTGTTAATAGCCTCTCTATCAATTCCTTTTCTGTCTCGCTTTCCTCATCTTCCTCTAGAGGTTTCTTTTCTCCCGTAACTTCTAGCATCGGGTACAGTTTGTCTGCTTCTATCTTCTGCACCCTCCATTTCTTAGCTTCCTCATCCCATTTGGCATCCTGCACTGCCTTTACTGATCGTCTCACTCTTTCTTGGCGCCTCTTTACGCTCTTTTCGTGTGCTGTTCTAAACCATACACTAAGTGCTTCGAACTGTGTTGGCCTCGGTAGAGGTCTTGCTGCAAGCATTACCGCTTTTAGTTCGTTCAACACGTCTAGCTTAAACGTTCCGAATCTCGGAAACGTCAGTTCCTTACTCCCTTCAGTTAGCTTATTCCACTCGGAGATCCATAGTATCGAGTGTAAGCCTACATTCACTGCCATATGATAAGCTGGTGTGCCTTCTGGTGGAGCTTCCTCTCCGGCATATAAGTTTCTTCTATTCCTCCTAAAGAGTGCTCTTAAACTCTTAAAACACTTCATTTTCGATAATCTACAATTTTCCCTTTACTCTTCCTCGTTTACGTCCCGATGACAACCACCAACCAATCCCTACGCGGCTCTCACTAATCGGCCTATCTCAGCGCGACTCTACGCTGACCGACCAATCTCAGCGCGACTCTTCGCTGACGTCTGACAAACTAACCAATCTCAGCGCGGTTCTATGCTGACGTCACTCGTTCCCTCTGCAGCAGTTCTCCTTCTTTCTCAACTCGTCTCACGATTTCGCATGCGTTTTCATTCATACACTGAAAAATGACTACTTCCGTCCAAGCGATCACTTTTCTCTGACTGTACGGCCACAGTCTAACTGTAATTGCTACCTCAACTGGCGAAACGTCTTCCCTCTGACGGTCGGACGATCGCCTCAACTGATAGGTTACTTACACACAGTAAACGTACGACCAGCGTTCGTTACTCATTCACTCACTCTTACGCTCCCCCTATCATCAGTCTGTCGGGCGATCAATGGTACCTCATGACCCCCTTTCAATGGTAGACAAATTACTCTGGGTGTTCGATACACCTGAACCACTTAAGTCCTTCCCTGGAGCTTAAGATTTCATCCGGTTGCGCGCGCTCACAACCTTCCCTCAATCACACTACAGGCATTCAACTCCGCTTGACATTACAACACAGGAACAACATAAAACACCGCAATCTTACAACGCATGACCCTTATACTCACTCTCGACCGACTCTGCTGCTTTTCTCTCAACACCGTCAGCACCGTCTTCGACAGGGATTCTTCTTCTGGTCGTCGATGACTAGGGACCTTGGGGTAAACTAAACCTGACCTAGGTTGTCTTCCTCAAGAAGAAAACCATCTTTCTCTGCTACCAACTGCGGGGAATGAGATTTTGATATCAATTTATGATCAATTTAATAACTTATCTCATTCGAAAATTTTGGATCGATTGATTTCTGTCGTTGAGTAAAAGACAAACCCCGCATAGGTTAGATCAACCCCATAAACTGACGCCACTCTAAAGAACCACTTACAACTGATAAAGTTTGAAAGTTTTATATAAAAGTCAAATTTAAATGCGAATACAATCCTCTTAGGATAAATCTCAAAAGTATACAAAAGAATACAAAATCAATTCCAGAATCAGCAATTTAAAGCATCGATGTGAAGTGGTTCCTTTGCGTCATCTACAGAAAGAGAAAATTAATCAAGTTACATCTGTCCCTACTCTATACTAAGAGACATCCCTACTTCGCAAGTTCCTAACCTAAAAAGGTGTCAGCAGTTTGACTCCGAAAGAAGTTCAAACTCTCTTAGCCTCTAAAGGTAACTTAAGTTTAAGAAGCAGTACCCTCTCTGCCTACCCATCCGCTCTTCTAAGGGTCCTCGGCCTACTGCTCTCTTGCGCTCTGATCTCTCTCAGCGCATCTGCTCAAGTCATCTACCCTTCGCCCTTCTCTCTGAGCTCCCTCTGATCGCTAATTGCCAATTGCTATCTTCACCCCGGGGTGCTGTCCCTAAAATACACAATCACAGTGTAGGTGGAACGCCCCTTCGACGCCCACCACGGACTTTCCCCATGAGGTAATCTTCCAGCCTTTTCCTTGCTTCGTCTCTTTCGCCGTCCGTTAAGTTGACCTTTCTTCCTTTAGACGCCATCTTCGTCTTCTTGTTGGTGACTTCATTCAATATTATAATTGACATTTCAGAGCACAAGTCAACAACCTCAACAGAACTTTAAACTACGACTATGATGTTGACCCTTCTAGGTCCTGCGAATGGACTTCTCAAAACAACTCTCGAATTCCAAGCGCTTCTTATCACGTTCAGGCCATAAACCTTGTCCGGCGTTGTCACCTTAAATCTAGTAAGCGCTAGACTCTTTGGCTCGCACGTTCACAGCAAGGCTATTCACGACTCCTGTGAGCCCACTAAATTACATACAGCGGACTACACTCCTGCGAACCCTTGGTCAGTCAGGTTAAAATCACAAATGACCTAAACCTTTCTAACATTTTTACAAAAAGCCTTCTACACAGTATAACCTTTAACATATATATATATATTCGTATTTAGCAAAGTCTTTTACGTATATGTGAATACATTATACATAGAATACAAACTGCATAGGGTATAACTTTATATTCTCATTCGCTATATCGTGTTATACATGTTCTACGCATTTCTTCACGTTTCATTTCTCGCCGCTTCTCCGTTTTAAGGTTACACACGTACATGAATTCTACTTTGCACGTTCTACATTTCGTAAGCATTTCTACACATTTCTACATCAGCCCACTACGTATACGGGCCTTCTAAATCTAATACATGTTCTAAAGTGAATACAGTTACATTTCCTATATTACTTTTGATTATATCGGTTAGCATTGTGCTATAAGTGTCAACTTCACATTACGATATACATTTCATCCCTACGTTATACAATGTGCTTGTAAATATGGCCTATACATAATTTTTATTCAAATTTGCGCTCTCTCATGTTGATTAAGGCGACTGTGGCATCGGGGGATTTAAAGATACCAAACCGTTTGTCAAGTTGTTGTTGCAATGTTGATGTAATATTTGGTGGAGGAGAGAGCGGGTATGAAATAATACGTAGATAAATACGTCGACCAGCAGAGAGGCAGAGACCGATAGGCAGGTACATTACTAGACGGGAGGCTCGATGGACTGACACTGACAGATGAATATACCGTAAGGTAGGTAGGTAGGTAGATAGACGGGTATATGTGGACAAACAGAGGCACCGAAGGATGGATAGGGTCCTTTTAACCACGGAGTGCACATTTCAATGAAACGGCAGTTTCCACATTGTGCAATCCATTTCCGTACATGTAATATGCTAATCGCCAAATGAAGTATTGGCATACAGTGCTGTGTTCTGATTGTAAGCGGAAATGGATTCTGGGCACCCTGTGCTACACTGAGAGTTCTGGAGGGGAATGAAAGTGTGCAAGAAAGAGCAGTGGCAGATACAGGTTAAACTGCTAATTTTGGGGTGTTAACGCCCGGTGGTTAACGACTCGACGGCACCGTCTGACACACCTTAATGACCCCTACGACAAAATAGCTGCTGATCTTCTGCTTGACCTCAAATCCTACGACTTGGGTCTTACTAATATGGATGCCACTCATAACAAGGGATACCTTTTAGACCCCATTTTCTCCAACATTCTGTCACTGAAGTCCAGTTCCCCAGTACCCCTCCCCTGGTCTGATCATTTTTTGATCCCTTTCTCCTGACAAGTCAGCATCGATATTTCTCGATCCCCGGCTGTGTGTAAATTGGAGAGAGCCTGGTCCAAGCTCTCCCTTGAAAACTGGACTCGTAAACTTGAACAGTCTGTCCCTTAACACGACCCCGATCCCGTGGTAGCCGACAAAAACGTCAGGTGCTGGCTTGACAAATCACTTGAGCAAGTCCTGCTGAGGAGAAGAATCGACAAAAAGGGTAGACTTTTTAAATCCCCTTGGTACACCCCTGAACTCAAAGCTCAAAGGAAAGGATGCAAGAAACTCGAGCGCGTCTGGAGGAAGGACTGGGCCAATCATAATAAAGAAACCTATCGCGCCGCGATTAGAGCCTACAAAGTCTCTCTAAAAAATGCCAAGACCGCATTTTTTGAAGCAAGAATTAAAACATCCTCTAACTCCTCTAGAGAAACAGTTCAGATTGTAAAAGAGCTACTTAAAGTCCCTGACCCCCCCCCCCCCCTCAGTCCTAGATATCTCAGGGGCCAAATGCAATCAGCTTGCAGACTTTTTTAACTCTAAAATTCAAAATATTTTACAAACATTGCCGCAACCTGGCTGCACATTAGACCTTGGTAGCAGACCCCACATGCCCAGCCCTCAGCTAAATTCCTTTGCCTTGGTCTCTGTGGAGGAATTTCAAAAAGTCCTGGCAGCTATGAAGAGTGGCTCTCCCAGTGACTCTGCACCTATGTACATTCTCAAACGCATTATCTCCACCATCTCCCCTCTTGCCACTAACCTAATTTATGCTTCCCTCTGCCAAGGCATTGTCCCTCCAAGTTGGATGGGGGCCATTGTAAAAGCTCTACTAAAACATTCTCAACTGGACCCCTTGGAGTTGGCCAATTTCAGGCCCATCTCACTGTTACCGGGGCTCAGTAAGATTGCAGAGAAAATGGTCAATCAACAACTGTCCTTTTTTTCTGGAGTCCAATGAGCTACTATTTAGGTCCCAAACAGGCTTTCGCCCAGGATAGGGAACAGAGACTGCCCTTATATCAGTCATCGAAGAGGCGAGGTGCATCTTGGATTCAGGAGGATCAGTGGTAGTGATCCTCCTGGATCTAAGTGCAGCCTTCGATACGGTTAACCACCGTATCATGATCCAGCACCTATCTAACATCGGAGTCTCAGGTACTGCCCTGGCGTGGCTAACATCTTTTCTCAACAATCGGACTTTTCAAGTCTGGGAGGGCAGTGCACAGTCCAAATTGATTCCCCTCCAGTGTGGTGTTCTGCAGGGCTCTTCGTTGAGCCTTACTTTGTTCAACGTATATATGTCTCCACTGGAAGAGGTGGTTGCTCCATTTGGGGTCAAAATAATCAGTTACGCGGACGACACACAACTTGTCGTATCACTTACTCAACTGGACCAGTGCTCTGAAAACCTTCACTCCTGTCTTTCAGAAATACACGCCTGGATGAGCAAGCCCTCACTTAAATTAAATGGCTCTAAAACTGAACTTTTGCTTCTGGGGCATAAGCTGATATCGCTACCCGATGCCATTTGGCCAGTCTGTATGGGAGCTCTCCCCTCCCACAAAAGTGAAATCAAGATCCTAGGGGTCTGGCTTGAACAGGACCTCTCATTTAGAACTCAAGCAAAAAAACCGGCAGCCATTTGTTTTGGCCTTCTCCGCTCAGCCCGGAAGGTTCTTCCCCTTCTCCCCCCCCCTCGAAGAAACTTCTTATCCAAGGGCTGATCTTGTCAAGGCTGGATTACAGCAATGCCCTATACTTGGGTGCACCAGAGGCGACAATCAACAAACTTCAATTCATTCAAAATTCTGCAGCTAGGCTGCTCACAGGTACCCTGGCTAGGTCCTCAGCCAAACTGGTCCTTAGATCTCTCCATTGGCTGCCTATTCGTGAGAGGATAAAGTTTACATCCCTGTGTATTGTCCATAAATCCCTACAAGGCAAGAGACCATCCATCCTTAAGAACATAGTGTCTCCTTACAAAGCCAACAGTCCCCTTCGCTCTGATTGTGAATGTCTGACCAGAATTCCCAGAGTAAGAAGGGCGCGCACTGGAGGTCGTCGATTTTCCGTTTACGCAGCGACCCTGTGGAACTCCCTCTGCTGATTATGCGAGCTGAACTAAGCCATCTGCGGTTTCGGAAGCTCCTCAAAACTTTCCTCTTTCCCAAGGCCCCCTAACTTAGCATTTTATACTCAGTAGCCTCTGCTCTACAGCGCTGGGACGCCTCGGGGTAACCACGCGCGCAATAAATCTGCTTCACTTCACTCACTTCACTTCACTTCACTCACAGTGCACATTGAAGGTTGGCGGCCTCGCCTCTGCTTCTAATGTGCAAATCTGAACACATATGGTACTGACCGCTCAGTTTATAACTGCAACATATTCCAAATTTCAATATGCAAACAGTTTAAATAACCACGAAAAAGAGACTGTAGACTACACAGCAGAACATAACAAAACGTCCGCCGTAAGCTACTGGTAACCTAACTTTACATTGTATAACCTGTGTAGGGGTATGGTATGCCGCGCATCACTCTGTGTCACAACCTCGCACCCTGGGCTCTGCCTTTATACGTGGTTGCCGTCCTGCGCGCTTGTTAGATTAGTTCAATGGAAGCAGACCAAAACTACGACTCCCAGAATGCACCCTTGGATTATATAAAGCCCAGGCTTAGGGACATAGGGCTGTGACAAGATTTATTTACTTTTATTTATTTAATGTAATTTTATATGGTGCAGACTTTACCCAAAGGTGTCAGAGCGCTCAACAAAAGAACCACGTACGTTACATAAAGAAATTGACAAACTTACACGTTACAGATACAAACGAGATAGATGAAAAAATAAAATAAAACAATAAATAGCAGTCACACAAAAATCAAAAACACAATAGGATTAGGATCGTGCAGGCATAGATTACATATTTTACAACATTGTTAGAACATCCTTGAGGGGCATGAAAAGGGATGTATTAATTCTTGAAGTGTCTTTGGAAGAGAAGAGATTTGAGGTCAGTTTTGAAAGTACGGGTAGAGGTGGTGGTACAGATCAGTGGAGGAAGCAAGTTCCAGATTATGACCCTATTGCCCGAGAAGTATTGGGAAATCGATCTTTCTGTTTTGAAGGTGGGGGACTCAAGCAGTAATTTTTCCGCATTACGTAAAGGTCCAGAGCCTCCAAAGATTTTAAGTTTATTTGCCAGGTATCGAGGGAAGGAGGTGTGCAAGGCTTTGTGGGTGATACAAGCAAGCTTGTAGATTGATCTTGCTTCAATGGGAAGCCAATCGAAGAGTAAAAAGTATGGGTGTGACTTGTTCACTTGGCCCCAATGACAAAACAAGCCTCTAAATGGAGTACGGATTTGAGAGGGGAAAGGTGAGATTTAGGGAGGCCAGCCAGCAGAGAATTGCAATAGTCCAATCTAGAGAGAACTAGAGTTTAGACCAAGGTTTTTAGGTCTTGCTCCAGAAGGAAACGTCAAATCCCCCAGAGAAGGAGCAGTTGCTAACATGCATTCTTTGCAATGGAATTGATGTGGGACTGTAGATTGAGCCTTTTGTCAAGAATAACACCAAGGGATTTAGTGATGTCGACAACTATAGGTTTGTTGTTCAGTAAGTTCAGTTTATTCATCCAAGATTGAACAGGAGGAGAAGAGAGTGAGGTAGTGAGAAGGAGGAATTCAATTTTGGAAGGATTCAGAATGAGTTGATGAGCTAACATCCAGTTCTGCATAGAGCTGAGTGTAGAGTTGAGGGTTGAGATGTCGTCTGAGGAAGACACTTCGAGGTAGATTTTGGTGTCATGAATATAGAGGTGATAAAGTACCCCAGATTTCCTTACGAGATTACCCAAGGGTTCCAAATAAAGATTGAACAGTGTGGGTGCGAGTATAGATCCTTGAAGGACGCCATGATCTACCGCCATTGAAGACGAAAGGCTGTTGGCTATTGTAATCACTGGAGATCTGTCCGAGAGGAATGAAGCAAACCATTTAAGGACTGTGCCTTCCAAGCCCATTCTCTGTTTTAAAGTTTTTAGGAGAGTGTTGCGATTAACAGTGTAAAAGGCTGCAGAAAGGTCTAGAAGAATCAGAAGACAAGACTCCCCTAGTCAAGTACACGCAGGGCATCATAAATCACTTGCAGCAGGGCTGTTTCAGTGCTGCAGTCTTGCATGAAACCAGATTGGAATTCGTCGAGAAGATTGTTATCCTTAGTATGTAGGGAAAGTTGTTTCGCTACACATCTTCCTGTGATTTTCGCAAGAAAAGGGAGGTTGGTGATGGGCGGAAGTTGTTGAGGTTGTTCGCATCAGCTGAGGTTTTTTTTTTTAGAAGTGGTGCAACCAGTCCTGTTTTAAGGGCAACAGGAAGGGAGCCTTGGCTAAGGAAGAGGTGGACCAGACTGGTCTATTAGTAAAGAGTGTGGATGCACAAGTTACTACTTGTATAACGATATATCTGTAAGAGACATTAGTTAGTGATAGATTCCTTACCTTAGAATATCCCTAGGCGTCAGACTGGATCCGTAAATTTTTGCGTAGCAGTACCCTTGCGCGTCAGTAGGCGTCATCTGCGGCTCCGCGTCCG
The DNA here is from genome assembly GCF_964263255.1 of Lissotriton vulgaris. Classification (NCBI taxonomy): domain Eukaryota; kingdom Metazoa; phylum Chordata; class Amphibia; order Caudata; family Salamandridae; genus Lissotriton; species Lissotriton vulgaris. Next base: position 603,374,823 of record NC_141695.1, on the reverse strand, counting down.
TCGTCGGCGCCGTGATGACGTAGTCGGTGTACTTAGACGCCGCCTCCGCGTGCTGACGTCAGTTCTTAGACACAGCTTTTCCGCGCCAGGAACACAGAGCAATGCTAAAAACCAACACTGTTGCCATTGAAACTAGGGCCCTGAAAGAGGATGACCTTAACCCTAGATATCGGTTCGCAGAACGGGGAGGATGGGTGGGTCGGTAAGGAATCTATCACTAACTAATGTCTCTTACAGATATATCGTTACACAAGTAGTAACTTGTGAATCTGAAAGAGATATGTTAGTGATAGATTCCTTACCTTAGAATAGATACCCCAGCAATACCAACCCCGGTGGTGGGTCTGCGAACCAATAATCACACCAGAAAGTCCTTGAGGACTGAACAGCCAAAGAAGCCATCCCTCCGGACTTGGCTGTCCAGGCAGTAGTGTCTTGCAAACGTGTGCAGCGAGGCCCACGTAGCTGCCTGACATATATGTCCTGCAAGGGGACTCCTCGGCCCAGGGCAGTAGTAGTCGCCGTCGCCCGAGTGGAATGGGCCCTCAGCCCAACAGGAGGTTCCTTATTAGCCAAAGAATAGCACGCTTGGATGCACAACACGATACACGAGAGATGGTCCGCTTGTGCACCGTCTGTCCTTTCTTAGAGCCCCCGTAACCAACAAAGAGTTGGTCATCCACTGGCGTGTGCGATCCAAATAGAATGAGAGCGCACGTTTTGGGTCCAGACGGTGGAGCCGCTCTTCCTCCTTTAAGGGATGCAGAGGCAAAAAAGAAGAAGGGCAAGGTGATAGACTGCCCGATGTTGAAGGCTGTCACCACCTTGGGCAGGAAAGAGGGTTTTGTCCGCAACACAACCTTTTCCGGATGGACAGAAAGGAAAGGAGGCTTAGAGGATAGAGCCTGGAGCTCACTCACTCTCCTGGCAGAGGTGATGGCAACCAGGAAAGCAGTCTTCAGAGTAAGAAGGCGGATAGGACAGTTGTGAAGTGGCTCAAAGGGAGCGCACATCAGAAAAGTAAGAACCAGGTTCAAGTCCCACTGAGGCATCACGTAGGGAACAGGTGGAAACGTTTGTGTGATGCCTTTCAGGAACCGATTTACAATAGGGGACTTGAACAAAGATGGCTAATCAGGCAGCCTTAGGAAGGCTGAAAGGGTAGAAAGATAGCCCTTGATAGTGCCCAGAGCAGAGCCCTGCTGGGCAAGAGAAAGAAGGAATAGAAGAACCTCAGAGAGAGGGGAAGAGAGAGATCCACAGCCTTTGCTGTGCACCATGCCACAAATCTGTTCCACCTGCAGGCGTATACCGACTTTGTGGAGGGACGCCTGACTGCCAGAATGATGTTACAGACTTCAGGAGGCAAGTCAAATGGCTTCAACTGTCGCCGCTCAATCTCAAAGCATAGAGGTGGAGACTGGACAGGTTTGGGTCGAGGACCGTCCCCTGCTGCTGCGACAGAAGGTCCTCCTGAAGAGGCAGACGAACCGGGGGATCGACTGACATACTGAGTAGCTCGGGATACCAGTACCTTCGTGCCCAGTCCGGAGCCACAAGGATGACTTGTGCCCAGTCGCGCTTGATCTTCTTCAGCACTCTGGGCAGAAGTGGTATAGGCGGAAAGGCGTACAACAGACCGCAACTACACTCGCAACGAAAAGCGTCTCTGAGCGAGTGCCGCCTTGGAAATTCCAACGTGCAGAACTGATGACATTGCGCCTTCTCTTCGGTGGCGAATAGATCTAACCAAGGCTCTCCCCACTGCTGAAAGAGGCCTTGCGCCACATGCGAGTTCAGACACCATTCGTGATCCATCTCTCACCGGCGGCTGAGTTCGTCCTGTGAGAAGTTGGCCTGAGATATGATGTTCACTAGTTCTAGTGACCACCTTGTATCAGTCCAAACAACCCTTATGGTGATTGGTTGTAAGTCAACCTTATAGACCAGCTATCCTAGTGGTAGCGTGGACAAAGCAGTCTTAGGCTAAACTCTTTTGGCATGTGAAGCCAGCTGTATTACCATATGTAACCCCCTTGAACACCAAGTGAAAGGACACCACACAGGATATATATTCAAAATATGTATGTAATTATTACTACAAATAGTCCCCTGAACTCTTTATGAGCACAGAAGCAAACACGTTAAAACAATACAATTGATAAGTATGCAAAAGTGGCACAATTATGGATAGGCCCGGGTGGCCCCAAAAACCATATACTAAAGAAGTGGTATAAGTACCACGAGTCTAAAGGAAGTAAGGCCTAGGGCCTGGGGAATCGCTTGGGCTATGCTGGACTAACACAGGTTAGGAACTAGGAGGCCCACGGGATCTGGTTTGCAGTGCGCAAAGTAAGAAGCAGTTCACATTGGAATCAATGGATTAAAAGTATTAAAGGTGAAGGTAGGAAGTCTTCCGGTCAGTCTAGGACTTAACCCTTTTGAATCTGGACACTAGGAGTGTTAAAATACTCGGGGGCACCGGAGTGCCAGCGTTACCTCACCCACAGGAAGCTGGTGCAGTGGAGCCAAAGTTTGTTGGGATTCTGCAGGGGTCCAGATGGAGCCTTGGAGTGTTGATGCTGCAGGCGGCCTGATGTGAAGAGTTCCGGTGGATCCAAGGGTGGATCTGAAGTGATGAAGACCTAAAAGCAGAGGGGACAATGTTCACAGTCACTAGCCAGTGACCGGCGTGGAACCAGGAAGGAACCAGGCGTTGTCGGGTGCCAACAGGTGATGTCGTGTAGCTTGTCTCTTCAGCAGCGTGGACTAGGCGACGATGACGACGACCAGGAGTCACTCACGAGCTGTCCCACGTAGGCTCTAGTGGATGGCGGTGTCGGCTTCTTGATCGGAGCAACAGGCCTTGGCTAATGCAAGCCATGCAGGAAACAGAGAAGGCTTCTCACTCTAACCAGCAAGGTCACAGGGGTTGCTGCTTTTGGGAGCATCAAGGGTCGGTCTGGAGCAACCAGACCAGCTTTTGAAAGTTGTCGTTTGGTCGCCAAAATGGCCACTAGCCAACGGACTAGTAAGCGGAAAGGCGCGTCAAGTGGAACAAAGCAAAAGGCCCCCATGCAGATCTCGTGAGAGCTGGAGGGCTGGTCCTTGGTGCAAATGTAGCTCAGTGGTGGGGCTTCTCAAGACCCCAAGCACAGCGATGAGGGTGCCTCAGGTGCTGCGCAGTCAGCTTCTCGTGGACTTTTCAAGAGGTCCGGTCCCACGTCTCAGGTCGCCCCCACTCGTCTCAGCTTTGCAGGGACTGTGGATCGGGCTGTTAGATGTCTGGGAGTCTGGTTCTTGTCAGGCTCTGGGCTCGGGCGGGAGGCGGCAGCAAAGCAGTTGTTGATCGCTGAATGGTGCCTGTATTCACAGGGTGGCGAATCCTTGGCCACAAGGGAGATTCTTCAGTCTTCTGAGCAGCAGAACGTCGAAGGTCCAGAGTTTCTTCTTCTTGTAGTCGAATTTCAGGGTAATCTGCCGTCTTGGGACTCAGCTCCTACTTTCAAACCAATTCTAGGGGCTGGACTACCTACTAGGTCCCACCTGTGTGTGGGACCAGGAAGGGGGGTGGTTACACCCCCTTTCCTTTGTCCAGTTTCGCGCTGGGGCTGGAGTGCCCCAGCACCGGTTTGAACTGGCCTATGCAAGGGGACACCTTGTGTGCCCCGGGCATGCCTGATTCTATTCAGCCCTACCTATCCAGATACACAAAATCCTATCTGGAGTGGTGCTAGCACCTCCCAAGGCAGGAAACCCTTTGTCCAAGCCTCCCTCACTGGAAGGACTCCCAGCAGCAGGAGGTCAGACTTGTGTCTGTGGTGGCAGCATCCATTTTGTGATGCTGAGGCTCTGTTTAACTTTAACCGGGGTTCAGGTTCTGTACATGTTGTGTCCCTTTAGAAGGGTGGAGTGCTACCCCCGTCGCCAGAATTGCCGAGGGGGTAGTATTCCTATTCGTATGACACCTTACTCGATATGTTTTGATAATGTCAATCCAGAGTTAGCATTTGACCGCAAGGTTCATAATGCACTTAAGAGTATATGGTATGACGCTATCAGGAAACAGCTAAAGGACATGGTTTCGAAAGCTGCAGACAGGCTCAGCTCATGCTAGAGCACCATCTCGCACATAACCAAGCACTCTGCCTCTAGGATTGATAAGGCCCGCCATAGGAGTGACTTATAGGTTACTGTGTGTCCTTGTATATGTTAGATTTAGAGATACTATACCTAAAGCAAAGGGTGATTACACCACCTTGCCCCAGCTGAGTGATCAGCCAGTTGTGTCAAATAGTAAGGCCAGGCCAGGGGTGCCACAATACGTGCTGCAGCCCCTGGTAGGCCTTAGATGCACCTATGCCCTGGGTACATAGGGTACACTGTACAGGGGCTCACAGGGTGATCCATTTTCCAATTGGTATGTACCTAGAGTACATGGAGTCCATTTTACCAGAGAGAGCAGAGGGCCTGGGGTCCTGAATAGCAGGGTCCCAGGTCAACTAAGTCGAAAACAAGCTAAACACTAGGCAAAAAAGTTGGGGGGAACCATTGTCAGATGTCCACCTTCTTACACGTCCGCCCTGGCGTTCAGAGAACCTGCCAGGTGTTGAACCACCAGGGCCACACCCTGATTTTCCAGCCACTGCCAGAGGCGCAGAGCCTCCTGGCAGAGGGTCCACGACCCCACCCCGCCCTGTTTGTTGCAGTACCACATGGCGGTGGTGTTGTCCATGAACACCTGCACTACACTCCCCCAGACAGAGGGGAGGAATGCCTTCAGTGCTAGACGAATCGCCCGCAGCTCCAAAAGGTTGATAAGGAGCCGGGACTCCGCCGGAGACCAGAGGCCTCTGCTCTCCGCCTCTCCATGTGGCCTCCCCAGCCCTGGAGGGACGCGTCCGTCACAACTACGTGCTCCGGTTGGGGAAGGGAGAGGGATCTGCTGCTGACCCAATCGCGGTCCGTGAGCCACCACTGCAGCTGTCTTGCAGTGCCCTCCGAGATCAGGACATGGTCGGACAGGTTGCCCTGATGCTGGGCCCACTGAAACTTCAGGTCCCACTGCAGAGCCCGCATCCGCCAACGGGCGTGATGCACCAGAAGGATGCAGGAAGCCATCAGCCCCAGAAGCCGCAGCGTCAACCTGGCCGAGACTCGGGATAAAGGCTGAAAGACCGAAATCAGAGCTTGTCTATCCCAAACCCGCTGTTCGGGTGGGTAAACCCGAAACTGCGCCGAGTCGAGAACCGCTCCGATGAAAAGGAGCTTCTGAGAGGGGCACAGGTGTGACTTCCGCACATTGATGGAGAACCCTAGCTGGTGCAAGAGGTCTGCCGTCGTCTGGAGGTGGCTGACGACTGTCTGGGGCGAGCCCGCCTTCAACAATCAGTCGTCGAGGTAGGGGAAGACTGAAACCCCCAACCTGCGCATATGAGCTGCGACCACCGCCATCACTTTTGTGAACACCAGTGGGGCGCTGGTAAGGCCGAAGGGGAGCACGGTAAACTGAAAGTGCTCGTGGCCTACGGTGAACCGCAGGTAGCGCCGGTGGGCCGGCAGGACGGGGATGTGGAAATAAGCGTCCTGCAAGTCCAACACTACCATGGCAGCTAAGACCTGAGCCAGAGTCAGCATTTTGAACTTCTCCTTCCGGAGGAAGCCGTTGACGTTCCGTAGGTCCAAGATAGGGCGTAGGCCCCCTTTGCCCTTCTTGGGTACCAGAAAGTAGTGGGAGTAGCAACCACATCCTACTTCTGGCCCAGGAACGCGCTCGATGGCCCCCTTGGCCCAAGGCCTTGGCCGCCCGCGTCAACACCACACTGTAGGTTGCCCCTTCCTCCGAAGCCACGGTAGGAGGCGAGACAAAACCAGTGTCTGGCGAGGTGTTCAGACCACTGGCATCCCCAATTCCACCTGTACAGTCCTCCTGGGACTGACACTCACGTGTCAGAGGGTCTTCAGACCCCTCCCAATACTCCTCATCACCCATCCCCTGTTAATCAGGCTTGTCAAAAGATGGGGCCGGCTCGTTGAAGTAAAACTCCCCAAGCGGCGTAGAAAGCGGCGCCCAGCAGTGCCGTTCCGACGCCGGAAACGGGTCGAGAGAGGTATCGGGGACGGCGCCGCCCGAGGACGGCGCCGGAGGTGACACCTGTGGGACCGGTGCCGGTGAGGTCGTGAGGTCAACCGGCAACGACCCGGATCCAGAAGCGGATCCAGTGGTGCCCTGCGGCGTCGGGGCCGAAGCACCCTACGGCGTCGGGCTGAAGCACCCGACCCGCTAGTGCCCCCAGAAGGGCGAGGGACCTCATGGCCATGAGGAAGCGCTCGATTTCCTCTGGCTTCGCGTGCTGCCCAGGGACAGGATGGTGTGGGGCAGGCCGCGACGCCTGCAACTCCGACAGAGCCGCATGGGCGGTGTCACCCGAAACCCCTGCCCCGTCGCGCGAGCGTCGGGGGGAGTCAGAAGAGCGATGGCGTCTCTTCGACTTCTTGTGCTTACCTGACGACTTCGACCCGAAGGAGTGATGTAGACTCCCAGAGCTCTGATGGCTCCGATCCCGCGACCGGTCCCTAGACCTCCGTCCAGACCGGGACTTCTCGCGGCGCGGGGCCGACTGCCGGAGTTCGAGCCGCTTGCGGGACCACTCCTGCCTAGCTTTCGAATTCAGGGCCCGGCAGTCGGAGCAGGTCTTGTCGTCGTGGTCGACGCCGAGACAGTGGAGACACCGACGGTGAGGGTCCGTGACCGACATTAGTCGGTCGCAATCCTCACAAGGCTTAAAACATGGCATCCCTATCGGCACCGTCCGGAGTCGAGGACTCAAGAAAAATGATCAAAAGGGATCGTAAAAAGTTTAGTCAAAAAATGACTAAGGTACCACTTTTTCCGGATCTGCGCTGCTGGTGCGGAAAAAAGAAGAACTGACGTCAGCACGCGGAGTCGCGTCTAAGTACTCCGACGACGTCATCACGGCGTCCACGACACCGACGACGGATTCGGAGCCGCAGACGACGCCTACCAACGCGCAAGGGTACTGCTACGCAAAAATTTCCGGATCCAGTCTGACGCCTGGGGATATTCTAAGGTAAGGAATCGAATACTAACCTGTTTCTTTCAGATAATGTCATCTGTATGTCTCTTCATGCCTTTTAGCATAGGGAGACTCCTACTAACTGTGTGAAGACCCTAGTGTCTCAAATAAAAAAAGTCATCTAATGCCGCCTTATGCAGTGTAACCCCATGATATGCTGCTGCTCTGGAAATCACCTCCAGATGATAATATTTCCTATCTGGAGCTAAAGGTTTTGCAGGGTATAGGTCTGGACCATTATCCATGGGTGGATCAACATTATATTCACCCCACGGATCTGTAGGTGAAGAGACAATGTTATCATCATCATCATCATCATCATTATTATTATTATCATCATACCCATCTCATAAATCAGGCTGTGTGTTATGTGCAATGGATCTAAGCCTGGCAGTATTGGTAAAGGTGAAGTTGGTGGAGAGGATGGCAAAGTAGGATAGGACTTAGAGCAATTATTTTTTTTAAGAAGAATCTTATATACAGTGTCCTCTGAACTTACTTTTGTTTTGGAAGGAGTTTTGGCTATGTGTCTGGATTGACGTAAAACGTATTCTGCCTTGGATCCAATCTGTCATTCATAATGTCTGAGACTGGTTCCAGGGGATCAGAAGTATCTTCTTTCGATTTAGGTGCCAAATGTTTTGGAGCCGAACCAGAGTGGTCTTTCTTGTCGTTGTAAGCGGAAAGTTAGGACTCCGAAGCGGCCTTCTGTTTCGAAGCGGAAGATTTCGGCTCCAAAGCAGACTTTTGTTTCAAAACTGAAGATTTTGCCTCCGAACCAGATGTGTCTTTTGGAGCAGAATATTTTGAGTCCAAAGACGGTCTGTCTCGGCTCGATCCCGAGCCGCAAGGCTTGACCACTTGTTTTGGTGCCGGGCCCGAGGGCGTCAGTAATGCTGGCTCGGTGCCGACCAAGGCATGACGGCAGAGATGGTGCTGAAGCTTTATGTTTGGTAAAAGATACTTTTTGGGGTGCAGGGGTTTTGATATTCATGACACCCTGTTCTGCTTGAATGTCTTCTGACTGCAACTCGATCGTGAGGTCGGAATCGGATTCTGGGACCAAGAAGCCTCCTCTTCTTCTGCAGTGGCCGATTCTTCATGTTCGGATTCTTCTTCGAAGATATCCTCAATGTGTTGACTGCCTTGACACTGCATTTTCTCATTGTCGAGCCCAACGATCTCGAAGAGTCTTTTTTTACCTGAACAAACTACATGCCTCGCAGTCTTCTAGCACAAGTTACAGACCTGGTGTAGATCGGTGCAAGGGTACTTCGAGTGGCACCGAGGACACAACTATGATATAGTCCGCTCCATCGGCAGAGGGGTAGATCGACAAGGCTAGGCCTTAAGGCCGCCCACAATGTTTTTGACCAAAGATGAGACTTTTCCGATCTAATGGATACACAGAAAGAGGAAAATGCATATGATAACAATATCCTCGAGGGAAGAGTGGAATATACACCGAGGGGAACCCAAAGGACAGTTTCAAACCGGAGTGCAGCAATACACGTCCAAACCCGATGGCGGAAAAAGAAAAATCTAATAATGGAGTCGATGCCCATGGGCACTATCACCGAGAGGAGGAGACACCTTACCTCGTGACTAGGAAAGACTTCTTCGAAGAAAAACAACTTGCAAACATCCAGACCCAACACTAGATGGCAGGAGTATGAAAAGCATGTGTATCTACAACACAGTTGTCTCAAACAGTATATTACTGGAAATGTCCAATTAAACTGATCAATGTTGAATAAAAAAGTTTTTTAAAAAATGAATATACACACACTTATGTATATGAAGGACACTTTTGTTTTATGGTATTCGTGTTATGACCAAGATTTAACAAAATGCACACTGACTTGTTTGAATGAATCGACTTTTTAAATTAATTAAGTGAAAACAGTGCACTAAATGCTGATGCCTACAAATAAAACATTGAATGATCATATGACAAATTTGTGACCTATATTACTAGATGAATAAAGGTGTTAGAATGAAAAATGGAAGCACCTGCATTGGTTCCTATTACAAATTGACTGCGATCCTTGGACAGTGGATTTCATACAAAGCTAGCACCCACAAGCTGGTCTGAAGCACTTCTGCTAACAAACCATTAATGAAAGAGAGGTGTATACTGATGATTGTGGGGACATGACTGCAAATTAATTTAAACTACAAAGATCATAAAAGCCTATCGCCCCAAATATATTTTGCTCAAACTATACGAAGATCTGTCATGGTATGAAGAGCTCTATCACAATATATAAAGATCTGTTACACAATATACAAAAATATGGAGCACACATATTGCTGCAATATTCAAAATGCATAAGGTTTTCAAGACAGGTTATCGAAATATTCAATGTTCTTCTATATTATACAAAGGCCAACCACAATAGACAAATGTATGTCCTGATACGCAAAGGCTAAACATGACCTGCAAATGCCTGCCGCTGTATATGAAGGCAAGTCATGGTTTACAAAAAGGTCAATTTACAAATGTCTGAGCCTGTATATTTATATATGTGATGCTATAGAAATGTAAGTTGCTATTAATTGTACAAAGGTCTTCTGAAATTTCAAAATGGTGATGATAATATGCACAGGTAAATAAAAATTGTATAATTTTATTTTAACAATACGAAGGTATCTGACATGCTATATAAAAATCTGTGTCAACGGTCATATAATAGGCATGTTGTTATGATCTGCTCTAAATATAATAATATGCAACACAAGTTTTTAAGTCCAATTTTAAAACGATTGAATTTTACCCAGGTTAGACCCGCTTTTCAGCACTTACAGCTGTTAAATTCTCCTTCAGTTTGCTTTTTTATTGTCTATTTTCTTACAGGGGTTTTAAAATAAGTATGGAAATGATTGTGAGAAGTTGGCCTGATATATAGTGCTCACTATTCTAGTGATCACTTTGTATCATACCAAACGACCCTTATTGATGATTGGTTGTAAGTCAACCTTATAGACCAGCTATCCTAGTAGCATGGACAAAAGCAGTCTTTAGGCTAAACTCTAGAGGGCGTGTTAAGCCAGCTGTTTTACCGTCACATATACCCCTTGAACACCAAGTGAAAGGACACCACACCAGTTGTTATGAAAACAAGCATTGGAAATGCAATAGGTCTCGCATTAGGAAAGTTTGAGCGATTGGTATTGTAAATGACACTTTTTTTATTTACATGTTGGTTTTGAAAATAGCAAAATTAATAGCTTTGTCAGTTACAATGTCAATAGTTTTAACTTTCGCAAATGTGACACACACAGATAAAACGAAAGGTTTGAGATATTAATTGAACAAATTCTGACCAAGGACTTAGAACTGTGAGCCATATGGTAACCTCATTGGATGGCTTTGAATGCGGACTACAAACCTTTCAGTGGAGTTTTATTGTGTTGCTAATTTACAAACGGCAGGTGTTGTTGCTATCACCACACTCTCTGATAGTCTATATAGCAGTTTAACTTTGTGCACATCCACCAGAGCCCAGGTCAGTTACTGCTGTCCAAGGTAGCACAAAAATAAGTTTTTGAAAGAATTGGAGATGCACTGATTTATACCAACAATAATTTATGTGCAAGATTCCATTATTTGCTCCTTATTCAATTTTCTTTATTTCATATTATGGGTTCCACACATGGCTTGTATCAAAAATATCCTTTTATTTGCAAATTTTCATGGAAGGTAAAGCCACAGATTAGCCAAGGCCATTCCTAGCATTAGGAACACGGTATTAGCAATGGGATGAGCCCTCCTAAGCCCAAGGAAACAACATGTATGGGATTCATGAAAACATGATATTGTTCTTAGCCTGTTCTTTTTTGCCCTTTCTGTCTTTTCATGGCCGATTTTCAGAAGGTGACCAGCTGAGTTCGTTGTGGATTGTGTGCTGCATATATGTCATATTCGCCTCCACTTTTGTTTCGATGGCTTTACCACTGCTTCTTGGCAGTAACAATAGCATGTCCAGCAGAGTGGAATTCCCACAGTTTACAACTGGCAATTTTTCTACTCATGGCAAAATTTACTATATGTGTAGCAGGCATTTTCAAATGTTCTATTGTTGCGTCCTCTAAAACATACCCTCAATTTTCTGGAAACAAAAATGATTACTAAAGGCTTGCTAAACATAAATGCAATGGAAAAATCTACTGGGCGGCAGTGGTGTGATGAACGCAGTAACTGGGCCGGGCTTATAGCTTTTACCAGTGCTTAACTGCTGCAGGTGAAGGATACAGAAGCTCAGTTTGAGAGTTCAAGCCAAAGTATTACTCACAACAAGAGAAAGAAGAGTAGCAAACGGAGCAACCCGGAAGAAGAGTGCAATATGAAAACAGTGGCAAATGAAGAGAGAAGGGATGATTAGAAAAAACAGCAAAAGCGAGATAGAGAGACCAGAAGTAGTGGTGGAAAAAAGACATTGGGTAGAAAGAAGGCCAGGCTGCTTTGCAATCCACTGCACAGCATTAGATGTTATCGGAGGAGTCTGCTTCATACGGTACACCGAATTCCTGTCTGGATAGCCATTTATTGGTGCAATGCATTTTGGGAGCTGTGGTCCTCTAGTCCAGAATTTGTAATACAGCGCTACATAATAGTAGATTGCGAAAGCCTAAACCGGGCTGTGATATAGTGCCCGGGCCCGGGTGACATGGGATAGTCTGATAAGTTCAGCGGTCACACGCCAAGCCAGTGTACCATGGCCTGACAGGGCATCGATCCAGCCTATGCAAGGCTTTGTCTCGAAGATCCAGGCGACGGAACCATCGGACTGAGGGATGCTGCCCTCGCTGAGATGCTAGACGCCCTCAGGAAGGAGATTAACAAACTTTTAACGGCGAAGCGAGACTGGTACAAGTGAAGAAAAAATGGCGACAACGAAATCAAAACCAATTCGAGGGGTTCGAGGGGTGATGCGTTGAGACGCAATCTGACCCCCTCCACATACACTGAAAGCAGACAGTTGCCTGCCCAACACTGTCTAACACTCAGCTAGTAAGAGAAAAGGCACAAGACACAAGGTGAGCGCGAACCGGTGACTAATCAGACTGCAGAGCTCACTGAATGCAGACCACATATAATCCCCCGCAAGTCTACGCACCAAAGACAGGAGGAGCGGGTGAAAGTGCGGGCAGACCGGCTACAAGGGAAAGAAAACAAGAAGTGAGGGGGCGGGAGAGTAGGCAAGGCAGGCGCGAATTTTACCGGAAGATGTCAGAGCGATCTACATCGACGCGACATGGCAGGCAGGGGAGGGGGCGGAGCGGGGGTGTGGGAGGAGTGCGGGAACAGACGGCGAGGGGAGGAGAGTAGGAGGAGGAGAGTAGGGGAGGCACGGCCTAGCGGCCGTGCAATCAAGAAGTGAGGGGGCGGGAGAGTAGGCAAGGCAGGCGGCTGGGGGCATGTGCATGCGCTTTTAAGCTCAATGCGCATGCGCATTGAGCTTAAAAGTCACGGGCACTGCAAGGAATCGCCACGATTCCTTGCAAGTTGGATAAAGAGTGGATAAGCCCCCATAGTCTCGCTTGCTCGATGCGCATGCGCATCGACAGGCGAGACCTAATAAAGGATATTTATTTATAACAAATCTATCCTGAACTCTTTATGAGTCAGGGAGCTAAGCACAATACAAAACTCTTAAGAAAATACTTCAAGTTGCACAATTTACACAAATGCCCGAGGGGCACGAAAAACCATATACTCTAAAAGTGGAATGCAGAATACTAGCAGGTAAGTAACAAGATCCAGAGGCTTCAGGATCGCTAGGACTACACTACTAAACACTAAGGTTAGGAGCAGGAGGCCTAGGGAGCACTCTCACGCGGGATGCGGGACAAAGTCTATGGAGGCTAGTATTTCTAAAGTTACTGTTTCCGGACGAATCCGACTAGGTAGACTAAAAAACGAAAAAGGATCTGGACACTTTGATAGTGAACCTGCGTTGGAGCACCGAAATGCTCGGGTTACCTAGCCCAGGGGCTGCGGCTGCATAGGGTTCAAAAGACGTCGGGAATCCTCGTTGTAGTCTATGGAGCCTGAAAGAAGAAGTTGCTGGCAGGCGACCAGTGAAGATGTTCGGTGTGATCCAAGCCTGGATCGGTGATGGAGACGACCTGAAAGCAGAGGGGACTCAGTTCTTAATCACTAGCCAGTGATTGTGTGGGCACCAGGATGGCACCGGATAAAGTCACCTCGACCAGGTGAGTGGGCGACGCTGGACTCTGCAGTCACACGGACCAGGAGGCGTTGTCGGCGACCAGGCTGGAGGTGCGAGCTGTCCCACAAAGGTGTCTGCTGTCGGCGATGCTGGTCCCAGGATTGGGGCAACAAACCTTGGCAAAGGCAAGCCCACACGGTGGAGTCAAGATGGTGTCTGGAATGGACCATGAGGGTCCGGGGTGCTCCTCTTTTGGAAGGGAGCAAGGGCCAGTGTGGAGCAACCAGACCAGCGGTGTAATCGTTGTGGTACGTCGTCAGGAGGGCCACTAGCCAGCGGGCAAGTGACCGAACAACGAGGTGAGCAGCAAAGAGCAGAAGGGCCCCACGCAGATCTCGTGGATGCTGGGGGGCTGGACTTCGGTGCTGGAGCTGCTCAGGGTTGGGGCTTCTCAAACCCCAGTGCACTCACTCGAGGATCCCTCGGCGGTCGTGCTGGTTAAGCGTCGTGCAGTTTCAGAAGATGGCCGGTCCCTCAGGTCTCGTCACACCCACAAATCTCAGCTGGGCTGATGATGCAGGTAGAGGTCAGGGATGCCAGGGAATCCGGGTCTCGTCGAGCTGGGCAGTCTTGATCCGGAGGATGGACGTGCAGCAAACCGCGATGCTTAGATGGTGCCTGCGGGTGCAGGGTGGCTACTCCTTAGCCACAAGGGAGAGTCCTCAAAGAAAGTCAAGAGTTCCTTTCGTAGAAAGTCGTTCAAGATTCAGGATGATCTAATTTGGGAAGGGGGCCTGCTCCTACCTTTATTCTAAGAAAAGGGGCTGGCACGCGACTAGGTCCTGCCCATGGGTGGGACCAGGAGGGGGGTGGTTACACCCCTCTCCCTTGCCGGACTTTCCCCAGCTCAGGGGCTGGTGTGCCCCTGGAACTGGTTTGAGCCAGCATATGCACAGTGAGCACCGGGGTGCCACTTGCAGTCACCTTCCTCTCAGCCTTGCCTACCTGGGATACACAAAACCCTTTCTGGGATGGTGCTAGCACCGCCCCTGACAGGAAACCCTTTGTCCAAGCTCTCCTCGCGGGAAGGACTCCCAGCAGCAGGAGGTCAGACTTGTGTCTGTGGTGGCAGCATCCATTTTGTGATGCTGAGGGTCGAGTTAACTTTAACCGGGGTTCACAGTTAAATACATGTCGTGTCCCTCTAGAAGGGTGGAATGCTAACCCCGTCGCCAGAATTGGCGAGGGGTCAGTATTCCAATTCGTATGACACCTTACTCGACATGTTTTGATAAAGCGATACCAAAGTTGGCAAATAACCGCGAGGATTATAATGCACTTAAGAGTATATGGTACGCGTTATCATGGAACAGCTATTAGGACTTGGTTCTACAAGCTGCAGACGGGCTCAGCTCATGCCAGAGCACCATCTCACATATTTCCAAGCACTCTGCCTTCAGGATTGTTAAGGCCTGCCATAGGAGTGACTGATAGGAATACATGTGTCCATTTTAGGGTTAGATATAGGGATACTATATCTAAAGCAAAGGGTGATTACACCACCTTGCCCCAGCTGTCGTGCAGCCAGTTGTGTCAGATTTGAGTGGCCAGCCAGGGGTGCCATAATACATGCTGCAGCCCCTGGTAGGCCCTGGGTACACCTATGCCCTGGATACCTAAGGTATGCTGTACAGGGACTGATAAGGTGGCCCAGTACCAATTGGTAAATGCACCTAAGGTACATGTGAGTCAATTTAGAGAGAGAACAGCTAGGCTGTGGGTCTGATTAGCAGGCCCACAGCCAGGGAAAGTCGTAAACCAGTGAAGCAAAAAGCAAAAATCGGGGGTGACCATAGGATTGCAGACCCCACTCTCCTACAATGATGAAGATGAACTGTGTACTAGTTTAAATGCCTTGACTTTTATGATTTTATTCTTAAAATCGAATAATGATTATGAACTGAACTGATATAATAGTCGAGGCATGATATGCACACGTTTATTGTGATGTACATGCGTCATGATATGAAAGCAATGCCAATATGCAAATGCATTCCAAAAGGTATTAAACTTACCATGATAGAAAACTACATTTTATAGTATTTACTGTACATGGGTAAATAATACTTGTGTAAAAGATATGCAACAGTCGGCAGGGATTTGCCATGATATTTAAAGACCTGCCTGCTGATTATCGTACAAAGGACAGTCAAGATACACAACATTTTATTGTGATGTACACATTTGCCATGAAGTGAAAGACATATATGCAAATGTCTACTAATATATACCAACAATTTTCATGATAGAAATCGACTTTTTACAGTATTTATGGCTCCATCGCAATCTACAAAGATAAATCACAGCAAGAAATTGTTTGTAATGAAACAAAAAATGTCTATCATGTTTCATACAAATCTGTCATGGCACAGATTTCTACTTACAAGCTCCTGCAGCTTGAGGAAAGAGATGTTGAAGATGTCCACCTTCACTGTGCTGCAGAGAGAGATACCAATGTGAGATCAACTGGACAAACTAGCCAGTTTAGAGACGGCAGAGGTAAACACACCCTTAAAAAGGGGAATGATCAAGGGGCACAGTGTAGCATAGCAGAATGGAAAGGGCATACATACAGCAGTGCCTTAACTACCAAAAGAGTTGGACAAGCAAAAGGCTGGCATGAACTTAAAGGCAGAAATAGAGAATATTGGATGGGGAGAGCTTGAGGCTTAAGATGGAAGCGAAAGGTACAGAGAGGATAGAGCCTAATGACATTCAATCATTTTTTCAATATAATTATTCTGTATCCTTACAGATGGGCCAACACTGACATATTCATTTAAATTCTCAGAAAACCAATGCTTTCAAAAGTCCAGTAGAGCAGAGCCAGAGACAGTCACACCAAGCTGTTAGAATTATTCCGTTTTCAGTGCACACAGATTTATGTAAGGACAAGGGTCCAAGCAAGTCCCTGACGCTCAACACCTTTCATTTCTTCTGGCTTGCCTTACACTTGTCTACCAGTGGATTCAACAATCTAGGAGTCTACTGGAGGTGCTCCATGATTTTGCTTGATGTTCAACAGTAGCCCTCAAGGCCTTCTAGCCTTCTCTCTCAACAAACGAAGTGATGTTTCAAATGAACAAAACAACCAGAATGTATTAATAGACAAACAATAATCGACTTATTCGCTAGGGCTTAAAACAGAAAATACTGAACTTTGCATCCAGAACCGAGAACTCAATTCAGTAGGCAATGTCCTTTTGATCAGTTGGTCAACTATTTGTCTATACCTCTCCACCTATCCCATCGATATCAATAGTTATCCTCAAACTACAGAAGTCAAAAAACAAAATTATTTTAATAGCACTAGATTGGCCCGGGACAGTAGTGGTACCGTTACCTTCTAGCTGTCCCTGTTGCATCACAAATGTTTACCAGGTGCTGGACTTCAGGGCCAAATACATTATCATGCTCTTCAATCGTTGAATTTGGCAGCATGGCTACTAAAATCAGATAGTATGGATATTTAAATCTAACCCCTGACTGTTTGAATATTGTAAAGGTCTAAACTGCCTTCTACAAGATCCTGTTGTGTCAAACCAATAGTCATGATTCCATTACTGGTCAGGAAAATGTTACTGCTATACTTGATTTATCCTGCAAAATCTAAGCTACAAATGTTATCATTCAAATACTTTATTAGGTAATTACGACCATAAAAGTGTAGGTGCAAACAATACAAAGGTTCATTGATACCAGAGTAGCAATAGTACAATTTTGTACAAGATTTGGCTGTCATATTAAAAACATCTTAGTGTAGGTTTTTAAAACAGTAATTTACAGTAAAAAGAAGAGTAAACGTTCTGGATAATATTACGTAAAAAACTCACATGGTGATTACAATATAAAATACAAATGCAAAATAGTGCAAGAGTACAATACAGCAAGTATAGCAATAATTCATTCATAGATTAGCAGCCAATAGACCAGCAAATTGCTCCGACTAACTAAAAGAAAATAAACAAGCATTTACAATGCAATAGGGCTCGCAGCATTAAAGTTTGAGTTATTGGCATTGTGTATGACAATGTGTTGCATAAAATGTTTAGCAAACTTTGAATTTGTGAGCAGTGAGAGTGTGTGCAAGAGAATGCTGTTCTTGAAAGCAGTGTGGTAGAGAGTGAAGGAATTTGGGTGACCTGAGCAATGTGGATGATGCACCTCACGCACGGGGCTGATGCAGTTATTATTCACACAGCTCTAATGATGCACCTCAGCACGGGGCTGACGCAGTTATTATTCACACAGCTCTATTGATGCACCTCAGGCACGGGCTTACAGCTGTTATTATAACACTTAAGGGAGGTAGGTATTCCCCTCCGACATCAGATATATGATCTATAGGTCACAGCATTCTAGGTGTAACTCCAATGGAAGTCGAAAGAAGTCTCAGGGCGATTCTATTCAACATAAGAGAAAACAAAACTTATCGTGGGGTGGAACTTCTGTCTTCTGAAGCCTGCGCCCACGGAGTGCTTGCCAGGAAAAACATCTATGGAAGAAAGTTGATGCAATGGAGACTACTTTAATGCTGGTAAGAAGCGGTCCGGACCAGGAGAGGCTGCGGCAACGCATGGCACTGTGTGGGGCTCCCGGGGAAAGGTAGAATAAAGGCGGGGGTATACCTTTAACTGTGGTGCACTAAACAAAGGAATTTAATCTGCGCAGAAAAGCAAGAATCTGTTTAGGCATGCCGTGTTAGGGGCAATAATGGGTATATTTTAAGGGACAGAGAATTCGCCGAAGTCTCGAAAATATGTATGCTGGGTATGGCACATAAATCAAATGGAACCGGGATGTGGCATGGTCAGAAACGCGCCGCAATGGAGGAAATGCAGGCATTGGATAAACGTGGCGATAAGGAGGAAGCCGTGACTTGGCACGAATGCTGCTGCTGGTATGAATGGATTCACTTACTGGCGGCGCCTTGATTCGAAGCACCATGAGAGGTTCCCACGTGGAGAATGGCGTCTCGGATGCGCTGTGAATTGAGGTTAATATCTCTGTGTGGGAGGGGGGCCATCATCCTCTTTGGTTTTTCTTTGTATGCTGGGTATTGCACATAAATCAAATAGAACCGGGATGTGGCATGGTCAGAAACGCGCCGCAATGGAGGAAATGCAGGCGCAGGATAAACGTGGCGATAAGGAGGATGTCTCTGTGTGTGCATGCGTGTGTGTTGGAGCAGCTTTCCAGGAGACAGGAGCTGGCTACAGCGAGCGCGTTCTCGTGCGCGTGGCCCGCACAAATCACATTCTGGCAGAGGAAATGCGCGCGGCCAGGTGCTGTCTCCTCGAAAGCTGAGCCGCTAACAATAGGGTCTCTAGCGAGACCGCGCTTCGCGCGGTTAACGCCACGAGCCCTAAAAGGGGGAGGGGGATTTAAAGGATAAAAAGTTAATAAATGCAAGTTAAAAATGATCACAAACAGTTCCAGGGAGCATGCTTTAGCTCTCCTTTAGTGCATGGCACCTGATGATCCACATTTTCCCTAGAAATGTTGCCACTGCACAGACCATTAATGGCCTGGAGTCTGTTCTTAAAATATGAAATGCTTCTTGATGGCACCGGGTTCCCATCAGCCTACAGACAGGTGCTAACCATTTAGATCTCGGGAAAATATATAGTGGGCACACGAAGGGTGTGTGTTTAACCATCTTAACTGTCCCAGGGCAACCTGGACAATGCTGTGCAACCATATAGGATCGCTGCCATGCCACTGTGAAAGAATTCAGTGACACAGGGAGGCAGCCAAATCTAAATTGTCTGTAAAGCTTCCTATCTTGTGGTGTAGAAATTACCTCCATGTACTGTTCAAATACACCTACACACTCAAACTCCATGAACTCTAATGATAGGCAGCCAGCAGAAGATTGGGAAACAGTTGTCTGTGCCACCCAATTCTAATAGTGGGTCTTTACAACTTCTCTGCTGGGCAGAAGGCTAGGATCCGAAACATCCCACAAGGTTCCCAAGCCTATAGCAGAAAGCAGTGCCTGGGCTTTGGTGCACCAACCTATTTTTTTAAGCAATCTTCGAAGGCTACAGCACAGTAACTAAGCTCTGGTGTTTGTTTGAGTCGCAACCAGAAAAGAAGGGAGTCGAAGCCTTGCTGTGTCCACTATAGGCGTTCTACCCATACCCAATCTTAAAGGGATAAGCGGAGTACTCTGGGGAAGAGAGCATAAAGATCTTAAGAACTTATTTTCTGTGTGTAAAAGGCCCTCTAGTCTGTCAAAACCCCAGATTCCCGCCCCGTACAGGGCAGAGGCTACCACCTTCTGATAATATATCTGGAGCAGGGCTGCTATTGGTCTGGTTTGGGAGGCCCTGTGCTCTTTAATCAGTTACCCAGAGGTTTTATTCTGCTGTAATTTCCTCTTGGCAATGTGGTGCTCCCATGCCATTGTCTCCGAGAGGATCTCCCCCCGGTAGTCGAAAGTGCCCACTCTCTCCAAGGGAATCCCCCCCCCCCAACGTCAGTTTGCCTTTAAACAATTGTGGGGGTTCATCATCAGAAAAATAGGTTTCAAGGTGTTAACCTCCAGGCCTCTCTGATTACAGAAGGCCACAAATCGATCAAGAGGGAGTTGAAGAACACTGAGGGTCTTGGAGACTACTAATGTGTCGTTCGCAAAAAATAGGGTAGTTACTTTTCCACCCCCCCAGTGTAGGAGCATCAGCGGGGACTTCCTCCAGATGTTTCACCACACCGTTGATGAAAAGTGTAAACAGGATGGGAGCTAAGACACATCCTTGTCGGGCCCCACTAACCACTTTGATTGGATCAGTCAATAACCGTTGATCCCCTAAATGAGCCCTTGCATAGTTATCCTCATGCAGCCAAACAACCAACGCAAGAAGCTCCGATGGTAGGTCCAATTCCTGCAACACCTGCCATAATTTGGACATGGAAATGAAGTTGAAGGCCAACTTTAAATCAATAAAAGCAATATAAAGACTTGCTTATTTAATGTTCACTGTTTCCCAGACCAATAAAACAAATCTGAATACTTTGTCGATGGTGCTGACTTTCCTCCTAAACCCAGCTTGGAATGGCGCTAGGATGTTATTTTCCTCCATCCAATCTGTGATCTTAGACAGAAGAGCACGGGAGAAGACCTTCTGAGCTCCATCGATTAAGCTAATCAGTCTGTAATTAGAGGGCAGTGTTCAGTCACCATTTTTGAAGGCCAGTATTACTTCTGATCTCTTCCAAGACGGGGGTAGAGGTGCCCCGGCGGCGATTCAGTTTGCAAGTGCCCAGATGTTATTGGTCCAGTTGGCAATATCATTGAGGAAGAAATCTCTAGGAGATCTAGTGTTCGGCAGCATCTGCAGGATCTGCAATGTTTGCCTGTGGCCCAGCGAGTACAATTTAAAGCTCTCTCCCTTGCGCACAGGGCCCTTCATGGTCATGGTCCTATGTATCTTAGGAGGCGTCTCGCCCTGTACGTACACATTGATATCTGCGGTCTGCTTCTTTACGCCTGATGGTAACTACGCGTTTCCGTAGAGCCTGTTTGGGAGGCCAGTCTCTTTCTGTTAAAACAGCAGCTGCTTGGAACTCGCTCCCCGCGGATCTTCAGCTTACTCAAGACTTCCAACTATTTAAAAAAAACTTAAAGACGCATCTGTTCAGTCAGCTATTCTAATTGGTTTCCATCTGCTCCGCCCCAGTTCACCCCGCGCCATGACACTCCAGAGTATTAGTGCGCGATACAAGTTTTCCATAACATAACAAAGTCTCCAGGGATGCCGTCGGGACCAGAGGCTTTGTTTCCAGCTGTGGAAATTACACTTTGGTTAATTTCAGTTATGAAAAATAACTCACTGGACCAAGTGCTAATATATTCATATGAGGGACCTTCAGTGGTCGGCTCTGCTGATTCAGTACATACAGCAGAGAAATGGTCAACCCAGGTGGCTGCAGAAATGTTATTGGTAGGGGGCTTAGGTCTTTCGGCCTCTACCCTCGTGACCAACAACCAGAATTGTTGTGAATCTTTCCTCTGGCAAGCGTCACAGATTTGTACCCATCGATATTCTGTCCATTCACTATTTCATTTCTGGGCTGTCTTGTAGGTCTTCTTAGCCGCTCTTATCTCTGCGTCACTATTTGTTCTAACCGTGACTGCCCGTGATTTCTTGCAATCTTGGTTAAACCAAGAAGATTGTGTGCAGGCACTGTGCATCTTACGTTGGAGCCGGCTTAGCAATATGAAAAAGGAGGCTAGCTGCTCAAAGAGAGATGTATGCATGTCTGTAATCTTTAGAAGCTCCTCCAGTTGCTCACGCAGATTATGACGATTTCTAATATTATCAAGTAGTAATCGCTTCATTTCATCACACTTAGAGGTGTCCATTGCTACATGCGCCGATTTCAGTCGCCTATTATCGTTCATGGGACAGATCATCTTGGTTGATAGTTTGCTGTCGGAAGGGCTGCTATATTTGGTCCAGGGTGATGACATGGCAAACTCAAGCAGGTTGTGGTCACAATCTGTAGTCGTCCAGACTAACATATCTAGCACACCGGGCCATAGTCTTACATCTATCAATATGTAGTTGATGTGGCTCGTATTCACGGTTCTGTTGAAAGTGTTCACCCCTATCCTGTTGGATTTGGGAGTTCTTTTGCTGCCCATAGCCCATACTCGGGGGTTATAGCTTGGAGCTGCAGAACTGGTCGCGTCCATTTTATAATTGACTGTAGGTCAAGCGCGGGAACAGACCAAAACTCATCTGTCCGGTCAGTGCTGGCTAGGTCTTCGGAATCAAGTGGTTCGAAGGTAACATTAAAGTCTCCAGCTATTATTAGTGGAGATGGAGACTCTTTTCTCAAGACAATCTTGCAACGCTTGAAGTGTTGGGGAACTACAACCTGTCTTTGTGCCAAGGGCATTGACGTTAAATAGGGCAACAGACATACCATTTCTGCCCTTAGGGTATACCTCTAGAATATCAGGACTGTTAGTCTTGATCACTTTTGTGGTACATTGTAGATCAATTCTGATTCATATCAGGAGCCCTCCAGCCGGACCACCTGGTCTGTTGTTGACTGCTGGGCACCATAAGGTGATATCCAGGAATACAAACAGGTGCAATGGCCCAGGTTTCGTGTAAAATACAGATATCAAAGTGTTCGATATACTGTAGCCAATGAGGGAGTGCCTCCTTAGTTCATATCCCAGCCACATTCCAAGATAGTATATGAAGTTCAGAGGTCGAACCTACTAAGCCAGGGTTAGCAGGGTGATGTCCATCAATTGCGCATCTCGACTGTGAGCTTATGAAAATGGCTTGTTGGCTAAGGCTTGCCCAGAGACTGCTGTTCATAGGCTGTGGGTAAACAAAGGCCTCGGAGCTAGAAGACTGGGGTGCAGCTAGTGAAGGGTCTTCATGTAGCCTATCATTAGGGGCTGGATGTTATCAATAAAGGTCCATTTGGCAGCTGTAACTGCTTACAAGTGTGCACAACAACAAATATCCTTCTTTAATATTCCTGTAGTGAAAGACCTTCTAAAAGGTTTGAAGAAGATTTTCCTCCATTATATAGGGCATCACCTCAATAGGAGATGAATTTGGGATTATTAAAATGAAATGCGTTACTTACCTGTAACAGCAGTTATCCAGTATTGGTGTCTTTCATGGATTCACATGCCTGAATCATTCCCCGTCGTCGAGACGGGAGCCTCCGGTAAATAAAAAAGTAATGTCTTATAGACATACATAGAGAAAATAGGCCTAAGGGCCTCCCCTTAGTAGCCTTTCTTAGTCCTTATGTAAAAAGGACCAAACTCTCCTAGTCAGCCAATCAGCTCCGACCTCCCTCTAGAACCTTCCTGGGAGGAGCCTCAGTCCCTCAGATTTTCGTACGCACCCAGCTAGGTAGGCGTAATGTTGTTAGAGAGGGATGTGAGTCCTTCCCGGGGAGGCGGGAGGGTTGCATGTGAATCCATGAAAGACACCAATACTGGATAACTGCTGTTACAGGTAAGTAACGCATTTCTTATCCAGTATTAGGGGTGTCTTTCATGGATTCACATGCCTGAATCAGAATAGTTAGCAATCAGATATGCACATTTGCGATGTAAATCAGCTCTGCAGTCATGTTAGACAATGCATATATTATCACATATAGTATCACAAGAGCAAGGAATGTGCATACCTGGACGGCGGGATGTAGGAAGGCTCACCTCACTGAAAGAGATGGCGAAGCCCCGCTGGACCCGCTGCCGCGTCTTTCTGAAGTTCGAAATCCAGGCAGTACTGTCTGGAGAAAGTGTGCGGTGACTTTCAGGTCGCCGCTCTGCAAATGTCCAATATTGGCACCTCCGCGAAGAGAGCTGCTGACGTGGACATTGCCCTGGTGGAATGTGCAGTGACGCGAAGAGTGTTGCTGACGTGGACCACGCCCTGATGGAATGTGCAGTGACCTGATCAGTTAAAGGCCGTCCGGCCTGGTCGTGGTAGAATGCAATCGCTGATGAGATCCATCTTGAGATGCTTAGTTTCGTGAGGGACAGGCCCATTCTTGGCCTGCTGTATGCCACGAACAGTTGTGAAGAGTATCTGAAGTCTTAGAGTTATCTAGGTAGAACCTGAGCCATCTTTGAGATTTAAAGAATGTAGAGCCCATTCTGCTGCGGTGGAAAGGTTCGCAAAGAAAGTTTGAAGGATTACTGGCTCATTGAGATGAAAGTCTGAAGGCACTTTTTGGAACGAATTTTTGGGTTCGGACTCAGCACCACGCCATCATTCCTGAAGTGCATGTATGGTTCCTGAATGGACAGAGCTTGAAGCTCGCTCACTCTTCTGGATAGAAAACCGTCAGGAGCTCTCTGACCCTTAGTGTGGATTTTCCCCGAGACATACTTTGGGTCAGCTCCGTGTACTGGTTCAAACGGATGTTTCATGAGCATGTTAAGAACCACATTGAGATGCCAGGAGGTGGCAACCTCCTTACTGTCGGGAAAGATCTATATAATCGTTTTAGAACTTGCTTAATCAACCCGCTTGACCAGAGCGATGGGCTCGTTGGAATTCTTATATAACGAGATGACGCTGTTAAGGGTACTGTAATGGAGGAGTGGGTTAGGTCCGACTGTGGTAGATGTAATCGATAAGGCAATATTTGCACCAGTGATGTGGGGAAAAGCATATTTCCGCGGCTACGCCCCAGACACAAAGCGCTTCCCTTTCCGGGAATATGTTTATGTGCTATCCGCACTTGCTCTGGTAAGAATGTCTACAGTCATGTGGATCATTCCGATTGTGGAACTCTGAACTCAGGGGCCAGGCGACCAACCTGAGAGACTTCATACCCTGATGTTGAACTGCCTTATCGTTCATAGTAAGCAGAGATAGATACTGCCGCCGGTGGATCGGCGGCTCCAGGGATAGGCGGCGGAGTTCTGTGAACCAATGTCGCCTCGGCCCAATTGGGGCTAGTAAATCCAGAATACAATAGGCGGCGGAGTTCTGTGAACCAATGTCGCCTCGGCCCAATTGGGGCTAGTAAATCCAGAATACAAGGCTCCACCATTCTTGTCTTGAGGACAATGGGAGCATCGGGAATGGTGGAATGCCCACGCAAAAACAGTGCGCCATGCGGTTGGAGATGCATTCCCCAGCCAATTTCCGAAGTGTGGGCATTCGGCGTACATTCACGTCGCAATTAGATCCATGTGCGGCGTGCCTCATCCGGAGAAGATGTGGCCAATGATGTGTTGGGCCAGCTCTCTGTTACAATGGTTTCTGCCTGCTGAACGCATTGGTGAGCCCATTGTTCGTCTTATTCCTGGTAGGCAAGCTTGAAGGGCCAGGAAGGCCGCCAGCAGGTTAGTCCGATTGATATGTAGTGTCTTCTCCATAGGAGACCACCGTCCACCTTATGTGACAACGTGAGGAACCGCCGGAAGTAGGAGTGACCAGCCTTGAGACAGTGTTTGAGAGGGTATTCCCCATTGTAGGATTCCGGCCATGTGCGGAGTATCTTTTATGTGGCAAGATGACCCTGTGGAATGTAACCACCGCTTCGATAGCGCCTCTTGTAGAGGTCTCGTTCGTAGTTGAGAGCGAGGGGGATACACGATCACTCACCGATGGGAATGCTTGTGGTGACCGTGTGTCCAGGGTATACCTAGGAAACTGAAGTACCTAGGAAACTGATGTAGTGAGAAGGTTCCAGGACCGATTTTTCCTGATTGAGGATGAGATCCAAGCATTGAAAACTGAAAGCAGGCGTTGGGAGACCTGGACCGTCTTGCAAGGATGAAGCCTTGACCAGGCAGTCATTCAGAAACCGAAGGACCTGGTGTCCTAGTAATGACGCCCCCAGGGAACGGTATTTCGTGAGTATGTGTGGCGCAGACTTTAGCCCGAAAGGCAGAACGCGAAACTGCAAATGTCCGGCCACTACTGCAAATCGTAAGTATTTTTTGCGATTTCTGTGAAGTGGGATATGGAGTTAAACGTCCTGTTTGCAGGACCTCATGGATTGCCATGCGAAACAACTGTCTCTTGTAGGAGTGTGTTGAAGTCTCTGAAGCCCAAGGTTGGTCTCCACCTCTTATCTTTTTCTGGATATAAAAAAGGGAAGCGGGAACAAAAAAACCCTTTTTCCTTATGAGGAGGAGGTACTCTCGCTATAGCTCCTTTGAGGAGGAGGAATTCTCGCTATAGCTCCTTTCTACAGTATAACCCAGACGTAGATGCAGCTGTACCTTTTGATATCTCCGCTGTCCGTTCCCTGAGAAGACAAGTTCTCAGAAGAGGGGTGCTTGTTTTGCTATTGTTGGCGACTGAAGGCCTTGCGGTCTACTCTGGCCTGAAGAGCAGGAAGATTGGAATTGATAATGTCCTTTGTGGGAAACCCTTCTTCTTCCTCCCTTTGTACTAAAGGACTGGTTCATATACTGAAGAGTGTTCAAAGTTCTCGCATTGTCTGCCTCGTTAACTAATCGTGCCAATAGTGACTGGCCCTCATATGGCCTGACCACAACCGTCGTTTGCACCTCAGGACGGAAAGGGCCCTCCTTGGATCCGCGAGACTGCTGTTTCAGCCAACTGGCGGAACCCTGTCATAGCGATGTACTTCCGCAGTCTATAGTTTAACGCCGATGCTTCACCATGTAGCGGATTCCATTTTACTTCCACTTCGGATGAGCCTGGCAATTCCGACTGGTATGGGGTCAGTGAGGCCACAATTGTCCATGCTAGCGTACCAAGAGCGCTAGAACCGTCACTGAGGAAAACCTGTTCCTAAGGTTGTCCCCTCTTAAATCCTCCGTATCAGGAGGAGGTGACCTCTGGGCCGAAGGATCCCCGGAGTTTTTCTAGGCCGCCCGTGTCACTACGGAGTCCGGCATAGAAAGTTCCTGTTAAACACGCCGGTGTGAGGGATCACTAGTGATACAGAGGAGGGGTACTACCTGACCCGTACCTTTTCCGACTATAGGTAATTTATGTTTATGTTTATGTTTATTAAAACTTTTATAGCGCGCTCTGTTACCACGGGGTATCCTGGCGCGGTGAGTGAATTGAGAACATAGTTGCTGAGTCAGAGCCTGGGTGAACTACAAGAGAGGGGCATTGAACAAGTGGGTCGTAAGATCTTTCTTAAACACAGAACTTTATAACCAGTATTGACCTCACAGCCTTCTTGAAGGTGTCTCTGGAGACGTACAAGAAGCAGGCCTGCTCTTGAGAGGTCATCGAGGTCTGAAAACGTTGAGTAATTCTCCATACCACCTTAGAAGAGATTCCAGAATTGGTGGATTTCCTCCGTCGATGAATTCGTCGACGAGGTTGCCGTCATAGACAATGCCATCGCAGACGAGCAGTCATAGATGACCATACCCCCTTTAGAAGAGAGTACAGAATTGGCGGATTTCCTCCTTCGTTGCGAGTCCGTCGGCGAGATCTCCGTCAGAGACTATGTCGTCGTAGACGAGCAGTCATAGATGAGGCCGTCGTAGACGACTGCATATATGCTCCGTCGTAGATAAGGGCGACGACGCCGTCGAAGACTAGCCTTCGTAGCTGAGGCCGTCGTAAATGCGGTCATCATAGACAAGACCATCCTAGACGAGGCTATCGTAGACGAGTCCCTCGTAGGCTAGGCCATCGTAGACGAGGCCCCCGTAGGCTAGGCCCGCGTAGATGAGGCCGTCTTAGACTAGGCCATCTTAGAGAAGGCCCAGGTCGACTAGACAGGTTGTCATAGACGATGTCGTCCATGACTATGCCGCCGTAGATGAGTCCTCGAAGATGAGCCTACGTAGATGAGGCTATCGTCGATACCATAGACAGGCCGTCGTAGGCGAGCAGTCGACTCTTTAGACTAGCCTTTGTAGATGAGGCCGTCAGAGACTAGGCCATCTTAGACTAGGTCGCCGTAGACGAGGCCACCGAGCACTAGGCCTTCGTAGACGACTAGGCCATCGCTCACTAGGCCTTCGTAGAGCAGGCCATTAGACTAGGCCATCGTAGACTATAGAGTAGGCCATCGTAGAGTAGGCCATTGTAAACTAGGCCATCGAACACTAGGGCTTCGTAGACTAGGCCCTCGTAGACTAGGCCCTTGTCGACGTTGTAGACAGGCCGCGACGCGCCCACGAAGATGCGCCTTCGTAGATGAGGCCAT
This sequence comes from Lissotriton vulgaris, assembly GCF_964263255.1. Lineage (NCBI taxonomy): Eukaryota > Metazoa > Chordata > Amphibia > Caudata > Salamandridae > Lissotriton > Lissotriton vulgaris. Next base: position 603,346,838 of record NC_141695.1, on the reverse strand, counting down.
CCTTGAAACCGTAGGCAGGCCGTAGACACGCCGTCGTAGAGGAACAGCCATGTAGATGAAGCCATAGTCGATATTCCTAGAGGTTGTCGTCGATGGTTGCGTGTCCGACGTCGACGGTCTCGTCGTCGACGGCGACGGTCTCGTCGTCGCCGGCCCCTTCGTCGACGGTCTCGTCGTCGATAGTACCGCCGTCGACGGCCTCGTCGTCGACAGCCTTGCCGTCGACGGTCTCGTCGTCGACGGTCTCGTCGTCGACGGCCTCGTCGTCGACGGCCTCGTCGTCGATAGTACCGCCGTCGACGGCCTCGTCGTCGACGGCCTCGTCGTCGACGGTCTCGTCGTCGACGGTCTTCCCTCGTCGTCGACGTCATTGTCGACGCTGTCGTCGCCGTCGACACTCTCATCGTCGACGCTTAGACAAGCATTGTAGATGAGCCATATAGACGCAGAGGCTGTGGTAGCAATGATGATGTTTTTGACATCGATGGCTCCTTAGGCTGTACTTCGGGTAGGAGACGCCCTTCTGAATGATCCTATGATCAGAGGAGGCGATTTAGACGGCTCATACGTCGTCATTGTTATCCGACATTTCTCCAAAGGCAAGTCCTTTACTCTCCTTTTTCACAGAGTGGGGAGATTGTTGAAGGACTGCGCCCGGAAGACCATGAGCGGTCTTTTTTAGGGCCTTCTCAGGATGGTACCCTGAGGAATGAGTCTGAGGAAATTCTTTATCAAGGTCTCCTAGACTTTGAGGGCAACACCTCATCCCAGTAACTGGAGAAAATAATAGCCTCCTTTCTGGCCTTAACCATATTAACAGCCTCTCTTCACGACCCTTCAAAAATCACTTGAAAAAGTGCAACATACCTTTTGGTCTGTGAGTGTGAGGAACAGAGCAGAGCTACCTCTTGGAACAAGAAGTGCAGGCTCCAAACAGAATTCTTCCGTTCTTTCCCTTGTTATACCTTCTTTATTTGAGATAAAGAATGTATGTGAAGATAATCCATAGTAGAAAAGCCAAATTAAGTGAAAAATACACAGAATCTGAGCAGAGCTCAGAGGAGACTCCCTAGCACAACGTGCGGTAGAAAATCTGAGGGACTGAGGCTCCTCCCAGGAAGGTTCTAGAGGGAGGTCGGAGCTGATTGGCTGACTAGGAGAGTTTGGTCCTTTTTACATAAGGACTAAGAAAGGCTACTAAGGGGAGGCCCTTAGGCCTATTTTCTCTATGTATGTCTATAAGACATTACTTTTTTATTTACCGGAGGCTCCCGTCTCGACGACGGGGAATGATTCAGGCATGTGAATCCATGAAAGACACCCCTAATACTGGATAAGAATAAGACCCCCTTTTACACCTTGTACACCAATGTACTTTATCTTTACAACATCTGTCATTGAAAACAGCTTTCTGTGTAGAAATTACATCAACAAGAAGGGTAAGTGATTTGACTACCAGCGCTAGAGCCTGTCACAGTTTTTCATGCTAATAGGGTAGTCTTAAGAACTTAACCCTAGTTTTTATCCAAGCTAGATCTGATTTCCGCAATCTGTCTATTATACTTCCTACTTTCTTCCATAACTCGTCTACACCAGCTGAGAGACCTCTACATTCTCTAGATGTTAGAAGAGTTCAACACTTTTAGTTGCATAAATCTAAAGATATAAGCCAAACTAATCAGTTATTTGTAAACTAGCATCCTATGAGGCAAGGTCTAGTTACTTCCAAACCACCTATTACTAAATGCCTAGTTGCATGTATTTCTTTCTGCAATCAGCTATCTAAAAGACTTCTTCCAGGCCAACCTAACGACCATTTCACAAGAAAAATGTCTGCGGCCACAGCCTGGCTTAGACATGGCCCGATTTTGGACATCTGCAACATGGACGTCTGTACAAATGTTTTCTAGACACTGCTGTCTAGAAACAGACAATCAAGCAGAGGCTAAGGTTGGGCAAGAAAGAAAATGCGTTACTTACCTGTAATTGCAGTTATACAGTATTGGTATCTTCATAGATTCACATGCTTGAATCATTGCCCGTCGTCGATGTGGGAGTCCCATTGTACCACAGTAAAGTAGTATGTATAACTATCATAGGCTTTAATGTTACTAGGCTATCAGTTTAATAGCCTATCTATGTCCTTTTTAAATAAAGGGCCTTAACTTGAATTATGACAAATCAGGTGCTAGCACTTTGCCGCACAGCATACCTTCTCCAGTGGAATGCCTGCAAACACAGTGACCAAAGTGGAAACTGCTCATGTAGAATGTGCTCTAGCTTTCGTTGTTAAGGGTTTTCCCGCTTTGGAGTGGCAAAACTGAATTGTTGCTAAAATCTATCGCGCTATTGTTGCTTTCTTTACTGCAGTCCCTTGACAGCCTTGTCCGTAAGAGACTAGTAGCTTATTAATTTTGTGTATCTGCTTAGTTCGTTGGAGGTAGAACCTGAGACACCGTTTAATGTTGAATGTATGGAGAGCCCTTTCAGCTGTTCTAGCTGGATTGGGGAAAAAAGTGCTAAGTTTGATAGGCTCATTGAGATGAAAATGATAAGGAACCTTTGGAATTAATTTTAGATTTGTTCTGAGAAGTACATAGTCTTCTGTGAAACGTAGAAAAAGCTCTTGTGTCGTGAAGGCCTGTATCTCCCTTACCCTTCTGGTAGAAGCGAGAGTGAGTAATCGAGCAACTTTCCATGCGAGAAACTTTAGGTCAGCCTTATGAATGGATTGGAAAGGTTTCTTCATTAATTGCAAGAGGACCACATTGAGATGCTATTCTAGGGGAGGAGCTCGCACAGGTGGGAAAGGTTTCAATAGCCCCTTCATGAATTGCCTTATTACTCTTGATGATCAGAGAGCTAGAATCTGTGTAGGGAGTTGGTACCTTGAAATGGACGCAAGGTGAACTTTGACAGATGCATGAACAAGGCCTGACTTGGCAAGCAAGAGAACATAAGACAACATCTGTCCAGGAGAGTCTTCAAACAATTGCAAGTCATTCTGCGGACACCATGAACTGAATATTTTATATTTTAACTAGTACGTTTTATTTGTGCCTTCAGACCTTGCTTTGAATATGTCTCTGCATTCTTGAGTGATGTTTAAGTCTCGGACTCTTAGAACTTCCGTGCAAGTGGAGAGAGGTTGGCTCCAGATGTAATATCTGGCCCTGGGACTTAGTCAGGAGCATTTGCGTTGCTGGAAGTCGTATGGGTCTTTGAGAGGAGGATGAGCTCCGTAAACCAGTGCTGCCTAGGCCACCTGGGAGCGATCCAAATGAGGCAACAGTGTTCTGCTTTAATTTTGCTAGGAACCTTGGGAATTAGGGGGACATGAGAAAAACATATGCATAAATTCAAGGCATCTAATGGAAAGGTCATTCTCCCATGACCCTGGTATGGGATATTGAGTCCTCGACGGACCCTTCAGACTGAATCCATTGCAGCTGTAGTTCTTCCTGCAGAGGTCTCATCTTGAGGCATGCCAGCGCAACTAGGTTGATTGCTAAGAAATCATGCCCAGAAGAGACTTGAACAACCTCACTGAAACATACTTTTTTCTTGAGATTTTTTTAAAGCAAGTGTGCTAGTCTCGTTTATCTTTCCCCGGAGAGAAAGGCTTTGTTCCGAGTTGTATCTAGGTTTGTTCCTAGAAACTACATCACACGACTTGGAGTAGTGGAGAATTTTCATTGATTTACAGTCTTACAGCTTTAGAAATAGCGTCAGGCAGATTTTTATAGCTTTGGCATTTTCGTTGAAGCTTTTAGCAGCCAGTAGTCTAGGTAGGGTAATACATGATGACCTTGTTTCCTGAGAGCAGCTGCTTCCGGGGGGCTGACTTGAGGTCGAATGGGAGGACTATGAATTGGTAATGGGTATCAGCTACAGTGAAAATGAGCTATTTGTGGTACTTGGGATGAATGAGGATATAGAAATATGCATCTTTCAGGTCCAGAGATGTAATGAAGTCTCCCTAGTTCAAGGGGTGAAGGATGTCGGAGAGAGTAATTATCCAAAAGGATTGCTTGTGGAGGAATTTGTTTAGCTTCCCGAGATCTAGGCTGAGTCTCCATTTCCATGATTTCTTGCGTATGAGGGAAAAAATGGGAAGAGAATCCTCTTCCCTCTTGAGCAACCAGAACCTTCTCTTATGCTCCCATGGCAAGCATTATGAGGACCTCCTTTCTCAATAAGTAGAGACGAGGGGGTGCGCTCCCCTTGGCGGAGTGTTTGGTGATCTTTCTGTAAACTCCAGTCTATGGCCAGAGGTGACTAGGTCCAATATCTACCTGTCTGAGGAGGTGCTTTCCCAATGATGGGGGTAATTGGAGATATTTGCACCTTAGTGTGAGAAGGTAGTGTAACTGGTACCTGGAAGAGGTCACTCTTTGAAACCTGCATCCCGGCTTTGAGGTGGTGGCTATCTTCGGGGGACCTTGCAGAGAGAAACTAGCTGTGGATGGCTGACGGTATGTTAGAAGTTTGTATGCAGACCTGTATGGTGGCTGGTAGGACTGGTAGTGCTGGTAGCCACCCCTGTAGGTTGAGAAACCTCGCCCTCATGCCACCCGAAAGGGCAATTTCCTGTTCCGGAGGGATGTGCCTGTGTCAGTGCATGTCCTAATGACAAGAGGAGAATCATAAATATTCCTGCAAAACAGTGTATCCCCATGTAAAGTATTTAAGATTGTCCTTCGGGCCTAAAAGAAGAACTCTCTTTAAGTCATCCCTGGCATCTTAAAACAACCACGTCTGCCAGCTGATGGAAGACTGTGGAGGGAATGTCCATGGCCCAATCTATAAACTCAGAGGAGGTATGTTCGACCTTCTGTAAGATCTTCTTGGCTTCAGGTCTTCTGTCTTCCAGGATGAGGTCAATGATGGAACCGATGTCTGACCACATCTGCCAGTCATAGCGACCCAGAATAGCCAGGGAGATGGCTGCACAAGTCGTGATGGCAGACATGGTGGAGACCCTATTGTCGATGTTCTCTAATTGGCACCATTCTTTGTCCGGCAGTGCAGATATAGGAGGACAGGTTTTTGGATCTACATTGTGCCATTTGAGAAATGACAAAATTGGGTCTGGGGTGTCCCATCAGGCATGCAGGGGAATCCTTTGGGGCCCTGTAAGTCTGGTCAATATGAGGAAGGACAGCCTCCACTGGGAGGGATCTTCATTATCTTGACACCCTCTTGGGAGACTTAGTCGATGATGGGTATTGCCTGGACTAATTTTCTTTTCTGTTCCTTGAAATCATAAAGGCAACAGTCAGACAGTTGACCGATATATAGGGAGGTGAAACCTGGTTGCTGCTATTTCCATGAGTTTATGAAAATCGCTGATGTCCTCTGGAGAGCTGTTAGACTCTCCCTCTTCTGTGGACTCTCGCAGCGGTGTTACTGGTGAGGTCGAAATCAGCAGCAGTCGGGTGCTGAGAACTGCATCTCAGTCCAAGGTAAACATTAAAGTGATGGCTCCTCCACAAGCTACTTGGGGGGTAGGGGGGAGGGGGGGGCGTAGGGGGGAGGGGGGGGGGCGTGGGGGGGTGATTGGTTGAGGCCCAGGCAGAAGGTGGGGTCTCCCAGAAATAGTGGAACTGGTGGACGGTCAGAACATTTCTGAAACTGATGCGGCTGTCAATGGTGGTGCAATGCCAAGGAGAGCTCCAACAAGCAATAATACGTCTGGCTGTTTAATCAACCCTCAGGTGGGAAAGCCTTCTCTAAAATTGCTACGCTCAGGGAAGGCTTCAGCACTGCTCCGCTCCAGTGGAGCAGAGTCAGCTATCCCCCGTGCCTGATGGCTGAAGTTCTTAGTGCTGCAGTTAACGAGGGCTGGGGGGGCACGGAGGACTCTGTCATTAGTTCTACATCGGGTGCCTCTTCTGTGGCAGTGAGCTTGGTGGATTTTGTCTCTGATGAACCTCTACCTCTTCTATCCGGTGTCGATGGCAACTTGGCTGGAGCTTTACCTCCTCCTATTTCAGACTGTATTTCGCAATCCAAGAGGCTGAACAATGAAGGCTCTCCTGTTCATTCAAATAACACCCTGCTGGAGACTGGTCTGGGCGAGAATGGTAGCGGTTTGACAGGAAATGAAACCGGCAGCGGCAAGGGGGTAACAAACGCAGCTATGGAGCCAGGGAATGGCTCGGGCTCCCCTATCAACTACCTTTCATCAGGTCAGCACAGTGTTAATTTTAGCTTTAACAACAACAATGACGCTGCGTATAGTCCCAGGGATAATACTCCTGAGGAGGTGAGAACACCGAAAGGAAAAGGCCCTAAATCAGGTCAAACTGGGAAGGGTGGCAGAGGCCGTGGGAATGGCATCGGCACGAAGGCTCAGATTTCAGAGGCACTGGGACGATTGAAGGGAGCATCAAGCTCTACTAAGGTCGGCCCGGGGGTGAGCCCGCTATGGAAATGGGTGTCATCAAAGGGCGAAGTAAGATCAATTGTCTCTAGATTATCCAACCCGGGCACACAGGGGGCTTTGGTAGTCTCTGCCTCGCCAGATTCGATGGCTACTACCTCAGCTCCTACCCCTACAGCCCCTCAGTCAACTAGAAATTCTGATATGACCTTGGCTGGCTTACACAATTCGGACAGTGTGCAATTCTTGGCTCATGGTGCAGGTACTGACTCTGGTCAAAAATCTTCGCGTGGGGAGCTTCCCTATCCTAGGGGATTATCACCCTCTGTATTTAGCACTCCACCCGTTGTGTTTGGGCACCTTTCTTCCCCCGATGGAATATTGGCTACTGAAGAAGCTGGACCAGGGCCTAATTCTGAGCAGAATCACTTGGTGGGAAGGGACAGAGAGGGCGACAAGCCATTACTTTCCAGTATTATGCAGGCTCTCAATGTTCAGAGAGCTGAAGCACAAGCTTCAGGCAAGGGTGGATTGTACGGAAATCAAACAAGCTCTATCCGAGGTAACTGCCAAGGTTTCCCACTTAGCAGCTGAGGTCTCTGACCTGCAACAATGGGTGTCAGTCGTGGAGGAGGTCAATACTCACACGGTCAAGATGGTTACTTCACAGGAGTCACAGTTGGCCCCAAGCAGTATAAAATCTTGAAAATCGGCAGCGCCACCAAAATCTGAGGATTTTTGGGGTCCCGGAAGGGGAGGAAGGCTCCGACCCCCGAGCATTCGGCGTTGACCTATTACAGAAGGCCTTCCCTGACTTAGAAGACTGGGATATGGACACACAAGTCCAAAGAGCACATCGTCTTCCATTATTTCTTTCACCGAGCGCTCAAGCAAAACAAATTTTGCTAGGCCTATTTTGGTATTTTGGGGCAATTTCCTGCTCCGTCAGACTATTTTTTTTAAGGCTCGGCCGACTGCTCCTGTTAAAGTAGATTCTATGTCAATTTTTGTGAGGTCTGATCTTTGTAAGTCAACCATGGATAAGCGATGGCAGCTTCGCCAACTCATGGATTAATTTAAGTCTGTTTTCTCACAGGTTTTTTTTACGGGAGCCGGCTCGGCTTAAAATTATCAAAGATGGTAGCTCATATTTTTTTATTAATGAGCAGGAGGTAAAAAAAGCACTGGCTAATTGGCAATCCACCCCTAATGCTTGACTTGTACACCATCTGGGCTCGATGTGTGGGGGGGTTGACAGAAAATGCCATTCGGGATGTAAGGAAAATGTTTCTTCTTTTGACCTATAGTGTAGTCTTGCTTTTGCTTTCTGTTATTTTGGCGTTTTATAGTGGGCAAATACTTTGTTCTTTCTAGAGGAGGTTTCTTCTCTTCTTTACCGGGTGGGGTTGGATGGATGTGGCATGGTTTGGGGGCTTGGTAGGGGTTTCTGGGGGGGGGTGGTCATGACGTCCTTCGCTTGCTGTCAGTTTAGGACAGCCTATAATGGGGGTGATTCCTTTTCCAAGAAACGACGTGGGGGGTGGGGTGGGGGTTTTGGGGGAATTGGGGGGGTTAAATAGTCATGGCGCAGTTAAGATAGACCAGAAAAGGTATAAATATAGTATTAAGCATAGGATTGGGGGAAAATTACTTTTGTGTTTATGGATAGAGTACGACTCGGCAGCTCAGAATTTGTGTAATGTCAAGTGTTAAATTTATGAGTTGGAATGTTTGTGGGCTAAACCTGGCCAGTTAAAGGCGATTTGTAGCTGAAGAGCTTAAAGGATTTAACCCCCAAATAGTAGGGCTGGCCGAAACTCACATGGCCTATAAAGATAGAATTTATTTTAAATAGCTTGGCTAGGATTTGATTGTCTGCACGTCGCAGACGGCATCGATACCTGGGGTTGCCTTACTAAAGGATAAATATTCCAAAATTACCGTTTTACGTACGCGTGCCGACTGCAGGGGTAGATGGGCAATTGTTCAGCTCTCAATCCTCGGATGTAAGGTGACAGTATGTATGGTCTATGGTCCTAATGTTGATTCCCCTGAGGTTATTTCTTACTTAAATTCTGAACTGCTTGAATGGGCTGGTGATCTTACTGTAATGGGTGCTTTTAATTGCATTTTAGACAAAAAAATGTACTCTACAAATTTGTCTGTCAGAGCTAGAATGGTTCAGGTAAGGGCAGCCATACAAGACTTATTGCATATTCATCAGCTGGAGGATGCTTTGAGGACATTGTTCCCTACAACGTCGGGGTTTACTTTTTTCTCACATCCCCACAGACAATACTCTAGAATCAACATGATTTTTTTACTAAACTTGTGTTGTTGGCTAATGCCTCTGTGGTTGTATGTCCCAAGGTAACTTCGGACCACAATCCCATTATGCTTACTGTACACCTTGGGTCATATAGGGAAGAGCAAGCTAGGGAATTCTTGTTTCCTAGGCATCTTCTAAGCAATCCTGATTTTGTAATTTATATGCAAGAGGTCCTAAAGGAATACACAGTAAATAATCTCCACACTGCATCTCTTGCAAAGGTATGGGACTGTTTAAAAGCATGTGTGAGAGGGGCTACTCTTCAGAATATAGTATAGCAGAATCAACTAAATAGTAGCCGGCTCGGAAATGACCATAGGCTATATATCGAGGTAGAACAGTAACACGCTCGTGCAATAGCTTTGAAGGATACTGGTGAACAGCTTATATATGCTCAAATTATTGATGTAAGAGCGAAGCTTAGTAGAAGACTGAAGGTCAAAGTCGCTAATAATTTTCCTAAATCCAGATCAAAACAGTATGAGTATGGAGAGAGGGTGGGACGGTATTGGATTACCAACTTGCTGACCGGAGGGCTAAGTCTCATATCAAGAAAATCAATGGCGCGGATGGTGTAACCTATATGAAACCTCACGACATAGTAGAGCAATTTAGGATCTTTTAAGGAATTAGGAAGTTTTAATCAACAAATGGCTATGGATTATTTACAAGAGAGCGCACGACCTGCTCTGGATGTATCTCAAACCTTGGGGCTAGAAAGTAATGCTGACCTTGAGGAATTCAATGTAGCAATCGGGGCTTTGCCCAGTGGCAGAGCGGTGGGTGAGCACACCATTTCGCTTGATTTTCATAAAATATTCAGGGATGTATTGACTCCGTTTCATCTTGAACTGATTAATGGAATAATACAGGGAAGGGATGCGCCCCAATTGTGGAACAGAACTAATATAGCTGTTTTCCCGAAAAAGGGCAAACCTGTGGAGGATTTAGGCTCATATTGACCGATATCTCTGATCAATGCGGAAGCGAAAATGTTCTCTAAGCTTCTTGCTTCCCGCCTAGCCCCATTAAATCATTTAGTGGTTTCAGAGGAACAGCATGGTTTTGTTCCAGGGAGGGACACGGTAGCACACATAAATACAGCTTTTGCAGCATTCGATGTGGCTGGTCACCAGGATCAGCGGATTGGGATGCTGGACGACGAGAAGGACTTCGACCGAGTAGGGTTTTTTATGGTGTACTATGCTTTCTTTGGGCCTCGGTCAGAGGTTTGTCTCGGCGGTACAGAGACTTTATCATAATCCAACCACTGTTATCAAACTCAAGGGTCTCACATCTAGTTTTGTTATTATTCAGCAGAGTACGCGGCACGGGTGTCCGCTTTCCCCTTTATTATTTGCTCTCTACATTGAACTGTTTATTAGGCATCTGCTTCAGAATGTCCCTATCTCGCCAGTGTCCTTCAATGGTTTTAAAAGTTACTGCTTATGCAGACGACATTGCTGTATTCACTACAGGGCCAGAGGAAGCTATAGCAGTGTTAACTCAAAAGGCACAACATTTCGGGTCTTTTTCTGGTTATAAGCTAAATCTAAACAAGACGCAGTCAATCTTAAATTACGTACCACTATTAGCTTCTCCTCAGTTAGGTATTACTACTTCTGCTACATACCTTAGGGTGTGTCTCAGTTGCCGCACTGAGGACTTTAAGGAACCATTGCTTAAAGAAATTGCTGCTGATTTGCATAGGGCATAAGCTACCTTTGACTTTATTGGAAGGTGCAATATAGTAAAAATGAATGTTTTGCCTAAATTTCTTTACTTGTTTCGTGCTATTCCTTTAAGAGTCCCGATATCTTTCTTTAAGTGGCTTGACAGTGCTATTGGAAGTTTTATCTGGGGCTATCGCAGAGCGAGGAGAGCTCTTAGATTTATTAAATTGACATATGAGCAAGGCGGGCTTAAACTCCCCGATTTTAGAACTTACTTCTGGGCAGCCTTTCTTAATTGTATCCAGAGCCTACTCTTGGGACCCAATGTGGTGAAAATGTGGTCCGCGTATCAATTGTCTTATGGTTTAAATACAGGGTTTCTTCTACATCATATGTCGGACCTGAATTACTACAAGAGAGTTCGCTTCAAGATAGTCAGACATATCTATCGCATTTCGCAAGATATCTGCAAAGCTTTTTCTGTGCCAGAATTACACGAATATATATCTTTATGGGGTAACCCTAGGTTTCCTGGCATTTTTTCGGACTCGGTGGGTAGAATGTGGCTACAGTGTGGCATAACACGGCTAGGGCAGTTGTATGATGAATTTGGCTTCAGGTCATTTTCCTCATTAAAAGATGAACTTGGGCTATCCCATATTACTTTTTAAAATACTTGCAAGTTAGGGATTTCTTTATTCAAGGAAAGGGCCTGTCAGCCCTCCCTCATACATATGAGGTATTACGGGTTATTTGTAAGACGTCAGGGCGGGGCCTGATTGGGAAAGCTATCAGTGTTTCATATCTGTATTAGAAGATGACGGAATACAGATTACAACTAAACTAAACCGTATGTTTGCAATTGAAATCACTACTGAAGAGGTTGTTGACTCAATGGTTATAATCAATTCTGCAGTCACCTCTATTAATTTAAAGTTACAACACCATCGTACCATGTTTATGCTGTATTACACCCCTATGGTTATCTCGAAATGGGCTATTGCTCAGGATTCTTCAAAGTTATACTGCCCTAAGTGTAATGAATATGCCGCGGATCTCCGACATAATCTCGTCCCGTGTCCTCGGTTAACCATGTTTTGGTATAAGGTTGCCTGTGTGCTGAGCAGGTTAGCTGGCAAGGAGATTCAACTAACCGAGAAAGTAATTCTATTGGGGACAGTAGCGGATTCGGGCTATCGATCTAAATCTTTAGTTTCAGTTATTGTCGTTTGTGCTCGGCTGTGCATCGCTAGGGTCTGGATCGATGTACATGGTCCCAAAATCACAGATTTGTGGTTATTATTGAGGGGGTCTATGAAATGGAATTGGCATTAGCTAAAGCTCAGGGTTTACGCACAAGGGTGAAATTGAAATTTGGGAGGGTTTGGTCTAGTCTTCAGTGGGACTAATTCTTTAATTGTTATTGGTTTTGAGTGTTTGTATATATTAATAACTCTTTTCGAATACGCTCGGACAAATATTTTCGTTTTGGCTGTTTGTATACGTTCTGTTTTTCCAAGTATGTTATGTTCGTATGCTCGTAACTCTTTCTTTTTTGTCTTTTGTGCTATGTATGTTTTTGTTCTTCTGTACCTACTAGTGACTAAAAATAATAAAAATTCAATAATAACAGAAAAAAGAGGCAGACAGAAGGATATGTGCTGGATTAACAGGAGACACAAGTTGTTATGGGGGCACTGGTTGATCCTAGGGAGGTTGCGGAAAACATTTCCTGTATTCATTGAGCATAGCCTGAAGATCCTGGCCCAGGGATCTAGGCATTGTATGCCATCCAGTTTAGGTGGAGGATCAGGGTAGTATCTGAAGGGTTCATAATGTCTTTGAGCAGGAGGAGGATAATAGTCCTGATAATACTGTCGTTCCTCATAGGAGTCATCACCTTCGTTCTGGCATTTTACGTGCAGCTCTGAAGGGCTGTGAGCTGTTTCGAAAGGGCCGTCATCATCAAACTCTTCAAGATCCAGTAACTGGCTAGGAGGCAGAGGTGACACTTTGCTAGGCAAAGTAACTTCAGGAAGTAATGAGGTCTTGGTTATTTTTGCAATTTTGATCCTTGCCGACTGTGGCATCAACAGTGTCGCTGTCAGAGCAATGTAAGAACTGTGTCTTGATACCTTTGCTGATGCTGTGCACCCCGTAGACTAATTCATCGTCGATGGGAATGTTGACAACAGAGTAATCGTCAAAGGGATTATTGTATGTGGGCTGGTTGTTGAAGGGATCATTGATGAAGCCATCATCGGTAGTGGTTGCGTCAATGAGGTCGTTGTTGACTGGAGCATCAACAGGGTTTTAGTTAATGCCGCAATCTTCATCAACGAGATGGGGGCATCTATGGATGCTGTCGTTGTCTTAGCCATCGACGGTCTCAAAGATGAGACAGATGTAACGGTTGTCCTCAACGATCTTGCTGTCAACGGTGATGGTGCCGTAGACGGGCCATGATAGAGGATTCAAGCCTCGTCATCGATGGGACTGAGGAGGAGGTACAAAAGTGATCCTTACCCCAGTTAGAAGGCAACAATGGCACATTTAAGGCTGACTATGAGGAGAATTGTTTTGCTTCTTCTTTCTATTAGAGTCTTTACCCTGATGAGACGTCTTCACTGATTTTTTGCTTACCTAATAAGTACCTTCATAGGACCTAGCTCTCTTGTGAGACATAGAATAGGTATCACTGTTTTCCTCAGAAGATGTGTCTGAGTTTTGGCTTTTTGAATCCAAAAGAGCAGCCTCCCCTCCCCGTCTTTCAGTGTTTTTTAAGGAGAAAGAGCGACAAATCTTTCAGTCTCTTACTTTGTGCTAGGGTGGAGGCAGTAAAGCCAATCCTTATGTGTGTCATCCACATGTACCCTTTTCTTCCCACAGGTTCTGTCAGACATTATAGGGAAGCTTTCAATATCCTTCTTGAAGAAAAAGGCAGAGCTCAGGGAGACTCACTCCACACAATAAGTGCAGTGAAAATCTGAGGTACTCAGGCTCTCTTGGGAGTGTTCTAGAGGGTGCTAGATTCAAGTTTGATCCTTTTTTTTTTGTTTTTACAAAGGACACACATAGGCTATTAAAATGATGGCCTAGTCTATAATAGCTATACATACTGCTTTACTATGGTACTGTGGGACTCCCACCTTGACTACGGGGAAATCTATGAAAGATCCAATACTGGATAATGTGTAGAAACCTTTATAAATGAAAATATTATCTATGCAACAGATTCCTAAGCTGTTTAGTATGGCTTACTTCTTTCACTTAACAACCGCATAACATTTTTTAAAGTTTGCTAATCCATTCAAGAATTTATGACTATCAATGAAGATCCTACGATGCAGAAGAAAATGTTACTTACATGAAGCCCTGGTGCTGCACTATAGGAATCTTTACTGGAGTCATCAACAACCCCCCCTCCCTAGCTGATCTTAAGCTAAGTTATTAAACGTTACTAATGAAAGAAAAAGTTCCTTAACTTCAATAATGCTCTTTCTAGTAGGGGCTTTATCTAACTGCTGATATCTCACCTTTTAAATACTCCACCAGACATCAGACTGGAATGGAAAACTCTTCAGAAGTACCCCTGTGAACTAGCAGGTGGCACCAGCGGCTCCACATCAACGTTGTTCTGTGGCCCACGTGTTGGGCCTATGTAAGCACCACCTGTATGCGTTGACATCAGTTGGTTGCATGATACTTCCATGCCTACATACATTTTTTGCAAAACAGACTGGTCTTGACCAGTGTACAGATTCGTAAATTGGGATATTTTTAAGTGAAGAGACCAGTTAATAAAATGGAGAGGTGGGAGGTGAATGAGGAATCTGTAGGTCGATAGAGTTGCTACTAGAAAGAGAGTTACTGAAGGTAAATAAACTATTTTTCTGATAGAGACTTCTGACCTCAGATTCCCAATCTTTATATTAAATACCCAAGAAATATCTACCATGTGGTGATTCTGTGAGAAGATTCAAACTAAATTCCTGAAGGACCAAGTAGGCAATTCAAACTTAACAGTCATGAAGGAGAGAGCGGGCAAAGTGCCCTTCCCGGTGCACCTGATTGTCTAGGCAATAGTAATTTGAAGCCAAAGTAGGGGTGTCCTCCCTTTCAAAATAAATCAAAATGGCATCCGTTCATTGTTTGAAATGAGTTTCATTATCTGAGGTAAATGATTCTATGTTCTGGTAGGGGCGAAGTATGTTGTTTGATGTGAGGTACGACATATGAGGACAGCCAACACATGTTTTGCTTCCTGTGCTAGAGCACCACACTAACAGACTTGCTCGAGAGGAAGGTATTTGACCCAAGACCAGGATACACTTAGACCAAGGCAGACACTAAGAACGACTGTGAAGAGGCTCAAAAGGTGCACATAAGGAATGCAAGGACCAAATTCAAGTCCCATTGCAGCATAACAAATGGAGAAGGGGGAACATATGTTGTAACCATTTGAGGAAATGCCTCACAATGGGTGATTCAAATAAAGATGGCTAGTCCGGTAACCATAAAATGGCCATACGAGCTGACCAGTACACTTTAACAGTGTCCAAAGCATAGCCTTGCTGGACGATGAACAACACAAACAGCAGAACTCTGGACAGTTTGGCAAGGAGTGGGTAGATTGGTTTGGCATACTGTCCTCTCCATGACCAATCCGGGTCCACAAGGGCGAGCTGGGCCTGGAACATCCTGATCTTCTTCAGAACTCAGGGCAGGAGAGGTACTGGTGGGAAGGAGTATAGGAGTCCCTGGTTCAATTAAACACAGAATGCATTTCCGAGCAAAAGTGCTCACATGGGCTCTGTCGTCATTTACGGAAAATACCCTGACTCCCCTCCATTTGTAGCTGCCATTTGTGATATGCAAGGCATCAACAGCTTAGTTCATCCGCTCTGGCGATCATGAAATTCACTAGCTAGTGTGTCAACGGAAAAATTATTTGGCGGTCAAGCCACACCAAGAGATGCAAAGCCTGACACAGGGTCCACAACCCTACTCTGCACTCCCTTTTGCAGTACCACATGATGGTGGTATCGTCTGTGAGTACTTGAACCAGCTTGCCATGGATGGGGAGAAGAAAGGCTTTCAAAGCAAAGCGTTTGGTTCTCAGCTAAAAGCAACTCATATGGAGATGGGTCTCCGTCGAAGACCAGAAGCCTCTGATCTACACTTCTGCCAGATTGTCTCCCTAAACCATAAGCGATAAATCGGTTACCACTGTGAGCTCTGGGTGGGGTAAGGAGAGTAGTCTGCCGCTGATCAAATCTCGCTCCCGCAGCCACTACTACAGATCTTCTGCAGTCTCCTCTGAAAACTAAACCGGATCGGAAAGATCCTCCTGGTGTTGGAGCCACTGGGTCTTAAGATCTCACTGCAGAGCCTGGGTGTGCCATCTGGGGTGCCTGAGCAGGATGCTGGAGGCAATCAATCTCAGCAGTCTCAGAGTCATCCTCATGGTGATCCAGGACAGAGATGAAATGCGTTACTTACCTGTAACTGCAGTTATCCAGTATTGGTATCTTTCATAGATTCACATGCCTGAATCATTCTCAGTCGTCGGGATGGGAGTCCCTGGTAAATAAATAAAGTAATGTCCCATTAGACATATGGAGTAATAGGCCAAAGCCCCCACATTATAAACCTATCCACATCCTTTTGTAAAAAGGACCAAACTCTAGAGAAGAGCCAATCAGCTATCATCTCCCTCTAGAACCCTCCTGGAAAGAGCTCCTGTCCCTCAGATTTTCGTAAGCACCATGCTAAGTAGGCGTCCCACTGAGAGAATGTGAATCTATGAAAGATACCAATACTGGAAACTGCAGTTACAGGTATGTAACGCATTTCTTATCCAGTATTATGGTATCTTTCATAGATTCACATGCCTGAATCAGAGTATCAAGCAATGATAAGCACATTTCGGCTGGTACAGTATATACAAAACCCACCAGATAATAATATATCAAAGTGACAAATAGAAAACATCAAAATGTAAGCAAAGATACCATTAAGAAATACAATAGAGAAATGTGTGTATATAAGAAAGGATGGTGGGATAAAAAGAAGGCTATCGAAATAGATGACGAAGTACTGCTTGTCCCACTGCAGCATCCTTCATGAGTTCTGTATCCACGCAGTAATGCTTGGTGAATGTATGCGGCGTCTTCCACGTTGCCGCTCTGCAAATGTCTATTATAGGTACACCTGCGAAGAGCGCCATGGATGTAGACATCGGTCTAGTGGAATGGGCCCGTACTTTAGATTGCAGGGGTTGCCCCGCCTGCTCGTGACAGAATGAAATAGCTGCAGAGATCTAGCGAGAAATACTTTGTTTAGTGAGTGGAAGGCCTTTTCTAGGTCTACTGTAGTCCACAAAGAGCTGGTTGGATTTGCGGGAGGTTTTTATCTTCTCAATATAAAACTTTAGGCAGCGTTTAAGATTTAGAGAATGTAGAGTCCTCTCTGCCATAGTGTGAGGATTTGGAAAGCAAGAGCGTAAGACTACAGGCTTGTTGAGATGGAAGTCCGACGTGACCTTTGGTACACATTTTGGGTTTGTTCGTAATATCACTCTGTCTTGTTTGAATTGCAGAAAAGTCTCTTGAATTGAGAAAGCATGGAGCTCACTTACTCGTCTTGTTGGAGAAAGGGCGAGAAGGAGTGCCATTTTCCAAGAGAGATAATTAAGATCAGCCCTGTGTATCGGCTCAAAGGGATGTTTCATGAGCTGCCAAGTAGGAGGTAAAGTCTTCACAGGAGGGAAAGTCCTAAGAGGCCTTTAAGAAATTGTTTGATCAATCTGTGAGACGAGAGAGAAGGGCCAGCAGAAGATCTTCTGTAACAGGATATTGCCGCCAAGTGAACCCTGATGGAGGCATGAGCAAGACCTGAGTTCGCCAAATGGAGAAGGTAAGGCAATATTTGTACTGGAGAAGAAGAAAAAGGTTGTATTTTCTGAGTTTTACTCCAAATGCAAGACCTCTTCCACTTCAAAGAGTAGGTCTTGTTAGTACTGTCTGCTCGAGCGCGAATGGCCCTACAATCCTGCGGAATATTTAGATTCTGAAATTCTTTGAACTCAGGGGCCAAGCGGATAATCTGAGAGATGCCGAATTCGGATGCCGGACTTGCTGATGGTTCATTGTGAGGAGAGAAGGAAACTGCTTTAACCGTATTGGTGGCTCCAGAGAAAGAAGGTGAAGCTCTGTGAACCAATGTTGGCGTGGCCAAGCTGGGGCTATTAGAATGAGCGTGCACGGCTCTGCTTTCAATTTCCTGAGGACTCTGGGAATCATTGGAAACGGTGGAATAGCGTATGCAAAGACGCTGCACCATGCGATCGAAAATGCATTCCCTAGAGATCCCTTCTGAGGATATCAGCTTGCGAAGTGTTGGCATTTGGCGTTCTGCATGTAGCGAATAGATCTATGAGAGGAGTGCCCCATTGTGAGAATATTTGGTTGAGGATCCCCTGGTCCAATTCCCACTCGTGACACGTTGTGTGTTGCCTGCTTAGTGAATCGTCTAGAACGTTATCAGTTCCCGGGACATATTCCGCCCGAAGGGAGATATTGTGCAGGATCAATCAGTTCCAGATTTTTTGCGACTCGCGAGAGAGTGTTAGAGAGCGAGTCCCTCCCTGCTTGTTGATTTAGTGCATTGTCGTAGTATTGTCCGTACGCACAAGCACTAGAGAATTCTTGATTCTTGGAAGGAAAGCTTGAAGGGCGAGGAAGACCGCCCGTAGTTCGAGGAGATTTATATGAAGCTCTTTCTCGAAGGGGGACCACTTCCCACTTATCTGCAGTTCTTGGAGGAAAGCTTCCCAACCTCCCAGTGAGGCGTCCGTGGTGATGATATGCAGAGAAGCTGGAAGGAAGAAAGGCAAGCCTTGAGAAAGGTTCCGAGGACAAATCCACCATTGCAGAGCCTTGACCATCTGAGGGGCATTCATATGAGATCGTCAAATGAACCTGTGCATTGGACCCATTGCGCTGAGCGCGACTCTTGGAGAGGACGCATGCAGAGACGGCAATGTGGAACCAGTAAGATGCATCATCCCGAGTAGGGACTTGAAGAGGCGAACTGTCAAGGACAGCTTTGAAGTTATGAGAATAGCCAGTGACAGAAGCTTTTCGTTTCTTTCCTGTGATGGAAAAGCTTTCTTCTGTTTTGTGTCGAGGGTAGCGCCTAGGAAATTTATACGCTGAGAATGCAGAAGGACTGATTAGTCCCCATTGAGTGTGAGTCCCAAACGATTGAAAAGCTGTAGACTAGCGTTTGAAGACCTGGACGCGTCTTCTAAGGATGGTACCTTGATTAGCCAGTCGTCCAGATATGGAAAAGCGTAATGGTGTTGTTGCCTGAGATATGCAGCCACTGGAGAAAGGATTTTCGTAAAGATGCGTGGTGCAGACTTGAGCCCAAAAAGTAGGACACGGAATTGAAAGTGCCTGCCGGCTACTGAAAACCTTAAGAACTTTTTGTGATTCCGCTGAATAGGGATATGAAAATAAGCATCCTGAAGATACAGAGACACCATGTAATCTTCCGCATCTAGAAGTTGTAGGACCTTCTGGATTGTCACCATACGAAACAACTTGCTTTTTCAAGAATTTGTTGAGGGCTCGGAGGTCTAAAATTGGTCCCCATTTCTTCTCCTTTTTCTGTATCATGAAAAAATGGGAGTAAAATCTTTTCCCCCGCTGAGAAAGAGGAACTCTTTCTATCGCTCCCTTCTGGAGCATAAGAGAAATCTCCCAGAGAAGTAGACATAGATTTTTGTGAACCATAGGTCGGGGAGGGGCTTGGGGAGGGATGTGAATAAATTCCAGAGAATTACCAAATTGAACTAATTGTAGAACCTAACGGTCTGTTGTAATTTGCTTCCAATTTGTTAGAAAATGGGAAATTCTTCCTCCAATTTTTGAGGGTGGAGATGAACTGGAGACTGGCTGAAGTGAAGGGTCATTGTCATTGAGCTGTGCCTTTTTGCTGACCTTTACCACGAAAGGATGATTTACCATAAGGTGATTGCTGCTTACGTTGTTGAAACTGTGGACGATGTGGTTGACCAGAAGAATAGGACGACCGATATTGGTAATCGCCTCTAGAAGAGGACTGCCCTCTTCCTCTTGATCCACGAAAGGAGGGATTTTTTAAATTGGAGGGTTCCTAACGCTCTGGCTGTGTCCATATCTTTCTTTATAGTTTGGAGATCCTCATCAATTTTTGGCCCGAAAAGAAACTGGCCATCATAGGGCATATCCAATATCTTCATTTGAATTTCAGGTAGAAAAGAAGTTGCCTTTAACCAATCTTGTCGTTTCAAAACTGCTGCTGCTCCAGCTGACGAAATCCAGTCGACGCGATATCCCTCGCGCAATCTATTATTTCTGATGCCGAGCGTTCCCCTTCAAGCAATATCTTCTTTGCCTCCTCTTTTGAGTCTTCAGGTAAGGCTGCCAGGTATTGAGCTATATCTGCCCATAACTGCCTATTGTATCGTCCCAATAGATTGCAAATCCAAAACCAAGGAGGCTGGAAGACAAACCATTGGTGGAGGAAGCGGTTGATATTCTTCCTCCTGATCCTGGTCTTCCTCATCTGAACTTTCTTGATATTTTACATTAAGTTCAGAGGGGCTTGTCGCCGTTTGAAACATGCCACCCTCATCCGAATCTTCCTCTTCCAGAAGACATGCTGGAGGCAGTGGTTGGACCCTACCTGAGATGTTAGGGCCGGCATCAACGTCTTCTTCGTAATTCTTAAATGCACATGAGATAGCAAACCCTATGGAGGTTCAAATCTGGAGGTGGTTGAGGATTGCCTGGGCTGTGCCTGCTTTCAACAATGAGTCGTCGAGATAGGGGTGGACTGGAACCCCAACCTCCAAAGATGTGCTGGCACCACCACTATCCCTTTGGTGAACATCCAAGGGGCGCTTGTAAGGCAAAAAGAAAGCACTGCAAAGCCGAAGGTAATGCCTGGGGCATGCAGGCTAGGGATGTGGAAACAAGCGCCCTGCAGGTCCAGCGCTACAATCCAGTCTCCAGGGTTGAGCGCAGGCAAAACCTGGAGCAGAGGGACCAAATTCGAACCAGTGTTTTCAAAGAAAGGCATTGAGAAGGAGACAGTCCTAAATGGGAAGGCGGCTCTCGTAAATATTTGCACCAGGAAGTAGCAGGAATAACAACTTTGACCAACGTCTGGTGCTGGTACGCTCTCTACAGCTCCTTTGGCCAAAACAGCCTATACTTTCTGCTGCAAAAGCGACAGGTGGTCATCAGTCAGACGGTCTGAGGATAGTGAAAGGTGTGACAGGGCTTCGAGAAATTGTAAAGTGGAACCCTGCTGAAAAATTTGCAGGGCCCACTTCTCCAAAGTTATCGCCCGTCACCCGAGCCGAAAGTGTTGGATTCTGTCTCAGACACTTTGGCTGTGTGCTCATCAGGGCGTGCAGAGGAGGCTTTGAGAGGTCAGAAAACTGGGCTGCCTGCTGTCCCTGTTGCCCTCCCCTATGGGTACCACAGCTGTGGCCACAAAAAAGGTTGGAGTGATTGTTACACCTGCTGTAGCTTTTGGCAGTCTAGGAAGTCCCTACCATAGGCATGGAGGAGGTAAAACTACTAGTGCAGCTGGAGTGGAAGAGCAGAAAGGCCCAAAGAGTGTGCTATGGCCCTGATCTCTTTAAAGTGCTCCAGGGCTGAGTTAGCTTTAGCCCTAAAAAGTCGAGGTCCATCTAAAGGCATTTCTGGGAAGATTGGCCTGGAGGACTGCATCCACACATACCGTTAATTGGATGACGGACAACTCATTAAAAATAAATCCCGACAAGACCGAGTTGCTTGCAATTACGACGGCATCTAGCCCATGGAATGATCTCTTATGGCCCACTGAATTAGGGCCCTCCCCAGTACCAGCAGAAGCAGTGAAAAGCCTAGGCCTATTATTAGATGCCAATCTCACTATGTCTTTTAGAAGAACAATGGTTCAGGGGTGGCCTAATAAGGTCCTTAAAGGAGTATAGCGTATGATTAATTCACGCTTGGGAGCTAAAGATGTAGGTAAACATAAAATCTTTAATTTATTTTCTTTTTCTAACATATATCATGACGTTTCAGGTGCTCATATGAGTGACAGAGTGCATAACGTAACACAAGTGAACATAGTGTAAAACGAAACAAAATGTCACACAACAACAGGTATAAACCACAGAAATATATACAATGGAGTGGGGGTATTTCCTTGAGTGGGTCGACGACGTTTCGATCTATAATGATTTTAGATCATCTTCAGGACTGATGAGCTTCCTGAAATCTATAATTGGGACAGTCCATCTGGACAGAGAAGTGGAAACTTGAATCGGTGTAACCGGGATATCGGGTGATATGACCGAAATGATTTCTTATCTTATGAACAGTTATAATGACAGTCCAGTGGTCATGGTGGTAGCTATTCTGCAGTAGCAATAGGATATGTAGATCCGAGTGAATACAGAATTCTACGAGTCTGGGTAGTTGAACAAAGTAGCTTGTATGTGGGTCCTTCTGGAGTGGGTTCTATTTAAAAACGTGGTCCGTATTTGGGGGTCCGATTAGCGGCTTGCTCGCTATGGAAGAATGTAACTTGTCATATTAAAATCGAGTCGCCTGGAGTTAATCTCAGCGGTTTTGGCTGCTGGAGAGGGGCGTCCGAGTGCCTCGCTGCTTAGCTGCTCTCACCTGGCACTCTGACGTCACAGTTTTCCCCACCAGAGCCGAGAAAGCAGCAAGTAAGGCTGTGCTCGACTCCAATGGGGAAAACAGGGTGAAACCGTCCTCTGCAGCTTTCAGGGAGACCTCGTTTGAAATTGGAGAGTCTCCCATTTTAAACGAGGCCTTCCTGAAAGGGTTTCCAGGCTGTGGAACATGGCAGCACTGCTATCCACGGCCAGGAAAAAACACTAGACACTAGGGATCTCGTGGGAATGGGCAACCCTCCCGCGCCCCCCGCATATTGAAAAAAAAAAGGTTTGTTTTTCTCTGGAGGGGTGCAATTTCCCCCCGAAAAAACAAATGGCAGCGAAATTGGCAGGGGGGTTGGTTCTCCTGCACAGGGGGTAATTTCTTTTCTAGTCATGTGCTTTCCGTGGGGGCCACAATCGGCCCCCAGGGAAGCGAATACTAAAAAAGAACTATAGTATGTGAGGTATTATTTTTATCGGGAGACCAAGGGGAAGGTAGGTGGTAGGACATTTGTGCCGGCACAGTGATCCCAAACAAAACTGTGTTGAAAAAGTTATTTTTTTCAGCTAAATTTGAGGTTTGAAGGGGATCCTGGGTACAGAAACATTAGGAAATCCACGCAAGCCATACCTCACTGGACTCCCCAGAGTGTCTAAGTTTTTAGAAATGTGTGGGTTTGGTAGGTTTCCCTAAATGGCAGTGAGCCTGGGGTAAAAAAACAGCCCCCCCTTCAAAACCAGGTAGTTTTATGATGGGTAATTTTGAAGTATCCACAGTACGATTTGGGCCATATCCGGTTCCAGCCACTATGCCTACAAACACAAGTGAAGTACCATTTTTATCTGGAGACCTGGGGGAACGCTGGGTGGTAGGAAATTTGTATCAGCGCAGTGATCCCACAACTTTCCCACACAGAAAATATTTTTTTTTGTTGCTAAATTTGAGGTTTGCAGGGGATTCTGGGTAGGAAAACTTTTGGGGGTCCACGCAAGCCATACCTACCCGGACTCCCCAGCTGTCTAGTTTTCAGAAATGTTGTGTGGGTTTGGTAGGTTTCCCTAGATGGCCGCCGAGCCTGGGGCCAAAAATCCAGTTGACCCCCCCCCCCCCCCCCCCCCCCTGCAAAACCAGGTCGTTTTGTGATAGGCAATTTTGATGTCAATTCAAATTTGTTGAACCACCCAAGTCACCCCATCCTGTATTCCCCTGGGTGTCTATTTTTGAAAAATGTACAGGTTTTTTGGATTCCCTAGGTACCAGCTGGGCTAGGGTCCAAAACCCACAGCTAGGAACACTACAAAAACGAGTGAGTTTTCACTGGAAAAAAATGAGGTGCCCACTTGCGTTTTGGGCTGTGTCTTGTCAGGCACTATGCCTACCCCCACAAGTGAGGTACCATTTTTATCGGGAGACTTAAAGAAAACACAGAATAGCAGAACAAGTGTCCAGGCCCAGCTGTTAAGAGGTTAACGTTCCAGGAGAGAACTTTAAAACCCTTCGTTGACACCATTTTTTAAATCCAAGTTACTGGCTGGTCCACATCTGTCCCCCCCGCCCGCGCCAATCAGGCCCAAGGGCGAGGGGAGAACGCCCACCCTCCAACCTCACAGCTAGCATTTCCCCTGACAAATCAGTCTTGCACAATGGCATGTAGACTTCAGAGAAATGCATTCTCTTGCAATGCACCTGTCCAGTTAAAATGGCAGTCACTTGTAGACTGGATACCTCATTGACTGTTGCGCCATCCATCTCTTTTGTGGTTGGAGTAACTAATGTCAAAGAGTAGAGCAAAGAAGTGTTGTATACTAAGATCAATAGAAAAAAACAGATCAGCACAGATGCTGTTTTGACAGTGAATGTACAACTGATGCCGGAAAGTAGTGAAGAGGTGAGTCATAAGACAAGGTGAAGGAGTGCAGCACATGCAATGGGCCACCAGGGCCCACTCTTCAGCAAAACAACTGGCTATCCCAGGTCAAAGGCAAGTGGACAGATGGCAGATGACAGTGCTTTGTGTTGGATAAGGTGGTGCAGATTATGTGGGAAATCCATAGGCAGCATTACACTGAAATTTGAGGACCTTTCAAGCAGCCCCCCCGAAACAATTTCAAATCCTACCAAAAGAAAATAAATAGGCTACAAAAAGGAGAGGTATGAGGTCTTCACCTCAAGTTAAGATTGACAATCCAAGTCTAACAATGCAATTCATAAAAGAGCCAATTCCATTCAGAGTGAGGCTCCATATAGGAACATGTTATTTATTTATTTTGAAAGTTTTATATAGGGCGAACATGACCACCGAAGGTATCAGAGCGCTTTACAGATTATGCATCACGATGGTTATATACAAAATCAGCAAGGCAACAAAATCAGAGTCTATAAAGAAATCAGATCATTAGAAAATCAGATGCTATAAAGAACTGAAATGGTTGTGAAACATTTAAATCAACAAGTTAATTGTGCTGGATTTACAATTTGCGATACGGGAACATGGGAATGACCATAACCATTTTGTGTACGGTAGGAAATATTTAGATTGTGTTTCAGTCAAAATATATACTTAGACTTTTGTGCATGGATCACTAATTTGACAGAGGAGCCAACGTCACTGCCACAACTTTGGTAGACCATCTGCCCATCCTTTGAGACTGCAGCTAGTGGGACTGGCAGGGGCCCATGAGGGAAAAAATCTCGGCTGAGGTAGGTGTACCATGCGAGAGTGGAATGGCGGAAATGCTGTCACAAATGTTTATAATGAAAATATCAGTATCCATATTAAAAATGAACCTGGCATGTTGAGGTTCCTTACAGCATATCATGTGGAATTTATCTACAAGATTAGCCTTGGCATATACAATAGCCTTACAAATATAGAAAGCTTCTAAAAATACTAAATTTGGCAGCTGGTTCAAACCCACATTTCGGCAACATCAATCTTCAAAACAGCACTGCCATTGAAACACAGACTTTTTACCCCACACTCAAACTGACCCAAGTAATCACAGAGAAGGGCAGACAGGATTGTTTTATTTTAGTCCCTTACCACTCTCTATTAGATGCAAGAATAAAAATAACAGTATCCCTAACTAACAGCAAAAGGTAACAGTATCATTGACAATCATTTAATGACAACCACTCTCCTGCCAAGGATGAACTTATAAGTCATACATCTCATGTTAATAACAAATTGTATTAGATTCATACCGCAGCCCAGTCGCTGAAGACACTTGAAAGACAATTACAGGAGCAATTGGGGGTTATCCACAATGTGCAGGCCCAAACCCAGCGACTTACTTCACAAAAAACTTGTTCCAGGTTTTAATGGATCCGTGCAGATCTGATGTCACCTCAGCGACCAAACGGTCCAAAGACTTCACATTCTCCTCAACACTCTGGACAAAGTTTTTTAAAAACACAGGTTAGCTTAGTTGTTTTCTGACACAGCCATGCCTACAAAGAAGGTAATTTCTTCTGATACAGAGACGCACTTTCCTGAGTATCTGGACTTTGGGAAATGGTGGAAAACATACTTTAACGAAGTTAATAAATGTCTTGATTTGTTATGTTACATTCTCCTATAAATGTAATTACTTTTTTGTGTGATTTGAAATGTTATATACAATGCACGCTAAAGAATAAAATATGCATTCAGTAAGAGCTAAGGACCATAGAAAGGGGTGTATGAAGGAGAGAGCTTGGTGGCAAAGGTGAGTAGCAGGGCCAATTTACTGAAAAAACTCGACACATCATGAAAGGCATTTGGGGAATGTTTTTCCAATAACAATGGAAAAAGTCCTAAGGAAGCAGCAAAGCTTGATAAATGTCAGTAGGTTTCCCAGATTTATTCTTGTAAAAAGCACTGAAATGGTGCAACACTTTTCTTTTAATTCTGCACATTCTCCCACCCTTGCCAGCAACTTGAGTACTTGTTCCATACATCAACACTCTGTGAACATGCACCCTATTGTCTATAAAACTTCTACCCATCCCAACTTATCCATGATGGCGGTTTCCCTCTATCCAGGGATTATCACCTCTTGACTGACTCTCCTTCCCATACAATTACTCCTATCATCTGCACAAGAGTCCACTTCGCTTCATGTAACATATATTCTATCACAGCCTGCTGACTTGTTGACTGCCTTGCCAATTAACTTTCTTGAGACATCATACTCTGTCACCTGTTTCACATTCCTACAGTAGGCATAACTACT
The DNA here is from genome assembly GCF_964263255.1 of Lissotriton vulgaris. Lineage (NCBI taxonomy): Eukaryota > Metazoa > Chordata > Amphibia > Caudata > Salamandridae > Lissotriton > Lissotriton vulgaris. The sequence goes on along the minus strand of NC_141695.1, from coordinate 603,320,502 downwards.
TTGTTATTTCTCTTCAAGATCCTTATGGAGCTTGCAAAATCCCCTTTCCACATTATATCTAGCCTGTATTTTTAACTGTGGCCCCACATGACACGCACCATCTTTCATTTGTTGTATATCTAACTATCAGCTTTCTTCTGATTAAGAATGTCATGAAATACCAACTAGTATTTTGGTCCTCTAACACCCAATGTGTCATGTTGCTAAACTTGCAACCTGCTAAACATAAGGTTCATAGCGTTATCTTCGTGCATGATCTCAAATGGATCTCAAAACAGTTGGAGAATGTGGTGCTGTGCAATGTGACCACAGGGATAACTCTCTTCAGGATAACCCTGAGCGAACTGCTAATTGCATGCATGTCTTCATACTATGCTTCATCCTCTCAAAGCAACTAGATTGAGGTATGAAGTAGCACCACACATCTGTTTACTTTCACTCCTTTTCAGAAACTCTTTCATTAAAACAAGAACAAAAGATATTTGACAAATCCATTCTTGGTTTCATCGAAATGAACCTTTATCTTTAATTCCTAAGCAACTAGTGCATTGGCTCAAGATGAATTGCAAACGTTTGCACACATTTTGAATAATGCTTTATTCAGCCTAAAAAATAGACTGACTGTTTCTTATCCAATGTCGTTGTTTTTTCCTCAAGTACTTCTGTTAATGTCTTTTTGTTTTATATATTTTTATCTCGCTCCAGCACCAGTGAAATTGGGAAGCCAACAGCCCTAAAGTAGCCTAAACCTTGAAGACTATGCTTTCTTTATAACTGTATTATAGTAACTAGCTTTTTTGTGCAGGTGGAAAGAAGGAAAATATGTGTATGTTTCACATGTCATCCATAAAGGCAGGGACCAATTGCCATCTATTTAAATGTTTAAACCTCTTTCAGGTCATGCTAAACAAGGCACTGACCTTTGCTGTGCTTGTGAACAACTGACAGGACACCACTTAGTGAAAAGTCCTCACATTTTCTGTCTGATGTCTGTCAAGTAATCACTTTGTTCCCGAGTGAGCTGGTAACACCCTCCCTTGGCTCCTTCAGTGTTGCCTTAAATCCAGACACCCGGCAGTCAAGAAGCAACTTCAAATAAGGCCATCACTTCTTGTCATATTTTCTGCTATTTGAGACCCACCATAACTATCTTCAACAGGAGCTACTTCTGCTGTGAGTTTCAGATGTATGCACCAGACTTTAAAGAATTCTTCAAACTTGCAGACTTCGTTATTATGTTGCCTGTGGAGTTATCACGTATCCAACTTCAATAGGAAGGTTGTAAATAATTCATGTTTAGAGCTCTGTGCTCTTTAGTGGATGATGGGGAAATGTTGCTCATCTACTTACACCACACTGCCAGCTGTAAACTGACATGCAAAGTGCAGTTGTATGTCGCAGCTTCATAGTCTCCCTTAATGCAGCTGTTTGCTTCCCCAGCCTCTGTCTTCATTCATTTTCAAGTCATGGTAGTTGCTGGATGGTTCTTAGGTAATTCTCTATAGTTGTCACGAGTTGTTTCACTTCCTGTTGAACCCTATCATGATGAATTGCAGTCTAGGGGATCAGTAGGAATTACTCTCCATATTCCTTCTTAAGGTAGCTATTGGACCCCATAACACCCAGGGACATTTTTTGGGGTCCTTCATCAATAAGAAATTGCATAGCCCTTATGCTGCCTGGGGACTGCTAAAGGGCCAAAATAAACAGAGAGAGGAAAAAAGTAAATAGAAAAGAAGCTGAGATAGACCTAACTGGCTTCAAACCAACACACGTGTACATATGGCTACGGCCCCACAGTCCCATTTTGTTTACTCCTATACTTTTAATCTCACACAGTGTGTTCCACGTACTCCATTTCCCCTTCAGTACATTTGCCTTTCTTATTTTAAAATTTCAGCAAGCACTCTTCTGCCACTTGTAGGTAAACTGGCAGCTCAGCAAATTCTTTTGATTTAGAGATGCCATTCCTTGTAGGTATACACTATGAAATGTATGAGACACTGTCTAGGACAAACAGCATCCTCTTAAATCTGAGACCTCGGACAGGAGTTACCAATGACATGAATGGTTTTCACTGGTCATGAAAAACTACTTGAAGTTATCTGCTAGCTAGATCCAGAAAAGTAAAATCCTTGGTCTCACACATGTTGACACCAATCCAAGTAAAACTGATCCAAGAAGACGTGTCTGTTTCAATATGTTCTTTTAAGCTGCAAGCTAAAGAGAACAACACACAAACTCTACGACTCATTAGGCATTCTACTCAATGATTTCATTTTTGTCACTGCACCCGTCAAACCCTGTCTTCTTGGCACTGTGAAATCAATTTTGTGCGTGAATCCCACGAACCCAACAGGAACCTCCCTAAACACCCAGGGGAACCTGATCTAATCTCTACAAAATATGAATACTTTATGCGCAAGACCTTTTGAACAAGTTACTTACCTTTGGTGATGCCTTATCTGGTAGAAACTAGCTAGCCTCTGATTCCTTACCTTACAATATTCCCCAGGTGTTAGATTGGATCCAGAAACTTTGAAGCAATACTGCCCCTCTAGGTGGATTTGTTCAGCTCCGTGTTGTCTGTGTCAGAAGTGATGTACGCCATGCCTATATAGGCACCACCCTAGTTCACTGATGTCAGTTTCTTTCCGCAACTTTCCACGCCAGAATCGTGGAGCCACTTAGAATGCTGACATACTGGTGTGTATTACTAAGGCCCTCAGAAGGGTAACTATAATGGATTAATTCACACAGCGGTGAGGATCAGTAAAGGATCGTCGCAACAGCTTCTACCATATATGGAGTTACTGAAGATAAGTAATTTGCCTGTATGATAGAGACTTCTAGCCGCAGATTCTTTACCTCAGACAAGATACCCAAGCAATACCTCCTTGGAGGTGGGTATGCAAAATGGATAACATCAGAAAGCCCTGCAGGATCGCACAGGCAAAGTGCCTGTCACAAGGACCTGATAATACAGGCAGTAATGCTTTGAGGATGTGTGTAAGGATGCCCACGTTGCTGCCTGACATGTGCAGGCCAGGGACTCAGTGAGCCAATGCAGTGGTCGCAGCCTGGTCTCTGGTGGAACGAGCATGCAAACCCTCAGCGGTGTGCTTATTGGCCAATGCGTAGCAGATCTTAATGAAGAGCACTATCTATTGTGAGATGGTCCGTTTCTGCAGGGGCTTCCCTTTCTTGACCCCAACATACCCTATTAAGAGTTGATTGCCCACTCTGAACTCTTGTGCAAACAAGGTAGAACGACAATGCTCTTTTTGGGTCCAGGTGGTACAGTCTCTCTTTGTCTGAAGTGTAAAGCAGAGCGAAGAAGGTAGGCAAGGTGAGGTTTCAGCCTAAGTTTAAAGGTGTCACAACTTTTGGTAGGAAGGAGGCATGGGTCCTCAGAACCAACCTGTCTGGTTAAAAGGTGGTATTAGGAGGGTGCACAGACAATGCCTGCAGTTCGCTGACCCTTCCAGCCGATTTTATGGCACAAGAAATGCCATCTTTGTAACAAGCGAAGTGTGGAGATATGTAGCAGCTAAAGGGCGCACACATAAGAAAGGTGAAGACTAGGTTACAATCATAATGGAGCATGATGAATGGTCTGGAGGAAACATATGCTCTAGACCTTTCAGAAAGCTAGTCATGAGTGACTTGAACAAAGAAGGTTGGTTCGTCAACCACAAGAATGCTGAAATGGCAGACAGATAACCTTTAACTGTTCCAAGAACAGAGCCCTGCTAGGCCAGAGAAAGAACAGATAATAAAATGTGGGATAAGGATGCTGAAAAAGGGTCGAAGTTTCTGGTTGCACAGTATGCCACAAATTTGTGCAAACAGCAGGCGTATGCCATCTAGGTGGAGGGGTGCCTGGCTGCCAGAATAACATCACAGACTTCGGGGCAAGATCAAAAGCTGTCAACTGTCGCCGTCACTCTCAATGCATAAAGGCTGAGGATGCGCAGGGTCGATTTCAGAACCCTCCCCTGCTGCTGTGACAGCAGTTTCTCTGAAAGGGTCAGCCTGATCGGAGGACCAATGCTCATGCTCACACTCACAAGCTCAGGATAACATACTCTCTATGACCAAGCTGTAAACACTAGAATTACTTGAACCCCGTCATTCCGTATTATCGTGAGAAGTCTGGGCAGGAGTGGAATCTGTGGAAAGGTGTGCCGGAGGTGGGAGCGCCACTAGAGACGAAAAGAGCCTCCGAGTGAGAGCCATCTTGGACACTCCAGCACCCAGAACTACTGACATTGCGGTGGCAAACAGATCTAAACAAGCCTCTCGCACACTTGAAAGAAACCTTGCACCACTTCTGGGTGGAGATGTCATTCATGATCCAATGGACATCGATGGTTGAGTTTGTCCACCCTGGCATTAAGGTAGTCCGCCAGGTGCCCTGACGTTCCAGAGACGGAGGGCCTCTTGACGAAGGGTCCACAATCCCACCCTGCCCTGTTTGATGCCGTACCAGATGCAATGTGAACACCTGTACCAGCCTTCACCTGATTGAAGGAAAAGGCTTTCAATGCCAATCAGATCACCCGAAGCTCCACCAGTGCTCCATAATGTTCAGTGGAGCAGGTGATGGTGTATCCTGTCTCCCACTGGATGTCCATGCTGGTGTAAGAGCAACCTAAGGTGTTTTGAAGGCTAGGGGAGTGGTGGACTGGCCTGACCCCTGACTATTGGTCCTACATGGTCTGTGAAAAACACATTCAAGGTCACAAAAAGGTAGCCTGCTGGCTCTGTTGGCTGGGTAGGAAATGGACAGGAATGGTAGTCCGTACCTTAGCCACAGAGGGGGCGAAATGCAGGCTGGGGTTTGGCGAGTGGGCATGGATAGACCCATGGTCCTGGCCCTAGCTCTGCTGTCCCTAAAGCACTTCAGCGCTTAGTCTACTATCCCACCAAAAAGGCGAGAGCCATCATAGGGCTTGTCCATGAGGGAAACTTGGACATGCCCTGAAAAGCCACTGGTTCTCAGTCCGGCATGAAGTCTAAGTGCCACAGACGATGCAATCGCTCTGCCCAGCGAGTAAGTCATATACAGTCCACATTTGATGGTGAACTTTACTGCATCTCACCTGTCAGCAATAGCCTGGGGGGAGGGAGGTGCGGGGGAGGCGCCGGGGGTATGGCTGGGGCCTGGTCAATGACCACGAGCAGCACTTGTGAAACCGAATCCTACACTGTGTCGGTGTATTGGCCCAAAAGGCATGCGGTATTCACCGACTGCAGTGCTAGGCGGACGGAACAGAAGAAACACTTACCAAAGAAATCCAGGGTTTTGGATTCCCTCTACAGTGGGGTGGTAGGGAACGTGCCAAGGTTTATCCAGGAAGTAGAGGCTTGGACCACCAAGTTCTCCGGGGTAGGTGATGTGTGAACACGCTGGGGTTCCAGGAGCATGGCAATGGCAGTAGGCAATTGTCTTGTGCATAGGAACCCCTGTGAAGTACTAGGACCAGGCCCTAAGCAGAACATCTCTAAGGGATTTTCTGAATGGGAGCAACAGCTCAGAGGAGGCGCTCCCAGCTGAAGCGCCTCTGTCAAGACATTTGTCTTGACTGCCATCAAAAGCAGCTAAGGTCCAAGACCTCAACTACCCTCCGCACCACCATTGCTAAAGAGGCACCCTCCTCCATAGCCACAGTATTGGGAGAGACGAGTCCAATGTCTGGTGAGGTATCCGACCACTGGCATCTGACAGTCCCTCATTCAAGCTGTCCTCATATTCATCTAGGGGATGTCACCCTCTCCATGCCTGTCAAAAGAAAAAGGCAGTGGTTCTGATTCTTAGGGCATAGCACTAGCCAACGCCAGTGTTGGGTAAGCCCAGAGTCAGAGTCTGGTATGATGGGGCCTGCACCCCATGCTGCTTGGGCAGCACTGAGCGACAACACTGAAGTGGGTGCCAAGGAAAGCTGCTGCTTCATAGGCGGTGCTGCTCAGCATCCAGCACTGGATTCAAGGGCCCGACTGGTGCAGAGGGCAGACCCACTCGAGGTAATCTTGTTGGGCCCCTCTTGAACCCGTGGGACCCGAAGGTGCTCCAGAGGGGTCAGGCCAGCCAAATATGAGGTGCATGGCCTTATGAAATTCCTTGGGTGGGGGTCATCCAGTCTCCAAGAAACTATGGGAGTCACAAAGCGGACCCTGGCACAGGATCCAGGGTAGAGGGAAGCCTTTTGTGCCAAAGCTCCTGCGTCTCATCCAATTACTTGGACCCGCGCGGAGAAGCTGAAGACTGCTTCAACTTCTCAGATTTCTTCCTCTTGGGGGACTTACCCAACGACTTGGAGTGCAACAACGATTGTGGGGATTGCCTTTGTAAGCGGGCCCAGGAACTTCTGACCGAGCAGGAACATGACAGTTTGGGGGATATTTCCTCAGAGCCTTCAGGTTCATGGTACAGCAATCCTTGCAGGTCTTGGAGTTGTAGTCCCACTCCAAGCACCAACAACGGCAAACCAGATGAGGATCTGTCACAGACATCTGCCTGTGACAGGAACAATATTGTTTAAAGCCTATTGGCTTTTAGGGGACATCCCTAACATATCAGGAGAGAAAATCTCAAATTAGAGGGAAGTTTGACAATATGTAAAAAAAAAACAGTCTGTCAAAAAAAATACTGGGGGTAGCTCTTTCTGGCTCTGCACTGGCTGGCATGGAAAAGAAAACAGCTGACTTCAGCTCAATGGGATGGTGCCTACATAGGCACCACACGTCACTTCTGGTGTGGGTGCCGCCGAGCCAAAAGACACCACCTACCAGCACAGAGGGATATTGCAAAAAAAATTCCAGATCTAGTTAGACGCCTGTGTAATATTCTAAGGTAAGGAATCTGCAGATAGAAGTCTCTATCAGAAATACTGCACACATTCAGCTACCAATGAAGGGACTAACCTACCACTGGTAATCTTGGTCAGCCACATACAAATTTATTTTGATCATTATTCCCTGGTCGTCCACGCAGACCAAAAATAACCACCTAAATCATTCTTTTAATCCATAAGTACCCTGATTTTCAATTGCATTCACACTGGCTTTTATAATATATCTTCTGAAGCTAAGGTTGTTTGCAAGTCAAAGGTCACCATTACATCCAGCATCACATACACGGGGTCTCACCTGGATCATGGGCTGAAGATGCTGCTTTGTCAGCTGGTACCACTCCTCTGTTCCACTCTACTCTCGAGATGGGGAGCCGTCAACATTCCCAAGAGAGAAGGGGAAATCGGGATATATACACAAAGAAAAACAACAGGGTGCACAATGAATCACAAAGAACTCGCAATATGTTGTGATAATGTTGGTGTGTGTGTGTGTGTGTGTGTGTGTGTGTGTGTGTGTGTGTGTGTGTGTGTGTGTGTGTGTGTGTGTGTGTGTGTGTGTGTGTGTGTGTGTGTGTGTGTGTGTGTGTGTGTGTGTGTGTGTGTGTGTGTGTGTGTGTGTGTGTGTGTGTGTGTGTGTGTGTGTGTGTGTGTGTGTGTGTGTGTGTGTGTGTGTGTGTGTGTGTGTGTGTGTGTGTGTGTGTGTGTGTGTGTGTGTGTGTGTGTGTGTGTGTGTGTGTGTGTGTGTGTGTGTGTGTGTGTGTGTGTGTGTGTGTGTGTGTGTGTGTGTGTGTGTGTGTGTGTGTGTGTGTGTGTGTGTGTGTGTGTGTGTGTGTGTGTGTGTGTGTGTGTGTGTGTGTGTGTGTGTGTGTGTGTGTGTGTGTGTGTGTGTGTGTGTGTGTGTGTGTGTGTGTGTGTGTGTGTGTGTGTGTGTGTGTGTGTGTGTGTGTGTGTGTGTGTGTGTGTGTGTGTGTGTCATATTAATGTAGGAACGGTCATTTTATGTACCTTAACTCATCATCCTCCATTCTCTACACAACACAACTTTCTTTAAGCTCTCAGGCCAATTATGTAATTTACACTTTGATTACAAACAGCATTTGTTGGAGAAATACTATTGCTCTTCAATACATATATCTACAAATAAAAGGATAAGTATAGACACTACCAACGGCATGGAAAGTCCTCGCTGACATTATAGTACACTTGTGGGACTTGTACAGACCGCCTCACTGTCACCACGTGCATGCAAAGGCAGCTATAAGATCAGGGTATACTTACAGGGAACTCTGATGTTGCAGAGTAAGCATGCATAACATAACAGAGCATGTATCTGTTACGTGCACATTGACTGCTTGTGGCATGTTGGTGCTCAGCAGCAGATGTTTATTGTAACCCAAATCAAAGATACTCAGACTTTATTTACTGACTCACCTAAAAGTTGTGCAATAATCACGTTGTGCTCTGGTATAGTCATTAGTAAGTTCTCTTTGCGCCGTGAAAATTGCCATGCTGATTCAGTGTAAGCATTTGCACAGCGCAACTGTGTCATTGGTAGTGTTTGCTCCATAATGTTTGACCAGAGGGACATATATACACATTTGTAAGACTGTAGTTAATGCGCACAAAAGCAAGAATGGGAAGCTTGTCTTTATACCTCCCATTTTACAGGTACATAGCCAATAAAAGTGAGGTCGTTTGGCTGACCGCTCCAGTTGACAGAATTTCAAGTCTGAATTTTAGATACATAGATCGTTGAGTATCAGGCTTAATAATATGGAGATAGGATTCTATGCAGATATGTGATTTTATATATGTATATATGTGTATTTCGTAATGATGATCCTCTGCTGCTTAGTTTTTGTCTGTCAGTAGTTTGTCTTAATTATCAATGCGCGTGACACATTCAGTTCACTGAGATTCTTCTTCCGGGCACCAGATCAAATCTCTCTCAGGGCTTTTTCCACATGCCTACCCAAAGATAGTTTGCAAATACAGTTTTACTCCGAGCTTTGAGGGAGGATTTTAGATACAACTTTACATGCTGGCTTGAATATAGTGGACCACAGTGACACAGGGCACAGTTGGATCAGATCTTCTATGGGATTCAGCCTTAATTCCACTTCATCCAAACTCAAGGTTGCTTGATTACTATCCCATTGTTGTTCTGTACTTTGTATGCTAACCATGAGGGACCTTCATGCCCCTCTTCACTATCTCCCCAGTGCATGGGAAATTAACATCTCGTCCTCCTTCCGGGGTCACAAGGAAATCTCAATTGCCTGCACCAGCAATGCGGCCGCAGAAGACTGGTAAGTGATGCTGTCCACATCCAGTGCTGGATCTCGCCAATGGTGCCACTCCAAAAGAAATTCTTGCTCTGGGATCACAGTTGTGCCAAGATCTCAGAAGAGGAATCTATCACTATAAACCACAGATTATTGTTTTGAGGGGGTTGGCAACTCCCAGCCACAGGGGTAATCCCCCACTCTTTTGGGAAGGTGGAGGAGCAAAATGGGGGTTTGAGGGGAATACTTATGATCTAAGCATTTTCCCTTCCCTGAGGAGACTGATTGGGGTCCCGCCACCCAACTACCCCCCTTCTCCCCCAGGAAAGAGAAAATTATGTCTGCCATTTTAGATTAGGATTCTCTGCTCCTAAACTCCCTGCGCCACCATACCCAACATTCGAAAATAAATTTGGAATAATTCTGTCAAGTGAATTTTGCTTATTATTTGTAATACTGTTTTGCTCTGTTGCTTCTTTCAATGTTGCTTTCTGTACTGTGTGTTCAACAAGCACAGTTATGACAATTTAAATATTACAAATTATTCTTTTTTTATACGGCTAATGTCTTTGGTTCGACTGTTTTGTTTATTGTTGATAATTGACAGTAATCACTGTTAAGATATAATCAGTCATTGGATGAATAATTTCTTAAGACTACAGCAAAGAACCATTAATCTTTATTGTCTGTACTGAACAGAAGGTGCAGACTCATGCGCTAGGCCCCAACTTATACAGAGGTAGAAGTTGACAAATGCATGTCACATAAAGCAAACCAAATCATACTCGTCCACTCTTATTTAGGCCAGTCAGCTAGAAGGCTATCCTTCACTGATGATATGAATGGATTCCAACAAAAAGGATTTGTATAGATGGATATCTCTATATGCAAAGGGCAAAGGTGAATGTCACAGACAAATGTATTGGCAGAGGGCAAATAACTCACAGAAAATATGTTTGAAGGCTCAAAAGCTGTTGGAGTAAAGTATCCAAAGCATGGCCCATAGAATATATGCCAAGGAAAAAGTAATTTTAAGTTTTGGGTTTGCCAATTTGGATGATGAGGATTATCTTAGACACAGCAGAGCCTCCTCCTCTCTTTTTGAACTCTGCAAGAAGCTGAAGACCTGGCTATTCAATTAACCAACCTTCCATAGGCAGGGCTAGACACACACATCTGCTCAGCACCAGGATAAACTTGAGGGCGATAGTACACTTTACAAATACACATAACATAACAAGATTTTGGAGTTTTGTAGGAGGCAGCAATGGCTCATCTAAAATATAATTACTTCATTAGACCTTCTCATCCTGGTGTTGGCCATTCGGATTTTTAGTTCCCTTTCAAATGATTCATTACAGGCATGTTGTGCAAAAACTGGAAGCCTATCAGGTCAACAATGGAATCAAGAGAGGTTGACTGAAACTAAAAAAAAATCATAAATTAATCTAATTACCTGTAAACTGAAAATAAACCTGGAGATTCGGCCAGTATACAAAAGCTATCCAGGGAAACATTTGTACTTAAAAGTACCATCTTATTTTTCTTTTGGCTACATAAAAATTTAATGTTTGCCTATCTTTGAACTCCAATAAAAAATTATGACACAAACAAAATGTAATGTTTGGTGAGTAAGGGAGCCAAAAAATGCTTGCCGCCTGTTTTACCCCAATAAATGATAACCAAAGAGAAAACTGATTATCAGGATTAACCTTGTGCTGTTGGGCCCATGCTTTGTGTTGGGCTTGGCCCTCTTTGCAGGGTCACCCCGAAACATTTTGCATTCACCTCTCCTGTTTTCCTGAATTTGTTTTTTTTTGGCATTAAGACTTTGTGCGCTTTATGCTGCTAACCTGTGCTTAAGTGCTTTGTACTCTTTACTTAAAACATGGTAAAATAGGCTTACAACCGATTGGCACATTTAATATACTTGTAAGATCACAGTAAAGAGGTACTACATGTAGCCAGGGTAAGCAAATTAAATGCTACCAGTGGGGCTGCTTCACTTATTGTTCCACTGGCAAAAGTAGTAATGAACTCCTCCGCTACCAGAGTTTGCAGAGAATTGTAAACTATGCATTCCATAAAAAACACAGAATTCAGGCAAAAACTCAGTTCCTAAACGTAGCGGAGTCAGCTATAAAACTGCACACACAAATGCTTTGATAAAGCAATTTTACATGCTAGAAATCATATAACCAATTCACAAAAGTGAACTTTGAAAATGAAAAATATCAGGCAATGAGAGAGGCAATGATTTTGGAGTCCCCCCTAACATAGGGGCAGGACCAAGCAGATGCCTTTAACACAAAGAGCATATCATGCTGGAAAATTCAGTCGTAGTTCCATCCTCTTAGGGCCACCCCAAGCACAGTTATGGGCAAAAATACAATCCCAACCAAAGGCCCTGCAAAGCATTATGGGACAAGATTAGCAGTGGGCAGTGAATATTATAGTATCCAATATCAAAATAATTCTACAAAGAGCTGCAGTTCAACTAGTCGTTACTAGGTGTCCCTCACGAGTCAAATGCAAAAGCATTGAAATTATTACATCAAGCTGCAGCTTCATGAAAGGGTTTCAATGCTTTTGCCTTTGACTCGTGAGGGACACCTAGTAACGACTAGTGGAACTGCAGCTTGATGTAATGATGGGACCACCACCGAATCGCTCAGCAAGATGTGCTCTTGTTTTCAAGCCATCTGCTCGGTTCTCTCCCTAGGTTAGGGAGGATCCCAAAATCATCACCTCTATCACTGCTCGCAAAATTTTCATTTTCACTTTTGTGAAATGACTATATGCATTTTAGCATGTAAGGACAGAGATACTTGTTATTTTACCGAAAGTATATAAGGTGTCTGTTTTATTAATTGGGAGTCCAACGGAGCGAAGTTACGGAATCGGAATTCACTGAGTTTTTGTTGAACTACGTGGAATTCCGCGCAGTAGTACTCCGCCAACTACGCCCACTCCTACTTTAAACATGTCTCAGGTCTGTTATTGCAGCCTGTGGTGCAATTTTAAACTGCCATTTCAATATATGCAAAGTATACCTTTTACGAGGCCTAAAATTTGCTTTTTAATACAAACGTCACTCCTAATGTAGGCCCTAAACAGCTCACAGGGCAGGATGAACTGCATTTAAAAAGTAGGACATGTGGTTTTAACTTTTACTTGTCCTGGTAGTGAAAAAACTCCTAAAGTCATTATCACTACTGTAAGGCCTACCACTTCCATAGGATAACACTGGGTTGCATTTATCATGTTTAGCAAGTGCTGACTTTTGCTTGGGAACAGGTTAATGGTAAAGTCACAATTCTGAAAATGCAATTTTTAGAAAGTTGGCATTTTCTTGTCCTAACCATTTAGTGCCTGAAGCCGGTGTCAGATGACTGAATAGTTAGCCTTTGTGTATTTCTCCAAGACAGTGAGACAAAACGCAGGACTAGAAGTTGGCAGGATGGGCTATACTGCCAGGATGGGTAGGGTGGAGTGGGTCCCTGCTCCTCTGTAATTCGCCTCTGTTGGTTGCTGTCACTTACACTTAAAGGACTACCTCCAGCACACTTCCAAAGGAACTTAACACCAGCCTTTGGTCATACTAGACCACTTGAAGCCTGGGCAGGGAAGGAAGGAAACTTCCAGAACCAGATGTGGGGGTAGTCTAGAAGTTTCCCCCACTTCAAAGGATGCCACCAATTTTAAATATTTGACCCTCACACTAACTCTTCAGTTCACTCCTGGACCTACAGAGGAATTCCAGAAGGTCTTACTTGTCCTTCAGAGTACTGTCCTACTGCTTGAGGCCTGCTTTGTACTTCAGAGGACTGCCCTGCCTGCTACCAGAGGACTGCCCTGCTGCTTGAAGCTTGTCTTGTACCCTCAGAGGACGGTCCTGTTGCTTAAGACCTGCGTTGCTGCTTGACATCAGCACTGCCAGAGTTACTCCAAGGGCTAATTGGCTGGCCTCCTATGTGAAAGACAGGGAAACAGCAAGCTCCAGAGACCTTGAGCTCTACACTGCTGGCTGCCTTGCCCTGATGTATTTTACCTTCTCAGAAACATTTCTTCAAATCTTTTTTAAGTCCAAGGTAAGTCAAGATTGGGCCCAACCCACAGTGTGTGTCTGAACCACACTCCATCGCAGTCGCACATATCTTTTGACTACAGCCTAGTCTCGCACAGCTAGGTGCTCGCAGTTGCAGACTTGATCTTTTAGGAGCTATTTTTCACTTAAAACTATAATAATTCATAACTCCAGTTCTACTGCTTGGATTTCATTTGTTTTGGTTTAATTTTATTTATAAACATTTACTCTATGGTTCTAAATTGAATTGGGTTGGGATTTTTCTTGTGTTATGTTTTCACTTTATTACGGTTTATGAACTGCATAAATACTTAACACAGTGCCTCTAAGTTAAGCCTGACTACTTTTGTGCCAAGCTACCAGAGGTTAAGCAAAAATGTATTTAGTCTCTTTTGCCATTAATCCTGCTTGTGGTTGTTTTTTGTTGTTGTTTTTTTTTTATGTATTGAGCAGAACAGATGGTATTTAAAACATTTATACAATGATCAATGATCAGGAAATAACTGTAAAACATCAAGCAAAATCTAGAAAACTGTATAATTCATAACATTTAGCAATAATCATTAATCTAAGTTTTAATACACAGCAGGAAATAAATAACAAGAAAGTGCCGAGCGCGATCATTTCACAGTCATAGTTTCAATAAAGTGCAGGTAGTGCAAAGTGCTTTAATCTGGCCAAAACAGACACCCTTATGTTACAATTATAACATTTACCTTTTCCCACCCGACAAAGATGTATTTTCTTAGTTTATAAACCTTCTACTTGCGCAAGGACCCTGCCCCAGGGAAGAGCTAGCGTGTCTATCCTACACTACTTATATTAATAAAGTGTCAAGTGCTAAAGTGCTAAATGGCAAAGATGTATTTTCTTAATTTGTAAACATTCTACTTGGGCAAGGACCCTGCAGCAGAGTAGTGCTGGCCTGCCTGTCCTGCACTTCTTATATTAATAAAGTGTCAAGTGCTAAAGTGCTAAGTGGCAGTCGTGGATTGATTGCTATCAAAGAATTTCCAATTTTTGGTGAACTTTTTCATTGCCTCAACTCTTTTGGCGTAAGCCTCTTCAAACTTTTTTGTCCGTCTCATTTTATTCACCCTTTTTAAGTAAGAAGGTATCTCCTCTGATTTCCAATTTTGAAGGATTAGGGAATGGGCAACTAAAGAGCAGATCGCCATATAGGTTTCTTCAGCATTAGAAAATCAGTTATTTTTATAGAAATGCCAAAAAGAGCGACCTCGGCTTTGGGATCAAGTACCTTGTTGATGGCCTGACTTATTGAAGAGAAAATCTTACGCCAAAATATTTCGAGTTTCGGGCATGTATAAAAAATATGAAGCCAGTCGCCTCCCTCCTGAAGCCAACATCTAAAGCATTTGTTTTCTACTCCCGGGAAGCGTTTATTTAGAGCTTTAGGAGTAAAGTAGGCCAGCCAACAGGATAAAAAAGACATCCTTTTAAAATCGGCTGCTCTAAGAACCTTGCCTCCTAGCTGGGCAATCCGCTCCCATTCCTGCCTCGAGAAGGAGCAATTGGTTTTATGAGATATTTTAGCCAGAATTTTATTGACCAAAGAAGATTCTTCACCCTTTCTCAGTAAGGTGTACCAATTCCCCACTCCTTTTAATTTCGCTTTATACAGGGCAGTAGCCAAAGGAATTGATATTACACATGCCCAAAGATATTTATTTATAAAGTTTATAATCTGCAGAAATTCCAAAAATCCAGTTTTTAATTTATTATCAGATCTAGCTAGAACCTCTTGCCAGGTGATGAGTTTCTGAGATGTAAAAAATATAACGCAGATCACCAAAACCAGAATCTCTCCACTTTTTGAGCTTACTCGAATGGATTTGAAGCCCAAAGATCTTACAGTCCTCTAATTTTAAATGATAAAACCCACCAAACACTACCTGTTTAAACAAGCATTTGCAATGCAATAGGTCTCGCATTAGGAAAGTTTGAGCTATTGGCATTGTAAATGACACATTTTTTATGTATGTGTTGGTTTTGAAAATAGATACATTAATAGCATTGTCATTTACAATGCCAATAGCTTAAACTTTCGCAAATGTGACACCTATTGCATTTTTAATGCAATATGTGTTGAGAGTGAGTGAGTGTGTTTTTTGTGTTTTGTTATGCTATGCTATGTTTTGTTGTGTTTTGTTATGCTATGCTATGTTTTGTTATGCTGTGTTTTGTTATGCTATGCTATGTTTTGTTGTGTTTTACTATGCTATGTATTATGTTATGCTATGTTTTGTTTTGCTGTACTTAGTTATGCTATGCTATGCTATGTTTTGCTATGCTGTGCGAGACTAGACTATTGTCAAAAGATATGTGCGACAGCGATGGAGTGCGGTTCAGACACACACTGTGGGTTGGGCCCAATCTTGACTTACCTTGGACTTAAAATAGATTTGAACGAAAGTTTCTGAGAAGGTAAAATTCATCAGGGCAAGGCAGCCAGCAGTGCAGAGATATGTTTCGTTGTGTTTTGTTATGCTATGCTATGTTTTGTTATGCTAGGTTTTGTTGTGTTATGCTATGCTTTGCTTTATTTTGTTATGCTATGCTATGTTTTGTTACGCTATGCTATGTTTTGTTGTGTTTTGTTATATGCCATGCCATGCTTTGTTTTGTTATGCTAGGTTTTGTTTTGTTATGCTATGCTATGTTTTGTTATGCTATGCTTTGTTTTGCTATGCTATGTTATGTTTTGTTATGCTATGTTTTGTTATGCTGTGTTTTGTTATGCTATGTTTTGTTTTGCTGTGCTTTGTTATGCTATGCTATGTTTTGGTTTGTTATTCCCTGTTTTGTTATGCTATGTTTCGTTGTGTTTTGTTATGCTATGCTATGTTTTGCTATGCTATGTTGTGTTTTGTAATGTTATGCTATGTTTTATGTTATGCTATGTTTTGTTTTGTTATGCTGTGCTTTGTTATGCTATGCTATGTTTTGTTTTGCTATGCTATGTTTTGTTATGCTATGCTACGCTCTGTTTTGTTGCGATATGCTATACTATGTTATGCTATGCTATGTTTTGTTATGCTATGTTTTGTTATGATATGCCATGCTGTGCTTTGTTTTGTTATGCTATGCTATGTTTTGTTATGCTTTGTTTTGCTATGCTATGCTTTGTTTTGCTAGGCTATGTTATGCTATGCTATGTTTTGTTGTGCTATGTTTTGTTGTGTTTTTTATGCTATGTTCTGTTGTGTTTTGCTTTGCTATGCTATGTTTTGATGTGTTTTGTTAAGCTTTGCTTTGTTATGCTAGGTTCTGTTTTGTTATACTATGTTTTGTTATGCTATGCTTTGTTTTGTTATGCTGTGCTATGCTATGTTTTGTAATGCTATGCTATGTTTAGTAGTGTTTTGTTATGCTATGCTATGTTTTGTTATGCTATGCTATGTTTGTTATGCTATGCTTTGTTTTGCTATGCTATGTTATGCTATGCTGTGTTTTGTTGTTCTATGTTATGCTATACTATGCTCTGTTTTGTTGCGATATGCTATGCTATGTTTTGTTATTCTATGTTGTGTTTTGTTAAGCTATGCTTTGTTATGCTAGGTTTTGTTTTGTTATGCTATGTTATCCTATGTTTTGTTATGCTATGCTTTGTTTTGTTATGCTATGCTATGTTATGCCATGTTTTGTTATGCCATGTTTTGTTATGCCATGTTTTGTTATGCCATGTTTTGTTATGCTATGTTTTGTTATGCTATGTTTTGTTATGCTATGCTAGGTTATGCTATGCTATGTTTTGTTGTGTTTTGTTATGCTATGCTTTGTTTTGCTATGCTATGTTATGCTATGTTTTGATATGCTATGTTTTGTTGTGATTTGTTATGCTATGCTACGCTCTGTTTTGTTGCGATATGCTATGCTATGCTTTGTTATGCTATGCTATGTTTTGGTATGCTATGTTTTGTTGTGTTTTGTTATGATATGCCATGCTGTGCTTTGTTTTGTTATGCTATGCTATGTTTTCTTTTGTTATGCTATGTTTTATTGTGTTTTGTTATGCTATGCTTTGTTTTGCTATGCTTTGTTTTGCTAGGCTACGTTATGCTATGCTATGCTATGCTGTTTTGTATTGAAACCACGTGCTGGTTAGATTCACCAATGCAAAAAAAAATCTTAAAATTTCTTGTAGGTTGTCCTGCCTGGCCACGTTTAGAAATATTTGGTTTGAAATCCTTTACGCCTTAATGCCCTGCTCTACTTACAACCAAGTTTGGTATGTAGCAATTTTCTTTCTCAGCCCATTGCCTTAAAAGAAGTTCGGTTTTGAGAGTGATGAGTAAAATATTTTCTTTGCATCTTACAGATACAAAGAATAAAACAGCCCTGATGAGAGATCAGAGACACTGTGCCTGATCTCGAAACGCGTCGGCACTTTCATAGGGTGGAATAAAATGTCATCTCTACGATACTAGGACCGGCTGGTCCAGTATTGATTTGTTTAAGAGCCATTCATTTCCTTATAATTCCCCCTTGTTTGGTTTTTCCTATTTTTCTCATTTTTTGATTGTAATGTTTGTTCTAATGTGGTTTGTGATGTATTCTTAGTTTTTTGTAATGTTTGATGCAAGAAATTTTCTTTTTGTACTGTGTAAAGAATCTGTTTTTCATGTATGTACAAAGTATATATAGGTGTGTAAATATTTAATGTATTGTTGTTTTCTGTCATAGAGCTCGTCATAACTTGAAAAAGATAATAATCATTGACACTAAGTAGGATGTCGAGGGGGATCACAATAAATTGATCTTTTTCCTCCTAATAAGCTTGTAGAGATTTTGTGGTTCGGGCAATTTGTGTTATATATCCAATAAAGTTATTAAGCATGTATGTACATCAAAGAAAGGTGACGTGTAAGCAATCAGGTACCTTGACGACTTTTTCTTTAGTATGAAGTATGTTGAGCCAGCAAACAAGATCCTTCTATCTCCCACAGGTACCTGCGATTTTTAAGACTCTGGTAAAAAATAGCACAGAGTGATATACATGAAAAAGCGTCCTTCCTACTTCTAAAAACCTTTACTGGTAGCGTCTACCTAAGCCTCAAAAGGTGCACTGTTAGGGGAACTGCCGAGCTGGTGGAGCAAAGAGTGGTCTGCGGTCTTACTCTCTTTAAACTTTTTAAAGGGAAAGTTCGCCTTCGCTCCGAACAGCCTAGAGACGTCAAAAGGCAAGTCCATAAGAGATTGTTGGATGTCAGCTGAAAGCCATTTCCTTCCCGTTTTTGCCTCGTTTTTTTCCTTCCTTTTGTGCCTAGATTGCTTCTGTTTTGCCTCGGTTGTGCCCTTAACTCCTTTTTGCCTCCACCAGTTCCTTTTCCCCGCTGTGCCCCTCTTTTCTTTCTGTTATCCCCCTCCCTCCGTACCCTCGCCGTTCCCGCCGCTGTGCCCAGCGGCACCGCCCCCTTCACTCCCATTGGCCGCCCCGTTCCCACCTCCCAGCTGCTCCGCCCTCCCTCTACCCTCATATGGAGGCCGCGAAGCGGTAGAGAGAGCGACCTCTGACCTTGTCACCAGGCAGGTCGCTCCCCTCACCGCCACGCAGCCCCCTGTGTGACCGGATCCGCTGTCTTTGCCTACATCCCGGCTGTTGTTGTGTTGCCTAGGTTCTGGGCTGACTGCCCCTGCTCGATTTCCTTCCCGTTTTTGCCTCGTTTTTTTCTTTCCTTTTGTGCCTAGATTGCTTCTGTTTTGCCTCGGTTGTGCCCTTAACCCCTTTTTGCCTCCACCAGTTTCTTTTCCCCGCTGTGCCCCTCTTTTCTTTGTTATCCCCCTCCCTCCGTACCCTCGCCGTTCCCGCCGCTGTGCCTCGCGGCACCGCCCCCTTCACTCCCATTGGCCGCCCCGCTCCCACCTCCCAGCTGCTCCGGCCTCCCTATACCCTCATATGGAGGCCGCAAAGCGGGCGAGCAGCGAATGCGCGCAGCGGGGCCGCCGCTGGCGCGCCAGGTAAGCCCGTCTGCGCCTGGACCGCGCCCAGCGCAAGGACCCCTGGCCTTTGACGATGCCAGCTCACCCGACGGACATACGCCGCCGCCACCCTCCACGCACTCAACGCCGGCCGGAACCCCGCCTGCTACCGAGCCACCCCGAAACGCACCCATGGACCCTTCACCTGCCAAACCTGTAAATTCACCTGCCTCCGACCCTGCCCTGCACCCACCAAGCCTAGCACCAGCAACAATCACCTCAAATGCAACCTGCTCAACACCCGCTCCGTCCACAGACACGCCATCGAACTCTGGAACCTCCTCGACACAACATCATCTGACGTAGCCTTCCTCACAGAAACCTGGATGAACGCCTGCTCAGCCCCTGACATCGCCATAGCCATCCCGGATGGCTACAAGATCTCCCGTTGGGAACGGGTCAACCAAACCGGAGGAGGCGCGCCATCGTCCACAGAAACACCATCCGAATCACGACCAACTCCGACGACACCCTCACCGCCGCCGAGCACCTTCACTTCCAGATACACACCGACCTCAAGCCCACCCTCAGAGGCACTCTCATCTACAGACCCCGGGACCACGCACACAATTCAGCGAAGCCATCGCAGACTTCGTCAGCCCGCACGCCCTAACCTCCTCAGACTACATCCTCCAAGGGGACCTCAACTTCCACCTGGAGAACAACAATGACAGCATCACCGGCACCCTGCTGGACAACCTCGCCAACCTCGGACTCAAGCAACTGGTGAACACCCCCACCCACTACGCCGGCCACACGCTCGACCCAATCTTCTCCTCCAGCAAGCACTTCTCCTTCAGCCACTCCACCGGACTACACTGGACAGATCACAGCTGCGTCCACTTCAACTTCAGGAGAACCACGACCCACCACCACCCGCAACAGGTCCCCCACAGAAGCTGGAGCAAGATCACCACCGACCAGCTCACCACCTCCCTTAGCCAGAACCCTCCCACCAACACGACGGACCCCGACGATGCAGCCCGCAACCTCACACAGTGGCTCACCAACTGCGCTGATGACCTCGCGCCACTGAAGAACCCTCCCAGCAGACCCGGCAGCAAGATAGCTTTGTGGTTCACCAACGACCTCAAAAACTCCAAGAAAACCTGCCGCACCCTCGAGAAAGCCTGGCGCCTCGACCAGACAACAGAAAACATGACAGCCCTCAAGAACGCCACCCGCAAACACCACCAGCTGATCCGCACCACCAAAAGGATGACATACAAAGAACGACAGGACAACAACACCCACAACAGCAAAGAACTCTTCAGCGTCGTTAAAGAGCTCTCCAACCCCAGCTCCTGCAACGACATCACACCCTCGCAAGACCTCTGCGACTCACTTGCCTCAGTCTTTCACCGCAAGATCGCCGACATACACAACAGCTTCGGCGCACAGACCACGCCCCCAACTACCGAACCAGCCCCCCCCACCACCACCCTCTGCACCTGGACCTCGGTCAACACCGAAGACACCACCCGCACGATGAACACCATCCACTCCGGCTCCCCAACCAACCCATGCCCACACCACATCTTTAACAAAGCCTACTCCTTCATCGCACCCCGACTCCGGGACATCATTAACAGCTCCTTCGCATCCGCCACCTTCCCGGAAAGCTGGAAACATGCCGAGCTCAGCGCCCTCCTGAAGAAACCCATTGCGGACCCCATGGACCTCAAGAACTTCCGCCCCATCTCGCTCCTCCCTTCTCCTGCCAAAGACCGTCAACAAACAACTCTCCGCCTTCCTCGAGACAAACGGATCCCTCGACCCCTCGCAGTCGGGTTTCCGAGCACACCACAGCACCGAGACCGCCCTTATCGCAGCTACCAACGACATCAGGTCCCTGCTCGACACCGGGGAAACAGTTACCCTCATCCTCCTGGACCTCTCAGCAGCCTTCGTCACCGTATGCCACCGCACCCTGATACAGTGCCTCCGGAACACCGGAATCCAAGGAACGGCCTTGAAGTGGATCATCTCGTTCCTCGCCGGAATAACCCAGAGAGTCCGCCTACCCCAGTTCCGATCCTCGGCCACCGAAGTCATCTGCGGCGTTCCGCAAGGATCCTGGCTCAGCCCCACCCTCTTCAACGTCTACATGAGCCTCTTCGCAGCCATCGCACGCCAACACAACCACAACATCATCTCCTACGCTGACGACACCCAGCTGATCCTCTCCCTCACCAACGACACCGTCACCGCCAGAGCCAGCCTCCAGGAAGGAATGAAAGACGTCGCGGAATTTATGAAGCTCAGCCGTCTGAAACTGAACTCAGATAAGACGAAAGTCCTCATCCTGGGCCCATCCCCTCTGCCTGGGACGACTCCTGGTGGCCCCCGGCCCTGGGCACGCCCCCAAGCCAACGGACCATGCACGCAACCTGGGCTTCATCCTGGACTCCTCCCTCACGATGACCAAGCAAGTCAATGCCGTCTCGTCATCCTATTTCAACACCCTGCGCATGCTCCAAAAGATCTTCAGGTGGATCCCCACCGAAACCAGGAAGACGGTCACCAGCCGTCTGGACTACGGGAACACCCTCTATGCTGGAACCACAGCCAAACTCCAGAAAAGACTCCAGCGCATACAGAACGCTTCAGCACGACTTATCCTGGACATCCCCCGTCACAGCCACATCTCTGCCCATCTGAAAGACCTACACTGGCTCCCCGTCAGCAAGAGGATCACGTTCAGACTCCTCACCCACGCATACAAGGCTCTCCACGACATGGGCCCCAAATACCTCAACAGCGGCCTCACATTCTACACACCCACCCGCCAGCTCCGATCCGCCAGCCTCGCCCTCGCCTCCGTCCCACGAATTGGCAAAGCCACCGCCGGAGGAAAATCCTTCTCCCACCTGGCGGCCAAGACATGGAACTCCCTCCCCACCCACCTACGGCTGACCCAGGACCACCTCTCCTTCAGGAAACAACTCAAGACCTGGTTGTTCGAGCAGTAGCAACTCTCTCCTCCCCCCCCCCCCCCCTCTCAACTCCCAGCGCCTGGAGACAGTAGCGGGTGAGTAGCGCGCTATACAAATTTGTATGATTGATTGATTGATTCCAAGTTTGGCCCCTAAGCGCCATGCTGGTGCTGACTGCCCTAACCACACAGTCTGCAGTGTCAAGACTACAAATAACAGAATATTTTAATGCATCTTGTTCGTCCAAGATCAGCTTTTGCAACGTTTGACAGATGTCATCTGAGACCATTGGCTAGATGTTCAACACTTTGTCCCATAATGAGTGACTATCTGCCCAGGAGGAATTTGGTATTTATCAACTTGCAGGCAAACCTGGCCAAGGAGAGCATCAGTTTAGTGAACGTCTCCATCCATTTTGATTCCGTCAGGCAGGATGGTTGGGAAAGTATTGTGGTTCCACTGGCTTGTTGATGCCTAGACTACTAGGCTCCCCAGTTTTGGATTTTGCAAGAGGTGGTCCGTACCTGTCAGAGCTAGTCTATGCCACCTTGCCACCTGTCTTCTTGACCAGATGGGAAGATCCTGGTTTTTACCGGGTGCCCACTAGCAGATCGGTTTAAGCCTCATTAAATGGAAATAGAGCTGCCAGAGTGGATTGTACGGGATTAAAGACGTCTATTAGTAGAATAGTTTTGACTTCCTGTATTGGTAGTATGAGAGCAAGTGTATTAGCCCCACTTCAAGTCACTGTGGAGAAGGAAACAGACTCCTCAATTGCCATAGTGGGATTTTGTGAGGGCAATGTCTGAGGAGGTGTCCAGACCACAGGCATCTTGGAGGTCATCAAAAATATCACCCCAATAATACTGTCATACTCATCATCAAAATTGCCTTAATCATAATGTGGTGCATAGTTTGGTCCAGAGTGGACACATTGTCTAGGTCTGCGTGGTAGAACATTTGTCTCAGAATCCAACAATAAAATCGCCTCCTATTCTGGCGTGGGTAAAGTCTGGAACGGCATTGATACACACGCCGCTGGCGTCGGCTGTGACACCAAATGTAGCATTGTGCAAGGCACTGAGCATGGAGCAGTGGATGGCATCAGGGCTGTATTTACCACAGTCGAAATCGGGTGAAAGACTTAGCTTCAAGAAGAGAAAGACTCCACGACCAAGAGGAGCCAGTCCTTCAATTTCTTATGCTTCTTGAGGGACTTCCCCAACTTATCTGAGGCCATGACATTAAAATTAACCAGTCACAAGAGCGGCCTCTGGAGTGCATTCAAGCCCTCGACTATGACCAGGACCGTCACGCCTTGGACTTTGACCAGGATTGTTTTTTCGACCTCCAGAATTAGGTGACCGCTAGTTTGACTTCACGGTCGAGAATTGCGTTTTGGCTCATTTTTATGCAGAATGGACATGCAGGAGAGTCGTATTGGAGCCGAGGCGCCACAAGCAGACACCACAGGCATCTGTCGGTGACAGTAACAACTTGATTTGAACCCTGTTGTTTTAGAGGGTGACATTATCTGCACACTTAAGAATTGAGGAAAAAATCTGTCTGGAATGAAAGGATTTCAGTAGCTCTAGATCCGTGGCAGTAGAAACTGAAAGAAAGAAAGGACGTCAGTGTGGAGGTTGCGCATATATATATATAAAGGCCACAACATCATATCGGGGGACGGATGAATCCGACGCAGAACTGCATACCGCCAACTACCAATGCGGAAGGGAATTGCTATGAAACGTTCCGTATCCAGTATGATGCCTGGGAAAATTCACAAGGTAAAAAATCTACAGTCAGAAGTCTCTATCAGAAATACCGATTTCTTATTTATGCAAAGGCTCAATTATAATTTTTATTCTTATGGTTGAACCATGACCTACCCCAGTTATATGAATGGATAGCTGTATTTGATGACATCCCAAAACGTTTTTTCTAAGACAGCTAATACCCTGGCCAGCATCAGCAGGGAAGAGGAGGTTCAGAACTGGACAATGTTTCTGCCTGCCTTGCACTGTGCAGAAGCTCATTTATTAAAGCTGTGAATTATTTAGCTACATAACATCATTGTGGCAGTGTTTGACAGAGTAGATAGAGGCTACCTCTGGTGCGGATTTGCAATTTGGGGTATGAAGACCCGAACTGTAGAAATATAGTATGTAACATGGATCAGTTTCATACTTGGGAACAAAAAAATCCACTCTACCAAATTAATAAAGAAATCCAGGGGCCTTACACAGGGTTGCATCATTGTGACACTTCTACTTTACTTGAGCTGGTATGGGAGAATGTAAATATGTTTTACAGTTGGATAAATAACATGCATTTCAAGGCCTAACAATTACATCAGGGATCTTACTGAAGTACATCAGAATAGAGTATTGCCCGAAGACAAAAGAGCATTGAAAGAGTCAATCCCATTCAACCAAAAATGGAGTAACTTTTCCATTGATCCATCAAAGATATGTATCCGACAAACATCATAGGCATGCTAACATATGGAGGTAATGATTGAGGGGACAAATGCTGAGGAATTTTGGTTTGGTGAGATTATATGTCAGAAGGCTATTACATGATTGGGAACAGAAACTTCAATATCACCCATTTTGGCTTTACAGCCTAAAGCAAATTAAAGTATATGAAGACTAAAACCTTAGTCAAAAAACACGTTACAAATTTGAGATATGCATAAATAAGATTAGCGAGTTCTTACTGGATTGACCATGTTGCATAAAACTAATGTCCTTATAGAATACAGCAGACTGTCTGGGACACCCAATAGAACTGCACAAAATCTATAAATTAATTTGTAAATGATACATATAGAAATGTAGGCAAATAAATTGCTGTAAGAATTGCGTTCTTATAAAAAGTGGTAACCCACATTAGCTAATGTGACACTGCCTATCCAGGGTTCCCTCTGTAATTTATGAAACTGAGGCCAAGCCACATATCACTTCTGGTACATGGTGTGACCTTGGCAAATCATCCAATAAAAAGTATATGATGTACCCTAAAAAAAATACATGATTAATTGTAATTTATACCATATGGTATTTTCTAGCCCTTGTTATAAGGGCCTAGAATATCTTAAAATAATGTGTGAGAACCGTAACATGCAGGCATGTCAAGAGGCATTTGATCAATCTTTGGGAAGTCATTTTGTGATGTTATGCTACGTTCACACAAATATTGAAACCATATATCCTGACAGATGATTCTCTGCATTACGATCTAAAGTAATGTTGATTGTTATTTTGCTTTACTAAAACCAAAATGGAACTTACCTTCGGTAATGCTCTTTCTAGTGGATATTCTTTCTAACTGTGGATTCTTCTCGTTAAGAATATCCCCATGTGCCAAATTAGATTCTGATATTTCTAGTAGCAATGCTTCTGTGTGTCGACTGGTGGCACTATGTGCCTCCAGGGTGACTCCATTATGCCCTGTGTCTTCATCTGTCTCCTTCTGCTTTCCCAGGCTCAGAGTATTACAAAGAACTGGGGCCAACAGTGTTCCAAATTTTAACTTGGAACCTCTATATGATGTCCAGTAGTCCACATAATTGAACAGAGACGTGGAAGGTCGGTGAGAAGGCTGCTGTTCGATAAAGTATCCACCATAAAGAGCGCTACCAAAGGTTAGTAACTTGTCCTTTTGATGGATACGTCTAACTTCAGCTTCTTCACGTTACGAGTAGATACAACAACAGTACCTTCTAAAGGTAGATCTGTCATATGGTTTCCAATTTCTTAATAGGAACTGTTAGTTTGTTGGAAATTAACACCAAACACCAACCACAATGTCTTGCATGACTGAGCAAGCAAAAAGGCCCTCCTGTTGGGCCTGGCAGTCAAGGCAGTAGTGTTTCGGGAACTTGTGAACCAATGCCCATATGGCTCTGGGAGATGCC
This sequence comes from Lissotriton vulgaris, assembly GCF_964263255.1. Classification (NCBI taxonomy): domain Eukaryota; kingdom Metazoa; phylum Chordata; class Amphibia; order Caudata; family Salamandridae; genus Lissotriton; species Lissotriton vulgaris. Next base: position 603,294,415 of record NC_141695.1, on the reverse strand, counting down.
CAGAACTGGTATCCTTCCCCTTGCCAATTCTAACAGCCTTGGCGGGATGAGTCCGCAGGCATTCACAAGGTTGCTTCTTGGTCAGCAAATTTTAATAGAGTGAACAATACATTTTGTCAAAGTCCTTTTCTGCACTTTCTTTGCTCCAGAAATCCCTTAAAAAAACTAGTCATCCACACAATGGTCCCTTGTAAGGTCAATTTGAAAGCTCTTTTATTGCCGATCCGATGGAGCCTTTCCTCCTCCTTCAAAGGATGAGGTTGCGCAACGAATGTTGGCAGAGTAATGAAAAAGTGACACAATTTTGGCAAGAACACTACCCGAGACCTCAATAATAACTAGTCTGGAAAGAAGTTTATGTAGGGCACCTGTAGTTCACTTATTCGGTGCAGAGGTTATGGCAAATAGGAAGGCTGTTTTAAGGGTCAGCAGTCAGAGTGAGCAGCTGAACACTGGCTCAACAGGCCTGCACATAAAAAAGTCAACTCCAAGTTAAATTATCATGGCGGAATGACAAACTGATCGGGGAAAATGTAAGTCAGACATTTGATAGAAAGCAGCATAACAGATGATTTAACTAGAGAGGATTAATCAAGTAAATATAGAAAGGGCTGACAAACCAGAGGTTCCACTGCAGGGCCTACATAAGCAATCTGGCACTCAGGACAAGGTGGATCTGTCATACGGTTTCCAATTTCGCAATAGGAACTGTTAGTTTGTTGGACAATATAAATGTTGGTATTGTGCCAGACTGATTGTATGCACACCCTCAGGATATGTTGCCCTATAGATATGCTAGCTCACAGTGCCACTATAAGTACCCCTGACCCTAGTAAGGTAACAAATGGTTTGGCAACCTCAGAACAGGACAACCCTGACTCCCCAAGGAAACATGGTAACAGATCTAGAACCATTTCGCTCAGTCACTCATGGTCACTCAGAAAGGTACACAAGAAATACATAAAGGGGTGTTTTCAATATTTATTGCATTATTGTGATTTTCTTGTACAATGCGCTGCAATGATTTATAGACAGAAGGAGATAAAAGTGATTAGCAATTTAAGAACAGTGAAAAGGGTAAACGATTCCACTATTGTGCTAAAACTGTGAGTATATATGCTGGCATATAAGTACTGAGTATAGTGTACTCCTACTATGCGCTCCCTAACTTAGTTGCCTAGAACGGATGTTCTGACAAGAATTCCCTACCAGATGATCTAACTCTTCATTACCTGAAGGCAAGGTATGTAGGTCCCAGTCTTGGTCACAAGTTGGACATCCCTCCTCATGGAGGGTAAACGGGAATCAGCTGGGCAGAGACTCAGACACAGTAATAACCTCGCAATGACAGCAGAGTGATCCTCTAATTTGAGCACGGAAATGCATGTGTATTTATAATAACATCATCCATGCTTCCGTGTTGAGGCTTAAGCCGGGCCAACATTGTTTATTTTCTTTGGGATAGCCATGTCGCCTCATGGCCTAGTAACAACAAGCATTAGCACAATGTGTGTTCAGGCCTTGCACTAGATTGTTCAAGGTGTCACGATAGTGTACTTACAAGGTGCAATTGTAAGCAATGTGGTTTAAGATAAACTAATCCTGCACTGTCACACAATGTATGTCCAAAGTCACTGCGTAGAAAAGAAGACAAATTAAGAAACGTGTACATGTAAAATGCCAGTGTTTCTTTCCGGGCCTCACCTAGCCATGTGACAGATCGACAATGCTAGGTGTCCAAGAAGCCTCAGAGACCGCCTCAACAAGACCCAGAATTAAGCCCAAAACATTGGGATTTCCTAAATGTCTCTGAATTGCAGCAGTGGTGGAAAGGATAACACTGTGTTCAGGACAGCCCCAGTGAAGGAAATTCTACTTGTGGGGTACAGCCAGGACTTCAGGTCATCAATGGAAAATCTCCAAGTTGTCAGGACAATGTCTGTCGTCTGAAGGAGGTCTATGATGGAATGCGACAAGTCTGTCTTGAGCAGCTAGTCATTGAAACAAATGCACCCCCCAACATACGAATGTGAGCAGTGACCATCGCCATAACTTTTGTGAACACCCAAGTGGTCATGGTAAGACCAAATGGGAGCATAGCAAATTGGAAGAGTTGCAACTCAACTGTGAGCCACAGATAATGCCTGTGGGATTGCAGGATGGGAATATGAAAATACACATCCTGCAAGTCCAGGGACACCATCCAATTTCCTATGTCCAGAGCAGAAGGAATCTGAGCCAGGGTTAGCATCCTGAATATTTCTTTGCACAGAAAGGCTTTCAGTGGACAGCGTTCCAGCATAGGCCTTAGGTCTTTATACTTTTTGAGTGAAAGGAAAAAAATGAGCAGTACCCTTCTCTCTCTGATGCAGACACCCGCTCAATGACACTCTTGGCCAGAAGACGGTTGACTTCTTGCAGAACGCTGTTGGAATGGTCTGCTGCCAGTTGCTCTGGTGTGGACGGAAAAAGGGGCAGGGAGAAAATGAAAGCAGGGCTTGGGCCCTTAGAATTATTTGCAAGACCCATTGGTTTGAAACGAGGGTTCTCAACCTGGGAAGGAAATGTTGTATCCTACCGGCTGAGCATGGACCTGTGAGAGCATGGTAAATAGGCTTGACAACTGCTGCGGCCTAAGAGGAAGTGGTAGAGGAGAGCTGCCTCAGGAATTGGCCTGGTGCTCCTGCACAGGTTGAGATGGCTGGTGTTGCTTGTAGGGTAGCCCCTGGAATAACCCCTAAACTTCTTATACTCTTGATGGAACTGCTTGGCATCAGACAAGAGTCCAAAAGGCTGTGTTGAGGCTCACCTGTCCTTAACCCCTTCGATGCGGATGACGAGCTCAGCTCGTCATCAGCCACGGGTGACGTGTGCGGATGACGAGCTGAGCTGGTCATGTATCGCGGTTAATTGAAAACAGCCGCACAGCGCAAAAATAACCGCAGCAGAGATGCGGTTAAATAGTTAGCGTGTTGAATCAGCATTCTCACCAAACAAACTAGTACCCGAAAAGGCAAGTCCATAAAGGATGTTTGTAGATTCTCTGAAAATCTAGTTAACCGCAACCCGACTTGCTATTTAAATACTTCACTGGAGCCAATAGCTCTACCCACACAGTCGTGGTGTCCAAACCAGCATGCAAGACATATTTTGCCCAGTTCTGGCGATCAAATATCATTTTAGCCAGCGAAGTCCTAGGTCTTCTGGGGTGGCTGGCAAGATTTTGCTTTCTATATTCCATAAAACATTGGTGTATCTGCTAAGAAGGCATACTGTGTTCGAGAATCTTAAGGCCAAATTGACCAATAGCACCATCTCATTAAGACGACATCAATACCTTTCCAACCTCTGTCCAGAAAACTAGTCTGGAAATCATTAGGGGTGACTTTACTCATAGCTGTCTGTACCTGCAATCATTCAGGCCTAGAAAGCCTCGTCAGAAAATCAGTATCACCGAGGACTGGCCTATGTGCCTGGCAACAGGTAGGCTGACCGGAGGGCCAGAGAATGGTTTGGACCAAGTGCCCATAACACTGCAAGAGCCTCACTAAATAGCAATAGTGGCTCAAAAGTCGGAAGATCAGCTTGAAGGCTCTCAGTTAACAAGTTTGCCCTTTGCACAATTACTGAGAAAGAGGCACATTCTGCTGTTCGTTGCACAGGTGGTGAGTCTAGCTCAGTCTCTTGTGAAGTAACTAGCTCATGGGCAATTTATAACTCTAGTACAGTGTGTCTTAATTAGTATAATGAGGAAAGAGCAGGTCCTCCATTTCCTTGTCATAATCAGTGTCATGGACAACATTTTTCAAACATTGAGCCATGTAAGAGTCAGATCTAAATAAGGCTTCCAGCCTCTGATAGTACTGGCGTCATAACAGAGGTGGAGGATTATGGTTGCATAGTTCGACCTAAGCCTGGAGCAAGTTGATGATGGCTCAGGGTCCAATACTGGCATTGAGATCGGGCCTGGGCTGCCGGAGTAAGAATTCATGCCGGAACGTAAAGAACTGGTGTGGTCCTGGGGCTAGCATGGAAGAATGAACCAGCATCAAAATGGACCAGCGCTCGATTCCCACAGTCAGTTGTGCTGAGGGAGGACCTGGCAGTAAAAGTCCAACTGGAGACACTTCCATCTCAATGGGGCTAGAAGGTGCATAGAGGGAGCCGGAAGTGTCTGAAAAAGCTGCGGCATGGCCCACTTGAAGTCAGCAATTTGCTGAGGGTCATTAAAAGGCCTGGGGAATTAGGGGCACAATACGACCCATTTCAGGGCCCGATCATAGTCCGAAGATGTTTGAAGGGTATGACCCTTAGATTGTCGTGTGATTGGGTTTAGCCCTGCTTAGCCTTGCGCTTATGGTATATCTTTAACTTCGACTTACCAGAAGACTTTGAGCAGGAACGGGAATCCGCATTGGAGTTAATTTTTTTAAGGGATTGTTAATGACCTGGTGTCTAGAAGTGGGAATGGGATCTATTTTTCTACCACTTGTTTTGTTTGTTGATGTAGAGTGCTCTCCAGTATAGCCTTCGGGTGCATTCTGAGTCGTAACCAGAGGCCAAGCACCAAAGACACACATTGGGTAGGTCCAGGAATGGTATCTTCTTTCTGCAGTCATGGCGCACTTAAATCCAGTTGTGTTTTAGGGGAAACATCATCCCAGGCTTTCTGTTTGTAATTTTTTTTAAGTCGTCAAAAAACTGATAAGTTTGGGAATGAAGAGCCAGATCTGCATCGAAGATCGTGAAAGAAAGGAACTGATGGCGGCACACAAGGGCAACGCTTAAAAGTGGACTCATTCACACCGACTGTCAGTATCTGTTGATCGCTTAGTCTTGTGCACTCAAGATTTTACTGTTCACATGTGTCAATGTTTAAAAGCAAATAAAAATAAAAAGATTTAAAAATATTTTAAAGTGGACTAATTCTGTAACTTCCGGAAAGGAAAGGAAGCAACGAGAAGTCACATGTGGACACCTATGGGCACCTGTGAGCATTGCTGAAAAAATTCTCCACATCCAGTCTAGCGCCTGGCAATATTCTTAAGGTGGGGATTCTGCAGTTAGAAATATCCATCAAAAGTAGTATGCCTATGACAAAAAGGGAAATGATCCTCTCTTTTCTTTTAATTTCCGCATTCATTTAATTTTGAAAAAAATACTTTGTTTTTGTGAGTCTGGAGGTATGGCCGCTAAGCAAATCATACACACAAATATTTCAGGTGTCGCAATGTAAGCTCACATTATAATGATTTAACACACAAATCAGTCTGATATGACAGATCACAAAAACAATTAATTCTGATGAACAGAATAGGCACACAGCTTTTTGGCATCACAGTGTAAACATAAAGAAAATTATGGTATTGTAGAATAAGTGAACACAAAGCCTTTAAAATTACAATGAGAGTACACAGCCATCTAGCATTACATGAAAAAGTAATTTTTCATAATCGGCAGATGTTCAGAATTTAAATGGCTATACTTGAATAGTTCTGAAAATATTGAGTAGTAAGACATTGCTGGCCTAAAAATAAGCATTAATATTCAAACCTATACTTAGCTAACATATTACAGCATGAATAAAGAATTCCAATCTCACTATATAAATATGCATTGAGTTTGCGTTGAGTTGTAGTACTTGAAGGCAGACACACAATGAGCATAGGTCCATCACAAACCATGGCACAGACCTGAGTCTTCTTAAACTTTACCTGGATAGCCTCTGTGACTTTTTGTTGTAGGGATGGCATTTGTGGGCATAGTTCTGCATATGGTTTCATTTTACACATCTGGACCAGTACCCTGCAGTCAAAAATATGAAGAAACCTTGTTTAATGGGGGTGCACACTAATAAATAATGTATAAGGTGATCATCTTCACTTACTGGTGAGCAGCGAAAGAATAAATGTAATGAGTGCACTAAGCTGGCTTAAGGTTTGGCATCAATGGAGGAAGCCTCAATAACCTCTTGGTGCAACTGTTCTGTGGACTGAAAGATGTCATTGGTACCCTCAGAACAGAGCTTTGTATGGGGCACCAGGAAGACAAGAAATTATCTTCAGGACCTTGGAGTAAGGGTCTCATACCTGGAGTACACCTCCGATGGGGGTTCTCAGTAACATGAATTCTAGCTGAAAGAACTACTGGCCCTCCAGAAGCAGAACATTGTCCTGCAGGAAAAGTATGAGAATCTTGAGGACAGAGATCCCCAATATGATAATGGGTTGCAGCAGAGTGCCATTTGGCTGGAGCTGGGATACAGTGAGTCAACTTCACCCTAATTTGGACTGTCATTTTAAAGTCCTGAAAGGGCATTATGTTAGGTAATACTATTGAAGGATCAAAGTTTATTGTTTTGAATACCTGATGAATATAGTTTAGGTGATGGGGTTAGGGGGGTGGGAGTTTAAATGTTCAACGGTTTTGCTGCTGGGGCAGGGCGAAGAAAGTAAGGGCGAAATCAAAGTAGCATAGCCATATGGGCCAATGGGAAAAGCCATCCAGAGTAAACATCACACAGAGAGACGCCAATAGTTAGGTCACTACAGATTATCTCATTTGCTTAATAGTCCTACACATCTTTAAGAGCGAAAGTGAGAAGTCGGCCTCCAAAAGGAGACACTACTCAAAAATATCTGGAGGTTGCACACTAGATCCTTTCTCCAAACCTCAGCACAACATAGCAGATTTGCACAAGACTGATGGCACTGGTCTGTTCTTGCAGCCAATCAACACAGTGCCTAGTCAATTAGAAGCAGTGAGGGCAGGGCTTGGTGTCTGGTACTGCAGCCTAGCTTCAGTTTGAGTTCAGTCCTCATGATCTGATGAAGCAAGGCTGTGGCCGTATCCGTCTTAACTGAGTAAAATCTTGCATTTGTAACATTAAGGTAAAGAGACTGCCCTTCATGTTTTTCATTACAACAAAGTACCAGTTTGAAATGTGAAGCCTTGCGTTGACTGGATCATTCATCAAGGATTGTTTAGCTCTATCTCTATGCCGTATAGGGGCTGGTATGATCACATTTGCTAGGGATGCCTTTGTTTTTCAGTTCCGCCCTGTGCAACTCTGAAATACCAAAACAGTGGGAGCATTATTCTGTTTGTACCACAAGCAGGGTTTTCAGTGTACTAGTCAAAGGGGTAATATGGCTCCTAATAAGTGGATACCTGAAGGGAAGGAAGCTATCTACAGCCTCAGTATAAACCCCAAATGCGGGACAGAAGGCCTTCCTTAGCTCTACAATGCAAACGCTCTTCTTTCTGGCCACAAACTCACTAATTAAGAAAGGGATTGAACCTTGTGTTTGGAACAAGGCAAGACAAGATGGATCATTCATCAAGGAGTACAATCACACTTTTTAGAGGAAGTACCCAGTGACTTACAGAGGTTGGCTTTTTGGATACATGAGAGGTGTTCAACCCAATATCACTACTCCACGGTGCACATAACGCACACCAGAACGATATTCCTTGACCATACACTAATAGACTTGATTAAAGGGGCACATCAAGGGGTTATAGTCCTTCTGGATCATGTTCAGGATATACTGGGGTACAGGACAGGGTTGCCCACTGTCGCCACTTTTTAGTGTTATACATAGAAAATTGGACCCAGGGATTCAGAAACAACATTGATTCAAGGGATTAGCTTGGGATGTAACTGGATTAAGATCACCATCTTTAATGATGACATGCTGGTCTTAGTGACGGGAACCACCTCATCCCTTCTGAGGCTAATGCAGGAGCTTGAGAAATCTGACACAGCCTCTGGCTTCAAGACAAACTGGGCTAAATTGGAAGCCCTAAATCTAAACACCTTGCCAAGTACTCTCCATCGCCTGCAGAGAGGGGCGCCCTTCAGCTAGGCACAGAAATCTGATATCTGGACGTCTATATTACCTCTTGTATTGAAATGTTTTATTCACCCCCTCAAATAGGTCTTGTATTGAAGACCTATTTGAGGGGGTGATTAAAACATTTGAACAGATGAAATATGAAGTCCCCTTAGGAGAAAACGAGTGAAATGATTACGCACTGGGCGACACACAGCACAATTATGCCAGGTGCTCTGCGAGACAGTAGATATGGACTAACACTTGCCCAAGTCATATGCCATTTCTTGCAAGAAACTGAGGCCTTGCTGAGGTACAGCTACCAGACCGCATATGGGAGGGAACTGTAGATGACATACTCGGATATGGAACGGGCCAATATTTTGATAAATGCATCTGTGGGAGCCAGATGTGTGAGAGGGAGAGAAGCTAGTATGTCTCTGTGAGGAGAGCCTGCCGCTGTTACTACTCACCTGAGCAGACCCTGGAGACGGTCTGCAGACTTAGGGCCCGATGGTGGGAAGATGATCCGGTATCGGTGAAGAAGGGAGACACCATAATCCAGTAACGATTCAAAAGACTCTGCTAGTTCCGCTCGCTGCACACAACAAAAGAAAAAGACATAAGCAAAATCACCACAAAGGGCATTGCATTGGCCTTCTCGTCAAGCATCACTACAAAACATGTGTGGGGCGTGGAAAAGGGCAAAATGAGAGGATAGGAACCTCCAGGTCCAAAAGGCTCATTAGGGAAAGTCTCCATTCACCTGTGTAACACAGTAGCAAGCTAATAGAAGAGTCATGCATGTGTGTGATACTTATATAGAACAGAAGAAGCAGAAAGGCAGCGCAGCACAGTACACGGTCAAACCCACCAAGGATTCATGCTTCAGGGAAGGGACAAACTTACGATGGGGAAGTAAAGCCCACACAAGCCATCAAATCAGAAGCAAACAAATGAGAGTGACGTGGTAAACAATTGGAGGTTGCCAAGTTCAGTGTAAGCTAACAAAATAACAGACTGCACATGCCCTGTCTTAAGTGAGACCTAGAAAGAAAAGCTGGCATGATGGATTGGAAGGTGGACCACTGAAACTACCGGTGGCTGAGATTTAGTCCATGCAATCCACCCATCAGGTTTTGTTTTTTTCTCAAAAGTAACAAATCAATACACCTCAGACATACACAATCAAACTCAAAAGGACGGGCAGAGTATTATAACATGCATACTCAATCCAACTACTGACAAACATATCTGCCTCATATGCCCACAGGCCTCTACAGTGCACGTCAGAGCTAGCACTAGTACAGTCTCAGCACAGCACGACCATCACTCTTCTTACCTGCTGGGGCTGCATTCTGCCTTGTACCCACTGGTACTCAATGCTGATGATAGGATGTAGCAGACAGCTGCTGCTGAACTCCAGGCTCTGGTACAGCTTGCTGTAGGCTAGCCACTGCCTACAAAAGGAAAGGCAGCAACATGAGCGGAGGGCTATACCAGCTATGTTAGGGTACATCTCCCTGAAACACAAAGCTGACCCAAAAAAAACACATGCGGGAATAGGAACCATTCATTAATTTGAAAATGATCTGTAAGATGGTCAAAGATTTTAAGCAACTAATAACTTGAGCTTATTTCAGGCTTGGGTTACAAAAGAGCTTTCAAAGTTAGAGATAACAACGCAGGTATCAGAACTAACACAGACACAGTTCTACAATGTAAGCATCATCTTTGACAAACGTAGCAGCAAATTGTTCCTCATTTCACAGATTTTTTGTAACAAGAGGATACATTGGATAGCGTAAAAACCTAAACTTTAGAAATAATATATGAACTTCATAAGATAGGAGCTCAAGATCCAACCCAAAATGTGATCACCTCATGATGACAATACAATTTTCATAATTTCCTTGTCTCTTTCTGCACTTGCAGTTTTTGATAAAAGCCAGCTGGGTGTCTCAAAACACGTGTCATGATTAAAGAACACCTCTAAACATAGACTGGCTTACATTTCAGTGAGTCCTCGATAAACATACTGTTTCAGCGTTCTGCCTCAAACAAATCTGATCTATCTCGACCTAGGAAGAGAGAGATTTTAGAGGTTTACTAATAGACAGAAGCACCTTGTTTCACACAGTTTGTACTTTGGCTAGAGAAAGATTTTCATCCCTGTTGCATTACTGTTTATAATAGGAAACATATAAGACTGGAATCCAACCTTTTCTGTACTGAGAGCTACTTATGTTCAATGAAACACACTTGGAGTTACTAATATTACTAGTATTGTATAATTTCAATGTTGTTATATGTATATTAATTTAACCAAGCAAAAGCTTTCTAATTTAATAAGCTGGGCTGCACTCAGGTGAGCCACTCCAGACTTAGCTGAAGAGCTACAGTAGCTCACGAGCTACTGATTGGAGACTCCTCGGATCACCCAAAACGGTCTGCTCTTAAAAAAATGGGCAGGGTGGCAGTCATATTCAAGCTCATTCCATCCCTGTTTCGGCTTATCAATGTGAGTACACACACACGGACACACGCACGCAAACACGCACACTATGTATAATACACACTCAATTACGATAGTCTTGTATAGGAACTTAGCTGGGAAACAATCAAGCACTGACCACATCGGAGAAAGTTACAATTTGATTATGTACATAGTTGGATGGAATCTCTCAGCAGGGCCTGAATGGCCCATAAGGATCCTTAAGTATGGGGATGAGATGTTGCCTGAAGAGTTTGAGTATTGGCTTCTTCGAAAGTGGGGGGAGGGAATTTGCCAAGTTTGATCTTAGGCAGGATGTCTTCGGATAGTTTCCCTTTTTAAAAATGTGTATTTCTATTTGCATACACGGCACATACAGCCTTACCCTGTTTCTGATGGACAGTGTATAGTTAAACTATTTTGACCGGAAAGGACAGAACTTTCTTTGACACACAAACAGACATCTGGTGTTGTGAGTTTGATGGATAAAGGTAAGCACAGGTAATGTTGCAAGACCAAGCATTAATATAATATTTAGTAATGCTGTTCTAATATGAGAAAAGGAAGAAATGGTTAAAAATGTTTCCAGAGGATAATAAAAGAAAACTGAAATGTAATGGAAATAAAAGTGCTAAAGTTAATAAACATATCTTTTAAAACAAAAGCTAGTGATGTTGCCCTAGTCACAGCTATCAAATCACATAGAAAAGGCTCTTTGTTTCAGATGAGGCCCAACAATTCCCTCCAAAAGATCAAAGAATAGCCACATGTAAAAGTGCTTTTGTCCAGAGCAAACTCATTGGGAAAATATTATTTATAAATTGGTTGATGATTTAAGACAGACTAAATATTTGTAAAACTAAACCACACCTCATTGAAAGATGGGCACACAGCAGAAATACCAAACTTAGAACCTTCTGTTGAAATCATTGCTCTGTTCTCATAAGAAAGGTGTGGTGCGACCATTCAGCATTAGAGGTTGTATACTTTTATTAACAAGTAGTAATGGTGTGAGGCTCAGAAAGTGACTTTTCAGAAAAGAAAATAGTTTTCGGTTAAAAATGTGGTACATCTGTTCTGGTTTCCGATCCATTATTTTATTACAAGTCCCACTGTATGCTTACTGCATCCTCCATCTAATACTGGACCTCTGATCAAAGCTGAGATTGACTCAATATTCAAGAAGGAACATACTGCCCATAAGGAGTGTGTTTTTTCACCTTTCTCAATTCAATTCAATTCAATAATCTTTATTCGGATATAAAATATCCATAAAAGCACAGGTCAAGAATTCCAGCCACAGAACAATTTTTGTTAGAAACACAGTATAAATACAATAGATAAAAAGGGGATTATCCGGTTACAAAGACTTCAATTATGAGCATATATCAAAAAGAACATATTATATACAACAACAGTATCATAGGAAAAGTTAAAAACGGGCAAATAGCAACATAATACTGTTGAACACTTTCAGAGGTTCGACAAACAGATAGCAGCATATTATAGTCAAGTGCGGTCGACTGTAAACGGTTTGAGCAGCATAATATAAGGTGCAATTAGATTTAATCTTTTAGGGTAGTCCAGTCAACAGGTAACGCTTTGGTTTGGTGTTCCATACTATAAAGTGTAGGTAGGTTCATGCAGTGAAAACAGTGTTGTGTGTTCAGGGACACTTAAATACGTAACAAAGTGCTCATGAAAGCACATGAGTGAACTGCCACTCTCAAAAAGAAGCTGATGCGGAAAATCAAGTTGTCCCTCTCGAGTCTGAGAATTTCCAGGTAGGCTGTTCTATAATTAATGTTTGCAATTGCCTTAAAATAGGGGATCAGGTATTGTTTTGTATATTTTTAATAAAAATTACAGAAAAATAAAAAATGTAACATTGTTTGATTGCTACGAGTGCCACAGGGACAGGGCATTTGCTCAAGATTAGTATTGAATCCCAAAGGAAAGCAAAGTGAGTATTTTAGGGTGCCGTCCCTTAGGCGAAAGAGTAAGCTTCTCTCCCAACGACTTGTATTCTTCAGAAGATATTTAGATGGCATATGGGTTAGGGGGCTGTCAGCCTCCACCAGCGACATATACCTAGCGACTGCTGATTTTGAGAGCTCTGTGGCATATCTTGCATTTTTATAAGATTCATATAGTGCATCCATAAGGACCTTTTTATTTATTCCCTCTTGGCCCAAAGGATTAAAAAAGACGTGCTCTAAATTCACGCTAGTTAAACTTTTTCTAACAGCGGAATGCCGGGCATGCACCCTTCCTTGTCGCAATTGAGGCAGTCGTCTATAATCTCCCTTGTCAAGGTCGCTGCCGGATTTTGCCAAACTTTTAGCCAAAATATAGCTGGACGGGACCGGATAAAGTCTTCTATATAAAACAAATGTAATTCTTTATGACACACAAAAATTGGTGAGGAAATGTGGGCCACTAGGAGTTTCGGACAGAATCTATTTACCTCTCTCTGGATTCCACTGCAATTTATAAAACCCCAAACTTCTGTGCCATATGTGGCAGTGGGCATACACTGTGTTTTATAAATTTTAGTTATAGAAAATACTACCTCTGCTTGTTTGGGTTGGGGAAGACTCAAGATCAAATTTGTCACTTTTATAAATTTACTTTTGCTATGGGCAGCATGTGTTGCCCAAGATCCGCTGTCAGAAAATGAATCTCAGATATGGGAAAGTGTGGGTGCATAATAAATGTTCAGGACCTGAGGTTATTGAATTAATACGATTTTTTTGGGCCACAGGTCATTATAAAAGATTTCTTAAAATTGGTGCAAAGGTCTAAGTCTGCCATAAAATCAACAAAATCCCTGACTAAAGTGCGTAGTGTGTTCGGAGAGCGGCCCATTAGGACTGCATTATCCACATATAGTAGGGTGGGGAGTACATTGCCATTGTTGCTAGGTACGTCATTGGTAAGTTCTGACAGTACATTGTGTAGTTCATTTATGTATAGGATGAATAGAAGAGGGGTCAGTACACACCCCTGTCTGAGCCCTCTTCCAATAATGATATCCCTTGACTCCTCTCCGTCATTGCTAATCCTTACCCGTGCCTTCAAGTCTCTGTGCAATATGCAAAAAAATAAATTAATGTCTCATCCAACCCGTAGTTTAAAAGGACTGACCACAGATGTGACCTAATGACAAAGTCCAAGGCTAAGGTAAGGTCCATAAAAGCCAGGTAGATGGGTGACTTCCAGGCTACCGTGTACTTGCCAACAATCAGGTTTAAATTAAGGCACTGTTCCACTGTTCCTAGTTTACTTCTAAAACTCAGCTGACATCTGTTTAAAATGAATCCTTTTCAGCCCCAAACCTTATTTTGTAAAACAAAATCCTCCTGAGGCTCTTCAAAGTACTGTCAATCAGGGAGATCAGTCTGTAGCAGCTAGTGTTGGATCGGTCTCCTTTTTTAAAAATAAGCATAATTATGCTGGAAGACCAAGTGCTTGGAATAAAAGTGCTTATTAAATTATTAAAACATTAAGTAAAAGAGGTGCCCAAAATTACGGTTTGTGTTTGAAGAGGTCAATGGCAAGCCTGTCCTGCCCCGGGACCTTGTTGCCTAAGCTTTGGTGAATGGCGTCCTGAACTTCTGACACTGATATAGAAATCCGTGTGAAAGGAACGTTGTTTAACGGAACCTCATTCTGGGGCGGGGCTGTATAAATTTTAGAAAAATGGGCTTCCAAAGCTTCGCTAGCTATGTTGAAGCTTAGGGGAGTGAGAGTAGGGCCCATGGATCTCATGTCTTTAACTGCTGCCCAGAAAACGTTTCCATCGTTGAGTGTAGCGGCACAGGCAAAATTATGCCAGCGTTCTTTTAGGAGTTCATATTTGCGTTGCCTGACTACTTTTTTTATAATGGCATCGCAAAGATTTAACAAGAGTTGCGCCCCTAGGTGTTGCTGTCAATGCTACACGAAGTTCTCTGTTTACTAGCGAGCAGGTACTGTTGAACCATCTAGGGTCCTGATCAATGTCTAACGCAGGCCTAGAGATCATTTGTTTAATGCTAGCGCACAGGCCACTAAATGCCTTGATAACCTCTGGGTTAGGGTCGCTAAATGACTGGCAGGTTTCAATGAGCAATGGGTGCGATTTTATCATGTTGGAAAATAAAATATTATCAATACCTTTCTAAATTACTCCTAATTTGTCAGTCGAAGCCACTAAATTATTTGCCCCAGGCTCTTTAACAAGACTGGGTCTAGGGGCAAATCTAATTGTTGTTAAGATTGGGTTATGATCACCCTGCGAGGTGCATAAGACCTCTGCCTTTAATAAAAGATCTTCTAGAGAGGCAAATATAAAAACATAATCGATAATTAAGGCTCACCACAACCCCTATAGGTGGGTATTAATTAATTATTGTTTTGGCAAACATCCGCAATTTCCATCACATTAAGTAAACTACAAGTAGACAAGTGATCTGACAGTTCCTTCCCTCTTTTGCATGCAGTTTGTAAAATTATTATTAGGGAGGGTTACAAAATCATTATTGTAAAAATTAATAAAGCAAATTGAAGCCCCCGTGTATAAATCAAGGCTTGAAAATTGTCATTATTTGTGGAAAGGGACTTTACACTACCACCTTATGAAATTTTAATCCAGATTGAAAGGCCACCGGATGGACCATCTACTTTGGTGGCGGGTACGATATTATTAAAACAAGCAAAACCTTCCAAGAATAAATCCCTCGTACTCCAGGCTTCTTGGAACATTAGTATATCATATTTTTGGACTATGTTGACCCAGTTTGTGGAGCTCAGCTTGGAGGCCAGGCCTGCAACATTCCAGCTAAGCACCTGCAAGTTTAAATCGTGTGATTTTGGGGTAACAATCTCCAAAGAATCGGACGAGGAACCAGTGATGGCAGGTACAGCTGGTATTGGAATAGAAGGCAGTCAATCCAGGCTGTCTATACCCGACAAGGCAGAAAATCTGTTGTACATAGTGTGTGGAGGGATAGCAAAGGTATTTAACCCTGGGGTTGGCTTGTAGAAAAAACCCAGGGTCAGTGACCAGACAAGAGTTGGGAAGTTGTTGTTAAATTCCTGTGTCATCGGCATTGATTTTACCAGTGACGGTTGTCTAAAATGAATGACAACACAGTCTCCATTAATGTTCATTTTTGAGGATCCTACCCAGCCAACCCTGCACACCATTATGATCTTGCCGATATTTGCCACCCCAAGGCCTTTATGTTTGACCAGCCAATCAGCGCTTTTATTCCGCAGTTGGTCCCAGGTCTCAATTAGATTTTTTCTTGGGGGGGGGAGCTGCTAAACTTAGGACATAGGGTGGTAAGTTAAGAACATCACCCCTGGTCTCTAGAGACAGACCAGTATCATTATTCTCTGAAGTGGAGATAGAACTCAGAGTGTTACGCCTCAAGGGAGTGAAGTTTATGGGGTTGGTGGTAGCGGCGAGAATTGGCTGAGTGGGTATTAGGATTTGGGCTATTAGTGTTGTTAATACCACCTGTACCGAATAGGGTATTCTCACTGGGCATGGGTTTAGATGCAAAGCTATCTTTGGTTTTACTGCATATTGCACTGGCATCTCAAAAGGGGGGGGATATTAGATTCAGGGTTTGCGGTTGAGCATTTAAGTTCTCCATGCCAAAAGGCTTAGGATTCAGACCCCCCCCCCCCGGCTTAGTTATAGCTTTAAGTGTGCTAGTGTGTGTGTTTGATTTATCAATGTCTCCAAGCGGTCTAGGTGTTTCTAAAGTGTGTTAAAGTTCTTGTCCACCAGGTCTCTCATACGCTCATATACCATGTCCACTACGGTGTCAATTGAGATATCACCAGGTGTGATGCAAGTTGTAGGGGCTGCAGTATACTCAGTTTGCGTGTAAATGGAATGAGTTAATGCTTCTGATAGGGTTAGATCAACAGTGGTATCCGTTGTGGCATCAGAGGGCTCCTCATTTGCTGAAATCGCAGGGGCCACCTTCTTTTGGATCCATGAGCTCAGGGCTGTGCGTTGTTGTTTTGAGCGTGGGGGGTTGTTTCCTCTTAGAGCTGGTTGGTTTAGCTATAGTTCTTTTTCTTTTTGCCCCAGTAGTTATCAGGTTTGGGGAAACCTCTTTATTTGGGACGATATCCTTCACATGACCCATTCCAAACCATACATCTGATTCCACATTGCAGACTACATATGAGAGTAGTACAAGAGGAACTAGACAAGCAGTGGAAACAGATCTCGGGGTCGTTCAACGACGAGATTCACCTCACGCCCCGCATTCAATCTGCACTGGAGTGGTGGGCTCACCCTCCAAACATCTCCATGGGACGACCTTTTCAAGAGACGACTCCGACACTGACGCTCACGACAGACGCGTCCTTGGAGGGTTGAGGAGCACACCTCGGAGGAATGTCCGTCAAAGGAAAGTGGACTGCGCCCCAACGCACGTGGCACATAAATCGCCTAGAACTTCTGGCAATTTTCCTTGCCCTAAAATCTTTCCAGAGGGTAGTGCAGGGACAATTGCTGCTGGTGCGGACAGACAACACCACCAGCATGCACTACCTCAACAAACAGGGCGGCACGAGATCTCTTCTGCTCTCCAGACAAGCACAAGAAATATGGAACTGGGCGATTCACCATCAAGTCCATCTCTCAGCGATCCATGTGCCGGGTGTCTCCAATGTCCTAGCAGACTCACCCAGCAGGTCTCTCACAGACAATCATGAGTGGGAACTCAATCAACCAACTCTAGAGTTCATCTTCCGTCAGTGGGGCCAGCCACAGATGGATCTTTTTGCGACTGCCACCAACAGGAAATGCCAACGCTTTGCAAGTCGTCATCCCCACAGAGAGTCGAGCGGGAATACATTTTCGATCAATTGGTCGAACGAATTCATCTACGCTTTCCCTGCGCTCCCTCTAGTTCCGCGCCAGTTACACAGGATGAGGCTTCAACCCTGCCATGTCATCCTAATAGCACCCAGGTGGCCACGGCACTCATGGCTCACGGATCTCCTCCTGTTTTCTCAGAGCGATCCAATTCCGCTTCATCCTATGCCTCACCTCCTGACAATGAAGCAGGGGCAAATCTGCCATCCAAATACGGCATATCTCCAGCTACATGCCTGGAACCTGAACACAATTAATTTGCACGTCTGAACATCGAAGCAGATTTCAGAGAGGTGCTGGCTCACCCTCGCGCTCCATCCACCATTAAAACCTATCAACTGAAGTGGAAGCGTTTCTGTGTCTGGTGTCACACTAAAGCCTTGGATCCAATGACTGCCAAGCCTGAACAGATTCTGCCCTTTTTCCTGTCCCTTGCAAAATCAGGACTTTCTCATTCCACTCTTAAAGTCTTCTTGGAAGCACTCTCCCGCTTCCGTCATGATGGTTCCACGTCATTATAATCCTCTCGAATTATCCAGCAGTTTTTCAAGGGCCTCTTTCGAATGTTTCCGCCCATTCGTCGCCCTGCCCCTGCGTGGCGCTTAAATTTGGTCCTGTCTCAGCACCTCCTACATCCTTTTGAGCCCATACATTCAGCGTGCTTAAAATTCCTCACGTGGAAAGTTGCTCTCCTACTTGCACTAACATCCTCCAGGCGAGTAAGTGACATTCAAGCATTTACGATCCAACCTCCTTTTTTTTAGTTTTCTAAAGAATCGGTTACACTACGCACCAGTCCATAATTTATTCCTAAGGTTCCAAGCGATTTCCACCTTAATGAACAGGTCATCCTTTAGACATTTTTCCCTAATCCTCAGTCTCCTGCAGAACGTTCCCTGCATTCTTTGGACTTAAACCGTTGTTTGAAATTCTACATTCAACGCACTGCGCCTTTTCGAATATCAGATCAGCTCTTCGTGGTCTATGGCCCAATTTGCAAAGGACAGCCAGTTACCAAACAATCCATCACTAGGTGGATTTCCTCTGCCATTGCTTTTTGCCACCAACGGGCTGGAAAGCCCCTCTCTTCTCCTGTACGAGCTCACTCCACAAGGGCGGTGTCAATTACACAGCCCTCTTTGCTAGAGTGCCTCTACGCCACATCTGCAGAGCTGCTACGTGGTCGAGCAGACACACGTTTACGAAGCACTACTGTCTCGGATCAGCAAATACCGCAGACGCGGCTGTGGGACAAGCGGTGCTACGGAATCTTTTCCAATAAGGTGAGCCTCTGTTGCTTCCCGCCTCCAGTCATAAAGGTATTTTCTCTTGAATCATTGTATGCACAGTTTTACCTTGAATTGTGTTATGTACTTTGTTTTATGCAACCTTTATGACTCATGTTGTGCTTTACTGCTTTCTATTCTTATTCAAGCATGTGAATCTATGAAAGACACCCCTAATACTGGAGAAGAACATAATTTACTTACCTGTAAACTGTGGTTCTCCAGTATTGGTGTCTTTCATAGATTCACATGTGACCCACCCTTCCTCCCCTCAGAGGCTCTCTCTTCTCCTCATGCACTCTTGGTCACTTTGTGCTACGAAAATCTGAGGACTTGAGCTTCTGAGGAGAAGGTTCTAGATGGTGCTGCAGCCTGATTGGCTGGAATGTGGACCATTAAAATGACACTGATATGTTACTAAAGTGAATTCTCCCTTAGGCTGCTATGGGCCTATTCTGTTCTATGGTACTTTCTTAACTTTATGATATCCTTATATCTAATTGCTCTATATGTATATATGTATGATTATGTAATTTTTTCATCTATATATGCATATATTACTGCTATTTTATGTACCGTGGGACTCCCACTTCGACGACGGGGAATATTCAAGCATGTGAATCTATGAAAGACATCAATACTGGAGAACCACAGTTTACAGGTAAGTAACTTATGTTCTTCTAGATCAACATCTTTGCTACATTAGGGCTTGTAGATATTATTAAAGTGATGGCGCTGGTTAAGGGTGAGTGCTTACCTCATCAATCAACCCATTCATAGTTCTTTCACAGACCCCACTTTGTACTGACAAATTGTAAAATACAGTGGGGAGGTGCAGCTTACCGGGAGAATGGTGAGCCCAGTAGTTTGCTGACAGGTGATCCCTGGACACAAAACCTGGTACTTTGCTCAACATGTGGGGGGGTCTGCTGACAACGCTACCGCTGCTGCATCCACGTGCCCTGGGGGCTTAGAACTACACCCCCCAGCATTGTGCACACCGCTCACCGCGTTCACACACACAGGAGGCGCTCAAGAGGGGTCCAGGGCTCCTGCCGCGTGGGAGCCTGATAGTTTGCTGACCGCTGATCCCTGGACACAAAACCTGGTACTTTGTTAAACACGCGGGGTCCGCTGACAACGCTACCGCTACCCCATCCACGCGCCTGGGGGCTTGGAACTACACCCCCAGCATCCCTAGCGGCGCGCATGCCGTGCACCGCGTCACACACGCCAGGAGGCACTCATGAGGGGGCCAGGGCCAAGGGCGGACCAGTCTGCGCCCGTCAAGGGCCGGAAGAGGCTGGGCTGGGCCACCCCCGTGAGAGGTGGTTCCCAACAAGCTGTGTTGCTGTGCTGAGGTGAGTGCCAAAAAATATTGTGACATGGGGAGGCGCACCACCACACCAACCTCCCGTTCTACCACCACCATAGATAGCATGCTAGAAAGAGCAGTCAACATTGTCACAACGGAAATCAAGCTAACAGAGAGGCGATTATCCTTGGGATTTGTAGCACCCCGAACCACCTCAATGGCAGGGGATGCGCAGGAGGATTGTATTGGCCCTCCCCTATCGCCAAATGTAATTCTTAACACCACCAGACACTCACCAACCCAGAGAAGTGGCTGTGACATTGAAAGTAACCAGGGCAACAGTGATAATGAAGTTCATGTGGATGATCAAGCTATGGGTCATGTGAAGGATATCGTCTGGTTTGGTTTGGAATTGGTCTGGGGATTTTGAGACTGGTAGTTACTTCGTTGTCTATTGTCGTTATATGAACGATATTGGTTGGAGTCACGAAAAGTGGAACAGCTGCCACCCCTACCACGAGCTCCTCGAAACGGCTGTTTCTTATATTGAGGGTTGCTAAAGCCTGGGCCGTATCCGTATCCTTTTTGATGGATTCAAGAGAGTCATCGACATGTTTGCCGAAGACGATTCGCCATCATAAGGTAAATCAAGCACTCGTGCTTGAACCTCTGGACGAAATGCAGTTGACTTTAGCCATCCTTGGTGTCGCAACACAGCGGCCCCAGCCAATTGTCTGAATCCCTTAGATGAGATGTCGACGGCACAGTCGATCTCTGAAGAGATCTTCTCTCCCTCCTGTACAGTGGCTTGCACTTCCGCGCGGATGGCATCCGGCAATTGTGGAATTAATGCTGCAATTTCGGACCACATCTGGCGGTCATACCGTCCAAGAATTGCTAGGGAATTAGCTGCTCTAACTGTTGTGGCCGCCATAGTGGTAAACTTTTTCCCGATGGAATCCAATTTGCGTCCTTCTTGATCAGGGGGAGATGTGAGAGGTGTGGCAGGATTGCGAGATCTTTTCTGGGCTGCCTGTGTGATGACTGAATCCACCTTCGTCTGAGAAACGAGGCATGCTGGAGAATTTGCAGGCGCTTTATACTTTTTATCAAGTCTAGGTAAAACGGCCGGGATCGAATTAGGCCGCTCCATTAATTTGAGACCTTCCTCCCAAATGTGATCGATGATCGGGATGGTGTGGGCTTGCCTTTGAGGAAGATCTTTGAAATCATATAAAAAACAGTCTGTCTGCTGGACCTCTAAAGTCAGGCTAAACCTTTTGGCAGCACGGATCATCAAGTTGTGAAAGCTGCCAATGTCCACTGGAGGCGAAGCTCTTGGCGATGTTGGTGGAGTAGAAGGTGTTTGAGCCCTGTAGTCATCCCAATCAGTGAGGACGTTGTCATCGTTATCTTGATCTGTGTTTTGAGCGTCCTGTTCCTCATTATTAGTATCCTGCTGAAGGCGTACTGGTGATCTGGGTGTTACTGTAGGTATAGGAACTTGTGTTTGTGGAGGAGGTTGCTGAGCTGGAGAATCAGGCCTAGATGGCGGAAACCTGCGATTATAATCATCCAGCATGTGCTGTAAATTAGACACTAAAGACAGTGGTATTTGTGTCATCTGTTCCGTTATGTGTGTTTCAGAGTGCTGTATGGGGAAAAGATCTGCCCCATCTTCGGTTTCCTCTTCCTCCTCCTCGTCATAGTCCTGACACTTGATCTTAAGTTCAGAGGGGCTAGACGCAGGTCGAAAAGCATCATCGACATATGAGCCATCATTAGAGTCCTCCTCCGCGGACTGAAACAATTGTTCAGGAAGAGCAGAGCCACTCTTTACAGGACTTAAATGTAGAAGAGGTACACGTTTTTTAACCATTGAAGCAGTGACCACTGTGAAGGTGGTGGCTGTGGCCAGTGGATGGTGTGAAGTTGACGAACTTGTCAAAGAAGCGGCAGAAGAATCAGAAGGAGGCTAAATCGTCAGCGTTGGATCTGCTGATGAAGAATCCGTAGCCATTGACGGATGTGACTTCCCTTTATTCTTTGTCGGCGAAGGTTTTTTCGCCGTTGACGATGCCGTCGACGAAGAGGGTAGCGTCGACGAAGGTGGGACCGTCGACGAGGATGCAACCGTCGACGGAGCGGTCACCGTCGACGAAGAGGTTCCTGTCGACGGGCAGGGTCCCGCCGACGATAGTGTTGTTTTCGTCGACAAAGATAGATGCGTCGACGAAGATGGACACGTCGACGGAAGCTTTTTCGTAGACGATGAGGTCTTGGCAGTCGTCGACGAGATCTTAATGATAGAAGTAATGGGTCTCACCTCATGGGTCGTCGTCGACGAGGTGGACGTCGTCGACGTAGTCCTTGAAGACATTGAACATGTCGTCGTCGACGTAGAGACAGCATCAACTGATTTAGTCGTCGTCGACGGACGCGTCGACGAACCCGTCTACGAGCCAGTGCCCGTTTTTGAAGATGATGGCACAGCTTTGGACTGTGGCGCCAGAGAAACAGGTCCCGTAGGCGTTGGAGGCAAGTCTGTTGGGAGACATTCTTAGAGACTTCAGCAAGTCTTCTTTTCATGAGGAATGGAGAGGGCATCGCCGTCTCTGACCCACGCTTCTGAGAGGCCTTGGAATGAAATGAAGAGACACTCTCAACATCCGAGACCACTGACTCAGATGTTTTCAACTTCTGTAGCCACAGAAGGAGACGGGCCTCTCTGTCTCTTAAAGTTTTATCAGAACAAGTACGGCAGTACTTACAGTTCTTGACTTCATGGTCTGGGTAGAGACAGTAAATGCATTCACTATGTGGATCTTCATGAAACAGTCTCAGTTTGCCACAGGATGAACATTGTCTAAATAAAGATTTCTTTGAGGAAGACATTTGTCAAGTAGAAATGAGCTATGAAAGTAGAAAACTGAGCAGAGCTCAGGGAGACTCCCTTCACACGACGTGCGGTAGAAAATCTGAGGACTTGAGCTTCTGAGGAGAAGGTTCTAGAGGGTGCTGTAGCCTGATTGGCTGGAATGTGGACCATTAAAATTACACCGATATGTTACTAAAGTGAATTCTCTCTTAGGCTGCTATGGGCCTATTCTGTTCTATGGTACTTTCTTAACGTTATGATATCTTTATATCTAATTGCTCTATATGTATATATGTATGATTATGTAATTTTTTCATCTATATATGCATATATTACTGCTATTTTATGTACCGTGGGACTCCCACTTCGACGACGGGGAATATTCAAGCATGTGAGTCTATGAAATAAACCCCTAATACTTGAGAACATTGTCTCCTCTCCTAATGCGCACTGGTTGTGAGTTTGTGAGGCTGGCGTCCACTGTAGCTCTCCTCAGTAATCCTATAAAGCTCACAAGTCTGAATGTTTCTTTCACTTCTGACATAGTGTGTTGCAGTTTAAAGAGCAACACTCACCATACCCCCCTTCCACACTGGCCAGGGCTACTATCAGTCCAGTATTTTACCAACATAGTTGGGATTTTCAGGTCAATTCCAGTTTTACAAAAATAAAAAAAATAAAACACAGCTTATATCGGTGGTGTCGCCATTGGTGTCCACAGGGGGGAGGGGGCAAGGAGGGGCATTTGCCCCACCAGGAACGCCCCTCCTTACCCCCCTATGGATGCCAATGCTTTTATCGACATCTTTTGTCCGTAATTCTGGGCCCTGCAGGGAGCAGAGCTGTTCCCTGCCAGAGGCCTCAACTCCCTGATGGGGCGCCTCGCACTCCTCCTCGCAGCCCCTCCCAACCATTGTCATTCTGTCTGTGGCTGATTGTCACATACAGAATGACAATGGCCAGTTTCAGCTGCTAAAGGATACATCCCACCCTAAACCTCTAATGCACCTCAAAATCACTGAGGCGCCGAGCCGAAGGAAAAGTTCAAAGTTGAAGGTTAAATATTATAACACACGTAGGAGAAGCAGAAGAGCACTGCGGGGTTAAAAGAAGTTTCCTCCTGCAGTTGGGGCCCACAGTGAAGACAGTGGGGGTACTCTGGGGGGTTTCGGTCCAGGAAAAAATGCAAGTAGGGGATCTGAGCAGTTGAAAGCATAATCTCGCCCTTCTCTCATAAGAAGATGCCTATCTTCTAACAAATGTACCTGCTTGTGTTCGATAAATTGTGAGGTCTTGTTACTCTCTGGTGTCATTTCATTTTGTAGTGTGAAAGGAACGGACAACGCTTTATCTCGCTATGAAACTGTTAAAGAAATGTAAATCAATCTGTTGTTTTAATTGTCTGTAATGAAATGCAGGCAGCAGTATAAAAGATTCGATTGTGCCAGTAATGGTGAGCAGTAGGGAATGTG
Organism: Lissotriton vulgaris; assembly: GCF_964263255.1. Lineage (NCBI taxonomy): Eukaryota > Metazoa > Chordata > Amphibia > Caudata > Salamandridae > Lissotriton > Lissotriton vulgaris. Next base: position 603,270,249 of record NC_141695.1, on the reverse strand, counting down.
AAAGCACACTAGTTTGCGCATGTTTGCGCTGTCCTGGGGGTTCCCACCCTTCACACCACCAATTATGAAAGATAGATCAGTAAAAGGATGGATTGATGAGTAAAAGGGTGGATGATGGGCGAATGAATGGGTGGATGGATGAGAAAAATGATGGATGGATTGATGAATTAATAAGTGAAAGGGTGAATGAAGGAATGGATGGATAGATGGAAGAGTGGATGGATGAGTGAAAGGTTGGCTTGGGTGAAAAGGCAAATGGTTGGATGGATAAGTGAATGGAATTTGTGACTGGAAGAGTGGGTGGATTAATGAGAGGATGGATTGGGTGAAAGGGTGGATGGATGATGGGTGGATAAGTGAAAGGGTGGCAGGCTGGGTGAAAGGGTAAGTGGTTGAATGGAGGAGTAGATGAATGGGTGGAAGAGTGGATGGATGAGTGAAAGGATGGCATGGGTAATGGTTGGATGGATGGGTGAATGGATGGATTGGTGGAAGAGTGGATGGATGAGTGAAAGGATGGATCCGGTGAAAGGGTGGCTGATGACGGATGGATTCGGTGAAAGGGTGGATGGAGGGATGGATGAGTGAAATGATGGATGGAAGAATAGACGTTGGATAGGTTGGCAAATGGTTGAAAAGGTTTGGATATGGATGGGAACACAGATGGAAGGACAGAATGAATGGTGAAAGATTGAATGGTGGATGAAAAAATTAATAGATAACAGAAAGTACATTTGAAATGGTGGATGTCAGCGGTTTGATGGAAGGATGAATGGCTAGATCCTTGGACAAGAGAGCTCTTCTGGAGAGGGTTGTGATGACTTACTTTGCTTTCTTGGTGCCATAAGTGCTTTAGTTCAAATTGGGAGGTCTTTCAATATTCTGGCTACTCCATTGCCTCTGTATTACTATTCAGCATTTGCTGTGTGCTTATGTATGGGATCCATACATCATGCATACGACATTTTGAGTGCCACTCAACTGATACTTGAATGTTACACTAGTAATTGTAAATGTTTGCATGCTTTGTTTTAGGTGTAAGGTTTTAGGGAGAGCCTCATAGTGCCATAAGCTGTGCTTGAGATGTATATTGTGTTTGTAACAATAGGTAAGGAGTAAAAAATAAACTATGTAATAGTGTATCGACAGAGCCTTCTTTAAGAAAGCTGCAGGGAAAAGCACCTTTGTGACTTACGTCAGCTAGCGCAACTCTCCGCAAAGCCCCCATAAACAAAGTCAAATTCCATATTTTAAGTTCCACTTGCTGAAACCCCCATAATGCGTTCCCTATAGTGGGTTCATTACAGCAATCCTCCCTTTAGTTCACCTATGCTTGCCATGTTTAATCTCACAATGGCACTAAGATATGAGATGCTAGTAACAAAGTTTATCTGAGCAGACCTTCCTGAGCACTTCTCTCACCAAACATATCTGCTCACGACCATGAGTTGTAAATAAAATATCAGACTAGACAACTCAGTGCAGTAACCATATAAATAGATTATTATCATATGAAATACTTCAAAAAGACCTGCACAGTTGCTCAAAGCTGTGCACATACCGAAAAACCGTGAAGTGCACGATTATCTCAACCTAATATAAACTTATTTTGACTTGTACTTCAGTGTTTGTCTATTTACTTACTTTCATACCATCGCGCAACTTCCTCTGATGTGTCTGTAAAACACACCTTTTGTTCCGAAGATTTGTCCTGAATTTTGACCCTCTGTCCTGAATTTTGACCCTTTGTCCTGAATTTTTACACTTACCATCCTGAATTTGCAACCATGATAGTTGGTCACCCTACATTAACTGGAGAGTTCACTTCAGGGCGCTGCGTTCACACATGACGTCACCAAAAGTACAGAGTTCACCCAAATGTGTCTGCAAAGCATTCACCAATGCATCCATGGTACTTACAACGTGAAACGCTCGGATGCGCAGATCTGAACAGGACTTAAGCCCAGAAGCATGACTGAAGCACGCACCTCCACTACCAGGGAAAAGACACGCTACAAGCCGTCAAGGAGGACAGTCCCCTCTGAATATGCAAATGTAGTGTACGCTTGTAGTGTTCAGCTTTTGGGGTGCCAGGGGGTAACTTTAGGGTTTAGGTTGGGTGTGGGTTTTAGGGTGCCAGGGAGTAATTTTAGGGTTCAGGGTGTGTTAGGGATTGGGGTGACAGGGGGTAATTTTAGGGTTCCGGGTGGGTATAGGTTTTGGTGTGCCAGGGGGTAATTTTAGGGTTCAGTGTGGGTATGGGTTTTGGATGCCAGGGGGATAATTTTAGGGTTCAGGGCGGGTATGGGTTTTAAGGGACCAGGGGGGTGATTTTTAGGTTCAGGGCGGGTATGAGTTTTGGGGGGGCAGGGGTAATTTTAGGTTTCAGGGTGGGTATGGGTTTTGGGGTACCAGGGGGTAATGTTAGGGTTCAGGGTGGGTATGGGTTTTGGGGTGCAAGTGGGGGACATTTTAGGGTTCAGGGCGGGTATGGGTTATGGGGTGCCAGGGGGCTAATTTTAGGGATCAGGGAATGTATGAGTTTTAAGGGGCCAGGGGAGTAATTTTAGGGTTCATGTGTGCTCTAATTGTTGTCTAGTTTCAAATGCAGAATTCACCACTATTTTATCTCAGCTTGGCCAGAGCATTACCCGATCCGGATTAGCTGCCATTTTAGCCCCGCCCCTATTGATTAACATTAGCCACGCCCCTTCATTTGTCAGGTTAGCACCCCCCTGGAAAAATTTCTGCGGACGCCCTAGGGTGTCGCCCACCTGATTTTCTAAACCACGTGATGCTAAAAAATAATACAAAGGATTTTACGTACAAGCAAATTAAATTCTAGGATTCTGGTTGATGTACAGTCTAAAATACGAGCAAATAGCCAATATTTCTACAAGAAAAGTGCTAACCCTGGCAACCTGGTATCATAAATTCTCTTTATTACCTTGTGGGACTCCAAGAATGGGCAGAGGAGCCACACTGCTTTAGATCAGCCTCAAGTGAGTAATGGGTTAAGAACCTTGCATCACGGACAAGAATAGAGCACTTCAGTGAGCCCTACTGCACAGTACACACACACAGACGCACAATACTGACAATAGTGTGCAGAGAGCAACTGTGAACAAAGGAGTGTATATTTGTGTGAACAACTTAATGTTATATGTGCTGCAAAGTAAAGCCACTCTAGGTGCATGCTAGGTGCATGGATACATTTCGGCTGCGTGTCTTAATAGAACGGTGCAAACTGAACACTAAGTAGGTTCACAGTGCAAGCTCTGGCATACCGCTTATTAGTCTACATGTATGTGTGTTGTGGGTCGTGTGTATCTGCGCATGCAAGTGCATATGTATGTCTGCACTTGAATGCTCATGTTTAAGCCAATGTATATCCAATACTTACGCCATGCTCTGGTGAAAATCGGACAAGTCCTTCTGGGTGGCATGCAGAAACAGAATAGTGATGGCAGGTTTACTGAGTTCCCCATTCCAGGATGTGCTGCCCGCCTAAAACCATAGACAGCAAACAAGAGAAACTATTAGACTATAGAATTTTTGTTTTTTTAAAGGGGATTCACATCCTATTAATCCTACAGCATTGAAAGGCAGTCCGGATATTAACCTTACTTAGGCTACTACCTACAGTAACAATCATGTTTACATGACCGAAGCACTTCTTTTAATAATGCTTTATGCAACTGTACAAAGAAAAAATCATTCTATTAAAAATATATTATGTACCTTGTTCTCTTATTTACATCCCTTCCAAGGCTAGCACTACAGAGTAAGAAGACCCCGTCTTGACAGCTCCAGTCAACACATATGAGGCCCAAAAGCAACACTACAAAAGATTTGGGGGAGATCTGATAGTTATAGATAGGGGATGTGTTGTTGTTTCCACATACTTTCCTGATGCAAGAAAACAGAGACGCAGGGTAAAATGGGCAACTGTCCACGGCCCCTTTAAGGTACCACTGGTATATTGCAGCAATAATGGAGTGCACAAAAATAGATATTTATATAATCTGACAGATGAGCGTACACACCTCACTGCGTTGTGAATATGACTGGTCTGCCTAACCTGAACACTCGTGCTCTAAGGCAGCTGGTGGCAATTAAATTAAAAAATATATTCTTTCTTTCTCATGTCTTCTACATCAAATGATTCTCTTTACTTCGATCTCTCTTTCTCTCTATACAACAACATGTTCTCTCTCGGTCTCACCTCTCTATTCAGCTACGTATACTTCAACTGTCTCAATGACATTCCCACCTACACCACTCTCTACCTCGTTCACCAGTCCACCTATCCCCATTGCTGTACCTCACATCTCTTTCAATACCTCCTTTCTTGCTACCCCATCTCTTGATCTCTCCCGAACCTCTCATCTCACCATTCATTTGCTCCCATTTCTTTCTACCCCCGAGTCCCTCTATTTTACCTTTCACACCAACTTTCTCGCTCTTCCTCCATTTGTACCTAGGTGGAGGAGTGTGGCTCAATGGTTAGAGCGGCAGAACCTGATGCAGAGTTCTGGCTAGGGACCAGGGTTCAATTCCCGCCTCGGCGGGGTCTCGGGCTCAATTTCCTCGGACCTGTTAATTCTCGCCTCGATGCCTATTCTAATCATGGGCCCCACGCTGCAACTCTGGGCAATAGCTTGCTTAGCCTCCACACCGGCCCAAACAGCGCTAAGGATGCCTGGCTTCACCCTGGGGGTGCCCAGGAGTGAACACTTCACAGGAAAAGCCAGGAGGGGTTCCACAGCGGTATGAGTATCAGCGCCAGGAAGCCGAATAGGCGACACCGCAAGGTGACCGTCTGGTGACAGTGCGCTCTATAAGTACCATGACATTTACATTTAACTTGTACTCAAGAAATATTTACATCCACTTTCTCTCATCTTTCTCTACCCATCAATCTCTAGTTAAAATCATACTATCTACCTTTTTCTTTATAAGCCACATACTGTTTCTTCCTGTACCTCACCATCTGTATTTCTGCATCAATTTCACCTTCCTTTCTCTACCTCACCCCTATCTCTCTACTCCAACTCTTTTCTCTATACACCTTTTCACTCCTACCTATTCTTCACCTCTCTCTCTCTACCTTTCTGTGTCTCATTAGCCTCTTTACATCACCTGTTGCTATTCTTCTTCCTATGTTGCATATCGCTCTACTTTCAAGACCTCTCTAGGTTTCTCACAACAGCGCACCTGCTACATGTCTACCTCTACCACTCTGCCTCTACCTCTCTCTCGCTCTACTTTGATTCCTTCCTAGATCCAGCTCTCTCTACCTCACTCTAAAACGGTACCTATCTATTTTTTCTTGAACATCTCTTGCTATCTATGTGCATTTCCCTTTCTAGCTATCCCGCTTAGCTTTTCTTACCGTATGCCTGTCCCCAGCGCACTAATCTTTTTACCTCATCTCTATCTCTTTTCTCCCTCAACTTCCTCTCACCTTTCCCTCCATCACTCTGCCCTTCTTTTGTCTCATACTCTTTCTCAATTCTCCTACTCAGCATATCCTGAACTTAAAATGTAAAGTACATATAGAAAGAGAGGAGGGATTTCACCCCAAAATGTAGTTCAAATCCTCAACGCAGTGCTTTCATAATCTCCGTTAGGGATAGAATGCAAGTGAAGGGCGATTTATTTGTGATTATGAATATGGGGTAATAAAGGCTACAAAAACTCCAAAAGCTTTGTGCACATGTCTAGTTTTAAAAACTATACTAAACTTCCTATTTTTACAGTTTACCCATCTCTTTCCAACACTGGTAGTAATAAGCTGGTTAGGCATCGAATTCTGCGTAAAATATTGTTGCAAGGCAAAGAATTCTAGCTCCAAATACAAAAGAAATAGCTTTAATAATGCTATTCGAAGCTTTTTTTTGGTATATTTAGGATGGCAAATGCCAGGCAGCTTGAGCTTCCGGCTATTGTTCAAGCACTGTTTCTGAAAGTTTAAACGTATAACAAAACCATGTTTATCATCACAAGTGCTTAAGGGCCAGATGTAGGTGGCCAAATACCGAGCGCTAACGCTGAAATTCGCAGAATTTCAGCTCTTGCGACCGGTATTTGGCTGCGAGCAATGTAGGTGAGTTTAAACCTACTAGCAAAATAAGGAATCGCAAAATTGAGATTCCTTATTTTGCTCTGGCATTTAAGGAATCGCAAATTACGATTCCTTAAATGCAATGTAAGTAGCACAAAATAAAGTGCACTTTAGCCTTAAGGAATCGCTAATTAGTGATTTCCTTTAAAAAAGCACTTTTTTGCTTTTTTTAAAGTGTCATGTGGCACACATTCATGCCCTTAGGGCATGAATGTGTGCCACATGTGCATACATGCACATTTCAGGGGTGCAATAATGTGTCCTTTTGACACCCTGGCACCCTTGAAATAGCTCCCGCTATTTGCGATTATTTCATAGAGAATCGCAAATAGTGAATATCTTCCCATTCATTCCTATGGGCCTCCTAGCACATAGGAATAAATGTTATTAAGGAATCGCTAATATTTTAGCGATTCCTACCTACATTCAATTTTGCGATTTCTTAATAGCAAATCTGTAAAATTCGCTATTAAGGATTCGCAAATTTGATTTTACCTACATCTGGCCCTAAATTAGCTGAAAGCACAAGTTACTTACCTTCTATAACGATATATCTGTAAGAAACAGTAGTTAGTGTTAGATTTCTTACCTTAGAATATCCCCAGGCGTCGGACTAGATCCGGTAAGTTTTCGTCAGCAGTACCCCTGCGCGTCGCTAGGCGTCGTCTGCGGCTCCGAGTCAGTCGTTGGCGTTGTGATCACCGGGATGACGTTGGAGTACTTAAACGCCGTCCTTGCGCGCTCATGTCAGTTCTGTACATAGCTTTCCGTGCCAGGAACGCAGAGCCATGATAGAAACCGACACTGGTGCCATGAAACCAGGGCCCTTAAAGGGATGTCCTTAACCCTAGATATCAGTTCGCAGAACGGGGAGGATGGGTGGAGCGGTAAGGAATCTAACACTAAGGAATGCGTTACTTACCTGTAACTGCAGTTATCCAGTATTGGTATCTTTCATAGATTCACATGCCTGAATCATTCCCCGTCGGCGGGATGGGAGTCCCCGATACATAAATAAAGTAATGTCACATAGACATATATACATAGTAATAGACCAGAGGCCTCTCATTAGTAACATATCCATGTCCTTTTGAGAAAAGGACCAAACTTTGGCCAAGACCCAATCAGCTATCACCACCCTCTGGAACCTTCCTGGAAGGAGCTCTAGTCCCTCAGATTTTCGTAAGCACAGTGCTAAGTAGACATATTACTGAGAGAACTTAAATGAGCCCTTCCAGGGGAGGCGGGTGGGTTGCATTTGAATCTATGAAAGATACCAATACTGGATAACTGCAGTTACAGTAAGTAACGCATTCCTTATCCAGTATTAGGGGCATCTTTCATAGATTCACATGCCTGAATCAGAGTAGCAAGCAATGACAAGCACATTTCGAATGGTACAACATAAAATCTCACTAGATAATAACATATCAAATGTGAAATGCAAAAGGTACCAAAATGCAATATCAGAGAGAAATGTGCGAGCATACAACAGAAAGGTGGGATGAAAGAGCAGGCTCACCTATAGTGAAATAGATGACGGAGCACAGCTTGTCCCACTGCTGCATCTTTCATAAGTTCAGTATCCAAGCAGTAGTGCCTGGTGAACTTATGTGGCGTCTTCCATGTCGCCGACCTGCAGAAACGCAGGCACAAGGTACTACCTCTGAATTTATGTACAGAGACTGGAGAGCCCGCGAGAGGCTCAGAACTACGGATGCTGTGTTCAAAGTGGAAGACAGCTTCTCCTCAGACCGTCAAGTCGATGAGAATTACGAGGCCTTATTTCTCAGGATAACCACGAGGGTTGACTCTCTTGCTCTGCTAAAAACGCGGAAGCATAAGGGCAGAGTGTCGTCTCCGTGGTTCAATGACTCTCTAAAGGCTTTAAAATTTGCCTGTAAACAGGCGGAAAGGAAATTGAGCCAGGGATACACCGATGCCAGCAGACTGCTCTGGAAAACCAAACTCTCCGAATATAAAGCTTTGATTCAGAAATCTAAATCCGATTATTTTTGCTCCACAATTTATATCGCTGCAAATAGCTCTAAAAGCATTTTTCAGATTTTGAACAGTCTCACTCACCCAGACTGCTCAAAAAAATCGAGCCCTCCCACACAGGCCCTTTGTGATAATTTGGCTCTGTTTTTCAATGATAAAATAGAAGCCATCATTCGCAACTTGAGTACCACCCCAACTCTGTTCTGCTCCCCTTGCTCTTGGGAAGGAAGTATTGACACCGGAGCTGGGAACCCAGGATGGCAGCCTGCGGACTGTCTGTTGGAGCTTCCACCTATTACTGAGGCGGACCTCGAAAGATTGGCTCGTAGTATCTCATCTGGATCACCTTTAGAACCTATCCCCCATAAGATCTGGAAAGCTTATGGAGATGAACTCTTTCCTACCCTATGCAGGATTTGTAATCAATCTCTACTTAGTGGCACAGTGCCTGCTTCTTGGAAACAGGCTCTTGTCTCTCAATTGCTAAAAAAACCTCCCTTAATCCAGAGTGTCTACAGAACTACAGACCCATCTCCTTGTTACCGTTTTCTGCAAAAATTGCTGAGCGTTGGGTGAGCTCTTGTCTCTCCAAACATCTGGAGCAGCATCAATTTCTGGACGAAATACAATTCGGCTTTCGCCCAGCCCACGGTACCGAAACAGCTTTACTTACTGCTATGGAGGACCTTCGAATGCGTGCAGACAGGGGTCAGGCAGTGGCTCTGATTCTGCTGGACCTGTCTGCCGCATTCAATACGGTAAATCATGGGATCCTCCTGGAGAGACTGAGGGAAGCCGGGGTAGGTGGCAATGCCCTGCGCTGGTTTCGTTCCTTCCGGCTGGATAGGAAGCAGGCTGTATCCCTTCCCCCGTTTCAATCTGCTTTTTCCCCAGTGTCTCATGGGGTGCCTCAAGGCTCGGCCATCAGCCCGATTTTATTCAACGTGTATCTAAAACCATTGATTACGTTGATAAAATCTCACAGGCTAAAGGCCATCAATTATGCAGACGACACTTAACTCATCCTCTCTTGGGAGGGTGAGGAATCGATTCCTTTGGAGTCCTTTCCTGATTGTCTTCCAGATACGGCTGTCTGGCTACATAACAACTCATTACAGGTCAACGCTTCCAAAACTGAGGTTTTGTTCTGTGCTGGAAGTCGGATTCCTCGTCCCTTCCCGGTGGATTTTTGGCCTCCAGAATCCGCGGAAAAAACTCAGCCGGTCACCACTGTTCGCAATCTGGGTGTTATGATGGACAACAAACTGAGCATGGAAGCCAAGGTTGCGAAAACAGTGTCTACCTGTTCTGCCCTCATCCGGTCCCTACGTAAGATCTTGCCACTGCTTCTCTTACAGGCCCGGGCATTAATAGTCAGGTGTACTATTTTAAGTCGCCTTGATTATTGTAACTCGCTTTTACTTGAGTCTCCAGGCCTGCTGTTAGACAGACTTCAAAGAGTACAGTCTGCTGCTGCTAAACTGGCCTTTGGTTGGTCTAGGAGGTCCTCGGCCACAGCGGCGATGGCTGAACTCCACTGGCTCCCGTTAAAACAGCGAGTGTCCTTCAAATCCCTCTGTCTCGTTTTCAAAGCCCTGCATGGACTTGGGCCCAGCGCTTTGCAAGCCATGTTTGCCTGGTATACCCCAACCAGAGCACTTAGTTCTGCAACGGCTTGTCTTGTGAAAGTGCAGAGATTCAAAAAAGCTAGGGCCGGAGGCAGATCTTTCGGAGTTGCTGCCGCTAAACTCTGGAACAGTCTGCCCCTAGATATCCGTCAAACGGAAGAACTTCTTCCTTTTAGGAAACGTGTCAAAACTTGGCTGTTTCCAAAGGGTTAGCTTGATGGCCATCATACTGCTCTGCTTCTCCCCGTGCTTCTTCCTCTTGGAGATATCTCAGCGCCAGGATGCCTGTAAGGTGACAGCTGCGCTATACAAATGTTTCAAATAATAATAATAATAATAATGTCAGTAATGGGCACTCCAGCAAAGAGCGCCATGGAGGTTGAGACTGCTCTAGTGGAATGAGCACGAACCTTGGAATGCAGAGGATGTCCTGCTTGCTGATGACAGAAGGCAATAGCCACAGAGATCCAACGTGAAATACTCTGCTTAGTCAAGGGAAGACCTTTCCTAGGTCTGCTAAAAGCAACAAAGAGTTGGTTAGATTTTCGAAATGTCTGTGTTCTGTGAATGTAGAATTTAAGACAGCGTTTGAAATCAAGAGAGTGGAGATACCTCTCTGCTGCCGATTGTGGATTCGGAAAGAAAGAGCGCAGGACTATAGGCTCAATAAGATGAAAGTCAGATGGGACCTTTGGAATAAATTTAGGATTAGTCCTTAGAATCACTTTGTCGTGTTTGAATTGGAGGAAAGGGTCTTGAATTGAGAATGCTTGGAGCTCACTTACTCGTCTCGTCGAGGTAAGAGCCAGTAGAAGTGCCGTTTTCCAGGAAAGATATTTAATATCAGCTTTGTGTATCGGCTCAAAGGGATGTTTCATTAGTTGAGCAAGCACAATGTTAAGCTGCAAGGCAGGTGGTAAAGTCTTCACCGGAGGGAACGTCCTGAACAAGCCTTTAAGAAACTGTTTTATGAGTCTACTGGACCAGAGGGAAGGACCAGCAGAGGAAAGTCTGAAGCGAGATATTTCGGCCAGGTGAACTTTTATTGAAGCATGAGAAAGACCTGAGTTTGCCAAATGTAGAAGGTAAGGCAAAATCTGTGCAGGAGATGAAGAAAGAGGATGCACTTTCTTTGATTTGCACCATATGCAGAATCTTTTCCATTTCAGGGAATAGGTTTTGTTGGTACTGTCAGCACGAGCTCGGGCCAGAACAGCTCTGCAATCTAGTGGGATGTCTAAGCTTTGGAATTCCTGAACTCAGGAGCCAAGCCGATAATTTGAGAGATGCTGGATCCGGATGCTGGACTTGCCCTTGGTTCATTGTGAGGAGATTGGGGAACGGCTTCAATGGGATCGGTGGTTCCAGCGATAGGAGATGAAGCTCCGTAAACCAGTGCTGGCGCGGCCAAGCTGGAGCTATCAAGATAAGGGTACTATGTTCCGCCTTCAACTTCCGGAGGACCCTGGGAATCAGGGGAAATGCGTACGCAAAGACGTTGAACCATGCGATCGAAAATGCATTTCCTATAGACCCCTTCTGGGGACGCCAGCTTGCGTAGTGTTGGCATTTTGCGTTCTGTCTGGTTGCGAAAAGGTCCAGGTGAGGCGTGCCCCATTGGGAGAAGATGTGACTGAGAAGCTGTTGATCCAATTCCCACTCGTGGCACACGGAGCACTGTCTGCTCAGTGAGTCTGCGAGGACATTGTCCATTCCAGGGATGTATTCTGCACGAAGGGAAATGTTGTGAAGAAGCAACCAATTCCAGATTTTCTGATATTCGTGAGACAATGTCAGAGAACGGGTCCCCCCTTGTTGTTTATATAGTGCATTGTCGTGGTATTGTCCGTCCTCACAATCACTGAGGAAGAAATTATCGAAGCACCAGGTAAAGTGCTCGTAACTCGAGGAGGTTTGTGTGCAGTTGGCGCGCAAGGGGAACGCACCCCAACCTTCCAGAGACGCATCTGTTGTTACGATATGCGGAGAAACTGGAAGCAAGAAAGGCAAGCCTTGCAAAAGGTTCTGCCGGTGAATCCACCACTGTAGAGCTTTCACCATGGGAGGAGTCACATGGATGACATTGTCGAACGATCCTCTACACTGGATCCATTGAGTGGACAGCGCTTCCTGAAGACGGCAGTGCGGAACTAACAGGATGCAAGAAGACATCATCCCAAGCAGAGACTTGTAAAGGTGCACCATGAGGGATCATTGGTCTTGTATGCAGGCCGCTAAGGATGTCAGCTTGGTTTGACGCTCCTGCGATGGAAATGCTTTTTTCTGGGCCGTATCAAGGACAGCTCCTAGGAAAGTGAGACGCTGGGAAGGTTGAAGGACGGATTGGTCTCGATTGAGAGTGAGGCCCAAGTCACTGAAAAGCTGAAGACAGGCGTTGGAGGACTTGGTCAAGCCTGCAAAAGAAGGCGCCTTGACGAGCCAGCCGTCCAAGTATGGGAAGACTTGGTGATGTTGCTGCCGGAGGTACGCGGCCACTGGAGACAGGCATTTTGTGAAAATGCGTGGCGCTGATTTCAGGCCGAAGGGCAACACCCGAAACTAGTAGCGTCTGCCCGCCACAGCGAACCGGAGGTATTTTTTGTGATTCCTGTGGATAGGCACGTGAAAATAGGAGTCTTGAAGGTCTAGAGACACCATGAAGTCATTCGCATTGAGGAGTTGTAGCACCTCCTGAATGGACACCATGCAAAATGATTGTTTTTTGAGATACTTGTTTAGGTTTCTTAAGTCCAATATAGGTCTCCATTTTTTCTCCTTCTTTCGGATCAAGAAAAATCAGGAATAGAACCCCTTGCCTCGCTGACCAAGAGGGACTGTTTCTATAGCGCCTTTCTGGAGCATTAGTGTGAGTTCCAAAAGCAGTAGATGTACATTTTTGTGGAGCATTGGACGAGGAGGGGTCTGGGCGGAGTTTCTATGAACTCCAGAGAGTGTCCGAATTGAACTAGTTGAAGGACCCATCGATCGAATTTTGCAGGAAAGACGAGATTCTTCCTCCAATCTTGCATGGTGGAGAAGAAGTGAGACCTGTGGCAGAGAGAAGTCATTGTCTTCTGGCTGTGTCCTTCTTTCCTCCAATAGGGACAATGCTTGTGCTGGTCATCCACATGAAGTCTCTTTTTGACACATGAGGCACAGGACCTAAAAAGTCCTTTTTTAGGAGTATCAGCCATAGCAAACTGAAAAGCCCACACAAATGAAGAATTTCTGAAGAGAAAAATACTGGAAATCCCGAAAACGAAGGAAAGCTGAGCAGAGCTCAGTGGAGACTTTCTTAGCACGATGTGCAGTAGAAAATCTAAGGGACTAGAGCTCCTTCCAGGAAGGTTCCAGAGGGTGGTGATAGCTGATTGGCTCTTGGCCAAAGTTTGGTCCATTTCACAAAAGGACATGGATATGTTACTAATGAGAGGCCTCTGGCCTATTACTATGTATATATGTCTATGTGACATTACTTTATTTATGTACCGGTGACTCCCATCCCGACGACGGGGAATGATTCAGGCAGGTGAATCTATGAAAGATACCCCTAATACTGGATAACTACTGTTTCTTACAGATATATTGTTACCGAAGGTAAGTAACTTTTGCATCTGAAAGAAACACGTTAATGTTAGATTCCTTACCTTAGAATAGATACCCCAGCAATACCAACCCCGGTTGTGGGACTGCGAACCAAGATCACACCAGAAAGTCCTGGAGAACGGAGGGGCCGAAAAAGCCATCTCTCCGGACTTGGCTGTCCAGGCAGTAGTGTCTAGCAAACGTGTGCAGCGAGGCCCACGTAGCTGCCTGGCACATGTCCTGCAAGGGGACTCCCCGACCGAGGGCAGTAGTAGCTGCCGTGGCCCGTGTGGAATGGGCGCGCAGCCCAACTGGAGGCTCCTTCTTAGCCAAGGAGTTGCAAACCTTGATGCACAAGACGACCCACCGAGAGATGGTCCGTTTGTGCACTGCCCGTCCCTTCTTAGCGCCCACGTAATCAACAAAGAGGTGGTCATCCACCCGGAACTGGCGTGTGCGATCTAGATAGGAAAGCGCACGTTTTGGGTCCAGACGGTGGAGCCTCTCTTCCTCTTTCGAGGGATGCGGAGGCGGAAAGATGGTGGGAAAGGTGATGGACTGCCCGAAGTGAAAGGCCGTGACTACCTTTGGAAGGAAAGAAGGACGAGTCCTCAGAACAACTTTGTCCGGATGGACAGAGAGGAAAGGAGGTTTTGAAGATAGAGCCTGGAGCTCACTCACTCTCCTGGCAGAGGTGACCAGGAATGCAGTTTTAAGAAACAGAAGACGAAGAGGACAGTTATGAAGTGGCTCAGAGGGAGCGCACATCAGATATATCAGAACAAGATTCAAGTCCCACTGAGGCATCACAAAGGGAACAAGAGGAAACGTGTTTGATGCCTTTAAAGAATCTATTTACAACAGGGGACTTGAAAAGAGAAGGCTGATCAGGAAGCCTTAAGAAGGCTGAATTGGCTGAGATGTAGCCCTTGATAGTGCCCAGAGCAGAGCCCTGCTGGGCAAGAGAAAGAAGCAAGAGGGGAACCTCTGAAAGGGGGGCAGAGAGTGGATCCACAGCCTTTGCTGTGCACCATGCCACAAATGTATTCCACCTGCAGGCGTGTACCATTTTTGAGGAGGGACACCTGGCTGCCAGAATCACATCGCAAACTTCAGGAGGCAAGTCAAATGGCCTCAACTGCCGCCGCTCAATCTCCAAGCATTAAGGTGGAGACTGGACAGGTTCGGGTGGAGGACCCTCCCCTGCTGCTGTGACAGAAGGTCTTCCTGAAGAGGTACACGAATCGGGGGATCGACAGGCATGCTGAGTAGCTCAGGATACCAGTATCTTTGTGCCCAGTCCGGAGCCACAAGGATGACTTGGGCCCGGTCGCGCCTGATCTTCTTCAGCACTCTGGGCAGAAATGGTATAGGCAGGAAGGCGTACAACAGACCGCAGCTCCACTTGTGACGAAAAGCGTCGCAGAGCGAGTGCTGCCTTGGAAATTCCAACGCGCAGAACTGATGATATTGCACGTTCTCTTCGATGGCGAGTAGATCTAACCAAGGCTCTCTCCGCTGCTGAAAGAGACCTTGCGCCACGTCCAAGTTCTGACGCCATCCTTGATCCATCATGCACCGGCGGCTGAGTTTGTCTGCCGTGGTGTTCAAGGAATCCGCCAGGTGTTGAACCACCAGGGTGACGCCATGGTGTTCCAGCCATTGCCAGAGGCACAGAGCCTCCTGGCAAAGGGTCCACTACCCCACCCCGCCCTGTTTGTTGCAGTACCACATGGCAGTGGTGTTGTTCGTGAACCCCTGCACTACACTTCCCCGGACAGAGGGAAGGAATGCCTTCAGTGCAAGACGGATCGCCTGCAGTTCCAGAAGGTTGATATGGAGCCGGGACTCCACCGGAGACCAGAGGCCTCTGATCTCCCTCTCTCCCATGTGGCCCCCCATCCAGGAGGGACGCATCTGTCACCACTACATGCTCCGGGTGGGTTGGAAGAGAGATCTGCCGCTGACCTAATCGCGGTTCATGAGCAACTACTGCAACCGACTCGCAGTGCCCTCCAAGATCAGGACGTGGTCGGAAAGGTTGTCCTGATGCTGTGCCCACTGAAACTTCAGGTCCCACTGCAGAGCCCGCATCCGCCACCTGGCGTGATGCACCAGAAGGATGCAGGAGGCCATCAGCCCCAGGAGCCGCAGCGTCAACCTGACCGAAACTCGGGATAAAGGCTAAAAGATCGGAATCAGAGCCTGAATATCCCAAACCCGCTGTTCGGGGGGGAAAACCCAAAACCGCGCAGAGTTCAGAACCGCTCAGATGAAGAGGAGCTTCTGAGAGGGGCACAGGTGTGGCTTTGGCACGTTGATGGAGAACCCCAGCGAGTGCAGGAGGTCGGCCGTAGTCTGGAGGTGGGAGACGACTGTTTGGGGCGAGCCCGCCTTCAACAATCAATCGTCGAGATAGGGGTTTCAGTCTTCCCCTATCTGCGCAGATGAGCTGCGACCACCGCCATCACTTATGTGAACACCCGCGGGCGCTGGTAAGGCCGAAGGGGAGCGCGGTAAACTGAAAGTGCTCGTGGCCTGCTGTGAACCGCAGGTAACGACGGCAGGACGGGGATGTGAAAATACGCATCCTGCAAGTCCAATGCTACCATCCAATCTTCTGGGTCCAGGGCAGCTAGGACCTGAGCCAACGTCTCCTTCCGGTCCTACTTCTGGCATAGGAACGCGCTCGATGGCCCCCTTGGCCAAGAGGGCCGTAACTTCCTCCTGCAGAAGTTGCAAGTGATCCCCCGACATGCAGTGGTACTGCGGTGGCATGGCTGGAGAGGTCGCCTTGAAGGGGAGGGAGTAGCCCCTTCGGATGATTTGCAGCACCCACCTGTCCGACATGATGGTACGCCAGTGGGGAGGTGATAGTGGGCCCTGCCCCCCACTGGCGACGAATGGGCCTAAAATGCCGGAATCGCAAGGCTTAGAGGTAGATGCTGCAGGCGTGGGTGTGGACTGACCCTGCCGGTGTCCCCCGGTATCGCCAGGGTGGTAACCACGTCCACGACCGCGTTGAGCCTGGGTCTGCGGCCTGTGGCTGGCTGGACGTGTGGGGTGCCCCTTCCTTAGCCACGAAAGGAGCGAAAAGCGGATTATTGCTGGCGTTGTCCAAGGCCCAAGGACTTGGCCGTAGCCCTTGAGTCCTTGAAACGCTCCAGCGCACTATCCGCCTTGTCGCCAAAGAGGCGACGGCCATCAAAGGGCATGAGGGTGGCCTGGACATCAAAGGGCAGAGGGTGGCCTGGACATCCCCCGAAAAGTTGGTGAACCTCAGCCAGGCGTGGCGGCGAACCGCCACTGTCATTGCAATCGCCCTACCCAGCGAGTCTGTGGTGTCGAGTCCACACCGTATTTAGTGTGCTGCATCCTGCCTTTCCGCCAGGGCTTTGGTGAGCTTTGCCCGGCCTGCTTCGGGCACCGTGGCAGCACCTCCGCAACCGTATCCCAGAAGGAGTGGGTGTAACGGCCCAAAAGGCAGGCAGTGTGGACAGACCGCAGCCCCAAAATCAAGGAGGAGAACAGTTTCTTCCCAAACTGATCATACCTTTTGGATTCCCGATCCGGAGGAGCGGTCGGGAATGTGGTTTGGGACGTAGAGGCCTGGATCACCAGGCTCTCCGGGGTGGGGTGAATGGACAGAAAGCTAGGGTCGCCCAGAGCCGGGCGGTGGCGTCGGGCCACGTTCCAATCCACATGAAGCCTGTGGAGGGCTTGGACCAGGTACCCAGCAGAACATCAGTAAGGGCCTCGTTAAACGGCAGTAGAGGCCATGAGGAGCTTGCCTGCGGTTTGAGCACCTCAGTGAAGAGGTTAGTTCTCACGGCCACGACAAGGAGCTCAAGAGCCAAGGCCTTGGCCGCCCTAGTCAACACCACACTGTAACCAGCTCCCTCCTCCGTAGCCACGGAGGTAGGAGAGACGAATCCAGTGTCGGGCGAAGTGTCCAGACCACTGGCCTCCCCTAGCTCGTCTGTCCAGTCCTGGCTCAACTGGAACTGTAGCGCCAGAGGGTCCTCACACCCCTCACAGTCGCCCTCGTCATCCATCTCCTGATAGTCAGGAAAAAATGATGGAGCCGGGTCGTAGGTTAATTGCCCACCCATCGATGCCGGAGACGGCGCTGAGCAGCGCAGGTCCGACGCTGGACCCGGACCGGGGCTGAGACTGGGGACGACGTCGTCCAGAGACGGCGCCGGGAGCGACACCCTCGGGGTCAGCGCCAGTGGAGGAGTCGTGAGGTCAACTGGCAACGACCCGGATCCAGGCCTGGGTCCCAATGGGGCCCTGCAGCGTCGGGACCTGAGACGATGACGGCGCAGTGGCCGAAGCACCCGACGGTGCCGGAGCCCCCGGCCCGCTAGGGCTCCCAGACGGACCCGCGGGGCCCGAAGGCACCTCAACGGGGTCCGACGGAGGGAAGTGAGTCCTCATGGCCACGAGGAAGTCACGTATCTCCTCCGGCATCGCGTGCAGCCCAGGGACCATAGAGTGTGGAGCTAAACGCGGTGCTTGCGGCTCCAGCGGAACCCCCGGCCGCATCGCGCGAGCGTCTAGGGGAGTCAGAAAAGCGATGACGCCTCTTCGACTTCTTTTTCGAATGCCTCGACTTACCTGAGGACTTGGAGACCGACGAGTGGTGTTGACTCGTCGAGCGGCGATGACCGCGGCTCCGCAACCTGTCCCTCGACTTCCTCCTCGACCGGGACCTCGAACGGCGCGGAGCCGACTGCCGGAGCTTGAGCAGCTTACGGGACCGCTCCCGTCTAGCCTTCGAGGTCAAGTGATCAAAATAGATAAAAAAAAGTTAGTCAAAAAATTACTAAGAGTACTGCTCTTCCCGGATCTGCGCTTGTTGGTGCGGAAAAAAGAAGAACTGACGTAAGCGCACGAGGGCGGCATCTAAGTACTCTGACGACGTCATCTCGGCGATCACGATACGGACGACGGATGCGGAGCCGCATACGACGCCTAGCAACGCGCAGGGGTACTGCTGACGAAAACTTTCCGGATCCAGTCGGACGCCTGGAGATATTCTAAGGTAAGGAAACTAACACTAACATGTTTCTTTCAGATAAAGAAAATGCACTCAGATTTATTCCCGACATGGTTCACAAAATAAGGATTTCCAGGGACCAAAAAAAAGTTCAGAGGCCACTGTAAGAAAATAAAACTGGTCTGCGTAGCAATCACAAGATTGGCTGGTAGTCTATGTTTTCTGAAATGCAATAATAAGTAGGTAACAACAATTCAACATTCTGGGGACAAGACAGTGTGTCTCTGTGGAATATGTTTGGTCAACTAAAAACTGCCAATTTTTAAATCTTACTGCTGCTAATACAGCTGTTAGAGTGTATGAGTGTATTTGTATGTTAGAGTGTATGCAGGCCAGCAGCAAGTAAGGTGATGTCACCAGGGTGTCATCCTTATTTATAGTGACACGTCAGTTGCAATGCATCATATTCTATTATACGCTTTCATGGCCCTATCAAACCATTGCTACCAGATGGCAGCCGCAGGTCACGCAGCACTTCCTTGGATTTTGCAGAATGCCTTTCAATACATTTCTGGTATGTTTTTTAACTTATTCAGTACAGGTAGTGAAATAGCCCATCAAACTTAGCACTGCCTGCTGAGCGATAGCGATGGGCAACCTGCATTTCCCCATGTTCAAATTCCAGAAAAATACAGTCTTTTCTTACCATTGCTGATAAAATGAGTGCAGATGGGTTAATAAAAAAAATATTCATAACTGTGAAAAGCTGCACAATGATGTCAGGAAATCTCACATAAACCTTATGCTGTGAATATCATTCAGTTATCTCTCGTATGTGAAATGAAGGAGACGGTATACCTGATGTTGGGCAATCTCATGGCGCACAAATTCCTGCAGCAGCTGGCGGTGAACAGTGTAGCTGGGCTGTTTGCTCTGCTGTGTTGCTCTCTAAAACAAGCGGGAGAAAAAGCATGGGTTGATCCATTTAGACTAAAACCTTATGTATTTTACTTGTAAGAGCAGCAGATTTACGCAGTGCCCTAAGGCCCGGGGCGCAGACAACCTGCCACTAAAACAAAGCACACAATAAGGTGCCAAGGTAGAGCTTAGGTAATGGGGACTTCTGGCATCAAAGCACTCACCTTCTTGTGCAGTAAAGAGAACTGAAGGTGGCACTGTCCTCTGTCGGGGTACGTTTCTGTCCGTGGTTCCAATGGGTACCACTGATCCTCCTTGCAAGGCAAATCCTAGAGACAGAGAGACGAAAACATTACATTTAAAACGGATGATCCTTTGAACTGTATGAAATAATCATCTGGTGAAACCACTGTAGGAAGGTACATCCTGACTATGGTTGCCCCCAACTTTTTGCCCTGTGTTTTAGCTGGTTTTTGACATAGTCGACCTGGGATCCTGCCAATCAGGACCCCAGGCCTACTGCTCTCTCTTTAAAATGGATTCCATGTACCTTAGGTGCATTTCCAATTGGTACTGGGCCACCTTATCAGACCCCGTAACGCAGGGCATAGGTGTACCCAGGGCCGCCAGGGGCTGAAGCATGTATTATGCCACCCCTGGCTGGCCTCCTAAATTTGACACAACTGGCTGCATGACAGCTGGGGCGAAGTCGTGTAATCACCCTTTGCTTTAGATATAGTAGCTCTATATCTAACCATACAATGGACACCCGAGTCCCTATCAGTCACTCCTATGGCAGGCCTTGACAATCCTGAGGGCAGAGTGCATGGGCTCGCGTGAACTGTGTTCTGGCCCGAGCCGAGCCGGTTGCAGCTTGCGGAGAAAAGACCCAATGGCTGTTCCATGGTAACGCGTGCCACATCGGTAACTTCGGTGTCGCGTTATCAAGACATGTCGAGTAAGGTGTCATACGAATCGGGATGCTGCCCTCTCACCAACTCTGGCGACGAGGTTAGCATTCCGCCCTTCTAGAGGGACACGACATGTACGTAACTGTGAACCCCGGTTAAAGTTAACGAAAGCCTCAGCTCCACAAAATGGATGCTGCCACCACAGACACGAGTCTGACCTCCTGCTGCTGGGAGTCCTTCCAGCGAGGAGCGCTTGGACAAAGGGTTTCCTGTCGAGGGCGGTGTTCGCACCGTCCCAGACAGGGTTTGTGTATTCTGGGTAGGTAGGGCTTTTGCGAGAAGGTGACTGCGGAGTGGCACCCCGGTGCTCACTACGCATCTGCCGGTTAGAACCAGTTCCAGGGGCGACAGCCCTGGCCTGGGGAAAGTCCGGCAGGGGAGAGGGGTGTAACTACCCCCCTTCCTGGTCCCACCCTTAGGGCAGGACCTAGTCATGTACCCGCCCCTTTCTTTAGGATAAAGGCCGGAGCGGGGACCCTTCCAAATGAGATCATCTTTGAATCAAGAATACTTTCTACGAAAGGACTTCAAGACTCTTCTCAAGATTTCTCCCTTGTGGCTAAGGAGTAGTCACCCTGCATCAGCGGGCACCATCTAAGAACTCTGCGGTTTGCTGTAAGTCCTTCCTCAAGGAATCCGACGGCCCAGCTCGACGAGAACCGGCTTCCCTGGCACCTCTGACCTCTACCCCCGTCATCAGCTCAGCTGTGACCTGTGGGTGCGACGAGACCTCGAGGGACCGGCCATCATCAGAACCTGCACGCTCTTAAAAACCAGCACGACCATCGAGGTAACTCTCTGGTGAGTGCTCTGGGGTCCGAGAAGCCCCGACCCTGAGCCGCTCCAGCTCCGAAGTGCAGTCCCCCAGCATCTCCACGATCTGCGTGGGGCCCTTCTGCTCGCTGCTCAACACGTTGCCTGGTCACTAGCCGCTGGCTTGTGTCCTTCTGTGACGACATCCGAGAATCATCACTGCCGGTCTGGTTGCTCCAGACTGGCCCTTGCTTCCATCTTTTCGAGAAGCACCCCGGACCCTCCTGGTCCACTCAAGACGCCGACAGCGACATCCGTCGTGGGACAGCTCGCACCTCCACCGTGGTCGCCGACAACGCCTCCTGGTCCGTGAGACTGCAGAGCCTAGCGTCGCCCACTCACCTGGTCGAGGTGACGGCCAACTGGTGCCTTCCTGGTACCCTCTGACTACTGGCTAGTAGTACGAACTTGGTCCCCTCTGCTTTCAGGTTTCTTCAATCTCCGATCCAGGCTTGGATCTCTACGAACTATTCAGCACTGGTCGCCGGCCAGCAACTCCTTTTCTTCCGGCTCCTGGCTCGTCAGCGAAGACCCCGACGCCTGTAAGACTTGTGCAGCCGCAGCCCTCGTGGCTAGGTAACTCGGCATTTCAGTGCCTGCATAGCCTCCTTACTCTAGGGTCCCGAGTCCCTCGCTTCCGACTTGCCTTAAACCTTTCCGTGTCCTCAGACACTTGTTTTAACTGTGCACTTAAAGTATTTGCTAAAGAGATTTGGTTTGTGCTAAGTACCCTGTCCTCATAAAGAGTACAGGGCTGTTGTGATTCTTAATAAATATACTGTTTATTTTCATAACACTTGTGTGGTGTCCTTTCACTGGGTGTTCAAGGGGTACATGTGTGGTAAACAGCTGGCTTAACGCGCCCTCTCGAGTCTTTAGCCTTAGACTGCTCGTATCCACGCTACTAGGATAGCTGGTCTATAGGTTGACTTACAACCAAACACCATAAGGGTCGTTGGAACGATACATAGCGGTCGCTAGAATAGCGAACGTTGCATATCGGGCCAACTTCTCACAACCACTGCATGAATACAAACACACTTCTATGTATAGATCACAATCAACGAAATAGACTCCTTATGAGTGCAGCCTCTGATTTTCTAATACTTCAGATGTCGTTCATGATTTTGTGAAAATCTAGAACACAACTTATGCATCTATTTTAGAATCTTAATTCGACCTTGTGGACATCGTTCGGGGGCGAAGAAAGGTAGTCTAAAAGTAGAATTTCTTTTTTTATTTTTACCTCCAATTGGATCTTTAGCTCTATGCTAAAGAAAAACAACTGAACGGATGTCCAAACCAGTTTGATGGCTCCAGGGCACTCAGGGGCTACTGGTCGAGGTGATTGAGTCCATTTGCCACTGATATTCCCGGTCTGTCCTACTGAAGACACTAATAACTGAACACCAAGAAAACTTCTGCAGCACTTGACCATGAGACGAGCATTCAAAGGTTTATTCAAAGAGGTGGAGTAAGTTTAGAGGCTCAGAACTCAACAAGTCACGTCACACAATAACAGATTGTCGAGACAGTGCTTTTACTTTAACAAAAAATGTATGTATTTTACCACTAAACAGTAATACACAAAGAGATCCGGTGGGATGCAAGAGGTCAACAACTGTGCAGTCCTAAGGACTAAGGAAATAAACCAGGGAATACGGGAAATTTAGGCAGATGTCAGCTCGCTTGTCCTAGTGAGCGTCTTCCTTTCTAGTCAATAGTCTAGTTCAGGTTAAATGGCTCCCCAAATCCAGGGCTTGTTCTCGGCAAGGGAAGGTTTATCTACGTGTGATGAGGCAGAGCTTCTGTTCTGGAGCATCATCTAGTGGAGCCTCAGTAACCCATTACCCAGCCACGCCTTCTCCTAGCACCTTACATCTGATGCATAAAGGTCATGGTAGAGATGGTGATTAGGCATGATTCTTGGAGTCACCAAATAAGGTGCAAATAAACATACTACCCAAACAAAGATCACAGCTCTACGACAGGCTTTTGGAGAAAGGCGAGGGAGCTGATTTTCTGCAACTCCTGCACCATGCCACCACAGCTGAGCTTCTCCTCTGGGAAGACTCTTTCTGCAAGGATAGTTCCAGCAGTCCAGCAGCCTTCTCTCATCAGGCAAAGCAGGATCCTTTTCAAGCCAGACCCACAGCACTTCCAACAAATTACTGCAGACAGCGAAGTTTCCTCAACTGACTGGAAAGCTGCCTTTTAAAGAAACCAGTGCTGGAACTCGGATGATGTTCCAGCACTGTGCAGGGTGTTCAGGTATACTGGTCATTGAGAAGTCCTGGAGCACTGACGAAGTTTCAGGCTTCTCTTAAACTAGTCTTGCAGACAGAGTTTGTGCATTTTATGGTTGTAGCCAATGGTCTGGGTTCTTTGTGTATTTATTCTCATACAAATCAGCCACTCTCTTTATCCTCAGTTGATTGTGATGAAGAGGGGTAAGTAAGACACTTAAAATATAAGCACAATGGGGAAAGTAGCTTTCTCCTTTATCAACCATTCAGGTGCATAAACTCTAGGAGAACAAAAGGGCAGGCCCAGTCAAAATGCTAACCTTGCACTTCTAAGAAGACAGCTTTATCCAGACTCAACACATACTCTACCACTCTAATTGAGGTACAGTGTAAGGGAAAAATAAAGCAAAAGGCAGTGTCTACATATTTGAAGAGACCGATTTCTCCATTCTTTCCACACCTTGGAGCCTGACTTTTCACGAAGGCTTCAGGAATGCTAGCAATACACATTGCTAGACTAGCAGGCAACCTCTATTATGTGCAGCATGCTTTCAGTGGAAACTAAGATAGATTACACTGAGTTCATAGTTAATCACAACCCACACACTTCTGGTTCATCCTACTGTGTACACCAGTTCTACATACATGTGTCCCCTCCATGAATGCATAGCAAATTACCCCGTTACGTAACACTGGGCAGTGTTTTTTTACCTGCGACACCAGTAGGCCACTCACCCTTTTGCAGGCAATAGATTAAACAAGCATTTGGAATGCAATAGGTCTCGCATTAGTGAGTTTTTGAGGTATTGGCATTGCAAATAATGTGTTTTTTTTCTTCTGACAATATCCCAGCAGTACCATAAGTAATAAAAGAAAACCCACAAAGCAAGGAAAGGGTGCAGTACAATACACTGTTACTAGCTGTCCCTGTGGAGTCGTGAATGAGCAGCTATACTGGTGGGGCTAGAGCAGCACGAGATCGGAAGAGCTGTCGCCATGGCTGGCGGAGGTTACACTGGGTAGTGCTTGTTAAGATATGCTGCTGATTAGCTTAGGTGAAATTTATCTTGTCCAATTATCAGGCCTGTCATTGATAAAAGTTATCAAACCAACTTGTTGAGAATACAGCTTTTACAGTCAGATACTTTCGTTGTATGGGCAGAGATTGTACAGAGATGGGTATGGTGAGATTCAGTGAAGCATAATGCCATTAAGAAAGCACATAGGAAAATAAACTGAGTGATGCAGAGGTTTTCCAACGTGCAAGGATTGCACAGGATGATTTCAATGTGTTTTGGATGAATAGGGGTTCTCTCGCGTTAATGGAGAACAAGTTTTACCTGTTGAAGATTATGTAGTTACTGCTGAAGCATTTGGGGGTAGAGTTGTAGTGTTAGGGAGGGAGTTGGAGAGGCAGCTACTGCAGCACTGTGCCCAAAGTTCGAGTGGGGATAGGAAAACATTTGTTAAGTGTTTCTCTGTTTGCAGGAGAATGCAATAATGATGCACTATTTGGAGAGGGCTTGTACATCACTGGGAGGGCTTATCCAACGTGTGTCGGGTGGGGAGAACAGGTATCAGCTGGCATTAGCTGAAGGGAAGGTGGTCCGCAGAAACACAATAGTGGCGGGGAGCAAGAGAAGAACAGCTTGTCAGAACGAGCAAAGGTCTGCAGAGTTATGAGGTTTGAATGTTGATGCAATTTGTCGGCTGGGGGATATAGTGGGCACAGCGTGGTTTAAGGGTGGTAGGCTTGTGAGAATTTGGATAAGTGGGACGGGGTAATGTAATCATGTATATGTATCTCTATGATGGCTTACAGACCTGTCCTAATGAAGCAGCCTTTTCCTTTTGCACTTTAAGGTAAGGCGTACCAAGAAGCTGCAACTTCTGCCTCCACTGCATCCCTCTTATGGGCTATTACAACATTCTAAAAACTCCCCTGGGTGCAGCAAAAGAGAGGATGGCCAGCGTTGCTGGTTATTTACAATTCTATTCAAATGCAATAGAGCACTGGCACTACCAGTCCCTACTGTGTTGCACCCAGCGAGACCTGGGAAATGCTACATGAGTGGATAAGAGGGACGCAGGGGAGGTAGAAAAAGGAAGGACGTTGGGATCAGTGTAGGCAGAAGATACTGGCTGGAGGCATTATCACTGCACCAGGGAGCACAGGGAAGGGTGTACAAATAACGAGAAAGGCACATGATAGTAGAGGCAATGGGGCGCAGGGGGGTGAAAGCGAAATATAGCGAGAGACAGATGAAGAGGGATGAGCAAAGAGAGAGAAAATGGAGACGAAGAGGAAGGGAAAAGAAGAGGCAAAGCCAGCGATAGAAAGATGGAGAAAGAAGCAGAAGGCAGGTAGGTAGAATAAGAGTGAATGCAGAGACAAGTGAGGGAGTGGAGGGGGATACAGTGCATCTTTATATGAGTGCTTTACTTCACTACAGCATCATTGCATGCCAACACTCCCGTTGTAGGTAGAAGACTCAAGATTTGTAAGCCAAAAATTGCTGAATGTTTTGTTGCAGCTTTCTCTCGTTTACAAAATCCTGTTGGTGCCTGGAGTGAGTGACTATCCATGTAGTATTCTGGAAGAGGGGGACATTTAAGCCCTTTTCTACGTAATTCCTAAGCAGCTTGCAATGGGGATACATCACCGTTGCAAGCCAGTCAGTAATACCATACAAAAGGGCCTAAACCTTCCCCTTCTTCCAGATAACGATATGGATTGTGCCTCACTCCATGCACAGCGAAAGGGTGGGTTGAGGGAAACGCAGCATTCATGCTCGGAATGTGGAGGCTGGTGGAGGTCTAAACGAAAAATGAAAGGGAGAGATCCACTGACTTTAAAGCTTCGGAGGTGGGCTAATGTGGTAGCCTAATTCAATTTTAGAAAAATGATGAGACAATTAATCAATCAATCAATCAGGAGTTTGTTAAAGTGCGACTACTCACCCGTGAGGGTCTCAAGGCGCATGGGGTGGGGGGGGAGGGGGGTGCAGGTTCCATTCCATCAAGGAGGGGGTCTGTCGAAGAGTCAGGTTTTGAGGTTTCTTGCGAAGATGGGGAGCGATGTTGTCTGTCTGAGGTGGAGCGGAAGGGCGTTCCATGCTTTGGCCGCGAGGAAGGAGAAGGAACGGCCTCCCGATCTGGTCTTTCTGGTGCGAGGGACCACGGCGTAGGAAAGCTGGGCTGACCGTAGGGTCCTTTGGGGTGCGTGGAATTTGAGTCGGCTGTTCAGGTATGCTGGTCCGGTGCCGTGGAGGGCCTTGTGTACGTGGGTGAGCATCTTAAAGGTGATTCTCGCCTCAACGGGGAGCCAGTGGAGTGTGCGCAGGTGCTGGGAGATGTGGCAGTGTTTTGGCAGGTTGAGGACCAGTCTTGCGGCGGCGTTCTGGATGTTCTGTAGCTTGCGGATGAGGTTTTTGTTTATTCCGGCATAGTGTGCGTTGCCGTAGTCGAGTCTGCTGGTGACCAGGGCGTGAGTGACTGTCTTTCGGTGTTCGAGGGGGATCCATTTGAAGGTCTTACGAAGAAGGCGGAGGGTGTGGAAGCGGGAAGATGAGACAGAGTTGATCTGGCGGTCCATTTTGAGCTCGGAGTCCAGGATGATTCCCAGGTTGCATGCGTGGTCTGTGGGTGTTGGCGGGTTTCCAGCCAAACAAAAGGAAAGGCAGCCATTAGAAGTGCTTAGCAAGCGTGGACAACAGATCACTGGATGCACAATTTGCCCCTTCATCTGAAAAGGGAGGAGGGGCCATCACACGCGATACAGTGTAATGGCCAAACGAAATGCTCTCTAAGTTAAATTGCCAGAAGAAAAGCTAAGCAAACAAAGGAAGGACTGTTACTGAAATGCAGCAATAACAAAGCTGCATTTCTGATTGACACAGACAATAGCCAATAAGAATCAGTGGGTGTGCGAACAAGTCATAGAATAGGATACAACAGGTCTTGCAGACAGCGCATGAGCCATCTTAGGCTCGACCTAAAAAGGCCTGCCCTACTACTATGAATTAACAAGCTGTCACCACTACCTGTCTTGTGTAATGCAGGAAGCGGACAGCAGTCACACTCACTTGGGGAGGATACATATAGTGTACGTGTTCCCATTATTTCTCTCACAGACCTCTGTCTGAGTCTAAAGGTCATAACTAAAGCCTGTATGTGGAGGATCGCATGATGGTCGTGTGCACGGAGTTCAAAAATAAGTTGGAAGACACGCCACAAACTCACTATTTGTAAATCAAGGCAGAGGTGTATACTCACATCATACAGGGGTGATTCCTGTCCCAAAATGAAAAGACAATTTGTCTAAGAATATGCTTTTTTATACAAATCTGTCCATAGTTTTTGAAATATTATAGCTACAAAAAGCTTTTAGTAGTCTTTGAACGGTTAATCTTTTGTACATTTAGAATGTTGATTTGAAAAATATTTGTAGATCCACTGACAATCAAATGATGAAATGTTCACTCTGCTATCTTATCTTCGTATGGGTTCCTTTTCAGGTTTCCATTCTAATTCTTTTTAGTTCCTTGTACCAGCCAAGGCCTCTCCTCTGGATCTCCGCATTGTCTACTAAACTCATCAACAATCTTTCTTCTACAGACCCTGCTCAGGGCACAGGTCTTACTGATGCATTCATTTCAGAAGCCACTGGCTTTACATTATTTAATAAAAGTTATAACTATAAAAGATCTCAAGCATGTGCTCCGTGATTTTCCTTTGAACTGGGCAGTCTAAAATCTAAATGGAAAAAGGCAAAAAGCCTTTGGCGTAAAGACTACAAACCTCTCATGAAAATGAGGTGTGATTCTGAGCTTGGGATATACAAAAAGGCATTTTTTTCTGCTCATAGTCTTTACCATTGCAGCCACGTCTGTACTGAACCCAGTTCTGTCAAAGGCACTTTTACCGTGGTTCATGAACTTAGTGACCCAGGATGTCTAATATCAGCTGTTCCTCCTTCACAAGAATTATGCTGCTTCAGCTAAAAAACAAATTCTTTTCCTTCTGCTTCAGCTCTGACAATTTTTATCTGGGCCTCTCCTCCTTCCATTCCTTATCTGTTATAATCCGACTGTGTTGTTATTTCTCCTAATTGGGCTATAATGCTTTATTTATTAAAAAAAGTTCACGCTGACGTCTTGGATCTAAAGAATTAGTGCCCTATCTGTCTTCTCCCTCTTTAAGCAAAAGTTCTGCAAAATGCTATCGATACCCAAGTATTCCATCAACGTCTTTGTACTTAACTCATCAGGTTGTCCATCTGTCTATGTGAACAAACCTGCACTCACTGCAGCTTGGATGACATCAACCTAGTGCATCAGATGACCATGGCGTCACCGTCGGGATCATTTAATTTGTTAGCCACTCTTGACATCATCGATCATTCAACACTGCTTAAACGGCTTTGCAAACTGGGAATAATCTCATCTGCCCTTGAGTGATCAACTCCCAGGAACTGCCCCTTCTGTCTTTTCAGTCGGTTTTGAAACCTGTACTTTTTGGGGTCAAGCAGAGGTTCTTTTATTCTTACACCAATAACAGACAAATTCTGATTATTATCAGCAGCTCACATTTTGCGCTTACTTCCACTTTCCAGGCATTTATGATTTCAGCTGCAGAATGGATGGCAACCAGAAGTCTAAAACATAACTCTGCTAAGAAGCTTAACAGAAACCCTCAACTTCTCAAAGCTCCACGGTCATTACGGGGCTGTATTCAAGCAATATCGGTCCAGTCACGGTAATGGGTACAACACGAGTATGTGTCCTACAATGTACATGTATTTATATAGCGCAAATCACCGACCCGGTATCTAAGCGCTTGCTTAGGGAACCCGTCCTGGTATTCCCCTGTGAGATAACCCCGGCAGGGTATCCACAAGGTGAAAGCCAGGCATCCCACCGCGAGGGGCCGTTGTGGAGATTAAGCAAGCTATTGCCCAGAGTCGCAGAGTGTGAACCCGTGAATCGAGTAGGCACCGGAGCGAGAATTGTTGAGTCCGTGGACATTTTAGGACTCAAGACCCCGCCGAGCCGGGAATTGAACCCTGGTCCCGGGCTGACCTCTGCCTCCAGGTCTGCCTCCTCTAACCAGTGAGCCACACTTCTCCACAATCCAAATACAAATATAATAAGTACCCATAATCCTTCACTAACTCGTTATCGTTCCATAATAAAGTAAGTTACTCTAACCAAATGGTACTCCCTCTAATTTTAAAAGGTCAACAATTTGTAGCCTTCGCATTAATTCTTGAAGTCCGATTCTATTAAATCAACTAAATCATACGCGGTCCCTGTATTGAATCTTCTAAATAACACAAAAAGTTTCTAAGTTTGATCTACAAAAAGATATATAACAGACGTCCCTCACCTTATTACATAAGCCGTGATGGTTACCGGGCTATGTTTGCCCAATCAGCATAAATCTTCGTTATGGGTTCAGCACGAGTACATGTTCTATAACCCAAATATAAAATGTATGAGAATGAGGAGTGAATTTGAAAACTGTATATTAGTTTGAGAAATGATAATTGAGGGACGGTGTTTATTCTTAGACTATATTTAAACCGGGCCTGAGGAATACTGTGGACGCTTTAGAGAGATTATTTTGGTGAGTTACTGTGACAATACTTGTTTACACTTTATGTAATATTATTATTGCTATAGATTGAGTGATGAATACATGACAGTTTGCACCTGAAGGACTTCTATTTTCAATTGGGTATGATGTTGTCACCCAAGAGCCACAACCTAACACTCTATTTAGCCCTGAACTACTGTTCTAGGCTATTTTATAACACGGGATGGAAATCCATTGAATACTGGGGGCGTTTGATAGTTTACACTATATCAAGATAATTTACACTTTTCTGGGGTGACTTGAGCACGACTTTGGTGGGGTCCTTTTTCCCACTTATTAACTTTTCTTTATATCTTTGATGGTTTGAGGGTGTATCCCTTAAGGAATTTTATTGGAAATGCAGTGGAAGCATCAATACTTTTGTTTCTGTATTTTGAAGACTTGTCATTTACTTTGCTATTTGGGTTGCAGCCCTGAAGAAGTCATATGTCTAAACGGACTTGACGAAACACGTGTTGGCTGCGTCTAATTATGTGATGGATTTTGGATTGAACTACACTTGAATTTGGACATTAAATGAGCAGAACGACATTCCAAGACTGTGTGTTATGATTTTCGAGTGCTCGATAGATAATTATACTGTTTATTAAACCACTTATGTGGTTTACTTCTGGGGATGTGGTAACCGGCCCCGTTTCATCCTGAGCACCATTCTACAAATTGCAACTCTACATTGACCTTGATTTGCTGTGCACTCTTTCAAACTGTTACCATTTTGTATTGTATAACGCTAGAAACATCATCTCTCTGTTTCACAAGGCTTGTCAAACATTAATGAAAGGACTCTTCAGAACCTTAGCTTCGGTGCAGCCTCCTTCCCGGAATAGCATCTTAACGTGGTCCTTTCACAGTTAGTGAAGTAGCCTTTCAAACCTATTCATCTTGCTAAGTATAAATTTCACACAGGGGGCCTGGCAGCCAAGATGGTGCACGTGTGCTAGGCGAGCTCCGTCCAGCCTGAGCATTTATCCTTCATCTATCCTTCCCTCCGATCCTTTTCCTACCTCTGGATCGTGTCAATGGTGGGGAGCGCTCAGGGGCTGTGTGCTGTACCCATTTTGGCTCCACATCTCAGCGAGGTGAACTACGGAGGTGGAGGCCTGGGGTACGGCCTGGGTGAGGTGGAGCGGCGCAATAGCATGAATAGGCGGCTGGCGCACGAGAAGTGGCGTCCAGGGGGCTTCGTAAGATCAGCCGAGCCAGTGAAAGCGGACTTGCAGCGGCAGCTTACAAGGTGAGGGGGTCGAGCGGTGGTGGGGGCCACTGGATGTCTGCGGCGCGAGCCTGGAATGAGGCTGCCCCCCCAACCCCTCCGTTTTCTTGCGGGGATTATGGCAGGACTATCGGCTGCTTAAATCGGGCAGCTGGGAGACACGAAATTGAGCAGCCGGCCGTATTATTGAGCAGCAGGAAGCACTGAGCGAGGGGAGTGCTATGTGCCGTGCCCGGTGTCTGCCTGACTGCCCTGAGGAGGGGGCTGAGCCTGTGCTCCTGCGCTGCTAGATGCCTGGAGGGCCGCTCCCGGCCTGGCTCTCCTCAGAGGTGCTGTGCTCTCGCTCCGGCAGCCATTTCGAGTCGTGTGAGGAGGCGGTGTGGGCGCCTGGTGAGACCGCTCCAGCTGGTGGGGGCCCTTTGCTGTAGCCTTGTGCCCTTTTGAAAGGAAGGCGGACACATTGGGGGCCCTGTGGAGAGCGAGGGTGGCCCGCCGGACCCTGGCACTTGTGCCCTGCTGGGGGTGGCCGTTACTATTGCAGAGACGGCGTGGGCCTGTTTGAGGTGGAATGGCCCCTCTGCACTGAGGAATTACCTTAGACATCAGTTTGACACATTCTGCACGTCCCCCGGGGGCCCCCTCGGCTCGGCGCTTGTTCCTTGCTGCCTGCTGGGCCCCTGAGCTCGGCAGCCAGGTCGGGTCACGCAGGACTCAGATTCATGATGCCGGGGTCCACCCCGTCGTGCGTCTCTTCATACCTATGCAGGTGGCCCTGTGATCCTTGGGTGCTGCGGCCAGACAGGCTGATGCTGGGTCGTCTGGCGTTAGGAGGGCCCAGTGGACGCTATGACGAGGGACAAGACAAGTGGTGGCTCGGCCAAACAGAGCACGCTCAACAAATACACCGGCCCTGGGGCCGCGGCGGTGGCGCCTGTTGGGGCGCAGGGAACTGGGTCTGACATACCGGACCATGCTGCGCTCATGGCCGTTATTAGGCAGTCTAGGGATGTCCTTGATGCTCCTCCGCCAAGACTTGTGGAATGCTGTGGCCCGCATCACGGAGACCGAAACGCATATCTCTGAGGTGGAGGACGAAGTCGCCATTCTGCAGAAACGGGTAGCCACCCTTGAGACAACCCAGCAGGGCCTGGCAAGACACGTGGAGGACGCAGAGGGTCGTGCCAGGTGTAATAACCTCCGCTTTGTTGGCTTTCCGGAGGGATGTGAGGGGGGGGGACATGGAACAGTTCCTTACTCAATGGCTGGAGAGTTGGCTGCCCCCGGAGTCCTTGTCCCGCTGTTTCATGATAGAGCGTGCTCATAGGGCCCTTATGCACCGACTACACGAAGCTGGTCCAACAACGGAGACAGTCCTTTTTGTCGGCCAAGGCTCGACTTCAGGATCTCAAGCTTCCATACGCTCTGCTGTATCCGGCCCAGCTGCGGGTGGTGTATGGCTCCCGGATCCATTTCTTCGACTCACCAGAAGAGGTGTTCCAGTTTACAGATGAGACGGTGCGGCTGAGACCTCATACACCGCCTCGGCAGGACTCAGACTTCTCCTCCAGTGAGGCAGCTCGTAAGCAGCCTCAACCGAAGCTTAAAGATTGCAGGCGTTCCAGATCCAGACGCCAATCCCGCTCCTGCAGTACATCCTCTCAGGCAGGATCAGCCTCCCGGAAGAATATATCAGGCTCCTAAACAGAGGGGGAGTTCGCAGTTCCTGGTAACTTAGACAATGTTGTTTGGATCAGAGGTGTTCACGTGAAGGCAGTCTTCTCTGTTGGACTTCTAGCAGAGGTTGCCTGACGCTTTTGGGCTGTACTTTGGGAATCCATTGGTCGAGGAGTGCCGGGAGTCCCTGTTGGGTTCTGCGGGCGGCACCCTCTGCGATAGATGCTTTATTGATGTTGAAGTATAGGGTGGGGGCTTTGTTGGGTTGCTTATGTTTTTGTCAACAAGTCGCACTTCATTGTTGTATTGTTAGCCCCTAGGCTTGCACCACATATTTTCCTTTGCACGCATCTACTCCATCAGGGTCGTCCATGGCCATTCCACTTGATGGCGCCCGTGTATCCCCTGAAACTCTCCAAATGGTAAGCTGGAATGTCAGGGGAGCCCTCGATAAAATCAAGCAGGGGGCAATTCTCCATCATGCTAAGAGGGCCCATGCCGACATACTCCTGCTACAGGAAACACATCTCAGGGGCTCAAAGGTGCTCTGCCTTCAGCGATACAGCTACGCACAGGTGTTCCATTCCAGGTTTGTGCAGGGGATATGGGGGAAAGCACTTTTGATTCACCGCCGAGTCCTATATACACATATTTTAAGACGTGGACAGACACCCAGGGGCGCTATCTGTTTCTGCAGGGCATGATCAGAGGAACCAGTGGTGTTGGGCTGTGTCTATGCCCCCCCTTCCATGCCCCCCTCCGCTTTTATGGGGACTAATTGAGCAGCTTATGTCACTATGAGCGGATATGCCGGATGGCCTGTCTGTGATAGGGGGAGGGACTGGAATTACATACTGGATGTGGCCTCGGATGGTTGGCAGACCGGGGAGGGTGTGGTTGCTAACCAAGTTACCAAACTTTACTCGTTAGTATCTGGGCTTGATTGGGTGGATCCCTTGGTGCCGAATGCACGGAAAGGCCCAGGGCTATACACATCTCTCTGCGGTTCACAATTCCTACTCTCGTCTTGATTATCTGTTTGTGCTCCGAGCAGTTGCGGCTAGGTTGGTGGAGGCGGACATACTTCCGAGGGGTCTTTCTGATCACTCGCCCTTGACTCTTACGTTACAGATGGAATGGGCAAGAGGGCCCTTCCACTGGCGCCTCTCAACATGGAACCTCCAGAAGGCAGACTACAGGGAGTGCCTGGAGAGTGCGCTGGATCAATATTTGACGCTTAATGTGGGGTCGGTTTCAGAGGCTGAACCTATATGGGCGACAATGAAGCCCACCCTGTGGGGAGTAGATATTTCTTTTGCGCGGAAGCCCGTAGGACTCGGAGGGAGGCTCTGCTCCAAGCAGAGGCGAATATAGTGGATCTTGATCATCGTAGTAGGGGCTTGTGGGGGTCATCAAATATGGCAACAGAACTATGCAGCCCTTCTCAGGGATGAGGCCTGCCTAACCTGCCTGGCAACGTGCATCAGGATCTATCAATGGGGGGATATATCTAGCAAGATGCTTCACTGGCTCTGCCAGGGGTTGTTTCATTCCCAGCCCCTCCCCAGTATAGTGGGCCCGAATGGACGGCCTCTCACACCACGCCCAAGTTGTGTCTAGGAGGCTGTTAGTGCGACTGGGGGGAATTGGGTTGTTGGGTGGGTTTTTTTCCTAGGGTTTCTATCATCTGTATTGCTCTTTATCCTTGTTTTCTATTGGAAAGTCGAAGTCATGTTGCCTTGTACTTATTGTGCAGATGTCTCTGGGTTACAGAGCCCTGCTCTCCATGTGTCATTTGATGAATAAAATCTGTTAAAAAAAAAATCTCACTGAGAAGGTTGCTTTTCTCCTTGCTCTCACATCTACCAGAAGAGTCAGTGAGATACAGGCCTTTACCACTCAAGAACCCTTTCTTCACTTCAGGGATGAGTTTGTGCTTCTTAGAACAAACCCAAGGTTCACCCCAAAGGTTCCTTCACATTTTCACCTTGACAAGTCTGTCATTCTTCTGACTTTTTTCCCTAACCCAGCCACTTGGAAAAGCACTCACAAGTTCATGCAGCACTACTGCCTGGAATCAACACTGCGCAGTGACGCAGCCATGTGACAGCCAGTATTACAACATCTATTCCAATAAGGTGAGCATCTTTAAATAGAGGTATCTTTTTTCTTTTCATAGTTAAAGGTTAAATATTTCTAAAGTGGATATAGATACACAACTGCTTAAAATTGTTTCCTAATTTTGCTTATTTTAAGAATTTATTAAAACTAAATGTGCATCCTATCATTCTGTATGATGACAATGTTTTTATGTTTACATTTGTACATAGAGGATTCCACCTGTACATTCTGTTAATGCATTACATATACATATATATCAGTCCTACGTTTGTTTACTCAATTTCCTCAAAACAAATGGAGCAGACATGGATGCAGTTTCTTTTTTAGTATTATTTGCCTTCCGCCATATGGCCTTTCGGATGTACAGACGGACTTGATCACATTACATGTACGTATCGTACCATTCTGTTTACATACAGCAGGTTCATGGGCAGAGAATCTAGACTTCAATTGAATAATGCCCCTCTGTGTTTTAAATAAAATGCAACTCAAGTTCATTGTTCCATTTTACACAGTTCGTCCTAAATAGTATAAATGTATAACCTTATGTAAATAGGTTTAAGCAAGTGCCTTTTGTTCATTTCATAATTCGTGCTAGAGTCCAAATACGCCCGCCCCTGAAGCACTGGCGTCAGTTTCTTCGTGACTATTTTCCGGGCTGAAAACGCGGAGCCACTTATAGAAACTGCCATTGGAAACAGTGTACTAAAAAAGAGACATCTTTTTTACAAACGAGTATGAAGTCCTAATGAAAGGCATCACAATGCCAAAAAAGGGATCTTTTAGGTTAAATGAGAAACCAGTTAGCAGAACGGGGAGGATGGGAGGGTTGGTAAGGAATCTGTGGCTAGAAACTGTCTCTACCACATACAGCATTACCGAAGGTAAGCAACTTTTTTATCTGATAGAGACATCTAGCTGCAGATTCCTTACCTTTAAATTAGATACCATAGCAAAACCATCCCCGGCTGGGCGTCTGCGAACTGATCTTGCCTACAATCCCTGAACAGTACCAGCCGGCCTATAATAAAACAGAAGAGACTGGCCACTCCTAGGAATTTAGGTGGGCAAACGCATACGTTTCACCCTAAGAACTGTGATAAGGACAACAGGCAACGGAAGTCAAAGACATTGAAAGCATGGAACAGTGCTTCCCGTGGCAAAGGAACAAAAATGTGTCTGAAGAAAACATTCAACAGAAACATAGTACAGAGCACTCCAAAGATGAGGTCTATATTCCGCCATGACTTGATGAACCAGAGCCCATAGGCGATGCCACTGAGCTTTATCCCCTTGCTTTAGAAATGTAAAGCAGCAAAAACTGTTCCATAGAGACACAGGAGAAGGCATCAAAGAGACCGTCCATGGAGGAGACAGCACTGAACAATGCTGGAACAGGCATATGTCTAATACAACAAAACTAGTAATGGTTGTCTTGAGAAAAAACTGTTAAGAAGAGTGTTAACACCGTAGAAACGGCAACAATGTATAACTCATATAGGAAGAAAAGAAAAGCGGAAGCATAGAGATATATACATATATACATATATATATATATATATATATATATATATATATATACATATATATATGTATATATAGATAGATAGATATATATTTATATGTATATGTACATATATATGTACATATGTACACATATGTATATAGCTAGATATATATCTATTGGTCGCAGACAGAAGCCGTCACTACAATGATGTCAGAACCATATACGAGGGTCAAACCCAGGAATCTGCTGGATAAGAGGATGGAGAATGTGGAGAACAACACACACATCCAAGAAATGGCAGCCCAACATAAAAATAATGCAATTGACTGGCAAGGCTACAACCAGGCATTTGATATAAAATCATGAAGAAAACAGCAGGTGTGAAAAAACCTAGCTAGAATAGAGAAAACAAGAGCACAGCGATTGTCTATGAGAAGATTAAGTTGAAACAAAGGCCAACAAACACAAGGCTAAGAACAGTATCCAGCCTCAACATCCGAAAGGAAGAGATATCAGACAGAGAAAGACCTAGCTGAAGCATCGGATAAAAGATGTAATGCGTAGTCGTTTAGGGACAAAAAACACACGAAAAGAGGACGGTGGGAGGTGTAGTCCAAAAACAGGGAACCAGTTAAGAAAAGCTGAACCAACAGAATGAGTTGCAGTGCACACGTAGATCATAAAAGTGTTGAGGCCAGGAAATAATGTTTCTACAGAGATAGGACCAGAAAGGTATCAATCTAAACACAGAAAAGCCTTCGTATATGGAGGGGAAAAAAGGGGACCTCACACATTCAAAACAGAATGAATGACAGAACGAGGGGGTAATCCTTCAGGAAGAAGGAATTCAAAAATAAGGTCAAGGTTAGTTATAACACTTCTGAGGGTTAGAAAATGTATCACGTCCTGTGGGGAGTGAAAAGACCCACCAGTAAAATTGCGTCTGAAAGGAGCAAGGAAGCCCCTTGCGCCCAAGAGAAACAGAACCATAGGGTTCAAGGAACACGTGTTAGAAGAAGGAAATGCAAGATGAAAGACAGCCACAAACACAGAAAAAGGGCAGATGACGATATTTTAAAAATGACCAATGAGACAACTAAATGCTGTGGTAGGTATCTGAAATCTCGTATAAGTGTTGCTAGCCACAAAAAATACACAAGGCATTCCCTTTAAGCAATAAGTAAAAAACATCCCCTGGCAGGAGGGAATTAGTCTAAATACAACAAGGGCGGTGGTTCAAGAGAACCAGCTCTTGAGCATGATGGCACAACAGGGAAGCCTGAGAGAACAGAGGCAGGAGTATATCTTTTCAAGGCAGAGCGACCGCAGCACAATAAAGAAGTGCCAAATGCAGTAATAATAATAATAATAATAATAATAAGGCATTTATAAAGCGCATGGCTGCATAAACTGTGTGTCCCCGCGCTAACTGCTAACAAAACTGTCAGAGGGAGAGGGGTGGAGGGGAAAAGGAAAATAATTATTGTGGGAAGACGTGCGTTTTTAATTTGGCTCTGAAGAGCGTTTCTGAGGGTTCCATTCGTAGATGAACTGGGAGAGCATTCCAGTGTTTAACTCCAAGGTAGCGGAAGGATCTTCCTCCCATTCTAGCTCTGAAAATGCGGGGAAGTTTGAATTGTGTCATTCCAGAAGATCTTAGGTCTCTAATGGGACGATGGATAGTCAGTAGATTTCTGAGATAGATAGGTCCTTTATTGTGGGCAATTTTATGGGCATAGCAGAGGCTTTTGAATTTGATTCTTTCCCTAACAGGGAGCCAGTGAAGTTTGGATAGGGCCGCTTTGGAGGATGTTCTTCTGGGAAGACCCAGTACCATGCGGGCGGCTGCATTCTGTATGCATTGTAGCTGGTGTAACTGCTTTTGGTTAAGGCCTAATAAGAGAACATTTCCATAGTCCAAGTGGGGAGTTATGAGCGCGTGAACTATTGTTTTTCTGGCTTCAGTAGGGATGAGATCAATGATTTTTCGTAGGGTTTTTAAAGTGCCGAAGCATTTGCCTGTGATTTTGCTGACCTGAGATTTTCCCGAAAGATCCGCGTCAATCATAACCCCTAAGTTTCTGACCTTTTCTACAGGGTGGGGGGGGGATCGCCCAGGGCCGTGGGCCACCATGCCTGGGACCATATTGAAGTATTGTTCCCTACCACCAACACCTCTGTTTTGTCTCCATTTAAGCGGAGGCAATTGTTGTCCATCCAGGTGGCTACAGCAGTCATGCATGCAGAGAAATTGGTGGCATATTTCTCGCTGTCTGGGGTGAGCTTGAACATGAGCTGGGTGTCGTCGGCATAGCTGACCATGCCCACCCCAAAGTTCTCTATGACGCGAGCCAGGGGCTCCATATAGATGTTGAATAAGGTAGGGCTCAAACTTGAGCCCTGAGGAACCCCATAGCTCACGTCAAGAGAAGATGATTTAAAGGGTGGGCAGTGCAGCTGGAACGATCTTTTAGAGAGAAAAGACTTGAACCAAGCCAGAGCATGGTCTTTCACTCCTATGTGTGAGAGTCGGGACAGCAGCGTGGCATGGAGCACAGTATCGAAAGCTGCGCTTAGATCTAACATGACCAACGCTGCTGTTTCTCCCTCGTCTACCATCTTGCGGATGCATTCTGTTGAGTATAGCACAGCTGATTCCGTAGAATAGCCAGGTCTAAAACCCGATTGAGTGGGGTGGAGTACATTTTCCTTTTCAAGAAAAGCCATGAGTTGTTTGTTGACTATTTTTTCTATAATCTTGGCACATTGTGGCAGGAGGGAGATGGGTCTGAGGTTTTGAAATTGAGTGATAAGGATGTTGGTTTTTTTTTGAGAGGGATGACTTGCACTGTTTTCCAAGCCTCTGGCATTGCATTCTTGAAATGAGAGGGTTATCATATTTCTTATGTGATCTATAAGAAAGCTTTCCATAATGTGTTTACTTTTGTCCAAAGGGCATACATCGGTAGGGGAACCAGAATGTATGCTATTCATAATGGTGATTAAGTCTTTTTTATCAGGGGTAATGAATTGAGTAAGGGTAGGTTTTTGAGTAAGGGGGGTCGTGGTCCTTGCCTCTTTTACTAATATAGAGGGTTTGGGGAAAGTGGCGTGGATTTTCTCGACTTTTTCGATGAAGAAGTCAGCTATTTGTTCACATATGTCGTTGGAATATGTGTCCTGCGTATCTAAACACGTTGTGTCTGTTAGTTCTTTATAGATACGGAAAAGTTCTTTTGTGGGGTTGGCTGCCTCTTCAATTCTGATTTTGTAAAAGGCGCTTTTTTCCTCTCTTACCATTTTCTGATATATTTTTAGTTCCGATTTGTAAATTTCCTTAAGCTCGGGAGAGTAGCTTTTCCTCCATATGCGTTCTGTTGCTTTGCATTGGGTCTTTGCGATTTTTAGTTTTTCTGAGTACCATGGTTCTGATTTGGTTCTCCTGACAGGGGGTTTCGAGGTCCACGGGGCGATGTTGTCTAATGCCTTACCTAGCCAAAGTTCATAGTTGTTCCATGTTTCTAGTAGGGACTGACCTACCGGAGGAGGGTGTTTCTCTAATTCGCTGATCAGGCGTTCAGGGGTGTAGTTTTTCCAATTTCGGCATTTTGCAGACAGCGGTTTATTGGGAACATTCTTAGTAATGTTAGTAGAGATGTAAAAAGTACTAATATGATGGTCAGACCATATTATTGGGACCGGGGGGAGCATCTCAATATCTTCCCATGTGGCAAATATAGGGTCAAGGAGATGCCCATGTTGATGCGTTGGGTTGGTGGATAGCAATTTTATTCCCAGCGCATGTAATGCTGTTTTGAGTATTTGAGCGTCTTTAGCATTATTGTCTTCAAGGTGAAGATTGAGGTCACCTAAAATCATGAAGTTGTTATGTCTTATAGCTAGCTGGGTGGCTACTTCTAGGAGTTGATTGCAGAAAGGTGTAGCAGTGCCTGGAGGGGGATATATGAGAAGACCAGTAATGGTGGTAAATGGAGATAATTTTATAGAGAATGTACCACATTCACTATTCGTGATGGTCTTATTAGTGAGAGTACATACAAGTTCCTTTTTGAAAATCAGAGCAAGTCCTCCACCGCGTTGTTTTGGCCTGTCGATTCTTAGGAGACTGTAGTTCGAGGGCACTGTCTCTAAGATATCCGGGGAGGAGGATTCTTCTAACCATGTTTCCATCAGAAACATAACATCGAATTCACAGTTTTGCAGCAGATCGTGTATTTCTGTCTTA
This sequence comes from Lissotriton vulgaris, assembly GCF_964263255.1. NCBI lineage: Eukaryota > Metazoa > Chordata > Amphibia > Caudata > Salamandridae > Lissotriton > Lissotriton vulgaris. Next base: position 603,229,540 of record NC_141695.1, on the reverse strand, counting down.
TGTTTTATCATGGACCTACAATTGAGCAGCATCATTTTTAATTTGGTCTTGGGGACGTCGTGGTTCTGGAGAGTGGGGAGCGGTTTGTTACATATATTACAATGTGACGGTAACATCATGTTAGGGTCAATGGTGTGCAGACATGATTTATTAGAGATCTTACCCATTTCTAATAGGGTTGAGCTTGCGTATTGGATTCTCAGATGGTAATCCACCCTGTCTGTCTTTGGGGCATGGAGTCCTGCCCCGTGCCACGTTCGGTCGCGGACGGGCGCAGACGGGCAGGACTCAGGCTTGACTCCGGCGCGAATACGGCGCGCCCGCTGTATGCGTCCGCTGCGCGGAGCCATAGCCGTATGTTTTTATACCGGCGCCTCGAGCGCCAGAAAAGGAGATCCCTATCGAAGATGGCCGCCACCGAAATCTCGGCCCGAGCCCCCAGTGAACACGACCTTGTATTCAGCCGGTCGTTAAGGGTAGAGGCAAGCAAGTAGATCTGCCGCCGCTAACCTGATTGTGCAGAATGTGATTTTTAAAAACTGTGTGCTTCACCTTAAAATCGGTGACTAAGTTGGCAGCATTAGAGTGAAGCTTTCAAGCGCCAAGCGCTAATGCCAGGGGCAGTTTCAGGGTGGGGGGAGGACACAAGGGAAAAGGATACAATAATATTTAAAAGTAATTACAATGAGTAACCACCCGGCTCACGCCTCAGGGGTCAAGATTGCAATCTCCAGAACGCGAGTGCGTCCTTTGTTTTTATACCGGCGCCTCGAGCGCCAGAAGAGGAGTGATAGGGGAACAGTCCATGTGGGAACACTGCCTAGGCCAGGGATGGGCAATATACTGCAGGCTATGGACTATAACACCTGTCCCACTGTTATATTACTTCCCAACAAATCGAGTATAAGTAATGCTGTATGGAGTGAAGCAAGGCTGAGAAGTACACCTGAAAAAAGGGGCACTGGCGATAGGCGGAAAGCTATGTGCACCATCTCCCCAGAGGTTCATAATTGGAAATCCCCTGTAGTGGATACTAAACTAACATAAGCATACTTAGGAATGCCTATAAGGTATACAGAAGACGGTCCACATAGAACAGGGAACATAGGCAATACTGCATTCACACAATGGGAGCAAAATACCATGCATAAAATGATTACTCTGTTATTAAGACTATCTTTAGAATAGAAGAAGAAGAAAACCCTGTACCATCATATGTGGGGCCATAAAGCAAAGCAGATACATTCCAGATAGCGGAAGGTAAAAACTGTCTTTGACAGCTTGAAGAAATAATAAGACCTGAAGAAAGTAAGAACACCTCACCGAGTGCCACCCTTAGGTGGAAAGGTAAGAGGAAAGAAAAGTCATAGGACTCAGCTAGGGAATGGCTCATATATGAAAGTAAAGCAAAGATGTGCATCCCATGTACAATCCTCTTACATGGGATGTTCGGGAGGCAGGCAGCACAGAAAGAAAAGGTTTTAGATTCTTTTCCATCCCGACTGTCCCTAAAACGCGGCAATGCAGGATTGGCATGTGTGTTGATCAGATGGATGCCATTGAAAGGCATGTCTATGAAGGTGGCCTGAACAGCCTCCGAAAAACCGGGGTTGTAGAGCCAGACAAGACGGTGGAGTGGCACTGAAAAAGCAATGTCTTGACCGACTGAATCGGTGGTATCCATACCACATCTTTTCATCAACCTAGCCGCCAGTGGTCCATCCTGGAGTATCTGGGTAAGATCATTTCATATCTCATCTGGAAGTGAGAGTAGCAGATGTGCCACAGAATCCTACAATGCATGAGAAAATCTTCGCAGAACGCAAGTGCCTGTAATGCTGAACTGGTGGAGAAGAAAATATTCCTACCACAATTGTCCAGTGTTCTGGATTTCCTGCTCGGAAGGTGTTAAGGAAGGATGCCGGAGAAGGCAGGCCAGATCCCCAGGGGCAGGCTAAGTGCAATAGACCTGTCCACAAGAGCCCTCATATCAGGCTTAGCCCAAGTCCCAACAAAATGTCATATAACTCTTCAATATTGGGAGGCACAGACTCTACACTTGTTTGGCCCAGATGAAGGTCGTCAATCAACTGGTTAGTGGTCATTTGCATAGAAGGGAGCTGCAAGTCTAGAACAACAGATACCCTTCTCATCACCTTAGCAAAGTAGGAGCTCACCTCTGTAGCAAATCCAAGAGGGGAAAAGAGGCCTTATGCTGGTGAGGAGTCAAGCCCACTAACCTCACCCAGCTCAGTGAGCCAACTATCATATAGAGGACGCTGGGCAGTGCCTATGGGGTGCATAATCCCCAGCTCCTCTACTTCAGCCCCAAATACCTGTTCTCCCAGAGGAAAACAGAAAAAGGATCGTCAAAAGAAGGAGGAAATGTGTTGAGGCGAACTGTACACCGGCACCGCACCAGGCACCGCCTGGCACCAATGCGGCGACATCTCAGCGTCAGATAGAGGAGGTGGTGTAGCGGAGATCTGTGCCACTGACGTCGCTGTCGGATGATGAGACAGCAGCATTGCAGGTGGGAACCCCAAAGGACTGCACTAGAGCCGACCCAGATCCGACTATGGATCCAGAGGACCTAGCAGGAGCTAAGAGTGACCCCGCCGACGTGGATTCAGTCAATGCTCCTCTGACCTCCTTGACACTGAAAGACGTACCAGAGGGAGGTGGAGGCCCGAAGATGGCATTTAGGGAGGAATGGTCCAGAGTCGCCCAGTCTCCAGGGAAGGTAGGAAGGCATGGGGTAGATTCTTGTACCAACTCCACAGGCGGAGGCATCGGAGACACGGAGCGTACTCGGCTAAGTCGAGAATGCCGCGCCTTTGACCATCTCAACTTACCTTTGGACATAGAGGACGAGGAACGCCTGCCGCAACAACTACTGGAGCGTGCATTCAAGCATTCTCTATACCAAGAACGACATTGCGAACACTACAAGGCCTGTGACAGTAGTGCCGCTAAGAGCTTTTTGTGGCATTCCCGCAACACCTTCGGGCAAAGTTGGCAGCAGGATTTGCACTCCTCGGAATCATGGTGCCCCCCAAGGAACCACACACAAAGAGTATGAGGGTCTGTGGTGGACATTTGCCAGGTGGACTTAGGAAAAAGGATGGTCGACATCGCAATGGAGGCGCACTGCACCCTCTACTGACGTGCAGAGATACTGCTGTAAAAAACTCCAGATCCAGTCAGGCACCTGGAGAGAATTTAAAGGTAAGGAATTTACAGCTTATTGTCGGTTAAATCGATACTTTTATTAGCATGGCAACAATTTATATCAAGCTATCTCAATGAGACACATAGCTTCTGAAGACTGGAAGAAAGCACTCAAACATGACAATATACCACTGAAAAAACACCTTGCCCAGTGATGTGAGATTTGTTGGGGAACTATCTCAGTTTAAGGAATGGTTTAATGTAGCATTCTGAGCCAAACTGTCCTTCTGCGCCAAAAATATATAATTTGAACAAGTACATATCTCCAATTCCATTTGTGTCTGATTGTTAAGACTGTCCTGCTGTATAACATAAGCCAATTAGGACAGTCAAAACTCTCAATGGCAAACGGGGGCTTACAACTCCATTCCACTTTAAGGAAGTACACTGGGACACATGAGTTCCAAAACAGAGGTTTGGGTTATATGTAAGCCAGATGCAAGAGAGATCTCAAGCAGGATACTTTCTAGAACGGCCATCTAAAGTGTCCCATCCTCAAAGATGGGATACTATAGTGTCACATCAGCCAAGGCCCTCACTCACCTGCAGCCGGACAACAATGTTCCCAAGAAAATCATCTTGTCCTTTGTCCTTTGTAACTTCTTTGAAGATCCTGGGGATGAAAAAATGGGCATGAGGAAGAACAAGAAAGTCACACAGCACCCTAAATATGGAGGCAACTGCACTGCATACTTTCCTCAACCATGCTATCCCTATGATGCAAGGAATTCTGCAGGCAGACCATACAACAATGTGTTTGCAGAAAAAACTAAACCAGGCAAGTTTGGTTTATAAAGTATGCAAAATCATATCATAATGAGTCATAGTGATAATTGTTCATCAACACCTTGTAAGGGTAAAGCAGAGTGCACTGCTTTATTTTACTTTACAGAGAACATCTACCTTGTATAAGATTACAGTGGTATAATGCTGAGATGACTTGAAGGGTACCAGTTGATGTACCACTGTGGCCATTCAGAAAGCATAGCTTTCTTGAAGTTATGGAAGTGTTTTTTGGCACACGGCCTTTAGTCCATGGAATGAAACATCAATCTGAATCATTAGAAGGAACTGGAATTGCAAGCCACCGGCTGAGGTACACTTTATTTAGGTCTAATGTGTTTGTTTATTTTGCCGCCGATGTCATCACCTACTAAAGTATTAAAATTTGAATATGTAAAGTTGGGAGGGAGGTATGTAAACATGTCATGATTTCCCAATAGTAGTGACTACTATAATGGTATTAGAAGTAGATATTTTAGAATACTGCTTGCTCACTGCCTTAAGCCTATTTGTGCATAAGCCAGTTATTAGAGATCAGGAAATAACTAAAATCATATACGTTTTGTGCATTACTTATGGAGCTTAAACAATCACTCTGGTGCACAATTCCCTGTGTGCGACATACACCATAAATGAAGTCACGTTTTCTCACAATCTGTCTTAATTAAATTCATACAAGTAACAACTAAGGAGGTTTACCCAAGAAGCCTTCATTCAGCAGTTTCTAGAGAATGTAATCTCAATCATTTCTTCTGGACCTTCTATTGATACTCTCAAGAACTGATTAGATTGGAAAAGATGCAGGAGCCAAGGCCCACATTTTTACTTAGGCAGTTGACAAAGGCTGCACGCATTGCCCCCACTGGCACTGCCAATTCATTTTAGGCTAGCATCACAGAACACTTTACACACAACTGTGAAGGAAGACTCTTAACTGGAGGGTGAGGAATAATAAGCCATCTCAAACCCTAAATTTGGTAATGTGGCATATCACGGAGGATTGCACATGTTCCTGCAGTGAAAATTCATGGCATCAGGTGATACTATTTAACAACCAGTATTTGCTAACAATTATCACCTTTTCAAAGTCATTACTGAATGAAAGTTGCTATAAGTTCCCCCATAACTAAGTGCAGTATGTTGGTACACGTAAACATATGCATAGCCAGTGGTAGTAAAGGTAGATCTCCATGGATTACCGAATGCCACCCAAGGCACTGGTCTTGCATGCCATCCTGTCATTGGCCATGTAAGCAGTGACAATAACAAAATGAAGACAAGGCTCCAAATGCAAGCTCTATTCACGTTCTATAGTTTAATAGGCCTTGCACTGATCTCATTTCAATAAATTGGAAGTTGTTGAGGGTGTAATAATAGAACAGAAGTCAAACCAATAAGGTAAAAATTGGTCCAAGATGTCTCATGCCACTACTTTTTGTGAATAAATGTCCACGTGTATGTCTACTGTCTTCACAAAGCACAATATATGACTGGTGTGTGTCACCATCTATGTAAATGTGTGCAAGTGCCACAATTTGTGGAGATGAACGAAATGTGTGCCTATGCCAGAGTTAGTACATGCTGCACTGTTTCCACCTGTAAGATTGGGATAAGTTGGTGTCCAAAACCAAGGAACAGATACCATAAGCACATTATATACTATAACATGAGGAGACTGTGATCACTCAATACACAGATTGTCTACTGCTCACACCATTGCATGAACATAGCAGTATGGATGTCTGGTTTAAACTTCAAAGTGTGCAATCGTGTTAACAATGATGCGCACCTCGTGAGGCCATGCAGATCAGTAACATCACCAAGCTTCTGTCGGACGGATTCAACATCATCAGAATCCCTTCAGAGATAAAAGATAAAGATACAAAGTTAGAGATAAGCTGCAAGAAAAGCATCAAGAACATTACAGGGCAAAGGAGATCTTATGGGGAGTAGGCGAGATGGTAGCAAGAAAATAGCCTATCGAGATCTCATATGTGCCAGTATGCTCAGAAGTGTGAATTCAGAATAACTACAAATGCTACAAATAAGAGCAGAGGTTCTATGATTCTCCACACCACTTTGTAGTTAGAACCCATCAACAAAACCCTCACCTGTGCCGCTATTGCCCTATCATTCCCCCTTGTGGAGTTTCCTACTAGAATCTGTGTATGGTAGAAAATCAGGATCTCCAAGGTGACATATGATGTAGAGATTACTTTGGAAGCATATGTGTAGTTCCTGGTGGGTGAAGCACCTGGTTTCTCTACAGTCCAACAATTTCAGTGATGGTTTCTGTTTCTGAAGAGAGAGTATTTGGTTCCACGCCTCACATTCAGCCTTTCACCGCAGGACGGAAACACCTGGAAGCGTGACTCCACTTTCAATAAAAGCGGAGTAGCATACTCCATTAGGTTCCAAAATTCATGGAGCATTATGAACATCGGAGGTTTACGAGAAAAAGGGTGTGTTTATCAAACATTACTAGAAACTGGAAATTAAAAAAAGTACACAGTGAAACATTTGATACAAAGAAGAAAATCTATGAAAAGAAAAGTAAATCAGATATAAAATGCTGTCCCCAATTGGGTATGAAAATGCCTGAAAAGGTGTGATACTAAAGCACCAAATACTGTCAGCATTTGTCCTGTGCTCGCTGCATCACGGGATGCAAGCTAGACTGGCTGATATGGGGTGATGCCCCGAAACCGGTCCCAGAATGCTTGTTTTTGGTCCAGGGAGGACCTGGCTTGGCCGTTCGGGTTGGACTATTTCCATAAAGACCTGTGTCAAGACTGATTTGCATATGGCTGGGTCATAAATGGGGTGGCGTGGTGAGCAAAAGAACAATGGATTAAACCCAGATCTTTGTAACTGGGGATGAAAGCTTCTATTGTTCAGCACTCAGTCTATCACGTGTACCTTTTGCAATTGTTTTCTAAAGCATTCACCTGAGCCTGCCACAACACCATAATACTATGCAAATACCCTGAACAACATGAACTGAGGTTCTACAGCATCTGATGATTCATACCAGAGAGAAGAGAATTGGGAAAGCACGGCAAGTGCTACTGCAAGGAAACACCAGAACCTCACTGTAACATAGACTTATTTCTCAAGGTGTGCATAGGAGATCTCAGCTGCAAAAAAAGCACAGCTTGACATCCTCAAAAAGTCTAAAAATTGTGTTAAAATAAATTATATCAAGAAGATTGACTAATTGATTAAAGTGAAAAATGTAATCCAGCGTTTAATCAGCTTTCAAACTTTTCTGCTGCTACACCACCAAAGTTAATGCAAACTAACTAATGGACTGAGGACATCATCTAAAGGTTCAATGACAGAGCCTGTTATTAAGTATCTTCAAAATAGCACAAATAATCCCAAATCCAAACAGGAGATCAAAATTGTGAACAATGGGCTCAAGACGGACTTAATTTTCGTTGACACATATTAAATATCCTCACATGATGAAAAGCAACAATTTGCAGGGCTCCACATCTACAACGTCTACATTCAATAGGCTGAGTTAGTATCTCAGTCACAAAGGCAAAATAGGAATTGCCATGCCTGTGCAAGATTTCTTGGCTTTGTCAATGTCTTATAGCCATGTTGTACTGCAGCACGGATACTGTGCTGTATGGCTGAAAGTAAGAACAAAAGAATTATGATGCGGCCGGCCCTGGGTAAGACTAAGCACTTTCTTTCTGGCAAGACAGGAGGGGGTAAGCAACAATGTGAGAGGGGGATGTTTTAAGCAACAATGGTGGAGGAGGGGCAGTGGGGATGGAGGGATAAACAATTCGAGAAGGATTTAGGGGAACAAGTTAAGAAATGACACAGAAAAGCAAGAAAGCGAGACGGATTGGGAGGGCCAGTGCAAGCAACAAAGTGTGAGGGATGTAAGAGGGGCAAGACAGCAACACACTGGGATGGCGCAGGAGGTATGAAGCAAGCAAGAAAGGGGTGGGGGGGCTGGAGGGACCAGGGCAAGAAGAAAAGCAGAAGGGACGGGGCAAGCAATATTGCAGGATGGTTGTGGAAGGGACGGGACAAGCAACAAAGTGGCAGGGAGGCATGAGTGGTGGAGCAAGCAACATCGTAGGGGCAGGAGCGATGGGGTAAGCAACAAGGGGGAAAGCAATAACAACGCGGATGGGGTGGGTGAGCATAAAACAAAAGAAGTACCTGCAAAAGAGGCACCTGTGGAGTGGACACACACTGGGCAAAGAAGCGGTACTTTGGCGATGCCCCACTGGAATGACAAACATCCAAAGAGAAAGTAAAGCTGGCATGCGCTGAGGAAAGAGACGCAAGGAAATGAGAGTGACAATGAAGCCAACCAATAGTAAGCAATGGGCAGGCTCTTAGACCACAGTAAGTAAACAAAATGTCTTGCAAGCTCTGCACATGCTCTGTCTCAGGGAAGACCTAAAAAGAGGGGAAACACTTGACATATTCCTCTTTGTAGATGACCTGGGATCAAAATTAATCCCTTAGAGAATATTTTAGCAAGTGGAGGATGGGGATTTCACGAGAGAGAGGGATTAGTTTAATACTCCAGTCTTTTGAAACATTTGAAATAAATGTGCTATAAGAATGGGGATTTTTTTATGCCTCCAATGTCACTGCTGCCATTGAAAGAGTGGATTCAAGTTCACAAGTAAGGTTGAATGCCACTGACTTAACAGGGACAAACTCAGTCTAGTCAGGAAGAATCAGAAGAGACATCAAATGGCAGAAGTTGAGAGGTATTGACTTGAGCAAATATCGTGAAGTCTAAATCGATGGGCTGCATGAGGATGGCGATGAGTGCATCTCTAGTAGTAGATAGGAGCCTACCTAGAACCAACTACTCTTCAAATGCCTACAGCAATTGCGACACCAATAGGTTCTAATACTAAATATACAATATAGCTCTAAGGACTCTGAACCTGCAACCTTTAACCAAAAACTCTTTAGTGATCTCTCCATCTGTCAGTGTTATAGTTAAGAACTCCCCTTTATGAAATCTGAAGCAAGAGCTGGCAGAAAAGAAGAATAAAGGTTGCAGTAAAACAATAATTAATAGCTTTACTATATGAACTTGCTACTGTTAGGAATTTCCACCTCCATAGTAAACAAAGCCACTGTGTCTACCTGGTATATTCGCAGACTCAAATTGAATGGCAAAAGAACTGAGCCTAAACAAAACAGGTATTAGAGGGTCCAGGGGTATTCTTAACGACCACACACTGCTATAGTCCCCAGAAATACAGTAACAACAAATGAATAGCGGTGGGTCAAAAGGGAAATGGCTTACTCTACAACTGACAGACTTGGTTACCAGGGGTACTTCATTCAGGTTTGAAGAAAATACCCATCAGTATTCGACCTGTGCCGCCCTTGTCATCTTATGGGTTCCTCCATACCACGAAGGAAGGTAGTCTACGACAGTTGTTTTATAGGTAGACTCAAAATGCAACCCAGTGATGTATAAGCAGATAGTTAGGGCAGCAGGAGACTACTGTTAAGCAGTGCATGTGAAACAAAATGTGATAATAAACAAAAAATAGTGTTGTTAAAATTAGATAGACAGGAGGCAAGAAACTTTAATAAACACCTCACTGCTTCTAAATCAATAAAAAAGTAGTGCGAGTCTAGTAGTTTTAACTAACAGCTACTAGTAAATTCTTAACTGGTCAACATGTTTCTGCAGACTTTACAGATCCATCAGGTATCTACTGCATTCTTCAGGACCGGCGACGCTACTGCTTATAAAAAATGTGAAAATCATAATGAAAAGTTATCACCTGGGTAAATATGGACATCATTCTTCCAGCTGGTTGTATCAAACAGACAGGATACACGTAGGTAGTTGTAGAGAAAGACAAAACATATGGTTAATACACTCTAGATTTTTCATTATTCTAATTTGCTGAGATGAATCTGGTGTATACATAGTAGGCGACTAGCTAGTTATGCCTTCGCGCTGTCTGTTATGTTACAAAAAACAACAGGTGATGGACCGAATGTGGATCAATGTCACACACTCACCCCAGTCCAAAGATCTGGGCCCAAATCCATCGTTATTTTGCACTCCACACCACCCTGGGTTAGACAATGGCGATATGCAAATCAGCTCTGACCCTGTGCCCCATGGGAACAGTCCAGTCCGAACTACAAAAGCCATGTCCTTCCCAGAACGGAATCAAGCATCCGAGGACCGGACCGGTTTCCAGGTAACACCTCTCATCAGCCCGGCTAGCTTGACTCCAGTAGTGTGGAGTGCCTGGGACCCACGTCTGGGCATCCCCAGCGCACTTAGGGCGGAATATGCAAAAACAACAGGTGATGGACCGAATGTGGATCAATGTCACACACTCACCCCAGCCCAAAGATCTGGGCCCAAATCCATCGTTTTTTTGCACTCCACACCACCCTGGGTTAGACAATGGCGATATGCAAATCAGCTCTGACCCTGTGCCCCATGGGAACAGTCCAGTCCGAACTACAAAAGCCATGTCCTTCCCAGAACGGAATCAAGCATCCGAGGACCGGACCGGTTTCGAGGTAACACCTCTCATCAGCCCGGCTAGCTTGACTCCAGTAGTGTGGAGTGCCTGGGACCCACGTCTGGGCATCCCCAGCGCACTTAGGGCGGAATATGCAAAAACAACAGGTGATGGACCGAATGTGGATCAATGTCACACACTCACCCCAGTCCAAAGATCTGGGCCCAAATCCATCGTTTTTTTGCACTCCACACCACCCTGGGTTAGACAATGGCGATATGCAAATCAGCTCTGACCCTGTACCCCATGGGAACAGTCCAGTCCGAACTACAAAAGCCATGTCCTTCCCAGAACGGAATCAAGCATCCGAGGACCGGACCGGTTTCGAGGTAACACCTCTCATCAGCCCGGCTAGCTTGACTCCAGTAGTGTGGAGTGCCTGGGACCCACGTCTGGGCATCCCCAGCGCACTTAGGGCGGAATATGCAAAAACAACAGGTGATGGACCGAATGTGGATCAATGTCACACACTCACCCCAGTCCAAAGATCTGGGCCCAAATCCATAGTTTTTTTGCACTCCACACCACCCTGGGTTAGACAATGGCGATATGCATATCCGCTCTGACCCTGTGCCCCATGGGAACAGTCCAGTCCGAACTACAAAAGCCATGTCCTTCCCAGAACGGAATCAAGCATCCGAGGACCGGACCGGTTTCGAGGTAACACCTCTCATCAGCCCGGCTAGCTTGACTCCAGTAGTGTTGAGTGCCTGGGACCCACGTCTGGGCATCCCCAGCGCACTTAGGGCGGAATATGCAAAAACAACAGGTGATGGACCGAATGTGGATCAATGTCACACACTCGCCCCAGTCCAAAGATCTGGGCCCAAATCCATCGTTTTTTTGCACTCCACACCACCCTGGGTTAGACAATGGCGATATGCAAATCAGCTCTGACCCTGTGCCCCATGGGAACAGTCCAGTCCGAATTACAAAAGCCATGTCCTTCCCAGAACGGAATCAAGCATCCGAGGACCGGACCGGTTTCGAGGTAACACCTCTCATCAGCCCGGCTAGCTTGACTCCAGTAGTGTGGAATGCCTGGGACCCACGTCTGGGCATCCCCAGCGCACTTAGGGCGGAATATGCAAAAACAACAGGTGATGGACCGAATGTGGATCAATGTCACACACTCACCCCAGTCCAAAGATCTGGGCCCAAATCCATCGTTTTTTTGCACTCCACACCACCCTGGGTTAGACAATGGCGATATGCAAATCAGCTCTGACCCTGTGCCCCATGGGAACAGTCCAGTCCGAACTACAAAAGCCAGGTCCGGTCCTCGGGTGCTTGATTCCGTTCTGGGAAGGACATGGCTTTTGTAGTTCGGACTGGACTGTTCCCATGGGGCACAGGGTCAGAGCTGATTTGCATATCGCCATTGTCTAACCCAGGGTGGTGTGGAGTGCAAAAAAACGATGGATTTGGGCCCAGATCTTTGGACTGGGGTGAATGTGTGACATTGATCCACATTCTGTCCATCACCTGTTTTGTTTGCAATACCGCCATAAGTGCGCTGGGGATGCTCAGACGTGGGTCCCAGGCACTCCACACCACTGGAGTCAAGCTAGCCGGGCTGATGAGGTGTTACCTCGAAACCGGTCCGGTCCTCGGATGCTTGATACCGTTCTGGGAAGGACATGGCTTTTGTAGTTCGGACTGGACTGTTCCCATGGGGCACAGGGTCAGAGCTGATTTGCATATCGCCATTGTCTAACCCAGGGTGGTGTGGAGTGCAAAAAAACTATGGATTTGGGCCCAGATCTTTGGACTGGGGTGAATGTGTGACATTGATCCACATTCTGTCCATCACCTGTTTTGTCTGTTATGTTACAGCATGGCTAGCTAGTTCTAATAGCTATACTCTCACTCACCAATTAGTATGGGAGAGGAAGGCTCCACCTCACCTGGCTCTGGCTCAGGTAGCTGAAGCACCGCTCTGAGGGGAGAGGGAAACATAAGACAATGTCAGCAACTGCTGACTACATGCTTGACATTCACACTGACTGGATATGTGTCCGAGCTGACAGTAAATAGGTTTCTCTGTTGTCTTAAGGAAAATGGTGTGCAAGATTCGTATTATAGCGAACCATTTCTGTTATGTATTTAAACTAGTATCTTTGTTAATGTGCCATACAATCATGGTTTTAAATTCATGGTCTTAAGTTCACCGCTAGTATGGGAGCCCCAATTATGCTGTATTTGCATTGCCTGCCCTCGCATTGTTTGAAATAAACCACTAGTGTGGGAGCACCAGTTATGCTGTATTCGCATTGCCTGCCATCACATTGCCTGGTATCTCAGGGTAGTTCAATTGGCTCACTTTAAGGGCTAATGCCTCTGTTTTTCGGGGAGCACTGAATAAAGCTGATTAACCACACACTCTATGACTCTAAAGCTGTGGCGGACCCCCCATTAGCGGTACCGTTTGCCGGGTCTTCGTTTCAACAATCGGCGGGAGAACATCTAAAACAGTATTGTTGGCTCCTACCTGGCCGTCGATACTCCCGGCGTCCGTCCGAGCCAATCGGGGAGGTGGCGGAGGGCTGGAGTACTGGTCTATTTACTTCCTGGTTACGCGAGCGGGCGGTGACGTCCTGCTTGCGTATTAATGTCACGTGGTGTTTCCTAAGGTTCATGGGATATGTAGTACGGATTTATTTTAGAAAAAACAGTCATGGTGTCCAGAAGGATATTCCTTCAAGAACGGGACTGTTTTGTCGGAACCCATATGGTCCGATATAGATGTTATTAAAGATTAATAACTGTGTGCGCTCACGCTGCGTGCTGCAGTTTGAAAATTTATGTTGTTACTTCTCTTAGCGTGTTGACACCTGTCAAGACAGTTCTAAGGGTTTTTTTTTACAATTCTTACAGAGGTAACCTCATCTTGGATCCTGGCCTCGGGTTATACCTCACATATTGGCATTGGGCATGCAATTAATGTGGGTACTTTTTGCACTAAAATATTTTCTATGATTCTTGCAGAGGTAACCGCATATTGGAATTTTACCTCGGGTTATGCCTCACATGTCGACATCAGGCATACAGTTTCTGTTGGTTATTTTCACACTTACACACTTATTAGAAACTGGCCTGGGGTAATGCTTCTAAGGAAATATAAGGCATTTTGGGTCCAATCAAAGATACAGGCAACTGTGTGCTATTGGGACATGTCTCATGGAGTAAACAAAATTATGTTTATAAAGACATCCATGGAATATCATCATTAAGGCCTCCCTTATCAGAATTGAGTCTATATACCCATTTTTGTTCTTTTTTGAACAGAAATTTTTGAACGTCTGTGATATTACTGGGTATTAGGGGTTGCTCTATTATAGTCCATCTGAAGTCGGTATGGGCATGGCCTACCTCAAGAAAGTGATTGGTCATCTTTGTGGATTGTTTGCGGCATCTGATGGTGCTCTTATGCTCACTTATACGTATCTTTATTTTTCTCGTGGTCATACCCACGTATTTTAGGTCACAGGGGCATGTTATCAAGTAAATAACATTATGACTGTTACAGTTAGTGAACCGCCTCTATTCCCACGGATGCCTGCTTCCTATATCGATGGTGACTGTCTTACTAGTCTGAGGACAGGCCGTGCAATTGCCACACGGGTGGTGGCCCTTAACTGCTGGCATATCCCAAAGAGTGCCTACTGCCCTTGGGACAACTGAACGAGGTCTTGTATGGACCAATTGATCTTTATTAATTTGATTCGATTGGGTTCCAAAAGTGTTCACACATGTAATGCGAGTCTGTTCAGTTTTTTTTGTTGAGGGTTCTAATAGGCTCTCTCGATTATTATTGGAAGCCCTCTTCTTTGATTTCTTTTCGATCAGGTTCTTCTCTAGGGCTTTAGAGTGTTCATTAAAGCTCTCTCAATCAAATTCAAAAGATCGTGAGAAAACATTGGGGTATCCTCAATACGGGCAAAGACACTCTGCCACCCCCATTATTTGCATTCAAGAGGAGCAAAAACCTTAAAGATCAATTGGTCCATACAAGACCTCGTTCAGTTGTTGGGTTGTATATGTATTCTTTTTATCTTATAATTGTGAAATTTTCTAAAAATGATGTTGAACATATATGCTATATAAAAAATATGAAATAATAATAAAAACGATATATTTTTCATAAAAATGCTTTTGTCTAAATCTAATCTGACTTTGACTATTTGGTGAGCGCTCAAATGGGTGATTACTGAAAAAGATTGGACTCTATAGGAGCCTATCCTTGATCAAATACGGGGCAGATCTATCTTTTCCTTGAAGTAATTTGTCAGGTATAACCCGAGGCCAGGATCCAAGATGAGGTTACCTCTGTAAGAATTGTAAAAAAAAAACCCTTAGATCTGTCTTGACAGGTGTCAACACGCTAAGAGAAGTAACAACATACATTTTCAAACTGTAGCACGCAGCGTGAGCGCACACAGTTATTAATCTTTAATAACATCTATATCGGACCGTATTGGTTCCGACAAAACAGTCCCGTTCTTGAAGGAATATCCTTCTGGACACCGAGACTGTTTTTTCTAAAATAAATCCGTACTACATATCCCATGAACCTTAGGAAACACCACGTGACATTAATACGCAAGCAGGACGTCACCCCCCGCTCGCGTAACCAGGAAGTAAATAGACCAGTACTCCAGCCCTCCGCCACCTCCCCGATTGGCTCGGACGGACGCCGGGAGTATCGACGGCCAGGTAGGAGCCAACAATACTGTTTTAGATCTTCTCCCGCCGATTGTTGAAAGGAAGACCCGGCAAACGGTACCGCTAATGGGGGGTCCGCCACAGCTTTAGAGTCATAGAGTGTGTGGTTAATCAGCTTTATTCAGTGCTCCCTGAAAAACAGAGGCATTAGCCCTTAAAGTGAGCCAATTGAACTACCCTGAGATACCAGGCAATGTGATGGCAGGCAATGCGAATACAGCATAACTGGTGCTTCCACACTAGTGGTAAATTTCAAACAATGCGAGGGCAGGCAATTCAAATACAGCATAATTGGGGCTCCCATACTAGCGGTGAACTTAAGACCATGAATTTAAAACCATGATTGTATGGCACATTAACAAAGATACTAGTTTAAATACATAACAGAAATGGTTCGCTATAATACGAATCTTGCACACCATTTTCCTTAAGACAACAGAGAACCTATTTACTGTCAGCTCGGACACATATCCAGTCAGTGTGAATGTCAAGCATGTAGTCAGCAGTTGCTGACATTGTCTTATGTTTCCCTCTCCCCTCAGAGCGGTGCTTCAGCTACCTGAGCCAGAGCCAGGTGAGGTGGAGCCTTCCTCTCCCATACTAATTGGTGAGTGAGAGTATAGCTATTAGAACTAGCTAGCCATGCTATAACATAACAGACAGCGCGAAGGCGTAACTAGCTAGTCGCCTACTATGTATACACCAGATTCATCTCAGCAAATTCGAATAATGAAAAATCTAGAGTGTATTAACCATATGTTTTGTCTTTCTCTACAACTACCTACGTGTATCCTGTCTGTTTGATACAACCAGCTGGGAGAATGATGTCCATATTTACCCAGGTGATAACTTTTCATTATGAGTTTCAAATTTTTTATAAGCAGTAGCGTCGCCGGTCCTGAAGAATGCAGTAGATACCTGATGGATCTGTAAAGTCTGCAGAAACATGTTGACATGTTAAGAATTTACTAGTAGCTATTAGTTAAAACTACTAGACTCGCACTACTTTTTTATTGATTTAGAAGCAGTAAGGTGTTTATTAAAGTTTCTTGCCTCCTGACTATCTAATTTTAACAACACTATTTTTTGTTTATTATCACATTTTGTTTCACATGCACTGCTTAACAGTAGTCTCCTGCTGCCCTAACTATCTGCTTATACATCACTGGGTTGCATTTTGAGTCTACCTATAAAACAACTGTCATAGACTACCTTCCTTCGTGGTATGGAGGAACCCATAAGATGACAAGGGCGGCACAGGTCGAATACTGATGGGTATTTTCTTCAAACCTGAATGAAGTACCCCTGGTAACCAAGTCTGTCAGTTGTAGAGTAAGCCATTTCCCTTTTGACCCACCGCTATTCATTTGTTGTTACTTAAAAGAACTGATCTTCCCTTTTGGCTGTTGCTATGCTAACTACCCCGAAATTAAAGTGAGGATTTACCACATTTTAGCTAATTTGTACCTTGCCCCCAATTCCTTACCTTGTTTGCAATATTATCAAAACAAGCTCTCTTCTCCGAGTCTGGAGGGCAACTCTCATGTGTCTTTTGGACAATAATTAAATAAGCACCATATATGGTCCCATTATTGTGGCTACAGTTTAGGCTCATAACAGTGGATACTGAACCAGTGCTTTTCTCACAGAACACCAGCGTGTCCTAACAATTTTGTGTGGGGCAGAGCTCCAGTGTTAAGCACTTAGATAGCACATAGGAAAAGTAATGCAAATACAGGGAACTAGTGTGATACCTCATCTACTCGGTTTGACAGTCTTGTTGTAATGATAAAAACTGGCTAATTTGAAAGGAGGTCTCCTGGATTAAACAATAATAGATCTCCTCTGAGCAGCAGAAACCAAATATCGACAAGATCCCAAAAGTGCATTAACTTAATGGACCGATTTAGCTGACTTACAAAGAGATCCGGGGTGTCAATATAAGAACAGTCATGCTCCAGGTATATATTAGTTTTCATGTTTCTGCTATTCATCACTTAGAATTTGGCAGCAACAAAGAACATCTTCCTAAAAACGAGTGGTATTGATATTTGGAGTATAAATATTGAAGATGAAATCCTGCCTGTCAATTCTCTAACAGTGTTCTCTAAATTCTACCTCATTATGGACCAGAAAAACCACTTACCTTGCTTTAGCTGAATGGGAAGTGAAATATCAACAGAAGTCCAAACTTGGCCATTACTATGTTCTAAGTTCTCAGAGGAGTTGGGCCTTTTTAGAACATGCCAAGTGGACTTGCTGTGGATTCACAGCATTTCTAGATTAAGCTAAATTAATGAAAACTCTCACTTTTAGGACAGGGTAGATAAATCTGGCCAAACTTGGGGATTTACAAGGCCATTCAGTTCAGCCTTGTTGGAAGTCAAATACTCCCAAGCCCCCCCATTCTTTAATCTCTGGGGCATAGCTAATCACATTCTACGTTCCCAGCAGAACAAGGGCCGGCATGGGAACCAAAAGCAGCCCTGAACAAGTGTGCAATTTCAGACACATATTTCAGGAAGCAAGTGTCACCTTTTACAGGGGAAGCTTAGAGGTTGAGGGTAATAAAGAAGCTGCCCCAACAATCAGTTTTTGAAACACTGATCAAAAGGCTGCATTGTTTACAGAGTCTATCACAGAACGTCTGCCTTTGTAAAGGAACAAGATGCGACTTGCCGAAATTGATAGAAAGACCCAGCGATTGGAAGAGAGACAGACATCTTTGGACATGGATGTTTGTGTCTGAGAAAGAATTCACCTTGATAAGGCAATCGTCCAGGTAAGGAAATATTTGAATACCCTCCAGCCTGAGGTGCGCTGCTACTGGAGCTAGGACCTTCGTAAACACCCTGGGTGCCGATCGCAGCCCAAAGGGAAGGACTTTGAACTGAAAATCCCTGCCAGCCACTCTGAAACGCAGGAAACTTCTGTGATGGGGTAAAATGGGAACGTGGAAGTATGCATCTTGAAGGTCCGGGGGGCCATGTGATCCCCTGCCGACAGAAGATGAAGCATTTCCTGAAGGGATAACATCGGAAATGACAGTTTCTTTAGATACTTGTTGAGGGAACGAAGGTCTAGAATTGGATGCCATTCTCCAGATTTCTTCTTTATTAGAAAGAACCGTGAATAGAATCCTGTTCCTCTCTGCCCTTGAGGGACTTTTTTCGATTGCTTCTTTTTGCAACATCAAATTTATCTGGGAAAATAACTCCTTGAGATGAGCTGGAGGTGGGCCCTTTGGAGGGAAATTTGGAGGAAACTTTTCGAATTCGAGAGCATGGCCCCTGTCTACGATGTCTAGGACCCATCTGTCCGATGTTATTGAGGACCAGTTTGAATAACATTTTGAGATTCTTCCTCCAACCTTTACATGGGACTGCGGCCTTAGCGGTGGCAGGTGATGATATTCATTGCCTTTTATTGGAATCCTTTCAGCGGTAGGAAGGTTTATTCTTATTCTGGGAATTGGATATGTTGCGCTGGCCATAAGATTGGTAACGTTGCAATTGGTAGCGCTGATTCCCTTGATAAGATCTGTAGGATGATTGCGGACTACAACTTCCTCGATTAGAGGACGATCCACGTCCTCTCGCACCCCGAAAGGGTGGCTTCCGAAACTGCAAGGTGCCAAGAGATCTGGCTGTTCTGTGTTCTTTTTAATGGTTTGCAAGGCCTCTTCTACATGTGGGCAAAACAAATCCTCCCCATTGAAGGGCATGCCCAGGATCTTAGCGTGCACCTCCTGGCAAAATGAAGTAGCCTTTAACCAGCCTTGTCGGCGTAGGACAGCCGCCCCCGCCAGCTGCCTGAAACCAGTTGAAGCCACATCCACTGCAGAGTCGATAATCTCTGCCGGGATCCGTTCTACCTCTTGCAGTATCTTCAGAGCTTCAGATTTCGAAGGCTCCGGAAGCATGTCGATGTACGGTGAGATATCCAACCACATCTGTCGGTCGTATCGACCCAGAATGGCTAGAGAATTGACCGCAGGGACCATTGTCGCTGCCATCGTAGAGACTCGCTTCCCAATCTTGTCCAGTCGCCTGCCGTCTCTGTCAGGTGGGGCTGTGATCGGGGATGATGGATTTCTAGCCCGTCTTTGGGCAGCTTGCACGATCACGGAACCTGCCTTTGGGTGTCCTATAAGGAAAGCTGGAGACTTGTCAGGCGCTTTATATTTTTTGTGAAGACGTGGCAAGACTGGAGGAATAGATGCAGGATTCAACATCACCTTAAGTCCCTCTTTCCATATAAATTCTATAATGGGAATCGTCTGCACCGGTTTCCTTGGCTGGTCTTTAAAGTCATAGAGGAAGCATTCCTCTTTCTTAGTTTCCATAGGAATAAGGAAATGTTGGGTTGCTCTCTCCATAAGAAGGTGAAAGCCTCCAATGTCCACTGGAGGTGAATCTGCAGGAACCGGAGACGGAGGAGAAGGTGTCTGTATTTGATATTCATCTCACTCCGACAACAAAGACCTCTCATCAACTTCACCTTCCTCTCTCTCTTCATCGTCAGATGAGTTTGCACCTGCAGAATGATGAGAAATCACTGGCGAAGGAGGTCTAGGAGACCTGAATTCTGATGTGGAAGCCTGCGCCATTGGTGTAGGAGTCACGGAGTCTGCTGATTCAGATGGCGGAAAACGACGGTAATAATCGTTCAGCATATGCTGAAGATTGGTTAACAAGGCTATAGGCATTTGAGCTGTAGGGTTACTAGCAGAAGGTGACGCCAAATGTTCAGGCAAAGGTTGATCATCCTGATCATCCTCTTGGTACTTAATGAGCAGTTCTGAAGGACTTGTAGCTGTTCCAAACCTATCATCCACATCAGAATCTTCCTCACTGTCTTCTGAGTCCAGTAATTTGTCAGGAACCTATAGAGGTACCTTATGTGGAGAAAGCCGCAATGGAGATAAGGGTTCCAGCACAGAACCACGTCTTTGTAGCAAAGAAGGCTTTGTCGTAGACGGTGTAGAAGTTACAGCCGTAGATGGTGACTACACTTGTATTTCTGTACACGTTGACAATTTTTGCGTCAACGGAAAAGTTGTCGACGGGCCCGTCAACTAAGGAATAAGTCCTAAAGATTATAACACCGACGAAGGCGTGGTCGTCGATAAAGTTGCCTTCGACGACGAGGAGGACTTCGTCGACGATGTAGTCTTCGTCAACGATTTGGCAGTCGACGATGTAGTTCTCGTCGACGAGCTCGTCGGCGATGATGGGAGTGGTGGTCGACGAGGCCGTCGACGATGAAGCTGTCTTCGACGAGCTCTTCTTGGTCTTGGTCGTCAACTGTGCGGCAACGATAGGAGTAGAGGTAGTTTCTTTCGTCAACCATATTGGTTTCACTGAGACGTAGACCAGCGTCGACGGAGAAGACGCCGACGACCTGATCATTTCAGGTTTAGGTGATGAAAAAGTTACCGTCGATGTGGAAGTTGTATCGACAGAGATCTTCGTCGACCAAGGAGTCGCTGACGGCGTCGTCAACGACGGGTCTTCTTCTGAGGAAGAATCTTCTCAGAAGTTGGTTTAGGAGGTAAAATCTTGATCAATCTTTTCTGGGGCGTGGAAGGCAAAGGTTTGCTCTTGACAGGAGGAGTAGCCTTAGAAGTGGAAGGCCTCGCTGACGCTTTAGAAGGTTGCTGTTTCTTCACAACCTTGGTCCCAGGAGAAGATAAAACCTCCTCAGCAGCTCTCTTCTAGAGGCCACAGATGACCCAGAGGCAATACTGCCTACCTCAGAAACTGGATTGTCCTGGTCCTTAAGCTTCTGTAGCCACAAAAGTAAGCAGCCCTCTCTGTCCCTTAGGGTCTTTTGAGGGAAGGTCCTACATATCTTGCAGTCCTTCACTTGATGATCCAGATACAGGCAGTAGATGCATTTCTTGTGGGGATCTTCTGAGAAAAGCCGGAGCTTACCACAAGATTCACAAGGCCTGAATAATCATTTCTTAGAGGAAAACATCCTAAAAGTAAGAAATCCTGAAGAAACTTGAGAAGAACTGAGCAGATCTCAGGGAGACTCCCTTCACACGACGTGCAGTAGAAAATCTGAGTGCCTGAGCCACTGAGAAGAACTTTCTGGTGGGTGCTGTTGCCTGATTGGCTACAGTTTGGGCTATGTATAATGACTATGATAGTCATGCATGTGGAACTTTTTCTTGGCAGCTTTGGGCTACTTTAGTTCCTGGTACCAATGTTTTGGTTGTTCTAGGCATATTTATTGCATTTTTTATATACCATGGGACTCCTACTCCGACGAAGGGGAATGATTCAGGCATGTGAATCTATGAAAGACACCTCAATACTGGAGAACACAAATACCATTTTGACACGGATGGTCAGAGTGAAACTTTTTTTCTGACTGTGGAAGGCTTTAGTTTATTGTATCTACAAACCACAATAGTTTGGATGAAATTTGACAGCCGCTCCTACCAAGAAATTGTAATTCTTGCAAGCAGGTTAGTCTCAATCATCGTTTTGTTTTTTTAATGGAACCCCTTATGCATGGAGGCGATACAGGAGATAATTTACTTTTTTAGGAAAAGCACTCGTATTCACAAGAATAGCTCTGAAATTACCACGCTGCACATTAATAACCACTGCATCAAGTATGGCTAATGAGACAGCATTATATGACTACATGCAAAAACTCCTCCAATGGGTGTCTGAGCTTAGTTGCAGGAAAAAGCTGTACAACAGACACAAAGGCTTAGACAACCCTTCAGAGAGTTCACTAAAAACGTATGTTGCCCAGGGAGAGATGGTAAAAAAACATATGAAGCTGAATTAATACTTCAAGTATACCATTAATTTTCCCCATGCCCACGCCTATTGAGTAACAGGTCAAGGGTGGGGTCTTGCATAAACGAAGAACAAACAAGCACCCAGGGAAAACCTTGATCGATTCCACAGATAAATAGTTGCACCACAAGTAAGTCCAAGATAATAGGCCCCAATAAAACCCGTTTGGCCAGAGGCTCATGTTCCCCAGACATCCCACAAAGCTAGATACCACATGTAGATAGGTATGCTCAGCAGATCAGGACACAACAAGCACACCACATGTAGTTCTCACATGCTCCTCATGCCGGACATCTGGACACATACACACTGGCCCCCATTAGCTCTCCCAAAGGTCACCAGACGCCTGTGTCCCTATCAGATGACGCTCACTAGTTGATTTACAACTGAGATGCATTTTGGAATGTAGAAATTTGTTTTATTGTACCTCATGAACTGTATATAACAGCGGCCAAAATATTGTACACCGAGAGATTTTGAGCAGGTGCATTATGTCCAGACTCTCCTAGCGGCAGGGTTTTGTTAAACCAACTTGATCCTGTTTTGCCAAACACCTTTTGTCTTTTCAATTAGTTTAGGGAAATTCATATCCAAGAAACATTTTATATTCCAGATGGCCTTCAGTTCTTAAACTCTACATGGAGAAGAACATATATACGGTTTAATGTTGTTTCACAATTAAGGCATTTAGTATGTATGTATGTATTATGAAACAGTGAGAGGAGAGAGTATGTATTCTTGAGCCCACTGAGTTCAAAATTAAATGTTTAGTCAACTTAGCTTTCCTAAGCTTAATGGCTCACAGTGCTTTGTGATGGCAAGTACATGCTGTCAAAGAGTCTACAGCACTTTATGTGAGAACTGCTTGAGATTTCTCATAATGCTGTTCAAGAAGAGCAGGGACATAAAACGAAGATAGAACAGAGATACATTGCTAATAATAACAGTCAAAGGAATACAGGATTCATTCACCCAGGAATACAGGCTTGGGTGGGTGTCAAGGAATCTGCCAATTAGGCAAAGCCAATCATTTGTCATCTTTTGAGGAAAAGGTCTTCACATGCTCAGGAGCAATGTTCAATGGCCAGACCAGTCCTCTCTGAACAAAGATGTTTTATGGGAATCTTTTTTGGACTGACCTCAATAAAGCAGGGAGGCACCTTAGGCAGGCTGTACTCACCACATGTCCATCTGGAACCGTGCATTGGCAATGTCATCAAACTCCCTGAAAGACATGGATACAAATGACCAATAAGACTATGATGTATATTGTTAATTCAGAGCACTGGAAACAAACTTGAACACAACTGGGAAGGAAGGAAATGGTGTAACAGCATAATGGATATGGAGAGATGGGTGCAAGTAAATGATATGAACAAATCTAGCTGAGGGCTGTGAGAATGTTACAATCTTTTGCAAAGCTGGGAGAGGAGAGGTAAGGTACTTGGGGACAATCACTGCTCACATACACAAAGAATGTTTCATTCCAGACAGGGTTGAGGGTCTGTGTTCTGACATGGGTGCGATGAGTCTGCTCTTCTGGGATGGTGTTTCTCACCACGCCTTTCGGCTTTTTCTTGTTGGAGGAGTTCTCCTGGCTCTCTGCCTTGCAGTCAATTCCCAGCAAGCAGTAGGGATCACTGTAACCTGAGCAACAAAAGTAAAAAATTAGATCACATTCATAAAGAACAAGTTACTTACCTTCGGTAACGATATATCTGTAAGAAACATTAGTTAGTGTTAGATTCCTTACCTTAGAATATCCCCAGGCGTCAGTCTGGATCCGGAAACTTTTGCGTAGCAGTACCCCTGCGCGTCGGTAGGCGTCGTCTGCAGGCGTCCCCTGCGGCTCCGCGTCCGTCGTCGGCGTCGTGCGCCGTGATGACGTCGCTGGAGTACATAGACGCCGCCTCCGCGCGCTGACGTCAGTTCTTTGCACACAGCTTTTCCGCGCCAGGAGACGCAGAGCCATGAGAGAACCAACACTGGTGCCATGTACAAACTAGGGCCCTGAAAGGGATGACCTTAACCCTAGGTATCAGTTCGCAGAACGGGGAGGATGGGTGGGTTCGGTAAGGAATCTAACACTAACTAATGTTTCTTACAGATATATCGTTACCGAAGGTAAGTAACTTGTTCATCTGAAAGAAACACGTTAGTGTTAGATTCCTTACCTTAGAATACATACCCCAGCAATACCAACCCCGGTGGTGGGTCTGCGAACCAATACAAAACTACACCAGAAAGTCCTGGAGGACAGAACGGCCAAAGAAGCCATCCCTCCGGACTTGACTGTCCAGGCAGTAGTGCCTCGCAAAGGTGTGCAGCGAGGCCCACGTAGCCGCTTGGCAAATGTCCTGCAAGGGGACTCCCCGGCCCAGGGCAGTAGTAGCCGCCGTGGCCCGAGTGGAATGGGCCCTCAGCCCAACAGGAGGCTCCTTCCGAGCCAAAGAGTAGCACGCTTTGATGCAGAGGACGACCCATCGAGAGATGGTTCGTTTACAAACCGCCCGTCCCTTCTTCGCACCCACGTAGCCAACAAACAGTTGGTCATCCACCCGGAACTGGCGTGTGCGATCCATGTAGAATGAAAGCGCACGTTTTGGGTCCAGACGGTGGAGCCGCTCTTCATCCTTTGAAGGATGCGGAGGCGGGAAGAAGGAAGGGAGGGTGATGGACTGCCCGATGTGAAAGGCCGAAACAACCTTGGGCAGGAAAGAAGGTCTAGTCCTCAGAACCACCTTGTCAGGATGAATGGACAGGAAAGGAGGTTGGACAGAAAGAGCCTGGAGCTCACTCACTCTCCTGGCAGAGGTGATGGCAACCAGGAAAGCCGTCTTTAAAGTCAGGAGACGGAGAGGACAAGAATGAAGGGGCTCAAAGGGAGCACACATCAGAAAGGTCAGAACCAGGTTCAAATCCCACTGAGGCATCACAAACGGAACAGGTGGAAACATGTGAGTGATGCCTCTCAAGAACCGAGTTACAATCGGGGATTTGAACAAAGAAGGCTGATCAGGACGCCTCAAAAAGGCTGAAAGGGCAGAAAGGTAGCCCTTGATAGTGCCCAGAGCAGAGCCCTGCTGGGCAAGAGAAAGAAGAAACAGAAGAACCTCCGAAAGAGGGGCAGAGAGAGGATCCACAGCCTTTGCTGTGCACCATGCCACAAATCTGTTCCACCGACAGGCGTATACCGACTTAGCGGAGGGACGCCTGGCTGCCAGAATAACATCACAGACTTCAGGAGGCAAGTCAAATGGCCTCAACTGCCGCCGCTCAATCTCCAAGCATGGAGGTGGAGACTGGACAGGTTCGGGTGGAGGACCGTCCCCTGCTGCTGCGACAGAAGGTCCTCCTGAAGAGGCAGGCGGATCGGGGGACCGACCGACATGCTGAGTAGCTCGGGATACCAGTACCTTCGAGCCCAGTCCGGAGCCACAAGGATAACTTGGGCCCGGTCGCGCCTGATCTTCTTCAGCACTCTGGGCAGAAGTGGTATAGGCGGAAAGGCGTATAACAGACCGCAACTCCACTCGCGCCGAAAGGCGTCGCCGTGCGAGTGCCGTCTTGGAAACTCCAACGCGCAGAACTGATGACATTGCGCGTTCTCTTCTGTGGCGAATAGATCTAACCAAGGCTCTCCCCATTGCAGAAAGATGCCTTGCGCCACGTCCGAGTTCAGACGCCATTCGTGATCCATCGAGCACCGACGGCTGAGTTCGTCCGCCCTGGCGTTCAGAGAACCTGCCAGGTGTTGAACCGTCAGAGTCACGCCCTGACGTTCCAGCCATTGCCAGAGGCGCAGAGCCTCCTGGCAAAGGGTCCACGACCCCACTCCGCCCTGCTTGTTGCAGTACCACATGGCGGTGGTGTTGTCGGTGAACACCTGCACTACACTCCCGTTGACAAAGGGGAGGAATGCCTTCAGTGCCAGACGAATCGCCCGCAGCTCCAACAGATTGATATGGAGCCGGGACTCCGCCGGAGACCAGATGCCTCTGATCTCTGCCTCTCCCAAGTGGCCACCCCAGCCCAGGAGGGACGCGTCCGTCACGACAACGTGCTCCGGTTGGGGAAGGGAGAGGGACTTGCCCCTGACCCAATCGCGGTCCGTAAGCCACCACTGCAGTTGTCTCGCAGTGCCCTCCGAGATCAAGACGTGGTCGGACAAGTTGCCCTGATGCTGGGCCCACTGAAACTTCAGGTCCCACTGCAGAGCCCGCATCCGCCACCTGGCGTGATGCACCAGAAGGATGCAGGAAGCCATCAGTCCCAGCAGCCGCAGCGTCAACCTGACCGAGACTCGGGATAGCGGCTGAAAGATGGGAATCAAAGCCTGAATATCCCGAACCCGCCGTTCCGGAGGATAAACCCGAAACTGCGCCGAGTCCAGAACCGCTCCGATGAAAAGGAGCTTTTGAGAGGGACACAGGTGTGATTTCGGCACGTTGACGGAGAACCCCAGGTCGTGCAAGAGGTCTGCCGTCATCTGAAGGTGGTGGACGACTGTCTGGGGCGAGCCCGCCTTCAACAACCAGTCGTCTAGGTAGGGGAAGACTGAAACCCCCAACCTGCGCAGATGGGCTGCGACCACCGCCATCACCTTTGTGAACACCCGTGGGGCGCTGGTAAGGCCGAAGGGGAGCACGATAAACTGAAAGTGCTCCTGGCCTACCGTGAACCGCAGGTTACGCCGGTGGGCCGGCAGGACGGGGATGTGAAAATAGGCGTCCTGCAAGTCCAACGCTACCATCCAGTCTTGCGGGTCTAGAGCAGCCAAGACCTGAGCTAACGTCAACATCTTGAACTTCTCCTTCCGGAGGAAGCCGTTGACGTTCCTTAGATCCAAGATAGGACGTAGGCCCCCCTTGTCCTTCTTGGGCACCAGAAAGTAGTGGGAATAACAACCACGCCCTACTTCTGGCCCAGGAACGCGCTCGATGGCCCCCTTGGCCAAGAGGGCCGTAACTTCCTCCTGCAGAAGTGTCAAGTGGTCCCCCGACACACGGTGGTTCTGCGGTGGCATGGCTGGAGGAGAGGTCTCGAAGGGGAGGGAGTAGCCCCTTCGGACAATTTGCAGCACCCACCTGTCCGAAGTGATTGTGCGCCAGTGAGCGTGGTGATGGCGAACCCTGCCACCCACTGGCGTCACATGGGGCCGAAAGCACGGACTAGGAGGATTTTGGGGTAGATGCTGCGGGGGAAGGTGTGGTCTGACCCCGCCGTTGTCCCCGACCGCCACCACGGCGGTTTCCACGGCCGCCACCGCGTTGAAAGGATTGTTGCGGCGCGTGGCTGGCAGCACGTGTGGGGGCGCCCCTTCCTTGGCCACGAAAGGGGCGAAACGAACCCGGTTGCTGGCGCTGGGTCGAGAGACCGAAGGACTTGGCCGTGACCCTGGAGTCCTTGAAGCGTTCCAGCGCGTGGTCCGCTTTGTCACCGAACAGGTGACAGCCATCAAACGGCATGTCCATCAGTGTATTCTGGACATCAGCCGAAAAATTGGCGGATCTCAGCCAGGCGTGGCGACGAATCGCCACCGTCGTAGACATAGCTCTGCCCAGCAAGTCGGTCGTATCAAGACCACACCGAATTGAATATTTCGCTGCATCTCGTCAGCCACAGCCTGACCGAGTTTAGCCCGCACCTCCATGGGGCATTCTGGCAGCAGCTCCGCGACCGTATCCCACACAGAGTGGGTGTAGCGGCCCAAGAGGCAGTCGGTGTTGCAAGACCGCAGGCCCAAACTAATGGACGAGAAGACCTTTTTGCCAAACTGGTCATACCTCTTGGATTCCCGGTCGGGCGGGGCCGACGGGAATGCGGACTGGGAGGTCGAGGCCTGGATCACCAGACTCTCAGGAGTGGGGTGGGTAGACAGGTACTTGGGGTCGTCCGGACAAGGACGGTGGCGCCTGGCCACGTTCCAATCAACAGGCGCACCTGAAGCGGGCCTGGACCACGTGCCCAACAGAACGTCAGACAAGGCTTCATTAAACGGCAGCAGTGGCTCCAGTGGGCATGACTGCGGTTTGAAGACCTCGGTGAGGATGTTAGGCCTCACGGCCGCGACGGGGAGCTCAAGGTTTAAGGCCTTGGCAGCCCTCATCAGCACCACAGAATAGGCAGCTCCCTCCACCGATGCCACGGAAGGAGGAGAGATCAAACCAGGGTTAGGGGAGTCGTCCAAACCACTGGCATCCCCCAAGTCACCTGTCCAGTCCGGGTCATACTGGCACTCGCGAGCCAGAGGGTCCTCGGACCCCTCCCAACCTTCACCGTACTCCTCATCCTCTCCGTATTCGGAGTCAATGATGAAGACCGGCTCCTCGGGGTTCATGGGCCCCATCGGCGCCGGGACCGGCGTCGAGCGACGCCCGTCCGGCGCCGCGTCCGGCGTCGGAGAAGGTAAGGGGACGGCGCCGCCCGGAGCCGGCGCCGGAACCCCACCGCCGGCCGGAACCGGCAGTGGAGAACCGGCGCCGCGCGGGGGCGGCGTCGGGGGTAACCCCGATGGCATCGGCGCCGGGGAGGCCGGAAGACCAGCCGGCGCCGATCCCGAAGGCCCCTGCGGCGCCGGGGTCGGAGCCGTCGGCGGCGCCGGGGCCGGAGCACCCGACGGCGCCGAGGCAGGGACACCCGAACCGCCAGGGCCCCCAGACGGCAGCACTGGGCCCGAAGGCACCGTAGGCCCCGTCGGAGAAGCGAGCGCCCTCATGGCCATGAGGAACGCCTCGATCTCCTCAGGCGTCGCGCCATGCCCAGGGACCGGAGGGTATGAGGCAGGCCGCGCCGGCGACTCTCGCGGAGCCGCGGGGTTGGGGTCACCCGAGCCCCCGGCCGCATCGCGCGAGCGTCGGGGGGAGTCGGGGGTACGATGACGACGCCCCGACTTCTTGTGCTTCCTACCTGACGAGCCTGACGAGTGGCGCCGACTTCCGGAGCGCCCGGCGCGGCTCCGCGACCGCTCCCTCGAACGCTCTCTCGACCTCCGGCCGGACCGGGACCGCTCCCGGTCCCGACGTGGGGCCGACACCCGGAGCTCCAGTAGCTTGCGGGACCGCTCCCGCCTAGCCTTGTTGGTAAGGGCCCGGCAGTCGACGCAGGAGTCCACGTCGTGGTCGGGGCCCAGACACCGGAGGCAGAGGCGGTGATGGTCTGTGACCGACATCGTGCGCTCACAGTCATCGCGATTCTTAAATCCAGGCATCCTATCAGGCACAATAGAAAAAACAATCGAAAAACTTGGTCAAAGACCGGAGTACTGCTCTTCAGATCTGCGTCCACTGGCGCGGAAAAAAGAAGAACTGACGTCAGCGCGCGGAGGCGGCGTCTATGTACTCCAGCGACGTCATCACGGCGCACGACGCCGACGACGGACGCGGAGCCGCAGGGGACGCCTGCAGACGACGCCTACCGACGCGCAGGGGTACTGCTACGCAAAAGTTTCCGGATCCAGACTGACGCCTGGGGATATTCTAAGGTAAGGAATCTAACACTAACGTGTTTCTTTCAGATAAGGACTGTTGCAGTCCAAGGGGAAACATGTTATGCAATATGGAGGACTAACGCTTTAGACTACTTACCGCTAGCATCTTTTCCCAGAATTCCTTTGGCTTCCTTCACCATAACTTTTAAGCAAAGTATGGGGGGCTACGGGGGAAAGCAAATGATGAGAAAAAACAAATCACTGTCATGTCCCGGATGCACTGGCACATAAGAAAATATATTGAAGTGAGAGACAGGTAGTGGTACTGAAAGTGGATACAAGAGATAATTAATAAATATTTTTTTCATTGTAATGTAACCGACGAAGAGGATATGTAAACATATACATGATCCTATTTGTTGTATTTCTGGTGATGAG
This sequence comes from Lissotriton vulgaris, assembly GCF_964263255.1. Lineage (NCBI taxonomy): Eukaryota > Metazoa > Chordata > Amphibia > Caudata > Salamandridae > Lissotriton > Lissotriton vulgaris. The sequence goes on along the minus strand of NC_141695.1, from coordinate 603,199,562 downwards.
CGGGTTCTGTGTTTTCCAGTGTTCTAAAAAATGTAAGGTCAGCAGTGTTTATACTTTGCTCTGTCAAAAACCACGTGGATGGTGTTTTTTTTGTTGTGTAATTTGACTTTTATTTCCATCTTTGCCTCATTCATTCTAATATCAAATCTTTCTTCCTACTTTCCTGTTCCTAAATACCTTATCGCTGACATTTAATTGAATTTGCAAGTAGGTTAATGGTGGACATTCAACACACCTTCTTCGCTGCTCTAGCCTTCACACAAATGGTAAAGGGTACATGAATGAAGATTTTTCTCGTTAGGACATGTATTACATATTGTGGTGGTGCTCAGTGCTCTTTTATTGTAAGCCAGAGTCATGCTGGCCTATACTTTGTCTCCAGATACCAAGAAGGGACTAGGATGATACATATGATACTAGTATCTGATCTGGGGTTATACCTGCTCAAAGAGGAGAAGTCTCAAATAAATACTATTATTACTACTAGCTACAGGATAATTGCAGCAAAACTCTGCTGCTGAACAAAGACGAGGCTGAGGTAGTAAATACATTTCAGAGCCTCCCCGTCATTTGCCTGTGCAGTTCACACTACCAATTAAGTTTACTTTGAGTTATGCCTATGGGAATTTGTTTATTTGAAAGTCAGTGATTTTTTAACAAGCATGTGTGCATTGGTTTATCTGAAAGAAGTGTGGGAACTTTGCTCCTGCCACATATGTGGGAGAACTGCCCAAGGCACTTTACCTTTGGTTCTGTGCAGCGATCACTGTTCGAATTAATTCGAATTAATTTTCTGCCTTCAGAGAAGGAACAAGCACCGTTCAATATGTTTTCTTTAAACTTGGTCACTGTGGTTTGTACAGGTAATTATGCCAAGTATCTGGCCTTGTTTCAGCACCATAAGTAATAAGCTTTATTTTGACAAGGTGGCAATAGGAATGAAAGTTTATCTAGGTGATGCTGATCATAAAAACATTCTACTTCGGTATGCAGGCTCAGTACAGGCCATATCCCTGTGTTTGCTCAAACAGCCCTATTAGCAGCCCATTACATGAAACACAGAGCAGTAGCTGCCTCTTCATGTATCTCAGAGATAGGGGTCCCAGACTATGTAGAATTTATATGCACAGAAGAATTCACAGACTTTAGATACATATTACTCGTACCCTGATTTTAAGAGGAATGTTGTTTATTCACATCCTCTTAGTCATACATTTCATGTGCAATGCATAATCAACATTTACATTTGTGCCCATAAGGAAGGAAGAAATCAGTGACTGATTACAGCACCCATGTGATTTAAACCAACGGACTGTTGTTATATCACATGCAACTTCTACGACTGTCCACTCACTACCTTTACCCTCACAAAACCTTCTCTCCCAAAACCCCCCTTTCTTCCTTCCTTATGGGCACAAATGTAAATGTTGATTATGCATTGCACATGAAATGTATGACTAAGAGGATGTGAATAAACAACATTCCTCTTAAAATCAGGGTACGAGTAATATGTATCTAAAGTCTGTGAATTCTTCTGTGCATATAAATTATATATAGTCTGGGACCCCTATCTCTGTACTTCTTAATACCCAGGTCCCAGTACCTTTGGGTCAACCCTTTAATTGTGACTCTTCATGTATCTCAGCTGCACGGTCTGCAGTTCGCATACCATCTTGCAGAGTTTCTGAGTTCACGTATCCACACTTCGCACTGGCAGTTCAGTTTCGGCAAAACTAGCACATGGACCCCCTTCTGGGACTCTGCGTAATTGCGGAATATGTTCATGATAAGGTTTTTGTCCTTTTGTAAGATGCATAGTAATAGACCAGATTTTCTTACAATCGCTCTGCACAAATAAGAACAAGAGAGTTTTGTACAGTGCTTTATGAGATTTCCGAGGCGTTGTTTGTACAGAGATCTGTTGCCACAATCGTGATCCCTGCATATTGGGTTGTGTTCTATGGAATTTTTGAACAACGTGGCTTATGTTCCACATGTGGGTCCTGACTGTGGCAGTTGGTGGAATGCATGCCGGTAGGTAGTAGCAGACCTGTCTTCTGCTGTACGTCAATAAAAAACCTTCAACCACTCATCGGAGGACTTTCATTTCCGACCTTTCAGAAGGAAAAGCTCCCTCCCATTCTCTGTGAAGGAGTATAATATCATGGTGGTGCCTCTTGCCCTAGACTGACACCTTGCTCGTAGTTCTGCTGTGAAACTACTGGCCACTATATAGGCTCGTGCAGCGAACAGTGAGCTGAAGCCATATAACGAGAGCTATGCCACAAGTGGGAGTCGAAGGAGGTCCAGGGAGTCCAATGGGTCCAGGGATCTTGTGGATGGTCAAAAGGCTAATAATTGGCTGAGTGGATCATAGCGGAAGCATCAATCATAGAAACGTACTTGGAGTAAAAGCAGTGCAGCAAAATTTGGTGTTTCCCAGTTTCTACTGAAAATCAAATATTCCTTTCAGTCGTGTTTTATTGCTATAATTGGTTTTAACACAAAAGACAAACCCTACATATAGCACGGAGCGATCCAATACCAGGCTCATCTAATCTACATATCTGAACAACGTCTGGCCATGCAAAACGCCTGTGTTCATGGCTAAGGATGAAGTCTTAATACAGGGGGCTGCCCGCGGCCTTTGTACATTTTTGGTCTCAAGCACAAGGAGTGTCAGGAACTATCAACTTAATCGCTACTCTTGTGGCTGTCACCAGTCGTGTGTATGGCTCATGAATAATACCAGTATGTGCTCTCATAATGACACACTAAACAAAATGATGATGCGCAAGGGGCCCAGGTGTTAGGGTCTGGGTGCTCAGAGCATAGTAAGATGTGTTTTTGAAAACAATGTAGTGTTTTTGAAAACATTGTAGTGCTTGCAGAACTATAAAACATTACTGACTGAAAGGAGAACAAACGAAAATGGGGCTTGAAAGGAGCCCAAGACAGGAAACAGCTAGCTTTACCTCTAGCAATCGCACTCGGTTCAGTATCAGCCGGTGCTGGGCACTGTCCACGTTGAAAGCCTGCAGTAGAAGTAAGAATAAGAGGAAAACAGTCAGAATTGACATTATTTTTAATTCCATTGTAGTACTAATTCTTTAAAGAAGGAAGCCTCCTCATTTAAGTAACACACATCAGGACAGATATCAGAGGGTGAGAAGGAGGACATTGGAGTTGTTTAGAGGTGAAAGCAACATCCTCCTCAATCAAGGGCAGAGGAAGCTCTGGGTTGAGAGGCACGGAGGAGGAACCCTTGATTAGAGGGATTGGAGCAACCAAGCCTGGTGTGAAGTAGTGGGATAGTTGGTGTCAGAGATATGGAGCAAATGCAGTCTCTCCAGTACAGAGCAAAGGGAACTTCGTGAGAGAAAAGGAGAAATCCCACTCTAGTATGGGGCAAAGGGAGTTGTGAAACAAGATGGATAGAGACATACACTAGTGTGAAACAGAGTTCTTTCTGGAAGGGAGGGTATGGGACTGAGATAGCTGGTTTAAGTTGAAACAGTGAGCTCTGAGACAGGAGGGATGAAGATGAGGAAATCATCAGGGTGGAGCAGTTGAGACATAAGCCACAGAGAGCTACAGAGTGATATATAAAGACAAGTGGGCTAAAGACAGTAGGGAAAGGTAAAGGGAAAGATAGTACAGCAAAATATTGTAGTAATTGTATACACAAAATTTAGGAATTAAACATGAGACGGTGCCTAGTCGTTTGAAGGGGGAGCTCAAAGCATTAGAAAGCCAGTACACGACTAGTAAATGCATCCCCACACATCTCAAACACCAAGATAAGCTAAAGGAGTTCTAGGAAGCAACAAATGGCGAGTCTGTTTATTTAGGCAAGCACACATTTGCTAGCCTTTTGAATGAAGGGGCTAGACCCGGCAGAACACTAGCATGGGTGCTTAAATCTAATTCAAGCCAAAAGCAGTCAATTTTCATGTATAACTACGAACAGTGGCATTACCACCTCTACGCCAGGAGACATTGTAGATATCTTTAGGCAATATTACAAATGTCTGTATTCCTCCAAAATACAATGCACTACGTCTGACATTGGTGCATATTTGGACAATATTGATTTTGGCACGGATTGAGGGGGAGATGAGACAGTTGCTGAAATTTCCACTCGCTGTGCAGGATGTTCAAAATGCAATCATGAGCCTACTGGAAAAGACCCCGGAGGGGACGGCATTGCATTGAATTCTATAAAGAAAACATAGATGTCCTTGTCCCCAGGCTGCTTGAGGTTCATATTGAAGCTATAACGGGGGGACGGTTACCCCAACTATGACTGAAACCATAAGTCAGGCAGTGATCCTACACAGAATTCTTCTTACACGCCGCTATCATTATCAAATAGTGACAATAACATCTTTGCAAAGATTCTTGCACCATGCCTGCTACCACTGATGAGGCTCCTGGTCCTACCAGAACAATCAGGCTTCATACTGCAAGGCAGAGACCAACTGCCTGTAGTCTTCACACTCTGATGGTCATTGTCCATTAGGTGGATATGCAGCTATCTGCCGTGACAGTACTTTAGGATACTGAAAAAGCGTTTGATGTTTTGGAATGGGCATTCATGAGGGAAACTCTTCAGCATATGCAGATGGGAGCCCTCATTTTTTTGTAATTGTTTGCCTAATTGCACATACACCTTGCGCTAGGATACGAGTCAAGGGTCTATATTCCGAGATAATACCAATCGGAAGGAGCATGCAACACGGCTGCCCTTCATCACATTTCCTTTTTGCTTTGGAGGCAGAACCACTTGCCTATTTCCTTTGGGAGTAGCACTCTGCATGCAGACGTTATATAGTAAGTAGGCCCTTGGTGGTGTTTCTGTATTTGGACAATATGCTATATTTCAGAACCCCAGTGAAAGCTTTCCAAGTATTATTTGGGAAGTTATTTGTTTTTGTGGTCACTCAGGTTTATAGATTAACTAGAAGAAGACCAAGACACTCCCACTGACGGACATTACTGAATCAATTCCAGCGGACTATCCCTTGAAATGGAGCACAGGCGGTATAAAATATCTTGGTATCTATGTTACACAAGACCTCCCGGAACTGCCTGGATGCAACTTTGGTGCTGCGCTCAAGACCCTTATAATTCGTATTAAGCAATGGATTCAGTTGCCACTTCCCATTAAGGACCACATTACCCTCATTAAGATGAAAGTATTGCCCAGGTTTTTATACCCATCTGCAAATATCCACGTACCAACTGTATTTTTCAAATTGCGACCAACACCAAGATGATTGGCATGGGGATGCAAGCAACCTCTTTTTAAGTGGGCGATCCTTACAAAGTCAATACACAAAGAAAGCCACTCATGATAGATTTTAATGTGTATATTACGAAACGAAGGTCTCCAATTATGGTAGGGGGGGGCTTGAGTTTGAATTGGAATAAATCCCATGTGTGGAAAGCAGCGCTTCCCAAACCTTTTAGAAGTACAATGCAATCTTAAGGATGACACAATTTTGCGACCAATCTACCTTTCATGGTTATGTGGCGGAAGAGATTTTTTTAATGTAATAGTACACACGCCTTCAAAATGCTGTGAATTATAAAAATAACATACTCTTTCCATTTTTTTGCACAGATCTCTAACAGCAATTGTTTATAAAAGTCACAGCCTTGACCACGCGCTTCGATGTGTCTTTATCTGACTGTGGCCAAGATATTGATGTTCCCATAAAATTGGCAGAAGGTGTAATGCATTAGAGTTGCAACACATTTCCGAGTGGAATGCTAGCTTGTGGCATTTGTCCACTAAAATCACAAGGCTTCTGAAAAAATCTTTGCTAAAATCACTGGTATCCAAACAAATGTGAAAAACTCATTTTTCAGCAGGTATGTAGTAAGGCCGCCTATCATATATATTTATATTTTAACTGAAAGCAAAAAAGGTTAGTGACATTATTAGGTTAATATCTCAGTGACAACATAAACACTTCGAACTTAAAAAACACAGAAATTAGCCAGTTATAGTTCGCATAGCTAACTATAATTTGCACGCCCCCATGCAATGCTTATGACTTCATATATTACATCACTCATGACACGTTCTATGACATCACTCATGACATCTCAAATTACATCAATGATGACATCACTGATGGCACCATCCAAGCTTCGTTTGTACTCATTACTTTATAAATGAGTCTGGCATTAGAAGTCTGAAAGTAAGTACAAAATAGCTCATATATTATATAAAGAATCAATAATTCCATCATAGACACAACTCCCTTAGGTGAAGGGAACTGTATCTGAAGGGTGCAGCTCCCCTCCTCGAGCCCCACTAGACCCTGGGTACCCTAACCAGAAGGGCTGAATGGGGGCGTGGCAAAGCCACGGACAGGAAGGGCAGCCTGGCGTTGAAGCTCCGCCAGCCGAACAACGCCAATAGCTGTTACTCCCACATCCTTTGACACGAACATGGTGATGTCGGCGTTGATGTTCCACAGGAGCGGTACTGCATAGCCTCAGATGGCCCCAGGACAGCGCGGACCCTGTGGGAGTGTGTGATTAAGACCGGCGCCCGAGCTGCGACTGTAGAGAAAATGGCGGCCTGTAAGATCGCCGGGCCAGGACGCGGATGCTGAGGACCTTGGCGCAGCAGCTTGAGAGGATCAGGACTCTGCATGGTCAGTGAGTGTCCTGGGGCCGGTCGGGTGTGTCTCTGCTCCCCCTCCCTCCGGCGTACCGATAGTCAGCAGGGCGCCGACGCGGGGACGGGTATTTCCTGACTTGGATGCAGATTCGAGGTTGCGCTGCCGCCCGATCCCTGTGGTCCACACACGAGCTAGGGGAGGCAGCAGCAGAGAAAGTAACGGCGGCTTGCACATCTAGGTTTGAGAGGAGCCCGAGACCACCTGTTGTCCCCGATGCCCGGTACGCCTCCCGCGCAGCCCCCTGCAATCAGCGGCCTGGCTGTCGATATTCCCCACTGCAAGGACGGCGCATTCCGTTTACGCTGCTGTCCGGTCTCCAAACCATTGCCAGCTGAGCTACATGGCCTCAAGTAGCCACCCATGTGGTGTGATTTACTGCAATGAGCAGCCCCTGGTCCCATTGAGCATTTGGTCCCGGGCCCACAGCGCCATTGAGTTACCAGATCTTGGCCTCCCTCACAATTCACGCCAGTGTTAAACCTGACGCCTTAGTTATTGCTCTACAGTCCCTTCTTTGCCGTGGGCGCACTGGCATATTACAGTTTCATATTGAGGGCCCGGCGAGGCGACTGGTTGGCTTGGTGTGCTGCGGGTGCTGCTCTTACGACTGGAGTGATTCGTGGACCCGGCGTGGGTGCCGCGACTAGGTGGCATGTTCTAACTGGGCCTTGGGTGGCGTTCCCAACAGTGTTCCTCTGGCGTCCTCGGCCAGCTGCCTGAACCCCATACATTTGCTGGAGGCATGGGCCACAAGGACTCGAAACAAAAAACACTCCCATTTGAAAAACTTGCGGAGCAAACCGCGGAAGAAAGTCCAGACATGGCAGAACATGGCCCAAGCACGGAGCATGGCGCGACCTCTGCGGTCCCTTCAACAGAGTGGCTCCAGGAGATGAGAGCTGGTTTACAGGCACTGGATGGCCGTTTCGACGCCCTCGCTAAAACTCTCGAATCCATGGGTACCAAGATTCAGGCGCATGATAGGCGTCTAGACGTGGCGGAGGCGAGGTTCTCCAATATAGAAGATGGGACTGCGCAATCGACCAAGAGACTGTACAGAATAGAATGCATCTTGAAGGATGTCGCCATAAACAATGTGGACCTTGAAGCACGCAGTCGGCACAATAATGTCCATATCCTCGGGGTTCCGGAATCCACCGCCACGGGTCGCCTGGACACCTTTGTAGAAACAATGTTGTTGGATCTGTTCGGGAGAGACTCTTTCACTCCTGCGTTTGTGGTAGAGCGGGCCCATCGTACTTTGGGACCACAGCCTAACCCGGGCATGGCCCCGAGACCTCTTATGGCCAGCCTCATGAACTTCTGGGATCGTGATACTGCCCTTCGACTTGCAAGAGAGCGCAGCGATTCCACTTGGCAGGGTTCTAAAATCGCATTTTATCCTGACTTTCACGGTGTGAAAGCCACGCTTCGTAATCTTGGCCTCAAATACGGCATGCTGTATCCTGCGCGGATGAGGGGCGAGGTGGGGGGGCCGATCGCGCTTTTTGGATAATCCTACTGAGGTCCAGGAATTCTGTCGCAATTATAAACGTAACAATGAACAACTACAAGAAGACAAGACTTGGCCCATCACCTCCTCACAGTGGCTCCGTGGCAAGCTTATAACTCTTCTCTGGCTCCGGTGTTGGGTGACATTGACGTAATATTATCCTTTATTGTTCTTAGATTGAAATTATGTTGTGTCGCAGTCCAGGATAAACTTCATAGTTGGTTGACTGACATGGCGTTGCCCCCCCCCCCCTTGGTGGACACCTTGGGTTTATCATTGTTGATTCTGATGTACCTTGTTGACGCGGCGCTGTTCCATTGTACAACAATTTGGTACTTTGCTTTTTGGTTGCAGGTTGGGGTGTGCCTTATCTTTATTGAAGTAGGGCTGGGTGGTGGGAGGGGGTTGTGGGCATGCTATAATGTTTTCATTACTGATTGTCGTTATTGTTGCTCTTTGTTTTGGTCTACTGCTTTACTATTGCACTCGAACACGTTAGATTCCTTAAAGTTCACAGATGGCACAGCCAGGTTTGGTTAAAGGTCCCTCTAATTTGTCTATGCTGTCCTGGAATGTCAGTGGCTTAAATAATAATTGTAAAAGACGGCAGGTGGTGCATTATCTGGTTAGACATAATATAGGCATTGCCTTTTCACAAGAAACACACGTACCGGCATCGGACACTGCGAGGGTTGCTTCAAGCTGGGGGTCACACAGGTACTTTGCTAATTTTAGTAATTATGCAAGAGGAACCGCAATTCAACAACAGAAATACACGTTTTTTACTATACATACATATATCATGGTGTACATCAACATCATATTTATCAATATTAACATTCCTCTAAATTGCCTTCTGCTTGTGACCACTGAGATGCTAGACACTCCTGTTGTGAGCACAGGTGAAGTCTGGGATGTCTGGCCATTGCTATACAGGAAACCATCATGCCAAGAAGTGCACCAGTGTTCTGACTGGCAGGGGACCATGTCCCTGAAAAAGAGCCCGCTGGTTCTGGAGATTGAGTACCTTCTCTGAATTGGGGTACTCTTTGGTCATTACAGAATTTAGCATTGCTCCCAGACATGGCTGCACCTGGAGAGGCTGTAAGTGGGATTTGGTGTCATTGATAATGAATCCCAACTTGTGTAACAGATTGATGGTGGTCTGAGAATCCTGCTGACAACTCTGTCTGTTGTACTCGTTATCAGACGATCATGTAGGTATGGGAAAACAAGAATATTGTGTCTTCTTAAATGTGCTGCCACGACTACCAGACATTTGGTAAATACTCGAGGTGCTGTTGTCACCCGAAAGGCAATACCTTTGATAATGGCATCCACTTTCCATAAACCTCAGATAATGGTGCTGTGCCTGATGGAGGCATGGCTAGCCAGCAATCATGGCGGACGTGAGTCTCTAATGCTCCGGCCGACATCCCATTCTAATCCAGCACAATTATCCTCACAGTAGACCAACCGTGAAGGAAATGCGTGGGACCAGACAGCCAAGAAACCACTGATGCCAGGGAACCCCAAAACTCACCGCTTCACTCCACGTAACTTCTGTTGCGGCTGAAGACAGAGGCGTGTCCTGCACACTGTGAGGCCGCGCGGAGACAGCCTGTGGCGGAGGGCGGCCGCCCGTGTCGGAGCAGCGGCCTTTGGCTGAGGCGGCGATCCATCGGAGCGGAGAGGCGACTAACTCCCTACCGTTCCCCGGGACCGTGAGCAGAGTGGCCGCAACAAGCGCAGCTGTGGGGGTACGTGTGTAGCGCCGACCTGCAGGCGTTCACTGAGCTGATCTAGGTGGCAGTTGCGAGGGCCTCCCCGATCGTCGGACCCTTGGGGACCGGATCCTAGCCATAGACAATACTAAAGAGATCAACCTGCCTCTATAGGAAATATATAAAGCGCCCTTATAGGGTTACCAAATAATAGGCAAAAGTAGGCTAATATAAGAGCATTTATCATAAGTCCTAGAACACAATATTTGCAAAATTTCTATATGTTAATTTTTATTATTCACAATTCATTTTGTTAATCAATGTCCACAGGTGGAGAAAACAGATATAAAATACATATCAAACATTTAACGATAAAATAGGTCCCACACAAACAAACTCATAAACAACAACCAATCAGGGTTTCAGAAAATGCATACACACTCATACATCACTTTAACAATCATGCGTATCCACAAATTTATATATAGCAAATGGAGGGGAGAAGAGGATCAATCGTGATCCAATAGGGCTAGAATTACCACTCTGGAAGGGTGAGTGGAAGGTCCAGCCACAGTCGTAGCCCTAGGAATTACAGACAACAAAAAGTAGACTGGGCTGTTCCTAAAGGGAGGAGGGGAAGGGCACTAGGTGTAAAGGGCATTACTCGGTGGAGAGCTAACCCTGGGTATACATTGTGTTGGATATAATGGCCTCACACACCCTTGCGAGTGTCATGCTTCATCATAGGCAATGCTCCTCGTTGGGTAGGCGGTGCAATACCCAACGGGCACACCTCTAAGAGGGGCTCTTTATCGGAGATCTGTTTTCCAACTGCCTATGGGTGAAGTGTGGGTAAGGCGCCAAGAAAGAGTAGATGGTGTGGGTGAGGATAGAATGAGGCACAAGGTACCGGAAAACAATTTTATTCTGGTGGTCCTCTGCCGCAATTAAAAATGAAGATTAGTCTGTCCTCGTTGGAACTTAGGTTTCCAGATACGAGACAGTACTAAGAAGTGAAAGATGTGGTCAACATGTTTCTCGCTTAAAGTACACTGATATGCGATTCTTCAGGACCTAGTATCTATAAAGACTACTATCTACAGAAACCTGACCTAAAAAGTGTCTGTTTACAAAAAGCACACAAATTGTACTACCTGTTTATCACCTGCTCTTGCCTAAATCGGGAGACAAAAGAGACCGTTACCACAGGTAGGTGACAAAATGCATTCCCTGTAGTGACCGTGAGCACAAAGTGACATTGTGACATGCTAGTGAAGGTGCAGCTAGTATGTGGCTAAAAACCAGTGTGGCAAATCCAAAGTTGGATGTCATAAAAACCCAATAAAAACAATAGGTTGCAGCAGCATTCATATCTAGCGTGATATCTAAAAGGCAGGAACATTGTACTCACCTAATAGTTAGAGTTACTAGGTGTCAACAGTGCCCAGCAGGTTTGACATCAGGGGAGAAACCATAGTAAGTGAGGCTGGGGAGAGGTATAATGATGTTAATGAACCTCTAATGGTGCGCCAAAAGCAATGATATTTGTGACATACATTGTGAATAGAGAGTAAGGCTGCCCGTCAAGGAAGAGGTGCATATGGTCTATGGTAATGCCTTGTCATAGAGCCCCAATCTATGGGGATCGGTAGAGTTATTCATCATCATGTGTATTGTAATAGTGCCAGTATGGTTCAATACGACTGAGTTATCCTATCTGTTATCTAACAGTGGGAAATATGAGGTATTCAAGGTATGCATAAAACTGATTAGGGGTCGTCATAGTATCAATTGGTACTAAGTGGGGCCAGCATTGAACATATGTATGCAGGTTAAACCAGCTATGTTGCACTTGATGAAGAGGTAAAATGAGGTAAAAATGTGCCCAATGCTACATGTTGTTTGCAGGGTGAAAGTAGCACAATCCATCGGGTCTCCCTGATCGATGGAGCAAACCGCATGAGGACCAGTGTCTGCCTAGAACAAGGGGTGGATTGTACAGGTCGAAAGACGCACGTCTCTATTCGCACTTCACTATGTGTCAGTGTCCGGTCAAATCCCCGTCAACACCGTGCAAGCGGAGTCGGCTTAAAAGTTCATAACCTCGGGATGGTCAGTTATTCGAAGTCGCCTAGATCAGAGTAGATCTGGTCGACTCAAACATAACACAAATTGCCCATTGCTCTATGCGTACGAAGCCGAGGTCTCTCTGGCAGCGGATTTACCTGCAGGGAGGTCGATGGTCGGCCTAAACCCTGTGACGGACTTGAAAGAGCCATTAAGAACCTGGTAGCGGGCCGCACTAGAATACTCACGAGGGTCCCGTAAAACCCCCTGTCACCCCCGTCGGTCCCGTCAGCAGAGGAATCAGCAATACTAACATTGTTCCCATTAAAGCCACTTACTTCAAGCTTCCTGTGTCAATGCCGTGTAAGCCTACCCATCGCTGCTGGGCCCGGATAGAGCAGAACCGGTGCAGCGCTCGAGAAAATATAGCGCGATGGGCGTGGCCCGGTTGCAAACATGGAAGCACGTCAAGTAGACAGGTAATGTGTCATAATAGGTTACAGTGGCGGCCATGACACAGTGGAGTGATAATCTTTGCTACATGCTATATGTGGCTGTTAATAAATGACGGTGTCTCATAATAACTGTTGCAGAAAATTGCAAAGTGAGTAAAGAGGCAATTCCCTATCACACGTCATAACAGAGTGTAAAATAGTGTGTGAAATACCCCTGCCATCATTATTAACCCAATCGGAACAAAGAAGGAGAGGGACATGCATTATTTATATACAACTGGGTGTAGTGTGCCAGGGAAACCACTATCATAGGTTATAATGGAATGCAAAAACCCCTTGCCTGCATTGTAAATGCGATATCGAAACCAAGCGGGAGGGGAACCACTATATCTACCTTCCTTTGTGAGGGACACCCAAGACTTTTTTTTTTTTTTTTGGAAGACCTTTATTGATACCATTTGTACACAGAGACCAGCCAGAATCGCAAAGAATTGACAGTACAGTACATAATTAAGCGTCGGTGCACACAGGATTAATTACAGGCTGACTGGAGTCAAGTTTTAGCTTTTGTTCATACGGATAAGTGACAACAGGACAGTCCAAATCAGTACGTGGATTCCAACATCTAAGGATAAGAAAAATAGGCATACAGTTCGGTCATAACACCATCCTCAAGAATACCCTCATAGAAGGAAACATCCAAGCAAGCAGGAGGACACGTCGCTAAAACTTCAACGAACAAAGGATCTATCCATTATAAAACACAGAGGAAAAAAGAAAAAAGAACAGTAGGCCCATAGAACAAAAAGGAAAAAACCTAAACCCCTCCAACCCCCAACCCTGCACCCCTGCAGCTGGCTACGGCCTTCCCCCCCCCTAGCAGTGTGCCTGTCGCCCCAAAAAGAGAGTCCCGAAGTGTAGAAGAGAAGAAAAAGATCCTAAACTATAACTACAATGGAAGTAGTATAAAACGGAGGGGAGTCCTCACCAGTCCCCCGGCCCCTCCCCCCTGCAGCACCAGTAACAGCACGAAATGTAAGGTCAATAAGAAAAGGCAGTACCAGCGAACTAAATATAAATCGCACAGTTAGTACACTACACCAACAAGAAAAGCTCGCCTCTCCTCCCTCCCGATCAGCAACAAAGAAACCACCAACCAATTGTAAGCTGCGTTCACCCCTGTCCTGTCCTGTCTCGGCTAACCTTGTTCACCAAAGTGTCCCACACATGCAAAATCAGTAGTCCAAAAACGCCGATGTTGGTCAATCGGGCATCAGTCATGCCCACCGCAGGGCACTCCGGGGACTCCGACCAGGACCAGGACCAGGAACAAAGACACACAGTCAAGGTGGCATACGATGAAGTCGGGCCAAAGAAGGAAGTTCCAGAGTCCAATAGTGGCAGCAGTGGCGACCCCCGATATGAAGGGAGCAGGGGTCGGAACGGGCGCCTCAGACGCAAGTCCGGTCCAGAGTCCATACTTTGCCATGGACATATAAGTTCCCTAGTAGGGGACGCAGCAGGGCAGGGAACCTCAGCGCCATCAATGTCACACAGGGCCGCCATCTTATAATGGAGAGGCAAGAGATGCGGTGTGCAGCCATGTTCTGCCAGTTCAGCAATTCTCGAACGCCCCATATCAAACACGATCGCTTCCAGTTTGCCGGTTAGAACTCGAGCAGAGGATTCCATGGAACTCCGGAGATCGGCAATAGCCGACATTAGGTCACCATATCGCCAGTCTCTGGCGCGTCGCTCGCCGGGCACGCCGCACCGATCCAGCCGCCCAAGGGCCACTCGGGGTACAGCCCCTTCACAGCTGGTGATATCCATGCCCGTTGCGATCACCAGCACGGTCCCGCTGACTCGGGCCGGGTTACCTACATAGGGCCTGTAGTAGCAGCGAGAGATGTAAACACCGGTGAAAAAGCAGCCCACAGAGTAAACAGCCCTGCTGGGTGTGGAGGTCGGGTGTTGCCCACCGAACGCGGGGCAAAGTACAAGCCGTCACTTTAACACGGGGAATACGTGTCACCACGACCGAGTGATGCGCCTAAGAATAGCAGGCACTTCACAAGCTTCACCGCCAGTCCAGCCATAGGCGCAGTTCGAAAATCGGCCACTTCCCGGCTGACGTGATCCGGCCGGCACCCAGTCGCCGCAGTCAGCCGTTGTTTATCACTCAGCGGCCGGCCTGGGTTGCAACTAGAGGCCCCGGTCCCAAGTCCACAACAGGCCGTTTCCGGTCGGCGCTGCCGATAGCAAACAGGTACAGGCTCCAGAGTTTCTCCGCCGGCCGCCGGAGGGAGTCAGGTATGCATTCGTGCCGTTTTGGCACAGGATCACAGGCAGGATGGATGCGCAGGAGGAGATGGTCACAGGAACCGAGAGACTAGTCGACCGTCCCGGTCGCCATCTTGGCTCCTCCCCACCCAAGACTTTTTAAGGTTAATTGACGGCATCAAGTGGGAGGCAGACATGCTCCTGATTACCCTAGATGTCGCCAATCTATATACTTGTATTGGACACCAAGAAGGACTCTCAGCAGTAAAATCGATGATGGGACGCCGACGAAGTGTGCCTCGACGGCGAACGCTCCTTGCTAGGTGTCAACTGAGGAAGCTTCGCCGTCGAGGACTTGTGATGTTGCATCGACGACAGCTGTCTCAACGTTGAGCTCCTATGCGACATCAGAGACCTCTCCCTCGACGCCGAACGTCGCCTGGTTGACGTCAGCGGAGGTACCTTGGATCTCGACGTTGAAGTCTTCATCGTCGATGGAGGGTGACTCGTCTTCGACGGCGTCTTCGTCGCCGCTGGTAGCTTCGGCGCCGATCCCGACGCCGAAGGTGAACAAGTCGGGACTTCTCTCGACGTCGATCGCGCCCGTTGTTTTTTCTGTCTCTTAGGAGACCTACCTCTTTCAGAGAGGCCATATATCCTTATCCTCGCTCTATTCTTGAGGGTTCTCCTAGAAAGATTCTTGCAGTGTTCACAGGAATCTGCTGAGTGTGTCTCAGGGAGACAGAAGATACACACAGGGTGTGTATCAGTCTTGGACTTCCTCTTTCCACAGGAAGGGCAGGTGTCTAAGAGAGAAGGCATTTAAACAAAAATATTCCTTGTTTGAAAGACAAAAAAGGTAGCACTGACACTAAGCCAAAAAGACATCGAGTGAAAGTAAAAATTGAGGAAAATCAGCAATATTTTTTGACAGAAAGCCAAAAAAAGGTAGGAGCTGTTAAACCAGGGTCCTGACTGAAGGAGCCGTAAAGCACAACTGACCTAACTGTCACCCCTGAGGCATGATGGGAAGCCAGGGGTCATGGCTGCCTTAAAGGCACAGTGCCAGTTTTTGTTGAAAATGCTTTCATTTTCTATGTTATTGCTTTATGCAGCCTGTGGGCTAACTATGTCTATTGATTAGCAATTTTCAGGATTTATGAGTGTTTTGCTCATTAAAACACAGAGTTCATGGGCTATTTGTCCTAATGTGTTTTTTGTTTCCTTGCTAATTCAGTGCATGTATGAGTACTTAAATTGTTTAGCCTCAGCTTTGAGGCTGCATTGGTGTGAGAAAAAAAGATATATGTGCATACATAT
Organism: Lissotriton vulgaris; assembly: GCF_964263255.1. Classification (NCBI taxonomy): domain Eukaryota; kingdom Metazoa; phylum Chordata; class Amphibia; order Caudata; family Salamandridae; genus Lissotriton; species Lissotriton vulgaris. The sequence continues at coordinate 603,183,502 of NC_141695.1, read as the reverse complement.
TTGTGGAGCTATTTATATGTGATTTACATATATATGTTCTTATATTATTTCCGCCCACACGTGGGCGGGAATATTCAGTGCTTATGACTATTGATGAGGATCCCCTGGAAGAGAAACATATATACATACATATAGCAACACACGCAGATGCAACACGCTACGACCGCGGACCCAGCAACAGCAGAAGAAAAACACGGTAGAAACAACAAGAGACGCAAAGAAAGGAGGAAATGCAGGAGGGCGAGATTTTGCAAAGAGAGGCAGGGGAAAGAAGTGGTAACCGGGCCTCACCCAACCACTGTGGCTGACAATACAGTGGTCAATCTATCAGACACTGTACTCTCCAAAGCTGAATCACAATTGCTGTCCCTGGGCCTATCATTTTGTCCGAAGTACTCTTTCAACTATGTGCAAACCCGCATTGACATTTTTAAATTCATACGCAAACTCAAGTTGAAAAAGCATTTCAAACTACCCAATGTGCAGGACCAGGCATCAAAAAAATAACCAGTGGTTTGCAACCCACAAGTAAATTCTAAGTAGCTGACATTAATGCTTTGAGAACAATACACGCGCTGGCAACCAATGATGATGAAGAGGGCAGGTCAACACAAGAAGAATTGCAAGCTATGGGTATAAGCAGTAACCTCCCGTGTGACAGCCATTTTAAACCACCATCCACGTTTATAACACTAATGCCTAAAGACGCAATAGATCCTTTCAATGATATCGTAGTTGAAGAATTTAAAGAGCTGCAATGTGTTACATCCAGGAAAATGAAATGCCATAGATAAATGGGAAAACAATATGCAACCCTCATGAAAAAACTCAGGAATAACTCCAACTTAATCATTAACAAAGCAGACAAGGGTGGTAACATTGTGATCTGGCCCGCACGTTGTATATGGAGGAAGCAGAACGACATCTGAAGGACAATATGTGTTATAAAAAGGGATCTTTTAATGACATTAAATGTCTCAAAGAAACTGTGCATAAAGAATAGAATCAATGGAAAAGGGAGGGGTTACTTAGAAAGCAGGAATATAACTTTCTTAGAAATGATTTCCCGATGACCCCTACCCTTTACTTCCTTCTAAAAATTCACAAGCAGATAACCCCAGTACCAGGGAGACCTGTCATTTCTGCTCAAAAAAGTGTCCTGGAAGCAGTTTCTAAATATATGGATCACTTTCTCCATGACTCAGTAGAAACTTTACCTTCATATATAAAGGCCACCAGACATTTTCTGTCTAAACTTAACAACAACAAATGGGAAGAGGACTATGTTTTAATTGCTCTGGATATCTGTACCCTCTATACCAGCATCAATCATGCTGATGGTCTCAATGCAGTTAAATATTTTTTGGACCAACGTAATATTAACTACAGACAGCACAATGCAATAATTTTAAAAATGATACAATTGTGTTTAGAAAACAATTTCTTTCTTTTCAACAAAGAAATTTATCAACAGAATAAGGGGTGTCGCTATGGGGGCATGTTTCTCCCCAACCTATGCATGTTTACATGTAGGGTGGTAGGAGGAACATGTCCTCAGGGGAACTCATAGGATGCTGTTTGACTCCAATGTAGTACAATTCTGGAGATTTATTGATGACATTTGTATGATATGGAGGGGTACAGAAGAGGCAGTTAGGAATTTTGTGGATGGCATTAATAATTATGATTTAAATTTGCAATTCACGGCGGACAAAAGCAAATGTAATATTTAATTCCTTGTTGTTGAGAACTATGTGACAAATAATGAAATCCAAACCAAGTTGCATAGAAAGAAAACTGCAGGGAATGCCATTCTGCATGTCAGTAGTGCGCACCCCGGGCATTTGATTAAAAGTATACCGTACGGGAATTCCTGAGAATGCGGAGAATCTGCAGTTTAGAAATAGACCTAAAGATATGCCAGATGGAAGCCCATGAAAGATTCCTTGCACGTGGGTATTGCCCAAAGGGACTAGAGCTAGCAAGAAGTAAAGCGAATAGTCACACTAGAGAGGAGTGTATAAAACACCACTGCCAAATCGAAAAAGAGAGATGTGAAAAGAGACAACTCAGATCCCAGTACCAATCAAGAACAGATCAGACTTATCACTACGTTTAGTGCGGAAGAAAGGAAAGTCAGGGGGACCATCAAAAAACATTGGCCACTATTAAAAACAGATATTAATCTAGCTCAGTTACTACCTGAAGAACCATCAATCACTTTTAGAAGGGCTCCCTCTATGAGGGATGCCCTAGTGAAATCAAGTCCCGAGGTGGTAAGCTCTAAGAATTGGTTATCTAACAAAACTGGGTTCCACAAATGCATCTCATGCAGAGTCTGCAAGTTTGGTGTTAACACCTGTAAATGTTTGAGTGCATTTGATTCAAGACCTATTAAAATCCAAGGTCTATATACGTGACGCACAGACTATGCGCTTTACGTATTGGAATGTACTTGCAAGCTAAGATATATTGGCAGTATGAAACTACAAGCATTCAACCGCATTCTGCAGCACTTAAGGGCAATTCAGATGACAGTTACCCGGTAGCCCGTCACTTCAAATTGGTTCATAACAAAAAATTGAATGGCTTGACCTATTTCATCATTGATTCAGTTCCCAAGAATGTGAGGGGCCGCAACAGAGAGAGGCAACTAAGGCAGTTAGAAACCAAGTACATTCTATGATTCGACACTAGGATCCCTAAGGGGTTGAACACGGGGGAAGACCTTCACACTTTCCTTTAGAAAGAAGTAGGACACTTTACCCCTTGATCATAGGTGTAGTTAACCCATTATGAGTATGTAAGGTAAACTGCATGTTCCTGAATGTATTATTGTATATCCGTTGAGACTAGGTAAGAAATTTCTGGCTGCCATGCCAACATGATTAATTCCCCTCTATTACATCTTTGGGTAAATGTATATATTGCGTCCAGCTATTTATGCAGAGCAATTTAGAGGTCTTTTTCAGAAGTTGTATCTTGAAATATTTATATAGGTAAATTTGAGTGACCGTCACAATGATTTATAACGATTTATAAAGATCAAAAGATTTTTGATATTCATGCACTTGCACTTAAATGTTGGGGTTAAGTTTTGATTCAAGATGAGAATAAGAAAAAAGTAAGTAAAAAATTAGCCTAATATCATTAAGCTTACACTACTTTAGCTTTTATGTTTTACTGACTTTTTTATCCTGTTAGTTTTGATATGAAATTTTAATATGAAGTACTCTGTGATATTTTGCACTTTGTACTATTTTGCACATTAGGAATTCTTTGCACTAGCACTTTATTATTCTGTCCGGATTACATGGCGTTTTCAAAAGTATTCGTATGAGCTTAGGATCCATCTTATGGGGTACAGGCAAGGTATTAAGCCACTTGGTTTATATGATAATAGATAATAGGAACTAGTGTGTTGATCCGGTATTTTTAAACAGTTTTAACTAAGTCCTATTTATTTTGCTGCTTTGTAATATTACAAGTTTAACTCTTAAATATTATGTTTTACCTATTCTGTGTAATTTTTGTATACTTGTAAGATTTTAATTATTTATGTACCAATTACATTGTTTGGTGAGATCCATTCTAGTATACTGACATTTGAAGTATTTTGTTTAGCTCTATATCGTACGCCACGTAATCTGTTCAGCCAGTAAGTCACTATTTAAGCACCAAGTTATTTCCGGGGGGTCATGTGATCAAGGCTTCAGTGACGCTGCCGAAACACATCATGGTGATTTTCGGAGAAATAAAGCACTGAGAATTTAAATCATTGCGCTTCTGTGGTCTGTACCTGATTTGACTACTGGATATACGCAGTGGTTCAGGACTGTTGGATATGGATATGGATATTATATATCTCCAAGGACACAGTTTGTGTCCGAAACGCGTCTTGTGACTTATATATATAAAATCCCATATCCCATGCTCAAACATACATGCTATCTTTTGGGAAAACAGGTCCTAATGCGGACTCTCTTCATCAAAAGACTCCGAGGGCGTTAGCATGCCCCGAGCCCAATTTCGTCCTTCCTTGCCTTTTTCCTCACTTCCGGATATTGCCGCTAAAGGGTGGCCATTTTGAAGCTTTATCAGTCTAGATCAGGGGTCTTCAAACTGTGGGGCGCGACCCCCAGGGGGGCCGTGGAGTGGTGTGAAGGGGGTCGCGCATTCACAGTCACAGTCTGCCCTGGCCTCCAGGGCATCAGCCCCCCTCTTCCCCTGTCCTCTGTCTCAGCCCGGGCTGTTGCAGTGAAAATCGAGCTGCTGGAGGCTCGGCTGGGCAGTGTCTGGAGTCTTATCTCCACAAGTTTTTCACAGGTCTTTAAAGACCATTAGCATCTTTACATGCCTTTTATAAACTGGTTACAGAGGCTTAATGTTGTTTATGGTTCCAGTACCCCCTTGGCCCCCACTCTACCTATTCCTTACATTTGTATCTTTAGACTTCTTGCTGTAGTGTGAGAATGCATTTAATGAAAAGGAATATAAAGTTGGGTTGCCAAAAAAAAAATGCCTGCTCTTGACACTAATTAGAGTTATAAATAGAAAAGTATGTATTACTTAGTTATGTGACTTTTCTATCTTTGTTCTCTTTAATTTTCAGTCATGGATCATTGAGGCAGCCCAAGAACACGATTAAAAGCGACAATTAAAAGTGCTTTCTATTTATATTTGCTGTTCTAAGTATTCACAGATAAGTGCTAAAAATACAGCTTTAGGTGACTGCTTATTTCTAGGCCATCAAAATAATAAGCTGGTAACCCTAATCATTAGACTGGAAGTTGGTTGCAGGATCAGCACATTATTTATTTCCTCCACCCTCAATCCTTGATTAATGCCATTATAGCAATAGTTTAACTTAGATCTGAAACCCTACACTTCAAGTCTCTGGGAATGCACCCTGCTTTCAACAACTCACTTCTCATTCTCGCCTTCACTTTCACGCTCACCCTGCACTCGCAGCGAGCACAATGCACTCGCACTGATCACCATGCACTCACACTGATCGCCATGCACTCACACTGATCGCCATGCACTCACACTGATCGCCATGCACTCACACTGATCGCCATGCACTCACTCTGATCGCCATGCACTCACACTGATCGCCATGCACTCACAATGATCACAATGCACTCACAATGCTCACAATGCTCTCACAACATTTACCCGCTCACCCTGCACTCACATCAATCACAATGCACTCAAACTGATCACAATGCATTCACACTGATCACAATGCACTCACACCATTCACCCGCTCACCCTGCATTCACACTGATCACAATGCACTCACACTGATCACAATGCACTCACAACATTCACCCGCTCACCCTGCACTCAGTGATCACAATGCACTCACAGTGATCACCATGCACTCAGTGATCACAATGCACTCACAGTGATCACAATGCACTCACACCATTCACCCGCTCACCCTGCACTCACAGTGATCACAATGCACTCACAGTGATCACAATGCACTCACAGTGATCCCAATGCACTCACACCATTCACCCGCTCACCCTGCACTCACAGTGATCACAATGACCTCACAATGATCACCATGCACTCAGTGATCACAATGCACTCACAGTGATTACAATGCACTCACACCATTCACCCGCTCACCCTGCACTCATAGTGATCACAATGCACTCACAGAGATCACCATGCCCTCACACTGATCACCATGCACTCACACTGATCACCATGCACTCACACTGATCACCATGCACTCACACTGATCACCATGCACTAACAACATTCACCCGCTCACCCTGCTCTCACAGTGATCACTCTGCACTAAAAATGTGCTTGCATTGTTCACTCTGTACCTCACCCTGCAGTCACACAAGCACCCTTCTCATCCTGCACTCATGTGACACTTCACTCACCTGTCCCCCCTCACTGCTCAATCTGTAGCTCACTCAAACAAGGCCATCACTAACCATGCATTAATTTGCCCCACTCTGTACTTACGGCCGAACCCAAATTCATATGGTCACCTCACTCAACCTGTAGTCACTCCTTTTACCCTATTCTCACACTGTTGCATTGCTCTCCGTGCAGTCACATGGGCACTCTTGTCACCCACACAGTCAGAAGGTTAAGGTACCTGGTACACAGAAGATGTACCATTCACATCACAGAAGTGAGCGTGAGTAAACTATTAGTATTTTGTCAGACAGGTGCTATAGAGAGATGAGGTGTATTGTTGGTGAGTGGTAGTGAGGGAATTCATGGAGAAAGTGGAAAGACTGTTGTACCGTGTGCGACCAGTGCTAGGGCCAGTCCTGGCTGGGAGTGTTAAACCCCCCCCCCAAGTTTGGGTCTAGTGGATACCCTGCTTCTGCCTATTATTATTTACATTTGTAGTGCGCTACTGTCACCAATAGGTGTCCTGGGGCTAATAACCATCTGCCTACAATGTGAGAGAGGGATCCGGGGTTGGGAGAGGAGAGAAGAGAGTGATGGAAGGAAGGGGTGAGAGGAAAGGGGCATGGGTAAACTGCTGAACTCTGCACAAGACTGCCAGGGTTTGAAGGGACCTTTGCTGCCATGGCCAGGTGAGCTTCTGATGTGGTAGTGCGTATTCCTGCGGAGTGGGAGGCCCTTCACAAAGGTTGACTAGACATCTTTCTGATGTTAATTGCTGTATTTTGGTTATAAACTGGTACTGATGGGGTGAAATCTTTCCTCAGTGTTACTGTGTTTAAAAAATTTCAAAATAATAAAGCAATGCCAACCCAAAATACGCAGCATCACAGAACATTATTTAAATTTTCTACTCACACAATTTAGTCAAGCCTGTCGCATAATTTGGTACTCACCTGCCTCATAATTCCAGTAGCCCTGCCTAGAGGTTTAGAAATTTTTGTCAGGAGGGTGTCCTTACGCCTGTAAATGTTGACAGGGGGGTCTCGGCTACCAAAAGTTTGAAGACCTCTGGTCTAGATGCTCTATGTCCCAAAATACTTATGCTCAAACATACACACAGTTACATTAAGAATGGAATCCTACTCGGGAACTGCATGATGCGGTTCCCGAGCAGATCATTTTGTAGGTAATCAGGAGGAGTTCAGGCTTTGACGAGGTGAGTGATCAACACGAAGGTGCCGCCACCGATCGCCTTACATTTAACTACAACCTTTTTTAGCAATAGGTTTTCTAGCCCCAAACAAACCTTTTTACCAACGTTATGTTCTTCCAACAGTGTGTGACTAAAACTGGAACTTCCCGTCGGATGAACCATAGAGCCTAGGCTTCAACAGTGATAAGTTCATGTTATAGACATGTGGTGCGTTTTGTATGTTTATTATGGCGTACGTCCATTTTGTGATAAAACTAAAGGGTGTCAAGAAATCACGGCTTAGAGACCAACAGCCACATCAGTGAATGTAAGCAATTTCTTCACAAGTGAAAACGTTACTAAGTGTATGAAAGAATCACTATTTTTCAGGATCACTATATTAGATGTGTCACCAATATATCATTGATATAATATATCACTTGAGATTGGCTTATTCACTAATAAGGTATTCACTTTGGAAAGGAATGGCAAAGGCCACGCATCCTTATAGTTTAATCAGGAACTTAATTGGAGACATTATAACTGTTGTTTCTTTTTGCTTTCTCATTTCAGAATAATCACAATAGGATTACCAGGTGGTATACAATTTGTACAGCACCTGAGGATAATTGTGCGATTGCTGCACTGTATCACAGTTGGATTTAGCAGACCAACTATAGGAGTTGAACTGCGTACCAAATTAGGAAATACTAGGTCCTGAAGAATAGCCATGGGGGAGGCTAGAAACAAGTCAACCTTTAGGATTTGAGCTCATTAATATCCCATATAGCCCAATTTTTCTTCCCCTTTTTTAGGTCGTGCCTAGCACAGCACCCAAGTGGTGCTCTAAGAAAACGACCTCTTGGAATCACTCTGGACTTTTCACATGCTTGTGCGTGTGATTTCTTTTTAGCTTTCTTTCTATTGGGCTTTGCGTGCGTCTTTCCAAAAAGACAGCACGTAATTGGGCGCATGTCCCACCTTTCCCAGGAAATATATCAGCCCACGGCCTACCGCCTATGGCTTGCGTTTATGAGCAGGGGTGCCATCTGTTCGGGGTCATGTCACCATCTGTTTTTAATTAGTGTGTTCATTGCTGTTGACTTGTGGAAGGAGGAAGGCAGCAGAATCGTGTTTTGACAGTGGCGACCGAGGCAGCAAGGCCTCTGCTTACACACACAGCTTCTGATTTTCTCTACTGTGCTCGCTTTCTGATTTGGTACTGGCATTATAGAATGCAATCTTAACTTTAAGGCAAGCACCCTATTAATCTTATGTTTGACCTCAGAACCGCAGGTTCGAACCCCAGCACGTCTGTTCAGCCTTTCATCTTACTAGGGGCCAACGGACTAATTAACATTCATTTAGTTGGCAATAAAGATCTGTTTCTCTGCACCAAGATGCAACATACTCCAGCCCCGCCTTCACTTGCACACTGGGATAACTCACTTTGGCCTCCTTTCAATTTGGCTCCTGATTTTCTCTGCTGTGCTCGCTTTCTGATTTGGTACTGGCATTATATAATGCTATCTTTACTTTAAGGCAAGTACCCTATTAATCTTATGTTTGACCTCACAACCGCAGGTTTGAACCCCAGTGCGTCTGCTCAGCCATTCATCCTACTAGAGGCTGATGGACTAATTAACATTCATTTGGTTGGCAATAAACATCTGTTACTAGGCACCAATATGCAGCATACTCTAGCCCCGCCTTCACATGCACACTGGGATAACTCACTTTCACCTCCTTTCAATTCGGCTCCTGATTTTTTATACTGTGCTCGCTTACTGATTTGGTATGGCAATATATAATAGGAGCCGGCGGCGCACAGGCTGCCATTTGTTTTGGTCCTAACCGCTTTTATTAGAAGCAGCGTCCCCTCCACCCCACCTCCACAAGAGTGTGCTTTCATTTTCTCTAAAACACAAAGGAACAGAAACTAAATCAATTACGGTGACATCTTACTTTTCAGCGGAATCGTCAGCACCGTCTAATGAGAGGGCCTTGGCCAACAAGCCTAACCTGGAAGGCAACAAGCAGCTGCTACAGTAGTTAAAGCTCCTTAAAGACCACTCATGTCTTGGGGAGGAAGGGAACGGTCCTCGTGGGGTTTCAGTAAATAGGTACATTGTGATACTTAACCATTTGTTGACCTGATGATCATGCTTCTGGTTAAACAAAACAGAAGAACGTTAGCATTCAGCATTTTACCCTGTTTTGGAGAAAAACCAAACATCTACAGCAGGTAGGCACAGCGTAACTCTACAGAGTACATCTTTTCACTCCCCCACCTCGAAATCTGCAGGCACTTCTCCTTTCATTCCTTTTATTTTTTGCATTATGTAGAAGAATGAAGTTATCAAAGCACTTTACATAAGTACTAGTTCCATTACAGAAATCTGCTTGGTGGGTGATAATGTGCTGCATGGCTAAACACTTATTTATTTTATTTTTTTATAAACAATTTTTATTTTTTTATTCACAGAGAAGACGGCAATGTGACAAAGAACATCAGTAAATCCATCCCCTCATACAATCTCACATCAATTACATATACGGTGGAGTCTGCCTTTGCCCAAAGTGGTGCATAAATCGGCTGCAAATGTCCAGGTGACTATTTCCATTAGTCCTGAGAGGCATCGACCTACATCTCCTACAATCATCTCCCACTCACCTCCAAACTCGAGCCCATATCCCTTTCCTCACCCTCCTACCCCCTCAAACCTCCCCCACCCTTGCAAACAAGAAAACCAACCACCCGAAGCCCATGTCCCACAGCCCTCCCCCCCCACCCCCCCACCCTCCCCAGGCGTGTCGGAGTACTACCAGTTTGGACTGGAACCCACCATCGGCAGCTCTAGCCAGAAGCAGACCATCAGAAGTAGGCAGAAAGTGTCAGCAGTTGTCACAAGAGAGGGGTAGCAATCTAGGGTGTAGACTCTCAACAAATGGCAGCCTATACTATGCCACCTGAGGTACAGGACCTAGGGCCAGAAGTAGGTGGCCATTTACCGGCCGGTAACGGGCGATTTCGGCCGTTACCGCCGGTAAATGGGTTTTTGGGATGTAGGGAACCAATTTTACCGAATCGGTAAATTTACTGAATCGGTAAAATACCGAATGGGTATTTTTACCGATTCTGTAACTTCTAGACTCTCCTTCCTTTCATCGTGGGCGGCGGACTCTGTTCTTCAGAACCCCAGTTATAGTTACAACAACTGACACTGTTAAGGTCTGTCAGAGTCCCGGGTCTATTGGACTGCCAGGGAATCCTTTCAAGTTTCTTAACAACTGCATATATTGCAAAATAGCCGCCAAGCAATAAGGTTTTTATCATGTATGCCCAATCATCACTAAAGAATACGCCGCCTTTACGAACAGTACAAGATATATACCCAAATCATGTACCGCCACACGATGTCAACTATTTAACCGGTCATGGGTGCACTGGCCCCCCCGGTGTAAAGCATCTCGATCAAAACTACGTTATAATCCTTAACAGCTAGCGTTCGTAAAACCACTGTTGTGTACTTTTTGTCCTATTGCAAATGACGGACTCCTGAAGAAGGCAATAGCCGAAATGCGCGTAGAGTTTCCATCCACCGCTTTGCTAACTCCACGAGCACTATTTAACAACCTAGTCATTTGTGGTCCTTTTTTCGTTTTTCTTTGTTGTTCTTGACTTGTCTTCACATCTTCTTATTTGAAACATAAATTGTATGGCACAGAACTTTTTATTGATTATATGTATTCTTTATAAAAGAAATCTCAAACAAAAATGAAGAAAATAATATGCATAAACTAAAAATAATATTTTGTATACAAACAACATGATTGGTTTCCATTAATATTGTCTACATGTCACAACATTTAATGTATTCATTTGTGTGTGTTTTTCCTGGGTTTTAGGCTTTGTAATTGTGTTCACTACTGTGTTTTTTTTCAAAAATTAATCAACCTACATCTCCTACAATCATCTCCCACTCAACTACAAACTCGAGCCCATATCCCTTTCCTCACCCTCCTACCCCCCTCAAACCTCCCCCACCCTTGCAAACAAGAATACCAACCACCCAAAGCCCATGCCTCACAGCCCTCCCCCTCACCCCCCACCCCCCCCACCCGTGTCGGAGTACTACCAGTGTGGACTGGAACTCACCATCGGCAGCTCTAGCCAGAAGCAGACCATCAGAAGTAGGCAGAAAGTGTCAGCAGTCGTCACGCGAGAGGGGTAGCAATCTAGGGTGTAGACTCTCAACAAATGGCAGCCTTTACTATGCCACCTGAGGTACAGGACCTAGGGCCAGAAGTAGGTGGCCATTTACCGACCGGTAACGGCCGATTTCGGCCGTTACCGGCCGGTAAATGGGTTTTTGGGATGTAGGGGGCCAATTTTACCGAATCGGTAAATTTACCGAATCGGTAAAATACTGAATCGGTATTTTTACTGATTCGGTAACTTCTAGATGTAGGTGGGACTCTACTGAGTCCCAAAGGCCTTTCAGATTCGGTATTTTACCACCCAATCCAATTGGGTGGTAAAATACCGAATCCAGGTGTGCATGCACACTTATGCCATGTGACAGACAGACATGCCCTTAGTGCATGTCTGTGTGCCACATGGCACACATGCCTGTATTTGGGGTGCTAGAGGGTGTCAAAGTGACACCCCCTGCATCCTTGCTGGAATCGGTATTTACCGAATCGGTAAATACAGATTCGGTGATGCCCATTGATTCCTATGGGCTTCAATGCCCATAGGAATCAATGGGCATTACCGAATCGGTCTTTACAGAATCGGTAAATACCGAATCTTAACGATTCGGTATTTACTGATTCTGTAATACCTACACACCCCCCCCCCTCTATTTTACCACTTCTTAAATACCGAATCGGTAAAATTCTGTATTTAAGAAGTGGTAAAATAAAATTACCTACATCTAGGCCTATGTGCGGGGGATTCTTCGTAGTCAGCCTCCGTAAGTGTGAGTTCCAGGACCAACCTTTCCCAGGCCCGTGCCCTCTCCAAAGCCGACTCATTACATGATCTAAGTGCCATTTGCAAGCGGACCTTCCCTTCACAGGGGGCCCATTTAATGAGTTCCGCCTTCCATTTCTCTATAGTGGGACCCCTAGTCGCCTTCCATTGGGAAGTTATGGTACGCTTCGCTAGGAGCAGCCCCAGGTCCAGAAATTTGCTAGCAATTTTGTTCTTTGAGGTGTGTGGAAACCATTGTAGGACGCAGTGTGCCATTGAGGACTGTAAATCAGCCAACTCCGCCGGACAACGCGGACAGCCCGCTGAGTGGGTCGGGAAATATTTATGTAATTTATCAAGGGTCAGATAAGCCCTGTGAAGGATGTGAAAATGCACCAGCTGAAACCTCGCGTTGCGCGTCCCTTTCCAAGCCCTTTCCACAATACCAGACCACGCTGCATCAGGGATCTCGGTCACTAAGTCCGCCTCCCACTTTGCCTTCAGAGCTAGGAGAGGGGTCAAAGCCTCCACAGTCATACGCCTATGAAGGCACGTGATAGCCTTGACGGTCCCCGCAGCTACTACCACATATTGACAGCCCATGGCCATAGGCGGCTCAGTCATGCCCAGCCCCCAATGCTTACGGACCACCGCCGATAACTCCGCATGGACTGGAAAGTCTCCTCCAGGTAGTTCAAATCGGTCTCTCAGAATGTCAAAGGGCATCAACGCGCCGTTTTCATACAAGCCACCTATGGTCGCCAACCCCTGCTGTTCCCAGGTTTCCAAGCATCGCCATGTGCCCCCATGTGGGAGCGCCCTACACATTTTGAGTGGGATCTCGGGTGCATACGGGACTTTTATACCCCCCCTTCGCAAGTATCTATGCCAACATTTCCTGGCCGTGGAGAATTCCTGAGAGAGGTGCAAATCTCCCATCGGGAGGCTGCATGGCTAAACACTTATAAGGTCTCAAAGGCGAGACCGTTTGGCTATGCCAATGCTTGTTTTAATCATACCGACTGGGGGTAATAATAAAAGTATCATCGCCCACTAGCCAGGTATTTTTAAAAATACACTTCCTTTACCTCACTCCTCCCCAGCAGAACAATCTGCCTCACATAGTCATTACTACCAGTGCTCCTACGTAGTTCGTCTGGTCGCAGCGCGCCCCGTTCCGTAGCGGAACGGGAAGGACCCTATGATGAAGCATGCCACCTAGGGGTAACCCTGGTGGGTGAGGTTTTTAAGTGAGCGAACAGGAATAACTAGGAACTCCACGCAGCAAGTGGCAGGGTCTTCAGTACCGTCTCTCCGTTAAATAAAAAAGTTGTGACCTATTTTCTAATCATCTGTTGAACTTGATGCCACACAAGGGAACAAGAGAGAGAGAGAGATCCTTTATACTAACTATGTGATCAATGTAACTGACCTGAATACACTATTTCCTTGCACCGAAATTTGCATTTACTCTCTCTTTCAACGTGAAGCCACGGTGCTTAACCTCTCTATACCCATCCTTAAGCAAAGGTCATGTTCTTTGTACTACTAAAGACCAGGGCCTCGCCTTCGTAGATTTTCAGCCCCACCAGTCCTTCCAAAACACTCTCCATCGCTTTCTGAAATGCAGAGGCCGCAGAGATCAACCCAAAGGGCATCATCGTAAACCTACTTAACATTAGCAAACATCATGTTCTTCCAGCGGTCCATTGAATTTAAGGCACTATTTCAAAAGTCCGTGTGAGCGGCATTAGGGAGCAAGGGTTAATAGTCACAGGGGGTGAACAACCTTTACAACGAAACTTTTACAACGCACTACCATTACAACGCAACCATTACAACGCAAACCATTACAACGCATTGCGCTGGGGGGCGCTCTAGGATAGGGAATATGTTTAATTTACTATCCAACACCTTCCCTAGTGTCCACGGGGACTGGAGTTGGAATAGTAAATTGAACTTTTCACTATCCAGCACCCCAAAGCGCTATGGGTTGTAAAGGTTTGCGATGTAAAAACCACGTTGTAAAGGCATGCGTGGTAAAAGTATGCGTTGTAACGTCATACATCCGTCACAGGGGGATGCCCGCAATAAATTTAGTTTAGGTATGTCTTGAACATTACTGCCAGGAATGTCATATTGTAGTGACAATTCAAGGTTGCCAATTGTTAATGCTGTAGGACTGTTGCCTTAAGACTAAGGTGAAGAACGCAAGATTAGTTTAGGGATGAATCAATAGTCCAGATGTTACTGTGCAAACAAGGGGTGTGCTCCTTGTATAGAGGAAGGACTGGCCTTTGAGTTAGGAAATTCAGATACATTATCTGCGCTCGGGTATGTTCTTTAAAGAAAGGCGTGCGAAACAAATTGCCACCCATAACCTCGGACTTTACTATTCTTACAAGACTGAAACAATATCTGGGAATGTTGCTGATGTATGATCCACGTAAACGGACAAGTACCTGTTGCGCGGGGGTGCTAGCACCTATGATGCCATTAGGTTTGCGCAAGGTATGGTCTTTTCTCAGGGTAAAGAGTACGGATGAGTTAAGACTGAGCAATACCAGTAATTTTGATTGGCTTGAACAAAGACTTTTTTTCGACTAGTGCATTTTCATCGCAGCAATGCGTGCTTTTTGCAGTATGTTTGAGACATGCCATGCTTTTCTTGGGGAGAGATGTGGTGTTCTGTGCTGTGCTGTAGCTCCCTAGTATGAATGGGGGGAGGGGGAGTAGTATCCTGTATTGTGCGGTCTTTCTTCAGATGTTTGAGGGTACTTTGTAGGTCTGTAGATATGCGGCACATTCTTGTATCTGTGTTATAATACAAGGGCAAAACAAATGTGATGTAGTGACTGGGGTAAAGATATTACTGTAGTCAGTTGGTGAGTAAATGCTATGGCTTCAACATTAAGTCACAACTGCTCTCGATGGTTTTAATATATATGATGTGCAGTGCATATAACAACCACCACCTCAAGTGCATCCTGCTCAACACCCGTTCCGTCCACAGACACGTCGTCGAACTCTGGAACCTGCTCGACTCAACATCTCCAGACGTCGCCTTCCTCACCGAAACGTGGATGAACGCCTCTCCAGCACCCGACATCGCCATAGCCATTCCGGACGGATACAAGATCACCCGGAAGGACCGCGTCAACCAGACCGGAGCAGGCATCACCATCGTCCACAGGAGCACCATCCGCATCACGACCAACTCCGACGACACCCTCACCGTCGCCGAGCACCTCCACTTCCAGATACACACTGACCCCAAGACCACCCTCAGAGGCACTCTCATCAACAGACCCCCGGGACCACACACACAATTCAGCGAAGCCATCGCAGGCTTCATCAGCCCGCACGCCCTCGCCTCCTCTGACTATATCCTCCTAGGGGACCTCAACTTCCACCTGGAGAAAAACAACGACAGCAACACCACTACCCTGCTGGACAACAACGCCAACCTCGGACTCAAGCAACTGGTGAACACCCCCACCCACTACGCCGGCCACACGCTTGACCCGTCTTCTCCTCCAGCAAGCACATCGCCTTCAGCCACTCCACCGGACTTCACTGGACCGATCACAGCTGCGTCCACTTCAGCTTCAAGAGAACCACGACCCACCACCACCTGCAACAGGTTCCCGGCAGGAGCTGGAGCAAGATCACCGCCGACCAGCTTACCACCTCACTCAGCCAGAACCCTCCCACCAACACGACGGACAACAACGAAGCAGCCCGCATCTTCACACAATGAGCTCTCAACCCCAGCGCCAGAAACAACGACATCACACCCTCGCAAGACCTCTGCGACACACTCGCCTCCTTCTTCCACAGCAAGATCGCCGACATACTCAACAGCTTCGACGCACCAACCACGCACCCAAGCACCGAAACAACACCCCCCACCACCCTCTGCAACTGGACCCCGGTCAGCACCGAAGACACCACCCGCACGATGACCACCATCCACTCCGGATCCCCTACCGACCCCTGCCCCCACCACGTCTTCAACAAGGTCGGCTCCATCATCGCACCCCAACTCCGGAATATCATCAACATCTCCTTCAACACCGCCACCTTCCCGGAGAGCTGGAAGCATGCCGAGCTCAGCGCCCTCCTGAAGAAACCAACAGCGGACCCCACCGACCTCAAGAACTTCCGCCCCATCTCGCTCCTCCCTTTTCCTGCGAAAGTCATCGAGAAGACCGTCAACATACAGCTCACCGCCTTCCTCGAGACGAACGGATCCCTCGACTCCTCACAGTCCGGTTTCCGAGCCAACCACAGCACCGAGACTGCCCTCATCGCAGCCACCGACGACATCAGATCCCTGATCGACAACGGGGAAACAGCTGCCCTCATCCTCCTGGATCTCTCTGCAGCATTCGACACA
This sequence comes from Lissotriton vulgaris, assembly GCF_964263255.1. Classification (NCBI taxonomy): domain Eukaryota; kingdom Metazoa; phylum Chordata; class Amphibia; order Caudata; family Salamandridae; genus Lissotriton; species Lissotriton vulgaris. The sequence goes on along the minus strand of NC_141695.1, from coordinate 603,167,044 downwards.
GTCTGCCACCGCACCCTAATACAGCGCCTCAGCAACATCGCAATCCAAGGGAAAGCACTGGAGTGGATCACCCCGTTCCTCGCCGGAAGAACCCAGAGAGTCCGCCTCCCCCCGTTCTGATCTGCGGCCACCGAAGTCATCTGCGGCGTACCTCAAGGATCCTCGTTCAGCCCCACCCTCTTCAACGTCTACATGAGCCCCATCGCACGCCAACACAACCTTAACATCATCTCATACGCCGACGACACCCAGCTGATCCTCTCCCTTACCAACGACCCGGCCAACGCCAGTGAAAGCCTACACGAGGGAATGAAGGACGTCGCAGAATGGATGAAGAACAGCCGCCTGAAGCTGAACTCAGACAAGACGGAAGTCCTCATCCTGGGATCATCCCCCTCCGCCTGGGACGAATCCTGGTGGCCCCCTGCCCTGGGCACCACCCCCAAGCCAACGGACTACGCACGAAACCTGGGCTTCATCCTGCCAAACTACAGAAAAGACTTTAACGCATACAGAACGCCTCCACACGACTAGTCCTGGATACCCCCCCCCACAACCACATCTCCGCCCACCTGAGAGACCTGCACTGGCTCCACGTCAGCAAGAGGATCACGTTCAGACTCCTCACCCACGCACACAAAGCTCTCCACGACCTGGACCCCAAATTCCTCAACAACCGCCTCACTTTCTACACGCCCACCCGCCAGCTGCGATCGACCAGCCTCGCCCTTGCCACCGTACCACGCATCCGCAGAGCCACCGCCGGAGGAAGATCCTTCTCCTACCTGGCGGCCAAGACATGGAACTCCCTCACCATCCACCTCTGGCTGACCCAAGACCATCTCTCCTTCAGGAAGCAACTCAAGACCTGGCTTTTCGAGCCTCCCCCTCCCCCCCCCCCCCCAGCGCCTTGAGACCCTTCCGGGTGAGTAGCGCGCTTTACAAATTGTTCCGATTGATTGGTTGATTGATCATATAATGAGTATTTAGACAAAACAACCTGACCAGAAGTTGCCCGTCGTCAGTTGGCATTAAACAGTGTGTATCCTTCAGATGTTACATTTTACTTGAAAGTAAAACCCGACTTGTAAGATCTAAAAGCCTTTGGATAGTTGAAGAGTGACTATCTAAATGCAACTGGTTTTCCTGGCATTGAATCACACTATTAAAGCATCAAGAGTTGTTCTCTGCCAGTATGTAGTGTGTAACGCTGTGGCAAGCATTTGTTGTCACCCTTGTACTTTCATGGCTATATATAAATCTTGTACATTTGAGAGCACAAAGGCTTAAGTGAGAGGCAGTGTTTTTGCAGAATCTTTGCTCCTTCTTCCCCTCCAAGATAGATTTTCTCCATTAAAAAAACATTATCTAGTTTGACGTAGAGGCTCATTCTACAAAGTCCCTCAACCAGGTACGTAACAAAGGCCCCCGCAGCCCACGCGGTGCGGGGGTGGCTAGCTCCAAGGGGCCCCCTCGGCACTGAACTCTGGCCCGGAGAGCTCCTGACTGAGACCGGAGGGGGCCCCCCTAAGTACCTTGCAGGGAGGCCCCCTCACTTTTCGTTACGCCAGTGCCCTCAACGAGTGCTTCCTGTCCGCCATAGCTGCAAAGAACATGACACCTCAAGAAGTTAGATTTGTTTCTTGATCAGAACCATAGCAGCTCTGAGCACGGTTCTACGCTCTTTTATATTATATATATATATATATATATATATATATATATATATATATATATATATATATATATATAAGAGTGAGAGAGAGAGAGACTATCTTACAACATCTAGAGCAGTATGTACTCCAAGTGACTCTTCGGCGTGTGTCTGCTTTTCCACGGAGACAGATTTTACGGGCTGTACACTATCAGGGTTGTTGTCGAGACATAGCAAATTGGAACAGACAGTAGCAAATTAAAATAAACTCTGAGAAGACAGAAGAAATGGTTTTTGTGCCAAAGCAGAAACACAGCCAACAATTAGTGAGATGCATCCTATGCTTGTAAGGAGGCATGTGATCTCAGAGTCCTGTCCGACTCTAGCCTCCACATGCCACAGCAAGTTGCAGCTACATTCAAGACTGTGTTTTAACTTCTTATGGAAGTGTGAAAACTGTGCATACCATTCTCAAGGCTTAACTACTGCACCTGCCTAATCGAGATCCCAGGAGTGCCCTCTTAGGAGAATTTCCACTTGTACTGGTAGGTAAATACTAGTTAGTTCAAGACCGGGCTGCATTTTTTTGCTTTGCACATCAAAGAGGCCTGAACCTGGCGAGGGGGACTTAAGTACCCCTCACCCGGCCTGCCGCCCCCTGAAGCACGTCACTGGGCCTGCCCCGTTCCTTGCTGGACCCCTCCTGCCCGAGGGAGGAGGGAGTATCTGCACGGAAAGGGGGCGGGGGGGAGCCCCCCGGCGACTAAGGTGCCGCCCTCTTGATGGCCACCGGGTGGCCTCGGGCAGCTGCATGTTCTTTGCAGCTATGGCGGACAGGAAGCACTCGTTAAGGGCACTGGCGTAACGAAAAGTGAGGGGGCCTCCCTGCAAGGTACTTAGGGGGGCCCCCTCCGGGCTCAGTCAGGAGCTCTCCGGGCCAGAGTTCAGTGCCGAGGGGGCCCCTTGGAGCTAGCCACCCCCGCACCGCGTGGGCTGCGGGGGACCTGCTGCGGTTTGGTCCCACTGGAAATCCAGATGAAGACTTCAGAGAAAGAATGGAGGCAGCACCAAGCGGATTTGGTAGTGGGGCAACTGTGCAACAACAACTGTGCAGTGGAGAAGTGTGGCTCAATGGTTAGAGCGGCAGACCCTGATGCAGAGGTCTAGCCCGGGACCAGGGTTCAATTCCCCGCCTCGGCGGGTCTTGGGCTCAAAATTCCACGGACCTGATAATTCTCGCCTCAATGCCTATTCTACTCATAGTGTCCCACTCTGGAACTCTCGGCAATAGCTTGCTTAATCTCCACAACGGCCCCCACAACGCTAAGGATGCCTGGCCTCCACCTTGGGGGTGCCCAGGAGTGGACGCCTCACAGGGAAAGCCAGGACGGGTTCCACAGCGGTATTCGTACAAGCGCCTTGAGACCCTGCCGGTGAGTAGTGCGCTATACAAGTATCGATTGACATTTACATTTACCACAGCCTGAGCCACGACTGCCAATAATACTTAGGAGGGAGCCTCTATAAGACTCATTATAGAATTACTCATGAAGTTACTAACGGCTGTTATGGAAACTCAGGATGTCTATCAGGTAGTCCATCACCCTATTGTTCGTTTCACAATTATGGGTGGTGGCTTTGCACGTTGGGCTCCTATCAGGATTGGACACACGGCTTTCTTTCAGGGTTAGTGTGGTTGGTTTCCCCTGGTTCTGAGTAACGTCCAGATCCCTTTGCACTCTTCCCAAGGTGAGAAGTTGGCCTGAGGGTGGATATCGCCAATTTCAGGAGTGCCTGGGTCAGCTTATTAAATCCCTTTGGCGGGGGTCGTAAGTCAACTTGATAGACAAGCTATCTTTGGTAGCATGGTCTAAGCAGCCTCCAGGCTACTAGGGGGCATGCGTCACCAGCGGTTTACCTTTCAATCTTGTTTATAAAATGTAAGTCCACCCGCAAGTCATACTAAGTTTGCATTGCGCACGGAATTATCCCTCTGTGCCTTGCCTGTGTACAGTTGCACAAGCGTTCTCAAAGCTCAGTTCACAGTTGAAGTTGTAGAACTACACTCCGGCAGAAGTTATACATATCTGGGTGTAGTCTGCCGTGGCTTGGGGTGCAGGGGTGTGGTGTGTCTCAGTGTCAGGCGCTGGTTCTCCTATTGTTTTGATCAGGGAGCGATATCAGCAGGGGGGGTCCCCCTCATCGTTTAAGCTCTTTCCAGGGGTATGACCTGCACAAATGTAGACAAAGCACAAGTTCACAGTTGAATTTCGAGAAATGCGCTTCGGCAGATGTCGTACATCACTGGGTGTACTCTGCTGATGCTGGGTGTGAAGGTGGGTACATCACTGGGTGTAGTCTGCTGATGCTGGGTGTGAAGGTGTGTAGTGGGTTTCAATGACAGGTGCCGGTCCTCCTATCGTATGATTAGGGAGGGATACTAGCAGGGGTGTAACTCTCATCACCTGGTCTTTACCTGGGGTATGACCCCTCGAACCTGGGATAGTGTACACTATGGCAGGAGTGGGATTGCATCCGGGGGTGTAGGCGGATTGGTGTCAGAGGGGCATGGGTTTCTGCAGCTTGTCTTATGCAGGTCAGGATCTTACAGGGCACTTGGTTTCAGTCAGCAAACCCTTGGTGGTGGTCGTAAGTCAACATACAGACAAGCTATCGTAGTGGTAGCATGGCCTAATCTGCGTTTAGACTAAAACACAAGAGGGCAGGTGATGCCTACTGTAACACTTGTTAAATCCTGGCTTTAGCATAGGGTGGGACTTCGCCCAAGTTACATAGTAGTTATGTATCATGCCAGCCAATGCCCAGGTACTTTTTAGTGTATAGCAGCACAAGCGTGCAACGTAAGCACACCGTCTCAAAGTGGATGCAGAGGAAGGCGTTGCAGCAGTAGCTGTAACTTCACCTTGGTGTAGTCTTCTGACGTTTATGTATGTTTAGGACCCAGGGGGGCTGCAGATTAGAGGCAGAGGGGCCTTGGTTCCTTCGGGCATGTACTGTTCATGTCAGGAGCTAGGGTCTTTTGGAATTGAAAAGCGTCCCCTGTCATTTGGTCCTGTCCATGGACTGACGAGAAGCTCTGCAGAGCTAGGGTCGTAGGTCAGGGGGGATTCGAGGCAGAAGCATCTCCTCTCCCGGGCAGTCTTTCCCGGTTGGAGGAGGCAGGACTATGGAGCGCGTCCGGGGCGGCCGGGAGGAGCCTCCAGGGGGACTTTACTCCTCTGCCCCTGCTGGAGGGCCTCTTTGCCGCTCTGGACGCCGTCGCACGGTCTCATCAGGACACTCTTGTCCAGACTCAGGCACTCCCTTGCGACAGGTGGCGGTCAGCCGCATCACTTGGTCATTCACCTGGGGGGCAACGACATCACCAAAATGGGAAGGTCCGCGCTGCTGCATAAAATGAAGGCGGACCTGGTGGAGGTTTGCAGAATGGTGGGGAGCTGGGAGGTCTGGTAGTCCGAATTGCTCCCACGCAGAGTCTGGCGAGGCGCGAGGACATGCGAAGCCATAGAAAGTCTAGGAGGAGGGTAAACAGCGACATGCGCAAATTGACTTCGCAGAGAGGCATCGGTTTCATCCGCCATGAGATGATTCAGGACAAGATAAAAGGTTACTTTGGGATAGATGGCGTGCATCTCAATCCAGTGGGCTTGGACCTTTTCCTCCTAGATTGGTACGATGCTTTGCAGGAGAGAGGCTGCAGGTAGGAAGGAGCATAGTGGATGGGGGGCCCGGGCGGCGGCGGTGGCCGCCGGTCAGGCTGTGGCGGTGTTACAGGGTGATCCGGAAGCAGAGGTGCAGCGGTGTACCTCAGCAGGCACATAGGGGTGCCAGAGCCTAACACCTGGACTTCATGGGAGGTCCGGGTACACGTGTCGGCACCTCAGTAGTCCTTCGGGCGGTTGTGGGCCTGTGCAACCGGGGGTTGCCTAGTTGCGCTCCGCCCCTCGGGGCGTGAGTCTAGTTAATTAACATATGGGGCAGCACACAGGTGGTTCCACACTGTGCTGCCCGGCTCATCAGGCGGGCAGGTGGCGAGAATGCGGCCTGCCCTTGGATTGCCCATAAGATAACCCATCTTGATTACATATGTTGTATGTAATAAATCCTGCAGCATTTTCTTTCCAACCAAACACTGTGTCCTGTGTATTATTCCATGTTTGTAGGGTATCCATGTGTGGGGTCCGGTTGCCATTAGGGGACTATGCAGCTGCCCGAGGCCACCCGGTGGCCATCAAGAGGGCGGCACCTTAGTCGCCGGGGGGCTCCCCCCGCCCCCTTTCCGTGCAGATACTCCCTCCTCCCTCGGGCAGGAGGGGTCCAGCAAAGAACGGGGCAGGCCCAGTGACGTGCTTCAGGGGGCGGCAGGCCGGGTGAGGGGTACTTAAGTCCCCCTCGCCAGGTTCAGGCCTCTTTGCCGCCCCTCGCCACGGACAGACGGTCAATTAGGACGCACTTCCCCTCCCTTCCTCTTACCCGTGCGCCAACTGGGGGTGGGACTGCTTGAACTTTATAATGTTTTCATTTTTCGTTGCAGGCGGAGTTCCAGGGTGATCCGGAAGCAGAGGTGCAGCGGTGTACCTCAGCAGGCACATAGGGGTGCCAGAGCCTAACACCTGGACTTCATGGGAGGTCCGGGTACACGTGCCGGCACCTCAGTAGTCCTTCGGGCGGTTGTGGGCCTGTACAACCGGGGGTTGCCTAGTTGCGCTCCGCCCCTCGGGGCGTGAGTCTAGTTAATTAACATATGGGGCAGCACACAGGTGGTTCCACACTGTGCTGCCCGGCTCATCAGGCGGGCAGGTGGCGAGAATGCGGCCTGCCCTTGGATTGCCCATAAGATAACCCATCTTGATTACATATGTTGTATGTAATAAATCCTGCAGCATTTTCTTTCCAACCAAACACTGTGTCCTGTGTATTATTCCATGTTTGTAGGGTATCCATGTGTGGGGCGGGGGGTCAGGTTGCCATTAGGGGACTATGACACCTCAAGAAGTTAGATTTGTTTCTTGATCAGAACCATAGCAGCTCTGAGCACGGTTCTACGCTCATTTATATTATATATAAATATAAATAAATATATATATAAATAAATAAATAAATAAATATATATATATATATATATATATATATATATATATATGAGAGAGAGAGAGAGAGAGAGACTATCTTACAACATCTAGAGCAGTATGTACTCCAAGTGACTCTTCGGCGTGTGTCTTCTTTTCCACGGAGACAGATTTTACGGGCTGTACACTATCAGGGTTGTTGTCGAGACATAGCAAATTGGAACAGACAGTAGCAAATTAAAATAAACTCTGAGAAGACAGAAGACATGGTTTTTGTGCCAAAGCAGAAACACGGCCAACAATTAGTGAGATGCATCCTATGCTTGTAAGGAGGCATGTGATCTCAGAGTCCTGCCCGACTCTGGCCTCCACATGCCACAGCAAGTTGCAGCTACATTCAAGACTGTGTTTTAACTTCTTATGGAAGTGTGAAAACTGTGCATACCATTCTCAAGGCTTAACTACTGCACCTGCCTAATCGAGATCCCAGGAGTGCCCTCTTAGGAGAATTTCCACTTGTACTGGTAGGTAAATACTAGTTAGTTCAAGACCGGGCTGCATTTTTTTGCTTTGCACATAAACCACCTCTCTAAGTATAATACTGGCTTACAGGGAGATAGAGAAGTCAATTCAAAATAGTTGTAAGGACGTCTTGTACTCTTAAATGCCGAGGCTTTCCCTCTCCAGTGATGAGCCATTTTTTTTGTCTAGGCAGTTTGCACTTAAGCCTCGATAACTTTCTTACCATAAAAATGATGCATGCTAAATTTGTGTCGATGTTCCCATATGTTGGGGATTCTAAAGGTACCCAGGGTTTGTCGATTCCCCTGAAGAGAACCAAGAAAATAGACAAAATGTAACATTTATCTTTAAATGGGAAAAATATGCTGCGCATGAAAGTGTGTTTTTTCTAAGAAAGGCAGCAACAAACGGTTTGCTTTTGTAAGATAAGAGTCTTCATAGGAACAGGGAAAGTTGTAAAAAACATTATATTGTTTTACTCAGTTTTTGCAAATTTCTAAGAGGTAATTGATTTTTCCTATTTTTTTGTCAAACAGATTTTATTGTTTTCCAGAGCAAAAGACGCAAGAAGCATTTTTATGGTTTCTACCAATTAGCGACTTATTGTAAAAGTAGATGTGAAACCTATAAGTGAACCTGGAAACCTATACATGTCACTGTTCTTGCTCACATTTAACCATTCACCAATTCACTGACTCATTCTTGTAATTCACCTTCTGACTCAACCGCAACAAAACACAATCAAACTCAACAACATATCCACAATAAATTAAAAGAATACAGGTAGAAAAAAAGAAAATATGCTGCTATGTAAACACAACAAGCATGTGCTGCAATAATGAAACTAAACATAGCAGCAGGGGTCCACCTTACACAGGTATTGTAGATAGTCTATCATTCTTTCATTTTGAGACAAATGTGTTGTCCAGCTTAGAATGACAAAGCAATAACACGCCATAGACAACAGCATTCCATAATTGCGGCCTGGTTTAGAGGAAGTGGCCATGAGGGGTGTGGCACATTGCAGATGAAAACAGTGGCAAGCAAGTGAACCGTTAACACTACCTGGATATGCGTAGTATCCTCTCTAAAAGGAGAAAATTGAAAACTAAATAACTGTCCAATCAGCCCAGAGCACATATTTTTTGGTGTATGTGCACGTGATTAGAAAATGAGTCATTCAAAGGGCACGCGAGCCAATGACTGATGTGGTGTGAACAGTTACCCCATACAGTAGGATGTTATTGATGGAAGCAGGGTGTACACAAGCAAACAGAAAAGGAATCGCCAGGTACTTATCAGCGTAAAATCGAGGTTTTCTTAGCAATGTCAACATTGGCAAGGCTAATAAACCACTGATTTCACCATGAAGAGTGCTTGTTGATTATTTTTCTGTTTGTGTAGACATTTGTACGGGTGTTGCACCTCATATTTCAGGTACCAGCTGCACTGTAAAAGTGACCGCCATATGCGTCATCTATGTATATGTATTATTTAATTTTTTTTGTATTTCAAGATCCTGTCAAACAGCTAAGCCTGCCTGTTTTCCTAAGAGATTTTAACAAGAATTTTCACAGTACAAGTCTTCTACTCCTAGAGTTTGTCAGAGAGGGAAACCAACACCAAAAGACTGTCCTACAAAAATAATCTGTGAGACTTCATTTAACAAAATACCTACCTGTAGACTTCAGTACAGAGTAATAACAATCTAGCTTCAAATGCCTATTGACTTTAACACATGCTTCTCACAATAAATATGTCAGACCTACTGGCATTATAGTAACTTTCCATAAAAGGCAGATCAGACCAATGGCATCTGAAATATCTCTTCCAAGTGAATCAATCAAGGCTATGGCTGTTATAATTGGTTTGCCACTATACCCAGCTCCGGCCTCCTGCGCTGACCGTAATCTTTTCCAACAAGACAACCATCAGGCACACGATCATAAAATAACAGAAGTATACAAAAATTACAGTTGGTAAAGCTAAATAATATCTTCCCTAAAAAGGCTTAACAAGTGTTCTCATTGTCCAAATCTTCTGTCTCCATGATTTATCAGAGGGGTAGATACAACCAAAACCCTTGCCTACTATGTTAATCTGTAAACGTTATTTTGGCGCCAAAGTGGGCAGAGCGCCGTTGCAATCTGCACGCAATCATGAGATAAATGGAAGATTAAAATGGATCAAGTAAGAATACGGGAGTGCATCCCAATCGATTTACAGAATCTGTAAACGTTCCCATAAATCAGCCATAAGGCTTAAAGTAATAAAATTACAGCTGTATTCAAAATTACAGGTGGCAAAGAACATGCTCTAGCTCCTAAAGCAGCCTAATTAAGGCCTATCATAATGCATACCTTCCATCTCCATGGTTTGTTCAGATGGGTCACCAGCACCAAAAACCCTTGCATACTGCAATAATCTGTGAGTCACTGCAACAAAATACCTGCCTAAAGGCTTTAACACAGAGCAATAACAATCTATCCTTAAAAGTGTTTTGCCCTTAACACGTGTTTTTCACAATAAATGGGTGAGGCCAACTGGCACTGTCATAATATTCCATGGTAAACAGTTCAAAACTTTGGAATCTGGCCCAACTTTTCCCAATGAATCAAGAAACTTCACACGTTAAGCAAAACAACCCTATGGAAGTGCACATAACCTGGCAACCATAATACACACAGTTATAAAATGCCAAACATGTAAAAAGCTGTTTGCAAAACAACATACCACCTCTCCCTATAGAGCCTAAAAATAATATTAACAGTTGAAACCACCAGATTTTGTCAGAGTTCACGATCAATGGCATACCATTGCCTACTATGGCAATCTGTGCAATTACATGTATCCTAATACCTTTTTACAGCCAGCAATACAATGTGAAAACAACCAACTGTTAAAGGGCCACTTCATTTAACAAATGCTTTTCACTGCATTTGCCATAACGTTTCATATTAAGCAGACTAGACCTTTGGCATCAGACATAAAGCTTCGCAGTGCACCAATCAGACCCACAGCTTGTCAATAACCAATGTGGGCCTACCGTTTTGCGTACAAGCGAGCGCTTATCCACAAGGTAACTATATCAGTCACACAGTCATACAATTAGAACAGTATACAAAATTAGAGCTGGTAAAGCAAAATGTTATCGCTCCCAAGATGGCCTAACAAGGATTCTCACAGAGCAAGTCTTCTATATCCACAGTTTTACACACAGGGTAACCAAAACCCCTTGCCTAATATGGTAATCTGTGAGATTCTGTGTAACAAAATACCTTTCTGTAGGGTTCCATTTAGAGTAGTAACACTCCACCTATTGACTTTAATGTGCACTTTCCACAATAAAGATGGCAAGCCTACTGCCTCGATCATGATATTTCATAATAAGCATATGTAGACCTATAACCACGATCACTGGCTTGACTCCAAAATCAACTCAGTACTGCTGTATTGTGCTCGTCACAGACTTAAAAACATATCTCGGCTACGAAGGAAGGTCTTCTTTCGCAGCTCGAGATTTATAAATAAAAAGTAATGAGCAGGTTTGTTTGCACTGGGACAAAGAGCTGACTGAGATCTTGTCATACCGATTTACCACCAAATACTGGGAAACCAGGCATTTTTATGTTTTAACAGTTCCAGGAGCTTGGAACGTGCTCTAGGTAAAAGTTGCAAATACACCCATTCTCTGTGGTCTTTGATAATAACATAAGGGAATAATTTTCCTTCTGGGATTCTTCTGTGTCCTGAGTTGATCTGCATTTGCAGGCGTCTTTGTCCGTGCTGTCCGATATCCTGTGGTGCCTGGTCCTATGATTTCATCGGGTTCCATGTCTACATTCCCTATGTACTTTTAAATATAAGGGTACCTCATTCTGACAATACTGAACCGCGGGCAAGTTATATGTGAAAATGCAATGATTAACAATTGACTTATTTAGATCACAAATAGAGAGTTCTGAAAGGCACATACATTGCTTGCGTGTCAAATACGAGGTATGAACTCAGATCCTTGTGTTAAGTTACATGTATGTATCATTGTGAGAAGTTGGCCTGGTATATGATGTCCACTATTATGGTGGGCACCTTGCACCAGTCCAATCTACCCTTATTGATGGTAGGTTATAAAGTCAACCTTATAGAAAGCTATCCTAGTGGTAGCTATCCGAGCTATCCGAGAGCAGCCTTCAGGCTAAGACTTGGAGATGAGTTAAGCTAATTGTTTTACCATTTATAATCTCTTGAGTACCAAATGAAAGCACATCACACAAGGTATATATAGAATATATATGTATTTATTCTAAACACAACCCCTCTGCACTCTTTATGAGGTCAGAGGTAAAAGTACAATAAAAGGAACTTAATTAGCATCAGTAAGTTGCACAGTATACCTTATGCCCTAGGGGCCTCACAAACCAAATACTAAAATAGTGGTATAAGAACCACATGAGAGTTAGAAAGCAGGCCTAGGGCCTGTGTAATCGCTGGGGCTGCCAAGAACCACCAAAGGTTAGCATGTAGGAGGCCCACGGGAGACGCGTGCAGTGTCTAAACACAGCCGCAGGTTACCACTGACTTTCTATGGGGAACAAAAAGTAAAACATTTACAATTTAAGGACACTCTAGGTGAACTGCGATGGAACCCTTTTAGACTAGGACACTTCGAGAGTCAAGATCCATGGGAGCACAGGAGTACTCGTGTTACCTCACCCAGGGAAGCCGGGTTCATAGGTGCCTTTTGGTGTCTGGTTTCGTCGTCGATTCCAATGGAGAGCTGCGAAGAAGTGCTGCAGGCGACCAGAGGAAAAGTGTCCGGGTGGATCCAAGTTTGGATCAGAGATGTGAAGAACCTGAAAGCAGAGGAGACAGAGTCTGGGCCACTAGCCAGTGACCAGGATGGCGATAGCAAGGTGCTACCAGATGTCGGGTGATTTCAGGTGAAAAGGTGAAGCTTATCTCTTCAGCCAAGAGGTGCAGGAGGCGTCGACGACGACTAGGAGCTGGGTTCGAGCTGTCTCACAAAGGATCTAGTTGACCGCGGAGTTGGTATCTGATTGGACCCAACAAGCCTTGACAAACGCAATCCACGCAAGATGTCGAGATTGGCTTCGGTGCAGACCAGCAAGGTCTGAGGAACTTCTCTTTTGGGGAAAAGTTGGAGCAAGCCTGGAGCAACCAGGAAAACAAAGTAAATCAAGGATTGGTATTCTTGGGGGCTCACTAGCTAACGGACTAGGAACCGCAAAGACGAGTCGAGCTTCAAGCATCCCAATGCACAACTTCGGGAAGTCGGTGCAGGTAGCAAAATGCAGGATGTCCAGGAGTTCCAGTCCCATGTCTCTTGTGTCCGCCACAGGTCTCAGCTTTGCTGGGAGCACAGGTCAGCGTCAGAGATGTCTGGAAGTCCGTGTCCTGTGTCGCAGATTCTTCAGGATCCGGCTGGAGCCTCGAAAATGCAGACCAGCAAAGATGCTGTTGGTTCCTGTTTGAACAGGGTGGTCAATCCTTGACCACAAGGGAGATTTCTTCCGTCTTCCAGTCGATATGGAATGTCAAAGGTCCAAGATATATGTTGCAGAGTTTCGCCCAGGGTAATCTAAAGTCCTAGGGACTGGGGTTCTATACTTACCGTAAGTTTAGGGGTTGGACTAACTCTAAGGTCCCTCCTATCGGTGAACCTGGGGAGGGGGTGGTTACACCCCTTCCCCTTCGTCCAGTTTTGCGCCAGAGCTGGGGCCGAGTGCCCCAGCACCCGGTTTGAACTGGGAAATGCATGGAGCACCTTGTGTGCCCCAGGCACTGTCTGGAAAGCATTCACTGAATGCATCCCTCCCTTCCCCAATACACTAAAACCTGTCTGGGGAGGTGCTAGCACCTCCCTAGACAGGAAACCTATTGTCCAGGCCTCCCCTTCCAGAGTTTCGTCCAGCAGCAGGAGGGCAGACTCTAGTTGGTGGCAGCAGCATCCACTTTGTGATGCTGGGGCTCTGTTTAACTTTAACCGGGTTTAACAGTAACTACATGTCTTCTCCCTCTAGAGGGGTAGTATTCCAAAGTGTTTGACACCATACACGACATGTTTTGATAAAGCCAAACCAAAGTTAGCATTAACCGTGACGATTATAATGTACTTAACCCCTTCCGCGCTGATGACGAGCTCAGTTCGTCATGAGGCTTACCTGCCGTGCGCTTATGTATTTTCAAAACTGCCGCACACAGCGGGAAAAGCCGCCGCAGCGATGCGGTTAAGAGTATATGGTATGGCTATATCATAGAACAGCTATAAGGAGATGGTTCCGAAAGCTGCAGAGAGGCTCAGCTCATGCTAGGGCACCCTCTCACATAAAACCAAGCACTCGGCCTCCAGGATTGTTAAGGCCTGCCATATGAGTGACTTATAGGTTACTATGTGTCTATATATATAGTAGCTATAGGTATACTATATCTAAGTAAGGGGATATTAGACCACCTTACCCAGGCTGTTAGAACAGACCTGTGGTGTTAGTTTGGAAGGCTAACCAGGGGTGACACAATACATGCTGCAGGTCCTGGTAGGCCTAGGGTGCACCTATGCCCTGGGTACACTATACAGGGGCTCACATGGGTGACCCAGTAACCAATCTGGTATGTACCTAAAGTACGTGGTATCAATTTAGAGAGAGAACAGCTAGGCTGTGGGCCTGATTAGCAGGGCCACAGCCATCCTAAAGTCGAAAAACCAGAGAATCACAGCAAAAAGTGGGGGTAACCATAGGAAGCAGACCCTACTCTCCTAGACACCCCCCCCCCCCCTCTGAACGCAGGGACATTAAATTAAGCTTGACCAGTTGAGTCTTCATATTCTAAGTGGAAATATATGGAGAGTCTATCTGCATTGGCATGGTTACTCCCAGGTCTAGGTTTCACTGTATAGTCCATCCTATGTAGGGAAATGGACCACCTGAGCAGTTTGGGATTTTCACCCTTCATCTGTTTTAGCCACATGAGGGGCTTATGGTCTGTCTGAACTGTGAAGTGAGTACCTAACAAGTATGGCCTCAGCTTCTTCAGGGCCCAAACCATAGCAAAGGCCTCCCTCTCAATAGCGGACCAACATTTCTCTCTAGGGGTCAGCCTTCTGCTAATAAAATCTACTGGCTGGTCCTGACCTTCATTCAATTGTGATAGCACAGCCCCTACCCCCAACTCAGAAGCATCTGTTTGAAAAAATAATTCTTTGGAGTAGTTAGTACTTTGCAGAATGGGTGCAGTGCACATGGCCTGCTTCAGGTCATCAAATGCCTTTGGACAGCTGACTGTCCACTGAACTTTCTTAGGCATTCATTTAGAAGTTAAGTCATTCAGGGGTGTCACAATGGAACCATACCCCTTGACAAATCTCCTATAGTACCCAGTCAGGCCCAAGAAAGCTCTGACCTGAGTCTGGGTGGTTGGAGCAACCCAGTCCATTATGGTCTGGATTTTGCTCAGCAACGTTTTGAACCTGGTCTCCACCTACAAGGTTGCCCATGTATATAACCTGACTCTGCCTTATCTGGCACTTAGTAGCCTTGATAGTTAGGCCAGCTTTTTGCAGGGTCTCCAAAACATTTTTCAGGTGGATCAGGTGATCTTCCCTTGTGGAGCTAAAGACAGCAACATCATCAAGATAAGCTGCACAGTAGTAATCCAGGCCTGAGAGGACTTTGTTCACCAACCTTTGAAATGTGGCAGGTGCATTATTCAGACCAAAGGGCATCACCACAAACTGATAATGCCCACTAGGGGTTGAAAATGCTGTCTTTGGCTTGGCATCCTCAGCTAACCTGATTTGTCTGTCAGATCAATTGTGCTCAGATATTTGGCAGAGGCCAACTTATCTATGAGCTCATCTGCTCTGGGTAATGGATGGGCATCTGTCTTAGTGACAGCATTGGGACCTCTGTAGTCTCTACAAAACCTCATCTCTCTCTTACCATCTTGGGTGTGAGGTTTTGGCACCAGGACTACTGGACTAGCCCAAGGGCTGTCTGAAGGTTCAATAACGTCCAATTCCAACATTTTCTGGACTTTCGTCCAGATACAGTCCCCGACATGATCAGGTTGCCTGTAAATCTTATTTTTAACAGACAGACTGTCCCCAGTGTCCACTTCATGAGTGCACCGGGTAGTGTGATTTGGAGTCAGTGAAAACATGTCTGTATGCCTGTAGAACTTGTCTGCAGTCACTCTGCTGCTGGTCAGTGAGGCTGCCTGCCAAGGCTACACCATTAACTGACCCATCATCAGGGTTCTGAGAGAGCAGGTCTAGGAGAGGGTCACTGTCTTACTCCTCTCCTTCATCAGTAGCCATGAGCAAGCCTATGTCTGCCCTGTCAACATATGGTTTCAGTCAGTTGACAAAGCACCCTGTGGGGACTCCTGGGAGTTCCAAGATCAACCAAATAGGTGACCTCTCTCTTCTGTTCAACAATAGTGTGGGGTCCATTCCACTTGTCCTGGAGAGCTGCTGGAGCCACTGGCTTCAACACCCACACTTTCTGTCCTGGCTGGTAAACAGTCAGCACAGCCGTTTGGTCATGCCAGGCTTTCAGTAATTCCTGACTGGCCTCCAAGTTTTTGGTTGCCTTTTTCATGTACTCAGCCATCCGGGAGCGGAGACCAAGTACATAGTCCACAATGTCATGATTAGGGGGTTTGAGAGGTAACTCCCACCCCTCCTTCACTAGACACAATGGACCTCTGACAGGGTGCCCAAACAGAAGTTCAAATGGGCTGTAGCTAACCCCCTTCTGAGGAACCTCCCTGTATGCAAACAAAAGGCAGGGTAGCAGGATATCCTATCTCCGCCTGAGCTTTTCTGGGAGACCCTTAATCATACCCTTTAAGGTCTTGTTGAACCTTTCAACTAGACCATTGCATTGTGGGTGATAGGGTGTGGGGAACTTACAGTTCACTCCACACTCCTTCCACATTGCAGTCAAGTAACTAGACAAAGTTTGCACCTCTGTCTGATACAACCTCCTTAGGGAAACCCACTCTTGAGAAAACTCCCAAGAGGGCTCTTGCCACAACAGGTGCTGTAGTGGTCCTAAGTGGTATAGCTTCTGGGCATCTGGTGGCATGATCCACTACCACCAGAAGAAACCTGTGCCCAGAGGCTGTTTGGGGATCCATTGGTCCAACAATGTCATTCCCTACTCTTTCAAAGGGAACCCCTACCACAGGCAGTGGCATAAGGGGGGGCCTTTGTAGTGCCACCTGCTTTGCCACTGGCTTGGCAGGTTACACAGGAGCGACAAAACTCCTTGGTGTCTTCTGACATGTGTGGCCAGTGAAATTGAGGGACAAGCCTGTCCCATGTTTTGTTCTGGCCAAGATGTCCTGCAAGGGGAATGTCATGGGCTAGTGTCAAAAGGAAGCCCCTGAATGCCAAAGGTATGACCAACCTCCTGGAAGCACCAGGCTTGGGGTCACTACCCTCTGAATACAGGAGCCCTTCATCCCAGTAAACTTTAAGGGTTCCACAAGCATTCCCTGCAGCCTCAGCAGCAGCTTGCTGTCTGGGGGGTTCAACAGAAGGGCAGTCCAACTGTGCCTGCCTCAGATCTGCCCTGGAAGGTCCCCCTGCCCCAAGAAACTCAACCTGATCAGGTTCAAGCTCTTCTAGGACAGTTCCTTTTCCAGGCTCACAATCTGCTTCCTCAGGAGGCTGATCCTCACTCTGAGGCAGGGGGGAAGGCACAGCCTTAACCCTACTGCTCCTTTTCCTGGTAGGCAACTGGTCCATTATTCCAGAATCCAGTGCCTGTTCAGTGTTGCAATTTTTGACCTGTGCCCTGGTCACAGCAAGAACATGTGCTGAGATGCCTAACATTTCTGCACGTGTCCTAAACTCCACTTCAGACCAGGCTGCAGTCTCTAGGTCATTGCAAAGCAAACATTCTACAGGGAGGTCTGGACTAACAACAACCTTCTTAATGCCAGTTACCCCTTCCCAGGAGAAATTAACAACTACCATACTATGTGTGGTGGTGACATTGCTAGCATTGGTCACTTGGCAGGTTTCACCAAGTATGATCTGTCCAGGGTCCACAAAGTCATGTGTCATCATTGGGACACTGGCACCTGTGTCCCCGTAGGCCTGAGCCTCTTTCTCATAGACTAAAGGAGTTTGTCTGTACTTGCCCAGATTACTGGGACTCACAGAGGAGGACATATCCATGCCTCCATCACAGATCAAAACAGCTTGAGTTGGTGTTCTGACTAGGCCAGAACCCATCTCAGTTCCCAGGGTTAACGCTATTACACCCTTCTGTTGAGAACCACCACTTGGAGCTGAACTAGGGGGAACAGTTGCCTTAGGGGCAATGGTGGCAGGAGCGGTTTCCTTTTTGGTGCACTCACCGGTCCAGTGAGTATTAGTCATACAGACCTTGCACCAGGGTTTCTTTGGACCTTCTTTCTTTTTGGATTGTTGGGGACCCCCACCCGTAGAAGCTTTTTGGGGACCTTGAGAAGACTTCTGGTCTTTTGCTTTCTCCCCACCCTGTTGGTTTTGCTTCTTCTGGTCACCACCTTGGTTCTGTACCTTCTGCTTCACCCTGGTTCTGACCCATTTGCCTGCCCTCTTACCCAATTCTTGTGGAGAGGTCAAATCAGAGTCAACCAAGTGCTGATGCAATAACTGGTTCTGACAATTATTAAGAATCTTTTCTATCATTATAAGGTTATACAATCCTGTATAGTCACTTACTTTACTGCCCAGTAACTAGCCTTCCAGAGCCTTAGTAGCACAATCTACAAACTCAGCCCAGTCCTGAGTCTGTGTCTTCTGGGTATCTCTGAACAGCAACCTATACTGTTCAGTGGTTAGGTCAAACCCATCTATTAGAGCACTCTTCAGGACATTGTAATTGTCAGCATCCCCTTCTCTGACAGCGAGGAGCTTATCTCTACCTTTGTTTGCAAAGGAGAGCCACAAGAATGCTGCCCACTGCTTAAGGGGTACCTGCTGTACTTTGCAGGCCCTTTCCAGAGCAGTTATCCATTTGTGGATGTCATCCCCACTTTGATAGGGAGGGACAATCTTGCTTAGGTTTTTATGGTTATAAAACATATCCCTACCACTCGGGATTCTGCTGCCACCAGAGGGCTCTAGCCCTGCTAATTTTCTCTCTCTTTCAAGAGCTAGGGTCTCTTTTTCAAGGGCAACCTCTTGCCTCTTGATCCTAAGCTTGACTTCTCTCACTCTAGCTTCATGTTCTCTTCTGTCAAGGGAAGTTCTCCTTCTGTGAGATGAGGCAGAGGACCCTATTGATGAACTAGAATGGTGAGATTCTCCTGAGAGAGATCTCTGTCTTCTAGGTCCACCAGTAGGCCTACTTGAGGGGATGAAGGAAGCCCCACTGTGACCATCTCCATCTCCAGATAGCCCTGTGTCTTCCAGGTTGGGTTCATTAACCACTTCCTGGTCTATATCCTCCTCATCCTCGGAGTCCTGGAGGGGGGCCCCACTAGGATCTTTCTCAGATGAGGGATGGCCCCCCCTCCCTACTACCTTGAGTATCTGGATCTGATGCTTTTGCTAAGTCATCTGCCACTAAGATATCTATCAAGTGTTGGGTGGTTGGACTCTGTCCTTGCTTTAATTTTCTTATGGCACACAATCCTCTTAACTCTTGGTGAGAGAATGTGTCATATTTAGATGTCTGCTCCTTGCTGCCATCTGGCAGAGAGGCACTAGCTCCTGCCCTTAAATCCATGACTAGTGAGGCGTGGTGTGTGCACCTACCTACACTATTTGTTTTCCTACTAGAACGTCTCTAGAAGTTGTAGTCAGGGTGTGCTAAGCCCTTACCAGCTACAACTGCTAAGTTCAGTAGAACTTATGTATTATAAGTCTTGATTCATATGTACCCACAAGTACCTTAATGTGATTTTTCAAATGTTATTCTCAAGATTATTTGGTAAAACAAGTGCAAGCTTTTATCCAATACGCTGCACACCAATGTGAGAAGTTGGCCTGGTATATGATGTTCACTGTTCTAGTGGGCACCTTGCACCAGTCCAATCGACCCATATTGATGGTAGGTTATAAAGTCAACCTTATAGAAAGCTATCCTAGTGGTAGCTGTGGAGAGCAGCCTTCAGGCTAAGATTTGGAGAAGAGTGAAGCTAATTGTTTTACCATTTATAATCTATTGAGTACCAAATAAAAGCACACCACACAAGGTATATATCACATATATGTGTATTCTATCTTAACACAACCGCTCTGCACTTTTTATGAGGTCAGAAGTAAAAGTACAATACAAGGAACTTAATTAGCATACAATAAGTTGCACAGTATACGTTATGCCCTAGGGGCCTCACAAACCATATACTAAAATAGTGGAATAAGAACCACGTGAGAGTTAGAAAGCAGGCCTAGGGCCTGTGGAATCGCTGGGGCTGCCTAGAACCACCAAAGGTTAGGATGTAGGAGGCCCACGGGAGATGCGTGCAGTGTCTAAACACAGCCACGGGTTACCATTGACTTTCTATGGGAAACGAACAAGTTACAAATTGACAATTTAAGGAAACTTCTAGGTGAACTACAATGGAACCCTTTTAGACTAGGACACTTCGAGAGTCAAGACCCACGGGAGCACCGGAGTACTCGTGTTACCTCACCCAGGGAAGCCGGGTGCATAGGTGCCTTTTGGTGTTGGGTTTTGCTGTCGATTCCAATGGAGAGCTGCGTAGAAGTGCTGCAGGCGACCAGTGGAAAAGTGTCCGGGTGGATCCAAGGGTGGATCGGAGATGTGAAGAACCTAAAAGCAGAGGAGACAGAGTCTGGGCCACTAGCCAGTGACCAGGATGGCGATAGCAAGGTGCTACCAGATGTCAGGTGATTTCAGGTGAAAAGACTAAGCTTGTCTCTTCAGCCACGAGGTCCAGGAGGCATCGATGAGGACTAGGAGCTGGATTCGAGCTGTCCCACAAAGGATCTAATTGACTGCGGTGTTGGTATCCAGATTGGACCCAACAAGCCTTGGCAAATACAGTCTACGCAAGATGTCGAGATTGGCTTCGGTGCAGACCAGCAAGGTCTGAGGAACTACTCTTTTGGGGAGAAGTTGGAGCAAGCCTGGAGCAACCAGGAAAGCAAAGTAAATCAAGGATTGGTCCACTTGGGGGCTCACTAGCCAACGGACTAGGAACCGCGAAGACGCGTCGAGATGAAATGCACAAAGCGGGCCCACGGGACACTCGTGGAGTGTAGGCCTCAGTGCTTCGGTGCAAGAGGTGATCGGGGTTGGGGCTTCAAGCACCCCAATGCACAACTTCAGGATACCTCGGGAAGTCGGTGCAGGTAGCAAAATGTGGATGTCCAGGAGTTCCAGTCCCACGTCTCTCGTGTCCGTCACAGGTCTCCGCTTTGCTGGGAGCGCAGGTCAGCGTCAGATGTCTGGAAGTCTGTGTCCTGTGTCGCAGATTCTTCGGGATCCTGCGGGAGCCTCGAAAATGCAGACTGGCAAAGATGCTGTTGGTGCCTGTTTGAACAGGGTGGCCACTCCTTGACCACAAGGGAGATTTCTTCCGTCTTCCAGTCGATATGGAATGTCGAAGGTCCAAGATATATGTTGCAGAGTTTCGTCCAGGGTAATCTAAAGTCCTAGGGACTGGGGTTCTATACTTATAGTAAGTTTAGGGGTTGGACTAACTCTAAGGTCCCTCCTATGGGTGGACCTGGGAGGGGGTGGTCACACCCCTTCCCCTTTGTCCAGTTTTGCACCAGAGCTGGGGCTGAATGCCCCAGCAACCGGTTTGGACTGGGAAATGCATGGAGCACCTTGTGTGCCCCAGGCAGTGTCTGGAAAGCATTCACTGAATGCAGCACTCTCTGCCCCAATACACTAAAGCCTGTATGGGGAGGAAACCTATTGCCCAGGCCTCCCCTGCCGGAGTTTCGTCCAGCAGCAAGAGGGCAGACTCGTGTTGGTGGCAGCAGCATCCATTTTGTGGTGCTGGGGCTCTGTTTAACTTTAACCGGGTTTAACAGTAACTACATGTCTTCTTCCTCTAGAAGGATGGAATGCTACCCCTGCCGCCAGGACACAACATGTTTTGATAAAGCCAAATCAAAGTTAGCATTAACCACCAGGATTATAATGCACTTAAGAGAATATGGTATGGCTATATCATAGAACAGCTATAATGAGATGGTCCCGAAAGCTGCAGAAGGGCTCAGCTCATGCTAGGGCACCCTCTCACATAAAACCAAGCACTCTGCCTCCAGGATTGTTAAGGCCTGCCATAGGAGTGACTTATAGGTTACTATGTGTCTATATATATAGTAGCTATAGGTATACTATATCTAAGTAAGGGGTGATTACACCACCGTACCCAGGCTGTAAGAACAGACCTGTGGTGTCAGTATGGAAGGCTAACCAGGGGTGGCACAAAACATGCTGCAGCCCATGGTAGGCCTAGGGTGCACCTATGCCTTGGGTACCTAGGGTACACTATACAGGGACTCACAAGGGTGACCCAGTAACTAATCTGGTATGTACCTAAAGTACATGGTATCAATTTAGAGAGAGAACAGCTAGGCTGTGGGCCTGATTAGCAGGACCACAGCCAGACTAAAGTCGAAAAACCAGAGAATCACAGCAAAAAGTGGGGGTAACCCTAGGAAGCAGACCCTACTCTCCTACAATCATCATATGTATCATGTTATGCGGCTGTTCATCAATAAATGCACAGTGCTCATAAGTATTTACTCGGTGAAACATGTGACATACAAGAGAGCAGAGTGCATATACAGAGACAAATGAGCAGAAGCTACAGAATAAGAAAGCAGCAAACAAGATTTGCACTTCACACAATGTTAACCAAAACGGTGGCCAACTACAGGATAATTGCTTAAATGTAAATTACGTTCTATAGGTAATTAAAAGGTCATCATCAGGAAAAGACGTTTAAGAGACTACTGTGTTGTAAATGATGTATTTTCAACTGATCACCAGTAAAGGATGGGGCAGCAGCCTCATACTATTCTGCACAGTCAGGGACTCCCGCATCACAAATGGAAGCGGCCGGCGCCATTTGTGAAAAAGGGAAACTGGCACGGTACTCATTTGTTGACACATGGTCAATTTATGTGCCTCTCAAAATTCTGTATTGGTGCGCTGAATTAGTCCTTCATGACCACTGCTTTTTCATATACATTCCTTATGTGACAGCACCTGGGGTCTCAGATGCAATCTGGGTACCGAGTTGTTAAGAATAGGCTCATTATGGAGCTTTTCTACATGGCTGAACTGTTTACCTTTAACTTAATAAATGTTAATGACTGAACACACTTTTCTCTTACGTTTCCCTTTCCAGCTACTACAAGGCAGCTTTGTTATGTATGTTCTTAAGCCTTCCTCCATGGTATATTTCAAAACAAATTCTGTGTACGTTTAGCAGGCTCTCGAACACTCCCTTAGACGGGGGTGTAATGAGCCAGGAGACATTACATGTAGAAGAAATGTTGATTTTTTCCAAGAAGTAATTCACCCACAGTCAGGAACGCCTTGACAGCCAGGAGTTCGTTCAGCAACTGAAGTCCCTGAACGAACCTTGAGTACATTCCTCAATAGTATCTACCAACGCCACACAGTCCACGTTATCCTCAATTAAATCCTCATCATCATCATCATCTTTTTCCATTGCCATTCTAGACAAACAATCTGCCCGAAATTTTTTCCCTCCCGGGATGAGTCTCAAGTCAAAATTGTATTCCTGAAGTTTAGACACCAATCTAGTAAATCTCGGAGACAAATTGTTATTTCCAGACACCTTACTGAAAATAAAAGAAAGAGGTTTTTGATTATGAATCTGCGACCCCAAATATACATCTTAAATTTCTGAGCAGCCCAAACGCAGGCCAACGCCTCTCGTTCTATAGTACTATAGTGCTTTTCAATTGTTTCGGTGACCTAGAAGCAAAAGCAACTGTTTGCTCCTTACCATTAACTTCTTGACTCAAAATTGCTCCTAACCCATTCATACTCGCATCCACTGAAATGGTAGACATGCAGTCATCACGGAAAGCATGGAGAGCTTGGGCTGAAACAATCAACTCTTTCACTTTAGCAAAAGTTACATCCAGTTCATCACACCATATAAAATGTTGACCTTTCTTAAGGAACACACAAAGAACTTCAACAATTTGTGATTAGTTGACCACAAATCTAGCTAATACTCAGTCAGACATAAGAACGAGCGTAGAGAGTCCTTATCAATGGGAGCTTTTGCATCTTTTAAAGCCGTGACAACCGAAAATTTTGGTCTAATGCCAGAACCTGATATTGTGTGACCTAGGTATTCCAGCTCATTCACCCCAAACTTACATTTGGCCTCTCTTACAGTCATACCACGTTCACCTAGTAAAGAAAGCACTTTCTTCAGTAGGATATTGTGTTCGTCTAGACCAGGGGTCTCCAACCTTTTCTGTAGTGAGAGCTACTTCTGATCAGTGAAAATCGACGTGAGCTACTAAAGGCCGAGTAACTCGCGAATTGTTCCTCGAGTCCCCCTACGCATAGCTTCATTGACTAAAGGGCCACTACAGAGAAAGAACTACCTATTTAATATGTGCAATGCACAACATGAAACCAGAAAAACTATTCCATCTTCTCACTTCAACAGATTGTGTGATCCTGGCCTCTGCAGTCACCAACTAAGCACACTACAATCATAAAATTATAGGGACTTGCAGAGCTGTGTAAAGCTACTAGCATGTTGAAAGCCATAACCTGAATGTCTGTCTCTCATACCTGGTCATCCACTATACTGCTCCGTCCCATAACACAGTAAAGGCACCTTGGTGGTCATCACGTATGACACGGAAACGCTGCCACACAGGATCACAAGACAATGACAACACCATACCAGCCACACACCCTACATGGCATAGCTTACTGGCCATGTATGCAAGTACCTCAGTGCCGCACAAAGGGGTAATAAGCTCTAAATATAAATGCTGCGATACAACTATTTTATTACATTGTGCCTTCTTTTTATTTATTATCACACATAACGGTAACTTGAAATGCTTGAGGTCAGGGTGTGCACTGTGCACAAATCTCACCCAAGAGGATATAAAGCTGTTACACGTGACTTGCATCTTAGTACATTAATATAGCATTGTCATAACACAAGGGAAGGTGGCAGTCCATGACTGTTTCATGTTTAAAAACTCGTTGAAATGCTTCTCTATATTGGAGAAATAAAAGAACGTCATTTTTTAATGGATACCATTTTTGTATGACTTTTGTGTCCTCATTTGCAATGTTTTAAAACATGTGCTAGTGCAAGGAAGGGGTCATACACCTAAGCTTGATTCATGTTTCAGCTTTCCTTGTTTATTGGCCTCAGAAAAATATAGCCACTGCTCATTGAGCCTTTAAATTAAAACTTGATTTTAAATTTCTCCCAGTATTTCATTAAATTAAAGCAGCGTTTTTCAGGGATTTTTTTTAAAATAAGGTATCTCTTGTAAGTTGTCCCTAGGCACAACCCGAAGCCAGGAAGTTATTATACCTTTCTCTCTCTCTCATAATTTTATTACATTTTAATGAAACGAAATGTAAAATGATGTTCCTGGGACCGGTTTGTGGCCAGAAACAACTTCACAGCTGTCGAGTTTTCAGGTTGCTTATGTATGACATTTAAGCATAATATCCATGGAAACAAACATCACAAATTGCCACTTCTGAAACATGAAAAGCTTTGAAACAGATATAAAACTTCTCAAATGGAAGGTCACGAACCACAGTGTCTGACCTTAAAACAGAGCAGGCCTCGAAAAATTAGTTCAAATAACTTCACTTACATGCTCACCCTTTAAAGAGGAAAGCATATTTTTTTATTTAGTGTCAAAATAAAGCAGTTTGGTCATAGACAAAAACTAACCGCACAAAATGCATGATCTTATGGAAATTAGTAGAAGGCGTCACCTCTATTTTCTTTTAAATATAGGATAAATTAAGGGTGAGATGCATACTTTACTCTCTTGTTGTTTAATTTATATAGATACAGACGCCCCTCTATGCAATACTACACAGCAACCTCAGGCCAAGCATAAATCAAAAACGATTACACATGTAAGCTGCACCAAGGTATTTTAAACTACTTAAGACTTGTTATAAACTAAGCATATGACTTACTTATTTGGCTCTCCACAAAGTGCACCCAGATGATTATTTAATGTAGAGTAGACTTACCATAACTTGGTCTTACTGCTGGTGGCTGCGGTGCTAATCTGCTGGCATCACACGTACAACAGGGGCAGAAGTGCTCTCTCTGAAGGGGACATGCTCCTGCAGGTGGAGTGGCATCATGTCAAGGACACTGCTGGCTGCAGGCATCACTCGTTGCTCTGTGGCCTCAGTCAATGCTGGTGCTCTGCTGCTGGCGTCATGCTAGCCAAAAATGCAGACTTCTCTCTTGACTGAGCGTGGGGCTCAGCAGAGTGCACGGACTGCATGCTGCCTGCAATGCTGTTCTACTGTGGCTGCAGAGGAGTCTTTTCAATGGCAGCAGCAATCTTTTTAAAGACAGCTCAGCGCTGCTGGGAACAGCGTGATTAGACAACAGGCGTGTGCCCCAGCCTCTCCAACATGCAGGCCTGTCAGGAGAGGGCCCTCTCTATACAATCTGGGGCGACAGTGTGCCCTATGCACCCTCCAACCCCCGCAGGAAGTCTCAGGTCAGTGCTCCTCCTGTTTTCACTGGGCGGCAATCATTGTCTGCTAGTGCTTGGGGTGGAGTGGCCCCAGAAATAAAACACACATTTTCCGATGCATAGTACATCCGGCACTAAAGAGCATGGCCTACTCTGCCTACTACATAGTTAAAAGGTGCTACCTGAGCCTAGCAGCGGCTGGCACCAGGAATGGCAAATTTAAGCTATTATCGACATTGTCCAGTCACCCTGCATGGTCATGAGGTTAGGGCAGGCGCGCCTTACCAGAAATTAAAGGCAAAACACGTCCCTCTGATTTATGAGGGCATTGCTCGGTGATGCTCATGCTGTGACATGCCACGTGGTATTAACCACATGGCTGCTGGGCGTTTCCCCCCCCCTGTGCTGGAAAATGCCATTTTAGTGGCACCATGACGAGCTCAGCTCGTCATCAGCACACGACACCCGTGGGTGATGACGAGCTCAGCTCGTCATCAGCATCGAAAGGGTTAAGGAGGCCGCAGCAGGGCTGAGTGAGTCTCCAGTGGGACACCCCCGCGCCGCACGGCCACCAGCTGCTGCGTGTGTTCCCCTCTGCCTGCCTTCTGCCTCGCCGCCGGCCTCGCTGACGCCGTGGTCGCTCCCCTCTGGTTTCCCAGTTGTTTTGCCCTAAATTTGTGCTTGTCTGTTTCTGCCGTCTGCTCGCGTATTTTGCTGTTTTTCCTTGTTTTGCCCGTAATTTGTGCTTGTCTGTTTCTGCCGTCTGCTCGCGTATTTTGCTGTTTTTCCTCATTTTGCCCTAAATTTGTGCTTGTCTGTTTCTGCCGTCTGCTCGCGTATTTTGCTGTTTTTATTTGTTTTGCCCTAAATTTGTGCTTGTCTGTTTCTGCCGTCTGCTCGCGTATTTTGCCGTTTTTATTTGTTTTGCCCTAAATTTGTGCCTGTTAATTTCTTTGTATCCCCTGTGCCGTGTCCAGTTTCCTTCCTGATTGGCCGCCTACCTCGCCGCCCTCCGCTCTCGCTTCCCGCCACCGACATTGGCCCCGCCCCTTTTTCTCTTCTGTTCCCTCCCCGCTCCCGCCTCCCAGCTGCTCCGCCCACCCGCGCACTTCGCCTTAAATGGCGACCGTGCGGACGCGCAGCGGTCACGCGCAGCGGGCGCGCCGATTGTGCGCCGAAGGCGCGCCAAAGGTAAGCCCGTCTACGCCCGTCCGCGACCGGATCGCGACCAGCGCCAGGACCCCTGGCCCCCGAAGACCCCGACCGACCCGCCTGACGTACTCCGCCGCCACCCTCACCGCTCTCAACACCGGCCGACTCCCAGAATGCCATCAAGCCTCTCCACGACGTACCCACGGACCCTTCAGCTGCCACGCCTGCAAGTTCACCTGCATCCGGACCTGCCTCGCACCAGCACCCACCAAGCCGAACACCAGCAGTACCCACCTCAAGTGCATCCTGCTCAACACCCGCTCCATCCACAGACATGCCATCGAACTCTGGAACCTCCTCGACACCACAGCTCCAGACGTTGCCTTCCTCACGGAGACCTGGATGAACGCCTCTTCAGCTCCCGACATCGCCATCGCCATCCCAGAGGGCTACAAGATCGTCCGGAGGGACCGAAACGCCAACCAGATGGGAGGAGGCATCGCCATCATCCACAGGAGCACCATCCGTCTCACGACCAGCACCGACAACTCCCTGACCACCGCCGAACACCTGCATTTCCAGATCCACACCAACCCGAACACCACCCTCAGAGGCACCCTGATCTACCGACCCCCTGGACCACGCACACAATTCAGCGAGGACATCGCCGACTTCGTCAGCCCACATGCCCTCCCCTCCGCTGACTACATCCTCCTGGGAGACCTCAACTTCCATCTGGAGAACAACAACGACCGCAACACCAGCACCCTGCTCGACAACCTCACCAACCTGGGACTCAAGCAACTGGTGTCCACCCCCACCCACCTCGCCGGACACACACTCGACGCTGTCTTCTCATCCAGCAAGGACATCAACTTCAGCCACACCACAGAGCTTCAATGGACGGACCACAGCTGCGTCCACTTCACCTTCAAGAAAACAACGACCCACCACCACCAGCAACAGACCGCCCGCAGAAGCTGGAACAAGAT
Organism: Lissotriton vulgaris; assembly: GCF_964263255.1. NCBI lineage: Eukaryota > Metazoa > Chordata > Amphibia > Caudata > Salamandridae > Lissotriton > Lissotriton vulgaris. The sequence continues at coordinate 603,138,931 of NC_141695.1, read as the reverse complement.
CACAGCAGACCAGCTCGCCACCTCCCTGAGCCAGCACCCTCCTGCCAGCTCAGCGAACCCCAGCCAGGCCGCCGACAACCTCACGAAGTGGATCAGCAACTGCGCGGACGAACTCGCCCCACTGAGGACCCCGCCCAGCAGACCCGGCAGCAAGAAAGCCCCATGGTTCACCGACGAACTCAAGAGCTCCAAGAAGAACTGCCGAGCCCTCGAGAAAGTCTGGAGAAGGGAACCGACACCGGACAACAGGACCTCCTTCAAACTTGCCACCCGGAAACACCACCAGCTGATCCGCGCCGCCAAGAAAACAGCATTCAAGGACCGGTTGGACAACAACGCACACAACTGCAAGGAACTCTTCAACATCGTCAAAGAGCTTTCCAACCCCAGCGCAGGAAACAACGACATCACCCCATCGCAAGACCTCTGCAACTCCCTGGCTTCATACTTCCACAACAAGATCGCGGACATACACAACAGCTTCAACAACCAACCAACGCACACCATGACCGAACAACCACCCCCCACCACCACCCTCCACGCCTGGACCCCGATCAGCACCGAAGACACCATCCGCACGATGAACTCCATCCACTCCGGATCACCGACCGACCCCTGCCCTCACCACGTCTTCAACAAAGCCGACGCTGTCATCGCACCCCACCTGCGAGACATCATCAACACATCCCTCGACACCACCATCTTCCCCGAGAGCTGGAAACACGCCGAACTCAGCGCCCTACTCAAGAAACCAACAGCGGACCCCACCGACCTCAAGAACTACCGCCCCATCTCGCTCCTCCCGTTTCCAGCCAAAGTCATCGAGAAGACCGTCAACAAGCAGATGGCCGCTTTCCTCGAGACGAACGGATCCCTCGACCCCTCACAGTCCGGCTTCCGAGCCAACCACAGCACCGAGACCGCCCTCATCGCCGCCACCGACGACATCCGAGCCCTGATGGACAATGGAGAAACAGCGGCCCTCATCCTCCTAGACCTCTCCGCGGCATTCGACACGGTCTGCCACCGCACCCTAGTGCAGCGCCTCAGCAACGTCGGAATCCAGGACAAGGCGCTGGAGTGGATCACCTCCTTCCTCGACGGGAGAACACAGAGAGTCCGCCTACCACCGTACAAGTCAGAGGCCACCGAAGTCATCTGCGGCGTCCCCCAAGGATCATCTCTGAGCCCCACCCTCTTCAACGTCTACATGAGCCCCCTCGCGGCCATCGTACGCAAACACAACCTCAGCATAATCTCCTACGCCGACGACACCCAGCTGATCCTCTCCCTGACCAACGACCCCGCCGCCGCCAGAGCCAACCTGCACGAAGGGATGAAAGAGGTAGCCGAGTGGATGACGACCAGCCGCCTGAAACTGAACTCGGACAAGACGGAGGTCCTCATCCTGGGCCCCTCTCCCTCCGCCTGGGACGACTCCTGGTGGCCTCCCGCCCTGGGCACCGCACCCAAACCGACAGACCATGCACGCAACCTGGGCTTCATCCTGGACTCCTCCCTCTCCATGACCAGGCAAGTCAACAACGTCTCCTCGGCATGCTTCAACATCCTACGCATGCTACGGAAGATCTTCTGGTGGATCCCCACCGAGACCAGGAAGACCGTCACCCAGGCCCTCGTCACCAGCCGACTGGACTACGGCAACGCCCTCTACGCCGGGACCACCGCCAAGCTCCAGAAGAGACTCCAGCGGATCCAGAACGCCTCAGCCAGACTCATCCTCGACATCCCACGAACCAGCCACATCTCCGGACATCTGCGAGACCTTCACTGGCTCCCCGTCAACAAAAGAATCACCTTCCGCCTCCTCACCCACGCACACAAAGCCCTACACGACCAAGGCCCGAGCTACCTCAACAGCCGAGTCAACTTCTACGCTCCCAAACGCCACCTCCGATCAGCCAACCACGCCCTCGCCGCCGTCCCCCGCATCCGAAGAGCGACTACAGGAGGAAGGTCCTTCTCCCACCTGGCCGCCAAGACCTGGAACTCCCTCCCGACCGACCTGCGCCTGACCCAAGACCACCTCTCCTTCAGGAAGAAGCTGAAGACCTGGCTGTTCGAGCAGTAGCGGCTCCCCCCCCCCCAGCGCCTTGAGACCCCACGGGTATGTAGCGCGCTTTATAAGTGTCACTGATTGATTGATTGATTGATTTGATTGCTGGAATCACGCAGCCAGCCCCAATGCCACAGTGATGTACAAATTGTGCATTAAGTTCCAGTAGAGCTGTAAAATAACCCTGCTTCTGCCAGGTCGAAATCACCCACTTCTCCCCACCCCTGCTAACTTATTAGCCAATAGCAGCAGTGTGGTACCGGAAGAAACACCGACAAGAACAGACAAGAGGCCAAAAAGACCTAAAAAAGACATCATGACAGTGATAGGGTACTAAAGTGGGCATCGGACCGCAAGCTACTGGTAGGCTGATGGCGAGCTACCGGTAGCTCGCGATCGACCTGTTGGAGACCCCTGGTTTAGACTCTTTGCAAAAATAAGGATATCGTCCAAATACGCTTGCACCCCTTTTAGATCTTTGAACATGGTATCCCATAAGCCTTTCTAAGACGCTGGCCGCCGATGCCAACCCGAAAGGGAGCAATAAAAACTTAAAAGCCCAAACGGAGTGACACCGGTTGTCAACTCTTGAGATTCTTTGGACAAAGGGACCAGGTGATAGGCAGATTTCATATCTATCAAAGAAAACCAGTTTGCCCCACCCAAATTCGCTAGCAACTCTTGTATCTTGGGCAGTGGATGACAGTCAACCTTAATGTTTTTATTCAGACCCCTAAGATGTGCACACAACCTAATTTCATTATTTTTTTTACAAGCGACCACAATGGGGGCAACCCATTGTGATGATTCTGTAGGTTGAATAATCCCTTGTGAACACAAGTCATCCAGCATTTTCTTCAGTTCTCCCTTCACACTCAATGGTACAGATTGCACTTTGTGTGAAACCCGAGAAGCATCTGGTAACAGCTTAATCTTATGTTCTACGCCTTTTACTAGACCAACTTTATCACTAAAAATATTTCTAAATTCCTTTAAAAGATCCGCACAATACATTTTTGCATCTTCAATACAGCAAACAGGCAACTCTCTAGCTCTTATGGGATTGTCATCCCCCGGTACCAAATATAGACCCATTCTAGCCAGATCGTTCCAACCCACAATGTTTTTCCCTTTGATTGCTACATATATTTTGGTACAAATGGACCCTTCTAACATCTGTTCATTACCCCTGAAAAATCCCAGCAGGTTGATGTCTTTCTCCCCAAATGCTTTTGGATTGATATCAGTTTCCAACAGAACAGTTTCTTTTCCCCATTTTTCATAGAAGGTAAAATCACGAAGAATGGTGATACCCGAACCCGAGTCAGCCATAATTTGCAATTGAACTCCATTGATAGTCGATGAACATAAAGGGCCTTTTATCTGTTCATTACCTGTATCCAGAGTTGACAACAAATTGTCCATAGATTCGGAGCAATCTTCCAATTCTACGTTGCTTACCTTTATCGTTTTTTTCTGAAACCTGCAAACTTTTTGAAAATTTCCAATCTTTTTACACACGGAACAACACTTATTCAAAGCTGGACACCCTTTAAAATTACCAATATGAAATTTCGAACCACATCTATAACAGAAGTTTTGACCTTTTTGTTGAGCAGGCTTTGCCACTTTATCTTTAGAACTCACAGCATACAAGCCCCCTTCATCATACTCATCTGCAACCAAGTTTACCTTCGGAGTTATTCCTGACATCATGGCCTGGATTGAAATTACAGACCTCTCAATGCTTAAGGCTAAATCTATAACCTCTGACAGAGTAGGGTTTTTACAACTAAGTATCCGTTCCTTAATCTTTGGTGAAGCGCAATTAAACACGAGTTGTTCTCTAATATAATTATCCAAGAGTGGACCAAAATCACATGAAATCGCCAACACTCTCAAGGCTGCAACATATTCCTCCACCTTCTCATCCTCATTTTGTTTACGCTTACAAAAATTATGCCTTTCTAACATAATATTAGGGGATTAGTCAAATTGTTTTTTTAATCTAGCTATGGCCTCAGAATAAACATTCCATTGTCTGTCCCCTGATTGACCAGAAGGAGGAGTAATTGGTGTTAAACTGTTAAAAATGTGTTGTGCTGCTAACCCTAAACTGCCAATTAATAAAGCAAACTTACGAGGAGGAGAACATTCTGTGGCATCAATAGCTACAAGGTGGTTTTGAAACAACCCAAACCACTCGGACCATAACATAACAGGTTTACCCGGTGTGTCCAAAAATGGTGGTGGTTGAGTGATGTCTTTTACTGAAGACATGTTCTGCTGAAAGACAACCTAAAAAATCTTAATACAGAACCCTGAAAACCAACACCCTGAATACTGTGCCCCTAGAGGGCGTTTTACTGTAGCAGTTGACTTGCGTGAAAGAAAACTAAGTTCCACTGAAAATGTGATCTCAATAATATGCCGGTAACCAGAGGAATTAATTTAGTTGCTGTTGAACGTTTTCACTACGTATTCCCACGTTGACAGACAAAATCAGTTAGTGCACATTAAATGTTCCAAATTAAGTAATCCCTTGAACATAGAGAATAAGTCTTACTGAAATCGTAAGAAACTGCCATTGTTGCTAAAAGCGGAAAGGGATGGCCATTGGTCCATCTTCAACCGCAATACATGAGATGCTCCGATAATGAAATGATAGAACTTCACAAAAAAAAACAAAATGGCGGCACGTTACTTACTCACCAACGGGTGGCTCTCGGCACGTTTGAGCATTGTAGAGTGCTGCTCAAGTGCGGAATGTCACTGACAAGCGCCGAACAACACTGACTAGCTCAGGTTCCGGAATGCTCGAGCTAAATCAGAAGAGCGTACTTCGGAACTTCGGTAAGCGTTCCCGGCTTTGTATTCTTTCAAAAGAGGTTGCGCTCCAAAGACAAACGTTATCATCAATAGACTTAAGAAAGACTCATGTGATCGCCAACAAACAAATCCGACCACTGTTTGTCCTCCGTTGTAGAGTGAACCCCTGATTCACGCAGGCAAATCATTCTATCAAGAGGCAAAGTTCACTTACTCCGAGTCTCTATTTAAAATGATATGACTGCATCCATCACCTCACTTGATCCAATCCTACCGTAACTCGACGAATCTCAGACAATTCAATGCTTTGAGATGTAGTCCATACTGACGTAGAGGATACTGTGGAGTCAATCTTCAAATTCACTTAGTTTTCTATTTTCTTTAGAGAAGAAAAAAAATGCTCGATCCCAGACGAATAATAAAATTCTTGCGTGGGTCGGTGGGTGAATTAAAATAATCCTTAATCGTCGCCAATATGTAATGAGCCAGGAGACATTACATGTAGAAGAAATGTTGATTTATTCCAAGAAGTAATTCACCCACAGTCAGGAGCGCCTTGACAGCCCGGATTCCATTTAGCAACTGAAGTCCCTGAACGAACCTCGAGTACAACAACACTCCCGATCAATTCAAAGCAATACACAACATTACATGAATAATATTCTACAAGCTCAACATTCTACAAAGCATTACATCACCACTACAGTGGGCGAGCGGGGATGGGCTTGCCATCATTCCACTGTCATGTTAGCAGGCTGGTGGGTTGCAGGCCCTGTCACTGCTCTCGGGGCAGGACGGACCGGCTGCCATGACCTGAGCGAGGCTGATTAGAACTTTTTGGCAAGGGCTATTTTTGGTTTCCAGTCGGGCCCTGGGAGTGACACCCTACCAAATAGGCTGTGAAGGATAAGAAAGACATTTGCAGAGATAGGCACTCCCTGCACTGCCACAGGCTGCCACCCCAGAAGCGGACTGCACTTGCATTAAAGTAAAAATACACACAAACACATAAACAAGCATTGAAAATGCATTAGGTCTCGCCCTGGTTTAAGTTAAAGTAGTCCTCTTTGTAAATAGGCGGCTTTTTAGCTTCGCTTTTATTAGTGATTTTCAAACTTTCATGTACATAACATGCAAATGTATGCATATATGTATATGTATATGTATGCATGCATATATTTGTATTTATGAGAGGTAGAGGTAGAGAGCAGAGAGTAGTCGAGAGAGGTAGAAAGTGAGTAGTATAGAGTAAGCAGTAGAGAGTAAGTAGAGTGAATAGTAGTGAGTAGTAGAGTGAGAATAGTAGAGAGTAGTAGAGTGGTTAGTGGAGAGTGAGTAGTAGAGAGTGAATAGTAGAGAGTGAGTAGTAGAGAGAGTAGTAGAGAGAGAGTAGTAGAGAGAGAGTAGTAGAGAGAGTAGTAGAGAATAATAGAGTGAGTAGCAGAGTGAGTAGCAGAGAGTGAGTAGTAGAGAGTGAGTAATATAGAGTGAGTAATAGTAGTAGAGAGTGAGTAGTAGAAAGTAGTAGGCAGTAAATAGGGAGTAGAGGGTAGTAGAGTGAGTAGCAGAGAGTAAGTAGTAGAGAGTGAGTAGCATATAGTAATAGAGAGTGAGTAGCAGAGTGAGTAGTAGAGAGTAGTAGAGAGTGAGTAGAGTGAGTAGTAGAGAGTGAGTAATGGAGAGTAGTAGAGAGTAAGTAGTAGAGCGAAGTAGAGAGTAAGTAGAGTAGAGGGTAGTAGAGAGTGAGTAGCAGATAGTAAGTAGCAGAGAGTACGTAGTAGACAGTAAGTAGTAGATTGTAATAGAGTGAGGAGTAGAGAGTAATAGAAAGTGAGTAGTAGAGTAGTAGAGAGTGAGTAGCAGAGAGTGAGTAATAGAGTAGTAGAGAGTAGTAGAGTGAGTACTAGAGAGTACCAGAGAGTATTTGAGGAGAGTAGTAAATAGTGAGCAGTAGAGAGTGAGTAGTAGAGAGTGACTAATAGAGAGTGAGTAGTAGAGAGTGAGTAGTAGAGTAGCAGTGAGTAGCAGAGTGAGTAGTAGAGAGCGAGTAGTAGAGAGTAGCAGTGAGTAGCAGAGAGTGAGTAGTAGAGTGAGTAGTAGAGAGCGAGTAGTAGATTGTAGTAAAGTGAGTAGTAGAGAGTAGTAGAGAGTGATTAGAGAGTGAGTAGCAGAGAGTGAGTAGTAGAGAGTGAGTAGTAGAGAGTAGTAGATGGTGGGTAGCAGAGAGCGAGTAGTAGAGAGTAGTAGAGTGGGTAGTAGAGTGATTAGTAGAGAGCAGTAAAGAGTGAGTAGTAGAGGAGAGTATTAGAGAGTGAGTAGTAGAGAGTAGTATAAAGTGAGTAACAGAGAGTGGTAGAGAGTGAGTAGTAGAGGAGAGTAGTAGAGAGTGAGTAGTAATGAGTAGTAGAGAGCAGTAGAGAGTGAGTAGCAGAGTGAGTAGTAGAGAGTAGTAGAGAGTAGCAGAGTGAGTAGTAGAGAGTGAGTAGTAGAGAGTGAGTAGTAGAGAGTGAGTAGTAGAGAGTGAGTAGTAGAGAATGAGTAGGAGAGAGTGAGTAGGAGAGAGTGTTATACATGGCTGGAGACTGGCTATGAGTGCATGGAGAGGAGAAAGGGCTGGCGAAGAGTGCAAGAGAGCATGCGGTAAGAAACAGTTTCCATCACAAGAGTGTTATACAAGGCTGGATGCGAGTGCACAGAGAGGAGAAAGGGCTGGCGTACAGTACAAGAGATACTACAGTAGGAAACAGTTTATAACATGAGTGTTATGCAAAGCTGGGACTGGGTCTAGAGCGGCTGGCTGTTTAAAATGTTCTTTTTCACTGTATGTATCGCCCCACATTACTATAAACATACCTTGGCATCTTTGGCTTCGTAGCTCACTGTATGATTGCAGGGAAGGAAGGGCACCCAGGCACTCCTGTCACTGTCCCTGGGGGGACTACAACGCCCCTCAAGCATTTCATTGCCACTGCACGGAGTAATTAACAAAATCCTCTGGTTTGCACCTTATTTTACCTTACTGTACCTGTAGTAAAGACACTTTAATAACTGACATCCCGAGGCATTGTACCTACTAGGAGGGCCATGTCCTAGGGCACAACCCCCTCTGCCCCCCTCACCTTGCACCCGTGCACGCCCCCCACTGCCCAGCTCACCGGCCGCCAGCTGCATCCAGGCGCACACCTTGTAGACAGTGGCCGAGTTACAGAAGAAGAAGAGGCCGAAGCAGAGCATGGAGCCGACGATCAGGAACATGGAGATGCCCACGAAGAACATGGCGGTCTTGAAGGTCCCGGAGGGGATGCTGGCGAAGTCCAGAGCGCTGCCCTTTCAGATGAGCTTGAAGGTGAGCGCATTGCTGATGCAGTAGCTGAAGAGGCCAAAGTAGCAGCCTGGGGGTGTTGATGCTGTCCCCGATCCAGTAGGGCTGGATGAAGATCACCACCAAGATGGTGATCTACCACACTAACGTAGTTGGTGTGGTAGATCTTGGCAGCCTCCTGGGCAGGCAGCATCTTCGCCATAGCGCCCGTGTTCACTGGCTCACTTCAGCAGGACGCTGGGGCTGTACCTCATTCACTGTCACCTAGATAGAGACGCTGTTTAGGTACATCGGGAGCTCTACCTCGCCCTATCGATCCTAAAAACCCACTGTTCGGATTTAAGTTTCAAGTCAGAGGCGTGCATTCCGCCGGGGGTTTTGTCGCCATGGAGCTAGGCCTTCAGGCTCCAGGCCAGGGCAGAGGCGGGCGGGATCGTATTCTGTAACCGAAGGCTCGATGAAATATTCATGCCTCAGAGGTGTCCGAACCAGGCCTCCCCCAGGGCTGCTGCCCGCCAGCACCAGAGCCCCAAAGAGCACAGCCGACCCAGAAGGGCATTGAGGGCCAGCGCTGTAATACTAATTGGTTTAAAGAGAATTAACTGAACTATGGGATGGGCCGGGCAGATAATCATAATACAGTGGCGCTGTGTGTGACAAGAACGCGTTGGGTCTAACAAAATAGCACTGGCAGTGCCAAGAGTTTTGGTTTTTGTACGCTGGAAAGATGTATGTAAGCTTTAATAATACAGAGACCAATCATGCCTGTTATATCTTGCCAGCCTGAGATAGGAAATTGAAGTCCTTCTATTGTTTTCACAATTCGCTGATCGTACACTCACGAGCGCCATGACGTAGACTTTTCTCTTTTTAGGTCTGCTTTCCTTCAGAAGTAAAAGGTTTGTTATCTTTATGGGGCCATGTGTTTGGCCCCATAAAGAGAATAAACCTTTTACGCCAGAAGGAAGGCAGACGAGGCCGTCGAAGTGGGACGTCTCAAAAAGAGAAAAGTGTACATCATGAAAAGCTCTTTCCCAATGGCTGGCCGCCGTTTAGCATAAACGGTGACGCCAGTCAATGGGAAAGAGGGGCGGGGCTTAAAGCCCGATACTCAAAGCTCCTTAAAGTCATAAAATCTCACCAGCGAAACTGCGCATGCGGAGCCTATGCAGGCGAGACCTAAAAACGACCTTCAAGAGGAAAACTAGCGGAGGTAGAAAGGAAAAATGTGAACCAGCATCAAACAGGGTTCACCTTCACAGGGAAGGTGCAGAAAATCAAAGGAAGGGAACATAAATAGAGGGAAATGACAGCGCCTGAAACATATGTGAAGTGCCCCTACAACAGAGGATTCTAATGAAAGACGTTTTGAGATGACTCCAAGTAAAAAACATCCAAATACATTAATGACTCTTTTTGCATGGTGCCATTTCGCCCCCCTCCCCAGTACAAGAGCATAAACCTCCTCTAGAACAAGCTCGGTAGTCACCTGTTGCACGTACTCGTACAGCTCATCTGCATCAGATACATGCTCAGCTTCTGGCTTTCCCAGCCGGTGGAGGATAGTGTAAAGGACTTCCTCATACAAGAGACTAGACTGCAGACGGTGAGAGAAAGAAGAGGTGAATCAGCATACACTGAGGGATGTTTGAGAATATACAAGCATAAGCTGGAGACAAAGTCGTAGGCACTTACAAACGCAGAATTTGGCTGTATTTTGGGATTTTTTAAATGCATTGCGCAACACACCATGAGACTTTTCTTTAATAGTCCGCAATGCACCGCCTCAGTAGAGAATTGTCCTAAAAATCCCCTGGATTTACGAGAGCATCTCAGTAAAGGACTCCCCCTATAATCCCTTGGAGTCTTACATGCCTCTGTTCGAAACAGTATTCCCCGAAAGAATCCTTTAGAGTACCATATGAACTACCTCAGAAAAGAACACTCCTACAGGAACCCCAGAACTCTCATCTGTACAACATCAGATAGGAAATCCCCCATACAATCCTCTGGAGTCTCACATTTATCATCTCTCCTTGAATTCCCAATTGCACAACCTCAGAAAATAACATCCTTACAGGCTCACATTAAGTTCCACATACGCAATCTCAGAAAAGAGCTCCCCTGCAGAATACCAACAGCACCACATGCATGACCTAGACCTGAACCCCCACACAGACTATGTTGCAATCCCGTATTCAGAGTTCTTCTATAGGCAGAAGAGAACTCCTCCAAAGAATCCGGGAGACTACCACATGCACTTCCCTGAACATAAATCCTCCCAAGGTCTACCCAGGAGACATACATGTGTACATTCAGAAGAACCCCCCTCACCCCCATAAAATCTACAGGAATACCACATGCACAATCTCAGAAGAGAACTCACAAATAGAGGACCCTGGACTCCCATATACCCATCCTCAGAAGAGAACTCCTTCACAGAACCTCCTGGCCTACCACATGCCAATTCCTACAGCATAACTCCCAGAGTTCCCAATAGTTCCATATGCATAACTTCCAAATAAAATATCCCATTAGAATTAACTGGACAATGACATGCACATCAGAATTGAATTCCCCAGAAAATACCCTGAACTTCCACATGTCCATCATCAGAAAAGAATATCCCCTTAGATACCACAGACTAACACACAACCTTACAAATGCAACTCATTGTCAGAAGAAAACTCCCCCACAGAATACCCTAGGGTTCTAAGTGGTCTAAGTTGGAAGAGAAGTCTCATACTTAATCCCAGGAAGTTCCACATGTACAAAATCAGAAATGAGAATGCTATAGAAACCCCTGGACTATAATAAGTGAGCTCACCCACATAATTTTCTGGATTCTCTCATGCATGATCTCAAAGAACTCCAAATAAAAAACAAAATCACATGGGGTCCAATTTGCAAAACCTTAGAAGAGAACTCCCAATCCTCACCTCCATGGAGTTTCCCAAATATCTTGAATACATAATCTCATAACTCCTACAAACAATCTTCTAAGTGTCATCTGTATAACATTTCAGAAGACAGTCCTGACCACTGAGTATCCCAAATGGCCTCCAAGCAAAATTTTACAATTGGCCCACACATCGATTCTCCCAAGAGTCCTTATAACAAAACCTCAGAAAAGCCCCTATCCCTATGTAGTCTATTGCGATTCCTCTATGTATAATCTCAGGAAAGATTCTTATTGAATCTCCTAACTGCCCTTTCTCGAGTTCGACATGACTCACAAGTCATCTAATAACAATGACACTTAACATTCAAGCATACATCAATTCAACAGCAAAGGAGACACTTTTTCAATTTAGAACCCCTGTGAAATCAAATCTCTTATCCAGAATCAATAGTTCAAGCAAATAAGTCAATCTCTTTTACAGCAAAAACTGGACTGTGGAAAAAATCTACTCCTAAAATTCCCCAAATGTACCTAACTTCTATCAAAGCAGACACCCAAGCAGCTGCTAAGCTTGCCACAGGTACTAAAAGTTAAATCACATATTCTGTACTACGAAGGGAGTTGCCATGAAAGTGAGAAAGATCTTTGAACTAACCCACATCAAGCATAAAGCCTTATTTTTGGAACCCTCCACCCTCCCAACCATCTTGCCAAGGAATAATCAGCCCCAATGGTCAAATTTCTCCTTGCCCCATCATGAGAAAGATGGCAAACTTTTTAAACAATGCTGGAAATGTACCCAATATGTGGAACGCCTCCCACAAGGTATTAGGTCAATTACACCACAAAATAATTCATTCTGCGTGTTAAACACACAGAATATCAGGAGTCATTCATATACTCTTCAAAGCACTTTGTTTTCCACAGAAGCTTAAAAAAAACTTCAATTCAAATACTTTAAGAGAACTCTTTGGAATCATCTAGAGTCTTCCAGACTTTAAAAGAGCACCCCGAGGAATTACACAAGGGTCCCACCGTGTAGTTTCCAACCCAGACCATTAGAGTTGCTCCACTCAGAGACATTTGGAACAGCCTAACAAATCATGTGTAGGAGATGGACTGAACTGTGCTCATGAAGTCTCACCTGAGTTGAAGATGGCAACTCGGGCTCCGGAACGGGGTCTTTGGCATTCTTTTCTTGGGCTATACGCACAGTGGGCCCCCGTCTGTATTGAGCCTGTATGGGGAAAATGACAGGATTATTTGTTATACTATCTGGTACCAATACCCTTCCCTTCCCACTCGATAGTCTTATGAAATAACTCTACAGTGCATTGAATTAATTGTTACAAGGTGTGCTCCTCCCACACATTACAGTCCTAACATTCGTATCTCAGCATGGGACATGCCCTGTGTGGTTCTTCTGCAAAACACGGGCATTGAAAGGTAGTATGCACCTTACTCAGAGAGAAATTGGAACAAACATTGTCAACGTAGTTATGGGAAGTGTGAAAGGCCACTACCTTCTTTTTCATGAACAGGGACAAGTGAGTGCAGCTGACAGAGACTTGAGAGGAGGACAACCATGAAACAACTCTATTATTTCTGATTCTTTTTAATGCTTAGCGTCAGAAACTAAGCCAATGAAATGGGCAAGTACACTCTTCCAAAATGTGGGTGTGCCCAGCTCTAACCCCGTCGTCAGATTACTGATTGAGTCACAAGATGCAAAGATGCACAGGTAACACCAACAGTAACAGACATCATGATTTCACTGAACTTCACACTTTCGTGGTGACAATTCTCAGGCCATCCTCACAACTCCCTCTATAGACCAACTCCTTCAAGATGCCTTTTAGATAATTTAGTTCTCATTTTTATAAAGTTCAGTTTAACTAAGTAGGTGTCAGTGCACCGTACAACAGAATAAGGGAGCTGATGGTTAAACCCCTTACATAAGTAACCAATGAAGGAATGGGGTGGAAAAAGAGAATGATAACATTTTAAACTAATCACGAAATGGAGCACAGAGGAAGAGAACTGTGCATAAAGAATGCAGCAGGTTGAGATTGAAGGAGATTGAGAGGGGGAAAAGGAAGGAGGCAGATTGTTTAGTAAATTAGGAACAGTGGAAAACTATAAGAAATATGGTTCTGGACAAATGAATAAGGAGCAACTTGAGGTCTCAAGTAGAAAGGTGCAAAGGGTATGCTTGAAAAGGCTGAATAAGAGCAAAGTGGGATACGAGGACAGGGAGAGATGAAATGCCGAGAGGATGAGAGCAAGGATTTCAGGGAGGATATGGTGAGACCTAGGGGAAGACCACCGAGGCAGACAGACTAATAAGCAGGAGAGCACCGAATGGAACACTTCAAGTGAGAAATCTTAAGCAGAAAGGAGCAAAGGGTATAAGAGAAGAGAAATGGCAGAAGTTCAGCAGAAGATGAAGACAGGCAAAGATGAAGTAGTGAGCAATAGTGCAGTAGAGTCATGGGTAGATCAGAGGATTTAAAGGAGAGTGATCATCTTCCGGCTCCTATATGGCCTCACACTAGCTCGATCTTAATGAAATGAATTTTATGTTATAAAGTGACCATGTCTCCATCACTGCTCTGTCCTCTTTCTCTTAACTGTGTCTCTCCATCTTACTTGCTAGTGTTTATTCTTGCTCTCTTTTGCCTGCTCTCATTCATGACCGGGCCTCTCTAAAACCCTCATTCTCTGTCTCAGGAACCTCTCATCCTTTTGAAAGATCTCATTATCATTTCTAAATCCTGAAAGCATCTTGCCCTCTATTTCACTTTCTCACTTGACGCCCTAACCAACAATCCCAGCTTTGCATATTATCATTGTTCATTTACCTCCAGCAAGTTCTGCCATTTCAGCCTAATTGCACTTAATAGATATGCCTCAGATAAAAGGCACTAAACAGAGCATGTAAACACACACATATAAATACACCCGTACAGCATTATGATACATAACATGTGGAACTGTTCCTCTTTAACAGCAATGCAATAAACAACCATTTGACAAATTAGCGGAGAAAATCTTGACTTTATCTACCCCCCTATCTCGGACGTTCTAAAATTGTCACCATTGTATTTTGAGGAGCAGAGCTAGGAGATTGAATTCCCTTGCTTTGCATGTTTCATGTTTGAAAGTCCTTAAAAAAATTGACATAGCCTCCTACCTTGGTCCTAGTTAACCGGGAACCTGCCAAGCTGCCTTCCATCTAAAGGAAACAAAGGAAACACATTTGGAAAAATGATTTTATAAAATTCTACCGTATCTCGACACTCTGGGGCTATGATTCCATCCCGGATTCTGTTTGCAAGCTAGTTTTTAATGGCTAAAACTTTAATAGTAGCTCAATCTGCACCATGTCTTTACAATAATTTTTGGCTGAGTAATAGGGAGATTCTGGCGAATGAGACCCAGCACTACGTGCCCTAAAGTGGGACAACACAGAATACTCACAGCATGTCCATAATGAAATATACTGCCAGATTACAAACACCATAAAATATCAAACCAATATCTTTATTTTCATCAGTATATATCGTTACAGAAATATCAGCCTTTTCTGTGGTTATTTATTTAACACTTTGATATACCGCGGATCATCAATCAGTACTAGAGCACTTTAAATAGAATCACAAATAGCATGGCTTGCATAGAACATATTTTGGACAAACAAAATCATGATAACAACCATTCCACATAACACAGCTATAGCTCCAATGAAAAGGAGTAGGGGGAAAGATGGACATGTGCGATAGTGGATTAATTAGCCTGAAAGAAAATACCAAGGATGGGTTTCCAAATTACTGCAAACTACAACCTCTTATAAAAGTAATAAAGAAACAAAAGTAGCAGACATTCAGCAATTACATGCTAGCTTTGATAGCAGAATTTTATGGGAAGAGCGGGAGGTATGGGCACAGTAATTATTCAGATATAGTCTGAAGAAAAGGACATTCAAATGTTGGCAAAAATAAATCAGGCTGAGTTTCACTTAATTCCACTGGAAGTGAGTTTCGCAGAAGTGAAACAGCTCCTAATAAAGCTAGATGCTACGCATGAGTTTTTTCGAAGGCAGGAGGTTTAGGTAGTACATTTGTTATGCTCCTGGATTCTCTTGGGCCTTCTGACTATGAAGCGACGTTGGGTGGGGAGTTGAAGTGGTTACCCTTATAGGCCAGGCATTTTATTCTGGCTTCCATCGGTAACCAGTGCAATTCATCCATTGTAGGAGTGCTGTAATTAAAATATTTACTAGATGACACAAGTATTGCTGAACCACAGAGAACAGATTTCAAGAGCTTTAGGGCATTCAGCGGGATGCCTACCAGTTCAGCGTTGCCAAAGTCAATCCTAGAAAGAATCTTATAAAGAATGATAGAACATAGAGGTGTAATAAAGATATACATAGTTATGTTATGGTACATCAGAACCTTTGTAGCATAATTTCAGTTTGTTTAGTGTATATTAATTATGCAGCCGGGGGGGTGTTGGGGGGTTGGAGATAACAAGGTGTCTCCAGAAGGTTGCTTTTGATTTTCCACACTCACAATTCTATAGGACTTACTTGTTTTGTATTATTTAAAAAAGGGTTAATAGATGCTTGCCAAATTTGGCAAGCATTACATTCTGCTCTGATGCACAGCCTATTGAAGGAAATATATTCTGATCAATTGACAAGCTTCCTCTAAATTAGAACTTGTAAGACATATTTATTCAACTTACAGGGGATTGAATCAATTTTCAATAAAAAAATCAGGTATATCATTTGTACACTTTCAATAAAAATGCTAATATGAGATTATAAAACTTAAAAAGTCCAGATATGTAACAGTTAAAATACCAGAGCAACTTTAACTTTTTCCATGGTCGATTGCACAAATCCACCTCAAGCAAGCACCATCTACATGCAACTGCAAAAATAAACAGAATTACCATTGTAAAGGCACTTTAAATGGTGCTTTTTAGATCGTTTGAGTTTTTGTAATATCCTCTATTAAGTGAACTATATAGGAATATGACTACATTTAGAAGTGGTGCAGTAGGGTTACATTGCACTTTCAGAAGATATCCAACATCTTTATTATAATCTTACTTGAGAAATGATGGAGTAAAATTAATTACATGGCGCATAAACTTCAGTGGACCACAAAAGCTTACGCATGTAAAGTTTGGTGCACTGTGGTTGAGGAATTCATACGTATATCAAATTTGTATTAGCCAGCATTTGTCAACTTTTCAATATGGAGTTTTTCATAGAACTACGTAGAGGATGTTTCTCAAAGCTGCTTATATCAATTTAACATATACTTAAAGACATCTTGGACACTTTCAGAAAGTTGACCTGGGAATCTATTCTGCCCGTGGCTTGCTGTTGGCTTTCTGCTTTGTAACTCACATTTTCTGCCTTTCAATTTGCTGGCTTTATTTGCTTTAAGCTGTGCAGCTTGAGTTCGTACCTCCCCATGCTAAAGCCATGTTTACAGTATTCTTCCACAAACTCGTTTTCTGCAATAAACAGGCCTTTAAACTTTGTTCTTATTTCAACACATTTGCTAGGCATTCAAAGAACACGGTCAGATGTCAAGCTGTGTTTTCGTGAGAGTCTGATATTTATTTTGCTTTTGGCTGACTTCAAAGTCAGAGGGTTCAAAGGAAAGAGGAATGCTGCCCACTTTCCTTCGGGGTCAGCCTCAAATTGTGCTTAGGTGCCAATCTACAGCAACTGTTGACTATCATTGGCGCTTAGTGCATTTAGTAATTATCTCGACTTAAAACTTAAAAAATTCATATCTCTGGTTCCCTGTACTGAGTGTTTTATCATTGTATTATCTTTTACTATGTTTTTCTAATTCAAATTGGTTTTTTTGTTTTGCATTATGATTGTACTACTGCATAAATAATTTCCACATTGCCATAAATTAAGCTGACTGCTCTGTGCCACAGCTATCTGGAGGGTTGAGGTCAGGTTCATTTAGTGCCTCTGACAAAGGTTGTGATTTTTCTTTGAGGTGAGTAGACAGACACCCATCCCAAATAATAATCCAATTTCTTTTTGTTTTTTATTTGTTGATACTTATTATTTTCATAACTTATGGTTCCTACATCGTATTTTAGGCATTTTGGATAGAAATCTATAGGAAAGCAATAATCCATTGCTAATAAAAATCATGATATTCCACCTGCAATCTTTGACAGTCTATATTACATATTTATAATACAAGAGCTGTAATCTCATTGGTCAACCAGATATTACTCATACACCTTGTCTGAATACACAGGAATAACCCAAAGGAATGGTGCTAGCTTACCCGTGACCCAAACCTACATTCATCAGCCATTCTAGAAAGTATTCTGTATCGTTAGAATACAAGCTAGTGGTCCTAAAAATAGCTTACCTTCTTAGTGTAGCAATTAAGGAATAATCCTACGCGAACAATGTGGTCCCACCAGACTACCTTGTCAGCACTAAATAGAGAGTCTATAAACCAAGTATTTTCATAGCAGCTTAACATACTACATTTCACTATACCACAACGACTCATGTAATTGATATTTGCTCAAATGAATACTGGGATCACACTAAATATTTAAAAAAAGGATATAATGCCTTCTATAAAGTAAGTACTTATTAACTATAAGGTACCTACTCACATGACTGACTGATTATGAAGCATCAGACAACATCACACAAATGTATAAAGCAACTCTGACTTTAGAAAAGAACTACATTTTTTCTTCCTGTTCCCATATCCTAAAGCCAACACATAACCAACACATAACCCCATAAGCCATACATTCTAGTATACCCTTATCACTTGAATCCAACATGTGAGAAACCATGGCTTTTTGCAGTGTCCCCCCCCCCACTTGTTGCCACCATTTAGACTGCTAGATGCTGGTTTTCTGTCTCTGATTGTGCCCCAGCCTCTGCTAACCAGACCCAGGGCCAGGGCTCTGATTAAACGTACATGGTAATTAGGTATATTTACATTTGGTATTGACAACCTAAATGTAAGACCCTAGTATATGGTAGGGCATGTAGGTTTAGAACCTGCAGAGGCAAACTGGGATTGTAACCCAGATAGGTATATGCATTCTAAACAGTAATACCCGGTTGCCTCTTCTTGAGGTAAGACCAGATAGAATGAAACACCCACAGAGTATTATACGAAGTCCTTTTGAACAAGACTGTGTCTATAATGCCAGTGTGGGGCACATGGCCGTATTCACATGCTTCGGTATTGACATGCTTTAGTGCTACAAAGCCTGGGCGCATAACACACCCGGGCGGGCCCGTCTGTGGCCGAGGCTGGGCCATCCAGTTTTAATTCATCCAGTGAGGAGTACTTCTACTGCCGACTATCGACTGGGGAGAGGTGAGCCTTACTATATTTTGTGTGACTATAATATCACCAGTATCCTTCTGGTCAGCAATTACTACACCACACCCATTATACCCGGTTGATCATAATGTGATACGCATAGCAATTGAGTCGCTTGGGGACAAAAACATAAAAGCACAAAATTAACAACTACAGACACAGCGCTTATACCCCAAGCAAGCACTACCTTCAAGGACAGTGACATTTTAATAGAAGAAGTAGAGTTGTTGCTGGGGAATGAAAATGTCAAAGGTAAAAATGAAAGAGGTCACTGGCCAAGAGTGTGCCTATATTTGGGTGGAAAACTAAAAGGAATACTAGTACCATTAATGCAACTATTAAACCCTTGATTGCCCAAATCTCGGATCAGCCACAGGTGGCAAACACTGGGAGTGCTAACGAGAATATTTCTAACCTGTGTTGCGCCGTTCCTTTGTTAATATACAAAATTGACGCATTCATTGATGAAAATAAAATCTTGTCCTTATTAACAGAATCGCCCATTTGATCTCCACATCAACCTCGACTCCCCAATATGCAGTCAAGCAGGGCCAGAGACCCATGCCCAGGATTGCTGATTGATAGGCCACAGGTGGGAGAGTGTATAGCTGGCAGGCAAACACTCGGGCAGAAAACTCTTGATCATCCCACAGATAGGCACAGTGACGTTACAATGGTCAAGGGAGATTTCCCCAAAAAAGCGCACGTGGGCCGAGGGGGTATACGCACTTGAGTTAGGAACACATAGCCGATCAGGTCCTAGCACACAGTAATCACGCGCTCCTCATGTACGACATCTGGACATGTTAACCACATTGTGTCCACGCAAGGTTGAGACCCACCTGTAGTAACCATTCAACTATTCATTTATGATTCCAAAGACAACAATTAACATTCCTCACCATATATAGTACACTGGAAACTTTTACAACCCATTGTGCTTTGTATAAAAGGAGGACGTACACGGATTGTAAATTGAGACAGTCCTCAGACCTCGTGCCTGTAACTGTTCTCCCGGCTGTAATATTTAATGAAAAAACTGTTACAGTTTTGCCAAACGCTTCCTGTCTTCTGTTAGTTAAAGGATTTTGAACTCAAGTTACATTTTGACGAGCCAACCAGGAGGGATTGCAACATCATACCGGACTGCAGCCGAAGGAAGTAGACCCCGCCCAGACGGATTCACTTTTGCGCAACAAGAAAGGTGGGCAGACACAGGAATTGATTTGACGTTATGCTGAATTCTCCAGGATGGAGGTCCGTCCTAAAGCATCTGTCACAGAGGGTAAGAGACTGCGGGCCAGATGTATCAAAAAAGCCATTTGCGATTCTCAAATATTGATTTTTACCGAATCTATATTTGGGAATCGCAAAATGCAATGTAATAAAACATACTGGAAATTTTAAACGCCTAATTACGATTTCTTAAAAATCGCAAACGCAATTAGGGAGTCGGTATTTGTAATTGCGACTTCATTCGTTCCTATGGTGGGCCTCAAGGCCCATAGGTGCGAATGGTCTTACATTACCTAAATTGCGATTACCTAATTTGTAATTGCAAATTAGGTCATGCAAAAGCAAGGGTGCCCGGGGGACTAAGGCCCCCCTGAAGCGCCCCTAAAAAAAGGTGCACATGTAGGTACACACATGCCCTACGTGCACAACATGGCACTTTGCTGTTTTGTGCATTTTGTAAAGTTTGCACAGGGTTACCATCAACTTGAAGTTGGTGGTAATACTGTATCCTAACTGCACAGTTCACACTTAGGAAAGGCTTCTTAACTGTGCATTAGGGATCTGCAAATTGTGATTCCCTATTTGCATTTACAATTTAGGTAATCGCACAAAATTGCAATTACCTCATTTCGAATTCCAAAGCCTTTCATACATTAGGAAAGGCCATCACCTTACATCTCTGCCTTCTGAGCTTTGGCCCCCCTGCATGGGTGATCTGCCACCAGCAAAGGAGAAAATTAAAAGCCTTGGGGTCTGGTTTGAACCCCAATTAACATTTAAGACTCATGCTCAGAAAGTCGCAGGCAGCTGTTTCGGCCTGTTGCGGTCAGTGCGGAAAGTGCTCCCCCTTCTGCCTTTCCAATCTAGGAAGCTCCTAATCCAAGGCCTCATACTATCAAGACTGGATTATGGTAATGCACTCCTCCTAGCTGCACCCAAAAAGACAATTAATTCCTTGCAGCGGGTTCAGAACGCTGCAGCAAGAATGCTCATGGGGGCACCTAGAAGGACCTCGGCCAAACCACTTTTGAGGTCCCTGCACTGGCTCCCCATACAGGAACGAATTGTATTTAAGACTCTGTGCATCACACACAGGACATTGCAAGGCAAAGGCCCTCCCGCCCTAAGAAAGCTTATTAGCCCCTATAAATCCTCAAGGACCCTCCGCTCGGATGGGGAGAACCTGGTCTCCGTCCCTAGAGTAAGAAAAGCCCGGTCTGGAGGACGGCGGTTCTCCCTGAATGCAGCAAAACACTGGAACGCCCTCCCCAGGGAGATCCGGATGGAATCCTCCTACCCTAAATTTAGAAAATCACTCAAAACCTTTCTTTTTCCTAAAGTAGATTAATCCTATTTCCCCCCTTCCCTCCTTAGGGCCTTTCTGCTTTTCAGTTAAGTTTAGCGCTGGGACGCTCAAGGGCATCCATGCGCTTTATAAATCTAATTTCATTTCATTTCATTCATTTTGCATGCACAAATGGCCGCATTTACCGATTTGCATTGTCTGCAAATGCAAAATAGTTACATACATCTGGCTCTACATCTGAGCCTAATACATAGTCTAAAGCATTTGGCATATGGTAAACTAGAGAGAAGCATAAAAAGATAACCTAAGCAATTGTGCCACTGACATGGTCTGGCATATTACATATTTCAAATCTATATAAAGTAGCTAAGCACTTCAAATTTTTAAAAACGAATATGAAACTCGAAGGCAGATTTTTAAATTGCGTGCTCCAGTGGTGGCCTGTTTATCTTTACCGTGCCCTAAATTCAACCAACCTCACTCAAGTCTCATCGACTTGACCACTATGCACAATTGCTCAAAGTAGTTACAACCAAATGAATAACGAATCAAAATACATACATTTTGAACACAATTATCCAAGAATTGAATTAAATATTTAAAGCTGAAATCAAGCTATTGTGAACGAGTTGAGTCTTTTGAATGTGTTAGCTCTTGAAAGCACTGTGTGCATAAACATTTTCTGATTATTATGTTGCATGTATTTTGATTAGTTAATCATTTGGTTAGATTACCTATTTCATAAATTCTATTGAATCAGTCATAAGGTGTTCCAGTGGAAGTCACCTTTGTTCGATAGCGGAGTACGCTAGCTAAGCTGAACATAGACCTTGATGGCTCCCAGGGCGCTGATTTTTGTGATATAGCCATCCTGATTGGGCAGAGTTGATATCTCAGTCTCATAATTTTTTTGTTCAACGTTTTCCCAGTGCTAAGAGGTTTCTTAACAACCTTAGTATCTGAAAGGAGTGTGTGAGGTGAACCTGGCTTACCCCGAGCCTAACTGGGCGGAATTCGGACATAGGGAAAAAATTGGACCCAGGAAACTGGGCGTAATGTGTGTGGCCAAGAGGGGCCGGTGATTCCAGAGTTATTATGATATGGTTTCTATGATCACCACCTTTGTCTAGGAGCAGATAGTAGCAAACCATCCAGCTCACTTAGGGCCAGATGTACAACCCTTTTTAACAGTCGCAAATGGGAAATCGACCCGGTTGCAACTGCTAAAATGGGTTGTGAAATGTATAAACCCAATTTTGCAAGGTTCTAACCTATTACCGAATGGCAACATATGGTTTGCGAGTCACTATTAGGAAGGGGCGTGCCAAGGGCGTCCCTTCGTAATAGCAAGTTACAGTGGTATGTACGATTGTTTTGCGACCACAGATCGAGTCACAAAACAACTGCAATTCTAATAGGTGGTAAGCCAGTCACACACGGGAAGAGGTCCCCAGCAGACCCCTTTTCCATTGTGAATATATGTGAAAATAATTTTAAAGAGCAGGCAGTGGTCCCAGGGACC
The DNA here is from genome assembly GCF_964263255.1 of Lissotriton vulgaris. Taxonomy (NCBI): domain Eukaryota; kingdom Metazoa; phylum Chordata; class Amphibia; order Caudata; family Salamandridae; genus Lissotriton; species Lissotriton vulgaris. The sequence continues at coordinate 603,116,328 of NC_141695.1, read as the reverse complement.
ACTGCCTGCGCTTAAAAAAGAAAAAGAAAACGTTACATTTTTTACTTTTAAATGCATCCTGCTTTCCTTTAAGGAAAACTGACTGCATTTGGGCAAAAAAAAGTTACTTTATTTAAAAAACACATACGTGGTGTTCTACTGTCCCAAGTAGGCCACCATCCCTGTGATATGTGAGATTCCGAAGGGCGTCACAAATTGCGACCTACCTAATTAATAATATTGAGGTGGGTCTTTAGCAACCCCATTCGAAATCGCAAACAATGTCTGAGACATTCCTTTTTGGGAGTCGCATATTGCGATTTGCAAAACATCGCAATTTGTGGCTCGCAAAATGGAGTAGTCATACATGTTTAGAACGTAGTAATTTCTTTTTTTCCAAAGTATTTTTTTCTGTTAACCATTATTATACTTTATTATGTATATGGTGATGTTGCATTGATTGTTTATTGAAAACTGTATTGTGTGAAAAACTGTTTGTGCAGATGCTATTCTAACATATCCCATATTTGCGCTACGCTGTACAAATGTATTTTTATCTTGTTTTTATTGACATGTTTGTTCAAACTGTTTGATGCAAATATTGTTAGCGCTTAGCTTCTAGTACATAATTTGTAAGAGTGCACTACATACGATTGCCCCTAGAATTAGATAAACCAAACTAAAAAACGTCTTTTGAGTTGTACTATTTATCCAAATTACTAAAATTGCTATGGATTCCCAACTGAAGCGTATGGAAACTAGGTTCCCCAAACAGATAAAGAGAATTAATAGGTTTTGCCAGATGTGGCATTTACACAAAAAGGTACATACATTTCCCTGGCTTAAGGGGGAACATTTGACAAAAATATAAGTTAACACACTAAAACACATATAAAGACTAAATATGCAGGACAACGAGAGCAAAAAGAGAGTTGGTGTTAGAATTATGGGCATCTTTGATGTTGTCAAAAGCGATAACCCCACAATGCCGATAGCGAGCAAGGCATAGGCACCTTCCCCACCATATGCAGGGAAGTATGTACTCACACCATCTACCCATGTGTTAGGATATTTAAACCCAATAATAGTAGAACCCTATGAACCTCCCACCGAGAAACGGTCAGTTAGGTCTAAGTCCGAGAAAACCAAAAGCTATCGAGCCAAGACGCCTCCAGCGCAGCAAAAATCCTTACGGTAGGTTCCCAAAAGCTCGACTCAACGTCCACCAGGTTCAACACATGGCACTTCAAAAGCAATTAAAATACACACTCCCACTGTTTTAGGTGAGCATAATCGAGTGTCAGGAAAGTTTTTGGCGGTTCTCAATAGCGACTCAGCAAGCTCCATTCACCCAGGAACCGAATACGAGGGTGGGGCTAAAGGGTTTGCCTAGGTAGCCGAGGAGGAAACGGAGGTTGAATTTGAAGCTGAAGCCAGGCTAACGAAAGCGGTGCTTAGTTCATAGCAAAAGAGACAGGCCAGACAGCAAGAAGAAGGGCACGCAACTGGGAGTTTGGGCAAGAGTACAGGACAGCGCACTCCTTTCATGGGGAAAACGGGGCCAGGTACAGGGTGCAGCGCTGGGAGTACCCGGAGGTAGATGAAAGGCTACTAGCAGGGTTCAGAAACAGACTGTCCAGTCAACAAAGGAGAGGGGCTGACCAAGAGATAAATGAACTTGGCAGCCTGGTACTTACCCACCTGCAACACAGGAAAAACAAAATTGCCCCTGTGCATGCACACGAGGTAAGCAGCAACGAGGATACACGCTGTTCCACTTGAGTGTATGACAGAGATAAACTAACCCGGAAGGAGATAATAGTCCAAAAGGGAGGCAGGACTTTGGAGTACCTATTTTGCAACCTATTGGAAGATTGGACTGCGGAGACGGACCAATATGACAGGTCTCCACCAAGGGAAGGATTGTTTGAGTGAGACAGAGGACTTAACAGTAGCAGTGAATTGCATCAGGTATGAAGGAGGAAACCCCAGTTAGGACTTCCTCTGCATGCAGAATGTCTCAGAGATGGGAATGCTATGTTGAGAAGAAACCCATAGAAACACCCAGAATGAGAATGTACCCATTATTGCAGAAGGGCAAGGCACAGATTACATATGTGCCATGGACCCAGATGGACAAAGTGGGGTCGAGAAGTTACCGTCACTGCTGGATGGAGCAGGGAAATAGATTGCATGCTTCGAGTAAAACACTGCCGGTATCAACATAGCGATAGGTGGCATTAAGAGCCTCCTAAGCAACCTAATTGGGGAGCAGACAAATATAGTGTTCTCGCAAGCTCGCAACTCAGTAATTTCACTAACAAATACTCAGAATGACCATACCACGTTTAATACGCACAGGCACCGGATATGGACCGCCCTGAGAAAAATATTTCCTTTCCGCCCAGATGTAGGAGGGAAAATGGCAGAGACCATGAAGCCAGAAGAAAGCATAAACAATTTCCTAAACGGAATGAGGGAAAGATGGGGACAGGAAACTGGACTAACCATGGACCAACAGGGGCCCACAAGTAACATTTTCTACAATATTTTGTAGAAAGGTTTACCCACTGAAATACAAAGTGGGCTGGACAGCGTAGTTGGATTAGAAAAACATTCATATATTCTACTACCATAAGAAAAAGCAAGAAAAGGATAGAGAGAAGCAGGAGCAGACCCAAAGAGGCACAGCACAATTGGTGTAGCATTTGTTCCTGGGTTCCAAACAGGTATTCCAGGACCACAAACAGGTTATGGCAGTAGAGGCCAGGGTGGCTGGCCACAGAGCTACATTAGATAGGGTTATTATTGCCGTAGGTGTGGTCACCTTGCAAAGTAGTGCAGGACAAAGGCATACCATGAGAAGCAAAAGCAGCAAGAGGTTAGAGAGCCAGGGCCTTCCGCCACAAAACCCCACGCAACAGGATATGATTAACACCCCTCCTCAGTATCAAACACAGAGTAATCAGAATGTACCATACACTCAGTCGCAGGGAGGTCTGCCCTTCGTCACACAACCGCAGCAGGGATCACGTAATTGGGCAAGCATTTGGCAGCAGCAAGCATAGATAGGAGCCAAGCACAACAAGGACCGGGACCACAACCCCTGCAAGGAGGGGTAACAGTGTGGGGTGGTAGCGCCTTCTTCACGCTACCACAGAGCCAAAATTCACAGTAAAATAGGCCCCCCAGTAGATGAAGACAGGTAATAATAATCCCAATGACTTAACCCCCAGGACATATCTGTAACAAGAGGGGAGAGAGAGACTATAGTGGATTCATTCTCCCTGAGCAACGTAGATAAACAAAATAGAATCCACTAGGGATAATGAGTGTGGTCCCTACTCTGGTTGGGATCACACAGTGTTGTTTTAATACCCCTCACACACCAAAAGGACCCTTGGTGTCATTCTACCATCATTGGGGTCTTCGCACCCCTCTACGGGATGCGGCGTGCTGCGACCAAACGTTTGCGCGGGAGCACTTTTATGGTGTAAACTATGTGTGGTGGTGAGTGGGGTAAAGAACGTGAGTGGTGGAGTGGTGAAAGTGATGTTAAAAATTACCTGGCTGGTGGGGTTAAACAACTTTTTTAATCAAGCCCCCGGCTGGTAATATTAAAAACATGCTTGGCGAGGTAGTTACTGTATAATTAAGTACAGCTACCTCTCTAGTGCGTCGACATGGACATGTTTCGGAGTATCCAACTCCTTCTTCAGGACGGGAAAGCACTTAATTCCCCACCTTACTCACATGTAATATGTATGTAAAAGTGTATTATATAAAAAGATTGTAAAACATTAGGTGTATGTGTACCTAATATGTATGTTTTTTGTGAAGTCCTAACGCCCAATAGGCGGTTTAGATCAAACCTGGAGGAGAGACAAAGTATAGAGTCAAATACCTATACCAGGACAGGTATACATATCGAAACAGGTAGCAATGACCTAGTCTACTCGAGAAAATAATATTACATGTAATACACATGAAGGATTAATGCCATCTGTTCATAATCCTGTTGAAAAAAAGACAAAAAGCACAAAGACATACATGCAACATCACTGTGACATATACTCTAAGGATGATGATGTTTTTTAAAAACAGTCTTACTTATTTTTAAAGGTTACATTGCCTCATGAGCTTTTGCGCAAAGTTATTGGGGCGTTCCATCAGGCTAAGAATCAGCAACCTGTGGGCATGAGCAGAGCATGGTTTTAGTTTCTATTCCATACCTCAACACGAGTTCTTAACTGCTAGTACCCTAGTGTGTAACTCATGGTCTCCAGGGAAATGCTCCTCTGTCTGCCCCTCAGCGCTGCTCCGACGATTGTGACGGTCCAGGGCGAGCCGGCGCTTATATACCACACTCCTTATCCCTAGTGGATTCTATTTTGTTTATCTACGTTGCCACCACAACCACAGCCTCCACATGTGAAAGTTAATAAGCTAAGAGGCCTCAGCGTAGGGTGACCAGATGTCCCGGATTTACCCGGACAGTCAAGTTTTTTTGGTTATCTGTCCTGGCAGATTTCAGTAAATTAAGCACTTTCCTTGGTATTTTTTTTTTTTTTTTTTTTTAGAGGTTCCACTGAACTAGTTTTTATGAGTTTCGGTGTAGGAATAGGTGCCAGTCTTTTCAGAAATTAATTTAATTAGCATCCAAGATAGTCTATGTCGTAGCTGCATTTCATTTATGCCCCTAGGTGCATCGGGCCTGTGTTACCTCTGTTGGCGAGTGCCCTTTTTCAAGTCATCCGGAGCCCCTCTGCGATGTGAATTTGTAGTCCTACTTATATTTTTGTGAAATGTCCAGATTTCGTGGCTTTAAAAATATGGTCACCCTACCTCAGCGTGAAGACGAGTTCAAGACTCCATTTGGGGGTAAGCTTAACCTTTCACTCTCCCACAGTGAGGTAATATGAATTTTTATGGACAATTGTGTCCCCTATCGTAGACCCCAACGGCTCCATGTACGTGCTTCAAGTACATGTATGTTCCCTCCACTTCCAGCTATGAAGACGCAAATACATTTGCGCCCAACGTTAACATGTCCTCTTTCAGATCCACCATGAATGGGTCAGATATTCAGTTCCTAAGTGTGCCTTGCCAACGTCTTTACATGGTGCACTTTCACGTTTCCCTGGCTCTGGTGAGTTAGGCCCTGATTCCTGCCATCGAGCCCTTTCTGCCTTCTGTCTCTGAAAGCTGCAGTCTGCTGCTTTCTGACCCTTGCCTTACTCCCTGTGCGGCGAGCGGTGCCTGGTTCGACCTGCTTGCCTGCCAAGACTGTATTTTGCCTTCAAGTTATCTGCTCCGCTCCTCGAAAATACATTCCTGTCTAGTAGTTTAGGAAAACATCTCCCCAGCTGCAGAGCAAAGGGCCCGGCCTTCCTGTCTCCGTGCAAGTAATTCATAGCTCCTGTTACCATGGTAGGCCCATGGCCCCTCGCATCTTACATAGACACGTAGTCGCATATGCACGCACTAGCAGTCAGTATAGAATAGCCTCTGCCCGAGAGACCTTTCCTTCTAGATAATACAGTTCCTCAAACACAAGATATTAGATATGATTTGGGATTAGGTTGTTCTGACACCCCAGACTTCTGTCTCCTCATGTAGGGCTAAATGTCAAGTCCCCTTCACCCTCCAGTTCCACGTCACTCACACGTCATGCTGCTGCGCGCTCATCTCTGCCATGTATTTCTGCTGACACTGCAGGATTCTTCTATGGATCCACCCACCTGTGATACGTTTCATGTGACGTTGTCTAGCACACACCTCTGTGTACGCCCTCATGCACGCCTTCTGTTACGTACATGTGTTCTTATCTCGTTTCTCTCAGCTGTTACGCCTTCTGCATTCATCACCACTATATGTATTGACTATAAATATGATATTCTGTTAATAAAGCATTGTACATGTCCATGTCCATCCCCTTCCTGAACCCTTGTGGTGATGGAACATGATACCTGGTTCGAACCAATTCCTTTTTAAGGAATAAAACTTTCATAAACTCAGATGCCACGGACTCTGCCTCTTATTTTTGACTGAGTTATTCTTATTGAACTTTACCGCATAAATTAAGTATAGGTAATTTAAATTTACCACACAGATAAACAAGATGAGCACCAATTTAGTTGGGCAATCAACAACTGTATCCAATACTAGGAAATCAAGAGACTCCAGCCAGAAGCTAGGGAGAGCAGGCCCACCAAAAATGCTGATAAAAAGCAGGGGGTGGAGGCTTCCAAACCTCTGCTCCTTCTCCAGGTGGAATGCAGGGCACTGGGTGCACACCTTGCAGGCTCACCTCCATTCCAAGCAAAGCCCACTCACGTTGCTCCAACCTTGCAGGCACAATCCAGGAAAACAGTTGGCCTTGAATTCCGACCACACAGGGGGCGGTATAGGAAGGAAGGGGGCTGCAGAGCAGCCTTTGACCATCTCCCCATGAGGCAAGGGAAACAATGAATTGTGTGCTTCACTAAAACACCCAAACTAAAAGAAAACCGCCCAAAGTTAGCCCAAAAAAGAAGAAGACAGTGTCAAGGTCAGCCAAAGCCAGGTATCTGATGCCACAAGGGAAGGCCACGTTTCACACCACGGGTCGGGAACAGAGAGAAGCACAAACATAAGAACGTGCTCCAGAGGCATTTTGCAAGCACTTGCCACACCAAACGGCAACATGCCCCTTCTTCCTATATTACATTTCCACGCACATGTACCGATCATATAAGAACTGAAATAAACAACTCATAGCAAGTCAACTAGGGGTAATATAAAAAAACAGGTAGCCCCCAACAGGAAAATAGTCCCGGGAAGAGGCTGCATAGCAACCAAGCTCTTATGCATGCACCAGGAAAGGCGCCTCTGTCAAAATTAGTTACGTCCATTGAACCCCTCTTAAAGTCACAATCCTATCCCTCCCTGTACTCTTTAGACCACTTTACATGCATACCCAACACTGATCTGACCACCCAGAGCCAAAATGTCAGCATAGATTCTAAAACACCCTAGTAGGATGACGGGGACTCAAAGGCTTATAAAAATAAGATCTGTCCAGTTAATAATAATCACTCCTCCTCCCTAAATTACTAAAAGACGTTTCCAACAGGGATCCCAGTCTGATACCTCACTAGATTGTGGCTAGTAGGTTCACACCCCTGTGGTAAATTATAGGTTGTCCCAAACCATTAAGAAAGGATCATATGTAACTAAGATTAATTAAAGTTCTTTAAAAAAACAGGTAACCAAAAGGAAAACAAAGCGCACCAACGCAGACGTATTAATCCCCACGACCAAAGGGAAAAAGAACACTACTGAGCTTGTGCAAACGGAAGGAGGTAAAAGCACACAGCTCCTCCGCAAGGAGTCTGCTTGACACCCACGGCCCTAAAGGAGGAGGGAAAAAGTGCATGGGTGCGGCGTTCCAACATGCAGTTGAGCCCACAATGTGGTTATCTCCCTTGAACTAAAAACTGTGAACTTGTTTGAACTGGTCAGAAGAAATTAAGCCACCGGAGGAGCGCAGACGACCCCCAGGGTACCCATACCTAGAACTGTAGTATTTGGACACACGTTATGTATATTTATGTGGTTATGTATGATCTGAATACTTTGGGTAGTCCCATGCTTGAAAACTACCGAGCAACTGTAGAGTCAAGCGAGGGTCTCTCAAAGGGAACTACAGCGCCTGCATAGGGATCTCTCATATGTTACCTACAATTACATCAAACAGAACACCAGCATTCCACATGCACATGACCATATTCGGCTTTCAAGCATCCGCCAGGTCATGTTATGTCTGTTCATTGATCGCACATGCAGTAGGCACAGATAAGCTTTAAGTGTTCCAAGAAGAAGCCCCAGAGACAGAAAAATGTCTTATACACCTCTACCTATGTAGAATAAGGGACAAGATCCATGCCAATAAGATAGAGCCACACAGGGTAGTTGTAAACATAACCCGATACGACACCAACCCAATAGCTCTATACATTCTAACTGAACCCACTGATATCCAAACCGAGCTGGGCAGGATGTGTAGCAAGAGCCACAAAGAAGAAGATATCACATAGCCCAGAGATATCCTGGAGGAGACATTTTTGCAATTGGCAAAACACCCCAACTCCAGGGTCCATCTGTGGACCAAGAGTGACTCTTAATGCAACCAGGGTGGTGTTCTTAAACAAAAAATGGTCTCCCTGTAGAAAGCTGGTGTGGTATCCTTCTCTCCTGGATGTTTAGTCCTTCCTTTGTATTCTGTGACCTGCTGCTCAGCCATTGTATGAGTAATTTCACGGAATGTGCCTGTGCGTCTGGTTGAGTGAAATGTCAGTTTGTGTGTGTGGGCTGAACAGCTGGAATGCTGCTCCCAGTGAGCCTGCTACAACTACCTTATTTACAACTATTTCTGTAACCTAAGATGACGACTTTAACCTAAAGAATAGACTACCTTTTGGATTCAACATCATCTATGCATGCCCTCCTTCTTACCTTATTACACCTGGCTCTGTATATACTATACCAAAGTAAGATATAGTGGGCACAGAGTCCAGGGAGTCCCCAGAGGTATAGCAGAGGCTAAATTAGGTACAAACTAACAGATCTCTTTGTGGTAGTCTGGGCGAGAAGTTAGGCTTACCCAGAGGGTGTGTTAAGCATTTATTATATTCACTCACTCAAGGACTGATTACACACACTCAGAGACAGAATCTAGAACAATTGGGTAAGTATAAAAAAGGTATACTGTACTTTATTTCTAAAACCAAGCAGGGCTTGGTACAGGTAAGTAAAATGTACTTTCAATTGTATACCTTTACACAGAAATGCAATTGGGAACGGATTTTCAATTATTACAGGTTGATATGGCTTCAAAAAAGCAGGTTATATTACACAGTACTGTATTTTTACCATAATGAGAGTACCGTCTACTCGTCGGAGATCCTGTGGGAGGCATTGAAACCTACTATACGTGGGGTAGACATATGCTACACTGCCGCAGAGCAGAAGCACCGGATGCGCTACAACTAGAAGCCTAAATCATGACACTAGAAAGACGATGTCACGAGCTAGAATTCTCTGTAGTGCGCAGGAACCTACAGCTTCCTCAACAACAATATCAAAGTGCATTAATGGAAGAAGCCAGACAAATGTGGTTGGGAACCCAGAGTCGAATATATCAGTGGTGCGACAAGTCTAGCAAATTACTTTATTGAATATGTAAACAGACAACATTATCCACACCCCTTCCCCCTATTCGGGACACACAGGGGAAGACTCTTACAGACCAACTGATATCGCCAATAGTTTTGCGCAATTCTACAAAGAACTGTATCAACCTAAAGAGTTGATACATGTTTCATTGACTGAGAAATTCCTACTTGATATACAACCCTGCACTGTCTTGGAGGATGTGCGACACTCCCTGGATACACCTATTACACTAGAAGAGGTCACAACAGCTGTGTCCGAATTGCAAACAGGCCAAGCCCCTGGCCCTAACGGCTATCCTAGCGAGTACAATACAGCATTCATAACACAACTTGGCCCACATCTCCTCTATACAATTCACAAATTGGTAGGGACGGCACAGCTCCCAGCTCATTTGCAACACGCTGAAACTGAAGTGTTCCCCAAGCCAGGTAGACCACCCAAACCTTTCTTCATATCGTCTAATATCCCTCCTAAACACCAAAGTGAAAATCCTAGCAAAAATATTAGCGAACAGGCTGTTACCACATCTGAATGAGATGGTTCAATTAGATCAAGCAGGCTTCATGCCTCATTGTTCTACCCGCCATAATATCTGGAGTTCGCATAATGCAATCACAATTGTGGATCGACTAAACAGACCAGCGGCATTACTTCTAGCGGATATGGACAAAGCCTTTGATACCATTAGTTGGCTGTATCTGTTTAAACTGTTATCATGCTATAATTTCGTCCCACAGTTCATAAAATACATCCAACTCCTAGGTACGGATCTAACTGCCACAATCCGAGTCGCCAATTGCGTATCGGCCCCATTCCCAGTAGGACGGGGAACGCGGCAGGGATGCCCCTTGTTCCCCCTCCTTTTTGCACTTGCGATCGAGTCATTGGCTATATGAGTCCGGAAGGATGCGCTAATCCGGGGCTTTGAATGGACAATGGATATATCTGATCACATAGCATTATTGCTGATGATATGCTCTTCTTCCTTACAGACCCAAATAAAACCGGCCCCAGAATATTGCAGATTATGAGGATCTTTGGGGAGACGTCAGGCTTATACCTGAACCCCTGCAAATCTACCATTTGGCCATTACGAGGTACTCTGGGGTTCTCCAAATGGGCTGAAAGTCTTCAGCGGGCAAAAGATGGACTGCTATACCTAGGTGTATTCCTGTCTGAGTCCCCCAAAACTTCTTGGGACAGGAACCTGGGCGCCCCTACTGAAAATGTATGATCTAGCAATAGGCTATGGACAGGATTGCCCCTATCATCATACGGGAGATCTGCTATTTTTAAAAGGGTCTCCTTGCCACAGCTGCTCTAATATTTGCAGAACTACCCATACCCGATCCAGTCTTCATGACTTAAACTCATTAATGCCATACAGTGGCAGTGCTTGTAGGGTAGAGGTGCTTACAAAGTTGTGCTCCATACATGTTAGCAATCCATGTATTGTGATGGGATCGCAGCCGCAGATATGTAGGCCTACTATGTGGCCTCACACCTCCAAGTAATTAACAATTGGCGTTAGGGTCCCAGAGACAACCCAGCATATGCAATCGAGCAGTGGATATTAAATGACCCGACCCTTACATCTCACTTATATAGCAACTCTAACCACCACTCTCTGGTATCCGCTACCAGAGTAGTGTTTCTATCCTGGCAACAATCCCTGCAACGAATGTAGTGGTGGGGTCGCCTTACACGGGAAACACCGCTTTGGCATAACCAGCTATTATTTCACTTGGTTGGTCTTCAGGGATTCCGCGACTGGGACCACATAGGCATCTCAACCATTGGCAATGTCATACAAGGTACTGTCCTAAAATCGTTCCAGGCCCTTAAGGATGAATTCTCCCTACATAACTCCCCTCTCATCTACAGCTACATCACGCTATTACATCACACATTGACAAAGCTGAATCATTCCCACAATTCAGTCCAATAGAGGGTAACCTTCTCATGCGTGACCTAGGAGGGCATAAGATATCCAAAATATATCAATCCCTCTTCACAGACATTAACGATAACAGTTTCTTTTTGCATGTTCCTTTGTTTTCTGAAACTAGACCTTGAAGAAAGAGCTCTGCGCTCTGAAAACAGGCACGTTGCTGACATGGTGGTCATCGCCCTCCGTGGAGCAGGCTCTGCCCACAGCATTGCTCACAGACAGGAGGCGTTGGGGACTGCGCAGACTGTGATAAAACCCAGAAAACACCCATGCCCATAACACTCAGCTCTGTCTTCAAGGTCTAGTTTCAGAAAACAAAGGAACATGCAAAAAGAAACTTTCATCATTAATGTCTTCAAATTATAATAAGATTTCAGTAACTCCATCTTGTATTCAATCGCTGTGTGCCTCACATTTAGGACAAATACATGCATTTATATTTCATGGGACCGTAATCAAGCAAACTCTTGGGCTGATTTTGTACAACTAATTTATGTTTGTATGTTTCATTTTGTATCACTGGCTTTGGTAGAACAACACTTCACTACCCTGAGAAAAGATTCTGTAATGCACCTGTTCATCTCAAGGCAACAATACTATCACTTTAAAATGTGGATTCACAAAAAACAAATATATTTCTCACATCATCCTTTTCTGCACTAATTAACTGCATACCAAACAAGGGAAGCATGGCTGTCCTTCTAAACAACAAGGGGCGGAGGGTGGAAAATATCAAAATTGCAATTAAGTGCTGGCCGTTTTAATTTGTAGGTTGAAAATGGCTCAAGCAAATGAAAAGAGACAAGTGACAGAACAATCACAAACAAGACAGGAAAATACACGAATTTATGCTGGCCTTTTATTTTTTGTCAAGCGTTTTAAATTAGTAGGGCAATAAAATATCCTCCTCCTCCAGCCGACACGGGGCAAACATCAGGTGCATAACGAAAATGGGGAAAGGTTCGGGCGCCTTTTACACTAGACTGTGGCAGTAAAACTAGCCTTTAAAGTTATGACATGTTAACGCAATATAAAAGCCCCAAAGGGGTGGTCATGTCTTTTTGAAACATATTGCCTGGAAAGGTTGTGTTTGCACCCTAGAGCCCGGCTTAAAAGCTCACCCTCAGTTGCCAAATCATATGGTCCGATCCCAGGTAAAGTGTGTATATTTTATCAGCATTGGCTATTTTATTTGATTTAATGAATCGTTACGTTCAGGTCATAATTGAATTAAAATGTCTTTATTGAGATATTTGCAGTGAAGAAAAGTGGCAAACGTTGGGAATTCCGAGTACACGTTAACCGAACACTTCACTTCTTTTCCTCGTTAAATGCATTCATCTTATTCGAGGCACGATAACTTATGCAAAGAAAACAAGTGGCGCGCACATCACACCTTTGTGGGCATAATTATAGCTCCTCCCACGGCCTATTGGTGTCGATTACACGCTTGGTGCGCGTAATAGACACCAATGGGCCATGGGAGGAGCTATGCGCGTGTTTCGGGCCAATTGTGTGCAGTCTTTTACAATAAGACGCACGCAAAGGCCAATGGGGGGAGCTGAAAAGGAAACGCACATGCACGAGCGTGTGTGATTCCTAGGGCAACTCACAATCCCCGTTTTTTGATTACAATAGGTTACGCAACTTGCGTGAGCACTGCTAAGCAGTGCACTGCAGGTCGCGAGACCTACAAATGGCTAGCAGTTTCACAGGTAAGTAAATATCTTACAAGTGGGAGTTTTGGGGGTTAGGACCAAGGTTCACCAAGGTCTAGGTTGGCACTCGAGTTGCACCACTTGCGGCACTGGGGCGGCAGGGTGCAGAGTGCAGAGACCCAATGTTAGCCAATGGGGCTAAGGGGGCCTACGGATAGGGACTGCTTACAAGCAGGCCACTCGTGTGTGGGAGCAAAGCTCCTGGGGTAAAGACCAGCATTGCTGGGGCCAACAATCAGCATAGGAGCTGCACTATCAGCGGCACAGGGGCAGCCGGGTGCAAAGTGGGAAGGCGACATCGGGGACCCAGTGGATAGCAATGGAGATCTTTGGTTCGGAAAAGAGGCAGCAGGCTCAGACAGGGAGACTTCCTGAAGGCAACTACCGGCTGGAAAGGTTAGCTGGGATCTTGGGGGATGCTTGGACACCGTCGGTGGGGCCACCCAAGGCCGTGGGACATCGGGTGCAGGGATGTCTTTTGGCATCGGATTCTTCTGCCTCCAGTCGCGGTCAGGCTCTTCAGACCACTTCGGTTGCAATAGGGGTCTTCTTACCGCCTTCAGTTGTGGTCAACCTTCAGGTTGAGGCTGCAGGTGTTGTCTTGAAGTTGGAGGAAGGTTGGGGTCACCGGATCCTAGGTCAGAATAGTCAGGGAGACCCCCTCGGGGTGTTGGGCCACTCGAACTCGGGCCATGGCGGCCTGGTGAAGAGTGTTGCGGAACCCCGGGACCGCCTGGATCCGGGTTCTGTTCTTGGAGTCTTTGGTTGAGCAAACCCAGTGCTCACGGGAGACAGAGTCTGTATGATGCGCTCTGGGGGGCTGCTGGACACACCGGTTTCTTGGCTATAGGCAGGTCGGAGTAGGGACAGGCCAGTAGCGCTGGGGCCAAAGCAGTAGGTATCATCTTACTGGGTCCGCACGGCTCTTTGGTCTTTCTTTCTTCCTCGAATCTTTGGGGGCAAGGTTCAGGGTGGCCCCTAAAAACTAAATTTAGGGCCATTAAAAGGGGTGTGCAGGTCGGGACCAATGAGTCCCTCCCTTGGGAGGGGTACACCCCCCATTATGCCACCCTCCAGTGGGAGGGGGCATGAGCATCTACCTAATTGGCTGAGTCCCCTCAACTTCAAGATGGAGAGGATTGAGATGTGAGCTTCACCTCACCTGCTCCTCCAGAAGGGTGGGTTTGGCAAAGTTGGGCACAAATCTCTTCCTAGCTTGGTTTTCCCACTTATTCTCCCACCCAGGGGCAGAACCGGTGGGAGCCAGTTGCTGGGGACAGAAAAAGGCAGGGACAGCCTCCAAAGGCAGCAGGCCTTTGAAGCTTCTCCATTGTGGCCCTAGCCCATTCCGGGAAAGCAGGCATGGCACCTCTGCCCAGGATAGGCTTTGTTTCTGGATCCAGAGAGCAGAGGCTCTCTACTCAGGGGTCCAGGAACCTGCCTGGTGGTGGCAAATGGAAGGCAGCCATTCAGGAACCACACCAGGGCTGGTTGATTTTCAGGGGGCATCTTTGAGATGCTATCCGAGTGCATTTTACATTAAATCCCACAAAGGCATCAGAGTGGGTTTAATACGCCGAGACGTTTACTACCAAACTTCCCAGGTTTTAGTAAAGCCATTATGGAGCTGTGGAGTTCGCAATGACCAACTCCCTAACCATATACACTTTATGGCTTTACTACACTTACAATGTCTAAGAATGGACTTACTTTAACAAAATAGAGTATCCTTCCCGTTATTCCTTTGTTATACCCCACCAGTGATGGGGGAGGTGGGACAAAGAAATTAAAACTGAGTGTAGGCTTTCTATATGTATAATGGTGACTCTCTCTAGTATAGTGCTACTGAGAGGATCAAGAGTATTTATATGGAGTCAACCCACCACTGAGGTGAAAATGGAGAAATAACCTTTTTTCTTTAAATTGCCTTCACTCGCTCTAATAGTGGCATGCTTCATCATAGGGCCATCCCGACTCCTACAGGTCGGGTGGGCTCAACCATGTTTCAGGGAGCCCTTAGAGATATTTTGTAAGGGGGCGTACCATTAAAGATAAAATTCCTCACCCACTTCTGAAGAAATCTTTAATAGTGGAATGGGAGGGAAGATTAAAATACAAAAAATAGATATAAAGGATGCGATGGTCTTATGACCCTAAAAACAACACCAACATGTTTCAGCCCTTCATAACCGGCCTGAATAAGTCCTGGGCTTTCGTCAGGGTGGGACGTAATGAGTTTACTTCCCCCAAAGACATGAGTGCGAATGTACCATTTGTCACGCGTACTACAAATTAGAAATAACAAGCCTAATACTTGCCACCGATCTGGATGAGGAATTGCCTATGCAGAAAATAACAGAAAACAAAATTTGTACTCATTATTATATTTGGCGTGATTAACATTGTGTCACCATTTGCACACAATACCTTCTGTATCTAAAAAATGTGATGGTGTCAGAGTGTCACCCATTTTTCTATGGTCCATGTCAACATCATATTATTGTGGTAACATCAAACACCATTTGCGAACTCCCACCACACCATATACACTTCAGTGACTATATCAAGTACTATGGGTAGTGCATGCATGCATGATTTCATCCACCATGCTCTTACATACTTCCCAAAGTGTGTCTCACCACATTCACAATCATTTCCTACAACTCACCCCAACAATTCGGGGTTAGTGATTCTCAAGGGAGCGCAGCAGGGAAGCCTTGTAGTCATACACGGTTGGCGACAAAAAACGGCTGGTGACAAAACAATGGTGGTAATATTAGTCAAAGGACATGATAGATGTCAGCAGACTGCTAGTTCTGCCAAAATTCATTGCAGCTTCTCCATCATTATCTCGCCGCTTGAGCAGCCGCTCGTTTATACTGTCAGTCCTTACTTTATCAAAGGTCCTTCCCTGCTGGAACCTACGTTTACTCGTGCTCCCCGGCTTGTGTGGTTAGGTCTCTGCTAAGCCGGTTGTTAAATACTCTGGTTTGCGTGCCTTCGTAACCACTCGCTAAATGACAAGACACGCCTGTTTAGCACCAAAGGTTACTGCCAGTTGGCTGTTGTTATGAACTCCGCTTACGTTATAGCAACAGTACTGCGATTCCCAGAAAGGATCCTCACGTGTGTACCTGTTACTTTGTCCTGATTGGTGGTTGCTATAGACTGCCCTCGTTCTAGCTCTGTGATCTGTACTCAGTCTCCGTTACTCCGTACGATGGAACAATAGATGGGAGAATTATTTACGTATGTGCCCTGTAATCCGAAATTTGGACTTAGACACTGTAGGGGTACAGGGCGCATGCCACTGTACCCTAACCTGAGGCCCAACGGACCCTGCTAGGAGGGGTGATTTACCTGGCTTCAGGCAGTACGTTGCAAGCATGGCACACGGGGATGTGTGCCATGTCGACTCTTCACTTGTCTCTCTTCCAAAACACGCAGCCTGCAATGGAAGTGGGCGGGTGTGAAGGTACTTGGTCTCTAAGGGTTGGCACAATAGGTGCTGCAGCCCTTGGATGCCTTACCTGGTCACATTGCCCTTGGCACCCATGGTATCTTTTACAAGCAGCTTCCCTGTGGCCACAGATGTGGAAATTGTGGGTACAAAGGTTTAGTTTTGGGAAAGAACACAGGCCCTGGAACATGATTGGCAGGGACCCAGGGCACACCAAGTGAAAATGCATCAGAAATCTTGCAGAAAGTGAGGGGTTACTGCAACAGAAACCCACTTGCCTACACTCCGACATGGATTTCCTATGTAGGGCCGTCCAACTCTGGGGTTAAAAGGTGAATAGACCGCATGGGGGGACGGGAGTTGAATGAAAGTATGACTACTCCATGTCATGAAATATGGGACACCAGGAGGGTGGATACACTTGGTTTGAAGGGAAAGGTCAACCCCTGATTGTACAGAAACGTACACTGTATTCCTTATGTTTCAGAGGAAAAGGAACGCTTCCGATGGGCATGAATGCCAACTACGGAGTGATATTATGTATTTTGGATATGGAGTGGGGCACCTCCAAGATGATGGATTACTACTGGCAATGCGGCAAGCATGCCTACACTCAGCTTGTTTCTAGATTGAGGGGAGTGTGTTGCCTGGTTACTGTGCACACCACGATGCTGGTCATTCCTGGACAGGGGTGTTGAATTTAATAAAATATCTACTTGTCCATGGGGCAGGTTACTTCATAAATCTACTTGCCCTGTAACAAAATCCACTTGTCCCTTTTGTGCCATGTAATGCGGCGACAAATTACGGCAGCAATCTCATTATATAAGAGTTCTGATATAACCTCTCTAATTATGCCGGGGCTCGTACCATAGTAGGGTTGCATACTAGCAATTCCCTTATGCTGCAACGTTTCTGCAGGTCTACATACTGGGCTGAAGGTATTGGTAAGAAATAGTTCAAGGGTTGGAATGCCCTTTTGAGTCTGTGCAAACCTACTAACGTGCGTGTTGGGTTTGCACCAACTCTTTTCTAATATTTTCCCATACTGAAAAAGGTTGGAAATTTACTCCTGACAGTCGCAGATGTAAAACTTCTTCCAGGGTTGGGAAAAAGTGGTTAGAGGAAAAGTGAACTTGAAACAAAGATTTTCACATGAGCCAATCTACACATGCACATGTGCTCATGCTCAAATGCAGTTCATAAATAATTTCTAGGAGTACTATTTCTTGGCCTACTTCTGTAAATTCTTGTGAATTCATGGAAACTGTATATATGCACTTAATGCAAGGATATATACCATGGATGCACTTTTGAGACTTTCGTTAATAATTGGGCTTCTAATTAGGCCTGGAGTTAATCATGACCTATTGTGTTTAATAAAATTCTGTCTCTCCCTGGCTATCTTTTTCTCTCCGTCTATCAGATGGCTTCACTGTCAGTGACAGTATTCTGCTCTTTGACAAGGAGCATATTAGCACACAAAGTAGTTTTGTTCAGTGCCCGGAACTGCTGTGGCAATGTGTGCTTTTTAAGACCAAAAAACATTTTTTGCTTTTGCCAATGCTTGTTAGAATGGTGAGGGCCCATCAGCTTCCACACAGATACGGTTTTACAAAAACTATGCCTGAACAAGTCACGCATTGACAAAACCAAAAGGCTGACCACCAATGTCAGACCTACTGGCTTTGCCAATGCTTGTTTATTTTTGTTTCCGGTAATCGTATTTAAAATTGTTACACTGATTTTCCATTATGAATATTTTTGGGGAATACAAGCATACATCAACATGTTGCTAAATGATGCTGCAAAGATATGGTACCTAAAATCTTACAGTAGCAAAATGTTTTTTTTCCTACTTGCATTTTTTTAAAACATTTTATTTTGAAAGCAAAGAATCATCACTCTTGCTTTGAAGCTTCGGCAAATATTTGCATATAATCAGAGAGCATTCTGGGAGCATTATACATTGCCTCATATTACTAAACTTTGAAAACATGTATACACATTTACACTGAAACCACCGTCAGTAGTGCAGGCCGAGCTTACAGCGTTTACTTTTAGTCCTCACCCTAATAATAAAGGCTTTGCATTAATGAACAATAAATACAATCTTGAACAGCATTTAACACATGGACACAAATATTACCTTAACTGCAGACATTGCCCTTTCCTGATCCATAAAGTGATACTGTAAACAGGCAGCTAAAGAGTTTGTGCTGTAGGGGTTTGGGCCTACTTGTCCCAAGGACAAAATACACTTGAAAACTTGTTGCCCTTGACCCCAAACAATATGTCCCGGGAATCGGGCTGTAGGAATTCCACATCCCTGCTGGAGAAGAACTATCAAACTTGTACCAGCACACAGTCATGGGAGGGCAAAGGGGGTTTTGTCCACTGTATATCTAACATGGTAAATGTGAGTAAAATAGAGCTGAGATTTGATATTTATCGATATATATTATCAAGTGATTGTACTGTATATTGATAATAAGCACTGTGTTGCCTTGATACATTTTTATAATAAGGCCCTGGTTGATCAGATTGGGATGATTCTGAAAAAATTTGCTAACAACTTGAAATCCATCCATAATGATAGTGATAGGGATACACTCATTATTTGGGGAGCTGGGGGGAGGACTTCAACTCTGCCCTTTCCTCAAACAACGGGAAGGAAATATGTGGCTTCACAAATGAGAATGGGAATGGGAATAGCAATACCCACTTACCACACTCACAATATGGGGAATCCCTCAATGAAATAATGTTTGGCCATGACTTGGGCTTTGCTAACAAGATGTGTGTTACACCTGTTCCCTTTATATGTACTTTTAATGGTAGATGATGTTCTACGATAATAGACTATATATTGATATCAAACAGATACTCAAACAGAGTTAAATCGTTCACTACTGAGGGGCGTGGCTTGCAGCCGGAGGGTATGGTCGCTTTCTAACGCGGCTCCCGGCCCTCGCCTGATAATCCGCCTAACATATCCGCTATCTGACTGGAGACTCCTCGGAGATCGGGAGGTCCCCGATAAGAACCCGTGGTGCACACCAGGGCCACGACGCTGGCCTTACGAGTGGCGCCATGAGGCAGAATGAGTCGGTTGCTGTGTGATCCCCGTTGCGCACAAGATGGCGCCCGCTGCGGAGACCAGACTCTGAGGCACTCTGACCGCCGGTGCCGGCGACGGAACCAAGCCCGCAGAAGCACAGCCTGTCTCTCCGCTGCCGATCGGAGCAGATCGGACAACCTCTGCGGCTGACTGAGACCCACTGCATCGCCAGGGGACCCAGGTGAGGCGCACTGAAAGAGTCTTGCCGCCGCCCATAGCCTCCGGCGGAATTCACACGACATCCCTGCTTCTGGGCCTGGACTCTCTGGGTGCTCCGAGACCAGATCCTTCCGCCTCTAATATTGACTGTGGCCCCCTCGCCCCGACTCACTGGCAGCCCTCCACCGCACTGGGGAGATCAGTAGCAGTATTCTATATTTTACACTGACGAGTGAAGTCCGGGCCACGGGTAGATTGGCTCACTGCGTTCCACCATAACTGCGCAAAGAGTCCCAGCTTCGCCCCGCTTCCGACAGACTGGTCCTGCGATTTAACGCACGTCGGAGCCCCGGCGGCAACGGTGGGGGTACTGGCCCCTATGCAAAGTGATCTAGAGCCGGGGCTGGGAGTGGCTGCAACCTTGTCTCCTTGAACCGACACGGTCTGGGCCTAGACGACCTGTGTCTCGAACTGGGACTACCTGGGACAGATCTGGAGCCCCAGACTCCCCCTGCTCAGCACCCTCATTGAGGATATTATACCGTGCTGGGTTGGCAGAGGTGGTTGACTAGTTTAGCTTGAATTTTAGTAGGCTTGAGCCGTGGACCTTGGACTTTTATGGCTCTCTCCTGTGCATTCCCTGTAGTGACTCTACTGCCAGGCCACTTGAACTGCGGCTACAGTCGCCACCAGGGAGAGTTCCTGCCATCGCAATCCGTTTCACATTTGCTGCTCCAGTGTGCTAGTACTGAAATTCCCGATGGCGTCGTCCAAGGGGGCCAAGTCATCGACTCAGGGACAGATTAATAAACTCTCCTGGGGCTCCAAAGGAGACAACAATGTTCCGACTTCATCCAGAGACCCGAAACTCAAGTCCCGCTCGCCAGGAGGAAAGTCTCTCACCCTTGAAGACATTATGGAGGCGATCGCAGGGGTCCGGTCCTCCCTAGAGACCTGTATCGACTCAGTTAACATAGAGGTAACCCTACTAAGAGCGGACTTTCGGAAAATGGACACAAAGGTCAAAGACGTTGAGGTCAAAACTGCGGCCCTTATTGATGACACGTCTACCCTCCAGCAACAAGTTGCCCAGCTTCAGAAATAGCAGAAGCAAATGAGGGACCTCTTGGATGACTATGAAGGGAGGGCAAGACGGAACAACATCCGTATCCTGGGCGTTCTGGAGAGGATGGAGCTGCCAGCAGCGGACCTATTTGTTGAGGACCTCGTCACAAAAAATCTCCAGCCCAAAAATCTCTCCAATTATTTCTCAATTGAACGGGCTCACAGGGTACCAGGAGGGAAGGTGAAACCGGGGGCCCCTCCCCGCCCCATCATCGCTAGGGTGTTCAACTTTCGAGATCGAGACGCAATCCTCCAGACGGCACGCTCGGGACCGCCTTTACTCCTGGAGAACACCCGTATCACGATTTTCCCAGACTTTACGATGAAGGTCAAGGCACAAAGACGCAGCTTTCTAGAAGTTAAGAAAGCCCTCCGAGACAAACACATAAAATATTCTATGCTCTTTCCTGCCAAGCAGCGAGTGGAAATGGGCGGTAAAGCCTGGTTCTTCCTGACGCCGGATGAGGTATGGGACTGGTTGGAGGGCTGGCGCCGGGTCGGGAGGTCTCCGAAGAAACGTGACTCCCCTGACGACCACCCATGTGATAACAACCTGCCAGGAAGCCAAGAACTGTTTACTGGAACCAACGATGACGGGGAATGACAACTCTCTACCACAAGGGGTTTAAGAGGAGGCATAGTTCGGACCTTGCATATCTGGTTTACGCCCACAATGCGAGAGCTGATGAGGGCGACGAGTTGCAGCCCCATACTTATTTCTTCCCCCGAAGGGCTCTTTCCCCGGCCCGTAACAGGCTGAAACAGTGGACTGAATTGTATCTTTTATAATATGTGAAAGTGCACTGGGTTATGTTTTTGCACAGACCTTGCTATGTCAGTTTATTCTATTACTTGTATCAGGCGAGAGGCATCAACGGCTCACCAGGTACCCCTGATATGGTTGGGAGGGCGACAGGCACTCTGCCTAGTTGGGGTGTGGATAGTTTCAAATCCGCGGGCAGGGAAGCAGGGAGGGGGATGGGAAGGGGGGAGGGAGTTTTGTGGGGTTTCATTGGCGCTTATTGCAGAGTCTTTCCCAGTCACAAGTCACTTTTCCTACAGGGTCCAGCCGCGGAGTATCAGCTCTTCCGGGAGTCACCTACATCCCCCCCCCCCCACCTGAGACGTCCAGGTACCCCCCTGACATTATGCCCCTAACACCGCCGAAACCTGGTCACACACGTCGCTTTTCCCCTGGTCATAGACGCAGACCCCACATCCACTATCACCATGCCACAAACCACTTCTAGGGCCATCATGATAATGTCGTGGAATGTTAACTGACTGGGGCACAAGATAAAACAGAGTATAGTCCTTCAGTTTTTACGACGGCACTCACCCGACATAGCATTGCTGCAAGAGACACACCTGGTGGGTAACACGTGTCAAGCACTCCAAAGAGGTGGCTACAGACTGCTAGTTCACGCAGGGTTCACCTCTGGCTCCCGTGGTACGGCAATTCTTGTCAAGAAAAATCTAGCCCTGACCTGCACAGCGACATGGCCCGATCCACTAGGCCGCTTTGCATTAGTTGAGGCTACCTGGGAAGGGCGCCCCCTGAACCTTGCGTCAATCTACCTCCCACCGACCCTAGGCCGAGACTCCCTCAGGGAGCTGGGCACTCGACTGCTGGGCCTGCCTACCGGTACAAGTCTCATAGGGGGAAGACTTCAATATGACGATGAACGACGAACTAGATTGTCACCCTAAGCGCACCCCACATAGACATAGCTCTAACCTGTCAGACTTCGTACAGGCAATGGGACTCGAAGATATCTGGCGACACTACTACCCCGACACGCCATATTTTACACTCACATAAGTATGTCCCGTATTGACTATTTTCTCTGTCCCGCAACAGACTTAGATTTCTTCACACGACCTAAGGGCCTCCCCCAAGGTATCTAGGACCATTCTCCTATCACAGTAGAACTAACGTACCACCGCCCATTCACCCGAGGTCCCATAATTATTAAGCCTTGGCTCCTCCAGATCCCTGACATTAAGGACAGCTTGTTAGAACAGACCGGACACTATTTTGAAGAGAATGTCGGTTCAGTGAGGTCCGCGGTCACAATCTGGGAGGCGTACCTGGCGGTTATTAAGGGGGAGGCACTAGCGCTGAAAATGGGATACTTACGTAAACACGACGAACAGATCTCTCAGGCTGAGTCTGACCTCCTTAGTTTTGAAACATCGCATAATGCAGCCCCCTCGGTCGAGACAGCACGCCGCCTCAGAACCCAACAGCTTGTTTATAAATCCTTGGCTCAAGAGAAGGCGCAGGCTCGCTTACTCCACACTCGACACTGTATATACGAGCACGGGGACATTGCAGGAAAGATGCTGGCGTGGCTGGAGCGGCTGGAACAGGGGTCTAGATGTGTCTCTTCCATAGTGAGGTTGGACGGGTCCACGATCGTGGATCCACAGGCCATAGCGGAAGCCTTTGCTGACCACCTGGAAACCGTCTACACAGCGAGGGCGTACTACTCCTCAGAAGACTCCAGGCAATTGTTGGAGGAAATGTGCTTACCCACCCTCTAAGAGTCCGACAAAGAGACTCTATACGCAGACATAACTGTGGACGAGTCACTACGGCAGTTTTTAGCATTAACTGTGGCAAGGCCATGGGTCCAAATGGTGTCCCCATAGAATTCTTGAAAGCTATGGCTCCCGAAACGGTCCCCCATCTGAAGAATATGTTTGAAGAAAGTAGAGATAGAGGTATCCTGCCTCCTGCCCAAAGGCTGGCCTCCATAGCAGTTATCCTCAAGCCGAATAAACCACCCTCTGACTGCGGATCCTTTAGACCGATCTCTCTCATCAATGCGGAGGCCAAGGTCCTGGCCAAGCTATTGGTGGCTCGCCTACTCCTTCTGCTTCCCTCCCTAACCCATGATGATCAATCGGGCTTCCTCCCGGGCCGTAATACGGCCCTTAACCCGCGACGAGTCAATAACGTCCTGAGTCGGCAATCTATCATACAACACGATGCCGCCATTTTATCCCTTGACGCCACGATAGTGTTTGACTCGATCGAATGGTCCTATCTCTTTGAGGTTCTTCGTAGATTTGGCTTCGGACCCAAATGTATCCAATGGGTGCGACTTCTCTATACCGACTTATCGGGTCAGGTGCGGGTCAATAACCACACATCTCGACAATTCTGACACCTCAGGGGGACCCGACAGGGATGCCCCCTATCGCCATTACTATTTGCCCTCACTCTGGAACCCTTGGCTCACTGAGTTCGTACAGACGTGTCCATTAGAGACCACGAGAACGACGAGATATTAGGCAAAATTTCTCTCTATGCCGATGACATCCTGGTATATGTAGCCTCCCCCCGGTCTTCAATTAACAGCCTCTTCCATGTCCTCACTAACTTTGGGAAATACTCGGGCTCCTCGATCAATTGGTCCAAATCGATACTATATGTGCTGCATGGCCCCCGCCCAAGCTGCCTAGGGGGTTTACCATTACGATGGCTCCAGATGGTTTTAAGTACCTAAGTATCTTCATCACGCCGGACCCGATGGTGTTCCTGGACCGGAATCTAACGGGCCCCCTGCGAAGGTTGCACAGGGACGTAGCACACTGGCGCTCTCTTCCACTATCACTTCCTGGTAGGGCTTGCCTATTTAAAATGCTAGCGCTCCCGTGTTTCCTATACGCTCTGCAAAGCTGTCCCTTTCCAATCCCGGACTCCTACTTTGGCGCCGTGGACAGTGACATATGTCAACTGTTGTGGGACGGTGGGTATAGCCATGCCCAACTTGCGTCTCTACTACTGGTTGTCGCAACTCGTGGCCTTCAATCATTGGATTCACGGCTTCCTCCTTGACAAGAGTCAGACCGGGCGGGAGGGCTACCTGGGGGCCCTGTACAGTAAACCAACCAGGAAAAGATATGTTAGGCCCATGGCACACACAATTGCAATATGGCATAGGACCAACAAGTGTTTGGGATGGTCGCACAAAATTACCGAAGCGACTCCTCTATGGGTTCTCTCTGTTTTCTTCAGGGTTTCGATAAATGGGACACGATTGGGCTTTCCACTGTGGGCGACTTAGTACACAGGGGCAAGTTACTGACTTTTGCAGACCTACAATCAAAATACTCCCTGGCACCAACAGAACACTTTCAATATCTTCAAATCAAACATGCCCTTCTCACTGCCATCCCGACCTCACTTCCATACCTGAGAGTTCCCCCCTAGAGGATAGACTACCGTCTGAACCTCTCCCCAAAAAGGCCAAGTCCCTCACATATCGTAAGATTTGTAACAACCTCCCCGACACCTTCCGACCCCTACGAGATAAATGGGAGGAAGACCTGGGGCTTCTAGAAGAGGAGGAATGGCGGGCAGCCTTAATGTCTCCTAGGGAGTCGGCCATCAACCATAGATTCCGACTAATCCAACTGAAAGTCCTACATCGAGCTTATATGTCTGCTCTCACACTAGCTAAAATTGGCAGGCGCCCTGACACATTATGTCTCAGAGGGTGTGGCCAGCCGGGCACCTTCTATCACGTCCTATGGGACTGCCCGAAAGTGCAACAATTTTAGGAGGGAGTCATACGTAAAATGAGGGCTTCTTTGGGTAAGCTGATCCCGCTATCCCTGAAAGAGAGATTCCTTAATATATGGGGGGCCACAGACCTGAACGAATTGGAACTACAGTGGGCAACGCTGGCCTTCCTGTTGGCCAAACGCTCCATTGCTATGAAGTGGGGCTCCCCCGAGAGGCCGCTGGTGGTGGGCTGGGTAGCTGAGCTGGATCGCTGCATGCTTGCTGAAAAAACAGTGTACAAAATTAGAGGTTGCCCCACAAAATGGGATAGTAAATTGGGACACTGGAATAAGTTCCGAGGTGAATTGTGTGGCTCTCCAACGCTTAAACTGGCAATGTCCCGGACTGGACCCAATTCTCGAAATGGTTCTTAAGCCATTAAGGTGATTACTATGTAACTTGATTCAGCTGTATGTTTCAACATGTGACTGATTTATCGACTTTGCTTTCTATCAAATAAAATCTTATGTTAAAAAAAAATCATTCACTACCCACAGTATCATTTTGAGTGATCACTTCCCACAGAGCATCACCCTCACTCAGTTAGAACAACAGATAAATTATGGAGCCAAACCCTCGCACATTCCTCAAAATGTAACAATAAATAGAGTGAATGGTTATTCCCTGTGATGGTCGATAGTAGACCCTTTAGAAATCACACAGACTGTTGTAACCAAGTGCAAATCTGCCTTTTCGGATTGTCTGGGTGAAAATACCACCCATGAAATAATTTTGACCTCGTCCCAGCTGATCACAAGAGCCATAAAAGAGTCTCTATTTGCTCAAAATATGAATCCAATTTAGAATACAAAAGGGTGGTTTGATGCAAAGTGTACACAGGCCTACGCTAAATTAAAACATGAAATACATAAAAACCCTACAAGTTCACAGGAGATAACAGAGGCCAAAATAGCCTATAAAAATGCATTTAAGGAGCGCAAGCAGACGTTGAGAACTGAGGTTTGGACGTCGATGCATGAGGCCTCGCTTTCCAAGATGGTGCGGCCTTTTGGAGGGCTGTAAAAGCCCCTTATCTGTATTCTGGGGCTGCACCATCTATTGAAATTGCAATAACAGAGGCGCATTGGATACAGCACTTCAGTAAAAAATGTAACAACGGTTTGTGTGCAAACAATTTAGAAATCCATCTATTAGGTGAGGACAAAATGTCAGCTTTATTAATTTCTATTGACCTCCAGGTAACCCTGGGTGAAGTCAACCGTGCAATTATGGCAAGCTTGGTGGAAAGGCCCTGGGGCCTGATGGGATCCCTGAAGATTTATTCAAAAATAACACGGGCTATGGGGCCCACTTCAAACACAGGTAATTACAGCTAGCTGTTCTTCTAATCTTATAGATACTTGGTCTTATTTATTTATTTGCTGGTTTTTATAGCGCTCGAATCAACTCCAGATGGAGTATCTCTGCGCTTATGGTGCCGACTAAACAGAAGATGTAGATTGGAGCAGATGCTAGATCTCATTTTTAAATAGGACAGTTTTCAGTTGCCTTCTGAATTTTAAGTGCTCAGTACACTGTCTTAGGGACAGAGGGAGTTTGTTCCATAATGTAGGTCCTGCAATTGACAACGCTTTATTCCCATGTCTCGCTTTCTTAGCGTCTGAATCAATTTTAGTGCCAATTTTTAAACAAGCATTTACAATGCAACGGTTTCGCCTTCGGAAAAGTTTGAGCTATTGGCATTGTAAATGACAAACTTTTTATTTATGTGTTGGTTTTGAAAACAGATAAATAAATGGCATTCTCATTTACAATGCCAATAGCTTACTCTGTCGCAAATGCAAGACGTATTGCATTTGCACACACACACCCACACAAGAGCCCCCCACACACACACACACAAGAGCCCCCCACACACACCACACAAGAGCCCCCCTCACACACCAGAGCCCCCCACACACACACGCAAGAGCCCCCCACACACATACGCAAGAGCCCCCACACACACGCAAGAGCCCCCCCCACACACACACACACGCAAAGAGCCCCACACACACGCAAAGAGCCCCACACACACGCAAAGAGCCCCACACACACGCAAAGAGCCCCACACACATGCAAAGAGCCCCACGCAGAGGTCAGGGGTGGCACAGAAGCAGAGTTTCACCAGCTGAGGCTCGCATGAAGCCTCTAACATGAAATAGAGGGAGGGTAAGGGAGAAGTGATGAAAGAGAGGAGGTAAACAATGAAGGGAGAGCTCCATACGTGGGGCGGGGGGTCGAACTTGGCCAGAGGTGGAGGAGGTGTACCCCAGATTCGAGGGACTGCCCCTTCCAGCAATCTAGGAAGCTCTTTTCAGGAGAATTTGTTTGAAAAAGCAGGTGGAGCAAGTTGTTCCAAGGGGAATAGCTGTTTTTATTATTACTGCTGATAAGTTATCTGTGCCACCTGCTCTTGTAAGTGTTAGCATCTCAGTTGTTTTCTTAATGATTGGTATTGAGAACCCCTCTTTGATCTCTTTATTAGCAAGAAATGTTATCAGGCTATAAAGTAGTGTCCTCCAACAGTGAGAAATGCCCTGCGTGGCCGAAACAGGTCGGTGTGACAGACTGGCTCTGTTTACTTAATTAAATACCTGAAGTGAAGGATTTCTGAGTGCCGCGTATTTTTGCTAAAAAAAAAATAGATATATATATAATCCTGCTATTGTTGTATACACACAGCTTGTCAACTAGTAGCAAGGTGATCCTCATAGCTATATGCATTGCGTAACTCATACAAAATCATTATAGGTTTCTTTGATGAAGCAAGGTAATAGTGTATTGCCTGTTGCACAAAACGGTGAAGGTTTAAAATCATATGATGTATTAATCAATACAAGACAGGTTCCTTTTAAATCCAAGTACAGTTTGAAGTAGAAACCCCAAACTGAAACTGCATATTAAAAAGATTTAATAAAAAAAAAGAATGACTGGTGCAAACTAAGTCAGACTGTATTATTCATTCAACCACATATCGCTTGTTCTTTTTCAAAGAAAAGGAATACTGAAGAAAATATTTAGAGCGCACATAGAAATCATTTTTTCACCACTTAGTACAAGGTCTGGAGCAAAGTCTGCTTTGATGCCGCTAAGAATTAGGAACAACGTTTTTTTCCGTTTAACGTCCTCCGTGCATGAAAAGCATAGGACAAAATAATTCCAATGGGTTAATGTCTCTATGGTTACCAGGTCACAAGCTCAAGCTCGAATGCCATCCCAGGATCCCTGGCTGACATCAAAGGGGCTGATTTACTGTAGCTGCTACTTCCTCCAGAGGCAGGCAGATGGCGTGGCCGCCTCCACGGAAGTGTGTTCTTAATCTGGGGCCCTGAGTTTTAGCTGCGATAGTAGTTTGTGCAGGGGTCCTCAACGAAAACATACACCTTAGCGATGCCTATGCAATGCATGCATGAGGAAACATTATGCAGTACGTTGTATCGAAAATATTGGCGTTTCTGAAACCTTTAATGTTGCTGTGAGGAAAATATATATATAGAATACACAGTATCGTTCCGAAAAAGGCCACGTCGACCAAAGTGCTTTACTGCCGGTGGGAAGTCTGCGTTCTTAACTTAAACATAGAAACCTGCCACATATCACCACGGAATGCTTGTAACGTCAAATAAATATACAACAATAAGCTCCACTGCGGTGCCGAATATAAAAGCGATCATACTAAGAGTGCGTGCTGCACTTGAATGGGCGCCGTTTCTCATTGGAGAACCTGTTACTGAGTATCATCCCTGGGGTACAGGGGGAAATGCATTGTGTATGAACGTGCAATTGAAGAGTTGCTGGTGAACCCCTGTATTCTAAAGGCACAGTTGTAGAAGCAGCGCTCCTGCCTCAGCTGGTTTCTCCCCTCAAATCAGGGAGATCGGGTATTGGGCTGTTATCCCCGGGTCCCACGCGCAATGCGGGGCACTCGGGAGGCGAGGCGCACGTCCGTGACGCTTTGGCGAGCGAGCGCACAGCCCCCCAGCGCTTCCTCTCTTCAGCCGGTGTCAATACCGGGTGCGGGGTGGAAGGCGATCTCCCCCAGCTTCTGGGCCGAAGACTCACCCTCGCAGGCACGGCCCCCGTCGCAGCTCCCACTGGCCTCCGCTGACGTCGAGGGTTCCCCCAGAGTCAGCCACTCACAGCGCGGCTCCCGGGGCAGATCCTGATGACGCGGCGAGGCTCCAACCAACGGCGGCGCAGCTCACGGGGACAGGCCCACTGCAGCGGCCAATCAGAGCGCGCCTCTGCCGACGAGCCTCCGAAAAGCCACCAATGCGGTCGCAGCCCCTTCGTGCCTCGGCCAAGGTGCCGAGCAGCTGCCGGTTGACCCCCGGGCGGGACGGGATACCACAATTTGTGAGGACACGGGGGGGGGGGGCGGGAGAGGACGAGGGGGGGCGGGCGGGAGAGGACGAGGGGGATGGGAAAGGACACGGACGTCGGGAGGGAGGCGGGAAACGTGGGGACGGCGGGAGGAGGGACACAAGGCAGGACAGCAGCAAGCACGGCCCGGCCGGACACAAGGCAGGACAGCAGCAAGCACGGCCCGGCCGGAGGAGACTCGGGGGCGTTCCCGGCGTCGCGCGACGTCGGCAAAAGCCAAAGAATCTCGGGAACGCCCCCGTGTCTGGTCCGGCATTGATGGACAGGCCCCTCGTCCAATGGATAGGCTCCATTTATGGAGCTAGCCAATGGGACGGGGGGGCGTGTTCCAGAGTGCTTACTGTACTCAATAGATTTCTCTGGAGGAGGAGCCTAACGGCTCCGTCCCCCAGCGAAACCTAAAAAGGGAATCTCCAAGACCCTGCCTGTTATCGGCCGATATCACTTTTAGATTCTTTGGTAAAAGTAGTCAGGCGCATCGTGCTTGAAAGATTACAGGATTGGGTATTATTTCTGAGTTACAGTTTGGGTTTCGAAACGGGCTAGGAACAGTTGAACAAGGTTTAAACCTGAACATTTTTAAAGGGAAGTATACTCTTGCAAAGAAGGGCAGGCAGTTCCTAGCCTTTGTCGACCTCACAGCAGCGTTTGACTGCGTTAGGCACGGCAAGCTCTGGTGTATTTTTCAGGACTTAGGAGTGAAGCCCACCATTATCCTTTTTAAAAGACAACTATATAGTAATGCCAAGGCGATGGTGCGTTATGGAGCCAATGGAAAATGCACAGACTTATTTTGAATAAAGAAGGGAGTAAGACAAGGCTGTGTGTTGGCCCCCTTTCTTTTTAACCTATATATAAATGGTTTAGGCCAAACACTGGTGAATAAATGCCAAGACCTCCCCCAAATTGAAGGATGGCCAATACCCACATTATTGTATGCGGATTATGCCTTCTTAATGTCCCGCACTCAAGTGGTACTCCAAAGAACACTGAATAGTTTTTCGGCTTTTATGCAGGATCTGGGGCTAAGGGTAAATACATCAAAAACCTTTGTCATGACATAGCACGTGCCCATGCTCTTGGATGGAATACTCTTGCTGATCTCTATCCCAGCAATTCCTACCCCCCACCCCCCACTTCTCCTCCAGGCGCAAACACGCATTTTTCCAACTTGCTATTATACAATTCCATTAGAGGCACCTGCCGCACACTGCATGACACTTTTCCAACTCCCCCTCCCCCTCTTCCCGCCCTGGAACTAATATTGACAAACTCATCCCCTGATAAACTAGTCACTAAGCTATACAGTAGCATGCAGCGCTCCTTCCCGATCAGGCATCCGCAGGCTCTTGCCAAGTGGAATGAGGAGCTGCTCACCCCTCTGACCGACACCCAATGGCGATTTTCCTATAGACAACTCAAACTATTCTCCCATAACTACAGGCTTCGCCTTATACACTTTAAATACCTACATCGTATCTATAGAACACCCATAAACCTTAGACAGATAGGCCTTTGTCCAGAGGCGAGTTGTTGGAGGTGTGCGGCGCCGGACGCTGCCTTTGTACATATGGCCTGGAGCTGCCCTGACATGGAGCGCTTTGGTCTGAAATTCTAATCTTCATTAAGGAAATCCTAGAAACCCGCCTGTCCAACCCCTAGACTATGTCTCCTAGGCGACGTTCAGGATGTCCTGCCCGGGCAGCGCAGATTACTGGCCATGATGCTACTTCTGGCTAAATGACAGGTTGCGATTCACTGGGGTAGATGCCGTCCACCCACCATTAATTCCTGGATAGCGGATGTCACATTCTGTCAGGAGCAGCTAAATACATATTGGGAGCTCCTCCCCCAAGCCCCCAGGCCCAAAGATATCTGGACCCCGTTTCTCACATGGCTGTCCTCTCGCCGCTCAGACACCAAGCAAAGCCCTGACGTTCCCAACAACACGGATTAACTGGTTCACGACATATGCCATATTACTTCTTCGACATCATTTTCTTATACATATCATTTCACTGTTCTATTGTGAAGGTAACTGCTTTGTACCGTACCACTGCATCATAAATGCTGCATGCAATGTTGTTTCTAATAGCACATTGTTACTATGTCGCCTCTGTTTTAATGTTTCATTTTTTCCTTTTGTTTTCTTTTTTTTTAAACTCGTTTGTCATCCTTTGTATTATTATCAGCTAAGCAGTCTTTGCATATACTGTATATTGTTTATCTCAAAATGCCAATAAATAAATAAATAAAAAGATATATTTTTTTAAACCTTTGTCATGAGGTGTGGCACTGGCAGCCATAAATGGAGAGAAATGTATATCGATAATCAGAAGATTGATTTTACAAATAGATTTATCTACTTGAGCATTCTCTTTGATCAAAATAGTGCCTGGACTCAAGCGGTACAAGCCAGAAAACTGGCTTTTATGAAAACCCTAGCCGCCCTAGTTAGTTTTGCGAAAAAGCTGGGCAGGAGACCTCCCCATGAGCTACTTGTGGTGTTTTGAAGTGACTTGTGGAATTGAGAACACGGAGTTGTTCTGGATTCCACAAGGGACAGTTGAGACCCACGCTCATGTATAAGACGTGTTTCACTTCATATGAAAATAAAGAGCTATTTCAAACGTACCACTCGTCTGAGGCATCTTGAATATTATGCTGGCGACGATCGGAGAAGAACTGTTGAGCCCGGAGTCCTGTTTGCAGCAGACCAGATGACTATTCGGTAAAATTCACTCGTATGAAGTCAGGCATGATTCCGAGTGACTAGCGTTATTTCAAGGAACATTTCTGTGAAAAGCGCATCTTTCAACAACACTCGGTGAGGGTTTCACGTATTTTAAAGGATTTCCAGTGATCGGACTTGTCTGCTGATTACCAGTGCGTACTACGTGTATTGAAACGTGACGTAGGTACGTCACAGCGTGAAGCAGCCATATTTTGGGAAGAGGAACATGGCTATTGTTCACGTGTGACATCAGCACGCATCGCGCATGCGTCTACACGCATGGCGGCCATATTTTGGGGCCAAAAAAGTGCAAAAGCTGGTATTATCTACCCGAGCAGCGGATTTCGCATTACGATCTTTGTTTAGATTGTGTAATACACCGATTGAAGCAATTTTAAAGCAAGTCTTTGGCCATAACTTTGCAACATCAAAATTTGTACATTTTGGTGCACATTAAAAAAAATAATCATAATAATTTTTTTTTATGAAAAAAAAATTGGCATAATGTTGTAGAACCAACACTTTATATATACATTGCTCAATATCTTCAATACATTTGAAATGGAAAACATTTTCTGCTCCTGCACCTTTCTTGGCTTCACCTGGAGAGCCCATATTGGAATGGAAAAGATGGAAAGAAGGTTTCCAAGCATACATTGAAGCGATAGGAGGCGAGGATTATACTGAAAAACAAAAACTAGCAATTTTGAAACATTGTTCGGGTGCAGAGGGTAGACATGTTTTAAGCCACTTACCTCCAAGTGGGAATATTGTATCATCAACTGAAGGGGATGTGGATGTTTATGAAGATGCCATCTGTCAATTGGATAAACAGTACATAAAAAAAGTGAATGAAGTGGTCTCTAGTTTTTAAGTAGGGGTCAATTGCCTAATGAATCTATTGATTCCTTTATGAATGATTTGAGAATTTTAGTATCCAAGTGCAACTATTCAACTTTTCAGGATCAGATGTTGCATGATCAAATGGTACATAAAGTTGCAGATGTTAAACTTCAAGGGAAACTACTGGATACATAAGATTTAACATTAGATAAAGCCTTAGACATTGCTCATCGTTTCGAAGATATGAAAATTGGCTTAAAAGAACTTTCTGAACAAAAAGTATCTGAAGTCAATCTAGTCAAAAAAAACAGTTATGAAGACAATGTATCTAACAAGGTGAAAAACAAGAGCCAGCAATATCAAGAAAAAAAAAGAATATATATTTTTCAAAATGTGGTATTTCCGGTCATTTGGCGAATGATAGGAGGTGTCCTGCCATGGGCCAGGTGTGCAGATACTGTAAATTAAAGGGACACTTTACGAAAATGTGCCGAAATAGGAACAAATTCAAAAGTAAAAGTTTTGATCGTAAAAGTCATACTGAGGACAATGTAAAAGAAGTTATGAGTGACATTGATGATGATGAATTTCTTTTGGCGGTGTGTGAGATCAATACATCTGTAAAAGATGCTCCTTATTGTACAGTAGTCATTGGGGGTAAAGATATAAATATTATGGCTGATTCTGGTGCAAGACACACTCTTATTGGTGAGGAATGGATAAAAGAATTTCCTAACTTGTGTTTATCTCCACCTGACATAAGGTTAGTTGGGTATGGTTGAAAACCCATAGATGTGTTAGGATTTTTCGAATCCACCATAAGTTTCAAGGGTAAAACTATTTTGTCAAAGGTGTATGTAGCTAAAGATGGATCCTGTCTTTTGAGTTGGCCGCAACAAAGAGATTTGATGATAACATTGGATCCCAATCACCCGGAGCAAGGACTTGGGTATTCAGATTTAATTTTAAATGTCTAATCTGACCCAGGTTCGGAATGGGAAAAGAGATTTCCAAATGTTTTCTCTGTTTCGAAATTAGGCCTTCTGAAGAAATTTGTACATAAAATCATTCTCAAACAAAATGCCATACCAAAGGTTCATAAAGTGAGAAATGTCCCGTTGCATTTAAGACAAGCTGTTAAAAGTGAACTAAAAAGATTGTGCAATTTGGATGTCATTGAAGAGATAGAATCTTCAGGATGGTTATCTCCGGTGGTTGTTGCACATAAACCTAATGGTGAGGTGAGATGTGTTGATTTAAGAGATCTCAACGAGAACGTGTGGGTTGACAGGCATCCTTTGCCCAATATAAATGAAATGTTCACGAAATTGAAAGGGGCATTCATATTTTCTACCCTGAATTTGTCTAATGCGTATCACCAGATAGCATTACATGAGGATAGTAAACAGCTCACTTCTTTCATCACGTCAGAAGGAGCATTCAGATATAAAAGGATGCCATTTGGGTTAATATCTGCTTCCTCTGTTTTTCAGAGGGTGATGCACAACTTGTTTAAGAATATTGAAAATGTCCTATACTTAAAAGGATGCCATTTGGGTTAATATCTGCTTCCTCTGTTTTTCAGAGAGTGATGCACAACTTGTTTAAGAATATTGAAAATGTCCTATACTTTCAGGACGATATTTTGATTTTTGCATCAAATTCTTCAGAACACACAGACATATTACACAAAGTTTTGTGCTTTTTGCAAGATAATGGGCTTCCTCTCACCAAAGATAAATGTAAATTTGGGGTGTCATCAGTTGACTATTTAGGTCATTCAATTAGTAAACACGGCATTTCTCCGAAACAAAATCTCATCAGGGCCATTGAATTAGCTCCTGATCCTGAAAATAAGGATGAACTCAGATCTTTCTTGGGGCTTGCCGAATATTATGCAAAGTTTGTTCCATGATTTGCTGATAAAACTTTGAACATGAGAAATTTAATGAAAAAAATGTATCATTTATGTGGGATGAAAATTGTAAGAAAGAATTTTTAGAGGTAAAGAAGAGTATTGCACCTGCGCCTGCTTTGAAAACTTTTGATACAATGTGTAATTCAATCATCATTACTGATGCAAGTAATGCTGGCATTGGAGCAGTCTTAATGCAAAATCAAAAAGGTCAGTTGGTTACTGTTGGTTTTGCATCCAGGCCATTAAGGGGTGCTGAAAGTAAGCATTCTACTTTAGAAAAAGAAACTCTTGCCTGTTGCTGGGGAATTGAGTATTTTCGTAAGTATGTTTATGGAACTGCTTTCAAAGTCAGAACTGATCATAGACCCCTAGTTGATTTGTTCACCACAAAAGGTTGCAGTAAAGCAACTTCAAGAATTGCAAGATGGCAATATAAGTTGCAAGATTTTCATTTCAAGGTGGAGTATATTCCAGGAGTAAGGAATGTACCAGCCGATTGCCTGTCGAGATTACCTGCTCCTGATGATAATGTGGTTGGAGAAGATTTTGACTTAGAAAATGTTGTTTCCATTTGTGACGTGTCAAAAGGTTGTATTCAAGAGAGTGAATGGAGATCAGCTTGTGAAAAGGATACGACACTGAGAGATGTTATTACTTATGTAAAATTGTCATGGCCACGAAAAGTTAGTTTATCAGAAAATGTGATTCCTTTCTTTCTGATTGCAAATGAATTATCTCTAAATGATGATGTATTATTTAGGGGTTTACAATTGGTTGTGCCTGGTGAATTGCGACAAAAGGTTTTAGATATGGCTCATGAAGGTCATCCAGGCATGACAAGTATGAAAAACAGAATTAGAAGCAAATTTTGGTGGCCAGCTATGGATAAAGCCATAGAACAAAAAGTTAGAGATTGCATGGAATGTTGTTTAAGTGACAAGTCTCAGAAACATATTTCATATGAGCATTTGCCAATGTCTAGACCTAGTCGTGTTTCGGAGTGTGTTTCCTTAGATATTGCAGGACCCATGACATACAATAAGAGTGTTGTATATGCCATTATTTTGGTAGATCAATTGTCGCAGTGGCCAGAGTTAAAAATTATGTCTAGTATAACCTCAAGTGTGGTGATAAAATTATTAAATGAAATATTTGAAAGAGAAAGTTTTCCTGTTTCCATTACAACATATAATGGTGTGCAATTCATCTCTGTTGAAATGAGAGATTTTATGAAAAGTCATGGTTCATTCATAAAAGGGTTTCTGTCTATTATCCACAGAGTAACGGTATTGTCGAAAGGTGGATAAAGGTATTTAAAGAAGGTCTACAATTAGCTTTACAAAATGGAAGGGATTGTAAACAAGCTTTAAGAGAAATTTTGTGGTGTTATAGAAAAACTCCTATGAGTATGGGAGATTTGTCTCCTTTTGATAAAATGAGAGGAAGAAAGAGTGTTTCCAATATGAGTCAATCTTAGATGAGAAATTTGATTAGTATTAAGGTCTATACCAAAGACTTTCCGAAATGTGTTTCTTCTCAAATTGGGGTAAATGACTAGGTTTGTGTTAAGAAAAGCAGATTGGTCAGATCAGGTGAGTCACATTATTCTGGTCCATTAAAGGATTTACGTGTTGGTAGACAAGTAGTGGAGTTGTCTGATGGCAATGGGTGGAGTCTATCTAAGATTGTTAAAATTCCTCGTTGGATGTGGCCAAATGGTAAGGTCAATGATTCTTCTGCATCTTCGTATTCTAACTCTGCTAATAATGCAAAAAATTGGAGGAAATTCATGATGTCATCAGGCGATGATTCACATAACCAACGTTCACAGAGAATGCGTCAAAATCCTGTGTGGTATAAAGATTATGCATTTGACAAGTAAAATGTCTTTGTACTTGATGAATGTAGGTCTTTCTGGCATGATTGTTATTATGCTGTTCTCTTTGTACTTCTCATTTTATTATTTTGGTTGTAAGAAGAAGCTATTTCTTTTGTTTAATTTTGAAATTAATCACTTTGTGGAGTTATGTGCATTTGATTGTTATTTGTTTTTTTTTTAAATATATTTTGTTTTACGAAGGGAAATGTGTGGTGTTTTGATGTCACTTGTGGAATTGAGAACACAGAGTTGTTCTGGATTCCACAAGGTACAGTTGAGACCCAGGCTCATGTATAAGACGTGCTTCACTTCATATGAAAATAAAGAGCTATTTCAAATGTACCACTTGTCTGAGGCATCTTGAGTATTATACTACTGCAGATATACAGAGCTAAGTGTGTCTCAATGGCCATGTATGACGCTGGGATCTGGGGATACTCTAATCTTCAGGCCCTCCAAGTTGTCGAAAACATGTTCTTAAGATTCATATTGGCAGTCTCAGGTAGTACCTCCTCTTATGTCTGTCATTCTGAATTGGGTGTTCATATATTACAGTTCTTTTATAAAAGTGGAACCAATTTTGTTATGGCATAGAATATGGACATCTGTAGAAACCAACCTCAAAAAGGATATTTTAAATGATGTTTTTAAACTGGATGATGTCTTAAGAATTGCGTGGCTAAAGTATGTGCGGGATTGTATGCATAATCTAGGCCACCCAGAGTTCTATACTAAGCAGAGTACAATGGACTCTTCAACAAGAAAAGTGCTGAAAGTGAAAAGCTGAACTCTACTCAAATCCCTCAGACTAACAGTAGAAATATCAAAGCCTACAGTATTGCATAATCAGACGATCTGAACTACGCTTGGCATTCAACTATATCTTACATTAGTCTGTGGCGTGTATGACAGACTCCTTTTGACAAGATTTAGACTAGGGATACTGCATAGACTAATGAGTTTCCCGAAAATGAATGATTGGTCCAGAGTTATGGAACTGTGTCCTTGTAACGATCACTCAGAGCAAAAAACACTCCACATGGTTTTATTTTGTAAATGTTATAATATGCAAAGCAAAAGAATGGATTTTACCCCTTTTAAAAAAGCTAGGTTTTAGACAATGCTGTCCTGCTTTTTTAGCACTATAATGTTTAGAAAATGAATGTATTTAAAAAGTATAGTGAAAATTAGGAAATCAATTTTAATGTGACTGTTTAACTGCCCAAAACCTAATTATGTAAAAAGTGACATTTAAACAGTTGAGCACTACATGATTCAATGTATGATGTCTATTTATTTTTATGTTTTTTTCTTGCTGTGCTATCTTATGTAATACATATGTGATTTTATATGCTTTTATGATTCTCTAAACAGAAATCGAATAAAGCTACCTACATTTGACTTGACACTTAGCAAGGTTTTTATAATAAAACAAATAGTTCTTCCCTTTACATAGCTTTTGTTTGAAGAGTGTGACTATAGGGCGATGTTCCCACTGTGGTCCAGAGTTTGGAGAAGCAATAATGAGACTCGTGTAAGGAATGCTACCTTACTATAATGGTAGAATGCTTATGTTGGAGTTTAAGTGAGTGTCTCACATTTCACAGGGTGCTTGGTGCCACATAACAGTGAGTTTTACGAAACAAGTTCTCACGTCATGAATGTGTATATTGACGGAAATATGAAGGGGGTAATCCCTACTGAGGGAAGCATAATTAATAATAAGGGAATATATTATTATGTCTCATTTTTTCTTTGTAGGTACGGTTCCTGAGTGTGTCTACTAAAGGCAAATATTGCCATTTGGTTATACTTGGAGGGATTAGGACTGTAACAAGGGATCAGTATCCTGAAGAAAACCAGCGATCCAGTAGGGTGTTTGGAAATGGCTGAAACATGTTGGTGCAGGCAGACAGGAAAATGGAGATGTAGCTCCTCCCATATACCCATTATTATAATGTTATCCCTGCCATTGTGGGGGGGCAATGATAAATAAATATAGGGACACCAACTTAGACAGTTTTAAACTTCTTTCTTTCTGCAATAGAGATCCCTCTTTGGAAAATATTCATTTCTATAAAAAAAAAAAGCTCTCCATCCTGAGTGTTGGTCTGCGCCAAGGTGTGTTAGGAGCCCTATGATGAAGCATGCCAAGTGGGTGAGGGAATTTTTAATAACCCTTTAGGTTTTCAAGTAGGTTTCTTTCTCCCCTTTCACTGTCTTTATTCTCCATATTCCTAGTCCTTTACTGGAGTAGCTGGGGATCTGTCCTTCTCGTATAGGGAGTTCTATATTCTGTGGATTTGGGACTTGCTGTGGAGGGCGCCCAATAACTTGCCAGGAGCAGTAGTGATTCCCAGACCAGGAAGCAGTGTCTCTTCAAAGAACCGTCCGCAGAGGACCCAGCAGACAGGAGAGAGGAAAGGAAATTAAAACTGGAACGTGCAGAGTTTACAGCTGGAGGTAAAACGTGGCACACTAACATTGGAGAAAGAACAAGCTCTGGAAAAAAGCAGGATGGCTCTTGAAGAGAGGAAGATGTCCCCTGAGCTAAGCCTCTAAGAGCTACACTTTAGAGTCCTACAAGTGGGGTCCAGCATTAGTAATGGGGGCAGCCTACCTGCAGTGTCCCCTGGTGAGTCTACAACTCAGATACCAAAGGATTTGATGCCCAGTTATGTGATGGGGGATGACAGACAAATGGTTTGCAGTCTATGAAGTGGCTCTGAGAGTGCACAAGGTCCCATAGGAGTTCTGCTGTGGTAGTTTATGGAGGTATATGCCCAAAGTGGGGAGGGACACGTTCCTTACACTAGAGGTAGAGGACCAGACAAGCTACACTGATGTGAAGGCCATCCTAGTCAGTAAGCTTTGACT
This sequence comes from Lissotriton vulgaris, assembly GCF_964263255.1. Lineage (NCBI taxonomy): Eukaryota > Metazoa > Chordata > Amphibia > Caudata > Salamandridae > Lissotriton > Lissotriton vulgaris. The sequence goes on along the minus strand of NC_141695.1, from coordinate 603,076,386 downwards.
GACCCCTGTAAGGTATAGGCGCAGATTCATTGGCAGCCACAAGATCTCATCACAAACATGCGTGGATTTCTTGGCACTGAAGGAGTGGGCAAGAGGCAGCAAGGTTGAGTAGGTGGACATCTGGGTCAGCACCAGAGTGTCCAAGAAAGCTTCTGAAGGGAGTCCCAAAATGGTGTTCTGGGTTATTCCCACTGGAAGGAGGAGGGGGGGGGGGGGGGGGAGATAAAAAGACAGAGTTCTCTTAAGGCAAACAACTCATAGGGTAAAGAGTCTGGTATTCATTTCCAATCTGCCAACCAAAAGAAAACCTACCCTGACAAACGTCAGCAGCCCAAGCCCACCAAGTACTATGTGTGCTACGAGTATGGACACTACAAAGGGGATCCAAAGTGTACAAAAAAAGAGCACCACCTCCCACTGGGGAAAAGAATCCAGGGGTGGATAGTTTACAGTTAGGGGAGGGAATTGTCTCAGTAAATGGGGTGAGTGTTTAATGGGGTTTCCCTAGCATCCCTGGATGACAGGTAGATGATTCCTAAGATCCATGTGCCCTCAAATACTAAGTATAGGCAATGGGTCACCACCAATGGGAAAGGTGTTAAGGCTCTGAGGGATACAGATGCCAGCATGACTATGATAAGGAGTAAGCTGGTGCCCCGAGAGCAGGTAATTTCAACTGCATTCCACCAAGTTGTGGTGTCTGACACAGAGAGAGTCACTACCCAGTGGCCACTGTTCCATTTGAGTAGGAGCGGGAGTTACAGATCTTCTGAAGGTTGCTGTGAGCCCTGCCATGCCTATGGACTGCTTGTTGGGTAATGCCCTTGAGCACACTATCTGGAAGGAAGTGGAGCTCAAGGCTCATGCAGAGATGTTAGGGTTACCGCATTGGATCTGTGCAATGAACAGGTCCATGGCTGCCCAGGATTGGAGTAAAAAAGGCCTGGAACCTGGAACAATGGCCCAGGGTGTGGCAAAACAGCCCCAGAGTGTCTTCCCAGTGAGCTAAATGGGGAACCTGCGGTGGCCGCCCTGGAGCCCACTGAGGAGGGCATTGCTTCCTTTGGTGACCTGCCTAAACTGAATGGATGGCATGACAAGGAGGACCCACCAAGGAGGAGTTATGTAGGGCACAGAGGGAGTGCCAAACCCTTAAGGACATGAGGAAGCAGAGTGAAGTCCCAGTAGTAGGTGATATCTCTGAGAGTTATCACATTTACTGGGAGGACAACCTCCTTTACAGCGAGTCTAGGGCTCCTGTAAATGTGACAACAAGGGCCCTGTTGTCCCCGCAAGGTACAAGGCCTTCCTACTAGAGCTGGCTCACGAGATTCCACTGGCAGGACACCTGGGCCAAGACAAGACCTTTGCAAAGCTTGTCCCGCACTTTCATTGGCCCAGGATCAAGAATTCATCAGATGCATTCTGCAGGACTTATGTGACCCTCCAGGCCAGGGGGAAGCTAGGGCAGAGGCCAAAAGCCCCCCTTAATCCCCTGCCTGTCGTTGGCACACCCTTTGAGTGGGTGGGCAGCCACATTTTTGGGCCTATGGTGCCTCAGACTGCATAAGGTAACAGGTTTATCATGATTCTTGTGAATCATGCCACTAAGAACCCAGAGGCCATCCCCATGAAGACCATGATTACACCTGCAGTGGCAATGGCCCGATGGGGATTTTTACCAGAGTTGGTTTCCCCAAGGAAATTGTGTCTGACACGGCACATACTTCACGTCAATGTGGAAGGTACAGAGCTAGAATATCAATGTATAAATATCGATGTACAGAAATATCGGGGTAAAAATATCGTAGGATAGAAATATCAATGGAAAAAATAACGTGGTCAAGAATATCGATTGTTACGTTAGTAATATCGATTGCAAAAATATCGAAGTGTTAAATATCGTTTACAAAAATATAATTGTTAAAAATATTGATTATTAATGCTATGCATTTTTAGTATTTTGTATGAGAATTGTTTATATTTTTATTATATGTGTTAAAAGTTTAGTAGTTAATTTTTTTTTTTAAATACAATTTTGCATTTTTAGTTCTGTAGCAGGTTGTGGGTTTATAGGGGAATAGGGTGGGAAGTAATTGAATTATAGAGATTTTATTTATGTATAGTACTTAATAAAAAAGATTTAATTACATTTTGCATTTTTAGTTCTGTAGCGGGTTGTGGGTTTATATGGGAATAGGGTGGGAAGTAATTTAATTATATGAAATGTTTTCAATAATTAAAATTTTTCATAATTGTATTATTGTGATGTTATTGAGTGAAAATTGCTCATTAATTTATTAATAATTGTTTGATAATTAGTTAATTAATTTCAATTAATTAATAATTAATTATGGTAATTGTTTAATTATTTTTTGTTGTGTGTTGTGGTGTTCATAGGTGTAAATGGTAGGAAGAGTGGGAAGTAATTTATTTTTATTGATGAATTATTCATGTGTTAATTAATTTGTATTAGTATTTATTAATTGTAATTGTGTAATTAATTTTAGGTGTGTGTTGTGGATATTATAGTGTTAAACAATGTGTTATTAATGAATGTTTATTATCTTTTCTAATAATAATATTTAAATTTCAATATCATTTATGTTAATAATGGAAATTAAATGTAATTAAAAATTCAATATTTTTTTTATTGGGGTGGTATCCAGCACTTTCCCTACTGTTGCACTCACTGGAGTGGGAATAGCAATGTTTACCCCTCCGCTATCCAACACTTTCCATACTGTTGCACTCACTGGAGTGGGAATAGTAATTTTTACCCCTCCGCTTGTGGTTCTGAAATTCTGGACCCTGCTGCAATATGGTACCGAGGCCCAATACTCGTGTTACAAAACATCATCATACCATGACGAATTTGGTATCGGTAGACCGGTAATGATTAGGACATTATCCCCCTGCATTTGCTTCGTGATAGAGTGATGCCGTCACCCCTAAATCGTGGTTTCCGTCCTGAACCCTCGGACTCCTTTTTGTGAACGGCATCCATCTTATGGCTTGCCCTCATATAGTCAATTGATTAAGGCCAAGCTTGATCTGAAAGGACACGTCCACCTTAGCTGACTTCCCCATGACCAGGCCGAGCTGACTCCACTGCCTCCAGCTAAACCTGTTCGGGCAGTCCCTCGCCCAGTGGCCGAGTAAGATAGCATCAAGGCACAACATGCCATAAACCATTCACTACATACAAACCATGTTATCCACACACATACACCTGTCCAGGAGGTGCCCGAGTTTATTGGGGTTTCATCGATATCTGATGGTAGCTCTGGGCCGAGCTGGGTAATCTATCACTAACTGTACACACGAAATTATAGGCTGGCCGTCATGACTGTGCTTTTCCTTTTGTTGAACAAATATGTATATGGTTGCATCATAAAACAAGGAATTCTTGCCTGAAGTGTAATATTTTGTATAAAAGGAGAAGGCTGGTTCTGTAAAAACGAACAGTCTCCTGAGAACTTACATCCCGTGCTGTTGTACTTCTAGGACACTTGTTACTTGGTTGCAGCCAATAAAACTCGATCTCTGACTTCACCTAGAAGACTCTGTGTTTCTGTGGTCCGGAACAGGGAGAACTCAGAGGTCTTCAGGTGTTATCCCCTGGCACCACCGGGTTCCTAAAAACCCGGCACCTCAGTTGGCGCCCAACTCAGGGCGGTATCAAGCGGTATCGGTCCAAGCCAGATGTTCGTGAGGAGCTTCGTGTGAAAATTCCAGAGGACGGCCAGCCACTTCAGCGACCCCTGTATGTCGACGTGGTTCCGAAGGTCTTTGCTGCGAGGTTCCCCGCGTCCCGACGGCTACGAAGGACTGCTGCCCTGACTATCGCCCTGTTTTGGACCCAGTGATCCTTGGTAGAGCGAAACGATAGAAGAGTCTTCTAGTGACGTCATCGATCATCAATACTTCAGTTAAGTATAAGTGGAGCGTCTCCCAGTCCTTAGTTTGTTCTTAGTTTTGGTATCCTTGAGATACACCTTGTTTGGAACTTGCAAGCGCCAAAACCAAGGGATTCGTGTATTCACGAAAATATCGTACTCGATAATCCTTTGAAGTTTGAAGCTAGACTAGTGAGCAAAGATGCCTGGTCTTAGCAGACTTGGAAACTTGTTTTGTCTTGGTTGTAGTAAGGACTCCTGATTAGAGGATTCATGTCCGGTTCCTCCGATTGGAACTCCAACATATGAGCTCTATATAAAGCATGGAGTAGGTCCTATCACATATAATGAGGTATGGATAAAATACACCAGAAAGGATGGTGTTTTAAAATGGCCCCAATATGGTAGCTTTGACGCAGAAATTTTGAATAACCTCGAGGTCAAACTTTTTAAGAAGAAAGCCCGGCCGGCGATGTTTGACTCCTTTCGCTTATGGCGCAAAGAAGCCAAACAGAAAGAAATGAAATTAGCTAAGAAAAATAAAAGAGGTATGTCAATGGTGCAAGCCGCCGTTGCATACAGGGACAATGAGGAAGAGCAAGAAAATGAACAAATGCTCAGAAGCAAGAAGTTAGCAGTAGATAAATGCTACCCGATGTTGCCACATGAAGAACAAGGTTCAAAAAAGACATCAGAGAAAGATCCATTAATGTCCCATTTACTGAGTTCACCACCCCCATATGCGCTAGATGCTACTGCACCCCCGAAGCGCTTTGTTATACCGCGCCCCGGCGCACGAAATGCAGCTCTTGCACAAACACCAGCCCCTCTTCAGCTGGTTCCTACTTCTCCGGCGCAGCCCTCTCAAGGGCCGCCGCCTTTGCTACATACTCCATCTACTTTTCCTACGACTTTGCCTACCGCTCTCACTGTTTATCATGATGCTACTTCTGCCACTGCCTCGACTTCCTCTGCCATTGCCTCGACTTCCTCTTTACATCAGCCTGTCTTTTCTGGCACGTCTGCCTCTCCGCAAGCTTCTCCTTCTGTTCGACAGAGAGTGGCAAGTACTGTCACTGGTCTGTTCTCAACTTTCTTTGGGTCGCCTAAGACGACCCCTAAAACAGGACGTAGACAGTTGCGTAGTCAACTGCCTGATTATCAGGAAAGAGAAGTGCTGAACGAGTTAGCACGAAAATGGGTTACTGATACTGTAAAGTATGATGTTCAGTCCGTTATGGAAGTCTTCCGTCAGTGGGATGCACCCACTCAGAGATATGTATTCGAAGAAATGTGTGTATATCTTTGCGAAGATTTGGAGACGAATGATCCAAAACGCAAAATGAAGGAATTATTCCGTATGCGTTTCAAGTTTTATGAAGGCATGATTGTAGGTGCCGATGTTGAACGAGCGATAGATTTGTTGTTGTCTTATAGGAGTAAGGGAAACGTCTCTAGATCACTGTATGAGGATGACATGTCGGGTAGGAAAAAGCCGCGACAGTACCCCATGAGAGAGGTTCCTCCAGTTTGGAGGGAAGGTGATGCGAATGCTAATCCACCAATTCCACCACATTTCCAGCGTGTTTGGGTACATGTCCCCTGGAAAAGATCTGAAGTTTTAGCACTCAAAGAGACATTGCCTGATTCCCGTAAAAATCCTGCAGGGTATTATAAGGAGTTATCACAGACTGCCAGCTCATGTATAATGAACTTAGCAGATGTAGACATGTTGTTCGGGAATGTTGTTCCACAACCCTTATGGAGTAAGATTCGTCATACAGACCATGATCAAGAACTAGGTGACACATGGGCTAATATCATTGCTGCTGATGCTAGACAAGTTGGTGGCGCTAAGCCTGAACCTCTAGTAGCTGAACTTCCTGGTAGAATTATCACATATATGAAAACTTTAATGCCTGAATTGCGTGTAAATTGGGATAAGTTATCTGCGTGCAAACAGAAAAAAGATGAGAATGTGTCTGACTTTTTCACGAGGTTTGAAGAGACTTTCGTCGATCATAGTGGTCAGGATATGGCTACCGAGGGTGGCCAGAGATTGTTTGTAGACAAGTTCGTACATAATCTGCTTCCTGAACTATGTAATAAACTGAAAGATTCAGAGAGTGCTTGGGCTGTTTCCACGACAGCGCAGATTTTAGCCACGGCCCAGTACTACGAAAACAGACGCAAAGATGAACTAGATAAGGCAGACAAAAAGACAAAAGATTTGAAAACTAAAGTCCTTCTCCAGCAAGCCTATCCGCCTCGCACAGCTAGTCAGCCTGATTATCAGCAACAACAGCAGTTTTCGAGAAACTCACAAAGACATGAGTCTTCTCAACAGCGTTTACCGTATGGTCCGAATCAGTGTGCGTATTGCAAGGAAGAGGGTCATTTCAAGAATAATTGTCCAGCTTTATCGCGACGTTTAAATGGTGTTTCGGGTGCAAGAGGTAGAGGTGTTCAACAGGCTCCTAGGGGTAGGGGCTGTGGAAATTTCCCCCAGAATAATACTTCTTTTCCGCCTCAGAATTCCATGAATAGCTTTGATCAACAGAATAATGCGTCTTCTAGGTCAGCTCAGTACTATGCTGATGACTATTACGCAGAAAATGAGAATGAGGATAATAATTGTTAGGACAGCAATGGACAAAGAGAGGGAGTTGTTTCAGTTCTAGTAGATCAGAACAGACCTTATGTTGAGGTGATTACATCAGGAGTGTCAGAACCTTTTCTGCTGGATACTGGTGCTACAAAAAGTTTGATTATGCACTCAAAACGTCCTGACGCACCTTTGTCTGGCGAAATGAACGTCTCAGTAGGTTTTTCTGGCGCCCCGGTTAGAAACCCGATTTTTAGTCCTATGACCCTTTCTGTTGGGCCATGTGAATTAGAAGAACCCCTCATTCTTACAACAGGTTGTGGCGAAAACTTGTTAGGGTTGGATTTGTTAAAGAGATTATATGCAACTTTGTACTGTTCTCCTTCGGGAGTACAACTCACCCTAGGTAAGAAAGTGATTTCCCCAATGTATTTGTCAAAGGAGAATATTCCAACTGAATTGTCATCTCTTCCATATATACTTTGGGCTACTGGTTCTAACGACGTGGGTCTTTTGGAGATAGCGCCATATGTCATAACCTTGAGAGCTAATGTTAGGTTGCCACGTATTCCCCAATACAAGATATCTAGCGAATGTGAAAAGGCTTTGTTAGCGATCGTTTACGATCTAATTGAGAGAGATGTCATTGAAGAGACAACGGGCAACATTTGTAACAGTCCTATTCTGCCAGTTTTAAAGCGTACTGATCCTTCGCAGCCATCTGTGTACAGATTTGTGATTGATCTCAGAGAAGTGAATAAGATTGTTGTGCCACAGTTTCCAGTTGTTCCCGACATTACTGCCCTATTAACTATGGTTCCAGCTTCAGCCACTTGGTTCTCTGTGATTGATTTGAAGAACGCCTTCTTCAGCATCCCGATCGCTGAGGAGAGCAGAGATATTTTTGGCTTCAATTTAGGTGGACGAAGCTTCCGCTTCAAACGCGCTCCTCAGGGCTACTGTGAGAGTCCATCGATATTCAGTCAGGCTCTGAAATCACAACTTGACACGATTGTTCTACCTGATGATGCGACTCTCATTCAGTACGTAGACGATCTGCTGATCGCTGCAGATACTGAAGAGATTTGCAAGGAAGCCACATTGTCGTTGTTGCGTCATTTATGTGACATGAAGCACACAGTCTCTCTTTCAAAACTGCAATTTTGTCGACAAGAAGTGACCTACTTAGGGGATCTATGACGTTACAACGCAGGCTATTACAACGCCTGCTGTTACAACGCGGTTTTTACATCGCATACCATTACAACGCATAGTGCTTTTAGGCGCTGGAAAGTGAATTATTTAATTTACTATTCCAACTCCAGTCCCCGTGGATAGTAGGGAAGGTGTTGGATAGTAAATTAAATATATTCCCTATCCAGGAGCGCCCCCCAGCGCAATGCGTTGTAATGGTTTGCGTTGTAATGGTTGCGATGTAGTGGTAGTGCGTTGTAATGCTTGCGTTGTAAGTGATGTTTACCCCTACTTAGGTCACATCTTATCGAAGGAGGGACGCAGACTGACCCCCGAGAGAATACAGGCAATTAAAAAATTGGACACAGAGAGAAGTGCGTGCTTTCTTGGGCATTACATCATATTGCAGGCAATGGATACCAAATTTCTCATTGTTAGCCAAACCTTTACTGGCACTAATCTGTAAGGATACACCCAATCCTGTGCCTTGGTCTGAAGATTGTCAGAAGAGTTTTCACGAGTTGCGTGATGCATTGTGTTCAGCTCCTGTGTTGGGTAACCCCGACTACAGCAAGCCTTTTACATTATACGTCCATGAGAAGGAAGGTTGCGCATTATCAGTCCTGACACAATCCTTTGGGGACAAACAGCGTCCATGCGCGTACTTCTCCGCGACTCTAGATCCTGTAGCTAAGGCATTACCAAGTTGCTTGAGGGCCACTGCTGCAGCAGCTGTCTGTATTCGACAGTCTGCTGGGTTAGTCATGAATAACACTCTGATCGTTATGGTCCCACATGCAGTAGACATTTTGCTGAATAGAACGAAGACACAGCATTTAACTAGTGCTCGACTGTCAAGTTATGAACTGACACTATTAGCGAGTCACATTCACATAAAGAGGTGCGATACACTCAACCTAGCCACGTTATTGCCCATTCCAGCAGAGACAGATGAGGTCGAAAAACATGATTGCTGTTTTAGGACAGAAGAAGAGACAAAAGGGAGAGTAGACTTATTGGACACTCCCCTTCCTGAATGTAATGATGCTTTATGGGTGGATGGTTCATGCTTCAAGTTGCCAAATGGTGATACGACTGCAGCATATGCGGTGACAACATTGCACACGATTGTAGAGACTGCGCGTATTCCCCATAATTCCGCGCAAGCAGCCGAGTTAATTGCACTTACAAGAGCATGTGTGTTGGCAAAAGGAAAGCGAGTGAATGTGTATACTGATAGCCAATACGCCTTTGGCGTGGCTCACAGTTTCGGACGATTGTGGCGTGAACGTGGGTTCCTGACGTCGCATGGTGCAAAGATACAGCATGGTCAGCTAGTTAACGAGCTTCTCGAGTCACTGACCTTGCCACTACAAGTTGCGATTGTGAAATGCAGTGCACACAGAAAGATTCAAGATGATGTTGGTCGTGGGAATGCATTTGCAGACGAAGTTGCAAAAGAGACTGCAAGGAACACAATGAGTCGAATGTACGTTGTGGGTCCTGCGAGATGGATTGCTGATGTGGGTATGTGTGAGGACACTATTGAAAGTGTGAAGTCCATACAGTCCGAGGCAACTGAGAAAGAGGTGAATGAATGGAGAGAAAGCAAAGGTAGATTGGATGCGAATGGTTGTTGGGTCGAATCGTCTGAGCATCAAAGATGGCTGTTACCCAATGCATATGTACGTGCAGTGGTGACGATGGCTCATGGGATGGCTCACATCAGTGTGAAAGGAATCTGTAAGTTGTTGGCCCCAGTATGGCAGAATAGTGGTATCCCAAAATGTGCAGAGAATTTGGTCAAGAACTGTATGGTGTGTTTGAAGTACAATCCCGGCAAGGGAACTCCAACTCCAGCTGGTCACTTTGCGTCTCCAACGCATCCGTTCGAGGTTTTGCAGCTCGATTTCAACCACATGGAGAGGTGCAACAATCTGAAATACGTGCTTGTTGTTGTTTGCGCCTTCTCCAGGTGGGTGGAAGCGTATCCCCTTAAGGACAACACTGCCTTGTCAACTGCCAAAGCCCTGGTCAAAGAATTCTTCCCTAGGTATGGTATGCCTAGAATTGTCTGGAGTGATAATGGAAGTGAATTTGTGGGACGAGTGATGAAGAGAGTGTGTGAATGTCTAGGCATACGCCAGAAGTTCCACGCCGCAAATCACCCCCAGTCAGCTGGATTAGTAGAGTGCTACAACGGCACGTTAAAACTAAAATTGGCCAAGATACAAGCCAGAATAGGTCTTAAATGGCCTGACGCCCTGCCTTTAGCACTCCTATCTACCAGAACGACTGTCCATTCTAGACTGGGACTTAGCCCACACGAGATAGTGTTCGGCCGCCCAGCTAATATATGGGGCGTGCCAAGGCCCAAGAAACTCGGCGAGATAGAGCACCCTGCACTGCTTGACTATTTGCACGAATTGACAACTAAATTGCGTGTTTTACACCAACAGGTCCACAGCTCCTCTCCGCCAGCGTCTGATGATCCAGGCCACGCCATTCAACCTGGTTCCTGGGTCCTAGTGCGGAACTTCAGGAGAACCAAGAACGAGGAGCCTCGTTGGACCGGACCCTTTCAAGTCCTACTGACTACCCGCTCTGCAGTACGTATCCACGGAAAAAAACGTTGGGTGCACGGAGCCCATTGCAAACGGGTCCCGCTGCCCCTTCCATATGACCGATGGGTCCAGGAGGGAATTGCTGACTCAGAGACTAAGTCTGTGCCCCGCTTCGTGCCTTTCAGTGATGCACGTTTGAAAGGAAGTGGTACGGAAAAGGAGAGCGACCGAGTTCTACAAGGATTTGTGCCACCATCAATGCAGTTGGACCCTAATGAACCTGAAACTTTGTTTGAAGACAACACCGTACCTGGGAAACAACGGTATGATCTGAGGCCAAGAAAAACGGACAAATAAAAGTAAACTAATAGGATTTTTTTTTCTTCCCCCCCACCCCCCAAGAACAATTTTTGATTATACAGCTCTCTCGCCCAGGGAACTTGCTCATTTTTGATTTTCGAACCGCCATCCGGTTCTGCTGCTAGGATCGCGGTTGACAGTCTTGGGACGTGCAGCTGGAGACGTTTAGGTCGACGGTTCTGGTTGGTCTAAGGGAATTACCCTGGGCTGAACAGAAAGCACTCCTTAGCAGAATCAATCTCCCACCGCGGGCAGCAACTAGAGGATGGAGTTTCCAAGGGTAGAGAGACGTGTTAGATCTATGAACTTTGAAAAGAGAGTTTGCGCTGTGATGGCTGTGATGGCAAGAAAACGATTTTTAGTAATATGCATTTTAATGTTGTGTAGCATAATAATGTTTTTAGTTGGCTATGCTCTGTTCATCTTTCGAGTTACCTTTGTACACAACACTCGGCTCACACCTCCTCCTACTGTCTCCTCACATTCTTTCCACCCTCTGCCTGAACACGAGTCTGCCAGAAGATTAGAATTTGCAAATAATTCATTCGTCCAGCTCCTACACCAGCACCAATCTGTAATTAACACCACCAACTGTTGGGTATGTGGACTGATGCCACACACGACAGATAGGGGTATCCCGTATTTTGTCCTGCCATTTGGTTACCATGGTTCTCTGTGGGCATTTAAAGCAATGTTCCTGTTCGCCCTCGAACCGTATGTTCCAGGGAAAAACTCAAGCAACAAGGCCCTAGGAATTAGGAATATGAGTAGGGATGTCGACACATACAAAACGATCCCCAGAGATGAATTGATGCCTTACAGCAGATGGAATATAACGCAATATGGAATCTCTTTGGCTGAGAGTCTGAAAGCAAAGACATCCTCCCCAGTCTGGATAGTACCCCACCAAGGTCACCTATGTCTACAGGGAAATGGCAAAAACCCTAGAGCCCAGTTGGGGAAGAGTGACTTACGTTTTCTCGTCTCAGACCTCCCCTTCATTGCTAGCAGCTAAGGGCACTTACTTTGTCTGCCACGATAGAGCGTATACATGGTTGCCCCCTGACTTCTCGGGCACATGTTTTATCTCGTTTCTGCTGCCACCCACCTATACGGCCGAGGCAGATTACCATCGGACAAGGACAGTTAGGGGTGTCCTGAGTAAAGACGACACTGCGGGTCAAGAGTTTGGGGACTTCGCAAAGGGTTTTCTGCCGTTTTGGGGCCCTATGGTGAACAGCAGGAACATTCGCCAGTTGACGAGGGTAGTTGAATCCGCCGTGACCGAAACGGCTGGTGCCCTTAGCAACTTGACCGCTGAGCTCCAGTCGGACCGACTTATGACTCTTCAGAACAGGGTTGCCCTAGATGTCATACTTGCAGACCGTGGTGGTGTATGTAGAGTGATCCAATCCAGCTGTTGCGTTTTCATCCCTGATAATGCTCCGACAGTGTACCAGGCCATCTCCAAACTGCACAAAATCTCTGATTCCCTTCACATGGATAAAGGGGATTGGTCCCTGCTAGGGTGGTTCTGGGAACTGATCTCTGCCTGGGGATGGAAAACTCTGATATTCATTGGGATGATCTTAGCCATTTTGTTTATGTTCTGCCTGTTTGTGTAGTGCGCTCCTGCAATATGTGGCCTCTGTGCTACATCATGTGTAAGGAAGCCTGTGTCAAGGGACGAATTGAGCAACAGAATAATGCTACAGCAGCATCTCCATGACTTCCTGAATACAGATTTGGACTCAGATTAGCATGAGTTATTGCCTAATATGAGGGCAAAAGGAGGGTCTGTGGTTCTGAAATTCTGGACCCTGCTGCAATATGGTACCGAGGCCCAATACTCGTGTTACAAAACATCATCGTACCATGACAAATTTGGTATCGGCAGACCGGTAATGATTAGGACATTATCCCCCTACATTTGCTTCATGATAGAGTGATGCTGTCACCCCTAAATTGTGGTTTCGGTCCTGAACCCTCGGACTCCATTTTGTGAACGGCATCCATCTTATGGCTTGCCCTACTATAGTCAATTGATTAAGGCCAAGCTTGATCTGAAAGGACACGTCCACCTTAGCTGACTTCCCCATGACCTGGCCGAGCTGACTCCACTGCCTCCAGCTAAACCTGTTCGGGCAGTCCCTCGCCCAGTGGCCGAGTAAGATAGCATCAAGGCACAACATGCCATAAACCATTCACTACATACAAACCATGTTATCCACACACATACACCTGTCCATGTCCCTTGTTTATGGCCAGTTTTACGATGAGGAGGTGCCCGAGTTTATTGGGGTTTCATCGATATCTGATGGTAGTTCTGGGCCGAGCTGGGTAATCTATCACTAACTGTACACACGAAATTATAGGCTGGCCGTCATGACTGTGCTTTTCCTTTTGTTGAACAAATATGTATATAGTTGCATCATAAAACAAGGAATTCTTGCCTGAAGTGTAATATTTTGTATAAAAGGAGAAGGCTGGTTCTGTAAAAACGAACAGTCTCCTGAGAACTTACATCCTGTGCTGTTGTACTTCTAGGACACTTGTTACTTGGTTGCAGCCAATAAAACTCGATCTCTGACTTCACCTAGAAGACTGTGTTTCTGTGGTCCGGAACAGGGAGAACTCAGAGGTCTTCAGGTGTTATCCCCTGGCACCACCGGGTTCCTAAAAACCCGGCACCTCACGCTATCCAACACTTTCCCTACTGTTGCACTCACTGGAGTGGGAATAGTACTTTTTACCCCTCCGCTATCCAACACTTACCCTACTGTTGCACTCACTCGAGAGGGAACAGTAATTATTACCCCTCCACTATCCAACATTTTCCCTGCTATTGTAATTATTGTGTTGTGAAATGTATGTTTTTTTTTATATATTAATGTGTTAATTATATGATGTTTTATTTTAAATTGATATATGGATTTATTTAATTTTTATATATTTTTTAAAAGTTTATAAATGAAATAAAGATAATAGTTAATAAAATGTATTTAAGTAAATATATGTATATGTACATATTTTTGTGTGTTTATATTTTTTTTAATTAAGTTGGTTATATTTAGTTAAAATATATATTAAATGTAATTTATTTTGTTAAAAATATTAATATTATTTAATATATTTTGATTAGGTTATATATATATTTTTAAGTCGATATTTTTTACTTCAATATTTTTGATTCAATATTATTGTACTTACCTGTTTAAGTATATGGAGTCGATATTTTTGAATTCAAAATTATTACATCGATATTTTTGTAAACTATATTTTTTACATCGATATTTAAACATGGAACCAATGTGGAAGGAGTGTGAGATAACCTACAAGTTCTCCACTCTTACCATCTACATATCAATGGGCTTGTTGAGAGATACAACAAGACCCTGAAGGGCAGGATTGGCGGCATAGCTGAGGGCCTGAGTAATAAGTGGGGCATCCTTTTGCCAGGCCTGTGGTGTGCCTGATGGAGGTACCACAGAAGGAAATGGGCTTCAGCCTCTTTGAGCTTCTGTATGAGCACCCTGCTAGAGGACCTCTTAGTTTGGTCAAGGAAGGGTGGGAGCAAGCCCTCAGGATGTAGTGAGCTACATACTGGCCTTCTAAAGTCAAACAGGTAAATCGTGGAAGCAAGCTTCAGACAACTTAGAAGCCAGTCAGGCTGTGATGAAAGAGGGGTATGACCAAAATTCTACCACTAGGGAATTTCAACCTGCGCAGAAGGTCTCGGTTATGGAACCTGTGGAACCTAGGGACCTCCATGGCCGTTGTACTAGGCACTATGGGCTGATTGAAAAGAAGGGTAAGGCCACCTAACTGATGGACCTTAAGACTCCTAGGCAACCCCACAGGGTGCTTCATATCAATTGCCTTAAACCCCACCTAGAGAGGTCTGAGGTCACCATGCCACCAGTGACAAATGGAGAAGGAGTAGGAGTGTGAACCTCTCCCTGACCTCTTAGATTCCAACGAGAAAGATGGGTTTGTGGAAGGAGTAATCCTCTCCCCCAGCCTAACTTCTGAACAGCAGAAGGACTGCCACCAAGTGCTGGGACAGTACGTCTCTCTTTTCTCCCTTATTTCTGGGTCTACCCACCTGTATACCCATGATGTGGACACAGGGGACAACGTACCTGGTAAGAAAAGATCTTACAGTTTGCCGGATAAGGTGAGGATCAGCATTAGGAGTCGTATCTATAAAATGCTGGAGTTATGGGGTGATAGAACCCTGCAGTAGACCTTATTCCAGACCTATGGTTCTGGTACCAAAAGCAACCCCACCGGGCACCTCACCAGAAGTTCTGTGTGGATTATAGAGGGTTAAATTCAGTAACAAAGACTGAAACTCATCCCATCTCAGGGGTTGATGCGCCGATTGACCTGTTATTGGCTACCCAGTACTTCAGTACCTTTGCTCTTACATCAGGGTAGTGGCAGATCACAGTAACTGAAGGTGCCAGGGAAAGGGCATCTCCATTCCAGAGGGCCACTACCAATTTCGTGTGATGCCCTTTGGACTCAAAAATGCCCCTGCCATCATCCAGAGGTTTGTGAACCAGATATTTGCTGATAATGAGGCCTTCTCAGCTGCCTATCTGGATGACATAGCTGTCTTCGATAGCAGTTGGAAATACCACCTTTCCGCACATCTAGGAGGTGCTTTATACTCTGCAACAGGCAGGCCTGACTATCAAGGCAAGTAAGTTGCCAGACAGAGCAGGGGTCTATAGTGTACTTGGGACACCCGGTGGGCAGGGTTAAGGTGCAGCCCCCCAGGTAAAGACAGAGACTATAATGGCCTGAGAGCGCCCAAAATCCAGGCTGAGGGCACAGCGTTCTTGGACCTCACTGGGTACTACAGGAGATTTGTCAAGGAACATGGCACTATTTTGCCCTCTTGACAGAGCTGACTTCTAAGAAGCAGCCCAGAAATGTGATTTGGACATAAGCATTTGACTCAATAAACAGCTCCTGTGACTTCTCCAAGGAGTTTATCATTCAAACAGATGCCTCAGAACATTGCATAGTGGCGGAATTATCACAGCTAAATAAAGAGGGCCTGGACCAACCTGTAGCCTTCATCTCCAGGAGATTACTCCCCAGAGAACAGAGGTGTAGTGCTATAAAGAGAGAGAAGCGTTTGCTATTGCCTAGACACTGAAGAAGTGGAGGCCATACCCGTTTGGTACTCACTTCCTGATCCATACTGACCACTGGCCCCTCAGGTGGCTCATATAAATGAGGGGTGAGAATCCAAAATAGTTGGGATGGTCCATTTCCCTACAGGGTATGGACTTCAGAGTGGAACAAAGACCTGGGGTAGATCACGCCAATGCTGATGGTCTATCTAGGTTCTTCCACCTTAGTGATAAGAAGTCCCCAGAGGTTGGGTAATCTCCCCACTTTCCACTGGGGCGAGGGGACACATGTTAGACCTGTCATCTTTAGGGTGGTCTTCCCCAAAACGTTTGCCACTTACCTCCTCTTTTTGCTATATCTTTTTGTTGGCCTTAGGACTCTGAGCCAGTGGTGGCTGGTGCATTTTAAAAATGGTGAGGCAGAAAGGTTTGAGTATAAAGTGCATGCGACCTTCAATAAAACAACAGGGGGTGTAAGAAGTCCTGCGGTGTGTAGGGGAGAGGGTGTTGTGGAGGCCCATCAGAGGAACAATAAGGCTGCATGTAACACTGTGAGCCCGACCCAGAGGGGTACGAAACAGACAATGGACTGGTGGAATGCGACAACCACTGTTTTCCCTCTTCTGTCCCGGCAGCAGGCCGAATGGAACTGCCCGAACATACGCGCACATGTAGGAGACGAGGAAATCAGACGCGGCTCCTTTAACTGAGAGGACATTTCTTAAAGCCCCGCCCCCAGTAATGACGTCGAGGAGACCTGGCCCACAATAACACAAGACACACAGAAGCAGGTGTGTGGCATCACCAGAAGAGATGAAGAGGAAGAGCCAGAGGGAGTCGCATACAGAGCAGAGTGGACGGTTTTGAGCGGAGGAGTGGAGACAGAGAGGACAAGAGACGCCAGAAAGCTAGGAGGTCAACGACCCCATGATTTGACCAGCCACGCTCCAAGAGGTGCGTGGCTCTCCCAGTTACGCCAGCGGTTTGCGGGCTGCGTGGGAAGAAGGGAGAGACCCGATTCATAAACCTAGGGGATCCCCTCTCGCTGGTGTTCCCTTCCTGAGCACTTCACTCACCTAGATAGACGTGCTACTCTCTCTGTGTGCTCCTTCACTTACCCTTCCCATTCTCGTACGTTATTACACCACAGTTATACCAAGCCACCTTTTGTTTTTGTTTTCATCATTACTGAGGACCCGGACCCAACTCAATCCACGGCTCGCGCTGGAGTGGATGAGAAGAGAGTGGACCCGTCAAGGGACCGAGATTCTAAAAACAAGCAGTCTATATCCCCATTACCATATAATAGACTGGCTACTCGGCAGAGACGTGTTCTGTATCCAATAAAGCCGTCTTTACCAATACCTAGTCTCCTGCCCCTTTCTTCCAACCCGCTACACTGCAGTAATCACACAAGTCTGCACTGATGATGACTCCCTTGCAAGTGCCAGTAGAGGCAGAGCAGGCATTTTCTGACCACTGTCAGCCTCTGTTCCGACAGTGCAAAAGTGCAATTGTTATTTAGGAAAAAAACAAAGTTTTACACACCCAGGACCAGAATTGTACCTGTAGGGTTTTAACCAGGTCAGTTTTGTACCGTCATTACGGGTATTGTAAAGTCCCGGCCGGTAGAAACATTAGGAAAATAACCAAAAGCTAGTATTTTACCCACTACATACTTCAAACATCAAAAAGAAGAAAGCGCTTTAAATACTCCTTTATAGATGCTGTAATGATCCATTACGGAGTAAAGCATGAACACAGATTACTTAACAAATCCAGAAAGGGGGCATGGTTGACATAGTAAAAATTGTTAGGTGGCCCAGCTGACATCCGGCCATAAATTTGAATTCTGTAATTTTGATTTGAGCCTGCCAAGGCTGATAATGTGTATTCTGTTATTTTTAGTAATACACCTCCATGTGAATAAGCTAAAGAAAGCAGGAGCTACTTCAAGGGTTCCTTAGTGTGAACTCATATAATGGAGATGTGTTTTCAGGCCAAAAGAATCCACAATAAATCGGAGAGGCGAGTCAGGCAAGAATACGGGGTTGGTTATCTCATCCTGTGCGGACACAATGGACCTGGCAGAGGTGGGCATGAAACGGCGTTCTTTTTCTTGTGTTCAAACATGCATGATGCGTTCATTTGAACACAAGGAAGAGGACTCCGTGAAAACGCCCCGTCTAAGACACCTTTCCTGATAGAAGGAACCACAAGTCGAGGACAACCCGAAATTCCGATAAAAGAGGATTTCATTTCCTGAAAGAAACAGGAACACCACAAAAAAGATGTGAAGAAATGCAATCTGTACCATTGATAGATCTCCGTCCAAACTGGTTCAATAATAAAGGTTCAAGAACCAGCATGATATAAATTTGTGTACTACACAAGTTTCCCCAACCCTGAGGAAGACCTTCTGAAAATTTCTTACGGTCCCACCACAAAGGTCGAAACGAGTCGGCATACTCTTCATTGAGGTCTTGAGTTACCGTACTTCAAACATTGCGTTAATGGACAGAAAGTCTAAAGTTTGATTAAGTTGGCATAGACAAGGAATATTAAAACTGTACTCTGACCTCATTTGTACCCTACATTAAGAAAGTATTGCGGGGAAAGAGTAAAAAAGGTCCTGATACACTAAAGTGCAGTAGGACACATTAGATTCAGCTCAGCCCACAATATTTACAAATGTCATGTTTGATGTACCAGTGACATGTTTGTACTGTTCACAATGTTGTCCCAATGTTTTATGTCTAGAATGTGTTAAGCAGTTTTCTTGTGCGGTATTTTGTTGAATGTAACAGACCAAACTGTTGGGTCACACATCTAACAGTGCTTTAGTTGCTTTGTTGCCCATGAAATGTTGTTGCTGTGCTATTTCAATGTGCATTTTAAAGATGTATTGTTTGATAAAGAAAAATCTATAAGGAATACAAGTAAAAACTGATACAATCTGTTTATGGTGTATATTTTGATTAATGAATGGAAAAACAATAGAATGATGGTATAAGAACCACACAAGTAATTCCAGTCCATTAATTGGACAGACTCGGAGGTATTAATAGGAGACCTCTGTTGATAAAAACTTGCTGATCCATTGTCGTAGAGGCATTCGCCAGATGTGACTTTTAGAAAGTGGGCATTTCTGTGCTCTTACGGCTCTGCGTGCCGTGCAGACTATCTCCAACTGATGTCTGGGATGGGTGATATCTACTCTTGTGCATTCCCTCTAGACAGCCACAAACATAGGAAGGGTAGGTTTGACAGGGAACTCATCTACATTCTGATAGCTCTTCCTGGGCAGCAGGAGAGAGAGGACGCTTACATCAGAATAGGCAGTGTCCTGTGTCCCACATTAAGGTCAGATAAAATGGCAGACAAGGCTAGGATGAAAGGAGACCCGTCACTTCAAGGGCTTGCTTTGAAGTCACCTCCACTTCAAAGGCACATTTGGGTACAAGTACTAGGGCATTGATCCTACCAGCAAAGTACATTACTGGACCTGAGTGATTGCCACTCAGCTGGACTAACTGCTCTGAAGGAACTGCTTCTCTGCTTTCCGGAGCTGCCCTGCTGCATATTTATCTCTGCCCTGAACCCCTCTCACTTGAACCTAGAGAGACTCCAAGGCCTTACCCCCTGTTCTGAGGTGTCGTGGCCATCAGAAACTTCATGCAATCTTGTTGCTGCTGGACTCTGCCATCTGTGAGTCCTCTCTTGCTTGTGGTGCTAATTCTGTCCCGGGTCTCAGTAGTGAGTTCTGCAGCGGTTTTGCTTCAAAAAAATCGACACAGTGACGACTGGAACCGATGCTGTGCCCTACAACGCTGACGTAGGGCTGATCCTAGGACATCCCTCAAACACGGCGCGGGATCAGACTGTGAAGTTTGACACCGACGGAATAACCCGACCGCATGAATTAGAAGCGACACAGAGTCTTCGATGCCGAGGCTTGCTCCATACAAGTTATTTTTCAGGAGGCCCTGAGTAGGTCATGTAGCCAGCAGACACTTCATTGTGGTCGGCCTGAGCATTGGATATATCCCAGTTCCGAAGACCTCAAGTAACCCGTAAGCGCTATTTGACCCTACGCACTACTTTTTGATTTATTCTTTAAAAATTCATAACTCTGGGCCTACTTATTGGATTCTTGTTTTTGTTTTATTAAAGTGGTGTGGAATAATTTTGTGGGCTTTTTATTGTGTTACTGTGTGAGTGTGTTGCACAAATACTTTCCACATTACCTACTTAGATAAGTCTGACTGCTCTGTGCCAAGCTACCAGAGGGTGAGCACAGGTTATCTTTTAGTGAGTATCTAGCTTACCCTGAGTGCGTGCCTCTGTCAACTAGAGACTCAACTTCTAACAGACCCTCTAAGGTTATACCATTCTTTGTATTTTACTTGCTAATAATATTTTAGAAATAGTGTCTGTATTTGTTTACATATGTTATCCTTGTACTTTGTTCTACACTTTGAACTGGTCATGAACTGCTCCACAATGAACGTTATGTGATACCATGAGATGACATTATTTAAATTTGTGGTGCTCCGTTAAAATCTATACATGTACTTTATTACTCTAGTTTTGTTGCCCTAGTTACAGTTTTCTCTGCATCATTTAGTCCTTTTCAAGCCAATATCACCCTCTGGCTGCATTTTTGCATTATGCTGTATCTGCTTCCTCTTTCTATCATTGCAGATTGTTTCATAGACAGAGAATTAATTTATACCGCGCATGCAGTGATCAATCTTGTCCTGACATGATTTATTTATACTGGATGTTTTATTTCAAACTTCTATATTTTTAATACTTTTTAAAACTCATGTTACTTATATTATATTTGTTGTGTAAACTTTTTTGGTTATTTTAACCGAATAAACTATTCTAACCTTAAAGAGATCACAAAGGAGAGGTACCAGAATATGTGAAAAAGTTAAATAAAGTTCTAGAGGAATTTGGTCAGGGCCAAAAGCTTTCCCCCTTGCCAGTTGGCTGACTGCAGCCTCGACTTCGAGCAGAGTAATTGGATCCTCTAAGCTAGATTGTTGTAGTCCAGTCAATTCACAAAGGTGATACATCCCGGTAGCATCAGTGGATGCGACCCCATCCTCACTGTATAGCCTCTGGTAGAACAGACAAAATTCCTTCTGTATGAGATTTGATTGCTAACTTTCTCTCCCTTATCATTAAGAATTTTCTGAGCGATAGGAGTACTAGCTCTATCCTTAACCCTAAAAGAGAGTAATCACCCCATTTCTTTGCTATTCTCAAAGGTGGTCAGTTGTTTACCTCGAATCTTCTTAAATACCATATCGAATAGTCTTTCTCTAAGGGAGGCCTGAGCAATTGCAAGTTGATCTGGAAGTGATGAAAACATCCTCCAGTCCTGACAGATTACACTTTGTGCCAAGAGGTGTTCTATGGAGACAAAGTAAGGACATATACAAGCCTCTGCCTTACCTTGTTCCTTTCACTGATATTAAGAGTATTTGAGAGTATGCCCTCTCCAGAATGCCTTGAGAGTGCCAATATTTAGCTTCATATAATACCTCAGCTTCCTGTTCATAGAACGGATAAAACCCGCGCCGAAGAAGCCACCTGTCAAAGTTCCAGCTACAGAGCCCATAAAATTGAGAGGATAGCTCCAGTCGGAGATACAGGCACAATGAGTTATGGTCTAAAATCTTCCTCAGGTTCAGCTGGATATTAAGGATTGATAAAGAATTACTAGCAAGGAACATATTGATCCATGAAATTGAATTATGAGGGGCCAAACAGAAGGTAGACCCAGCCTCACTGAGACGGCAGTTTCACCAGACATCTACAAGGGAATAGGAAGCCATTATTTGCTTCGGAGCCTCCCTTGAGCACTTCTTCCCATTATGAAGCTGCAGTCGCGCCCCTAGACAAGAAGAATCAAGTCTAGGGTGAAGGCTAACATTTAAGTCACCACATAATATCAAAGGTTCAGGCCACTGATGTAGTTCGGCTAAAAGGCCATTAAAAACCATGGGGTCATCCTCATTAGAGGAGTAAACTATACATAATGTAATATGACCACTCTCCCTAGAAATCGTCGTGACAAGCCATTCAGATCCAGAGTAAGCCCAGCACTTATCCTGCACCTAGAGGGCTGCGCCCATCTGACTTAAGGTAAAGATTTGGGTCCAGGAAAGGGGAGTCTACTGCAAGCAGACAATATGCAGACGTTGAAAATATAGTTCTTCCATTATAAGTTTACATTTGTGGGACACCTTAACGTAGTTCATGTTCCAAGAGAGGATATTGAGATTTGCTGGTCATGACTATCAAAACAATTAGCCTTTTTCATGATCTGCCAAAGACTTGATGCACTCTGAGAAAAAAAAAAAGATACTCTCCAACTCTGCAAACACTCTCACTGAAAGTCACTTCTTTTCTCATCCAATTTTTGTTCTCATTTCCATACTGCCCCAGCCCAACTTTTTCTCATTACTCGAATGGCAAAACCTGTGCTCATGTTGTGACCAACCCTCCTGAAAGCCCCCCCAGAAGCCCCGCCTCAACATTAGTCCTCACACCAGATCAATGCCCAAGACATGGCCCATCCCCCAATCCCCTAAAAAAAGGTATCCGACCCTGTAAGTAGCCGTGAAGGACAAAGCTCCCCTGAGGGGAGCCTCAAATAGAGAAAGCGTGGACAATAGACCAGCCACAATGAGAAAAGCAAACAAGAATGAAAATGAAAGCATAAACAAGTATGAAAAAGAAGAGGGAAAGGAAAAAGAAAAAAAAAAGACTATCCTTCGCACTCCCCTTGCTTTAGGTTATGGACAGGTATGAGACAGAGAAGATAAGGCTAAAAGTAAGGGCGCCCAAAGAAAAAAAGAGCACACTAGATAGTACAGTGACCAGCCACAAAGGCAAGTCTACCAAAAAATTATAGAGCTGCTTGCCATTTCTGCAAGCAAGTCTAATACCACATGATTTTACTGGCTGCCATTTCTGCAACAAACCAGAAATGTACTTAACCCTGGTAATTGATCCGCAGGGTAGCCAGTTCCATTAACGAGACAGTGGCCCCAAGCTTTTGAAGTGTAGGGATATGCTCCCGGAGATTCCACCGCCTGACCACTGCTTCACTGCAGAAATCCGAGCAAACAAAAAACTAGACTCTACAAGCTTTGAGCGGTGACCTTGGGCCGGCTGCCTGAAAAAATCTCATGCCTCAATAACAGGTTATTAACATAAACCAGTATGGCCCGTGGATAGGGAGGCGTAGACCCTTCTTAGGCAGGCGACATGGAAAACAATGAGCCCTCTGGATCAAACTGTCCATGTCTCAATCGTTTAGAGCAGGGAATCACTCCCTACAGAGGCGGACTATATACCCTCAGAGGTCATCCCGCTCGGCGCCTTCTGGAATGCCAAAGACCCTGAGATTATTTCGGAGGGATCTGATCTCCAAGTCCCCGATCCTGTTCAAGAGTGTAACCAGCTGAGAATTGTGCTGCAAGGGTTGCGTTTTGACTTGCCCACAGCTACCTGCAGGGCCTCATGAGTTGTCTCAACTTTTCCAAGGCACATTTAAAGACTATCCATATTCCTAGAGAGTTTCCTCTGAACAACTTGTGTCTGTAGACGAGCAGTTTTGAGCATAAGCGAGTCCTTATGGTACTCCTCCCTGTGCAGTTGTAGGAGATCGGAAATAGCAGACAAGGTAGGGGAGCCAGGCTCTGTAATGGAAGCAATAGAAGGGTCTTGAGCCCCACTGCCAACAGCCTGCGTTAGATGACGAGTGGTGAGAGAAGTTGGAAAGGCACCAATCACTGAGACCAGGAGAGAAATGTTTGTGGGTGATCTCAGTGCCATTGTGGTCCAACACAAGTTCATCTTCAGATGCTTTAACAGATGTCACAGGATCGAGGGCACCCTGCTTGATGACTTCTGATACTAGGTGTTCAATTGGAGTAGTTGTGGTAAAGCAGATCCAAACGTCTTGTTTATTGCGATTTGATGCTGGGTGAACCCTGCGTCTTTGACTGACGGACGACCAATCCTTGAGAATATTCATCACAGCAGTGCTTCCTGGCTCGTAGTCATCTGGATTGGAGTCGGACCGGCTACCGGAGTCTGATAATGAAAAGAAAGTAAGCCTTGGGTATTCCTGCAGCTGGGGTTGTTGTTCAGACGTGACGATGTCCGTATCGGTGTTTCCTGTAGCTGCTGCAAGCACAGGGCCCTCTGGCATATCATAGGGAGATCAGTGTTTATTCATCTTCTGAAGTCTACTCTGGTGAGGCCCAGGATAAAGCCCAGGGGAGACGGTGGTGAGAGCTGCTACGTCTAACAGCAGCTCTCTTGAGCCAACAACGGGGTTCTCTAATGAATCCAGCCACAGAGGTGCCAGATGCCACCCTCTCCCCAGTTATAAGAGCGGCCAGCTGAAGGGAAGAAATATAATAACCTAAAGTTCTCTAGGAAGATGTTGAGGAGACTGACACAGGTGGGGACACTGCTGCCGCAGTATCCGTTAAATTCAGATTGGCCCCCAAAGCTTTATCCTGATTTTGCAGCTTTCTGCTCTCATAAACAGACCTCATGGCGGATGACTGTGTTCCCCCCCCCCCCCCGTAGGTGAATCCCCCAAGCTGACAGATTTGGTGGTCATAACTTTACCAAGCTGATGCCTATTATTCCCATAGACCAGTGGATCTCTGTGATGTCTTGTTGAATGTCTGTATTAATCTCCTGCATAGTCGTCATCAGTTTTTATGATTTTTAATACAGCATTATACATATTGGTGACCTGCTCAGTTGGTGTGGGATTAGAAATTATCTTAGAAAGTAGTTTTCGCTCAGCAGATTCCTCTGGCAGTGTTAGGAATATCACATAAATATAATTTTGGATAGCCTGTGGTATAAAAGAATATCCAGTGGGATGGAGAGTGCTATGGCTATATAGTCTAGCAAACTAAATATGTTATTGACATACATATATTCCACATTCTAAATAGTTGGGTATTGCAGAGTTGTTTGACCACTTTGAGTTCCACAGTAAGCTCAATGTACCTTTTTTCTAAGATTAACAATAAACACAGACTAGAATACATTTATTTTGCTAGTCTCTAGTTTCTTTTAATCTGGACTATGCCGAAATAATGCAGTCTGCAGTGTGAATTTATTCTGTGGGTTTCTGCCACTTCTTCGTAATTACTGTTTGCAGGGGAAGTAAACAAGCCAAGCCAGATAAACAACTTTAAGTTAACATGCCACCAGCATTGTGGGTGATGGTCTTCTGTCCTGTTGAAAGGAACCCATCATCACTTTAGTAAAGGTTTAGGCCTAGGAATCTTTGTGTTAGATGAGATCAGTAATTGACAGTACAAAGTCATTTTAACAAATTAGGCAGACTATATGACTCGATACATTATATTATGTTACATATATGGCATGTCCACTAACGTTAGCAGGACTCTGCAGCACAAATTGGTATGATATCATTCCTATGCGATTTGGGTTGACAAAATGTTATAGGAATAATATATATATATATTTTTTTTAATCTATTCTTGCCAGTTATAGTTAGCTCTGATATCCGAGCCCTCCCCAATAAAATACTCCTGCACTATTTCCAATAACGCTGCCTTTGATAACTGCTGGATATTAGTTTCATAAACAAAAGGGTCGGCCCATCACAATATAGTAGGTATGTAAGCACATTCCTTGCAATAGCTCTTTTAAAATAAGCACTATTGCGAGGGAGGTTTCCGTGTTTCTTGGCCTTCCTTAGAAAGACTCTAATTGATGGACAGTATATTACCATAACAGGAAGGAATTATTGAGACTTTGGAAATAATTATGTGATAATGAGAAGATGGAGTTGTTTGCATGATAAATAATTATTAGTAAGGCCACTTGTAATTGAGAACTTTAATGCTACAATAAGGATTGATGGTCAAGACTGTGAAAATGTATGTGAGAGGATAAGAAGAATGGATTACTGGTATGAAAATAATGAATAGTGAAGATACTTATAAGTAGGATTGACCTAGGACTATGGAGAATGGCAATAAATAAGGCTCACATGGTCCGGTGATCTTGAGTAAAGAAAATGCCACTATATTTAAGATATATTGGATTATATTAATTAAGGTGATATTTAGATTAAAAGAATATTAAATCTTGATGAAGGCTACTACATAACAGGCCAAAACTATGGATCCGATATTGTGAAGAACAAAGAACAGCTATTAGAGAAGGATGCACTAATATTGATTATTGGATATTTAAATATACAAATGTCATTCATACTTTTTAATTCTCTTGCCCAAGATTTTGTTGTTTAGATAGTGAGTGGGATCTTTGCTTGGTTTTGTTTTTATGATGTATCTGATTAATAGGAGATCAAAAATGCGTTGAAACATTGTTTTCAAAAATTGCTTCTGAGAGAAAACATATTTGAAATAAAGACAAAATAGAAATTATATGGGGTCTATTTGGGTACTCTATAAACTACAGGAGATAGGTATTCATTTTTTTATATACTAATTGCTGAGCATGGCTGTGCTGGAATTTACAATCCAGTCTGACCTCTCACCTGCCACAGCCTCCTTGCATACTACAGACTCTGCCCTCCATTTTCCCTACCCACTTATTGTATCTTCTACATAATTCACCTACTCACATAACTTAACATCCCATATCCTCCTTACCTAAACTTACTCATCACTTTAATTTCTCTCTCCCATTTGGCACTCCACACTTCCTTTACTTTTTACCTCATTTGTACTTTTTCCCATAAGCTTTAATTTCTCTTTAAACCCGTTTGCATCTGATCCTCCTTTACTTCAAAAGTTTCCTCCCAATGCCTATGAAATTTTACCCTTAATGTTTCCTCCCGCCGCATCCCTTGCCCAACACACCTGCCAATTCATCATCTTACTGCATTTTACCTTCACTCCTACTGGACTCCATAAATGTTTCTCTTGAAACAGCACTCTGCCTTTACTACATACCACAGCCCTCCTAAATCAAGTCTTTCTTTTTACCACTCTAGTCCTTCTCCTTTACACGCTTCCTCATTCGGCCTAGAGGTTTTCATCTACCTAGACTCCCTCTTTTCTGCATGAGGTAATCCTCCCGATTATGGAATACATGTATGGGAAGACACCAGATGAAGACCGGAGAAGGATATTGACAGCCAACAGGTCGGTCATCAATGAAAGAGTATACAGAGATTACAGATTTACTATTCTAATTTCCAACTCCATTCCTACGTACCTTGGCAATGTATGCAGATGTGGAGATAAGAATAGTTAATCTCATGGACCACACTGCTAGAATGGAAGAATTGGTATTCCAAGCTAGAGGTGTTCACAAAAACATGCTAAAATAGTGGTTAAAACTCTCAGATAATATGGGAAAATGCTCAACACCTCACACCAGAAGTTTTAATGTAATGTGCAATGAATGAATTCCCCTTTTCTTTCTGTATTCTGAATAACCATATTGCTGTAAGGGCAGGAGTGGCGCCTGAGTAAGAATGTTATGTGTTAGTAATTAAATACAAATAAACAGAATTATAAAAAAAAACTGTTAATTTAAAATGGAAACAACTGGGCAACAGATGCGATTTCGTTCTTACACAGAATGTTAAGATCAGAGACCTTGAGAAATGCCATGATGCAATACACCACAGGCGGAAATATGGGTTAGCCATTTATCAATTGATTAATAAAAAGGATAAACCGCTCTCCCTAGCTTCCAACTAGAGTCAACAAAATAAGGGATTTCAATTATTGAAAAACTAGCAGCCCGTCCCGACGTTGTCCGGGTATGAATTGCTGCCGGCCAGTAGTATATTGTTTTGTAGGATTTCGTTTTGATAGCATTTCTTATCTGTGACAGGCCTGTGAAACGCTCCGATTCACAGTGCACTGCTGATGCACTTAAGAGTGCGCGTTCAGTAGTGTGTGAACTCGAGTTTCCCTACTTTATTTTTCCTTGCAATATTATATAGCGCGAACTCGACAACATGGCATGAGCACAATTTACATTACAGAAGAACACATTCATTTGTGGTAGGCACGGGGAGACAGAGATTTGTCTGGAATCACAGGATGTTGAGCTGATGCCGAGTTTCGACCTTAGCTCCCCAGCTCTAAAGTTCGCAATTCTAGAACTTGTGGCGGGAGGTGTGTCTAAAAGTGTATGTCGGTGCTGGCAATCAATGAGAGAGACCTGTGCATTTTTCAAATGGGTGGTGAAAAAATATGAGTATGTTGCTGGAGATGTGGGCCGCCGTGACACCAATGTACTTACCGGGGGAGGGTAAACACCCATTATTCCGCAACTTTCTTTCCACATACCATCACTCCGCATACTTTCATTACGAAAGTACCATGACTCCGCAATGCCATTATAACACATGGCATTACATTTTATATGATTTTACCACGCATACATTTACAACGAAATTCGTTGTAAATGCATGAATGGTAAAAGCATGTTTTTTTTATGTTTGGATAAGGTAAGTATGGGTATAGGGGTATATGTTTTGGGGTACTGAGGTATATGTTTTGGGGTGTTTGGGTATTTTAAGGGTTCAGATATAGTTTTGGGTTATGGGGTACAGGAGTACTTTTAAGGTTTAGGGATAGGTATGGGTTTTGGGGTACAGGGGTATTTTTAGGGTTCAGGGCTAGGTTTGGGTATAGGGGTATTTTTAGGGTTCAGTGGTAAGTTTGGGTTTTGGGGTACAGGGGTATTTTAATGGTTCAGGGCTAGGTTTGGGTTTTGGGGTACAGGGGTATTTTTAGGGTTCAGGGCTAGGTTTGGGGGTACAGGGGTATTTTAGGGTTTAGGAGTAGGTTTGGGTTTTGGGGTACAGGGTTTTTAGGGTTCCGGGCTAGGTTTGGGTTTTGGGGTACAGAGGTATTTTAAGGGTTCAGGGCTAGGTTTGGGTTTTGGGGTACAGGGGTATTTTAGGGTTCAGGGGTAGGTTTGGGTTTTGGGGTACAGGGGTGTTTTTAGGGTTCAGGGCTAGGTTTGGGTTTTGAGGTACAGGGGTATTAATAGGGTTCAGGGCTAGGTTTGGGTTTTGGGGTACAGGGTATATTTATAGGGTTAAGATGGGTTAGTGTTTAAGGGTGTTGGGGTATTTTAGGAGTAAGGGTGGGTTATGATTATGGGGTGCAGGGGTATTTAAAGCGAGCAGGGTGGGATTAGCACATGATATGAGACATGGCATGAAGGGCGGAACGTACCACACGCCCCCAGCGTTTGTCATGCCCCCAGCACAAGCCCACAGCACAACGCAGACACGCCCACAAGGGACTACTTTGCTGGCATGGTTCTTTTACCTTTTAAATGTATATGGTGGGCGTCTGCATAGCCTATGTCCTTCTGCTGCAACTGCCCTTTCCAACGCTGTATTGGGTGTTGTGATTAGTGCTGTGGTTCCTGAGATTACCCGCCTCAAAGGTTTGGGCTCTCTTTTTATTATATTAATATGGATGAACGTGCAACCTGCCGATCAAACCGTTTAGTTAATTTATCGAATATGCAGGATAAAACCAACATGAGCAGCACAAGCACACTAAGAATTATAGCATCAAATATATCCATGTGTAACCAAGAAGGCTTTTGCGAGATTCCTCCTGCACTTACTATTTACTATTATGATTAATGAGGTTTGTCCGAAACCTTTTTGAAATCTTTTTCTGACCAGTGCTGCCAGTATTTATCATCACTACCTTCCTTTCTGCATCAACATTCTCCCACGACGTTTTATGACATTAACCCTTCACAAGGATTCAACTCAAATATACTCAGTAAGCTATTGGTAAAAATTCCAAAAATCTAAGTAGCAGTCAATTTACTATTCGTACACTTTTTTTTTTTTTTTTTTTAAACTCTTTATTCGTGACTGTTTCAGGATGACATACATTTCTGTTCAATTGCACCTCATATCACTCAGCAGTCTTTTCCATTTTCTTAACCATTAATTGTGGGGGTATAACATTTCAGTTGTGAGGTACGTATCATAACATTCCCCGGATGCATCCCAAGTATGTGTTTCAAACACCATAATCATGGTTCTCATTATTGGCAAACCCCAACTGTCCCCCCCTCCCCGCCCGCCCCCCTCTGTCTCCTGGTTGGTCTCTCTCCTACACTCGATATCCCGGGCCAAGGTGGCTCTGTCTATCTGGAATTTGTGTAGGGTCCTAGGTCTGGTCTAACCCCGGTGAGTTGCCCCATTGCTCGTGAGCCTCAGCCCCCCCTGCCATCTGTGTAAGTTCATCCCACCGGGTCTCCTGGGCTGTCCAGGTCTGTCTCTTCCAGTTCTATCAGCATTTGGTCCCATTCCTGTGCTATGGGGTATTTGCGAAGGCCCTTGCTCTCCTCCTCCCTCAAAGCTGCAGATTCTGCTTTACCCCATTTCAGCATGTCGCTGCGCCACACTGCTACTTGCGGGGCCCTGGGCGACTTCCATCTCATAGTGAGCACCCTGATCGCCAGCACTAGCGCCAGGTCCGCAAACTTCAGTTGTGCCTTGCATGTTTTGGGCCGTTTCCTGTTCCCTAGTAGACAGGGTAATGCTCCCTCCGGGATCCGGAGTGTTGTTATGGAGTGCAGCGTGTGTTTGATCGTCCCCCAGTAAGTATGTAATTTCGGGCATGCCCATAGCATGTGAAGAATATGTGCCTCGTCTTGTTGACATCTCGGGCAGCAGTGTGCAGCGGTAGGGAACATTCTGTGTAGTCTCTGGGGCGTAAGGTAAGCTCTATGGAGAATCATGGCTTGTATGAACTGAAATTTAACATTCCTAGATACCCGTCTATGATGACCCAGAATTATCTTCCACTCTCCGTCCGATATGTCTTCACCCGCGTCTACAGTCCAGGTCTCCCTGAGTGTGGCGATCGGTGACGTCACATGTTCTCTGATACCAACATACAGCCATTTCACCAAGTGTCCCCCCGTGCCCATATAATGCATGAGGTGTACTAACTCATGTTGATCTGGTTTTGTACGTTGTGGGGCCCAGGTCCGTCGTATGTAGTGCGTTACCGAGGCGTGTAGGAGGTATAAACGTGAAGGGGCTCCTGTGACCTGCACAAATGAGGCATGGTCCAGTATGGTGTCATCGCCGAACAGGTCTCCCACCCTGTCCACCCCGGCCTCCGTCCATGGACGTAGTCTGCGCTGTGTTAGAGTCCCCTGTGGTGTCGGGAGCCCCAGTAGAGGGATATTATCCGCATATGGGGAGGTCCCCGCCGTGTATGACAGCGATTTCTTCCAGCAGGTCAGGGCCACATGCAGGAGGGGGTGGCAGTCCCTGGGGGTCCTAGCATTGGGCAAGAGGAGGGAGTGTAGGTCTCCACGTGCTAATTTGTCCGTCGTGTAACCGATCTCATGCAAGTCTCTACCCGCCACCCATCGGGTCAACCATTGGAGCTGGCTGGCATAGTAGTAGCTTTGCAGGTCCGGTACGCCCAGGCCGCCCCGTCTGGTGTGTAGCTGCAGTTTTTTAAGGCTAATTCGTCTTCTCCCCGATCCCCATATGAGGCTGACCAGTAATGTATCAAGTGTGGTGAAAATCTGTCGCGGGAGCAGGACCGGCAGGTTTACAAAGTAATATAATATGCGGGGGAGCAGGACCATCTTCGAGACTGCCACCCGTCCCATTACCGATAGGGGTAGGGACGTCCAGAAACCTATGCTACCTCGCAGGCCAGTAATGGCCTTACGGATATTACCGTCAATTTGAGCCTCTGGGTCCCGGTAGACCTGTATCCCGAGATATTTGAACGTGGTTGGTGCCACTTGAATTTCATAGGCCCCGAACTGTATGTAGGGGGGCTGTTGGCCCTCTCGGAAGAAGAAGCCCAGGGACTTTCCCGGGTTTATAGCCAGTCCAGATATGATCTCAAAGCGTCTGAAAACAGTCGCCAGGGGCGAGTGGTCCCCTCGCAGGTTCCGGAGAAATACCAAGATGTCGTCAGCATATATTGAGACCATGTGGTCGATGCCCTCTACTGGTATGCCTTCCTCCGCAGCTCTAATGCGAAGCGCAATAGCCAGGGGTTCCAACGTCAGCACAAACAGCAGTGGCGACAGTGGGCAGCCCTGCCTTGTGCCCCTATGGACCTCATAACAGTCCGATGTGTGTCTTCCCGTGCGTGCCCTAGCCGTCGGGCCTGTGTACAACAAGCGGATCCATTTTATAAGGGCCTTCTGGGAACCCAAAACGACGCAGGACTTCAAACATGAAGTTCCACGTCAGGGAATCGAAAGCCTGACGGAGGTCAAGGGCTATGCAGCCAGCGTGCGGTAAGTTGTGAGGTGTAGTTGTCATGAGAGCGTGGAGTCGCCTCGAGTTCTGGGAGGTACTCCTCCCTGGAAGGAAGCCACATTGATCAGAATGGATCAGGCCAGGGAGGTGGCGCTGGATCCGCATGGCAATAGCCTTACTAAGGATCCTATACTCCGTGGGGAGCATGGATAGGGGTCTGTAATTACCCACATCTTGAGCATCCCTGCCGGGCTTCGGGATAGAGATCACCAAGGCCTGCATGGTGGTAGTCGGGAGGTGACCAACCTCGTAGGCGGTGTTGTAAATTTTCTCCAGGACGGGGGCCAGCACATCAGCGTAGGTTTGATAAAATTCCCCCGGCAGGCCATCCATGCCCGGGGTTTTTCCCCGGTTAAGTGTATGGATTGCTACCTTTATTTCGTGTTGTGTAATAGGTCCGGCTATAGCCGCCTGGATTCCCGGGGTCAGCACTGGGAGCATTAGGTCATCTAGGAATCCCGTTATGTCTTCTCTGGTCCCTACAGAGGGGGGGGCGTAGAGGTTCTCCAAGTGAGTCTTAAATACTGTGTTAATCTCCATTTGAGTGTGCACCTGTGTACCCGCTGCGTTCCTGATAGTCGTTATGGTAGGGCATTCGGGGGCATCCCGAACTAGCCGGGCAAGCAGAGCGCCGGATCTGTCAGCCTCCGCCTGTTGTCTTTTCAGATAGGCCCCATAGTCCATCACCCTCAGGGTTTCTAGCAATTCTGCGTGGTCAATATTACACTGCTGTAGCTCAGTTGTACGGCCTGGGTCCTGCCCCACCGCATTTTCTAGGTCGCGCAAGCGCTGTTCCACTTCAGATAGCTTACCGTGGATCTCCTGCCTGGCTCCCACCGGTCGGCCTATAGCAGCCCCCCGTATGACAGCCTTCATTGCGTCCCACACCACTAGGTTCGAGGATGCGGAGTCCCAATTGGTATTGAAGTAATCAGTTAAGGCGTCAGCTAAATGTGCTCGGAACGGGCCATCTTCGAGCAGCGCAGGGTTAAGCCTCCAGGTAGGAACTGGTGAGGGTACTCTACCCCAGTGTAGGTCAACCGCCAGCGGTCGGTGGTCCGAGAACGTTTTAGCAAGGTAATCTGCTGTGGCACACCTAGTCACTACAGAGTTAGAGCATACAAACCTATCCAATCTGGTATGTAATTTGTGTACAGGGGAGTAGCATGAGTATTCTTTGTGTGTCGGGTGCAGTGTGCGCCAGATGTCCGCCAAACTCCAACCCCGAAGCCACGTCCCAAATGACTCTGATAGTTTATGTATTCCCGCCGCCTGGAGGGGGGGTGTGATCTGTCGAGGGTCACATCCAAGATCATGTTCCAATCACCACCCAGAATCCAGGGGACGTCCACCCAATCCGCTAACGCCCGGCCCACAGCAGTAAGGAACCTATCCTGGTCAAATTCGGGGCATAAATGCTGCCCAGCACTACCACCTCCCCGTCCAAGGTGCCTCTCACCAACACATAGCGTCCCTGTTCGTCAGTCCGCCTTTCCAGTTCCACAAATGGAGTACCATGGCGCACCCATATCGTGGCCCCTCTTGAGAAGGCAGAGTATGTGGTAGAAAAAACAGTACCCCTCCATTTCTTTCTCAATAGGAGTGTCTCGGAGTGGGTCAGGTGCGACTCTTGTAGGAACACTATGTGTGCCCTTTGCCGTAGTAGGAAAGCGTGTACTCTGTGTCTCTTCTGCACTGCCCCCAGCCCTCTCACATTCCAGGTGACCAGCCTATACTTTCCGTGTGTGTCAGCCATAGCCCCGTGTTGGTGTCAAAAGTAGTGTTCCCATATGTCCTATTGAGTGATTCTTCCATGCCCCCCAGGAGACAGTACCCTCCCTATCCCAAACCCCAACTGTAAAGGCGCAGCCTCCAAACCCTGCTGTGCCAAACCAGAAACATTGGAACGTAAATAAACAAGTAACAATGCATACGCTAGTGGGGGGGTCGGCCAAGCATCTGCCGTGTCCATAGTGCCATGCTCGGTCATGTCGCCGGCTCAACGGCGCCGCCGGGAGAGTTCTTTTCGAAGTTAGTCAGTGTAGGTAGCCACGTCTCGTGGAGGAGGGGGAAGTAAGGGGGCAGGGGAGGGGAGGGGGGGGGACAAGGGCGGCCTCATACTGGCAGAACCAGCCCGTTGCAGCTATGCGCCGCAGGAGCACAGGAGGCGCAGGAACCACATCGCACGATCCCTGTATCTGAGTTTTTCTCCCCATCCAGGGCAGGCCGCACGGTGCTCGCCAGCCAATAAAGGGCAACATACATATTCTGAGCAAGCACATTTCCCCTCCCCCCCCCATCCCCGCCGCCCCCCCACTTCATACAGAAAAGGATATCGTGTTGTATTCAAGTCTCAGGTCTAGTTCATAGGAGGTATTACTCTTGGGCATTGTCTATAAGTTCATCCGCGGCTCTAGGCGTCACCGTCGGAAATAGGATCATACTGCTATCCGAGTCAGAGTGTACCGTGCTATCCTCAGTGTCCGTGTTGATTGTCGCACCGTCGTCTCTGAAGGATCCCACCGCTGCCACTGCATCAGCCTGTCCCTGCTTTTGTTGGTGGGCGGTCGGTTTGCGCTGCTTCGGATGAGTGCATTGGGCGCCATTCTCGGTCTCCCCTTGAGTCGAGTCTTCCCTGGATCCGTTGCCTGTGGAGTCCTGCGTCGGGTCCAGTTGCTCCTCGATGTCCATCACCTCCATCCATTCCTCCACATCCGTGGGGCTTTCGAAAAAGTGAGTCTTCTTGTCGTGGATCACCTTTAGGCGTGCAGGGAACAATAAGGCGTAGCGCAGTTTAGCCTTCTGGAGCCTCTGTTTTACCTCATAGTATGAGGACCGTTGTTTTTGCACTTGAGTGGTATAGTCTGGGTATAGTGAAATTCGTTTATTCTCTCATGGTATGACCGATTTGATTCTGGCCTGAGTTAGCAGCATGTCTCTATCCCGGTAATTGAGGATCCGGACAATAAGCGGCCGTGGTGTCTGTCCCGGTTTTGGCTGGCCAGTTGGGATTCTATGTGCCCTTTCTACACAGAAAAACGGCGACAGACCCTCAGGGGCAACGTTATCTCGGAACCACTGTTCCATGAACTCTGCCGGCCGGGACCCCTCGCTTCTTTCCGGCAGGCCAATAACGCGAATGTTATTGCGCCGATTGCGCCCTTCCGCGTCCTCCACGCGTTCCAGCAGGGTTTTGACTTGACGTTGGATCACTTGGATGGAGTCCGTGTGTTCCGCCACTGTCGGGGCGAGTTCAGTTATCGACAGACCTTGATCTTTAACTTTATCCGCCAATTTCTCGTGGTCCGCCTTAAGCAAGGATAGGTTAGTGGTGAGGGTGCCCATCTGCGTCTCCATCACGGCCCTAGAGTCTCTGATCTCTTTTAGGATAAGGTCTAGTTTGTCGCCTTGCTGGCTCTCTGAGGTGCTGGAGGCCAGAGTCAGCGGTGCAGAGCCCCCAGGGTCCGTATCTCGGGCAGGTCCTATGCCCGGGCCCTCCTTGCCCTCCATGTTCTTCACGCCTTTGCGCACCATATTAGACGTCAGGCGCCTGGTTGGCGGTAGGAGCGCGGGTCAGGGCGAGTATTTGCCGTCTAGTGTGCGTCTTATGTTCCAGTTGTTTCCCCGCCGGTCACACCTGATGCTCCCACCTTGGGGAAGCTGTTGGCAGTGTCCGCGTCTCCGCAGGGGGGAGGGGCCGCTTTCTACCACACCCAGCGTATATGAGCGCCGAGGGTTTTCACTGGGCCCACCACCCTGAAGCGCTATGTCCCCCACCTCATCAGGCCGTCCGCAGCAGTCAAAAACGGCAGTAGGAGCAGTTGGGCGCCGCCCCGCCTGGGCCCCCAGCAATGTATGGGCACAACGTAGTTACAAAGGGAATGGGTTAGGCGCAGTAACAGTGCCGTTTTGGGGGGCGTTAGCTGTGCTGCTGCATGTTTCTCCGGCGCCTCAGCCCACTGCGTGGGGATAGTCCCTTCACCAGCCTTGTCTCTGCCAGGCATCCAGGGCGCCCCAGCCGGACCCGGCCTCCAATCCAGGGGTCCCCGCCTCTCCGCAGTACGCCCTCTCAGGAACCAGGGCAGCAATGGCACACGAGACCCGGCTCGCCGCCCAGTGCAGGGTCCCAGGGATCCGCCCCGCACTCTCCCGGGGCTCCTCACCTTCGATGCAGTTCGGGCAGACAGCAAGCCAGGCAGGGGGGCCCCCGCAGCAGGTAGGCACTGCCAGCGGCGGGAATGTCCGGCCCTCGGCACCCGCGTCTCAGCGTCCCAGCCTGCAGCATCGGCCCGTCCACAGCCTCCGTTCCTCCTCCCGACGTCCAGGTACACAAGGCGCCGTCCTCGCCCCTCGGCAGCCGCAGGGTCAGGATCCCAGGTGCAGGTGTCCGCCTGCAGGATCGGAGGCTCCGGTGCTCTGTCGCTTCACCGTCCTCTTTCTCCGGGCACCCCTGTCACTCGAGGCCCCGGTCTGCAGCGTGACTCTAGGCCCCCCTGTTAGCCACGGCGTAAGTCCGGAACCCCGGTCACCAGAGCTCCAGGATTTTCAGCGGAGCAGTCGGGGGAGAAGCGCCTCCAAAAACAACCGTTTCCAGGTGGAGATGACCCTCGGCGTAGGCTACAGGATCTTTACCTCTCCCAGCGGCACCGGAGCACTAGCAAACTCTGTCCGCCATGGTGGCCTGCTAGCCACGCCCCCCGTACACTTTTGATGACTAGTTTTACGGTGGATTTTACTATTTAAGGTTCTGCTGCTACCAGTGTTGATGAGTATGGTTCATGATCGAGTTCCAATTCTCCCCTGTCGGGCAAACGTTGGGCATTTACACTGTCACAACTTCTGTGCTTCATGTTTGTTTCAATTACTAAAATATTACACATGTGGGTTTTTTCAGTCTATGCGAATGCCCAAGCCAAAGATGTCTGATGGGAGCTGAAATTCAGGTTAATAAGGTAAAATTATGGAGTACAGGTTTAACAATCTGTTTCTTATAGAGCCAGGGCAATAATCACCCTCCTCTCTGACCACAAGAAAGTTGTTTTCTATGTTAATATTCTATCTTGAAGCTATCACAAGTATTGTGTGCAAGTAAATGCAGCATGAACAGATAAAGTAAAGAAAGTGGCTCAACCGGCATCATTTGCCATTATTTTTTCCAAAACGTGCTTGGTTCCTATACTCACTTTTAAAATTTGGAATCAATAGTAAAATACTTTTTTCAGGTGCGTTTTTGCCTCCCATTTCAACACTGCCATTGGTCACTACGCCAAGGATAAAGCTGGAGCCTAAGCAGCTTCTGGTTAGTCTGAGCTGGTAAAAAGCAGGCAGGCTCGGATTTCGGTGCTATGCATTAGCCATCTAACTTACTGAATGCATGTTTGCATTCGCGTACGGTTACCGGATGACTCCAGGTTACAATCTCGTTTCAGATCCCAGGCTTTTAAAGAAGTAACTTCTTTTTGGTTCTGTTCATAACCAAGACTGGTTCTGTTCATAACCAAGACTGGTTCTGTTCATTAGAACCAATACATCTGAAAACATTTATCTGTAAATTTACATTCGAAAACGGAGAAACCTGTAACCCAGTGACATGGGTCTAAGCAGGGGGATAGCTACCAGTGGTGCAGTGGCACCAGGGCCCTATGGTGGGGGTGGTGCAGCAGGCCCTGCTGCATGGTCAAACTGTTCAATTACAGAGCCTGCCTAGAAACTTGCTCTGTGTTTACTCTTTAGGGAAGGTAGGGTGAGTGGGGGATAAGCGAGAAATGGAAAAGAAAGGAGGATTAAAGAAAATAAGAGGAAAAACAGATAGAAGGCTAAAAGAGAAAAATAAACACAATGGAAGAAGGCGATAAAGAGCAAAAGAGGAAATAAACTGAAAGGGGCCTGAAATAAAGATGTCAGGGGCAGGTCGGGAAGACAGATGAAGATGGGTGGGAGACAGAAGGAGGCAGGGCGCGATAGAGTATTGGGAAAGGGAAGAGCGAGTCAAATGAAGAAAGAATATGAGAGAATAGAGGAATAGAGATATGAGGAAAGAAAACTTGAGTAACTAGCTCTGTAAGCAAGGGTGCAGATACCATTAGTTGAGATGTTCTGTCACACCGAGGTCCAGAGGTGTGAGAGACCCACTAAGCTTCAATTATATTAGTATTTTCATACCAGCCCAGGAGAGGAAGGAGGGTTTACACTGGGTCTCTTGACACCCAGGCTGCGCCACTGGAGGTTACCAGATAACTCCATGTCACCAAGAATGCAATGCTTAAGATCTGGCCTTTCTTTTTTTTGCAAATGATTGCTTTCGGGTGTGTTGGATTTTGTAGGTAAAATAGGTGAACCTGGACTACAACTCCCAGAGTGCACAGTTATTAAATCAACCCCCAGAAAGAGGAACAGTGAATTCTCGGTAACATGGGGTCATCTGGTAACTACTGAGACACCAAATAACCTGACATTCCAAGCCCATTTGGTCTTCGCATCTTAACTCTGGCGGTTCTGAAAAGACAGTGAACGCCTGCGCGCAGGAACATTACTACCACTGATACGGGAGGTGCGGTGGCAACGGGGCCCAGACCGATGTTCTATTTACTACCCCAACAGCAGTCAAATAAGCTGTTTTTCGTGGCTGCACCTGGGCACACAGCATCCTTGCAAAGCTACTGCCAGGCGGGTGCCGACCCTCGACACAAAGGGTAAGTTCCAGTTCAGATGAGAAGGTACTGCGATGCACTTACCTCGCGCTTCAGTCCAGGTAAATCAGTTCCTGTGCTTCGCCTGAGAATGTGCCCCCGCCCTTCCAGGCAAGTGCGGGCAGGACGCGCGCCAAGGAGGCGTGGCAGGGCGCAGTAACCACTACCGCTCGCTCTCGTTACGTCTTTTAAATGATGTTTCAATTCCCGGCAGAGCGAGATACGTTTTATGACAACATCGGTTCCCTTTTCAACGGCTGATACTCAAATGCCTGTTCTTCACGACTGGTTGCTGACAGGCCGGCAGCGCTGAGGGGACTTAATTTGCGTAACAAACCCGATTGAGCCCTAGAGGTTTTTCAGAGGTAAGAATCCAGTTCTTAAAGTACGCAGGGGCGCAACTAGACCCTAACATCTGAGGGGCTGGAGGGAGGGCTACCCCTCCCAGCCAGGGCTGGCCTTAACACTGGTCGCAAACGGTGCAAGTCTTTTTTGCGCCCCATCCCCTATTTCCTCCTTCTCCATGAAGTCCCTCACTAGAACTCGTCAACAATACACCTCATCTATCTATAGCATCCTTCTGACAAACATTTCATTTTTTTTTATAGCGCTCCTCATAGATTACTCAGTTCTATGATCTGCATGGTACATGTTCTTTGCAGCAGGCTCATTAACCCTCTGCGCTGTGTGGGTGGCAGGATTGCCCATATGCAGGGCACAAGTCCTAAAAAAAGAAGTGGGGGGACGCTGATGTCACGACAAAAAGTGATGTCACGAAATGTGTCTTGCACCATCAGACTCATTGCCTCCACTCGCTCACTCCTTAGAGGCGATTGCATCAGAGAAGCCAGCGTGCGAGCAGCATTCTGAATGAGCTCCGATCTCGCCCCAGAGAGGCCAAAGAGTGAATGTGTGGCTCCATTTTCTCCAGTTATCGAGCTCCCGGTAAAATAAGTGGGGGACGCCGTCCACCCGCGTGGTACCCCGACTCGAACCCTGCCCATATGAGTGCACGGTGAGCGATGCAACAGTGTGAGAGTAGGGTAAGAGGTGTAACTGCAGGGTGAGTGAGGTGACCATGAGAATTTGGGTAAGGATTTTAAGTGCAGAGTGGGGCGAATGAATACATGGTTAGTGATGGGCTTGTTTGAGTGAGATTGCAGATTGAGCAGTGAGGGGGACAGGTGAGTGAAGTGTCATGAGAGCAGGGTGAGTAGAGTGCTCAAGCGATGGTGAGGTGCAGGGTGAACAGCACAAATGCATTGTGAGTGCAGAGTGATCACTGTGAGTGCAGGGTGAATGGTGTGAGTGCATGGTGGACAGTGTGAGTGCATTGTGATCGCTGTGACTGCAGGGTGAGTGCGAAAGTGAAGGGCGACAATGAGGAGTGAGTAGTTTGAATGCAGGGTGCATTCCTTTATCACTTGAAGTAACTCAGCACGTTATTGACAACTGGCGTAGGGTTTCAGATAAATGTTAACCTATTGCTATTATGGCATTATTCATCGATCGAGGGTAGAGGCGATAAATTATGTGATGATCATGCAACAAACTTCCAGTCTTATAATTAGGGTTGCCAGCTCATTATTTTGCCGCCCCAGGCGGTACAAAAATAAAGTCACCTAAAGAAAATTTTCAGCACTTATCTGTGATTACTTCTAACAGCAAATATAAATAGACAGCACTTTTAATTGTTTTCTAGGGCTGCCTGAATGATCCATGACTGATAATTAAAGTCACATTACAAAAGAATACATACTTTTTTATTTATAACCCTATTTAGCGTCAAGACAAGGACTTTGCAGGCTCTTTAAACAACACATAGCTGGCATTTTTCTTTTGGCAACAGTGTGAAATACAAATATAAGGAAAAGGCAGAGTTGGGAACCAGAAAAATAAAACTAAGCCTTTTTAACCAGTTTACAACAGTATGTAAATACGTGAATGGTCTTTAAAGACCAATGAAAAACTCGAACAAGCCTGAGATAAGACTCCAGACACTGCCCAGCCGAGCCCATAGCAGCTCGAGCATCAGCAGCCTGGGCTGAGTCACAAGATTATAGGGGCGGGTTGTTTCTGAATCTCTTTTAACCCTACTGGTGTTACGCGCCTGAAGTACAGCATGATAATCTATAACTGTCTGAAGCTGCAAAACTGTTGTTACAGGCACATAACTTGTTTCTTATTGGTAAGACTGCCCCTGCACGTCTGTTTTAGTGAGCCAGTGTTTTGCACCTAAGGAAGAGCTGTGTGACTGGACCCCACCCGTTTTGGCTTCAGGTGTGCAATCTGTTGATGAGAGCGATTGGTCAAACCCCTCCCAGACGGGCAAGTTCCCCTGGGGTCTCCTAGGCCGTTACCCACGCCACCTTACCCTTCTTTAATTACACAGGGGAGGGAGTCTCTTGTTGGTGCAAAACAGCCACAGTTTATTCATTGGTCAAACATCATCAAATCATTGATCAACACAAACCTCATGCACATACATCTGATATTGTAAATATTAGGTTTGTTTTAGCCCATTGCTATGACAGCACCCTCTGACACGCCTAGAGCGATAGCCTCTCTCTCTTGTGGGCATCTGGCCCCTAAGCGGCCCCTAGGCTTCACCTTGCTGCTAAAATTTGTGTGGGCGGGCTTGTGCCTGGTCTGCCCTGTGCTGAGCCCCTTTACTGACCATTCACCTGCTCCCCTAGTGCCCCTGCCGTAAGGCATCCCAAAAAGACTTTCTTCAGCCGTCCTTATTACCTAACACACTATGTTTGCAGGCCTATAGGTGCCCAGCAGGAGCGAGGTTCTTCTAGTGTGGCATTTCCAGAGGTGGTGACAACGTTTGCGGTCAATTCTTCTTGCTGACAGCACTAGATCCTGCCAGGGGTAAACAGCATATGCAGTGTGTGTTGTCGCTTGACCCTTTACACTATCCCTGCACAAAGGCCCTCCTTGCAATTGAGCTGTTCAAATGCTGCCCACCTATTGCGGCGCCTACGTTTTTGCAGGCTTGAAGTCCTTCCCGCCTCCTGGGGGACCGCCCTCAGGCGGCGTTGAACGCAGGTCTCTATCTGGTCTGGCTGTGCCTCCCTGACCTGCGGCTCATATCAGCATCAGATGCATGTCATGTCCTCCAGCCCTCCACCAGTCTAATTCCTGCTAATCCGGTGCAGCTCAGCATTCCATTTAGGCGCCCACCATGTGCCACTGTCATGAACACTTTGGAATTTACCTAGATAATCCATCTTATTTTTGCCTTGCATGTTATTAAAAATTAAGAACTGAATTTGATTATGCACCACTCTTCTTCACGGAGGCAGAATGGTGTTCTGTTAATATACAATAGCCTCAAGCTTAAAAACTATTATCACAAGTATTGAACTTGGTTCCTTTGCAGCATGAAACTATCCTAGATACATATTAGGTGCTTCAAATGTATAACAGTATCCATCCGAGGGAGGTGGGCTTGAAGCTGGGTAGTTGCAAACAAATATTTTAGCAGTCTTTCTCCTACTGCGGCTTCCCAACTTCAGCAAAAATCTACCAGGTAATGTACATGTGTGTAGAGACTCCATGTCGCCGTTCTACAAATAACCGTTTAAGAAACGTTTCCAAGGAAAGTTGTAGATGGTCTTTTGTTCATAGTAAAATGTGCTCTGAGTTTTGTGTAACATCTTCCCGGATGATAAGTACTATAACTGAATTGTTAGTACAATTCATCTGGCAATTTGGCACACATTTGTTTAACAAATATAAAGCATTCTCCTAATAAAGGTAAGAGTCCTGGGAAACTGATGAGGGCCTATTAGAAGATGATGACTGGGCGGAGGTGATACAAAGCGCCAGGGAGGTGTCGATTCGAGCAAGGTTCAGGCTGATTCAACTACAAATAATTCACAGATCCTACTCCACTAGTATACTCATGTTCAAGCTGGGGTGCATTCCTATGGAACAATGTCAAAGGGGATGTAATGTCAGAGGTGGTGAGACAGGAGGTTCCTCTTGAAGCCCGGTGGCATATATTATGTGTATCAGGGGAACAAGTATGGCCTAAATACTAAAATATATGGCTATTAGAGGCCGCAATGGTTGCTGAACGGAACATTGCCAGAGCTTGGGGGTCCACACAAACGCCAACAACAGCACAATGGAAGCGAGACATGGACTGGTGCTGTACCCCAGAAAAGACTATATACGAAAGTAGGGGTTGTCCCAAGAAGTGGGGGAAAGTATGGCAATAGTGGGAATCCTATAGGGGCAACTCAGAGATTCCTGGATACTAGATGAGGGAGAGGGTAGGAGAAGAGATTTGTGTAGCAGAGTTGCTTTAGAGCCAGAGAACCAGGTCAGCAGAGGTGCTGTAGAGCCAGATAAACCAGGTCAGCAGAGCTGCTTTACAGCCAGAGAACTAGGTCAGCAGAGCTGCTTTAGAGCCAGAGAACCAGGTCAGCAGAGCTGCTCTAGAGCCTAAGAACCAGGTCAGCAGAGCTGCTCTAGAGCCAGAGAACCAGGTCACCAGAGCTGCTCTAGAGCCAGAGAACCAGGTCAGCAGAGCTGCTTTAGAGCCAGAGAACCAGGTCAGCAGAGCTGCTCTAGAGCCAGAGAACCAAGTCAGCAGAGCTGCTTTAGAGCCAGAGAACCAGATCCGCAGAGCTGCTCTGGAGCCCAAGAATCAGGTCAGCAGAGCTGCTTTAGAGCCAGAGAACGAGGTCGGCAGAGCTGCTTTAGAGCCAGAGAACCAGGTCAGCAGAGCTGCTTTAGAGCCAGAGAACCAGGTCAGCGGAGCTGCTCTAGAGCCAGAGAATCAGGTCAGCAGAGCTGCTGTAGAGCCAGAGAAACCAGGCCAGTAAAGCTGCTTTAGAGGGAGTGAACCAGGTCAGCAGAGTTGCTTTAGAGGGAGAGAACCAGGTCAGCAGAGCTGCCTTAGAGCCAGAGAACCAGGTCAGCAGAGCTGCCTTAGAGCCAGAGAACCAGGTCAGCAGAGCTGTTCTAGTGCCAGAGATCCAGGTCAGCAGACCTGTTTTAGAGCCAGAGAACCAGGGCAGCAGAGCTGCTCTGGAGCCCAAGAATCAGGTCAGCAGAGCTGCTCTAGAGCCAGAGAATCAGGTCAGCAGAGCTGCTGTAGAGCCAGAGAAACCAGGTCAGCAGAGCTGCTTTAGAGGGAGAGAACTAGGTCAGCAGAGCTGCTTTAGAGCCAGAAAACCAGGTCAGCAGACCTTCTCTAGAGCCAGAGAACCGGGCCAGCAGAGCTGCTCTAGTGTCAGAGAACCAGGTCAGCAGATCTGTGGTAGAGCCAGAGAAACCAGGTTAGCAGAGCTGCTTTAGAGCCAGAGAACGAGGTCGGCAGAGCTGCTTTAGAGCCAAAGAACCAGGTCAGCAGAGCTGCTCTAGAGCCAGAGAACCAGGTCAGCAGAGCTGCTCTAGAGCCAGAGAAACCAGGCCAGTAAAGCTGCTTTAGAGGGAGAGAACCAGGTCAGCAGAGTTGCTTTAGGGGAGAGAACCAGGTCAGCAGAGCTGCCTTAGAGCCAGAGAACCAGGTC
Source organism: Lissotriton vulgaris (assembly GCF_964263255.1). NCBI lineage: Eukaryota > Metazoa > Chordata > Amphibia > Caudata > Salamandridae > Lissotriton > Lissotriton vulgaris. The sequence continues at coordinate 603,032,049 of NC_141695.1, read as the reverse complement.
AGCAGAGTTGCTTTAGAGCCAGAGAAACCAGGTCAGCAGAGCTGCTCTAGAGCCAGAGAACCAGGTCAGCAGAGCTGCTCTAGAGCCAAAGAACCAAGTCAGCAGAGCTGCTTTAGAGCCAGAGAACCAGATCCGCAGAGCTGCTCTGGAGCCCAAGAATCAGGTCAGCAGAGCTGCTCTGGAGCCCAAGAATCAGGTCAGCAGAGCTGCTCTAGAGCCAGAGAATCAGGTCAGCAGAGCTGCTGTAGAGCCAGAAAACCAGGTCAGCAGACCTTCTCTAGAGCCAGAGAACCGGGTCAGCAGAGCTGCTCTAGAGCCAGAGAACCAGGTTAGCAGATCTGTGGTAGAGCCAGAGAAACCAGGTCAGCAGAGCTGCTTTAGAACCAGAGAACGAGGTCGGCAGAGCGGCTTTAGACCAGAGAATCAGGTCAGCAGAGCTGCTGTAGAGCCAGAGAAACCAGGTCAGTAGAGCTACTTTAGAGGGAGAGAACTAGGTCAGCAGAGCTTCTTTAAAGCCAAAAAAACAGGTCAGCAGACCTGCTCTAGAGCCAGAGAAACCAGGTCAGCAGAGCTGCTTTAGAGCCAGAGAACCAGGTCAGCAGACCTGCTCTAGAGCCAGAGAACCAGGTCAGCAGACCTGCTCTAGAGCCAGAGAACCAGGTCAGCAGACCTGCTCTAGAGCCAGAGAACCAGGTCAGCAGAGCTGCTGTAGAGCCAGAGAACATGTACACGGAGCGTGTGGTCCCGTCCTTACAAAAGTGGATAAAAAACATGACTAAATGGATAAATTGGATTGAAAAAGAAAAAATGTAAAAAAGTATGGCCTAAGACGGCACAACGCTGTGCATTCGCTGGGGACTGGATGCAGTCCCACTCTATTGATGTAGAGCCAGAGAAAGCAGGTCCGCAGAGCTGCTTTAAAGGGAGAGAGAACCTGGTCATCAGAGCTGCTTTAGAGGCAGAGAACCAGGTCAGCAGAGCTGCTTTAGAGCCAGAGAACCAGGTCAGCAGAGCTGCTTTAGAGCCAGAGATCCAGGTCAGCAGTGCTGCTTTAGAGCCAAAGAACCAGGTAAGCAGAGTTGCTTTAGAGCCAGAGAAACCAGGTCAGCAGAGCTGCTCTAGAGCCAGAGAACCAGGTCAGCAGAGCTGCTCTAGAGCCAGAGAACCAAGTCAGCAGAGCTGCTTTAGAGCCAGAGAACCAGATCCGCAGAGCTGCTCTGGAGCCCAAGAATCAGGTCAGCAGAGCTGCTCTAGAGCCAGAGAATCAGGTCAGCAGAGCTGCTGTAGAGCCAGAGAAACCAGGTCAGCAGAGCTGCTTTAGAGGGAGAGAACTAGGTCAGCAGAGCTGCTTTAGAGCCAGAGAACCAGATCCGCAGAGCTGCTCTGGAGCCCAAGAATCAGGTCAGCAGAGCTGCTCTGGAGCCCAAGAATCAGGTCAGCAGAGCTGCTGTAGAGCCAGAGAAACCAGGTCAGCAGAGCTGCTTTAGAGCCAGAAAACCAGGTCAGCAGACCTTCTCTAGAGCCAGAGAACCGGGCCAGCAGAGCTGCTCTAGTGTCAGAGAACCAGGTCAGCAGATCTGTGGTAGAGCCAGAGAAACCAGGTTAGCAGAGCTGCTTTAGAGCCAGAGAACGAGGTCGGCAGAGCTGCTTTAGAGCCAAAGAACCAGGTCAGCAGAGCTGCTCTAGAGCCAGAGAACCCGGTCAGCAGAGCTGCTCTAGAGCCAGAGAAACCAGGCCAGTAAAGCTGCTTTAGAGGGAGAGAACCAGGTCAGCAGAGTTGCTTTAGGGGAGAGAACCAGGTCAGCAGAGCTGCCTTAGAGCCAGAGAACCAGGTCAGCAGAGTTGCTTTAGAGCCAGAGAAACCAGGTCAGCAGAGCTGCTCTAGAGCCAGAGAACCAGGTCAGCAGAGCTGCTCTAGAGCCAAAGAACCAAGTCAGCAGAGCTGCTTTAGAGCCAGAGAACCAGATCCGCAGAGCTGCTCTGGAGCCCAAGAATCAGGTCAGCAGAGCTGCTCTGGAGCCCAAGAATCAGGTCAGCAGAGCTGCTCTAGAGCCAGAGAATCAGGTCAGCAGAGCTGCTGTAGAGCCAGAAAACCAGGTCAGCAGACCTTCTCTAGAGCCAGAGAACCGGGTCAGCAGAGCTGCTCTAGAGCCAGAGAACCAGGTTAGCAGATCTGTGGTAGAGCCAGAGAAACCAGGTCAGCAGAGCTGCTTTAGAACCAGAGAACGAGGTCGGCAGAGCGGCTTTAGACCAGAGAATCAGGTCAGCAGAGCTGCTGTAGAGCCAGAGAAACCAGGTCAGTAGAGCTACTTTAGAGGGAGAGAACTAGGTCAGCAGAACTTCTTTAAAGCCAAAAAAACAGGTCAGCAGACCTGCTCTAGAGCCAGAGAAACCAGGTCAGCAGAGCTGCTTTAGAGCCAGAGAACCAGGTCAGCAGACCTGCTCTAGAGCCAGAGAACCAGGTCAGCAGACCTGCTCTAGAGCCAGAGAACCAGGTCAGCAGACCTGCTCTAGAGCCAGAGAACCAGGTCAGCAGAGCTGCTGTAGAGCCAGAGAACATGTACACGGAGCGTGTGGTCCCGTCCTTACAAAAGTGGATAAAAAACATGACTAAATGGATAAATTGGATTGAAAAAGAAAAAATGTAAAAAAGTATGGCCTAAGACGGCACAACGCTGTGCATTCGCTGGGGACTGGATGCAGTCCCACTCTATTGATGTAGAGCCAGAGAAACCAGGTCCGCAGAGCTGCTTTAAAGGGAGAGAGAACCTGGTCATCAGAGCTGCTTTAGAGGCAGAGAACCAGGTCAGCAGAGCTGCTTTAGAGCCAGAGAACCAGGTCAGCAGAGCTGCTTTAGAGCCAGAGATCCAGGTCAGCAGTGCTGCTTTAGAGCCAAAGAACCAGGTAAGCAGAGTTGCTTTAGAGCCAGAGAAACCAGGTCAGCAGAGCTGCTCTAGAGCCAGAGAACCAGGTCAGCAGAGCTGCTCTAGAGCCAGAGAACCAAGTCAGCAGAGCTGCTTTAGAGCCAGAGAACCAGATCCGCAGAGCTGCTCTGGAGCCCAAGAATCAGGTCAGCAGAGCTGCTCTAGAGCCAGAGAATCAGGTCAGCAGAGCTGCTGTAGAGCCAGAGAAACCAGGTCAGCAGAGCTGCTTTAGAGGGAGAGAACTAGGTCAGCAGAGCTGCTTTAGAGCCAGAGAACCAGATCCGCAGAGCTGCTCTGGAGCCCAAGAATCAGGTCAGCAGAGCTGCTCTGGAGCCCAAGAATCAGGTCAGCAGAGCTGCTGTAGAGCCAGAGAAACCAGGTCAGCAGAGCTGCTTTAGAGCCAGAAAACCAGGTCAGCAGACCTTCTCTAGAGCCAGAGAACCGGGCCAGCAGAGCTGCTCTAGTGTCAGAGAACCAGGTCAGCAGATCTGTGGTAGAGCCAGAGAAACCAGGTTAGCAGAGCTGCTTTAGAGCCAGAGAACGAGGTCGGCAGAGCTGCTTTAGAGCCAAAGAACCAGGTCAGCAGAGCTGCTCTAGAGCCAGAGAACCAGGTCAGCAGAGCTGCTCTAGAGCCAGAGAAACCAGGCCAGTAAAGCTGCTTTAGAGGGAGAGAACCAGGTCAGCAGAGTTGCTTTAGGGGAGAGAACCAGGTCAGCAGAGCTGCCTTAGAGCCAGAGAACCAGGTCAGCAGAGTTGCTTTAGAGCCAGAGAAACCAGGTCAGCAGAGCTGCTCTAGAGCCAGAGAACCAGGTCAGCAGAGCTGCTCTAGAGCCAAAGAACCAAGTCAGCAGAGCTGCTTTAGAGCCAGAGAACCAGATCCGCAGAGCTGCTCTGGAGCCCAAGAATCAGGTCAGCAGAGCTGCTCTGGAGCCCAAGAATCAGGTCAGCAGAGCTGCTCTAGAGCCAGAGAATCAGGTCAGCAGAGCTGCTGTAGAGCCAGAAAACCAGGTCAGCAGACCTTCTCTAGAGCCAGAGAACCGGGTCAGCAGAGCTGCTCTAGAGCCAGAGAACCAGGTTAGCAGATCTGTGGTAGAGCCAGAGAAACCAGGTCAGCAGAGCTGCTTTAGAACCAGAGAACGAGGTCGGCAGAGCGGCTTTAGACCAGAGAATCAGGTCAGCAGAGCTGCTGTAGAGCCAGAGAAACCAGGTCAGTAGAGCTACTTTAGAGGGAGAGAACTAGGTCAGCAGAACTTCTTTAAAGCCAAAAAAACAGGTCAGCAGACCTGCTCTAGAGCCAGAGAAACCAGGTCAGCAGAGCTGCTTTAGAGCCAGAGAACCAGGTCAGCAGACCTGCTCTAGAGCCAGAGAACCAGGTCAGCAGACCTGCTCTAGAGCCAGAGAACCAGGTCAGCAGACCTGCTCTAGAGCCAGAGAACCAGGTCAGCAGAGCTGCTGTAGAGCCAGAGAACATGTACACGGAGCGTGTGGTCCCGTCCTTACAAAAGTGGATAAAAAACATGACTAAATGGATAAATTGGATTGAAAAAGAAAAAATGTAAAAAAGTATGGCCTAAGACGGCACAACGCTGTGCATTCGCTGGGGACTGGATGCAGTCCCACTCTATTGATGTAGAGCCAGAGAAACCAGGTCCGCAGAGCTGCTTTAAAGGGAGAGAGAACCTGGTCATCAGAGCTGCTTTAGAGGCAGAGAACCAGGTCAGCAGAGCTGCTTTAGAGCCAGAGAACCAGGTCAGCAGAGCTGCTTTAGAGCCAGAGATCCAGGTCAGCAGTGCTGCTTTAGAGCCAAAGAACCAGGTAAGCAGAGTTGCTTTAGAGCCAGAGAAACCAGGTCAGCAGAGCTGCTCTAGAGCCAGAGAACCAGGTCAGCAGAGCTGCTCTAGAGCCAGAGAACCAAGTCAGCAGAGCTGCTTTAGAGCCAGAGAACCAGATCCGCAGAGCTGCTCTGGAGCCCAAGAATCAGGTCAGCAGAGCTGCTCTAGAGCCAGAGAATCAGGTCAGCAGAGCTGCTGTAGAGCCAGAGAAACCAGGTCAGCAGAGCTGCTTTAGAGGGAGAGAACTAGGTCAGCAGAGCTGCTTTAGAGCCAGAGAACCAGATCCGCAGAGCTGCTCTGGAGCCCAAGAATCAGGTCAGCAGAGCTGCTCTGGAGCCCAAGAATCAGGTCAGCAGAGCTGCTGTAGAGCCAGAGAAACCAGGTCAGCAGAGCTGCTCTAGAGCCAGAGAACCAGGTCAGCAGATCTGTGGTAGAGCCAGAGAAACGAGGTCAGCAGAGCTGCTTTAGAGCCAGAGAACGAGGTCAGCAGAGCTGCTTTAGACCAGAAAACCAGGTCAGCAGAGCTGCTCTAGAGCCAGAGAATCAGGTCAGCAGACCTGCTCTAGAGCCACAGAACCAGGTCAGCAGAGCTGAGGTAGAGCCAGAGAAACCAGGTCAGCAGAGCTGCTTTAGAGGGAGAGTACCAGGCCAGGAGAGCTGCTTTAGAGCTGGAGAACCAGGTCAGCAGACCTGCTTTAGAGCCAGAGAACCAGGTCAGCAGACCTGCTCTAGAGCCAGAGAACCAGGTCAGCAGAGTTGCTTTAGAGCCAGAGAAACCAGGTCAGCAGAGCTGCTCTAGAGCCAGAGAACCAGGTCAGCAGAGCTGCTCTAGAGCCAAAGAACCAAGTCAGCAGAGCTGCTTTAGAGCCAGAGAACCAGATCCGCAGAGCTGCTCTGGAGCCCAAGAATCAGGTCAGCAGAGCTGCTCTGGAGCCCAAGAATCAGGTCAGCAGAGCTGCTCTAGAGCCAGAGAACTAGGTCAGCAGAGCTGCTTTAGAGCCAGAGAACCAGGTCAGCAGAGCTGCTCTAGAGCCTAAGAACCAGGTCAGCAGAGCTGCTCTAGAGCCAGAGAACCAGGTCACCAGAGCTGCTCTAGAGCCAGAGAACCAGGTCAGCAGAGCTGCTTTAGAGCCAGAGAACCAGGTCAGCAGAGCTGCTCTAGAGCCAGAGAACCAAGTCAGCAGAGCTGCTTTAGAGCCAGAGAACCAGATCCGCAGAGCTGCTCTGGAGCCCAAGAATCAGGTCAGCAGAGCTGCTTTAGAGCCAGAGAACGAGGTTGGCAGAGCTGCTTTAGAGCCAGAGAACCAGGTCAGCAGAGCTGCTTTAGAGCCAGAGAACCAGGTCAGCGGAGCTGCTCTAGAGCCAGAGAATCAGGTCAGCAGAGCTGCTGTAGAGCCAGAGAAACCAGGCCAGTAAAGCTGCTTTAGAGGGAGTGAACCAGGTCAGCAGAGTTGCTTTAGAGGGAGAGAACCAGGTCAGCAGAGCTGCCTTAGAGCCAGAGAACCAGGTTAACAGAGCTGCCTTAGAGCCAGAGAACCAGGGCAGCAGAGCTGCTCTGGAGCCCAAGAATCAGGTCAGCAGAGCTGCTCTAGAGCCAGAGAATCAGGTCAGCAGAGCTGCTGTAGAGCCAGAGAAACCAGGTCAGCAGAGCTGCTTTAGAGGGAGAGAACTAGGTCAGCAGAGCTGCTTTAGAGCCAGAAAACCAGGTCAGCAGACCTTCTCTAGAGCCAGAGAACCGGGCCAGCAGAGCTGCTCTAGTGTCAGAGAACCAGGTCAGCAGATCTGCGGTAGAGCCAGAGAAACCAGGTCAGCAGAGCTGCTTTAGAGCCAGAGAACGAGGTCGGCAGAGCTGCTTTAGAGCCAAAGAACCAGGTCAGCAGAGCTGCTCTAGAGCCAGAGAACCAGGTCAGCAGAGCTGCTCTAGAGCCAGAGAAACCAGGCCAGCAAAGCTGCTTTAGAGGGAGAGAACCAGGTCAGCAGAGTTGCTTTAGGGGAGAGAACCAGGTCAGCAGAGCTGCCTTAGAGCCAGAGAACCAGGTCAGCAGAGTTGCTTTAGAGCCAGAGAAACCAGGTCAGCAGAGCTGCTCTAGAGCCAGAGAACCAGGTCAGCAGAGCTGCTCTAGAGCCAAAGAACCAAGTCAGCAGAGCTGCTTTAGAGCCAGAGAACCAGATCCGCAGAGCTGCTCTGGAGCCCAAGAATCAGGTCAGCAGAGCTGCTCTGGAGCCCAAGAATCAGGTCAGCAGAGCTGCTCTAGAGCCAGAGAATCAGGTCAGCAGAGCTGCTGTAGAGCCAGAAAACCAGGTCAGCAGACCTTCTCTAGAGCCAGAGAACCGGGTCAGCAGAGCTGCTCTAGAGCCAGAGAACCAGGTTAGCAGATCTGTGGTAGAGCCAGAGAAACCAGGTCAGCAGAGCTGCTTTAGAACCAGAGAACGAGGTCGGCAGAGCGGCTTTAGACCAGAGAATCAGGTCAGCAGAGCTGCTGTAGAGCCAGAGAAACCAGGTCAGTAGAGCTACTTTAGAGGGAGAGAACTAGGTCAGCAGAGCTTCTTTAAAGCCAAAAAAACAGGTCAGCAGACCTGCTCTAGAGCCAGAGAAACCAGGTCAGCAGAGCTGCTTTAGAGCCAGAGAACCAGGTCAGCAGACCTGCTCTAGAGCCAGAGAACCAGGTCAGCAGACCTGCTCTAGAGCCAGAGAACCAGGTCAGCAGACCTGCTCTAGAGCCAGAGAACCAGGTCAGCAGAGCTGCTGTAGAGCCAGAGAACATGTACACGGAGCGTGTGGTCCTGTCCTTACAAAAGTGGATAAAAAACATGACTAAATGGATAAATTGGATTGAAAAAGAAAAAATGTAAAAAAGTATGGCCTAAGACGGCACAACGCTGTGCATTCGCTGGGGACTGGATGCAGTCCCACTCTATTGATGTAGAGCCAGAGAAACCAGGACCGCAGAGCTGCTTTAAAGGGAGAGAGAACCTGGTCATCAGAGCTGCTTTAGAGGCAGAGAACCAGGTCAGCAGAGCTGCTTTAGAGCCAGAGAACCAGGTCAGCAGAGCTGCTTTAGAGCCAGAGATCCAGGTCAGCAGTGCTGCTTTAGAGCCAAAGAACCAGGTAAGCAGAGTTGCTTTAGAGCCAGAGAAACCAGGTCAGCAGAGCTGCTCTAGAGCCAGAGAACCAGGTCAGCAGAGCTGCTCTAGAGCCAGAGAACCAAGTCAGCAGAGCTGCTTTAGAGCCAGAGAACCAGATCCGCAGAGCTGCTCTGGAGCCCAAGAATCAGGTCAGCAGAGCTGCTCTAGAGCCAGAGAAACCAGGTCAGCAGAGCTGCTTTAGAGGGAGAGAACTAGGTCAGCAGAGCTGCTTTAGAGCCAGAGAACCAGATCCGCAGAGCTGCTCTGGAGCCTAAGAATCAGGTCAGCAGAGCTGCTCTGGAGCCCAAGAATCAGGTCAGCAGAGCTGCTGTAGAACCAGAGAAACCAGGTCAGCAGAGCTGCTCTAGAGCCAGAGAACCAGGTCAGCAGATCTGTGGTAGAGCCAGAGAAACGTGGTCAGCAGAGCTGCTTTAGAGCCAGAGAACGAGGTCAGCAGAGCTGCTTTAGACCAGAAAACCAGGTCAGCAGAGCTGCTCTAGAGCCAGAGAATCAGGTCAGCAGACCTGCTCTAGAGCCACAGAACCAGGTCAGCAGAGCTGAGGTAGAGCCAGAGAAACCAGGTCAGCAGAGCTGCTTTAGAGGGAGAGTACCAGGCCAGGAGAGCTGCTTTAGAGCTGGAGAACCAGGTCAGCAGACCTGCTTTACAGCCAGAGAACCAGATCCGCAGAGCTGCTCTGGAGCCCAAGAATCAGGTCAGCAGAGCTGCTCTGGAGCCCAAGAATCAGGTCAGCAGAGCTGCTCTAGAGCCAGAGAACTAGGTCAGCAGAGCTGCTTTAGAGCCAGAGAACCAGGTCAGCAGAGCTGCTCTAGAGCCTAAGAACCAGGTCAGCAGAGCTGCTCTAGAGCCAGAGAACCAGGTCACCAGAGCTGCTCTAGAGCCAGAGAACCAGGTCAGCAGAGCTGCTTTAGAGCCAGAGAACCAGGTCAGCAGAGCTGCTCTAGAGCCAGAGAACCAAGTCAGCAGAGCTGCTTTAGAGCCAGAGAACCAGATCCGCAGAGCTGCTCTGGAGCCCAAGAATCAGGTCAGCAGAGCTGCTTTAGAGCCAGAGAACGAGGTCGGCAGAGCTGCTTTAGAGCCAGAGAACCAGGTCAGCAGAGCTGCTTTAGAGCCAGAGAACCAGGTCAGCGGAGCTGCTCTAGAGCCAGAGAATCAGGTCAGCAGAGCTGCTGTAGAGCCAGAGAAACCAGGCCAGTAAAGCTGCTTTAGAGGGAGTGAACCAGGTCAGCAGAGTTGCTTTAGAGGGAGAGAACCAGGTCAGCAGAGCTGCCTTAGAGCCAGAGAACCAGGTCAGCAGAGCTGCCTTAGAGCCAGAGAACCAGGTCAGCAGAGCTGTTCTAGTGCCAGAGATCCAGGTCAGCAGACCTGTTTTAGAGCCAGAGAACCAGGGCAGCAGAGCTGCTCTGGAGCCCAAGAATCAGGTCAGCAGAGCTGCTCTAGAGCCAGAGAATCAGGTCAGCAGAGCTGCTGTAGAGCCAGAGAAACCAGGTCAGCAGAGCTGCTTTAGAGGGAGAGAACTAGGTCAGCAGAGCTGCTTTAGAGCCAGAAAACCAGGTCAGCAGACCTTCTCTAGAGCCAGAGAACCGGGCCAGCAGAGCTGCTCTAGTGTCAGAGAACCAGGTCAGCAGATCTGTGGTAGAGCCAGAGAAACCAGGTCAGCAGAGCTGCTTTAGAGCCAGAGAACGAGGTCGGCAGAGCTGCTTTAGAGCCAAAGAACCAGGTCAGCAGAGCTGCTCTAGAGCCAGAGAACCAGGTCAGCAGAGCTGCTCTAGAGCCAGAGAAACCAGGCCAGTAAAGCTGCTTTAGAGGGAGAGAACCAGGTCAGCAGAGTTGCTTTAGGGGAGAGAACCAGGTCAGCAGAGCTGCCTTAGAGCCAGAGAACCAGGTCAGCAGAGTTGCTTTAGAGCCAGAGAAACCAGGTCAGCAGAGCTGCTCTAGAGCCAGAGAACCAGGTCAGCAGAGCTGCTCTAGAGCCAAAGAACCAAGTCAGCAGAGCTGCTTTAGAGCCAGAGAACCAGATCCGCAGAGCTGCTCTGGAGCCCAAGAATCAGGTCAGCAGAGCTGCTCTGGAGCCCAAGAATCAGGTCAGCAGAGCTGCTCTAGAGCCAGAGAATCAGGTCAGCAGAGCTGCTGTAGAGCCAGAAAACCAGGTCAGCAGACCTTCTCTAGAGCCAGAGAACCGGGTCAGCAGAGCTGCTCTAGAGCCAGAGAACCAGGTTAGCAGATCTGTGGTAGAGCCAGAGAAACCAGGTCAGCAGAGCTGCTTTAGAACCAGAGAACGAGGTCGGCAGAGCGGCTTTAGACCAGAGAACCAGGTCAGCAGAGCTGCTGTAGAGCCAGAGAAACCAGGTCCGCAGAGCTGCTCTGGAGCCTAAGAATCAGGTCAGCAGAGCTGCTCTAGAGCCAGAGAATCAGGTCAGCAGAGCTGCTGTAGAGCCAGAGAAACCAGGTCAGCCAGGTCAGCAGAGCTGCCTTAGAGGGAGAGAACTAGGTCAGCAGAGCTGCTTTAGAGCCAGAAAAAAACTAGGTCAGCAGACCTTCTCTAGAGCCAGAGAACCGGGTCAGCAGAGCTGCTCTAAAACCAGGGAACCAGGTCAGCAGAGCTGTCGTAGAGCCAGAGAAACCAGGTCAGCAGAGCTGCTTTAGAGCCAGAGAGCCAGGTCAGCAGAGCTGCTTTAGAGCCAGAGAACCAGGTCAGCAGAGCTGCTCCAGAGCCAGAGAACCAGGTCAGCAGAGCTGCTGTAGAGCCAGAGAAACCAGGCCAGTAAAGCTGCTTTAGAGGTAGAGAACCAGGTCAGAAGAGTTGCTTTAGAGGGAGAGAACCAGGTCAGCAGAGCTGCTTTAGAGCCAGAGAACCAGATCAGCAGAGCTTCTTTAATGCCATAGAACCAGGTCCGCAGACCTGCTTTAGAGCCATAGAACCGGGTCAGCAGAACTGATTTAGAGCCATAGAATCGGGTTAGCAGAGCTGCCTTTGAGACAGAGAACCAGGTCAGCAGAGCTGCTCGTGAGCCTAAGAACTAAGTCAGCAGAGCTGCTTTAGAGCCACAGAACCAGGTCAGCAGAGCTGTTTTAGCACCAAAGAACCAGGTCAGCAGGGCTGCTTTAGAGCCAGAGAACCAGGTCAGCAGAGCTGCTTTAGAGCCAGAGAACCAGGTCAGCAGAGCTGTTGTAGAGCCAGAGAACCAGGTCAGCAGAGCTGTTGTAGAGCCAGAGAACCAGGTCAGCAGAGCTGCTTTAGACCAGAAAACCAGGTCAGCAGAGCTGCTCTAGAGCCAGAGAATCAGGTCAGCAGACCTGCTCTAGAGCCACAGAACCAGGTCAGCAGAGCTGAGGTAGAGCCAGAGAAACCAGGTCAGCAGAGCTGCTTTAGAGGGAGAGTACCAGGCCAGGAGAGCTGCTTTAGAGCTGGAGAACCAGGTCAGCAGACCTGCTTTAGAGCCAGAGAACCAGGTCAGCAGACCTGCTCTAGAGCCAGAGAACCAGGTCAGCAGAGCTGCTTTAGAGCCAGAGAACCAGGTCCGCAGAGCTGCCCTGGAGCCTAAGAATCAGGTCAGTAGAGCTGCTCTAGAGCCAGAGAATCAGGTCAGCAGAGCTGCTGTAGAGCCAGAGAAACCAGGTCAGCCAGGTCAGCAGAGCTGCCTTAGAGGGAGAGAACTAGGTCAGCAGAGCTGCTTTAGAGCCAGAAAAAAACTAGGTCAGCAGAGCTGCTTTAGAGGGAGAGTACCAGGCCAGGAGAGCTGCTTTAGAGCTGGAGAACCAGGTCAGCAGACCTGCTTTAGAGCCAGAGAACCAGGTCAGCAGACCTGCTCTAGAGCCAGAGAACCAGGTCAGCAGAGTTGCTTTAGAGCCAGAGAAACCAGGTCAGCAGAGCTGCTCTAGAGCCAGAGAACCAGGTCAGCAGAGCTGCTCTAGAGCCAAAGAACCAAGTCAGCAGAGCTGCTTTAGAGCCAGAGAACCAGATCCGCAGAGCTGCTCTGGAGCCCAAGAATCAGGTCAGCAGAGCTGCTCTGGAGCCCAAGAATCAGGTCAGCAGAGCTGCTCTAGAGCCAGAGAACTAGGTCAGCAGAGCTGCTTTAGAGCCAGAGAACCAGGTCAGCAGAGCTGCTCTAGAGCCTAAGAACCAGGTCAGCAGAGCTGCTCTAGAGCCAGAGAACCAGGTCACCAGAGCTGCTCTAGAGCCAGAGAACCAGGTCAGCAGAGCTGCTTTAGAGCCAGAGAACCAGGTCAGCAGAGCTGCTCTAGAGCCAGAGAACCAAGTCAGCAGAGCTGCTTTAGAGCCAGAGAACCAGATCCGCAGAGCTGCTCTGGAGCCCAAGAATCAGGTCAGCAGAGCTGCTTTAGAGCCAGAGAACGAGGTCGGCAGAGCTGCTTTAGAGCCAGAGAACCAGGTCAGCAGAGCTGCTTTAGAGCCAGAGAACCAGGTCAGCGGAGCTGCTCTAGAGCCAGAGAATCAGGTCAGCAGAGCTGCTGTAGAGCCAGAGAAACCAGGCCAGTAAAGCTGCTTTAGAGGGAGTGAACCAGGTCAGCAGAGTTGCTTTAGAGGGAGAGAACCAGGTCAGCAGAGCTGCCTTAGAGCCAGAGAACCAGGTCAGCAGAGCTGCCTTAGAGCCAGAGAACCAGGTCAGCAGAGCTGTTCTAGTGCCAGAGATCCAGGTCAGTAGACCTGTTTTAGAGCCAGAGAACCAGGGCAGCAGAGCTGCTCTGGAGCCCAAGAATCAGGTCAGCAGAGCTGCTCTGGAGCCAGAGAATCAGGTCAGCAGAGCTGCTGTAGAGCCAGAGAAACCAGGTCAGCAGAGCTGCTTTAGAGGGAGAGAACTAGGTCAGCAGAGCTGCTTTAGAGCCAGAAAACCAGGTCAGCAGACCTTCTCTAGAGCCAGAGAACCGGGCCAGCAGAGCTGCTCTAGTGTCAGAGAACCAGGTCAGCAGATCTGTGGTAGAGCCAGAGAAACCAGGTCAGCAGAGCTGCTTTAGAGCCAGAGAACGAGGTCGGCAGAGCTGCTTTAGAGCCAAAGAACCAGGTCAGCAGAGCTGCTCTAGAGCTAGAGAACCAGGTCAGCAGAGCTGCTCTAGAGCCAGAGAAACCAGGCCAGTAAAGCTGCTTTAGAGGGAGAGAACCAGGTCAGCAGAGTTGCTTTAGGGGAGAGAACCAGGTCAGCAGAGCTGCCTTAGAGCCAGAGAACCAGGTCAGCAGAGTTGCTTTAGAGCCAGAGAAACCAGGTCAGCAGAGCTGCTCTAGAGCCAGAGAACCAGGTCAGCAGAGCTGCTCTAGAGCCAAAGAACCAAGTCAGCAGAGCAGCTTTAGAGCCAGAGAACCAGATCCGCAGAGCTGCTCTGGAGCTCAAGAATCAGGTCAGCAGAGCTGCTCTGGAGCCCAAGAATCAGGTCAGCAGAGCTGCTCTAGAGCCAGAGAATCAGGTCAGCAGAGCTGCTGTAGAGCCAGAAAACCAGGTCAGCAGACCTTCTCTAGAGCCAGAGAACCGGGTCAGCAGAGCTGCTCTAGAGCCAGAGAACCAGGTTAGCAGATCTGTGGTAGAGCCAGAGAAACCAGGTCAGCAGAGCTGCTTTAGAACCAGAGAACGAGGTCGGCAGAGCGGCTTTAGACCAGAGAATCAGGTCAGCAGAGCTGCTGTAGAGCCAGAGAAACCAGGTCAGTAGAGCTACTTTAGAGGGAGAGAACTAGGTCAGCAGAGCTTCTTTAAAGCCAAAAAAACAGGTCAGCAGACCTGCTCTAGAGCCAGAGAAACCAGGTCAGCAGAGCTGCTTTAGAGCCAGAGAACCAGGTCAGCAGACCTGCTCTAGAGCCAGAGAACCAGGTCAGCAGACCTGCTCTAGAGCCAGAGAACCAGGTCAGCAGACCTGCTCTAGAGCCAGAGAACCAGGTCAGCAGAGCTGCTGTAGAGCCAGAGAACATGTACACGGAGCGTGTGGTCCCGTCCTTACAAAAGTGGATAAAAAACATGACTAAATGGATAAATTGGATTGAAAAAGAAAAAATTTAAAAAAGTATGGCCTAAGACGGCACAACGCTGTGCATTCGCTGGGGACTGGATGCAGTCCCACTCTATTGATGTAGAGCCAGAGAAACCAGGACCGCAGAGCTGCTTTAAAGGGAGAGAGAACCTGGTCATCAGAGCTGCTTTAGAGGCAGAGAACCAGGTCAGCAGAGCTGCTTTAGAGCCAGAGAACCAGGTCAGCAGAGCTGCTTTAGAGCCAGAGATCCAGGTCAGCAGTGCTGCTTTAGAGCCAAAGAACCAGGTAAGCAGAGTTGCTTTAGAGCCAGAGAAACCAGGTCAGCAGAGCTGCTCTAGAGCCAGAGAACCAGGTCAGCAGAGCTGCTCTAGAGCCAGAGAACCAAGTCAGCAGAGCTGCTTTAGAGCCAGAGAACCAGATCCGCAGAGCTGCTCTGGAGCCCAAGAATCAGGTCAGCAGAGCTGCTCTAGAGCCAGAGAATCAGGTCAGCAGAGCTGCTGTAGAGCCAGAGAAACCAGGTCAGCAGAGCTGCTTTAGAGGGAGAGAACTAGGTCAGCAGAGCTGCTTTAGAGCCAGAGAACCAGATCCGCAGAGCTGCTCTGGAGCCCAAGAATCAGGTCAGCAGAGCTGCTCTGGAGCCCAAGAATCAGGTCAGCAGAGCTGCTGTAGAGCCAGAGAAACCAGGTCAGCCGAGCTGCTCTAGAGCCAGAGAACCAGGTCAGCAGATCTGTGGTAGAGCCAGAGAAACGTGGTCAGCAGAGCTGCTTTAGAGCCAGAGAACGAGGTCAGCAGAGCTGCTTTAGACCAGAAAACCAGGTCAGCAGAGCTGCTCTAGAGCCAGAGAATCAGGTCAGCAGACCTGCTCTAGAGCCACAGAACCAGGTCAGCAGAGCTGAGGTAGAGCCAGAGAAACCAGGTCAGCAGAGCTGCTTTAGAGGGAGAGTACCAGGCCAGGAGAGCTGCTTTAGAGCTGGTGAACAAGGTCAGCAGACCTGCTTTAGAGCCAGAGAACCAGGTCAGCAGACCTGCTCTAGAGCCAGAGAACCAGGTCAGCAGAGCTGCTTTAGAGCCAGAGAACCAGGTCCGCAGAGCTGCTCTGGAGCCTAAGAATCAGGTCAGCAGAGCTGCTCTAGAGCCAGAGAATCAGGTCAGCAGAGCTGCTGTAGAGCCAGAGAAACCAGGTCAGCCAGGTCAGCAGAGCTGCCTTAGAGGGAGAGAACTAGGTCAGCAGAGCTGCTTTAGAGCCAGAAAAAAACTAGGTCAGCAGACCTTCTCTAGAGCCAGAGAACCGGGTCAGCAGAGCTGCTCTAAAACCAGGGAACCAGGTCAGCAGAGCTGTCGTAGAGCCAGAGAAACCAGGTCAGCAGAGCTGCTTTAGAGCCAGAGAGCCAGGTCAGCAGAGCTGCTTTAGAGCCAGAGAACCAGGTCAGCAGAGCTGCTCCAGAGCCAGAGAACCAGGTCAGCAGAGCTGCTGTAGAGCCAGAGAAACCAGGCCAGTAAAGCTGCTTTAGAGGTAGAGAACCAGGTCAGAAGAGTTGCTTTAGAGGGAGAGAACCAGGTCAGCAGAGCTGCTTTAGAGCCAGAGAACCAGATCAGCAGAGCTTCTTTAATGCCATAGAACCAGGTCTGCAGACCTGCTTTAGAGCCATAGAACCGGGTCAGCAGAACTGATTTAGAGCCATAGAATCGGGTTAGCAGAGCTGCCTTTGAGACAGAGAACCAGGTCAGCAGAGCTGCTCGTGAGCCTAAGAACTAAGTCAGCAGAGCTGCTTTAGAGCCACAGAACCAGGTCAGCAGAGCTGTTTTAGCACCAAAGAACCAGGTCAGCAGGGCTGCTTTAGAGCCAGAGAACCAGGTCAGCAGAGCTGCTTTAGAGCCAGAGAACCAGGTCAGCAGAGCTATTGTAGAGCCAGAGAACCAGGTCAGCAGAGCTGTTGTAGAGCCAGAGAACCAGGTCAGCAGAGCTGCTCTAGAGCCATAGAACCAGGTCAGCAGAGCTGCTGTAGAGCCAGAGAAACCAGGTCCGCAGAGCTTCTTTAAAGGAAGAGAGAACCAGGTCATTCGAGCTGCTTTGGAGCCAGCAAACCACGTCAGCAGAGCTGCTTTAGAGCCAGAGAACCAGGTCAGCAGAGCTGCTTTAGAGCCAGAGATCCAGGTCAGCAGTGCTGCTTTAGAGCCAAAGAATCAGGTCAGTAGAGCTGTTGTAGACCCAGAGAACCAGGTCAGCAGAGTTGCTTTAGAGCCAGAGAACCAGGTCAGCAGAGCTGCTTTAGAGGGAGAGAACCAGGTCAGCAGAGTTGCTTTAGAGTCAGAGAACCAGGTCAACAGAGCTGCTTTAGAGCCAGAGAACCAAGTCAGCAGTGCTGCTTTAGAGCCAGAGAACCAGGTCAACAGAGCTGCTCTAGCGGACACTGACTGACTGACACTGACCGACTACTGACACACTGATTGACTGACACTGACCGACTACTGACACACTGATTGACTGACACTGATTGACTGACACTGACTGACTGACACGGACTGACTGACACCGACTGACACTGACTGACTGACTGACACTGACTAACATGACTGACACTGACTGACTCTTACTGACTGATACTGACTGACTGACACTGACTGACTGACTGACACTGACTGACTCTGACTGATTGACTGACACTGACTGACTGACACACACTGACACCGACTGACTGACACGGACTGACTGACACCGACTGACACTGACTGACTGACTGACACTGACTAACATGACTGACACTGACTGACTCTTACTGAATGATACTGACTGACACTGACTGACTGACACTGACTGACACTGACTGACACTGACTGACTGACACTGACTGACTCTGACTGACTGACTGACTGACTGACACTGACTGACACTGACTGACACGGACTGACTGACTGGCACTGACCGACTGAAACTGGCTGACTGACACTGACTGACTGATTGACTGACTGACACTGACCGACTGACAGACTCTGACTGACACCGACTGACACTGACTGACTGAAACTGTCTGACACTAACTGACACTGACTGACTGACACTGACTCACAATAGGTCTCACCTTTCATTAAGTTAAAACCATTTGCTTTGCTATACAATACCATTAGCAAAGCAAATGGCTTTAACTTAATTAAAGGCGAGACCAATTGCATTTTCAATGCTTGTTTAGGACTTATGCCCTGAACAAGGGAAAGCCTTATTTCAACAGTCAGAATTTCTTTGTTGAGTTCTCCCACACCCTTTTTGATGCATTCAGCTAGAGTGCCGGTATTTATTTTAGCCATTGAGCCACCCGTTCTGGAATCTAGTTTCTTTTTAGACATGCTTTTAGTTCTCCTTTGGAGTGTGGGTCAACGCACCTCCTAGGGCAGGGATTGCTTAATTGCTCGCCTCATCTTTCTGTCAGTAGTGAACTGTTGATTGCAAAATATAACAGCAAGTGCACAAAGTTATGGTTGTGTCAGGCGAAGTGTAACAAATAAACTGAAGAGTGGCTTACCCCCGGACAGCCGATGTTAGAGGGGTGGCCCAGCCAGCCTTGTCCGGCCATGGACGAGTGCAGCGGGACTCGGGACAACGAAATGCGCTTTATATTGCAGCACAGCTGCCGCCACTCAGGTACTGGATCACAGGGCCGCCTCCAGGAGCCCTGTGGAATGTGGGACTTTCACTCCTGTAGAAGAATGACTCCTGCGCCGTGGGACAACAAAATGCGCTTTATAGGGCTATGCGACAACACAGGTGCTGAATCACAGGGCCGCCTCCAGGAGCCCCGATGATGGCTGGACTTGCAATCCTGCAGAATAATTCAATATGTTGCTTTACAGGCGAAGGGAGGATGGGGCCAAGGAACCCGGGCAAATCCATACTCCCGGGGCACACTCTTTGCTCATACTGTAAGGTTGATGCAGGTTACGGTGTCCGCTATAAACACTCATTTTGGCAGTTTAGTTCCTTGCAGGCTAGCATTCCCTTTCCTCTCGGATCCTGCCGGCGCTGAACCCCCAGTAGCAGCTGCAATTCATCCGGACTGCAAGAGCGAGTCCCTGGGGCCGCCGGGCTGTTCGATGACTGCTCTTCGCTTTCTTTCCGTCAGGCTGCTACAAACTCCAAACTCTCATGGGACAAGCATAAGGAGGGCATTGAGCTTGCCATATTGAAATTTTACTTTGTGGCGCCAAGACACCAGCCAAGACACCGATCTGCAGAGAGACAGCACGCCATCACAAGTCTGACTTGGTCATGAATAAATATTTCCTGGATTCTAAGACAACGCCCTATACTGGCACTCAGTTCTTGACATTCTAGCCTTTGCGGCTGTTGGAGTTTTAAAATTCACTTTTACCATATGAACAATACTGAGCATGTTGAAAAACTTGCTCACCTCTCTGAAAAGGCAAAGGTTTCTAATAATACCAAATAAGATTGTTCTTGCTGCTCCTCCATGTGTACATTGCATTTTCAGCATGTAAAATGTAAAAATATCAGGTAGTGGGGACACATCAGATTCCATTGCTGATCATCAACATGTGACTGAGCTCGAATGTCTATTCTTCTTTTTTCAGCCTTCCCTCTTATGATGGGCAACCTCACATTTCTCTTCCTTTGTGTGCTGAGGGAATGTTGGCACAGAAATGTCTCTTGCGTGGTGAACGGGCATGTACCCCTGCCGTGAGCGCCTATCTGTTAATCTGGTATCCTGATGTATTATGACCTTGGGGTCACGCTAATCTAGTGTGTCCAGAGACCTGGGCCTGTCCCTGACCATGCAAGGTCCAGGATCTGTCCTTTGACCTTAAGGCGGGAATCAAGCCTGACCTCATAGTGTACAGAGAACTACCCTTCCTATCCTGGATGTAGCACATATGGCAATGGTGCAGCGTACTGTGTTTAGTGATTGATAGTGTGACCAGATCTTGTAATCTGCGTCAGTGAGTGTGTGGCCTAATGGCCATTTTGTGTTAAGTGCTGCTGTTATGTGTCACCCAGAACTGTGTGCTCACATATTGCTTGCAGGCACAAATGCACTTTAAATGTGGCGCCCTCCAACAGCATGACTCCATCACCTTCCCTAGGCTCAACATTAATAAAAACCTACATTGATTGGCACAGCTGCACTGTATTTCTGGGTTCCACTAATTGCATGTCTTCACACTGCACATTCTAGTTATGTCATAAATATAGTGGCCCTGAACGTCCTCTTTCTATTTTACCTAGGTTTAACCCTAAAGATAAATCAGTCGGTGGGCGCATAGGCCAAATTATACTTTACTCTCGGGAGGTTTTATTTGCATGTTCTCAGAAGCTACATATCATCTCTTCTTTAGTCTCTGCACCCTACGAATATGGAGAAGGGTTAAGTAACCTTTTTAGAATGTATTCGTCATGGTCAGCTCGATGTCCAGAATGATGCCTAGGTTTGTGGCGTGCTCAGTGGGAGTAGGAGTAGGTCCGAGGGTCACAAGGATGCTTCAAATTGGGAGCTTTTGTTTCCAAGAGTCAGAACCTCTCTCTAGTCCGTAATGACCTTAAGGCAGTTGTCCTTCATCCAGTTGGCGACGGCTGCCATGCAGTTGTGAAAGTTGGTCTTGGTGTTGGTGGTGTCTTCGGAGAGAATGAGCTGTGTGTCGTCTGCATAGATGTGGATATGATGTTGAGTCCGTTGGTTTTGGCAATGCTGGCCAGAGGTGTCATACAAGTGTTGAAGAGGTTGGGGCTGAGCAAGGATCCCTAGGGTACTTCACAGATGGTTTCCTTGGATTCGGAGGTGAAGGCTGACATTTTGCGTTCTTCCGGTGAGGAAAGAGGCAATCTATCTGAGAGGGCGCTTTGGATGCCTATGTTGTTCAGCCTTGTGAGAAGTGTGTAGTGGGAGACCGTATTGAAGGCTGCCGAGAGATCTATGAGGATCAGAGCCACAGTCTCTACTCATTTGAGTAGAGCTCGGATGTCGTCAGTAGCCACGATGAAGGTTGTCTCTGTGCTGTGGTTGCTGCAGGAACCGGATGGGTAGGAGTTGGGTAGGAGGTTCTGTTCCAGATGTGAAGAGAGTTGATTGATTTTTCTAATGGGAACAGGGAGATCAGTTGGTAGTTGTTGAGTTGGCTGGGGTTTGCCAAAGGTTTCTTTAGTAGGGTGTTGACTTCTGCGTGTTTATAGTAGTTGGAGAAAGTGGGCAATTGAGGTGTTTAACAAGGCGGCGAGTACGTGGCTGATTCTGGCTTCGGCCAGGTTGAAAATGTGGTTAGAGCATTAGACAGTTGGGGCCCCTAAGTGGACCGAGTTCATGATGGAGGTGTTGTCTTGTGGGGTGAGCTGGCCCCATTCGGTAAGTTGGATGTCTGCGGTTGTAGCGGAGTCGTTATGTTGTTCGAAGAAGCCGGTGGCCTTGGGTTGGGGTTTGACGTTTCTGTAGATGCTGTCAATTTTGTCTTGGTAGAAGTTTGTAAGGTTGTAGCGGAGTTCCTGTGAGGGGGTAATGTTTATAGTACACAAGAGATGGTAGAATTCTTTGACGGTGTTGAAGAGTTCTTTGCTGTTATTGGAGTTTGATTCAATGCATGAGGCTAAGGCCTTTTTTCTTCGATTCCCTCAACAGTCTGTGGTAGAGGTTGAGGGTGGTCTTGTCCATCTTGCCCTTGCGCCATCTCCTTTCCAGTTGTTTACAGTGTCGTTTAGCAGTTCTCAGGTCTTCAGTGTACCAGCTAGTCTTTTTGGCGGACCTTCTGTGAGTGTTGCTGCCGATGGGAGCGATGCTGTTGGGGCAGTTGGTGACCCAATTGTCAAAGTTTCTGACTTTCTGGTCTAGGTTGTTGAAAGGGATGGGGTGGGTGGTGTTCGGGTGTAGATCTACATGCCTTTTAAGACTTTGCTCCACCTGCGGTGAGGGGCATTGAGCAGACTGGGGGTGGAGGTTCATGGGCTGGTGATGTTGCAGTGGACAATGGAGTGGTCAAACCAGGTGAGCTCGAGGTTATGGCTGTACCTGATAGGGTTAAACAAAAGAGTGGTTCTGTTGGGTAAGACAAAAGTGATTTGGCGACGCTATTAATGCAATCCAAGATGAATGCTCTCCAATAATCACAGCTCTAGAAGTTAGTACTTAACGAATAAGTCATGAGATCAAATGGTTGTACTATGTATTTATATCAGAAGTACTTCATTCAGTGATAACATACATTGCATGGGTAGACTGTTGGAATCAATGTTGAAGTGCAATTGAGTGACATTTGTGCACGGTGCTCAAAAGGTGAAAAATATATACAGTGCGAACGGTTTCATATATACAAGTGTTTCGAATGGCCAGATACTGATTTGAAGCCAAAGATTCCTATTCTTCCTATTGGAATCCTGGTGGTACTGGATCTATGACAAGCATAGACGTTTCGACCCTTAGGTGCCCCAATGGGTAGTCACGGCGGGTCTTTCTCAAGACAGAAGTGTGGGTTGGCTGATTTGATGGCGAGACAGTTCTTATTGGAGGCCGGAGAACCTCAGCCTGAATCAGCAGGGCAAAGTGGCCAATGTATCCGTAATATGAATCGAACCGGTTGAACTGGACGGTGTTGCAAAGTCCCATCCGTCTGCTGCATGGAGTCAATGCAGTACCTGATACGGTCGCAGGAGGTGATGATGGGGTCTAGCATGTGGCCTGAGGTGTGCATGGGGTCGAGGACGAGTTGGGTGAGTCCGATGTTGTTTATGCCCTCTAGGAGGTTGGTAGAGTTGATGTCATTGTAGTCATCGAGATGGAAGTTGAGGTCACAGAGGAAAATGTAATTGTTGGGAGTCTAGGACGTGGGGGTAGGGGTCCATAAAATCAGCGATAAAGTTGCAGAGTCTGAACATGTTCCTGGAGGATGGTAGGCGAGGGTGCCTCAGATGGTGGTTTTGCTGTCTGTTTGGAGTTAGAAGTTGAGGTGTTTCATGGCTGGGATGATCCTGTCATTTGTGGTGATGCATTGGATGGTTTCCAGCACCGAAAATACTGCTTTGGGAGGGGTCAAGCTGAACTTTAACTTCTCAACCTCTCCTCTTCTGATTTAGAGAATTGTTTTCCCTGTGAAACACATGTTTAATATACATCAATGCTGTAACCTGGGTCATGAGAATTTTGTTCCAAGACACAGAGACTCATAGTACTGAATCTCATCCCCAAAGTGTA
The DNA here is from genome assembly GCF_964263255.1 of Lissotriton vulgaris. Classification (NCBI taxonomy): domain Eukaryota; kingdom Metazoa; phylum Chordata; class Amphibia; order Caudata; family Salamandridae; genus Lissotriton; species Lissotriton vulgaris. Next base: position 603,009,992 of record NC_141695.1, on the reverse strand, counting down.
AGTAGCCCAACATTTCTCCTTCCTAATTTCCCATTTCTTGGATAAGAAAACAAATCATTCTCACACCCCGTACTGTCGTTATCTGGTGGAAGTCAACAGTACACAGTGTGAGCTGATCTAACCACAGGTATTGACAAGGATACTGAGGGCAGAACATAAATGGAATCTGTAACTGAAAACAGAAAAAAAACTCAGAACACACCTACAGGTTCATCTCCATGCTCACTCCTGTGAAAAGACTGCTGTACAGCAAATACAAGAGACTAACAAACACATCATCCGTCAAAATTTTGCAGTAATGAGTGCATATAGGGAAATATTCCTGAACGCTCTTTATGTCAGAAATGCATCTAGTAGTCCTGGCAGAGATGGGCAGCAACACAGAGGGAAGTAAGCAAACGAAAGTTGAATATTAAAACAATCCTCCCAGTCCTGACTGACCACTATTGAAAATCCGAAAGACTTACTACTGCAGGGAAATAATGCTCCAGGGATTTGCACCAAATCTTGAAATTTGGATTACTTCATCTGTTTAGGTCTCGCCTCTCAATGCGCATGCGCATTGAGCAGAGCGAGACTATAGCGACTTAAACAGACTTTACCCAACTAGTATCCCAACTGGCGATTTGGTGCTGTGCCCGTGCGCTTTTAGGTCAATGCGCAAGCATAAGCATAAGTTGTTATGCAACAATATAGAGTGTAACCACAAGGCTTGGGCTCGCAAAAAGGGCACTTGCTTCGCTACTTGAGAAGTTAGACCGAGGGAGAACTGGTATTGCTAATTTAAGTTACCTGCTATGGGGTAGCTCTACTGCTTGCAACCAAAACCTGTTAGTCTGTGCAATTTAGGGAATAGTTATGCCATCTGACATCTCAGACTGTCGGAGCTTGGTTCCCAAATTATAGTCCTAATATCTGGAAAAATTAGCTTCTGTAATGGTGCCCTTGGATAATGTATGCTCCTGTAAGCTTTGTGTCACAGAATCTGAAGCGCCCAAATATCCTGAGATAGTCCTGCTCTCTATGGGTCCTAGATCGTGCCTAAAAGACATATCTGCTTTTGGTGAACTGTTATGATGGTTATATTATGGATATTGAGAGCAGTTTTTTTCCTGGGAAGGATGCGGCATGTCTGCCTGTGGGCCTAAATTGAGGCCTAGAAAAGAGAGATGTCTGTGGTGGTGATTCCTCTGCTTTTCACACAACTCTGTTCTATACATTAAATTCTCCCATCTCTACTAGAACCGCTCACAGTCCCCTTTGACCTACTCCTTTTCTTCTGACTCAGAAGCCTCTCTTCCACTCCGTTCCCTCTGCACTATTGCAACCAATCCCCGGAAGGCATGGCCTTTCCACTTGAGATCATAACTGCTTTTGTCACTCACAATCCCCTTGCCATACCTTATGCCACAAGTTATGCAGAGGTACGGTGCAGCAGTGGCCGGCAAGTTTCATTGGGAGCCAGGGTCAAGCAGCACTTGTTTCAAGCAAAGACTCTGAAAGTCCCTCCTGCCCAGAAGATTTAGTGGTTCTTGCTGCTGTTTCCGTAACAAATGCTTTGTATGCCCAACCCCCAAATTGGAGGACCAGTGGATCATGCTTCATCTGGTCTGAGCTGTCTGACTTCAGCAACCCTGACAGGTGACTAAGCTCCGGCCAGCATAGCTCTGCAGGCCACTGAGACACGTAAGCCCCTCAACCACTTCAAGGTGGCGATCCTCAGAGGAAATTATTGACAGGATGACAGAAATTCTGAGTGCCAAATGCTAGACCAGAATCGGATTCTGAAACGTACGGACTATGTATGACACAGGAAAGCTGGCTCAAGTTAACATGTGAGATGAGGCGCTACAACCTACACATCTTGGAGATCAGCTAACATAGGTGGACCAGCTTGGCAGAATGATAACCACCACAGAAGAGATTATTCTGTACTCAGGAAGGGACAGTGACCAAAATCACAGAGGAGTAGCTATCATCCTGATCAAGGGGACAGAGAAATGCCAAAATGAGTAGAAACCAGTCAACAGCAGACTCATGGTAGCCTAGTTAAAAGACAGAAAACACCACCTTTTATCCAGTGCTATGTATAAACAAATGATACAGAGAAAACTGTCAAGGTCATATTCTACCAATAGATGGAAGCCGACCTTGAAGCCATGCCGAAACTTGACCTGAAGCTTGTAATGGGAGTCTTGAATTCTAAAGTGCAAAAAGATAACACAAACCATGACACAGCCACGAGAAAGGAAGGTTGGTGGACAATGGAGAAAGACTGTTTCGTGCTACAAAAAATGTTGTCATAGGAGGGACTCTCTTCCTCCCATGTGATATTCAGAAACTAACTTGCTGCTCACCCAGTGGCAGAGACAGAAACCTGATGATAAGCGACACATGTAGACGCTCACTGCTAGATATCAGGGAGAGGAGGAGAGCGGATGTTGGCAGTGATCACTATCTAGTGACCACTCTTGTGAAGCTCAGAAAAACAGAACGCAAAAACAGGACAACAGCACTTCGATATGGCAAAACTAAATGACCCACGAACGAGAAGGCATTCGTCCTACAAATCAAAAACAGGTTCCAACTCCTGGCAGACACAGAAGATCAGTTTAAGCCAGTTACAGATGCAACTATGAAGAAATGGGAACAGGTCTCTTCTATATATATGTGAAGAGCAATGAAACATGCCTGTGGACCAAGAAAAGGGAGAGGAAGAAAGGGTTAGACAATACACGTATCAAGCTATTGAAGACAAGAGGACAGCAAAAAAGACACTCATTGAGGCCAAAATTTGAGAAGCTGCAGGAGAGATACGAGCAACAGTACGTAGAAGCAAACAGAGCAGTAAAAAGAATGACAAGAGAAGAAGGCATACAAATATACCCTTGCAAGCTAAGCAGAGGAAGTAGCCAGTAGAGGAGAATAGGGGGGGGGGGGAAGGTCTTCAAGATCACAAAGATAGCCAGTAGTAAATCTCATCTAACATTCAACACCACTATCATGGAAAAGCAAGGCAGACTACTCACAACAGAGAAAGAGCCTTAAGCATGCTTGGCCGAGCACTTCAAAGAAGTCATAAACAGATGGAAAAGCCACTGAACAAAGCAAACTGAATGCAGAAATGTTCAAGGCAGACCCTGAAACATTAGCCAGGATCCTCCAACCCAGAAGCATAAGATGGATTTTATTCTCTACACTGAAGGAATGAATGACCTAGCCTTTCTCTCTCATACAACCCAGCATTTGAAGGAAAATACATCTCTCCTCAACATCTGTGCACGGTAAGCAGGCCTGAAGATAAACACAACGAAGGGGGACGTCCTGCCACTCAACATCTCAAACCCATTACCAATTAAGTTGGAGGGAGGGGACCTAGCCATGTCTGAAGAGTTCACCTATCTTAGACATACCATCAGACATGATGGAGGGGCGGGCAGAGCCATCAAGAGCAGACTGAACCAGGCCAGGAATGCCTTCAGGATGCTGAACAATGTGTAAAAGTCATCTTAGTACAGCACCAACACCAAGCTGAGGTTCTACCAGAGCTACATTCTGTTCAAACTCTTTTATGGCTCAGGGCACTAGCGGATGACTAAAAGTGACATCACCAAACTATCAGCCTTCCATACCAGTAACCTTAGAAAAAATGTGCACATTTTCTGGCCACAAACCATCTCCAACAAGAAGCTGCTCATCAGATGCAATCACAGGAGCATATACAACATCATTATGAGAATTCAATGGAGATGGGTAGGACACACCATCAGAAGAGAATGGGACTCCATCACTACGGCATCTCTCCACTGGACCCCCAGAAGGCCAATAGAAGAGAGGCAGGCCAACAAATTCCTGCAGGCAAACTGTGGAAACAGCAATGAAGACCTGAAACTCAGCTGGGGCACCATGCATAAACTAGCCCACGAAAGACAGAAGTGAAGGCCATTTGTTGCTGTCCTACATGCCAGTCGGCCTTAAATAACTAAGTCCAGTCACACTTACACTTTCCTCATGTGATAAAGATGGTATCATATTAAGTGATCTTATTCAGTGCTTTGTTGTGGATAAATGACTCCTAACTGATCTAAATAAGTAGAAGATGTAAAGTATTCACAACTCACACAGTATCACACTGTAAACGGCACATAGATGGATTTCACAAGCAATGAATTTCACTAATATTTTTCTAGGGATCAAATACTATACTGTCTTGGTTATTGCAGCTAGATAAATCTCACGAGTTATCTCCTAGGAACGGAGTATCTTACATCCCCTCCCATAATATACACCACAACACACCTTTACATTGCACACCAATCCAACAATGTACAGATCAACTACAAAATTGGGTTTCAAAGTATTTAAAACAGCAGATATGCCAACTACACAATAACAATATAACGTCCAACAGTACACAGGAAACAGAACATTACACACACAACACAGCACCAAAACAGCTTATGGTCGGGTATCACCGTGCTCTGAACAGCATGCTTCACAAATCACATACAAATCACCCAACAATACTTACTAGACAAAACATTGAACACTAATCCAAAACAGCCCTTACATGCCATGTAGTTGGATATCACCTGCTCGCAAAGTATTCTTCAAATAGACCTCTTCAATGCAGGAGACTCAAAGACAGAATTCCGCGTATACATCCAGCACAGTACAAATATGCCATTAGCTGGCTATCATGGCATTCAACTGCACCTACTTACAATCAGATATCCTGACATACTCATATACATCTGCCAAGTGGTGGGTATTCTTTCCTCCCAGAAGATGGCACTGATGATGTCCTTAGATGTTCCCTGTTGTGTGTGTGTGTTCATTACATTGAGAAATAGATCGTGCTTTGGGTCTGTGTTAAGTGTGCCACAAGGCTGGAAATTTTCCCAGCCAGGTGGACTGTAAGTTTTTAGAAAATGACCCCTGATTTTTATGCTATGTACTAAGGCACACTGTGTGGGCACTCTTCCAAATGGCAATAGAGGTACCAGAGAGTTGTCAGGAAAGATCTGGGTTTAGGATGATGTTTCTGTCTGTGGTGAGTTTCGGAGAGTTTGCCTAAGTACCAATCAATGTGTAACCTGGATGAGAAGAACTGTTCCTGAGCACTTTGGAGGTGTGGGGGGGGGGGGGGGGGAGGGGTAGTGGTGTCTCTAGTCAGAGTAGCATGATCACAGTGACTATTTCCCTTGGCTAGAATAGCTTTTTTTAAAGGTTTATTGAAGATCTTTTGCATTCTAGAGTGGCAACAAACCACAGAGACCATAAACTGTACACACCATGATGTGAACGCCAAACATGATTTGTAATACATTTCTCCAAGTTATGTCCATCACCACCCACCCCCGCCTTGCCCATCCATGAGCAGCTTGTTTCTGATGGACACATCCCCCGACCTTAGCTGACTGCATAGAAGGAAGCTCCAGTAGCTGCAAGGAGATCTTCTCAATCGTCAAGGACTTCATTCAACCTATCAAATGTCTTCCCCTGTAAAATCACAAACAGCAACTTTGCACACCAAACGGTAGCCAGCAAACTCATCCCTAACCTACCCATCACCAACCAAGATTGCCCAACTGACTGAATAGACAACCCTCACCAAAGACCACACAGCAACAGTCATGAGGACCATTCACTCTGTAACCCCAGCATATCCATGCCCTTATCATGTCTATGACCTGAGAACACCACCAATCTGCATTGGCTTCACCCACATCATCCACACCTCCCTCATGTGACAGCCATATTCCCACATGACTGAAACCCTCCTCAAGAAACCATCAGCCGACCTGAACCAAGTTACTAATTTCCAATCCATTTCCCTGCCCCCTCCCCAGCCAAAGTGATTGAGAAGGATGTCCACAAGCAGCTCTCAACCCACTTCAACATGCACCACCAGTTGGACAACATCCAATCGGAATTCAGAAAAAACCACAGCATCGAAACAGCACTCATCACGGCCACCAACAACATCAAGACCATCCTGGAACAAGAAACAACAGTAGCCCTCATACTGTTTGACTTTCTGTAGCTTTCGTCACCGTTCCTCACAACACTCTCATCAGAAGATCCACGAGATCGGCTTCAAAGGATAAGCACATAACTGGGTAGATTCCAAAGGGTCAGATTGTCACCCTTCACATCAGAGACCAAGAACATGATCTGTAGAGCCGCCCAAGGCTCATCCATCAGCTCGACCCAGTTCAACGTCTACATGACCCTCTTCGCCAACATCATCAGGTCCCAAGTCTGACTATCATTTCCTATGCCGAAGACACCCAACTCATACTCTTCCTGACTGTCAAGACAACAACTACTAGACCCAATTTCACCAACTGCATGACCATGGTAGCAGAGTGGATGAGAACCAACTGCTTGAAGCTCATTTCTGACAAGACGGAAGTACTGGTCTTTAGAAATTAGAACTCTCCACTATACTCCACCTGGTGGCCGTCGGATCTATAACCAACACCCAGTTACCACCCAAGAAATCTGGTGATTATCCTAGACAATGAAGGCACAAGTCAAAGCAGTGAGCACCTCATGCTTCCACATCCTATTGATGCTACAAAAGATCATAAATTGGCTGCCTTAACACACCAGACAGACCATCACACAAGCACTTATCACAAGCTGCCTTGACTACGGCAATGCATGCTTCACCAGAATCTCCATACAAGTCCTAAACAGACTTCAGACCATATAAAACGACACCACAAGACTCCTACTCGACCTTCCGTGCCCCAGCCACGTCGCACCGCACCTCAAGGAGCTTTACTGGATACCCATTCACAAGTGCAGCCAATTCAAATTTCTCATATACACATACAAAGCTTTACACAACACTGGACCAGCACACCTGAACAACCGCATACACTTTCCTCAGCCTGCCAGACACCTATGCTCTGCCTCACACTCACTCGCAACCCCCCCCCTTCACAAAAGCAAAGGAGTAGGTTGCTTCATTCTCATACATGGCACCCAAAACATGGAACAACCCCATCTCAGAGCCTCCTCCTCACTTCTTGAGTTCCGCATAAGGCCGAAGACCTGGCCGTTCAAATAACTCTGACGGGACTACACACTTGCTCCAGTACCTGGTACCTCCAGTACCTGGATACCACCTGGTAATTAATGTGCCATACAAATCGTCATGACGGCATTATTTCCTGAAGAGTGCCAATGATTTTTTGCAGGTAGAAGAGGATGCCCGGGCAGGTCCATGCAAGATGGAGAAATACTGCATCTACTCACCCACACCGCTCACAACAGGAGTCCTTTCTCAACTGTCATTAATGCAGTGCAAGAGGGGTCTAGTAAAGAAATCGGTAATGAATAAAACTAATTTATCAAAAGAGGGGAACTCTAGGAGTTTTTCAAAAGGTCCGGTGATCCGTGCTCCCGAAGTTAAACTTCTCCCAAAAGGGAGTCACCGTTCCTAAGTAGAGAGTATATATTTGTGCATATAAACACAGCGTCTGAAGGTTTGCCATTAATGGTGGGGCTCGACGGTATTAATTACCTAGATTTAAAAGGTTCACAAGCCTACTGGATAATAACATCTAAATTCAAAAGTGAAAAGGTTCTATTTATACGATTCACGTCTACTTGATAAAACCAGGGCATGTTTACAAATAAACTGATTCAGAGAACAACCCTGACACCTTTCTCTCAGCACTAATCATTGATCTTATGTGTCTGTTTGTCTGTCACTTAGCTATAACTTCCCTTTTAATAATTTCTAGAATGACCACAGCACCTTTAGCTCAAATATATATAAAACGACCGTTAGCAGTAATGATCACGCTAAAAACTACAAGCACCTGGCCCTCCAATGGAGAACCCAGAACTTAGCAAAGCTTCCAACAGGTATAGATAACCTAATGGTAAACTGTATCTTTGTTCCTGGACTTTTTTCGTTTCAGAATTTCTACTCCCTTCATTTATCCAGGGGCACCGAAATATTCGGGCCACTGTAGCTACAACTTTCTCACTCGGTCCTGACGAAGCGCCCTGGATCTCCCCCAGAGACCATTAAAGCGCGAAACATGTTGACCAGAACATATGCCCACTAGGGACATATAGTTACCCAGCTACCAAGGGATATAATACCCCTTAAAGCAGCACCATACACTTTGTTTTAATAATGACAGAGGGATCACTTTAATAAAAACTAATCACTCTCCCTCCAGCCATGTTTCAATACACCTTCTAGGACTTCACTGCCACTTACAACCACGCACCCATGCGGCTTCATCAAAAGATCTCCGAAAAAGAAAACCTTTGGTGGACCTGTAGGGCATTGCAGCCCTGTCCGGACGAGGAGCAAAAGCCCAATGATGAAGCATGACATCCTTCGGGGTGTGTGAGGGCATCAAGATGAGGACACACTGCCCCCCACAATTAAAGTAGCACACAACGAGAGTAACTCTTACGTCCCTTATTTTTCTCTCTCTATTTAGGAACGGTGACTCCCTTTTGGTATATGAATAAAACGCAGACAACTGCTCAGAAGCAGTTCCCCAGTTTGCAGGCAACTGTATTATCAGGTTTGATTTGTGAGGGATGCGTCCAGTTTCGTGCTCCACCCCACTCTAACAGGGCTTTCACTGATGGGCAGTGCTGACTCAGTCTCGGGCTATAAGATGGTTATGAGTTGCTATGGGGATTTAGCATTCCTAATACGTTACAAGGGTCCAAAACTTGAAGGTTAGTCAGGTAAGGAAGCAGATACAAAACCTATCTGACTTTTAAAGATCATGTCAACCAGGTTGCTGGTACCTGTTTTGGGGTTATCTCTCTGTTGAGAAGGGTGTTTCCTTTTCTCCCAGATCACCACAGAAAGACCTTGGTCCAGGCTCTGGTCGTCAGTAGACTGGACTACTGTAATGGCCTTCTTTTGTCATCTAATGAAGGCCAATTTAACAAACTACAGGTGGTCCAGAATACGGCCGCGAGGTTAGTCATGAATGCTCCACCCAGGACTCCCTCCCAGCCGCTGTTGACGGAACTGCACTGGCTGCCAGTACGACTGCGGACCAAATTTAAAATCTTGTGCACAATTCACAAATGCCTGATGGGGATAGGCCCGAAATTTCTCAGCACAGTCTTTACACCCTATGTTCCGGGCCGCTCACTACGATCAAGCAATCTCCAACTCCTCAAGGTTCCCAAGATTAAAAAAGCCCGTCAAGGAGGTAGGGCTTTGGCCTATACTGGGCCTGTTCTGTGGAACACCCTCCCCCTCTCACTAAAGCTCAGTTCTGATCACTTATCTTTTCGAAAAACCCTGAAAACCTACCTCTTTTCTAGCATTTAATTTTATTCCCCCACTATCTATTGGTATTGTCCGGGTACAGTAGCAGGTTTCCCCTGGATGGCAAAGCGCAGAGATACCCCTTCGGGGGTCTATTCAGGCGCTATAGAAGCATATAAATAAATAAATAAATAAATCTAGAGGCGTCAACAGTGCACACGTTTTCAGTGATTTCAGAGTATTAACCTGCCCATTTTCATAAAGGTCACCCCCGGTATGGATCTGTAGTTTATGTAATTGAAATATCGCTTTGCGCTCATTTATCATTGGGAGCAGCAGGTGAGATGCCAGGGTACCTGTGGCGAAAATAACAAAGGGCACGGTGCCCCACTTTTTAGCTTATCCCAGGCTGCGATAGTGGATTGTATGCTGTTTATTTTGTCACGCTAGAACATGTAATCGGAATCACAATATATTTTTCCACTGCAGCGCGTGGTGCGTTTTGCAGGAGTAGAGTAAGCCAATAGTAAGTGAAGAGTGCTTGGGCACAGAGATAATATAACTTCAAGTTGGAAACTGCAAAGATCCCCTTGAGTATAGGTGGGGATCTCCTAAGCTATTCAGAGTTTTTAATTGGCCCACACTAGCTTGATTAGAAGGAATGTGCGCGATTGGAAGAAGAGTTTATGTAGTATTATAAGGAAATAGTATAAAAATGTCTGTACCACATTTATCGACCCAATCCGACCAGCCACAGTCAGCGGGAGTTTCTAAAATCTGTCTACGTGTTCCTCACAGAGTGATGGCGCACTCTTAATTAGGCCAGAATAGCCTCTGAAGCACCATTAAAGGAAGGCTTTTTACTTATACACCAGGGAGGGCAGGCTCTAGAACCAGGTATGTGCAAATTCGCGGTCCTAAGTACCCAGAGTGTATGACATGGTAGGATTCTGTGCAACCCTCTCCCCACATTTGCCTTTCCCTCGACCGTTATTATTTATCTGACCATTTTTTATATTTTCGTACTTTGTTTTAATTTTCTCTCTCTCCCGCATTAGTTGTCTAGAGAGACACTAGTTACACCTAATCATTGTACTACAGTTCTCTGTATAAAGCGCTCGGACTCCCTCAGCACTTTGTTTTCATTATACAAAACCATGAAAATTAATGAAAAATGTGTGAAAGAGGGGGCGTGGCTTCGTGGGCGAAGATGGTGGACGCAGCCTTCTAGAGCTCCCGCCAGCCGGACACTTGTCCGTCGATTTATCCTGACCCCCGGACCCGATCTGCAGACCACACTTGGGGCACTTGTGGCGTAAGGTTGGAAGGGTCCTCTGGTGCCGAGTGCTGTGTTCCCGGACCCTCCGACGTGGACATAGCGGCAGGGGAAGTGCAGCCGGGGCCTCGATTTTGGCGCCTCCCAGTCGAGGAGTCTCCGCGTGGGCGGGTCGCGCCATCATTCATCCTGGGCCCAGCGCCTCTCCTTGACAACGGACCTTTTGGCGAATCTTCTGCCTTAGTTACCGAGTAGGTCGAGACGGCCAGTGTGGTGGAAACGCCCGGAGGAGGCTGAGGCCTACGTCGGAGCCGTGCGACCGAGACCTCGAGTTTGGTGGTCCCTAGCTGCGGTGCGAAGAATCCGGCGGAGCTGAGACCTCTGATACAGGGCTCACCCGACAAGCCGGGCACAGCGTTGCAGTGCTTCCTTGCCCTGTGAGTGGAGGGGCAGCTGAGCGGTCCGACAAATATCACACCCGGACCGGGAGAGGCCCTGCGAGGGAGTCGGAGGTGGCGGAGTGACGGCATGAGTGAGTGACTTTCCGGGGTCCCCTCTGAGAGTGATAACGAAGGGTGAAGGGGAATTGGAGCCGGCGGTGCCTGTTGGGGCCCGGTGCCATTCAACGGTGTGACGAGGGCACTGGGTGGCCGGGAGACAGCGGTGCCACGTGGCCCTCTGTGGAGTGAGGGCCGGACCGAGAGCAGAAGGCTGGGACCCGGCTGGAGCCGCGCTGTGCACCTACAACGAGGGTGTGATCCTACACCTCCCGTGTGTGCCCCCCCACCGGTAACGGACGGCGGCAGTGTGAAAGAATTGTATACCTGGGGCAGAGAGGACATTCGGGTGAAATACCCTTGGCCGTTGCTGGAGGTGCGGGGTGCCCCGCCGAGACGATCTGCGAACGCTCAGAGGGCAGCAGCCCCGGAGTGAGCCTCGGCCATGACCAGAGGGGGGAGTGGGCCCGCCAAGCAAGGACCCATCGACAAGTTTACGGGACCGAGTGGGGGGCCCGGAGCGCCAGGTGGCCAGGGATCGGGACCAGACAATGCGGCGCTCATGGCGGCGATAGCCCAGTCCAGGGACATGCTGGATGCCAAGATTGGGGCAGTTGGGGCGGACGTGACCCTGCTGCGCCAGGACCTGCGAAACGCGGTGGCACGTATCACGGAGGCCGAATCCAGGATTTCGGTGGTGGAAGACGATGTTGGGACCCTGAAGCAGAAAATGGAGGTGATGGAAAACATTCAAAAGGGCCTAGCGCTTCGTGTGGAGGATGCCGAAGGGCGGGCGCGCAGAAACAACCTTCGCTTTGTGGGTTTTCCGGAGGGTTGTGAGAAGGGCAATATGGAACAGTTCTTGTCCCAGTGGTTGGAGAGTTGGCTCCCCCCGGATACCCTGTCCCGCTGTTTCGTGATTGAACGCGCCCATAGGGCCCTGACACAGAAGCCGCCAGTGGGAGAGCGGCCCAGACTGGTGATTGCTAGAATCCTAAACTTTCATGACAGAGACACTATATTGCGGGAAGCGAGGGCCAAAGACTCCCTTCTCTTTGAAAACCAGAAGATCAAAAAAACAGAATTTTACAACAACAGCGGCACTCCTTTTATTGCCGCCAAGGCGAAGCTACGAGGCCTGAAGATTCAATACTCCTTGCTCTACCCGGCCCGCCTACAGGTGGTCTTCCAATCGCGAACTCACTTCTTTGATACACCGGAGGACGTTTTCAAATGGACTGATGAAACGGTGAGAGTCAGGCCACATGCTCAACCGGGCTTGGACCCGGGCCACTCGAGAGATCCATCGCAGGACCGGGGGGACCAGAATGCCCGAGGCAAAAGGAACAGGGGGTCTAGATCTCGGAGACGCTCTACTTCTCGCAGTGGAACTCAATCTGCTGCGCCTACTGACTCTGATCACTCTGGAAAGGGCCGCTGAGAGACTGCGGGGAACTGTGTCTGTCTACAGATGCCATGAGCTCCAGCTGGGAGGAGCTGTACAACGGTGTTCTACTGTGCTGATGATTGAACGCTGAGTATATTGCCACAGCTAGTTTGTTATTATGACATTGTGTGGGGTTGTGGGAAGGGGTTTGGGGTGCTCCTTTATAGGGGCTACTTGTCTCCTACGTGAGTGGAAGTTGACTAGGGGGGGGGGTCTTTTTTTTTGTGGGTAATTGGGATCCATTGGTATGGTTGGCCTTTGGCGCTCTGTTTTGGGCCCGAGGTTGCCCATGCCGCACAGATCATTCAGTGTTCTATGAGGTATTGGAGTGGGGGGCAAGGAACGGGGGATGGGGAGTTGAGGGGTTCGTTTGGGGGGCAGGTGGGGGGTGGGGTTTGGGTTGGTTGGTGGGGGGTACACGTGACTTTTGGTGCCTTGTTCTGTGATGTGCTGTGCGTCTGGGCCTGGTGCGGGGCGTTCTTGTGTTGGGTCCCGTGGGATTATGGCTGAGGCATCCACCCCAGAGCTCCCCAGGGAGTCACTACGTATACTGAGTTGGAATGTTAGAGGGTTGCTGGATAAAATCAAGAGGGGGACAATATTGCGGTGGGGTAAGAGGGAAGCGGCGGATGTCTTGTTGTTACAAGAGACTCACATGATGGGGACGAAAGTGCTTAGCCTGCAAAGGTATGGATACCAACAAGTCTTTCATGCGGGGTTCTCCAGGGGCTCCAGGGGTGTTGAATGAATGAATGAAATGAAAATACACTTATACAGCGCGATTGCTGCCCTGGGGCGTCCAAGCGCTAGGGAACCAGAAGAGGGGGTGTAATGAGGCTGACAGAAACTGGAAGAAGATGGGGGGCTGAATTGATTACGGGGATTTGAATAGATGGGTTTTAAGTTGCTTACGGAAGGAGGCAAGGTTAGGGTTAGATCTCAGGTGAGGGGGTAGGGTGTTCCAGGTTTTTGAGGCGTTGAAGGTGAACATTCTTCCACCTGCTCTAGACCTCTTGATTCTGGGAACTTTTGCCATAAAAGCCTGGCTAGAACGTAGTTCACGGCCTGGGTGGTATTGGCTGACTAGGCTACGCAAGAGTTTTGGGCCCGAGTCCCAGAAGGCCTGATGGGCAATACACATTGCCTTAAAGGTGACTCTTTTTCGTACTGGCAGCCAGTGAAGGCTGGTCAGTGCCTCTCTGACTGAAGTTCTTCGTGGAATTTGCAGTAGGGTGCGAGCCGCACAGTTCTGCACCAGTTGCAACCTATTTAATGTGTACTCTGGGGCTCCCAAGTAAAGGACGTTATTTGAGTCCAGGCGTGATTGTATTATACCCTGAATAGCTGTTTGTTTAGCCTCCATAGGGAGCAGGGGTAGGATCTTCTTCAATGTCCGAAGGAGTCCAAAGCAGGTGGCGGAGAGCTTTGTGGCCTGGGTGTTAAAAGTGAGGTTCCTGTCCAGCCATACCCCTAGGCTTTTGATGTTATCTTTCGGGGCCGGGGGGGGCCTAGACAGGTGGGCCATAATGACTTGAAGAAGGTCGGGTCGGCCGGGCCTAGCAGCATGAGCTCGGTTTTGTCCTCATTCAGCTTCAGTGAGGACAGCGTCATCCAGGACTTCACCTCCTCCAGACATTTGGTTAGACCCCCCGATGGAGAGTGTTGGGCTTCCTGCGCTAAGGAGACCACCAGCTGTGTGTCGTCCGCATAGGAAATGATCTTAACTCCATACGGACGAACTACATCAGCCAGTGGCCTCATATAGATATTAAAAAGCGCAGGGCTTAAAGAGGAGCCCTGGGGGACTCCACACTTCATCGGTATGCCGGAAGAGACGGCTTGTCCGTCAAATATCTGGAACGACCTGTCACTCAGTAAGGATTTTATCCAGAGCCAGGCCTTGTCCACAATGCCGACGTTTGCTATACGGTTCAGTAAGGTGTTGTGACTGACCGTGTCAAACGCCGCACTGAGATCAAGGAGGACCACTGCCACTGATCCTCCTTGATCGATGATTCTTCTGGACTCCTCAACGACCATAAGGAGGGCGGACTCTGTTCCATGCTTGGGCCTGAATCCTGTCTGTGTAGGGTCTAACAGCAGATTGCTTTCCAGGTAGTTGACCAATTGGAGATCGATATATTTCTCTGCAATTTTACTTACCCAGGGGAGTAGTGAAATCGGGCGGTAATTGGCAAAGTCCGAGGGATCCAAATGAGGCTTTTTTATTAGTGCTCGAACCATTGCCTTTTTCCAGGCAGGAGGAACCGTGGCAGAGTCAATGGACGCATTCACTAGATTCATGATGATGGGTAGAACCGTCTGGGATGCGAGTAACATTGTCTCTGGGGGGGCCGGGTCTGTTGGTGAGCCGGATTTCACTTTCCGAGCTATGGATTTAACTGCTTCTAGGTCCATACAAGTGAAGTGGTCGAGTGTGGAGAGGGAGGCAAGCTCTGGGTCTGACCCTCCGTTGTTGTTATGAGGCGACGTGGACACAGTGCTGGTAGGGAAGGAGGAATATATATTGTTCACTTTGGCCGAGAAGAATTCTGCCAGGTCGTTACATTGGGCAATTGATTTGTCCTCGTGAACACTGGAGGGGGGTGGTTTAATCAGGGACTGCAGAGTTTGGAAGATTTCCCTGGGTTTGGAAGATGAGGTTAAGATTTTGTTCGAGAAGTATTCTGTTTGGGCAGTTTTTATCTGCTCTTTATAGGTTTTTATTTCTTCCCGATATCGAGTTTTGTCTTCCATAGCGTAGTTCTCGCGCCATTTTCTTTCTGCTTTCCGGCAGTGTCGCTTTTTGTCTCTAAGGGCTTCTGTATACCATGGGGCTGTTTTTTGGGGACGTTTAGCCGCCGATTTTTTGAGGGGGAGAATGGTCTCAAGAGAGTGCAAAATCCAGCTTTCGTATTCCTGGTTTGCCAGACAAGGGTCTTCATTATTTGAAGGAAGACTTTCCACTAGTTTGCTTGTCCATTCGTCTACTTGTATCCGTGCCCACGATCTCGCGTATCTAATCGAGGGGGTGGCAGGGATGGGTTTCTCAGTGAGCCAGGTGAGGGGCACCAAGGAATGATCCGTCCATGGGAGGGGAAGAGGAGAGTCGGTTGAAAGTTCTGCGCAGTTGCTGAATACTGGGTCCAGCAGGTGTCCCTTTGTATGGGTAGGAGTGTTCACTCGTTGAATGAGTTGTAGTGCGGCCAGGTCGTCAGTTAAGGTAATGGCCGTCACATCTGCTGGTGAGTCAAAGTGTAGGTTGAGGTCGCCTAACACGATGAAGTTGGCAGCAGCGCAGATACGAGGTGCTATAGTTGCTGGGAGGCTGCTATGAAATTGTTTTGGGGGGCCGGGTGGGCGGTATATCAAGGTGCCCGAGAGGCAGTGGTTGGGGGAAAACTCCAGCGCGAAAAGCTACGTTTTCACAGTCTGGGATGTTTTCCGTTATAGGCCGGCAGCGATATTGATCTTTTACTATGATTGCAAGTCCTCCCCCTCTGCCATCTGGTCGATCTTGACGAGTGATTTGATAGCCGGCGGGGAGGGCGGCAACCACATCGGGGTCAGAGTCAGACGTTAACCATGTTTCCGTAAGAAACAGCGCGTCTGGCTTGCGTTCTTCTAATAGGAGGGATATTTCCAGCTTGTGTTTGGGGAGGGATCGGCAGTTTAAAAGGAGCATGCGGTATTCGTGGCGTGGGGGTTTCCTCTGCCTTGTGGGGAGGGAGGCAGTGCATTTAGGACAGTTGGCAGGAAGGGATGTGGTATCAAGAGCATACCTTCGACAGTCATGTTCCATGGGTCTCAGGTCGTGGAGGGTGGCCGAGCTGTAGGCCAGGGTCTGGTTTGCCTGGATAGTAGGTGGTATGGCCCCTGGCCCGGACTCGGCGCGGACGAGCGCAGACGAGCTTGCCTTATGCGTGCCTTCGGCGCGCATTCGTCGCGCCCGCTGCGCTCGTCCGCTGCGCTTCCTGAAAGGACACATTTTTATAGGCAGTAGTCAGGAAGTGCGCGAGGGGGCGTGGCCTGTCCGGTAGGCGTGGCCAATGTGGTCAGAATGGCGTCGCTGGTAAACAAACACTCTCCGGTGGCAGCCTATTGCTCAGCTGTCCTCCCGGGGGTTTGTGCAGCGCGAGGTGCTCAGGAGGGGGGGGTAAGTGCAGCGGAGGTGGATTAAAACACAAACAATTCCGTTTTAAAAATATCAGCGCTTCCGCTTCTACTCCCGGCTCAAGCCTCATCCTCATGTTGCCATCCTGATCCATCGGATCGGAGGCTGGCCTACATGCATGAGAGACAGTGGATAGACCCCCAGGCCCGATATGTGTTTGTTCAGGGGATGGTGGGCACGGAATCAATTGTGTTTGGCAGTGTTTATGCTCCCCCCCCTTGCAGTGGTCCCTAGCTGAGCGTTTGTTTGCAGTATGGGCTCAAATTCCGGATTCCCTAGCAGTACAAGGTGGAGATTGGAATTACGTGATGGATATGCATGAGGACCGTCGGAGGATGCAGGGGACGCTTGCTGCTGCCGCCCCTACTCGGCTGCGTGCCATGGTGGAGGGGCTGGGCTGGGAGGATGTTTGGCGACACATGCATGCCAGGGCCTGTGAGTATACGTATGTCTCTGCTGTCCATGGTTCCTTCTCCCGGCTGGATTATATATTTGTGCCTTGTGGATTCCTGAATAGAGTGCGGGAGGCTAATATCCTACCTAGGGGACTGTCTGACCACTCCCCTGTGGCCGTGGTGGTTGACCTACATAAGACGAGGCAGCCATTCCGGTGGAGGATGTCTTCATGGCACCTTCAGCAAGCTGACTATGTGCAACACATGCGTGGTGCGATTGCTAACTACTGGCGAGAAAATCTGGTGGAAGGCACGGATCTAACGGTCGTCTGGGAAGCCATGAAACCTTTTTTGAGGGGCACTGATATTGCGTGGTGTGCGGCTGCCCGTCGCAAGATTCGGGAAGTTATAGTGGCGGCGGCGGCTCGGGTGGAGGCTCTGGAGCGACGGTGTCAGGAGCAGGGGGACGCTGTGGCAGTGCGGCTGCTTCTGCAGGCGCAGCAGTCCTATGCATTGGTGTTACTGGACGAGGCTCGGCTGGCGTGGTTGGCCACACGGAGTAGGGTATTTCAATGGGGGGGACAAGTCCTGTACTATGCTCCACAGGCTGTGCCAGCGTACCCAGCAGCCACTTGCCCTGCCTGGTCTTACAGATGGCGCCGGTGTCACCGTTAAGGACCCAGCGGCACTGGTAGCTAGCTTCGCCAGTTATTATGCGGAGCAGTATGCGCCGCAGGATTGCCTTTCAGCTCAGGAGATTGACAAATTTATCGCTGACCTGCCCCCGATGGCAGTCTCCACTGAGACAGGAGCGGCGTTGGACCTTCCCCTCACGGCAGAGGAACTGGGTGATGCACTGGGACAGCTCAACACAGGGAAGGCACCCGGGCCGAGCGGCTTCCCGTGTGAATTTTATAAGAAATTCCATCTCCAATTGGGGTCCCATTACAGGGCCGTGCTAGAGGCAGCACGAGAGGTGGGTAGGCTGCCAGCTGACTGGTGCCATGCTGAGGTGGTGGTATTTCAGAAACCGGGTAGGCCCCCTGATAGTCACGACTCGTACTGCCCTATATCATTGCTCAACATCGAGGCTAAACTGTTGGCTAAGGCGTTGGCGAACCGTCTCCTCCCGTATATAGCCAATCTGGTCCAGGCGGGCGTTAAGCCACGCAGAGCGACGCGACACAATATTCGCCGGGCGCAGACAGCCGTAGACGCGATGAGGGCCGTGGGAGAGAGGGCGGTCCTGCTCTTGGCGGATATAGACAGGGCCTTCGACTCGGTGAGTTGGACCTATTTGTTCGCGCTCCTGCCTCATCTTAATTTAGGCCCGGTGTTTATCTCCTATATCAAACTTCTATATACGGACATCACGGCGTCCGTGCGTGTTTCCGGAGCGATCTCAGAGAGGTTTACCATCGGCCGGGGGACCCGTCAGGGTTGCCCGCTGTCCCCATATTTATTTGCGCTGATCATGGAGCCTCTCGCCTCTTGGGTGCTCATTGATGCGCAGCTACGGGCTTTTGTATGGGATGGGGGCCTTACCGATAGAATCGCCCTCTATGCGGACGACGTCCTCTTTTTCCTCGCTGACCTAAATAGATCAGACCCCCGAGTGTTGGAGATAATGCGTATCTTTGATGAAGTATAGGGCCTCTACCTTAACCCGCGTAAGTCCACCCTGTGGGTGCTGGGTGACGGGGCGGGCGCGGGCTCGTGGGTGTCAGCCTTGCAAGTGGCGGCCGTGGGCATATTGTATCTTGGAGTGATCTTGTCCGAGTCCGCGACGATCTCGTGGGAGCGTAACGTGCTACCGGTGTGGGAGAGGGTCCAAACGGACGTTAAAACCTGGTCTCGAATGCCCCTTACCATCTATGGCAGGTCGGCGATCTTCAAAATGGTTGCCCTTCCGCGCCTCCTCTATCAATTGCAGAACCATCCGCACCCAATCTCACCCCAATGGTTCCGGCAGGTCAATTCCATCTTGGGCCGCTTCTTGTGGGCAGGAGGTGCCGCTAGAGTGGCGCTGCGCACATGCTTTATATCCACGTATTGTGGTGGCCTAGCCACATCGGACATCCTCTCATATTACCAGGCCTCTCATCTGTTGGTCTTAAATGAATGGTTGTATGGGGATGGAGGTGACCCGGCATATGCCCTGGAGCGCTCGCTGATGGGGAATAACACGTTACATACCATCTTGTACTCGGCCGGGCTCAGGAGGCGGCTGCCGTCGGCCACGCAGGTGGTTTTTGCAGTTTGGAGACAAGCACTGCGTCGTATGGGTTGGTGGGGACGGTTGACGGCGGAGACCCCATTGTGGCAGAATGGACGACTCCCCGCTCTGGCCTCACTGACGGGGTTCGGCGGATGGGACTCTATAGGGATTTTCTCGCTTGGAGACATTATGTCCGGTGTGACTCTTAAGTCGTTCCAGGACCTACGGGACGAGTTCCACTTGCCCAAAACTCAATTCTTCAGATATCTACAATTTCGTCACGCATTGGCGCCTAGCCTAATTGGGTTGGAGTCGCTGCCGGAGTTCAGCTCCGTGGAAGCGAAGGTTTTCATGGGTGATCTTGGGGATAAAAAGGTGTCCCGCATCTATCAGACACTGGTCACTCACTGTTCCTCCTCCCGCTGAAGGACGGCTGGGAAAAGGACATAGGGCCCCTGGATGAAGATGGCTGGAGGAAAGCACTGGAGTCCCCACGTGGGACTGCTATTGCGGTACGGCTCCGACTAATCCAATTTAAATATTTGCACAGGGCCTACTATACATGGGAGCGACTGTGGAAGGCGGGCCTGATTGGGTCCCCGGTGTGCCTGCGTTGTGGAGCTGAGATAGGTTCCCTGATACATACTGTGTGGTCGTGTGATGGCTTGACTAGGTTCTGGAATGGTGTTTGGAGTTGTTTGTCGGAGGTGCTGGGCTGGGATCTCCCCCGCACTCATCGTCTGGGTCTCCTTCATGTGTTAGAGGTTGTAGGTGGGAATATTTACAAATGTCACCTTTTGCTGTTGGGCCCAGTGGTGGCCAAGCGGGACTTGGCACGAGCGTGGAAGAATGAGTGAGCCCCCCCCCCCCCCTTCCTGAGTGCATGGAAGGCTGGACTGGATTATTTTATGGGGTTGGAGCGCCCAGTGTTCGAGGCCAGAGGTTGCCCCCGGAAACATTACAAAATCTGGAAACGGTGGGCAGATTACAGAGGTTTGACTCTGGATCCCTCAGCAGAACCTGACGAAGATCTGGATTTGGGTGATAGCCGCCAGGCCTAACGTGGCGCATGGCGTCTGGCGTCTGGCACACCGATAGCACTTAAGGAGGCTTGATATGCTCGCGTGTACAGGGCTAGGGAGGGATAAGGGGTGGGTAGTGGGGTTACTGGGTGGCTGTGGGAGGTGGGGGGGTTAGGGCGAAATGTTTCTTTTATTGATTGGGCTACAGTGATATATATGTGTTGATAATTTGCAGTGACCTCCTGATTGTGGAGAACTGTATACATGCTTTTATCTGATCGATCAATAAAATTTGTTGTGAAAAAAAAAAGTGTGAAAGAGACTTAAAGAGCTCTTGTGAAATAAATGATATACCCCTAAAACCCTGCAAAACGTTGAGGTGAACGATGTGAGGAAAACAGTGAATCTTGTGTGAAGGGAGCTGCACTTTATCTTGAACACGAGCAGTGTTCGGGTACGTGAGGAATCACGTGTGGGAAAAGCAGTGTGTTTTTTCTCTTACTGAATCACATGGGAAACAAGGCAGCAAGATTTAGAGGGATTGGTGTGTTAAATTACATAAATGTATTTGCCCAGCCTTCCATAGACAAGGAGAGAATACATTTGTATTAATAATGTTCAATCACTAGGTGAAACGCACAAAGATTTTACAATCTTGATAAAATGGTTGGTTAACTCTTATGTTCTTCATTGCATTCTAGTTGTGTAGTGTGCCCCGAATGAACCCATTCAGATTTTACGGTGGTAGCAATGTGTTTGTGGTGAGTTATGCAGTGATGGGGTAAAGATGAGACGCAACGATGATTCATGCCACAGTGGAAGAGTCCGAAGATGCATGTACATGTCAAGAGTACAAGTGTTCTAACCAAGCATTGTAGAGAGGCATAGGACAGCAGCACTCTTGCAGGCATTACACCAAGAGCGAATAATGGTGAGCTATTTGCACGAAAGAAACCATCAAATGCTATTGGGAACCTATGTATGATGAGCAGGGTTTGAGTGAGCTGCCAAGTGGGAAATGGACAAAACCAAGGGCCACGAAGGGAAGGGGGGTTTTACATTTGGTGTAATAGTTATTTGTAGCAGTTTTTGTATGTATTGTTTCAAACGTATTCAAAGCATTTTTTCAATGATGAATTGTGGAATGTGGAATTCCGAAGGAGCTATGTTCTGTAGAAGTTGTTAGTTGCTGTTGAGACGGTGCTGCATCAATAAACCTTGTTTCTTGACATTTCTTGAAGTTTCATCTTTACAACAAGTGGCGACGAATGGTACCGGTTACTTTTCGCACCACAGGCGCAGTACTCTCCGTATTGAACCCATTGTATCTATCTCATGCGATTGTTTTTATGAAGAAAAGTATTTGAACAACATTTCTACTCTCGATAGAGTCATCATAATTGTTATTGTGGATACCATCATTGTTGCTATGCATCTGGTGAGATGGTAGGGCACTTATAATATATTTCATTACTCTACAAGGAACAACTACAGAACTTAAGGAACTGCACCTTTCAACTTTTTCCCGACGCCAGTCCCACCCAATTGCACATTGCAAATTGGTTGTGATGTTGTGCAGGTGATCACTGTACGTTACGCAATGTGAGCCAGCTCACCCTTCCGCCAACCGGACCTTTTAATTACCACAGGATGCTCGATTTGCATTAGTAGTTGTGGATTACCATTCAATGTGGCCGAAAGTCAAATTAATTGCCAAGGCTACCCCTAGAACTGTCCTCAAGTTCTTAAGTACATTTTTGCAAGAGAAAGATGCCCAGAAGTATTAGTCGCTGATAATGGTGTACAACTTAAGTCTCATGAAATTGAGAGGTTTTTTAAGCATTGCAATATTTCTCATGTCACCACTGCTTTGTAAGAACCACAAGGAAATGATTAAGTGGAGAGGTTCAACAAGGTTTTAAAAGAAACTGTCAAATGGGCTCGCGGTTTTGGTGGAGTCTGGAAGGGTAAGTTAGGGGAGAAGTTGTGGTTGTACCGCTTTATTCCTATTTCACCACTGAAGTCAGTCTATTCAACTTATTGAAGGGGAAAAACCTTGTTTCCAAAGTATGCCCATGGTGGTTCAAGAAGAAGCAAGTGATAAAACTAGATGGTGGTTTGATAATAAAAGGAATACAAGAGAAGGTTAAACAAGCAAATGATGCCAAGTGCAAAGTTAAAATACCCTTGTTTGAAGTTGGTGATTGGGTGAGAGTGCGTAAACCTGGCATTTGACCAAAGGTACAACCCAATTTGGTAAAGCTATAAGGGTGGTCAAAGTTTACAGGGAAAGTGTGGTTACTCAGGATGGAAAAGTGTGAAATGTGAGGCGACTAGTGAAGTGCAAAAATAGTACGTTTGGTGTATTGTACGTTTGGTGTAAGTGACCTGGATGAGGTAAGTTTTTTTAGTAAATGTTGGTGAACTTCCCAAAGCCACGTGGAACAGTAAGCATGATCATATCATGTTGACTAAAGAAGTAACTGATGTTATGGAATTGGACAGTGCACAGAGAACTGAAGAGACACCTGAAGGGAATAATGAAACGAATGACTGTGACTTCAAGGGTAAAGGGGGTAAATCGAGAAAGGCATCCATCTATAAAATATAAAGACATGGTATAACTGTTGTATTATGTTGTTCCTTCCTTTTGGATTCTTTCTTTCACTTATGCTTTATTTGATTTCAGGGAGATGTATTAATATTTGATGTAAAATTATGTGTTATAGTTTTTTATTTTTTTATTTATCAGAACAGGAAAATAAACAAATGAGAGCAAACAGACAAACTATATGACATCAGAGAATAAATAGCAAGAGGCACGGGTAATAAATATTCAATAACGACAAGAAATTACAGGAAGGAAAAATTGATAAATCTTGATTAATGGCAACTATATAAACATTCCGTAATTAATCCATAAGAAAGCTAATCTGAAGAATATAAAACATGATTCTCAGTAATCCACATTGTTATAGCCGATACTTAGACATACTACCCATAGTTCATCCATTCTTAATAGATGAAAGCTTTGATCTAAAATAACGAGCTCAGAATGGGGAACATTCTGTTTAAAGTGCATATGAGACTAGTGGCAAATATACCTCTAACCACTTGAAAAGTGCAATGTACGAATGTTTTAGAGGATACAAGAGGATCACATACTAACTAAAAGTGCATTTTGCTAGTAGCGAGAATTATTAAAACGTTCCTATAGAGCACCCAGATCTTATAATCTCCTTTCCTCTGCAAACCCATTAAAAGAGAAATGTTGCCAAATACCTCTAAATCCTACAATTGCCCCTACACGTTTTGCGTAGGCCTCCTCAAATCTAAAAGTCCTGGACATTGTATTAAACCAGTGCTCAATACTGGATTGTTTATTGGTTCTCCAATTTTGAAGGACAAGTGACTTAGCAATGGAGAGAAGTATAAAATACTGCTGGTATTTTGTTAAACATTTCAACTCCCCTGAGGAACCAAATAACACCAACATAGCTGATGGCTCGATTGTCAAGAACATAATCAGAGAAATCTCAGAAAAACCTCTTCCAAGAATTGCTGTAAGTTATTACATTCAGAAAATATATGCACTCATCCACCATCACTCTGTTTGTTACATTGAAGACATTGATTCGGCATCGTTTGAAACATTTTAGACAATCTCTGGGGTGTGTATTATAATAACCAGCTAGATAAGTAGTTCATTCTCTTATAATTAGCACCTCTAAGTGCTCGCTAAGCTGTTTCCATTCTTTAACATTGAACTTGATACCCATCTCTGAATGAATTTTCTGGAGCTCTTTCGTCAAAATCTCTTCAGGATGGGCCTTTTGATGTAGTAGCAGATACCAACAACCGACCCCCACCATTTTATTTGCCATCTGCTTGGCGATTTGATGTGCCGTCTCACCCATTATTGAATAATTAGTTTTGAGAACATTAACTAACTGAAGAAAACTCAAAGGGAGGGCAGTGGTCAATGTAGTGACTTACAATAGAGCCGTTTCCCAGGTAATTAATGTTTCATGGTTATAAAAATCCCCAAGCTGAGCAAAACCTAGTTCTTGCCATACTTGATAAACGCCCTCTAGATAATATGAGACCAGCTACTGCACAATCCTGAATAGGGGTGTATGCATGAAATGCTGGAATATCTTGTGATTTAAAAAATACCTGGGTTCTTTACGCTAATGTCAGTATCACCTTATATCTGTTTTTTAGGAAGTTTCGCCAGACGTGTGTTATAGTTTCTTGTATGTGTTGTGTTTCAAATATATTCATAGCGTTTGCTTCAATAATGACTTTTGGAATGTGGAATTCTGAAGGAGCTATGATCTGTAGAAGCTGTTAGTTGCTTTTGAGAAAGGTAGTGTGCTGTATCAATAAATCGTGTTTCCTGACATTACTTGAAGTCTCATTTTTACAACAGGAGTGCACACCGTCTAGTGTTTGAGGTACTGAGTGGGGTCCATAGAGAATAGAAAGAATGGGCTATAGTCCACACAAGGCTCTGTCACCGTTGCATGCGGTACATCTATTTTGCTGAGTGGACTAGGATTGATAGGCTCGTGCTGAAAGCCTGAAAATAGAAGGTTCACTTGTAATGACAGTTCATGGTATTTAAATCCTACTGGCAGCTTTCTCTTTTTCTGTGCTAATGCTCCAGGAATACATTATCTTTGGATCTCCTAACTGCACCGCATTAGCCCTTCCTCAGCTTAAATATGTGGTACAGTAGGAAAGAAACAGCAAGTGCTTAATTCTTTAAAAATAAAAATACACCTGACATCGTATTCCACAAAACCCACATAAAACGTAATTACAAAGTCCCACACCTTTGTTTAAAAATGTTGTCACTATCAGCCATTTCTCAGTTGATTTTATACATGTATATGTTCATCATATATGTGACTTACAAACAGTAAATCCAACTTCAAAAAAGTTATTTTCATGTTTGTTTGCGACTGCCTTTTTTTTGGTACCACGCATATGCTTTCAGGAGGCAACTTCTGATCATAAACCTCATGCACCATGTTATCATTTTAAACGTGTTGCAAATAATTGGCTTATATACAGTGCTCAATTTGTAAAAAAAAAAAAAATACTTGTGAATCCCTAAAACTTATGTTAAGAGTTTGCCGCCCATTACCATGGGTGGTGAGGGGCATCTCATTTACCCCACTGTCATCACCCTCTGCACCTTGGGTACTCGCACTCTAGTCTTTGTTACTCCAGTCCTCTCTGTAACTTTTCTCTCCCCTTTTATATTCCTTTCTTTTTCACCCTGTCCCCATCATTCTCCGTGACTTTTGTCTTTATCCCTCTCTTTTTGTCCCCTTTGTAGTAAACCCTTTCCTCTTTTCCTTTCTTGCCACACCACATCTTTCTCTCTTTTCCCCCTCAACATATCTATTTCTGCCACCTGTCTCCGTCCTTTCTCTATGCATATCTTTTATCCTCTCCTCCCTTGTCCCTATCCATTCACTTTTCCCCGTTGTATTGTTTCTCTCTAGTTACCTGGGTCTGAATCTCCTTGTCGCAGTCTTGTTCCCTGTCTCTTTGTGCTTCTCCCTCTCATTTGTCCAAGTTTCTTTCCTTCGCTTTTTGCCTCTGATCCACATTCTCTCACCCTTAATGTGCTCAACTTCTCCTCTCTCTCTCATCCTCTTATAGTCCCGTTTCCAGCTTGCCTGCAAAGTCTGTTGGGATGTTCTAGTATCAGCTTTTGCTTCATAATAATAATTGGGTTAGCCATTACACCTTCTAGTCCCTCCATCAATTGCGGTTGCCCCTCCTTATTATATCAATGTGTCCCTGTAACACTCTTTGACATGGTTGGGTAGGAACAGCACATTTCTGCTTGGAACTTTGATCCCTCTGAGATGTTTGATGGCTGCCACCTTTTACAGTTTGCTTTCAAGTGCAAACCCAAGGGGGATTGTTGTTGGGAGTTCGGGATTTATCGGACCGGCTGTTCGTGGACACTAGCACTTGGTGGCAGTTGCGGACTAATAATTTCAAGAAATAATAAGGATTGGGATTGAGGAATATGAACAGCAGATATTCAGGATGAAGAAAGTTATTTGTAGAAGCATATTCTTATAAGAAGATCATCAAGTAGTGTGTGGAAAAATATATACTGCCACGTTGGACTCAAACACAGAGAGGAATAGAGCTGAACGGAATAATATAAAAACAACTAAAACTGACAAAACAACGAATTAGAAATCCGAAATGTATGAGTTAAGAACTATTAGAGGAAAACATTTAATTACTTTAAGGACCAATCGAGTGTAGAACTTAAATGTAGCCCTGATGACGTCCAGCACAGAACGAAACACATACATAGGCTGTCAAGACCGTTTTATATTGAACATGAAAATGTCTTTTTGAGATTACTGGAATTAAAATGAAAAATGTTCATTACACTGGAACCTGGCCTGTCGCTTGTTCTTTGGACATTTGTGAATCATTGATTGATATAATTTGGGAAACTGAGAAGACGCTCCTTTCACTTAAATTATTATTTGTCTTATGAAATAGTGGCCTGAAGTGGTGGACCGCTGAGAGTAGAGCATCAACACCAAACTAGTTGAATAATTTAAATTGTGACTGGTGCACACGTGCTATGCCCTCATCGCTGACATTGTATTATGTTATAGTTCTATGAGTAAAGCTGCATGTTAGTTGAAAAGTGTTTTTCCATTTAAATTGGACATTTACTGTCTGTAAATGGCAGTGTGCTACCTACCACATCATGCTTTAATAACATAAAAGTGAGTTTTTAAACTTGAACTGAGAAACACACCTGCCCCAATGGCAGTGCTGTTATTAAACTAAGAGGCAAGTCATTGGTCATGTGTACCCTATATGTTGGTTAGATGATTATTATACATGGAGCAAACGTCTGTTTAATCAAACAAAAAAGGTTTTTGTACAGCAGAAATGCTGAGCTCATTTTTGAAGGTGCACTCATTTGTAAGGTGGCTCTGTAAAATAAAATGTTTGCCTAGGATCACACAATTTGAGACTAGTTTATGGGTGAGATACATTACAATTAGGTCAGTAGATTGTTCAAGTAACTCGACCTGCAGGCAGGTCTAGTAACATTTTCATGATTTCTGGAACCTTGTATCAAACCTTTGGCTGTAAACTAGGCTAACATCTCTTACACAATGGATATTACAGGTGTGGCGTCACTTCTTGCAACATAATTTTCCACAATGCCATTGCATGTGATAAAATTACATATATGTAATTAGTCCTCATATTTATTTAGGGCTTGTGCCCTGTATGTCTGCTCAGTCAACTCCGAGACACAGGTTCACACTCCACTGTATTCCAGTGACGCGACAGCCACAAGTCTACCGGCTGTGCACCCCCTCCCGAGTGCAGACAAGCTTGACTAACGACAGTGACGCAGTCTTGTAAACCGTCTTGTAGGCCACCGACCTGACATGTATGTTTGGGGATTAACATAGCATGAACCTAGCTATAACATACAACTCGAGGGAGTGCTGAAAGACGTGACTGGCTCTGCAGAAGCATCTCCGGCTCTCGGGGACACGACCCTTACATGCGAGGGACTTGGACCCAACCGCCATCATGTCGGCCTTCCAGGCGGAAACCTCACAATTCTCGCTCATGACTTGTGGTTCGCTTGTTTTTGAAGCACAGGAAGAAAAAAATACACGAACCCGAAATGCCTCCACTTACGTCTGAGCTGCCCTCTGACAGTCGCTGGCTGTCCTCGTCAGAGCAGTCGCTGGCGGGCTCCATGATGCACCGGGTTTAGCAGCCGAGGTGAAGGCGCGCCAGGGCCCCGGTTATGAAGAGTGGCTGGCTGACTTGCGCTCGCGCTCTCGGGAGGAAACCGCAGGGCCCCGTTATCTCGCCATGTATATCTCGACGAGGCGGCCGAACGGAAATCAGCTGGCGTTCACCAACAACTGACTTCCGTCCGCCCCGTACCCTTCTGAGCAGGGAGCCCTGAACCTAAGGATCTGGAAGTTCATTTGAGACGGCCACAGTCCCATAAAGGCTCGGGAGTCCCACAGACATTGATTCCACCACAACTAAGCAGCTGATGGAGCCCCGAGCTATACTCCACGCTCGTAAGAAAGGTCTTCAAGAACATATTTATTATATATCTCACTTCAGGGAGGTAGACGAAAGTTGGGAGATCACGTGATCGCGATGGTGTCCGCCGCGACAGCTCCAGACTAAAAGACCAGAATAAAAGGACGGCGCCTTTTGAGATGTCCCATGGGATTGTCCTTAATATATCTCTTCAGTCAGTTTAGGGCAGAGGAGCCCTCTAAGTATTCCCTCACCCCAAAAGAACAAGGTTATCTCTCCCAACCACTACGATATACTTACTCTCCCCTCCTTGGAATCGCTTGGTAAGGAGAGTTAGAAAGCAGGTGAAATACAATACCCTTATTGGCGAAAAGAGAGATCACTCTGAGATACATATTACCTTTCCCAATATTTAATGTGGGATAAAAGGGAGATGGTGGGTACGGGGTGTTTTCTAAAAGGGGCGTGGCAAAAGAAAAAATAAATAATCCTTTTCAAATAGGATGAGCTGTGAAATTAAGGGCGTGGCTTAACACGTGCAATACAACCCCGAACTACGCACAGGTACCTCAAACAATATTTGGGTTCCTGTTCGTGAATTTTCTCATATTGCATCCAGACATATTACACAACAACACATATATGCTTAGAAAAAGCCAGACTTACTTGTTTGCTGTACCTGATAAATAAGTAAAATCTATAAATCAGGGTTGTTAAAGCGCAGCAACTCACTGGCGAGGGTTAAGGCCCTAGGGAAATGGGGGGGGCGTGGCTCAGTTGAGTGCTGGGGTCATCGAAGGGCCAGGTCCTGAGGTCCTTCCTGAACTGGAGCAGTGTAGAGACTTGCGCTAGGTGGAAGTCGGTCCAGGCCTTGGCTGTGAGGTAGGAGAATAACTTTCCTCCCGTTTTGGTCTTGTTGATGCGTGGGATGGTGGCTAGAGAGGAGTCAGCTGATCTTAGGTGCGTCTTGGGTACATGGAAGGAGAGGCGGTTGTTAATGTTATGCAGTTCCGATGTTGTAGAGGGCTTTGATGGGGAGCCAGTGGAGGAGGTGTTGGGTGATGTGGTTGTGACGGGATGTTTAGGATCAGTCTGGTTGCGGCATTCTGGACGGTCTGGAGTTTGCGAAGGAGTTTCTTGTTGATTCCGGAATAGAGGGTGTTGCCGTAGTCCACTCTGCTACTGATGACCGTGACCGTTTTTCTGGATTCGGATGGGATCCATCTGAACGTTTTTCAGAATATGCAGAGGGTGTTGGATCAGTCCGAGGATATGGCATTGATCTGATGGTTCATCGTTAGTGATGAGTTAAGTATGAGGCTGAGGTTTTGTGCGCTGCCCAGCGGGTGGGGAGGGGGTTTGAAAGGGCAGGGGGGCACCATGTGTCGTTCCACGTGGAGAGGGTGGAGCCAAGGATGAGGACTTCTATTTTCTTGGAGTTGAGTTTCAGGCCACTCTTCTTCATCCAGGTAGCAACGGCTTTCATCCCTTCTTGGAAGTTGTGCCTGGTGATGTTGGGTTATTTGGTGAGGGAGAGGATGAGCTGGGTGTCGTTGACGTAGGAGACGATGTTGAGCCCGTAGTTTTTGACGATGGTTGCCTGGAAGGGGGGGTGGGGGGGGGCAAATAGATGTTGTAGAGAGTGGGGCTGAGGGAGGATCCCTGGAACACTCCACATCTGGTCTCTGTTGGTTTCGAGAGGTAAGGAGTGAGCCTGACTCTCTGGGTTCTGCCTGTGAGAAATGAGCATATACGGTTAAGGGCCTTTCCACGGATGCTGGTGTCGTGGAGTGTGGTGGCTGGTGTGCAGTGGAAGACGGTGTCGACGGTAGCTGAGAGGTTCAGGAGGATAAGGGCTGCCGTTTGGCCCTTGTCGAGGAGGAAGCGGATGTCATCTGTAGCGGCGAGTCGAGCGGTCTAAGTGCTGTGGTTGCTGTGGAATCCGGATTGGGAGATGTCCAGGACGTTGTTGGCTTCAGTGAACTTTGCTAGCTGGGTGTTGACGGCCTTTTCAATGACCTTGGCTGCGAATGGAAGCAGGGATGGGCCTGAAGTTCTTGAGGTCCTTTGGGTCTGCGGAGGGTTTCTTCAGGAGGGGGTTGACTATGGCGTGTTTCCAGTCATCAGGTAATGTGGCGGTTTCGGGGGAGCAGTTGATCGTCCAGCATAGTTCGGGTGCGGTGGACGTTGCGACTCTGTGGAAGATGTGGGGTGGGTAGGGGTCTGAGGGTGGGGTCTGAGGGTGCTACGGAGTGGATGCTCTTCATGGTCTTTAAGGTGTCATCTGTCGTGAACGGGGTTCAAGTGAGCAGGATCTGTTGGGTGGCGTCGCTGGGGGTGGGAGCTGGAGCGGTGCGGAGGTCTTGGTTGTCAAAGTTGTCGTAGATCATCTTACTCTTAAGGCGAAAAAGGGTGCTGAGTCTGTTGCAGAGGTCTTGGGTTGGTGGGACGTCTGTTGTTTCACTGTAGGGTTTGGAAAATTCCTTGATGATGGAGAAAAGTTCTTTGGTGTTGTGGGCGGTGGTGAGGATTCTTTTTGGAGGTCTTCTTTGTGGATTTGATGAGTTTGTGGTGTGATGGCTGCTCTGTAGGCAGTGCGTGTTTCTGGGTTCTATTGTTCCTCCATGTCTTTTTAAGTCGTAAGCAGGAGTGCTTGGATTCTTGGAGTGTAGGGGGGGAACCAGCTTGCTTTTTTGATGTGTCGACCTGTGGCTTTCTTGAGGGGGAGAGTGTGTCAGCCCAGTTCATGACCCAGCTGTGGAGGTTGCGAGCCGAGGTGTTAGCGTATGGTGTTGGTGGTGGGGTGCTGATGATGGCAGAAGTGAGTTGGTCTTCGGTGACTTTGTTCCAGCTTCTAGGAGGGAGGTGGTGGCTGTGCTTGTGTACGGTGGGATTTCTGAAGGAGAAGTGGATGCAGTGGAGGTCTGTCCAGAAGAGTTCTGTGGTGTGGCTGTAGGAGATGCTGTTTCCTTCTGCGAAGACTGGGTCAAGTGTGTCACGCTGTGTGCGAGGGGGGCAGTAGCATGTAGTCAGTGAAGGCGAGGGTGTGTGGTGCGATGAGGTTGTGAAGGTGTCAGCGAAAGGAGTGCGGGGGCCTGTAGATGAGGGTTCCACAGAGTCATTTTAGGGTTCGTCTGGATCTGGAAGTGGAGATATTCTATGAGGGTCGTAGAGTCGTCCGGGTCTGTGGTTGTCATGCACAGGGTGCTTTTGTGAACGATGGCGATGCCTCCTCCTGGGAGGGTGGGTCGGTCTTTCCGCAGGGTCTTGTATTCGTCGGGAATGGTGGTGGCGATGTTGGGCACAGATTTGACGTTGGTCCAGGTTTCTTTGAGGAAGGCAACGTCAAGTGCGTGGGTGTTGAGGAGGTCCCAGATTTTGATGGCTTGCTTGTGTAGGGAGCGCACGTTGAGGAGGTTGCAGTTCAGTGGTCTCTCTCTCTCTCTCTCTCTCTCTCTCTCTCTCTCTCTCTCTCTCTCTCTCTCTCTCTCTCTCTCTCTCTCTCTCTCTCTCTCTCTCTCTCTCTCCTCTCTCCCAGTCCACAGCTGTGTACCTCCAAACACTTTCTCAAAAAAACAGTAATTATAGTTAGTATGTGTGACCACCATTCTGTCTGCTTGACAGAGAGGCCAAGGACTGAATGAGCATATAGTAAAAACACCTTTATGACCCAGTGACAGGCACTGTTGAGAACCTCTCACTTCCTTTAGCCTCAACTACAGAGCTCTCAGTTGTGTCCTGTCATGAAAATTTATTCTCCCCCTGATTTCACCCAGCCAGCTAGAGGTTCACAGTACTAGGGAAACACATTCGGAAAAAGCAAATAAAGTTAGGGAAGGCCAGATGAAGTAAACAATGAAATATATCGAGGGACTGCATTGCTGACATGGAATAATACCCTCATGGTTTCTACAGTCATTATTGAGAAATCAATCATTTTTTTTTCCAGCAAGTACATTCTTACTTTCTCTGAGACTTGGCAGTATCCGGCCCCCTTAAAGGCCTAGTGTGTCATATTGCTTGGCTTGAGGGGTGTTATATATTGCTTGGTTACAAGGTGTTCATACTTGCAATTAGGCCTATGTGGGGATCGTTTTGGTGCTGTGCAAGAGTGACCAGAGTGGTGCTCTTATCCTGTCTTAGATCAAAGCGCTTAACCATGTTTTGTAGTAATGTAAATGAGAGATCCCATGCATAGTTTACATTAATCAGCCACTTTGTATCTCTGCGGGTGCCAGAGGATTTTGTTTGGTGACTATCGAGCTTCCAAACACAAGAAAGGGCAGATATCCACCTGGATACTCATGAGTGTCCCAGCGTGGAGCCAGCGAGGGGTGAGAAAGTAGAGACCTAGGCAAAGAGATGCATTTTCAGGAGCTTTCTAAAAGTCAGGGGATCTTTAGTATTCCGAAGCCCAAAAGGAAGGGTGTTCCAGGCTACAGCCGCTTTCCGAGCAAGCGAACTGCCACCTAACCTCTGGCATTTAAAACGAGGAACCGAAGCCAGAAGCTGAGACGAGGATCGCAATTGTCTCACAGGGGCATAAAAAGAAAAACGTTTTTGCAGGTAAATTGGTCCATGGCCGTATAGTGCACGATGGACAATGATTAGTGCTTTAAACTTCACCCTTGCCGTCACGGGCAGCCAGTGTAGTGAGCGCAGATGGTGGCTCTCTTAGTGGTTTCTTTCCATGTCCTCATTGGAGTTGAGAGGCTTGGTTTTGGTAGGTGGGTGGTTGCTTTCAGAAAGTACTGGTTTAGAATAAAGGTTCTCTATTACACAGGCTGCCTGCTCTGATTGTTCTAAAGTTCAAAAACGTTTGTTAAAGGAGCGTGCTGTTGTATTTTCTGGTTTTATACAGTCAGGAGAAAAGGTTGTATCAGGAGCCATGCGGGTAAGTGTGCTTTCCATGGCTTGGACTGATTGCAGCCCACGGTGGTTGTGTCTAATTATGGAGTATCATTTTCCAGGTGCTCTGACCTTGGATATTGTTCATTTTTGCAATGCCAAGGGTGAAAGCTTGGTTCTGGATTCTTATTCCGGGATCAACAAGGTCTTTACTTCCTTCCTGAACTTATGATGGTCTTGTATACTCCATATCTTGCCAGGTAAAATGTTCCAAACTTTTGCTGCCTTCACTGAGAATGCTGTTTCATCAGTGTTCTTTCTCTTATAGAAAGGAACAATAAGGCAAGGTGCTAGTTCTGGAAATATTGTTGGAATTTAGCTTCTAGGAATCGCAGACCTTTCCCATGGATGACTGTAAGAATGATAAGTGCTTTAAAGGTTGAAAGTCTAGATAGTTGTAACCAGTGTAACGCCTGAAGCACAAGTGTATTCCCTTAGATGGAGTCTCAAAGACAGTCCTGCTGCAGTGTTTTGGCTCCTTTGTTATTTGAATAGCAAGAAACTAGGCTCCTAGGTATAGGTCTTTTGTGTAATCTAACCAATACATAAAAAGTGTGAGACTTGCCGGTAGTTTCTGCAGGCACCTAAGATGGGGAAAAAGGATCATAGTGTCTGCATCATGTCGAATGGTTTCAATGGGACTTTTTTTTTAACATGTGATCGGTCAGAGTCTGTGGTCACTCTGCATTTTTTTACCTCCCTTGATGTCACCTTTGAGGCTCCATTTCTTTGGGCCGGATAGTTGTAGGTTAGAAGTAGTTTCTTTATACACATGTCATGATATCAGATTTGGGAAAGTTGAGTTAAAGGTTAGTCGTCATACATATATCCACATTTAAGGAAGTGTGCTGAGCGGACGCGCAGCTTACTTCCAGGTCAGACATGAACCTCAACAGCATTTTTTTTTTTAATTGAAATTGTGTTTTTAATAATGGACGCTCACTTGTACCACACTGTGCTGCCCTGGTCTGCCGTGGCTTAGCCGTTTGAGCTGAGGGTACTTACACCACTTTTTAATAACCACTGAACCTCAGAGCAACACAGGTCAGTGCTCCACTCATCCCCATGCTGCTGCAGTCCCGCCCACTACCTGTCACATTTAAGGAAGTGCGCTGAGCAGACGCGCACAGCGGCGCCCCGGTGGCACGCCACAGGCAAGCCCGTCCGCTCCTGGCCAACGCCAGACACCAGACACCCTTCCCGTTTTTCCATCTAACATCCTCCCAGCTCCTCCATGGCTATAATACGATACACCAGCCAAGAGCTCAGCACACTCAATAGACCACCCTCTCTGGCGGCTGGCATTAACCCTATCAGAGTGACTAAGAGTTCTACTAGTCACAAACACTCCACACAAAATTGTGTATTTTCCTCAACACCAGGTCCATGTCCTAGAAAACCCACTCATACCAACTGGACAGGCATATAATGAAACGCCCGCTCTCTCCCAAAACATGCTCTCGAAATTTGGTCCCTACTAGACTCAGAGAAACCAGACCTATTTTTTATCACCGAGTCATGGCTCCACGAGGCCTCACAACCTGATATCTCCTTAGCCCTCCCACATGACTATCAGCTGACCAGACTAGACAGGACAGGAAAGGAAAGAAAGGAGGAGGCATAGGTATAGCTTTTAGGGCCAACACTGATATACACATTGTTGACTCCATTCAAACCGATTGGGGAGAAATCTGTATTTTAAAAATAAACAGTATCAGGCAAGGGACCTGGAGAGGGGCCCTACTCTATCGACCCCCTGGCAACAAAAGTCTCTTCACCAGTCATTTAACAGAGGTAATTGCACCACATGTCCTCGCCACAGACAACTTCATCCTTCTGGGGGATTTTAATTACCACGCAGAGCTACCATCCGATCCCCACTCTGACGATCTTGTTTCCAGCCTTAACACTCTTGGCCTTGACCAACTGGTAACTGGCCCACCAATATAGCGGGACACACCTTAGATCTTTTATTTACTAACTCACGTCAAGTAAAGGTCGACCAACCAGTCCCAGTCCTATGGTCTGACCACCATGTCCTTAAGTTTCAAATACTGGGCCTACCGGCCCAACAAAATCCCTCAAAAGAATCACTACCTAGCAGGCCCTGGAATAAAATAAACTTAGACTCCTTTTCTACTCATTTTGCCCTCCTTCCTCCATCAGAACTAGATTTCCCCATTGAGGCAGCCAAATCGCTCTAGCAAGCTATCACCTCTACCCTCGACAAAATCGCCCCGCTAAAACAAGCTAAATGCCCTCATAAACTCTCCCCCTGGTTTACACCAGACCTGAAAAGCGATAAGCTAGCTGCTAGAAAGGCAGAACCGAAATGGAGACATACAGAAAGTGCCTTAGACAAGCAGGACTATAAAATAACACACCAGCGCTATATGGACCACATAGCTGCAGCAAAAAAAAAAACTACTTAGGGGATAGAATCAACCGAGCATCCAACTCACAAAAAGAGCTCTATAGGATCCTGAAAGAATGCATCAATCCCCACTCTTGTCAACCAACCCAGACCTCCTCACAGAAGTGGGTTGACTCTTAGTCTTTTTTGTCAATCAAATTAAAGTCATCTATAGCTCTTTCCCACAGCCGACAAGAACACCTCCTACAGAGAGAAACCAGGGCATTTCTCCCCCTCATCACAAGCTTCTTAGAGAATTCCGCTCAGTCACAGAGTAAGAAGTCCTAGCAACTCTCTCAAAGATTTCATCTAGCTCCCCCGCACTTCCAGCTTTCGCCCAGATTATATCCAAAATCAGACAATCCCTTACGCCTAGATTGACCAAGCTATTCAATAACTCGCTGTCTCTGTCCACTGTACCATCCATCTAGAAAGAGACCCTAGTGAGACCCATCTTAAAAAAGCCCAATTCGGATCCCAAAGAACACAATAATTACCAACCTATTTCCCTTCTACCTCTCTTTGGGAAAGTCCTGAAACCACTAGTAAACAATCAACTGTCTGAACACCTAGAGAGCAACAACCTGCTGGACCCCTCTCAGTCCGGGTTCCGGGCCTTCCACAGCACCAAAACGACACTACTGGAGATCGTTGATAACATCAGACTCGCACTTGATGCCAGACAACCTGCCATCTTGGTCCTACTAGACCTGTCTGCAGCTTTTGACACCATCTCCCATAGCATCCTTTTGAGCCGCCTATAGGACCTTGGTGTCGAGGGCACAGCGCTGAACTGGCTCAGGAGCTACCTCACAGACCGTACATCCAAAGTCCAAATAGGAGCCTTCACCTCCAGTAGCCAGCCCATAGACAAGGGTGTTCCCCAGGGTTCCATACTAAGCCCCACGCTCTTTAACTTGTACCTATCTCCCTTAGCTAAAATAATCAAAGCATACAGCTTTGATACAGTGCCGTATGCTGATGACACACAATTACTAATCACCCTTGGACCAGATCCCACCTCCACGAAACTCAAATTTAAACAATGTATGCAGACATTAATTACTGGATGACAAACAACCACCTCTAACTTAACGCTGGTAAAACATTTTACTCTTCGGTAAGCCTCAACAATTATGAACCGACAACTGGTGGCCAACCACTTTAGGCCCCTGCCCTTTACCTAAAAAGGCAGCCCGCAATCTTGGAGTGATAATAGACAACAAACTCTCAATGTCTGATCACATCAATCAGGTAGTATGCACATGCTATGGGCCAATGCGTAGCCTGAGAAAAATCTTTAAATGGATCCCACTGTCCTCACACGTGCCTTTAGTGCAGGGATTAATTATCAGCCGCCTGGACTACAGCAATGCCCTGTTCGCATCCATAAATGAAACACACCTGCAAGACTCCAAGTCTTACAGAACACAGCGGCCAGACTGGTCCTTAAACTCCCCTCCGCTCGCCCTTTGCCCCCAGTCTGAAGACCCTTCACTGGCTTCCCATCAGAAAGCGTATCACCTTTAAAATATGCTGTCTGGTACACAAAACTCTAAATAGAAAGGGACCCCATTATCTTGCACAGAAACTAATCAAATATCAGCCAACAAGAACCCTCCGATCGGCCAGCAAACATCTTCTAACCACACCAAAGATCCGCACCGTCAGGAATGGCGGCAGATCATTCTCCAAAATCGACCCTAAAATTTGGAACACAATGCCCATGCACCACCGAATGGAAACCGACAATAAGAAATTCCGCAGATACCTCAACACCCTGTTATTCTGAATCTCTCCCCCACCCCGCAGTTTTTCCTTTCTCTGTTCTCCTGGTGCTTGCTCGTACTAGCGCTATGAGACCTAAGGGTGATATATGCGCTTAACAAATGTCAAAATACCATAACATAACACTTGTCAAGTCCACCTGTGTTCCTGTCCTTAGAAGGTTCCAGTTTTAAGATAATTTGTATTTCTGTGTGTCTATAATATGTAAGGTTGAATGAGCTGATCAGATCTGGTAATGGAGTGAGGTAAGGATTGAAAAGCAGAGGAGAGATGCTTGATCCTTGTAGGATGCCACAATGTGGAACGTGACGAGCTATTGAGAATGGTGGTATTGAAATCTTGAAATCACACTTTACATATCTTTTAGGTAGGATGATAGCCTCTTTATAATGTTTCCTCCAATGCTGTGGGTTTCTAGTGCTAGCAATAGCGTCTGCAGAAGAATAATGTTAAAGGCTGCGGATAGGGCCAGAAGTTGTGGCACTACAACTCCATTAAAGTCCACTGTTAATTTTAGAAGTGTAAATGGAATATTTTATAGTTGCACACTGTTATTCAGCATTGGGCTGCATCTAATTGGGCATTAGCGTGATTCTTGAATAGGGTCCCTTCAACATTGGTTTGTAATGACTCCAATAGTGAAGCACATATAAAAATTATAAAAATCATGAAATGCGATGCCTAGTGCACTGCATTCAATAGACCAACATTTTAACTATTGTACTACAATTGATTTCTAATCTGGACTAAGAAATATAGTGTGACAGTTGGACTGAGTCTGCCGTTACTGATAATTCTTTTGAGGAAACAAATGATAAACTGTACAACACATACATTTACAAAGAATGCAGTGCACTGGGAGTCATGGCATGATTTTGATATATGCTTCTCTGTTGTTAATTTTAGGTCATCGCAGAACCAAGGTTGTTGGTCTTAGAGTAGATTGATTTCCTGTAAAAAGTTGGAAATCGGCGAGAATACCGCTCTTTTGGTGAGTTTTCCTAACTAGGCAATTGGAGATTGGCCTGCAACTGGCAGGGTTAGATGGTCTAGAATGTTTCATGATAAGTGGTCTGATATAGGCGGTCTTCAGTTTGGGATAAAGGATCTTGCATCTATAGAATTGTTTAGTATGTCCCTGCTATAGGCCAAGGACATATGATTAGAAGGATATTAAAAAAATGTTTTTAAGGTGTAGGGTCTGCTGAAGATCCTGATGGCCTGTCTGCTTTGACCAGTGTAATACATTCAATGTCATTATAGCTGTCTGGAGGAGGATAGTGAATGTTGGTTATTTACATCTTTTGTTCTGTTGTTCCTGGTCTTTGTAGCTTGGTGATTTTTTTATTTTATTTTGAAGGTAGTTTTCCCATTTTTTGTTTGTTTTTTGTTTTGGAGATGAACGTGTTAGAGAGAGAGAGAGAAAGAGAGAGAATTATGTAGTTCTATGGAGGTTCTAAAAAATATGGTTTATTTTAGTGGGGCTATAGAGTGATATATGAGACCACTTATCATAAATCCCGCCCCAAACATGTTATTGCTTATGCTTGTATCTACATTGAGCAGCTGTTAGAGGACTGTTTTTTTCTGGTTTATGCCCACCCTTATCCTGACCTCTTTTAGTTATTACCCACGTTTTATTCTTAGGGGCCAGAATGCAAAAGGACTGCTTTTTAGTCACCCCCTCCAAATATGTAAACACATATTCTTTCATCCACATAGGCCAGGCTGCTAGAGGATTGTCCTTTTCTGGGTTATGCCGTTCTCTGTCCTGACCCCTTTTGGTCAGCATCCACATTTTATTCCTAGTCGTGGGGTTGCTAGAGGACTGTTTTTTAGCCGGGTCACTGTCGCAATATGGGCAAACTTCTAGAGATTGCCTCCTTATTTGGGTTTATCTGGAGGGTTTTTTAATACTGGGAGGGTTTAATTGTGGGATTTCAACTTCTTTGAATCGTGCCCCCTTTTAGGTTTAGGGACTATTGGATTAGGTATGTATGGACCATTGACTAACTGTGCTGCCTTTTTTCTTTCCTCTTATATTCTGCGATTGCTGTATGGTTTTATTTAACTAATAAACTATATACTTACTTACTAACATTAATTAGACAGTAGTTGAGTTTTGTGATACTACCAGTAAGCCACTATGCATAAAGGTTTGCGTGCCTCCTTGTGTAATTCCGTGGTTCATATGTGCTAAATCCAGGGCCGGACTGGCCATAGCGGGCACCGGGCAATCCCCCGGTGCGCCGCAGGTGTGGGGCTGGTTTTGGGCCCCTGGGGGCCGTTTTTGTTACAGGGCCTGAACCAAAATCGTCCGAAAACCGGCCCCGGCAAAGAGCTCGGCGACACCTCCAACTCCCCGAGGGGGGAGCACCAGCACTTTGCCAGGGCCAGTTGTGGTTCCCAGTCCGGCCCTGGCTAAATCCCTTTTCCCTTTAACCGGTGTGCACCCTCATTCGTTCCCCCAGATAGAGGTCAGCCACTGTGATTCCTGATTACTGGCCGAGGGGCTCTGAGTAAAGGGTTAGAAATAGGAGAGGGCCTTGGACTAAGGGTGACAGTCACCACAAATGTGACTCAATGCAACTCCTAGGACCTCACTCTTCTTTTACTAATATATGGGTAGATTCGACAGGTAGAGGGAGGAGGATAAGCAATAGTCAATGGTCTTTAGGCAAATATTTGTTTTAGACAGCTTGACCTAAAGTGATGTCTGCAGGATGTGGTTGGAGTATCCACCGTACAGATATCTGTAGGGTGGACACATATACATATATATATATATATATGTACTAGCAGCCCGTCCCGACGTTGTCCGGGTATGAATTGCTGCAAACCAGTAG
The DNA here is from genome assembly GCF_964263255.1 of Lissotriton vulgaris. Taxonomy (NCBI): domain Eukaryota; kingdom Metazoa; phylum Chordata; class Amphibia; order Caudata; family Salamandridae; genus Lissotriton; species Lissotriton vulgaris. Next base: position 602,969,655 of record NC_141695.1, on the reverse strand, counting down.
TATATTGTTTTGTAGGATTTCGTTTTGATAGCATTTCTTATCTGTGACAGGCCTGTGAAACGCTCTGATTCACAGTGCACTGCTGATGCACTTAAGAGTGCGCGTTCAGTAGTGTGTGAACTCGAGTTTCCCTACTTTATTTTTCCTTGCAATATCATATAGCGCAAACTCGACAACATGGAATGAGCACAATTTACCTTACAGAAGAACACATTCATTTGTGGTAGGCACTGGGAGACAAAAGTGATTTGCCAGGAATCACAGGATGTAGAGCTGATGCCGAGATTCGAACGTAGCTCCCCAGCTCTAAAGTTCGCAATTCTAGAACTTGTGGCGGGAGGTGTGTCTAAAAGTGTATGTCGGTGCTGGCCATCAATGAGAGAGACCTGTGCATTTTTCAAATGGGTGGTGAAAAAATATGAGTATGTTGCTGGAGATGTGGGCCGCCGTGCCACCAATATACCTACTGGGGGAGGGTGAAGACCCATTATTCCGCAACTTTCTTTCCGCATACCATCACTCCGCATACTTTCATTACGAAAGTACCATGACTCCGCAATGCCATTATAACGCATGGCATTACATTTTATATGCTTTTACCACGCATACATTTACAACAAAATTCGTTGCAATTGCATGAATGGTAAAAGCATGTTTTTTTAATGTTTGGATAAGGTAAGTATGTGTATAGGGGTTTATGTTTTGGGGTACTGAGGTATATATTTTGGGGTGTTTGGGTATTTTAAGTGTTCAGATATAGTTTTGGGTTATGGGGTACAGGGGTAGTTTTAGTGTTTAGAGATAGGTAGGGGTTTTGGGGTACAGGGGTAATTTTAGGGCTCAGGGCTATGTTTGGGTTTTGGGGTATAGGGGTATTTTTAGGGTTCAGGGGTAGGTTTGGGTTTTGGGGTACAGGGGTATTTTAAGGGTTCAGGGCTAGGTTTGGGTTTCGGGGTACAGGGGGTATTTTTATGGTTCAGGGCTAGGTTTGGGTTTTGGGGTACAGGGGTATTTTAGGGTTCAGGGGTAGGTTTGGTTTTTGGGGTACAGGGTTATTTTTAGGGTTCAGGGCTAGGTTTGGGTTTTGGGATACTGGGGTATTTTTAGGGTTCAGGGGTAGGTTTGGGTTTTGGGGTACAGGGGTATTTTAAGGGTTCAGGGCTAGGTTTGGGTTTTGGGGTACAGGGGGTATTTTTATGGTTCAGGGCTAGGTTTGGGTTTTGGGGTACAGGGGTATTTTAGGGTTCAGGGGTAGGTTTGGTTTTTGGGGTACAGGGTTATTTTTAGGGTTCAGGGCTAGGTTTGGGTTTTGGGATACTGGGGTATTTTTAGGGTTCAGGGGTAGGTTTGGGTTTTGGGGTACAGGGGTATTTTAAGGGTTATGGGCTAGGTTTGGGTTGTGGGGTACAGGGGTATTTTAGGGTTCAGGGGTAGGTTTTGGTTTTGGGGTTCAGTGGTATATTTATGGTTCAGGGCTTGGTTTGGGTTTTGGGGTACAGGGGTATTTTTAGGGTTCAGGGGTATGTTTGGGTTTTGAGGTACAGGGGTATTTATAGGGTTCAGGGCTAGGTTTGGGTTTTGGGGTACGGGGTATTTTTAGGGTTATGGGGTAGGTTTGGGTTTTGGGGTACAGGGTATATTTATAGGGTTAAGATAGGTTAGTGTTTAAGGGTGTTGGGGTATTTTAAGGAGTAAGGGTGGGTTATGATTATGGGGTGCAGGGGTATTTAAAGGGAGCAGGGTGGGATTAGCACACGATATGAGACATGGCATGAAGGGCGGAACGTACCACACGCCCCCGTCGTTTGTATACCGCCCCCAGCACATGCCCACAGCACAACGCAGACACGCCCACAAGGGACTACTTTGCTGGCACGGTTCTTTTACCTTTTAAGTGCATATGGTGGGCATCTGCATAGCCTATGTCCTTCTGCTGCAACTGCCCTTTCCAACGCTGTATTGCGTGTTGTGATTGGTGCTGTGGTTCCTGAGATTACCCGCCTCAAAGGTTTGGGCTCTCTCTTTATTATATACTAGCAGCCCGTCCCGACCTTGTCCGGGAGCAATCAGGCTTCCCCGACCCCCGCCTGCCCCGACATTGCCCAGCAGCCCGGGCCCCCGGCCGCTCCGTCCCCCGCCTGCCCCGACCCCCGCTTGCCCCGACACTGTCCCCCGGATGTCACAAAGGCCCAGTGTTGAGGCGCTCTGCATAAATCTCCATGGCAGATGCTGTAAGGCCCCGTCCCCCGCCTGCCCCAACCCCCACCTGCCCCGACATTGTCCCCCGGAGCCTTTCCTCAGCCGATCTAAATTCTATCCTTCTGTTTTGGTGTAAGTCCCCGTCCCCCGCCTGCCCGACATTGTCCCCCGGAGCCTTACCTCAGCCGCCGCTCCTCAGTTCACCACTCCTCCTTCTGTTTTGGTGTAAGTCCCCGTCCCCCGCCTGCCCTGACCGCCGCCTGCCCGACATTGTCCCCCGGAGCCTTACCTCAGCCGCCGCTTCTCAGTTCACCGCTCCTCACCGCTGGTCACCGCTTCTCCCGCCGGTCCGCTGCTCCTCACCTCCTCCCTCGCGCCATGTCCGCCGCTCGTCACCGCTCCTCCCCCGCGCCATGTCCGCGCTCCCCCTCGCGCTCCGTTTCAACCTCTGTTTATGGAATTAATTCACGTCAAGGTAAGGACATAGCAGCACAGCCGGGGTTTGATTAAATCCTTAGTTTATTGAATAAACATCACAATCTGGTGTAGATACACACAAGACCAACGCATTTCAGCCGTGGCCTTCAACAGGGTCATGGAGTTTCACACATGTAGAGAGTGCTTTTAAAGGGACAACTTCCCTCTCTCCTCCACCCTAAACAAAATATTGACTAGACTTCTGCTTTTCTTTCAGTTTTAACAACATTGTGATCTTTCGATTTTCATATTTATGTACAATTGATCACTTCTACAATTGTAAGTAGATATTTTCTTTCTTTCCTTTTCTTTCATTTCCACTTTTATTTACATATTTATTTGCTTTCTTTATTTCTGGTAAAGTACCCACTATCAATTGAATGAATATATATATATATATATATATATATATATATATATATATATATTCTATCAATGGGTCGATGATCATTTTAAAGGGATTCATAACGTTGGGTTCGGTGATAGGGAGAAGAAGTAAGGTAGCTTACTCAGGGGAAGAGCAAAACTGTCTTCACCTTGGAAGAGGTTTCCCAGGGTATGCAAGCACAGACGCATAACAAGGCCCCAGGACTTGATGGTATTCCCCCTGATTTAGTTTTGGGCAACATTAAGAGTTGGGGGCCAGTCTTGACTTTAGTACTTAAAGGGGGACTGAGCGAGGGTGTCACGCCCTCATGGTCGAGTGCTGTAATAGTACCGGTTTTCAAAAAGGGGGACAAAGATAACCTCTCATGCTACCAACTGATATCTTTGATAGCTGCAGTGGTGAACGTTCTTGGGAGGGACCATTTAAAAAGACTCATGTCATGGGCAGACACAAATGATATCTTTACTGAGGTGCAATATGGCTTTAGGCCAGGCAAATCAACCACAGATCAGTGTTTAAATCTGTATTTAATCATAAACAGGTACACTGTTGTCGCCCTGGTTCACTTCATTTTGACTTCATGGACCTCACCTCTGCCTTTGATAGGGTCAATCATAGGAAGCTATGGGATCTGCTTCTTGCGATGAGGGTTGACCCGGTTATTTTGATCCTCTTGTCAGATCTTCATGGCAACACCACTGATTCGGTGCGATACTCACAGGGGAAGGACTGTACCCACCAATTTGTTACTAGCAGGGGACTGTGTCAGGGATGTATCCTCGCCCCCTTTTTATTTATCCTTTATACTAATAGGCTGGAAAAATCGCTTCTTTCTGTGCAGGCAGACTGTCCAAGGGTGGGACTTGTCGGCTGCGTTCGACACAGTAAACCATGACAAAATTCTGGATAGGCTGAAAAACAGAATGGGATTAGATGGTATAGTACTAAAGTGGTTCAGCTCCTTCCTAGATAATAGATCACAAAAATTAATTTTCAACCAAACCCTGTCAGGCTCTACCAGAAATACAATTGGAGTTCCACAAAGTTCAACGTTATCCCCAGCGCTTTTCAATCTCCATGTAGAACCACTTACAGCTATACTACAAAAAGCAAACATCTCATTTCATATGTACACGGATGACATCAGCTGTATATCAAGGTGACATCGACAGATTTAAAAACTATGAATCAAGCCCTCACGAGAACCCTCCAATTACTAACCCTGAATAACCCTAAATCTGCAGAAAACGGAATTCCTACTGATTACACCTCAGAAAAGTAAACTCAAGATAGCGGACTGGTCCAACATTATCACTACTTTAAAATGTACCCCGAAGATTGTTGACTCTACTAAATCTTTGGGAATTACCCTTGACAAAAATCTGAATATGATTGCACATATCAACACAATGGCAAAAAACGCCTGTTTCCATCTAAGCTACCTGTGGAAACTAAAACCATTCCTAAATAAAACTGATCTTAAAACAGCAGTCCAGCCACCGGTCATCTCCAGGATAGAATATGTGTGCACTACTCTGGCAAGGCTTCCCAAAGTCACAACAGCTCCTTTGAAAGCATGTCTCAATGCAGCCACAAGACTGATAACGGGATCCAAAAAATCGGCCACATCTCCCCTCACTTGAAAGTGCTCAACTGGCTACCTTTCGAAGCAAGAATACACTTCAAAATAGTAAACCCATAATGCACTGCACCATAAAACGCCAGTTTACCTTGCACAGAAAATCACGCTTTCAGGAGGAAACAGAAGCACCAGGAGCAAAGACAATCTACTTCTGAAGCCAGCTCGTTTTTGTAAGAAAATAACTTATGAACGAGCATTCTCTGGAGCAGCACCACGAATTTGGAATGCACTCCCCCAAGCATTAGAAGAATTCAATCCATTGCTGCATTCAAAAAAGATATGCAAAAAGTGGTTCTGTCGGATTGTACTCAATCTCTTTGATTTAAACAATTACTTGGCTCACAATTTTCTCATATGTACTTTTTCATGAAAAACATAGAGGTACTTTAAAGAAAATGCACACACCAAACGTTATTTTTCTTGTCCGCAAAGTTGTAATTATTCAATCACTTTGCCAAACATTTGTTCTTTTTTGGATATTTAAAAATCGGTTGTCCATATACATATTTTTGTGTAGCAAGAGGCTGTGAAAAAAGCAATGGCAAAGTTTGAGTTGCCCCAACTGCGAATACAGGTGGTGCGAATAAGTAACCGGCAAGGGGCACCAGAGGCAGTGAGTGTGAACACTGTTTTGATGCTGCTGAAGAACCAGCATACTGCGCTATATCACGCAAGCAGGCACAGCAGGAATGTCAGCACAGGACTGGGGAGAATGTGGTGACCCTATCTAAATCCATGCAGAAAGGGGGTCGGGGAGAGATGAGGGCAGCTGTTCAGAATATAGAAGAAAAGGGCACTGGTGACAAGGAGAGAAGGTCTTCAAACTGGATGATAAGAAAAGGGTTGGGCTTGTGATATTGTGAGCAGTCTAGTAGTCGGGATGGGAGGAGTTACGGGGTGGAGGAAGAGGAGGGGCCACGAAAGGAAAGGGCAGTTAGAATAGGGACCAGAGCGCCAATGGAAGTAAAGAATAAAGCTCCTTACTTGAAACTATAATTGTCTGTCCTCATTGGTATCGAGACACGACAGGGCTCAGTGTTATAGACACAGATCAAAGGGCAAATCTCTCAGCATCAGATGGGGAGAACTGCCATAGCGGAGAGGGAATTTTTGGGGAGTAGCGGATAAAGTGTCTACTAGGCAGGAGAGGAAAGGAGATATAGGAGGACAATGGGTATGGATACTGGATGACGACAGAAGCAGGAAATATGGCAGTGACACATTAGCATTAGGAAAACGGGACCACAGCTCCGTCAGGTTGAGGTTACCTGTGGGGTTATGGGGATGAGAGGCGACCTGGTGGGAGTAAGCTGGACCAAAGAGAGGGAGAGATTTTGTGCAACCATCCTGACGTCGTGGGAGGAACGTACAAACACAAATCAGTACCTGACTAAATGGAGAACGTTTGTTGGTGGTGTGGTGGATGTTGAGTATCCTGGGGTGAGTAGTGTTGGAAATGACTGGGAAGCTAAAGAAGTGATTAAACTAGACTATGAGGATGAGGAATTAGAAGAAGGTGAAATTCTGGCATTGCAAAAGAGATTGAGTGTGGGGCCAGTGAAGCAAGTGCAAGAAGGTGGGATTCTTAACCTAGCTGTTAGAAAAAATGTGTTAAAGAGGGGAGAGGCACAAGAAGAACACCCAAAGGAAATAGACCTGAGTGACAGGAGAACACAGGTGGAGAAGGGAGGATATACAATAATGAAGGAAGCTGCTCAATTCCGGTTGCAAATAGTTGAGGCATGTTGGTTGCAGTGTTGGAGGACTGGGGAAGAAAAAAGGATTCCAAGGATGGTGGGAAAGGAAGTGGGCACCAATGCAGTGGATAAAGGCATGGCTATGGAGGAGGATGTAGAGAAACTAGCTGAAGATCCCATTAAGAAGGCGGGAGATGAGCCTCCGAAATGTCCTGACACTAGTAAGGTGGAAAAGGCTGAGGTTATGGAGGACAGTGAAGGGCAAACCAAAGATGAGTAGAAATCAAAACAATCAGAATGGATGAAAAATTTGCCTTATGGGTTATTTGTGCCTTTGGGGCACATTTGCCTAATAAGACGATGGATGAAATAGGAACAGGGGCGTTTGTGGATGTTTACAAACTATTACACAGAGAGGTGCAGTCTGAAGAAGGGTTAAAGGAAGAAGCTTGGGAACTAGCAAGGAGCCCAAGGGTCCTTACTATTATTGAAATGTGGACCTCAGCTTCTCTATTGACTCAAGGGTATACTGTGAACAATTTCCTGAGAGATCAGTGTCTATATTTCAATATTTGGGTACAATTACGAAGGCCCAAATGGATTTGTGGAGGACTGGCATGGCTACACTTTGATGAGGAATTTCAGGCCTGACTGGATGGCTGTTCAACGTCTACATGGCCCCCCTCGCACAAGTGGCCCGCCATCACGACCTCAACATCATCTCCTACGCTGACGACACCCAGCTCATCCTCTCCCTCACCAAGGACCCACACACCGCCAAAAACAACCTCCACGAGGGAATGAAGGCCGTCGCCGATTGGAGGAGGAGCAGCCATCTGAAGCTGAACTCGGACAAGACGGGGGTCCTCATCCTCGGACCCACCCCCTCAGCCTGGGACGACTCCTGGTGGCCGACCACACTGGGAACAGCACCAACACCCACCGACCATGCACGCCATCTAGGACTCATCCTCGACTTCTCACTCTCCATGACTAAGCAGGTCAACGCCGTCTCCTCCTCCTGCTCCACAGGATCTATAAGTGGATCCCGACCGAAACAAGAAGAGCGGTGACACAGGCCCTCGTCAGCAGCAGACTGGACTACGGCAACGCACTCTATGCAGGAATCCCAGTCAAACACCTACGATGACTACAACGCATCCAAAACGCCTCTGCCAGACTGATCATCAACGTCCCCCTCCGCAGCCACATCACCCCCCCACCTAAGAGACCTACACTGGCTCCCCGTCGACAAGAGGATCACCTTCAAGCTCCTCACCCACGCACGCAAAGCACTCCACAACGCCGACCAGCCTACCTGAACAGCAGACTCAGCTTCCACACTCCCACCCGCCAGCTCTGCTCCGCCAGCCTCGCCCTCACCGCTGTCCCCCGCATCCAACGAACGACCTCCGGTGGAAGATCCTTCTCCTACCTCGCCGCCAAGACCTGGAAAACGCACCCTACCCACATACGGCAGACCCAAGACCTACTCGCCTTCAGAAGACTCCTCATGACCTGGCTCTTCGAGCTGTAGCAGCACCCCTCCTCTCCCCAGCGCCTTGGGACCCTCACAAGTAAGTAGCACGCTTTACAAGTACTCTGATTGATTGATTGCGCCATAATCGAGTTTCACATGTGAGGCGACCCCATCAACCCATCCGATGGAGAGATTGACCCCACACTATTATCACAAACTTAGCGGCTGGGAGAAGAACCTGAATATCTGATCTATCATATAGGTATACATATATGATGGGGTCCTAAAGGGTATTTGGTGTACATAGACACCACTCTGGCTAGGGAAAGCAAACATGTTTATTGTATGGAGTCTGGCATTACCCGTAGGTCAACCAACCTTTATCTATATTTTCTGCACAGACTATCAATATAGGGACAAGTGCGCTGGGCCTCTACTGCCCCAAACCAGACCTCCCCTACACATCAATTGTGCGCAGTATAGCACATTGTTGCACATTGGATACAATGATTCATATTGATTTGGGAGCTGAAGCTGATGATGGTGTTGCCAGCCTCCAACAGTCACTACACTCTGCTAAGGCTATTCCTTTGCCCCTGTTAAGTGAATTAGGTACTCCTGCGATGGTTGTCCCATGATGTGCTGTGTTGCTGGTACATCTGAATGTCTACTTTAGGGCCACAGCAGAGACCACTACTGATTCACTGTGGTTGGTAGGAAGTCTGCAAACTGTTTCTTACCCTACAGGACGCGGAGGATGATCAGGACATAGAGATGTTGGTGGTCACCCAATTAAAGCCAGACTGAAATTCTTTGTGATGCAGTCATCTCAGTAAAAGAACAGTGAGACGGTCAATACCTTCGATACCAGGCTGCAAGTGCTCATCAGCACTTGAATGGGTAGTCCAAGCAAAAAATGAAGGCCCAAATGATACTTGGTGCAAATCTTCTATCCTTCGGAGTCACAGGGGAATCTGGGAGCCTTGGTAGATCACACATATAACCTCATGGCTGAGTTAATAAATTGGAAGCAGCTCAAACACACATACAAATTAAAAATGACCCAACCAAAACTCTAATTGAAAAGGTAAAGAGAGTTGAAGGTTTCCTACCTTGAAGTGGGGCAAAAAGAGATGCAGAAGTAGTTAACCGACCACCTGCAGCATGGAGAGAGTTTAGGTAATGTGAAGGAGATCATAATCGGTGGGTGACCAGAAGGCTGAAATGCTGTGTGTGTTGCACCACTCACTTTAAACCAATATGGCCATGCACTCAGCACATACAGTAAGGACTCGAAACGTGATGGTCAATAATACTGGCTGCACCCCTCTGCTGCAGCCCAGCTTCACAGCAAAGAGGAACAAATATTGGTAATATACTTCTTTGAACGCATGGCAAGATCCAGGCAAACTCAACCAAAAAAAGGCAAGTAAACTGAGGTGTTGGTAAATTTAATTGACAAAAGGCAGTTCCCACCAATATGGCCACAAACTAAGCTACCACAAAATCACAAGAAAATATATACTTATGGGGCCACTGTGTTACACTAGTGCATTCAACGTGGCCTCAGATCTGTAAATGCCACATTCTGTATGACTGACACTAAGATGCTTCTCAGCCCTAGCACTGCATTATGCAGATTTGATGGGAAATGTAGAATTTGGGTTCGGGTTGATTTTATGTAGGTGGTGCTATAGGAAACTCTTGTGCTCTTTTTGTAATGTGCCGTTTGTGTTTTGTTGCAGAAGATGGAAAATATAGTTGCTGTGTACAGGAAGCTGACCCTGTTTTCACTTCTTCACTATGATGATTTTGACTTGCCCATGTGGGCCATAAATGTCTCCATTTGCACACAAATATTGACCCAAAAATATCAATGCAGCCTTCATGGAGTCTTCACTGCCCAGAACATCAACTGACGGTGGCCTAGAGCAGTTGAAGAGACTGTTCTCTGCTTCTTAGCGTGATTCAGGTAAATTATCACGAGTAAGGGTCAAATAGGGAAGGAGTGTTTGTGAGTAGTTCTCTGAAAAGGGGTAATAAAGTATGCAAGCAATTTGCTGGTCAGAGCAAGCAAACTTAGTTGAGTAAAGCTAGATACACCGAAACTGCCATGGGTGCGGTGAGAGCTTGGGCTCCCAGACCTTTCCCTTTATTATCCTGCTACTCAATTGGAAGCACATAAGGGCTTATTTAAAAGCCTGTTGCGCCTCCAGTGCGCCACATTCAATATGGGAAAAGTGATGTACCTGCGTCGCAAGGGGCTTGTAAATAAGCCCCATAGCACATTGGTGTGATCTGAATGATAAATGGGAGTAGGTTGTATTTCCATTATAAAATGCAAGAAGGGGGGTGCCGCCTAGTAGGAGACCTCTACCTAAATAAACAGATTCTCACTTATGATCAAGCACGAGACTCCTTTCACCTGGATGTGGGACAGTTCCTACACCATGCATGATTAGCACAGGTAACTAGAGGAATCTGGACCATGTTCCCAGAGACACCTCCAGTATCAGAAGTAATGACCAACATTCTTAATATGACGGGATGCAGATGATTAATCACTAATGTATCTAATTTTCAGCCTTTAGTGAATGGCATGGCCAGCAACACTTTAACAGACACAGACTGAAGGAAAGCATGCAAACCGGTTAAATGTATTTTACCAAACCCACTACTCAAATTAATACAAATTTACTATCTGCATAAAACATATCTAATGACCCAAAACTGGCCAGGCTATGTCCTGGCATATCGTCAGCCTGTCGGAAATGTGGCACCATTTGCTTGATCTGGTTTGGGTGTGCCTGTGGGTAGCTGATTTTTAGGGAAAAGTGACGTTAGAGTTACAATTTCACTATTAGGTATAACTTTAAGATAAACATCAGGATGACTGATTTGGGTACAATATTAGCTAAAAGGGATACAGCAACCATTGGATGACCCTGGACACCCAAAGCACAAGAGATGGGAAAAGACCTTATTGAATGGGCTACCGCAGATGAACAACACATGGAAAACAAGGAGAGGTGAACCATTGACAGAAGATTTAGCAGAATGGACAGAGATGCTCACAAAAGTGAAAGCCCCCCTGACAACGGACCACCTTGAGTCAAATATAGTAAGTAATAACTGTTGAAGCGAAACACATTGAAATTTGGGAAAATATATAACAATTGAATCCTGCATAGAAATTATTAGATGAAAGTGATAAATGAAAATGGAACATACACAATAGAGATCATACTGAATGTGCTGGAATATCAACAATATTATCTACTGTTTGAAAAAAATGCAATAACGTTTTTTTTGTATGTATGCAAACAATTGGAAATTTTCCAGTAGCACTGTAATGTTGGTATGTTGGGTTTCGGAAGCTCATATTACCTCAGGCAGACTGACCCCGAAGACAGTGAGTTCACAGAAAACACTCTTCTCATTTACCAGCACAGGGAATGCGAGCACCTTTTTTGTCTTTCTGTAGCAAAATCCTAAACATTAAATAGAGGCATACTTGCTAGCATTCAGGAACCAGACAGGGTAGTAAATTGCAAGGTTTAAAACCACTAATTAGCATATTGATGAAATCACTGCAAGTCGCATCACGTAAGCTCTGGCTTGATTCTGATGTCACACGAAGCCACACTACAGAATCATGTGGCTCCTGACCCAGATAATATCACGAGAAATAAACATTGTGACCTCTATGATTGACCTCTGTGACGAGTTGTGACCACACTAACACATTTCCTCATCAGCAAATATAACTGCTGTCCAGTACAGCGAGTCCAGCTGCTAAGGAGACCTGCATGTATGAACCCTTGTTGAGATGACAGTTCTCTACCACCTCAGGGAACTGAGTTTCATCTTTTAAAAAATTCACTCGTAATCCCCCACAAGAAGTAGGACGACTCAAAGAAATATGCAGGCTGTAGTTTTGGAGAAAAGCAATGGCCTACTTTCTGAGGCAGTTGCCCAAGCTCATAGGAGCTGGACGCCTTCATTTACGGGTGCTTCTGCATAAGGCACCAGAGCAGGAATGAGAGCAGAACTGAAAATATGTCCTTGATGAACCACCCTGAGAATTAGCTGCACTCGCCATGCTTGCCCCTTTAATTTATAATCGAAATGTAATATTTCATGATTGTACTTTACACAACCACAGCCTGTGTGTTTGTTTGGTGGCTTGGTAAAATCTGTCCACTCTTTCACACTCTCCACAGTGATGAACTGATGAGTGTCCTCCTCACATGTTTCGAATACTCTAATCATCTACACTGACTCCCCACAAACATCATTGACATGCTCAAAAGACCTCAGAACCAGATGGCTAGGCTGTTCCTTTGGTGTTGCAAGTGGGACCACACCAATCCCACACTTAAAGAAATCTTCAGCTCTCTCTGAATCCAGGATCAAATTTAAGGTCTTGTGCTCCAGCCTTAAAGCATACTGTGTAAATGCTGGCAAACCTACAGAAACTCACCATCCCAACCTGAGCTCTTCCCAAAATGTTTGCTCATTGGCTCAACCAATGATCATTCAAGCGGCTGAAACATGGAGGGAGATCACTGGGAGTACAAGACTTAAATAAATTAGCACAAACAGCATTGCATTAGCAAGTTTTAGAATGTTCTACCTTTTCGTTCCGAACCTAAAGCCTTGAATTGTGAGATACTCTAGTAATCCCTTTTATCATCATTGTTTTTTAATATTTATGCAAGATTCCTGGCTAAACTGCTGCATAAAATGGACACTAAATATTATTTGCATGTGTATAATACACAATTGTTCTTTGACCTTTTACTTTTGTCAAAATATGTCCAACATCCGAGGTCCTTGCTGTTAGACATTCTTACTGCCTCTGGTGCATGTCATTTTTGCTTTATGTCGGTACGAAGAACAATAAACGTGCATAACATCTCAATAAAATACATATCAAGGCAAAGGACTCAATTCATTAAAATGCATCTCTGTAATAGATTAATATCATAAAAGGTCTGTGTACAAAAGTAGGGCACAAAATACATCTCCATGATTAGGTGATTCCAAATAAGCTGGTACGCAATTCATTAAAAGAAATAATAAAAAATAAAAAATAAATTCAAAGTTTTGCATCGTTTTATGCCAGAACACACCAAAATAACTCCCTACAAAATCTAATTAAGGCAAAAACCTCAAGAAAGGACTATTAATATAATATAAATAAATAGGCGCTCGGAGGGTCCTCTATGCCAACCGTAAAGTCAGCGCCAGGAAGCATCAGCGTCAGTGCGCTTTACAAGTGGCACTGGCACCTAACATAACATAACATAGCTGCTGCACTGATTCGAGTATTCCGGCGTTACACACATAAAGTGTGTAGTGCATGGATAAAAAGGTTAAAGCATCAATTAAGACAGCTTTTGTTTTGTAAGAATCACCCTAAAACACATTAGCATATAACACAGACTAAAATTAACCATGATTGTAAGCAGATCTTTCAAATTCATCATTGAGTGGTATGGTGTCAGAGAGAATATGAAAGAGTAAAACATAACGTGCTCTGGAAATATTACAATTTCAATCCTCTCTTCCTTCGTATATGGCTCACTGCAAGCAAAAATCTGTGAGCAATGTTTTCTTCAGCGTCTAGCAAAAATAAATTGCATTTGGTTTCCCTCCCTACTATTTGACTAGGTGACCTTTTGGCTGTAATTGAGTTAATCTGGAGAGGCTTGTATCGAACCTTCATAAAAAGAGTTTTTGCTAGTTGGGGTTGGATTTCATGAAGATAAGGTTAAAAACTTGGCATAGGTTTAAAAAGTATGAATTGTGTGGTAAGTCTTTCCATTCTGCATTCAAGAATGACCTTAACCAAAATGAAATCCCAGTAAGTACGCTTTAGTCCGTTCTTAGAGTTTGCAGTCAGTGAGCTAGGGTCAGTTAAAAATCTGCTTAAGCCCAACTGGCATAACCAATTACGCATGTGACTGAACCAGGGAAAGGTAATCTGGCCATCAAGTTCCAATAACTCCCTCACTCCTTGTCTATAGGGGTTTGGTTTTCCGTGATCCAGATTCTTGTCCAATATAATAGGGGTCTCAGTATGGCTAGATGTTCCAATCTCTTGATACCAATATCATTTAACAATGGAATCAAGGAAGTATTTTGAGGGAGAGATGTTAACATCCGAATCACATTGTTTTCTCCCACAACAATTGAATTCAAATGTTCCCCACCCCATAGTTCTGCCCCATAAAGGGCTGCTGTCTGAGCTCTGTGTCTAGAGACATCCAGAGCTGGGGAGATTGCCTTGGTAGCTTGCTGCTTTTTAACAATCGGCATAGGGTTTTGAAGCAAGACTACCTTAGCCTTGTTAATATGTGGTTTACATGACAGTTTGGAATCAATTGCTATGTCAAGATAACTAAAATTGGATACGTGCTCCAGTGGTGTTTGGTCAATCGTTATTTTAGTCCTGAAACATTTATGTGGTCTAATGGCCATATATTTGGTCTTACTGGAATTTTGGACCCTTAATCTGCAATAGTTATTAAAATGGTCAAGGAGTCTCTGTAGCCCCCTAGAGGACTGGCACAGCAAGATTGTGCCATCTGTGAACATTAGTGCACATATAGGAACCCCTACTAATTTCGGTGAGTCATGGGTGCAATTTTGTAGATGCTGCAATATATCGTTGAGATACAGTAAAAAGAGAGTGGGTGCCAGGTCAGTAAATGCCACTTACAAGTGCCCAGCCTTCAATTTGACATATTTCCAAACTATACTTCACAGTCTGAACACTTGGTCAATCGTAATTGTCTTGGTTCTCAAGCCTGCCACGCATATTGAGAGAATGTCATACTCTTATCCAGTTGTTTAATTTATTCAGTATCTGTTTTGCTTAGACTTTTTGGATACTATCTGTTAGGCTTATAGGCCTATAGGTGGCCGAGCCATCCTTGCTTCCCTTCTTGTGGGTGGGGACAATGTCAGCCCCCTTACATGATTCTTGAATAGGCACCCCTGTTGGCACTGCGTTGCCTAATAAATTCGACATACAGTACTCATATTTCTAAATCATGCTTCAAAAGGTCCGTGGGTATTTTGTCAGGTCCTGGGCTCTTCCCTAATTGAATGGAATCTATAACTGCTCTCCTCTCATCTTTACTAAAGTGGAGGATCGGTTCTAGCAGTTTGTGAAAAGGTGCCTAGAGTGGTTCAATAGGATTTATACAAGACTCTAGAGGCCTGCAGTATAGTTCAGAGAAGTGTCTGCACCAGGTATCTGGGTCCAAATAATGGGGTGTGTTAGTCCTGCCTTTTTGTGTCTATGTGCTATTATTCTCAAGACAGTGGCCTGGTCTTTAATTCTGGCAGCAGTAATAAGATTGTTCCAAGTGGCATCTCCACAACTTTTTGTTAACACTTTTAGTACCCTTTTGTATTCCACCTTAAGTTGCCTTATCTGTGCCGTATTTCTGGTCTTGAGTGCCACTAATAGTCTTCTCTTGGCTAATGAACACTCCTTGTTATACCAAGGGGGGGTAGATGAGCTCCTAGGAGCTCCTAAGAAAGAGCCTGCTTTTTGGGGGCTTAGTCAGAAAAACGTTCACGCTCTCGACCAAATAATGGTGAATTTGTACTATTGGTATAGTATCGGACATACACTATGATAGGGGATAAGAGCATCAAGAAAGGTATTATAGATGCAAGTGAGGGACTCCGTTCTATTAACAATACTAGACCATTTAACTGACCTCAGTTATTGCTGATCGACAGCTGTGAGAATGTATTCGCGGTGACAACAGTTTGTGCACCAATCAACCTCCCCGTCACAGTTAAACACAGTGGGAAATGATCGCTCTCTTCTCTGGTATCCACTTTGAAATTGTTCAAGTAGCCCCAAAGTGCGGCGCTCACCACAATGTAGACTGGGTTGCACCCCTTTTGAAAGTGTGGGCACATTGACTATCTGAGGGGAACCGACCATTACAAGCACTCAACCCTCGCTCTGTAGTACAGTGGACTAATTGCATGGCTGCTGTTGTACAGGAATTTATACTTGAAGAGGCAGTTCCTCTGGCCTGGTCTTCATCCTTAAAAATTGATTCTAGTCCTGTAACTGGTTCAAATCTACAGTTGAAAATCCCCCCAATGAAGACAATTCCCTGTGACTGTATAAAATCAAAGGCTCCATCTAACAGGTGTATTACTGGCGACTCTATGGAGGATAATTTGGGTCTTATATATACATAAAAAATATATAAGTCCATTTTATGGGACGTTCTTTGCTTTAGCCCTAGAACATCTGGGGAGGAGATGTTCAAAACATCTATGGTAATGTTGAGGTTGATCTTTACCCATATAGCCAACCCACCAGAGGGCTTCCCTTTTTTAGAGGGTGTTGCACCAACACTGAATGTCCTATACCCTAGTTTATGAGGGGACTCAATCAACCAAGTTTCTTGGAGTAGACAAAGGTCAAATGTCCCTATATATTCCTGCCAATCCAGGTCTGTACGTTTTTGTTTGGTGCCTGCTATATTCCAAGAGATCGTCAAAACGTTTGGTGCAGGTGTCTCAGGGTTTGAGTCAGGGCTGGATGTCAAATAACTACCTCAAACTAAATCCAACAAAGGCTGAGTTACTTTTAGCTTCACAGAAAATGCAAGCCCAGTCCTCCCATAGCCAGTAGCACTCAGCTCACCACCTCTGCCCCCAATCCTATCTGCCACAAAATTTAAGAATTTGGCCATTAATCGGCCTCACCCTTTTAGTCTTGATTATCAGACTTCCAACATAGCTAAACGCTGCTTTTTTCACCTAAACACTTTGAAAGAACTGTTAGCTGCACAGGAAGCTTGTGGGCAATGCTCTGATTCAGCCCCGCATTGATTTGGGGGAATGATATCCTGTTTGCTGCATCCACGAGACACCAATCTTGAATATAATTGGTACAAACGCTGCAGCCAGGCTCATTTCTGGCATCAAGAAATGTGATTCCATTTCCTCATGTTTAAAAGAACTACATCGGCTGCCAGTTTGCGAATACTTTTTATAGCCTTAACCATACTACATAAAATGATGCACACAAATATACCTAAGTTCCTGTCAAGAAAATTCCATTGCTACAAACCTGAGACACTTAAGCTCTGAAAATAAACACTTTCCCAATAGCCTGAAAGTCTGCAGAGTCAATTTTTGGAGACATGCTATTTTTGTTGGAAGCTGATAGAATTTGTAACTCTTTACCAACCTTCATTCACGCTCAGACCTCTTTGCTACAATTCAGAAAAACTCTAAAAACGTATCTCTTCAGTCACAATTGCTAACCTTTTCTCTGTCCCAATGTTTGGGTTGTTTCAGTCTCCGCGCAAACAGCATACAGAACAGGCAGCTAAAAGGCGAATTTTCCCCACAGACGGCACAGTTACAGCACGGGTAGCAATGCAAGATCCCCTCACACACAAACCAGCGACATCCGCAGCAGCAGCACAAGCTACCCCACACACAGAAAAGGTCCACCAATGGCAGCTAAAGTACGCAGGCTGTAGGAAAAAGGTCAATCTAAACATTTTTTTTGTTTGTTTTATATACCGCGAACTAGACCAGAAGATATCAGGTATCAGAGCGCTTTACATGAGAAGTTTCGTTACAAAAGGACACATTTTTTTTGGTTTTTTTGTTAGGCACGAGGAGATTAAGTGATTTGCCCAGAATCACAGGATGTTGAGCGTCATTGCCGAGACTCGCATAGCTGCCAAGGTTTCAGATTGCCATGTGTGACATTTTAATAATTTCATTCTAATTGTGAGTGACATTTCAACGAATATGAGTGACACTTTTTCGCGAGCAAAAATCAAGCAATTAAAAATATAAATATCAGAAATTACACCTATTTGAGCAACAAGAAACTCTAAGAAGTAATTGAAGTAAGTAAAGTGCACTAACTTAGGGTGCAAAAAGCGACAGCGAACTGCTCTGCCAATCAATGCGCCCATGCTGAGTGGTGGCCTGAGTAAAAGCATCCATGAAAACTAAAAATAAGCCAAACTTAAGCAAATGCTCGACTCATGATATGTGCAGAGAGAAGAGCCAGTGTGGAAATCAGCATATTCAGGACAATGTCGGCAACTTAGCCGCCCATTATACCATCCCTAATACAAACAAAGTTATCCTCCAAACAAAGTGATAGTCAGCAAACTTCTCATAAACAACACAGGTGGAAACAATCATTTTAAACATGCGGCGGGGTTAATCTAGATACACGTGACTGCAAGCTGAGCCAAGAAATAAAAGAAATACGTGACTGTCTGCAGTTATACTCTGCTCATTCACTATGTTGACTACGTGAAAATGAGACCAAGCACAATGCAAAGGAAAAGTGATAATCACAATGGTCGAAAGCCCAAAATGCAGCGAATCCTGCCTAAATTAACAACACATTATAACCTTAAATCTGATGATGCAGAACCCTCACAATCTCAATTCAAAATATAATGATGAAAAGACTTTGGTAGAGCGTCAGACACAAATGTTTAAATGCACCCTTTTGTTGAAAACAAAAGGAAAAAGAAAAATGAAACAATGCCCCATGCATAATTATTCACCATTTGCTGTTGTATAAAGGTGGCTCCTGCTTATGCACAGAATACAACTCGATTTTTCCAGGAGGCTTCTGATGTTTCGTAATATGTAACTGCTAGTTCAAATGCTCAGGGTGCTACATAACCAAGCGAGACAGAATAAGAATGAATGATGGTCAAAGGTCGAATACGCTCAATGTTCCCCCAAATTCTTTTCTTACATGCTCGAAGGCACGAATTTCAGGAACGAGACCCCAGCATACCGTCGGGGTGCCTGAGACCGGCCGCCCGCCTCCTAGGAGGCCAACTGCCCTGCATGCAGTAATCACACGCCTTGAAAAACACGACAACGACAAGCCGCAAAAGACAGCCTCACTTGGATGTGCTGTTGATGATTTATTCATTCACCAGGCTTCGCTGCGCTCCACTTCTCCATCTATTTACAGTAAGACACAGGCACCCTTTCTATAGCATAGTCAGCTTGCTGTTGCATCTCTTTGTTACAGCATACCTGGGGGTGGTCCGGAGTCCCTAACTATGTGTGACTAATACATAAGTGCGGTAATGCAAACACTGCAATACCTTGGCGTCACGCCTGATGCGTGATACTTGACAGGGCTGGACTCGAACCCGGTTTCCCAGCTTCGAGATCGACCTCTCTAGCCATAAGGCTATGTCCACCCTCCAAATTAGATTTTGGAAGCGACACTGTGACTGACTGCCAGGTTACAAATATGTCACAAACATACTCACAAATACATCTGGTTCTAATAGTCCTCTCTCACTCCTAAAAATATTTCCACGCATCGCCCTGATGGCTTCTACTCCATCAATTGGAACTACAGACCATCTAACCCTCCACAAGAAGACTTGTGTCACAATCCCCTGGTCATAGGATTGATGATGGTTAGTGGTGAAAAAAAGAACTTCTTCTGTCCAGGAATATTTCTTAGTGAACAGTTTTGGACAGTTTCCCTTTATTCTTGAGCATCCAGTCAGGTGATGTAGCAATATTCAGTTCAGGCTAATACACACAATTGGGTTGCAAATGAATCTCGTGCATTTAGTATGCCCAGATGTTTTTCTCTTTTGATCACCTGGTTCTTGATTTTTTACTGCAGGAGAGTCTCACTACTTGTGTCTCACCCACAGTAATCAAATGGTAAATGGACTGCACATGTTTACTGCCAGTCTCTACCTTTTAAGATAAGGCTGCTGCAACAAACCTAGGGTAAGGGACCCTTGGCAGCTTACATGTGAACATATTTGCTCAAAAGTGTGCACAGGTATTCTGGGCTGCTTTGGAAAGACTACCATTGTGCCTGGTAACTCAATACAGGTAGCCTGGTGAAAGGGTACTCTGCAGGGTTAAATATTGACCTGAGATAGGCTTTATAATGAGTGGGCACTTCTAGGTAAGGTCAGTAGGGTTTATTGGTTTATTTGTAGTAATGTTGTATTGTACACATACGGAGAAATCTGCTTAAAAGTGCACTTTCCGTCCCTTTGAGCCTACAAAGTCCCGTAAGATATGAATTTAAGGTGAAACATGTGCAATTAGTTTGAATATGTAGGTCCCTAGACCCCACATGTACACTTTATGGGTCATCCAGAATGTTCATATTTCTATAGCTCAGTTCAGGATCTGAGTCCAGGCCTTTTCTTTACCTCCTGGGCCAAGTTAATTACGGTGCTTCCCAACAGTGGGAACAAAGGACTCCCCAAAAAACCACTAATTACCAGTGCTTAATTCAGCTCCTGAGGAGGAAGGGGTGGGGAAGAAAATATGCAGTGGTTAATCAGCTGTCACAATGTACCAGTTTTGGGACTTCCCAGGTCCACTGAACAAAGGAGGAAGCCCAGATAACAGGAGCAAGCACAGGAGATGGTCCTCTTTGATGTTTTGGTGGGAATGTTCCAGGCAGTTATGTCAGAGAGGGGCGGAGCTGAGGTCTCCAGAGGTGATGTGAACAATTACTTTTTGGTGGCAGCATCTTGAACTGTCCCAGAATGCTGTGCAGGAGGGTTTGGTAAGGAGTGGAGGGATGATTTGGCACCTTAGGATTAGCCAAGGGGGCCTGGCTTCTAGAACTGTGCACACCCATTTAAACACTCTTGCACAAAAGGGAGAGAGTTGTTGGACTAGCTGGAGTTGGGCTGCAACAGTGGCAACACAATTGACAACTGGAGGGACAAGCTCTATGATGCCTTTAGTTGACCCCAGGACCAGTGGGTCTCTCATGGACCAGTGAGGCTGGTTCCCTTATACCCCCTATGGATAAGTTGGAGGAAGATCTGGATTCTGTGCCCAGCAGGAGGAGCAGGGCAACAGAAACCCAGGCACAGAGGAAGGCTGGCGCATGGAGCCAATAGAACCAGCTCCCAGTAAACTACATAGCTTTTAAGGCCAGAATACCTGCTGCTGAACTTGCGACCAAGAGTAGCACAAGCCCAACATGGCCAAAATAAGACAAACAGGGCCCAAGTTATATACATTTAAAGATGGGCTTATTTGATCATGCCCATCCTGAGCCACACAGGGTGTGGGGTTCATCCACTATTCTTCTGATTTCCCCCAGGGAGGGCCATGTCCCCAGGGGAACAAGGCAACCTCCACTAAAGAAAGTGCCAGTGGTCATGCGTTTGGCCCCCTCCCAGTATCCGGATTTCCTCGAGGGCCTCCACTTCCCCAGGGGTTGACACAATCTAATTAAGGCCCAGCAAGGGCTAAGGAGGAAGTCCATGGGCCCTGAACCCACAACCTGGGACGTCGAGCCAAGGAAAGGGGGTGAGGGGTCAGCCCCCTCCCTGTGGTGTTGGCCTCGCTCTGCTGCCCATGTCTGGGGGGGGCACAGGACAGCCACCACCCAGTGCAGAAGACTGCCAGCATGGAGCGGGCAGAGCTAAGAAGACTGCCAGATGCTGCACCCAAAAGCACTGTGCTTGTCCATAGGGAGCCAGCTGCGCCACACAGTAGTGGGCTCCCTGTGCTGCCACAACGCCCTGAAGGGCAGACGTATAAGGGTGGGTCAGGGCAACCCCCTTTTTCCAAAAGAAAAACTGGAAGAAGGCGCACGGCCACAAACCAGTGAAAGAAAGTGGCCATATCTCTAATATGAGATTCACTGCTCTTTGAGTGAGCGCACCATTATACCCTGCGGGGCTTGATTGGATTCAAGAATGATGCTTGTGATCACCTCAAATGGGCAGGGGGCACCACCAATGACTATTGTGGGAGTGGCAGAGAGTGCAGCGCCCCCCCACCCCCCACTAACTGTTTCATTTGTAACCCTAAGTCTCCCAGGTTTCGGGAAATGTGACCTGGGAAGACTTCTCCTTCGTTTTCAAACACTCTCCAAGGTTGGAGCTTTTGCTCTTCAGCTGGGAGTGCAGAACTCTAGGTTAATTTCAAATGCTTTATTGATAATCTAATGGTGACTGGTTTTTGGTCAATTTTTAAAAGTTATATTAACATTAATTATTGCATTTACACATGGTTATTGGTTACAGTGAAATGACATTGGTTTCAATATGGGGATTATATGTCTTTTAATGTAGTGAACCTTTGACAAAGCCAACAGGCTTGCCGTATGTGTTGTTGTGATGCACCCTTGACAAAGTCAATAGGCCTGTTTCATTTAAAGTGATACCCCATTATATTGTGATGTTTAATCCGGTATAGGTGGGGAGGTACTGTGATTGTCGTGGTCATACCCCATTAGGGGTCAAATGTGATTGGTGAATGTCACCAAGGTATTTCTATCTGCCTTATGTATATATTTGTAAACTAATGCATAGTATTTAATAGTGTGTATGCAATAAATTTACCTTTCCTTTGTTTAAAAAAAAGCAGTGACTGGACAATCATTTATTGAGTGTTATTATTGCATGCAAGTGAATGGTGATGACTAGCCAACACCACGTCCCCTGAATAGGCCTTGGACAGCTGTGCTTTGCTACCCTGAGAGAGTCAAGTGCTACAATGGGGTGCTTTGTTCCCAGTAAGGGGAAGTTGTGGACATATTACTTGCTCAGTTCTCACATCCATTAACCCAGTTTCTGACATTAGGGCTTAGGGAGGAATGTTGAAACTTTCTTGATCAGGTTTACCTTGTGGAAATGGGTCGATGAGACTGTACTGAACTAAGGTTCACGATATAGGTCTTCATCAAGCCAAACACTGTGATTTTGTTTCTTTGCAGATTAAATATTTGGTGATGGTAATGATGTAGGGCAGCCATTGTTAGGCCAAAGATCCTTGTTTTCTGATCATTAAAATGTCATGCCTTGTTCCTGTTTAGATTAAAGCAGTACTCACGGAGTTTTGCCTTCAACTAAAGCTGTTACGTTGTTCCAGTAGCAGTGCTTAATTTGAGCCAGTGGTTTTGGGTGCTCAGCACCAGCACTTAATTGTCAACACATGTGTTTGTGACAGTCTGATTAATTTCGAGCTGAACACAACAACAGTTTATTATTAATTCAATATACATTAAAAATGACTATTACCTTCTGCTCAAGCCAATCTTATAGCTTTGGGGTCCTGGAATAGTACGAATTGTCACATTTGTAGAAGTGTGATGTTAGTAGTTGTGTTGTTACTCTCATTGACAATATGACAGGGGTAATGTGTGGTGCAGTCTGCAGTGCCTTGTGAGAAGAGCCCTGGCACTTTTACAAATTAAGCACTACCTTGTAAGGTTGAGGAGGCATCGTGATCTCAACATGTAATGAGGTGTCATCGGCGCAAGAGAAGGCTCCAAAGCCAAGATACGTGACAGGAAAACTGAGTGGGTCAACGTAAATGCTGAAATAGCACAGGATCTGTGGGACTTCACAGCGGGTACTTCACTGAGCTACCAGAACCAGACCTCACTCCAGTCACACACAGCCTACTCCCTTGTCAGGCACCCCTTAAACTGAACACCCTCAGGCTTTGTCATCAGACTGGACCCCCACACACACAAACTGCTCATCCTCTGTGTCACCTTAACCACCAGCAGCGCCCCCACAGCACTCCAAGGCTGACCCGCATATCTTCTCCGGTGACTCGAACCCTCGCCTCTCTGCCTCTGCTATGGAAAAGGAGCATGTCATAGAGCAGCAGGAAGGGAATGAAAGGGGAAGTAGAGAGGTGTCTGTGGCCGGTGAGCAACAGTTACATGCTGCATGTGGGCTGCATTGCAACTCACTTCTGCATTTCAGGCGGCAAGAGTCAGAGTTCCGCTGCCACAATCCGGAAATATATATTACAAACATGCCAGCAATTATGGCATCCAAAGCTAACACACAAACAGAAGTCCTGATGGTGGTAACAAACTCATATGTTAACCGTATATCTTACGTTGAGTTAAAAAATCAGAAAAGGCTGTTGTTACCAACTACCATAGTACTCCAAAGCACCATTACATTTGCAATCTAGGCATTTTTTGTGAGACCAAAACTTGAATATGGTTTGTACTTGTACCCGTCGCCATCAACGATGTGGTGACTTCACAAACTTCTCAAAAGCAAATATAAGGAGAGTCGAGCACCTTATCCACACTGCGACTAACACAGGGGAAAATAAAAAGGCAAAGAAAGAACTTCAGACAACAAGAGTCGAACATAGGAGCCAAAGAACGGCACTGACCCACTCTGGTTATATGTTTAGCCACAGTAAACAGGACGCTACAATGGTTCACAGGAATTCCAGGGCAGGGAACCTGAAAGAGGCATTTCTGAAAAGAGTAATATTTCATAATATGCATTTTTTACCTTCCGTTTACGAAGACTACACGAATCAAGCATCAAAAATAAGAATCAAATACTTCTGTAAAGAAGCCTGTCAGGGCCACCTCTTTATTGAAGGATTTAACATTTTCAAATTGGGATCCTGGTAACTTGAGGGTCAAAGAAGAACAAGTTTACAAAATGTCTGAGGACACTGTTAACCTGCTCCCCATTTGGTTGTTTCTGTCTAACTTCTATCGCACTCTCGTGCCCAACAGTCTTTTTGTGTCCCAATTCTTCATGTGGTAGAAATAATCATTGACAATTACAATGACCTCGTCAGTTGAACCTCCACTCCATGTCCTAGTCTTTGAAGTACGGTATATTGGCCAGGGTCTTATATATCTGTAGACACTCCGCAGATGTTTAGCATAAGCACGGTGAACCTCTCTGCTTCTCCACAACGTACTGGATGATAAGTGTTGCCCAGAAAGATCTATTTCACACACACACTCAGAAGCGTATTGTAAATGTGTGAAAACCTAACACTGGAAAGGCGAGGAGTGAGCTAGTCCTCGTGATTAACAGACATAATCACATAATCATTGAGGATGGAGTTGTCTATTATCTCTGGTGCTTTAATGGACATCTTGTATCCTATCATTACAGCAAGCAGGGGCAAAGCTAGTGGCACTTATGTTCCTCCCAGCATATCAGAGAGAGGTGAAAACATTACTGATGGGGAAGCCTGGTTTGATCTGGGAAACTTTTGACTACAGAAGCTCTTGTCAATTTTCATTGGCTGAGCATGAAAGCATGAGCACTGTGTGCGATATTTAGCTGCACCACATCCCCAACTCCATCAATGGACAGGCTCTAGGGCCTTTACCAGTGACATTCCAACACTTTACTGGGTGAGTGTCTGTCTTGGTGCACCAGCAACTGAGCCTGAGGCCTCAGGGATTGTTACAGGTGAGTATACTCTTTTTCCAAGGCGGACTCACTTGAGCTGAATTAGGCACTCCAGCAGCTACTGTGGCACAGTCCCGCTCACACATGGCTTGTAACTGCATCTTCTCCCATCAGTAGTGTCACATTGTTTACCCACCATAATGTACTCTGATTTCAGAACTCCATGATACTTAAAAAATAGGGAAACTTGGACTACTGCTGCTTTTACGCTTCTGTTGTGTCCAAGAAGTATGTGAAGGGGGTGGTTGTGTGCAGGAATAACATTTCCGGGTATTCATTTACAATTCTCAACTGCAGTCATTCTCTTTGTCAGTCATACACTTTTGATTTATAGGCCTAAGGATTTTATCTCTCTCTCAATTCATTTCAATACAAGCCTAGATGCAGAATCAAAAGCACAATATAAATTCACCTATAGTACTCCTCAAATGCGCATGCAAGAATATCACTGCTATACTTACAATTTGATTTATCCTCCTACTCAAAATTCTTCTTTACCATTCGTTCCCCGTTTAAAACACTCCCAGCAGCGCAAAAGAAACATTTTACATAAAGATCTGGGAAGATCTGGCAGCACCAAAACAATGGCTAACCCCCATCCTGCATGTCTGTGGCTCAGTAGACGAAATGCCTGACACAATATGCTCCACTATTTGTGCCTCAGTAGATGAAACGCCCATCTGATGCCGTTTGATCCACTATTAGTGGCACAGCAAATGAAATGTATTGTGGATCTCTTAAAAGGACCATAGCAAGACTAGTCTTTTACCCACCAGGCATTTCCCCAGTGGGTTGGACTGTTGGAGGCAGGTTTTGAAAGCCCAGAGTCGCTCCTGGCCACTTTCAGCAGCTCACACGAGATTAACTGCAGAAGGCCCAAGGAGGCTTCAAAGATAGAAAAGAGGGTGAAGAAAGTAGAGAGGAAGCGGTCGGAGAGGAAGAAGAGAGAAGAAAGGTAGAATGGCTGGTTGGAAAAAGAGAGATTGTGTGAGGAGAAAAAGAGTGCAGACTCATTTGAGAATGTTTGCCATGGTTGCTTTTGGTTCCCCAATATGGCCCTGAAAAATATTACAGGGCACAATTCCCATTTCCATCAGAATACAAGTGTAGGCTGCTCCATATTTCAAAGTGCTAATCACAATGGACAAGAAAGAGGCTCTGAGTAACTTCCATTGGCTCAGATTAATTCAAGCACTACACTCATCACTTTTTTGTTTTCCTTAGTGTGATACCCTAAGTGAGACAACAATGCTCAGATCTGACACAGGACTCAAACTACACCTCAAGGAAGAGGCCAGAATGGGTTTGGAGTTGCTTGTGTTCCCATTCAGAGGTGATCCGGCCTAGTCGCTTGAACTGGACTTGTTCTACTGGCGCAATACCAAGGCTGGTTTGGATGGGCCTGGTTCCATCAGAGGTCCCAATAATTAGCAGGAGCTGAAATAAATAAGAGCATGGATGTTGCAGCAGATGCCATAACTCGATGGGTATGCCCCAGATGTGGCTCCTGTACTCACAGTGCCACAGGTTCTAAGCTATCCCTCACTTATGGAACATAACTCGATGGGTATGCCCCAGATGTGGCTCCTGTACTCACAGTGCCACAGGTTCTAAGCTATCCCTCACTTTTGGGGCCTAAGTAAGTTGAAAACGTTCCGAGGGTTACTTCTGTTCTAGTCTGCAGGGGACCTGGCGTGGAAGTTCAGGCTGTGCTGTTCCAAATGGAGCCTGACCAAGACTGAATTGCATATTGCTGGTCATTCTAGAGTGGCACAGTGGGCAAAAAATGATGTTCTAAAATGCGGCCCCAACCGATCGGCAGGAGCTGAGATTAATGCAAGCATTCCTTCCATTGCCTTGTTTTTACAGTAGATACTCTAAGTGCAATTGCCATTCTCAGACATGGGCTACAAGACAATACCTATAACTCACTAATAAAGGCGCCAGGAGGCCACACTGCGGTATGTGGATAGCAGAGGGAAATGAAGAAGAGAGAGGCACCATGCCATGGAAAACTACAAGCCTTCCACCTCCTTCCAACAATGGATCAAGATGCGACAAGAGCAACGGAAAGAGGGGAGGTAGTCTCCTATGTCTCCCTCTGCCTTGCCAAATTGGTAGCGCCAAGGCAGTAATCAGGAGCTGACTTCGGCCTCAGGCTCTTCATCTTTACAAATTACTGGTGCAGTTGGTGAGAGTGATGAGAGCTGCTTATGTTTTTAAAGTCCCTGTGTCTCCCGGTAAGCAGTTTTTTAATTAGGACATTCAGCCCTCATGATGAGGTATGGCCTAAGAACCTTATGTAACTGTCAAAGTTGCATATCCTGGCTATTAAAGTCCTGCTCACTAGTTAGTGTCCCTCAGCATCACCAAAAAGGCTGAAGTGGGTCTTTAATGGCCGATATAGCCCAATACAGTAAATTATAAGGCTTTATTCCACCCTTGTCTACAAGATCTGCCCTAAAATGTGACTATTCTACAAACGATTTCTATAACAGAAGATAACTAACCAATTATTCACTTTATTATTATGCATATCCAAACCTCGTTCTCATGCCACTTTCCTATTTACAAGTTTAATTGGTTGCGCTATTCAAAATGAAAAATAAAATGTTATGATTGTTTCAATTTTAGAACACATTTCAAGAAAATTGAACTATCAAAATTACTTTTGCATCCAGTTTGGTCTTTCAAACAAGGGCTCATTAATTGAACGTTGAATCTAATGTAGAATAAACACCGGAATCCACTGCCAGCTTTATAACTTTCATAATATTTATTATTTCTTAAGAGTCATTTTTGACTTACCACATTTTCCCCAGATAAATTATGTAAATTGTTTCTACGTCACAATATACTGAACATGTGATTGATGGATTATTTAAAATATCAAGTTACGCTCCTGACAACCTTACAGCTCCTGTCAGAAATTCTTGCAATGGAGATTGGATCTTTTGCTCCTGACAGAGTCTGGAATGGTTGGTACTCTGGAGGCAGAATTGGATTGTTTTTGGAAAGTTGTTTAGGATCGGCGAAAGATGCAACTGAGGAGTGTGAATTGATGAGAAATTTCATGAAATGTAATCTGATAACTAAATCGTCGTAGTATAATAAAGTAGATTGGAGCAAGTACAGCTGGAAAAAGAACTAAACCTCTTGGAATAGAAATTCAAACTAATCCCATATGGCAGAGAAATAAAACATGTTGTTATTCAGGTCAGAGAAAAGTTAATGTTCTGCATGGAAAGAAAACTGGAAGAGCTTTCGTTACAGTCATTCTTGTTGTGACAGTGCGGAAAAGTTAAAAAGCTGCTAGGCATACAGGCTGAGACCATCAGAGAGAAAGTAATGCATAGATGCCATGAATTTAGCAGTCCGTTTTGGATCACCTTGCACGGCAAGACCTGATAAAAATGTACACCACGTTCTACAAAATAATAAAACGACTAAAGGATTAATATTTAACTCTAATTTACATAACTTACGGAATTTTTGTGAATGATGGGATAGTAACATAGAAAAAATTCCCTCATGACCTAAATTATTTTACACTTGACAATTCTTATGCTTTCATCAAAGACCTTCAATACAAGGTGACAACATTACATTTTGTCATTTTTATATTTTATTTCTTTTTTATGTGTTCTTTTCAGCGAGATTATATTTTTCACAGTATTTCTCAAATTCATAACAATTATTTTATCAAAAAGGACATATAATTCATCAGTGAGTAATAAAAATACAAACACCATACAGAGAAAACAAGTCTAGTACACTCTCACAAATATCTCATGCATACACTCTCATACACTCTACACTCATTCTTTATTCTGTGTCTGAGGGGTCACAAGTTGCGTAATAGATCACATAACAACTATGCTTGATTGCTTTGCCGGCTGTATGTGTCAATGTGATCGCCCACTCTTGCTTCATTAATTACAGGCTGTTGCCAACAGTGGGCTTTCACCATAGTTGTCTCTGCTCCAACTTCCTCAATTCCCTACTTCACTACTGGAGTCCCCAGGGCGCTGCCTCTGTTCCTCGAAGATCACCTTTGTCTCATTATTGGTCTGATCCGGTACTTCAGTACATTCCCCCCGCCTTACCCAGAAAACACCCACCATATATCCACTCTACTAACCTCTCATCACAATATGTGTGACTTCTCTGAAGACCTGGAACAGACTGTGTGTCAGAGAGCTGCCCAAAGGTAAACTAAGGCAAGAACTAGGGGGACATATTTACTAGAAACCGACGCAACACAGCACTGCAAACCAGCTTGCTGCTCTGCACCATAAGGAAAGTGCAGGAATGCGTCATATTTAGGGCAACATGACGCACCCCTGTCCTTTCCTTTGCACTGGCGCACAATTGACTGCCTAGTGCCAACGCAGGCACCCTTGCACCCGGTGTCTGCATTTTGGAATGATTATTTTTGTGCAGGAAGGTGAACCCTCCTGCAATGGAGGCGTTTTCCATGTGTGCTGCAGAATGCAGAAAGAGAAAAAAACGAGGAGAAATAAAGGTACTTCTCCTCGTTATTCCTTCTAAGGGAAGGCGTAAGGTTTTGACGCATTCCCAGGTATACAAGTCCTTGTAAATCTGGGATTGCGTAAAATTCCATGGGGGCTGTGTGGGAACAGCCACGCAACACCCACTGAATGCCTCCTTGATGCAGAGCATGCAGTGCAGCGACTTGCGCTGCGTACCCTTACTCTAGATCTACGAGGCCATGAAAAGCCACGCAAAGTAGATTTGCGAGTTCTCGTGGATCTGGGTCTGCACTCTGCGCCACCGCTGCGTCCGCAAAAGTGATGCAGCGGCGGTGCAAGCTCCTTGTAAATATGCCTCTAGATTCTTAGTCCAGGGCCTCCTCACTTCACCAAATCAGATCTGTTCCTTGCTTCCCGTCCATTCATTGTCACCCTTTGAGGACTCCATCTCAGTCTACATTGGAGTCAGTATAAAAGCGTCAAACACTACTTCATTCACCACCTGTCCATGAAGCAATCTAGGCGGAGCCCAGTCACCGTTTCACATGGGAGAAAGTTAAATTCGTAGGATTAGTGCAGAAACCCCTTAACTGTCAACAAAAAATGCATTTACCAACCATGGTGGAGTCATGGGGTCTACCTTTCTGTAGTACTGTGCACCTTCCAGTGGATTTCCTGCCCCGAAGCAGAGAGTCAGGTGATTGTATTAATATTTAAACTGAGCCACTCTTGAGAGTCCAGCTGACTGCCAGACCCACCTATTCTGAACAGTCTCGCCTCTGCACAGCGCTGAGAGGAGTAGGGCTTTCTCTACACTCCCATGCAACTCCCTTTGACCAGAAGGTTGTAGCGAGCGATCAGGCGGGTCCTAGAATTCACCACATACGAAATGAGGCATTTTTCAGTTTTCGAACCAATGCCCTTCTACCTACATAATACAGATGTCTTTTTATCGGTGGGAGCACCATCGACTGGTGAATAAAGGCGGCTGTCAGGAGGGGGACGCTACGGGGGGGGGGGGGGGGGAGGGGGGGGCGGTACAACCTTCAGAAGAACAGGCCCGGTTCTAGCGGGTGGGCCGGGTGGGCCAGGCCCACCCAAACATGAGCCTGGCCCACCCAAACATGAACCGTGGCCCTGACGTCAAGGGGCAACAGCAAGTGGCCACGGCAATTAAAACGTTCATTTGAACGTAATTTTTCTAGGAGTTGCGTGATTGGGCCTGGGCTTTTTCTCACAGGCACCCCCAATCACGCATCTCCTTTCAGGAAGGCGGGTTGTCTCCCAGCCCACTTGTGCAGGTACAGGGGCATGGCGAAGGGGAGAAATCGTCTTTGGCATCGTGTAATGTGTGCGCACTGTCCTACTGCGTGGATATTTCAGAGCTGGAGAAAAGGAGTTTGTTGATCCAGATTCACATTTCCTGAACTCGTCAGCAGTTTATGAGATCGGGCTGTGCCACAGAGTTTGAACGGAGTAGTTAAGAGAATGTGTGGCTATTGTTCGTTTTTTAAAATCTGCAAAGGCTCAGCTAGATGTATGCTTCGAGGATGTGTGTATATTAGTTATTTTTATTTTTTAAATCTATGAGGGCCCAGCATGGCACATACTTCGTGTATGCTGTGTATATTTTATATCGTTGTATCGTTATCACGACAGATGCAAGACACAACTACTAAAATGTCCAGATAACTCTGGTGATTAATGATCCTGCTGGAGAGCAATATTTTGTCTGTTCCTAATTTTTAAATGCAGATAAACTGTATTTATGTGGATAGCTCAGTGGGTTACTTGCAGTACAGAAGTTACAATCCTAAAATAGGACAGTGACCTATGAACTGACATCAAAGAGCTGCATACAAACCTGAATGGTATAATTAGAACTTATTTTTTTGGTGTTGCAATATAGTTAGAATTTACCCTGTCTTTCATTACTCTAATGTTGCTATAAAGAGTTTGTTTTGGCAGATATACATTTTAATCTGTAACGCCAACTCCGCAACCACTGGGGTATGCTTTAAGTCCTGTGTTTGCTTCTCCAGACCAAACTCTCTTAAAACATGCTGCCCACCAGTATGGATGACATGTGATACCTACACCTTGTAATCCTCATTGGCTTATGTGGCATTACCTATAGATGGATTTACATACTTGTATGATTCATTGTCTCTGCATGATGTAAGTACTGTGACACACTACACAATGAGTAGCGCTATACAACAAATGAAATTGAATATGATAGAGGGGCTACAGAGAGATGAAGGACACTGTTGGAGGGTGACAATTAGGAAATCTGAGGAGGAGGTCATGGGGGGCTACGGAAAGATGGAGTGCACTGTTGGAGGGTGGTAGTGAGGAAGTCTGAGGAGGTGATGAAGGGGGGGGTCATGGAGCGATGAGGGGCACTGGTGGAGGGTGGCAGTAAGGGAATCCAAGGAATATGCCATGGGGGGCTACAGAGAGATGAAGTGAACTGTTGGAGGGTGGTTGTGAGGAAGTCTGAGGAGGAGGTGATGAGGGGGAGAGGCTATGGAGCGATGAGGGACACTGGTGGAGGGTGGCAATTAGGGAATCCGAGGAGGAGGTCATGGGGGGCTACGGAGAGATGAAGTGAACTGTTGGAGGGTGGTAGTGAGGGAGTCTGAGGAGGAGAGGATGAGGAGGGGATGAGGGGGAGAGGCTATGGAGCGATGAGGGGCACTGGTGGAGGGTGGCAAATAGTGAATCCAAGGAGGAGGTCATGGGGGGAGGGTGGGAGATACGGAGAGATCAGGGGCACTGGTGGAGGGTAGTAGTGAGGGAGACTGAGGAGGAGGTCATGAGGGGGAGGGGCTATGGAGAGATTGTGAGAGGCACTGTTGGAGGGTAGCAGTGAGGGCATGCGAGGAGGAGGTCATGAGGGGGAGGGGCTTTGGGCCAATGAGGGTCACTGTTGGAGGGTGGCAATGAGGGAATCCAAGGAGGGGGTCATAAGGAGGAGGGCCTTTGGAGAGAGGAGGGTGCAGTTGGAGAGTGGTACTGAGGGGATTCAAGGACGAAGTCATGAGGGGAGGGGCTACAGAGGGATGAGGAGCACTGTTGGAGGGTGGCAATATGGGAATCAGCGGAGGAGGTCAATAGGGGGAGAGGCTATGGGGCAATGAGAGGCACTGGTGGAGGGTAGCAGTGAGGGAATCCGAGGAAGAGGTCATTGGGGGAGGGTGGGAAATGCCGAGAGATGAGGGGCACTGGTGGAGGGTGGTAGTGAGGGAGTCTGAGGAGGAGGTCATGAGGGGGAGGGGCTACAGAGAGATGGAGTGCACTGTTGGAGGAAGGCATCTATAGAGATAGAGGTTAGTGGTGGGACGCCAATAAATAACTCTCCACATGCTCTGTATACACACAGAAGCAATCCTTGTATCTTGGTGACTTTTTGCAAGTAGATATGATGTAATCTATGGCTTGTAGACTACCTCCAGAAGCGACAAATTGGGCCGGCAGTGGCCCACCCGAAAGCACCCTTGGCCTACCCAAATAAAAATTCCTGGAGCCGGGCCTGCAGAAGAAGCAACACATTTCTGCCAGGAAGGGAAAAAACTGCATTTTGGTGATTGCTCCACTAACATTTTACCCAGGTCCCACTTCTCTCGCACAGCTTCTCCTGTACATTAGTTTACATGCCTGACCTCGCCTCTCTTACCCTGGCCTCCCTATCTGACCTGGTCCCACGTACCTGCCCTAGCCCATCCACTCACCCTGGTGTCTATTGCCGGCTTGCCCTTCCTTCCCTTTCTCGCAGGTGTCTCGACGATTCGTCAGTCACCTATACCCCACTTGTGTGTTCTCGGTTTAGGAAGGTACTTACCTGCCCTGCTCTTACTGAGCTCCAGGCGTGCGCTGGCTGCTCACTGCAGAGAGGAGTATTGGAACCCCCCATATGTGGGTCCTGCCACCCACATATACCCGGACACAGCCTGCCCAGTCATGCAAATTGTTGTTTTCAGGTCCCCGAATCCAATTGATTCGATTACATTTGATTTCATTTCGATTACATTTGACCAAGACCAGAAGTCCCAGACTGCAGTGGTTTGCTGGGGGCAGATTTACAAGTCCCTTGCGCCACTTTTGCGCCACTTTTAACATGGGAAAAGTGACGCAAAAGTGGCGCAAGGGGCTTGTAAATCTGCCCCTAGGAATGGAGACATCGCGCCGCGAGGCTGTGGGAGTAATATGGGGACACTACCCCTGGGCCCCTCCCCAGGCCAGCTCTGACCACTACATTGCAAGCCGCAGTCCTCCACGTTGACAGCACACACACCCCTCCCTATCTGCCCCCATTGCAGCTAGCCCCTGGCGTCCCACTCGTTTACTTGGTCTGGCGGGCCTCACACTACTTCTCGCCTCTCTTCTGGAGGTCTCCGACCTCAGTGCACACAGACACTACCACACGCCCCTATGCCCTGCGCCTCAGCTCCGGACTCGGCGGGAGTACGTGCAGCTCCCCGCTCCCCCCTCCAGCGAGCGGCGGGCCCTGCGCGCCGAGGCACCTACCCGTGTCCCGGGCCCTCCTGCCGGCGCTGCCCCCTCTCTGCTCACCGAGTTGCGCTGCTCGCAGACCGCACTCTGCGTTCCTCCTCACTGGACACACTTCCCCTTTGTGTATTTTTATTACTCCCAGGCGCTGCCCGTGGGAGGCGGAGGCGGGGAGTATGCAAAACCTGCACTAGGTGCGGTGCTTCATGGAAGATAAACCGCAGAGGCAAAAGACGACACCGCGCCACACCCTGCGCACATGCGGCCCCGTGTGCAGCTTGCGGCGCCCTGCCCTGGCTGCTATGACCTACTGTGCCCACGCCCAGCGCGCAAACCCACCGTTTCCCTGGCGCACACAACCCAGTAACTTGACCATATTCCTCTCCAAACTTATTCGACAGGAGATAAAAAAAATAGGAAACATCTATTAAATGTTGAGAGGGCGAATGAGGGCTAGAAACACTCAGTGAGCCCTACAGATGTTTTTTCCCTGCAAAATACTTTCTGAAATTTTGCAAAGGGAGGTATAATGATCGAAGCCACTGGTCCTCCAAATGGGCAAGTCCCACCTTTCCCCTGCCTAAATTCCACAATTGCTCTTTCATACTCTGATATTAGTCACCTCCCGCCTCTAGCCGAAGGTCCCACGCTTCCAAGACGCTATAAGGGGTAGGGCCGTGTCGCTTGAAGAATCAGCACCCCCCCCCCCTTCTCTCCTCCCCCCCCTCCCGGCCGTAACTGCATCTTATGCGAGGCGCCGATGCTCCCGTGCTGTTTTCTGAACCCCATGCTCACACAGATTCAAATAAAGCTCTTTCCATTTCATGGGGTGATACAACTCCTGTGGTGGCACAAGCTTCTCTGTTCCGAGATACATCAGCGTCGGTGTCTCCAACACTGAACCTATGTCTATGTGGCAGCACTGCACCGCATTCAACCGGAACAATGATTCATACAGGGAACTTTTAAAATATCTTTTCCCAACCCATTAGGATATCTCCTATGGCTCCGTCCTAAATATCCAATTGGAAACCACGATACACATGTGTAATAAAATTCAAATTTATTACATAAATGGGCACCTAAAACATGTCTTCCCCTGCCCTCACATAAACATAATAATGTATTCAGTTCTCAATATTGAAATTCCAGAAGAGGACTAAGGTTGCGCACCAGCACCCAAACGTCGATGTGTGTACAGCATCAAGAGAATACTTCCAAAATCACAGCCAGGAGGTACGTGATGATGTTTAAAGCACCAGATGCACATGGAAGGGGTTGTGGAGAGACAGGCACCCTAGCCCACGTTGTGTTGTGTTGTATTGTAATTGCATTTATATTGCACTTACTACCCCTGACAAGGCGTTGAAGCGCTTTTTGGGCGAGTAGTAGCACACTTCTCCGGAACCCAAAAGGATTAGTGATGAATTAGTATAGTGAAATATGAAAGTAATTTGGGCGGGGGATATGTTAGTCTGTTATTTGGATTGAGAAGGATAGTGGAGGGAGGGAATAGTTTTGAATTATATAGCGCTTGCTACCCCTGTTGTTGAGGTCAGGCGTACAGTCATATTGGAAATCAATTCTGTCCCATATTGGAGCTATTGCAAGACTAGATCTGCTGTTGTACCCCACAGTCTTGTAATTCTGAAAACCGGGAGTTCACAGTACATACCCACTCCCCACACCAAGGAGGCCATTGATCACGCATCTACCACACGCTGTCCGATTAGTATCTTCAAAATGCCCTCTGTGGAGCGGTTCACCTATTTTATGGATTCCGTTGATGTAGGAGTGTCCTTGCTGAGTCAGATCGATGGCTTGAAGCTGTTCTTGTCCAGTTCACATTTGATCCCCAGCATTTCCCTCTTTCTTGTTAACCTAACCGGATGTAGCTCAGGGAAGAGTAACAGCCTCTGCCTGTCTAGTAGGACCTCTTTACAAAAGGTTTGGAAGCTCCTAGTCATTTTTCATGAAGAACCCACTGCATTCGGGCAGGTTTAAGGTCAATACAGGAGGCCATAGATGGGGCCAAGTGCCATAGAGGGCCCTTATGGAGGTTTCTAGAGTCCCTGATGTCATGGGGTCCTGTCCCCACCAACTCTGGTAGCCGCTGCACTCCGCACTTCACTGGCTCATCTCCGGCCCCTCACATCTACCATCAGTGCAAGCTCCTCTGGTCGTAGCCCCATCAAGCGGCGGTGCTTAGTACCCGCTTCTTGTCCCCTCCCACCCCCGTGGACTCTGGGGGACACAGAGTTCTGCCGCTGCTCACTGCCAACCACTTTGTCTCCTGGTGCGTTGGCCCTCTTCCCATGATAGGCTCCTGATGACAGACTTCTCCAATGCTCTACCAGGCACCAAACTCGCACCAGGTCCACCCACCACCTCCAGCGAAGTCTTCCGAGGGTGGCGGCTGTCTTTAGGTGTCTTTAAGAGTGTGAATAAAGTCAGAAACTGGAGTTCTGTCGGGAGCATGCAATTTCGGCAGCCATTTTGGCCCTGGCCAGCTTCGCCCCAACTATCCCACTTTAGACCAGCCACATGCAAATCAGTCTTGGTTGAGCTCCAATAGAAACACTGTTGGCCTAACTGTCATTCCAAGCCACACAAGCCACCCCAGACTAGTCTGCTGGGGTCCTTCAGTGAGGTGCAACCTGATTGCTTTGGCACTGGGAGCATGCCACCCACCTTTGGGAATACTTGTTACCATCATGGACTTTGCAATGAACAAAACAAATAGGTAATGGAA
This sequence comes from Lissotriton vulgaris, assembly GCF_964263255.1. Lineage (NCBI taxonomy): Eukaryota > Metazoa > Chordata > Amphibia > Caudata > Salamandridae > Lissotriton > Lissotriton vulgaris. The sequence continues at coordinate 602,932,766 of NC_141695.1, read as the reverse complement.
TGGAATGGAATCTCAGCCGCTTGTTTTTTCTGGAGTGCCACAGTTGGTAAAAACTGTGGAATGTGACCCAGCGTATTTACCAGTGGCAGAGAATAATCCACGCATTCAATATTATCTTTTAGTCATTCCTACACCATTTTACCAGGCCGGCCAGAATGAGGCTCCAAGTATCATAAGTATACCCAGAGTTGAGTCGTGTAGCTCAATGTGGGTAGGGGCTGAAGCTGGACCTTACTGATGATGCTCAATGAGGTTAAAACATGCGTGGCATCTTTAGTGTGCCAACTCACAGTGGACGTAGGCTGGCAGCTCAGGCTGGACTGCCCCTTTGAGGTTGGGTCAAAACTGGTAATGGCACAGTCAGTAAAAACCTCAGTAGAATGAAATGCTCAAAGCATAGTTACCGAAAGTGAAGATTAGGTTAAGCATTTCCAAAAATCACATTTATTGTTGATAAGTTGGTCTTATTGTGAAAACTAGAGACAAGAATTCCGACGACTGTAAAAAAATAACCTCAATAGACCTTGGGCTTTCTTTTGCCTAAAACGAATACCAACTCTGGAACTGAAAAGGAGACCTGCTGCTCGTACTTACGGTGCTGATGTCGTCAAGCAAATAAAAAAAGGCTATAAGGCCCAAAAAAAGGAGTGTCCATCTGATAGTGCTGGGGAGGGGCATCTCCCACCCACCTCCGAGCACGCAATCTAGAACACTGCAGGCTGCACACCTTGTCCAGCTATGCTTCCACAGGACAGACTTAGAACTGAGCCGCCTCGTCGCCAAAATGTTGTAAAACACTGAATAAGAGGACTTCAAGTAATGACGTTCCAAGATGAAGTTAAAGGAGCACCACACAACAGGAATCATCATTGTAACAGTTTAGAATGCCTGCCCTGACCCTTTTGTCCAATAGTACAGAGCAACCAATGAGGAAGCATAGAACACAGAGGGACAGAATCCCATAACCATAAAACATTACAAGTACGAGATAACTACAACTACAATATGAAATACCTACGTCTACATGACTACAGCCAGGGACGGCTAAAGCTCACCGTGCCTAATGATCAGTGGGTGATCCGAATGGAGTCCTGATCCGGCAGCTAATTTTGAGCCTAAACTGTGACCAGCGGCCTCCGTGAACTGTGCTGCTGCGTCCCTGTACAATATACTGACACCAGGACGCATCCAGCGGTGTCCGCACTCTGTGGAACTTCTGTGGAGCGCAGCACCCTGAAGGGTTAAGAGAAGTCTCCCCGTTTCAATTTCAGCTGGGCCCAGCACAAATGCCTGTCTTAGAGGGACATCAGCAATCATTTTGTTTGAGTCTCATTCTAGCCCGGGTCTAGTTGGGAAGTGGCATCTTGATGCGAATGCAAGGGAGTAAATATGATCTGGAGGCAGGTTTTTGATCTATTCAAGTTCTGTGTGCATTGTAAGAAGGTCAGATTTAACTATGAGAGTAATTAATCCAATAACTTTATATAGCACATACTAATTAAATATTTTGCAACCTTAGAACAATAAAATATTGAGAAAAAAAACCTGTAGGGTTTTAAATTTATGCCTTGCAATTTGCATGCCGCTCCTTGATGACAGTTCACAGCTTACTAAGACTGTAATTTGTAACCAGGAGGTAACCCAAGGATCTCTTCAACAAAAGCAGTGACCCACTTAGCTATTTACATAAAATGCAAATCTGCGACCTGCTTGTTGAGCATGGTACTTTGCAGTAGGCACATTAACCCTTCATGCTATTTTAGGATTAGTCAAACCTGCAGAGATCTCTCAAGCATGTACATTAACCACCAGAGTTATTGTGCAGCTATTATAAACTGGAACCTGCTGGGTAATCAAAGATTTCTGCAGCAGGTGTTCTAACACCAAAAAATATTTTTTAAATGCAATCTTTTTCTGACCAATTTAGTGAGCCAGAACAGATTAAATAGAGTATTCCTTGTCACCAGTTTCTGGAGCTGAGTTTTTATATTTACAGGTACAGAGTGTTGCATTCTCAAGAGTACACAGTGCATTGCTGGTGAATGGGGACTGTTTGTCCCAAAGTCTATTCACTTTCTGGGACAGTTTGGGTTGTAAGCAGGAATGTGCATCTCAGCATCCCGTTGGCCTATTGATAAAAAAAAACCATATCCGGTCTCCTCAGCGGCTGTCCTTAAATGCAAGAATATGCCTTTTCTAGAGTGACCACATAATACCAGAGCTCTATGTGCATTGTTTCGAGTCCCAAACTTTTCACCTACAAATCACTGTTTTCAGGTGTGTTAGACTAATTAGTTCAGTGGAAACAAAACAAACTTGAAACAACTAGGATGCATGAAGGTAGTACATGAATGTCCAAGACTGAAAACATTGCCCATAATGACCCTAAGAACAGTGGTCACCCTCATGGTCCCTAGCTTTCCTAAAGTTACAAGGGAGCCCGTCGATTTTGGCTTTAGGTCTCCTGCTGCCGCAGGGTCCTCACTGGATGCTGCACTGAAGAGAAATGGCTTGATTGATTTTGGGATGGTCTATAGCGCAAACCTGCCTAAGCCCCTCATTCTGAGTTGGCCAGGAAAATCGGACAAGAAAACTACTCAGGGATAGTAACACAAGAATTACCAGACAAATCTCACCAGGTAACAATGATATGAATGTGTTCAGCCACAAATGGGGCCCAGATGCAAGTGGCGCAGTTTTGTAATCTGGAATTGGACATTAACGCTCAAGTTCAAGTTCAAGAATTTATATAGCGCGCTACTCACCCAGGGGTCTCAAGGCGCTTGGGGAGTGGGTTCCTTATTTATCGAATAGCCAGGTTTTAAGTTCTTTTCTGAAGGAGATGTGGTTCTGTGTAAGGCGGAGGTGAGTGGGGAGTGAGTTCCATGTCTTGGCCGCCAAGTAGGAGAAGGATCTACCTCCCATGGTGGATCTTTGGATGCGCGGGACTGAGGCGAGGCCTTGATTGGAGGATCTTAGTTGGCAGGTGGGTGTGTAGGATAGTCGAGTGTTGAGGCATTCGGGCCCTAGTTTGTAGAGGGCCTTGTGTGCATGGGTGAGGAGACGGAATGTTATTCTCTTGTTGACGGGAAGCCAATGAAGGTCTTTCAAGTGGCCGGTAATGTGATCTTGGCGAGGGATGTCCAAAATGCCCTATGATTAAAACAAAATATAAAAAAATGCAGAGGGAATACTATAGAGAAGTTCGCATCTCTAAAGCCGCCCACTATAAAAATCGGATTAATGCGGCAGAGAACTCCTCGAAGGAGCTTTTTAAAATCTTTAAGGAGATTTCTGTACTCTCGACTGATAATAGGTCCTCCAATGACTCAGTAGATACCTGCAATCGGATTGCGAGATACTTCTCGGGAAAGATCTCGGATATCTATGCTAGCTTCTCTGGAAACCTCACCGCCACCTATGATCTCTTGGAAAACAGTGAGGCCAGCCCCACGGAGTTATGTCTCCACAGCTTCCTGGTCCCTCCACCTGATATACTGGTAAAGGTTTGCCAAAGTGTCAAAACGGGCTCTCCTCGAGATCCTGCCCCTCCTAAAGTTCTGACTGCTAGTTTGGAAGTACTCGAGCCCCATTTTAGGCACATCATTCAACTCTCGTTCTCTTCGGCCTCTCTCCCGAGAGACTGGAAGAAGGCTATAGTGCTGCCTATAAAAAAGAAACCGAATGTTAGTCAGGATACTCTAGAGAACCTAAGACCTATTTCCCTCCTGCCCTTCCTTGCAAAAGTGACCGAAAAACTAGCTAATATACAGCTCATGGAGCACCTAGAGGCAAAAAAAGCTCTTCACAGCTCCCAATCGGGCTTTCGGAAGAACTATTCGACCGAGACGGCCCTCCTGCGAGCGACCGAAACACTGCGGATGGGTGCAGATGAAGGGCACACTATGGCTCTCATTATGCTGGACCTCAGCGCTGCGTTTGACACTGTGGCTCATCCCATCTTGCTACAGTGTCTGAGCAGTGCTGGGGTCACTAAGGCGGCATTGGGCTGGCTCAAGGCCTTCCTCTCTGACCGCAGTTTTCAGGTCCAGAGTGGCTTGTTTCTCTCTGACAGCATAGCCTTAGAACAGGGGGTGCCTCAGGGCTCTGCCCTGAGCCCCACCCTGTTCAACCTTTACATGGCTCCATTAGCAGAGGTGGTCCAATCATACGGCATAGAATTGCTATCATATGCCGATGATACTCAACTGCTCATTTCCCTATCACAGGCACCCACTTTGGCAGCGGCTAACTTCAAAACCTGCATGCAGGCGCTTGCTGGCTGGATGGACCAACACTGCCTGAAGCTTAATGGCTCCAAAACTGAGGTCCTAGTGATCGGGGGAAAGGATGCCAGCTGGACTCAGGATTGGTGGCCTCCTTGCCTTGGCCCTACACCTATCCCTGGCAGGGAGGCAAAAAATCTGGGAGTATGGGTGGACCCGAAACTGTCTTTTGAAAGCCATGTCAACAAAGTAGCAGGGAAGTGCTTTGGAATAATGAAGACCCTAAACCGCACTTTGGACCTTCTGCCCTTGGAGGCTAGAAAGACCATGACCCAAGCTCTAGTTACCTCCCGCATAGATTATGCGAATGTACTGCTACTGGGGACCACTGAGAAAAACATGAGGCGGCTCCAGGTGCTACAAAATACTGCAGCCCGACTAGTTCTCAGACTCCCCAAAAGAACGGCATCTAAACCCACTCTGTCTGCCCTTCACTGGCTTCCTATAAAAAAAAGGATCCTATTCAAGGCACTCTTAATCTGCCACAGGATTACCGCTTCAAAAGCCCCTGAATATTTGAAGGACTTAGCTATCCCCTATCAACCCAATAGAGCACTTCGCTCCATGGGCATGGGCCTTCTCAAAGTTCCCCGCATTAAGAAGGCCAGAATGGGTGGTCGCTCCTTCCGAGTGCTGGCAGCCAACCAGTGGAATACTCTTCCCTATGAAATTAGGCAGGCCAAGACTGAAACGGTATTTAGGAAGCTACTAAAAACACACTTGTTCATCCAGTAGCCTCGGATACTGCCTGCTCCGTCACTCTCTCCACAGCGCGGGGACACGCCGGGATGGCGTCACCATTGCGCTTTATAAGCCCCTTTATTATTATTATTATTAAAATGAGTCTTGCTGATGCGTTGGAGTTTTTCCTGTAATTTGGCTGTGATTCCGGCGTAGAGGGTGTTTCCGTAGTCTAGTCGACTCGTAACCAGTGCGTGGGTGACCGTCTTTCTTGTCTCTGTGGGGATCCAGTGGAAGATTTTTTTGAGCATACGTAGTATGTTGAAGCAGGAAGATGAGACGGCGTTGACTTGTTTGGTCATCGAGAGTGAGGAGTCTAGGATGAAACCAAGGTTGCATGCGTGGTCTGTGGGTATGGGTGCTGAGCCTAGATCCGAAGGCCACCATGAGTCGTCCCAGGCAGAGGGGGAAGATCCAAGGATGAGTACTTCCGTTTTGTCTGAATTAAGTTTAAGGCGGCTGTTTTTCATCCATACGGCTACTTCTTTCATGCCTTCGTGAAGATTGGTTTTGGCGGTGTTGGGGTCTTTGGTGAGCGAAAGGATCAGCTGGGTTTCGTCCGTGTAGGAGATGATGTTAAGGTTGTGTTGACGCGCGATGGATGCGAGTGGACTCATGTAAACATTGAAGAGGGTGGGACTGAGTGATGATCCTTGTGGTACACCGCGGATGACTTCGGTGGCTTCTGATTTGAATGGGGGAAGTCGGACTCTCTGAGTTCTCCCAGCTAGGAACGAGATGATCCAGTCCAAGGCTTTTCCTTTTATGCCGATGTTGCTGAGGCGTTGTATGAGGGTGCTGTGACAGACAGTGTTGAATGCGGCGGAGAGGTCGAGTAGAATGAGGGCCACAGTTTCTCCGTTGTCCAGTCGTGAGCGGATGTCGTCTGTTGCTGCGATGAGGGCGGTTTCGGTGCTGTGTTTGTCTCGAAAGCCGGATTGTGAGGGATCGAGGGAGTTGTTGGATTCGAGGAAGGCGGCGAGTTGGCTATTGACGGCTTTCTCAATGATTTTGGCCGGGAATGGGAGGAGGGATATGGGGCGGTAGTTTTTAAGTTCTGAGGGGTCAGCTGTGGGTTTTTTCAGGAGGGCGCTGACATCGGCATGTTTCCAGCTTTCTGGGAAGGTAGCAGAGATGAAGGAGCAATTGATGGCATCACGGAGATGGGGTGCGATGATGGAGTCTGCTTTGTTGAAGATGTGGTGGGGACATGGGTCGGTTGGCGAGCCAGAGTGGATGGAATTCATTAGGCGGGTGGTGTCTTCAGTGGTGACTGGGTTCCAGGCGCTGAGGTTGTTAGAGGGCGGTTTGGGTTCTGGGGGTGGTGGAGAGGATTGTTCGTTGGAACTGTTTTCGAAGCTGTTAAGTATGTCGGCAATTTTGTTGTAGAAGGAGGATAACGAATCGCAGAGGTCTTGGGAGGGAGTGATGTCGTTTGAGACTGCGGTGGGGTTGGTGAATTCTTTGACGATGTTGAATAGTTCCTTGCTATTATGAGCGTTGTTGTCGAGTCGGTTCTTGAATGCTGATTTCTTGGTGGATCGGATCAGCTGGAGGTGGTTGCGGGTGGCTGCTTTGAAGGTGGTCATGTTGTCGGTGGTAGGGTTTTTTCTCCATGTTTTCTCGAGGGTACGGCATAGCTTTTTGGATTTCTTAAGGTCATCGTTGAACCAGGGGGCCTTTTTGCTGTCTTGTCTGGTGTGATGGTTTTTTAAGGGGGCTAATTTGTCAGCGCTGTGAATGATCCATTGTTTGACATTGATGGCAGCTTGGTTTGGGTCCGATGAGAGGGCGGGTGGGTTTTGGTTGAGCGATGTGAGGAGTTGGTCAGTGGTGATTTTGTTCCATTTTCTTCGGGGAATAGGTTGTGGGGGGTTGTGGGTCGAGGTGGTTTTGTAGCTGAAGTGGACACAGCTGTGATCCTTCCAATGGAGAGCTGTGGTACGATCAAAGGAGATGTGTTTGCTGGAGGTGAAGATTGGGTCGAGCGTATGTCCGGCTATATGGGTGGGGGTGTCAACCAGTTGTTTGAGGCCGAGATTGGCCAGGTTGTCAAGTAGGGTGGTGGTGTAGTTGTTGTTTTTCTTTTCCAGGTGGAAGGTAAGGTCTCCTAGAAGAATGTAGTTCTCGGAGGCGAGGGCATGTGGACTGATGAAGTCAGTGATGTCTTCGCTGAATTGTTTACGGGTTCCTGGAGGTCTGTAGATGAGGGTGCCTCTGAGTGTGGTCCTGGGGTCGGTGTGGATCTGGAAGTGGAGGTGTTCGGCGGTTGTAAGGTTGGCATCGGAGCTGGACGGGATTTTGATGGTGTTTTTATGGACGATGGCGATGCCTCCTCCTGTTTGGACGGTGCGATCTTTTCGGATGATCTTGTAAGCGTCCGGGATGGCTATGGCGATGTCGGGTGTTGATGATGCGTTCATCCATGTTTCAGTAAGGAAGGCGACGTACGGTGATGTAGTGTCGAGTAGGTCCCAGAGTTCGGTGGCGTGTCTGTGGACCGAGCGGGTATTCAGCAGGATGCACTTCAGGTGGTTCCAGTTGGAGCTGTGTTTGGGGTTAGAGGATGTGGTATGGGTTTTGATGCTTGTAAATTTGCAGGAGTGGCAGGTGAAGGGTCCATGGGTGTGTCCTGGGGCAGCCATGCAGCATAGAGGTGTGCGTCCGGGGTGAAGGGCGGGGAGGGTGGCGGCGTCAAACGATATGCGGGAGGAGCGCGGCTTGCGGGGGCCAGGGGGTCTGGCACTGGGCGCGGTCCAGGCGCAGACGGGCGTAGACGGGCCTACCTTTGGCGCACCTTCGGCGCGCATGGGGCGCGACCGCTGCGCGTGAACGCTGCGCGGAAATGCATCTGTCATATGCGGATAGTGGAGGGGGAGGGGCGAGGGAGAGTCAGCTGGGAGGCGGGGCGGGCTGTGGAGGACGGGCTCTGAGGCAAAAACAATTAAGATGGCGGCCAGAAACTAAACTAGAGGTAGGCTGGGTCACAAATGGTCAGCAAAGGCTGAGATAGTGTGTCTTGGTAACGCGATGACAATCTGCACAAAAAACAGGCAATGCAGCATAAACAATACAGCACAAATATCAACAGTTTATGCGAGCGCGAGTCAAAGCGCCGTGTAATATAAACAAAAAGCGCTATAAATGTTATTCTGAGTCGACAGTGGCACTCGCACTATAGCGCTATGCAATTAGGAGGCAGCGGTATTAATGCGATAGTAGGAAGCACAGGAGCGCGGATAACGATACCAGGCAGGAGCTGTGGTGAGGGAGCGACCGCTTCTGAAAGCGTCAGAGTACAGGTTTAGAGTGGCGCTCCCAATGAGGCTCTTACTGAAGAGCCTGTAGCCACATCATGAACAGCTGTGCTGGTTGTTTTTATAAGTTTGCACTGTTTGAAGTGCATACAATTAATTACCTCCTCGTCCGTCTTCCTTTCCCATTCCTTACCTAAGACCAGCTTGTCTGCTCTACAGAAACCTTTTACCTAGCAAAGCCAAAATAATTCCCCCAATATGGTACCACCTACCCGGCCCGGCATGAATAAAGGGGGAAGTGCGTCACACACACATCCTGTTGTTTTTTTCTGCTTGTAGTACCAGATTGGTGGACTTATGCGACCCCTCTAGAGGCCTGTATTTGGCCTTAGGGTCCCGGGTTCTTAACACGGCGGGTCCTACTCAGTTTCCCCCTGATTTCTGTCTCAGTGTTCTCCTGTGGACTTCTTAGCTGCTGTTTTTCCTTCTGTGGCATCTCTGCATTGGGTACACTTGCTTGCCAGGTTTGGCATGAAGTGCAGTGGTGGCTGTGTTCAGGAGTCATCCACAAGGTTCCTCCGTTGGGTCTGCCCTCCTGAGAGGGGTTTTGTGTTGGGGGGTGTGTCTCTCCTTTTTCCGTCTGGTGGGATTTGGCTCCAGTAGGAGTTTTCGTTTTCTCCCTTCTGTCAGGTATCGGGGTGTGTCTTCTCATGGATGCTCAGGTGCCTTTGTTGTTCTGTCGTCATGGGGGAGGGGTTATTCGTTTCCTTCTTTTTATGTTCAATCCGGGAAGCGGTGCAAGGGCCTGCGATTCAGCTCAGTCTGCACTGTGCTCACTGCTCCTGTTGAGAGCTTCATCGCATCCCTCGTACTGTTGGATGCCTGCCTTCATCTTCCTGTCTTGTCAGCTTTTTGTCGACTCTGTGGGTTTTCCCGACCCTCTTGGCCTCACTGGCTCTGTTGTTCATGGAGGCTCTCTCCTGTCTGTTCCACCATATCTCCTGGGTTCTAGTGACATTACCGGCAACCTCTCCCACGACCCCTTGTCAGAGCATGCAAGAATGAATAAATACACAAGACACTTTGTTATGGGAAAATATTGCTGCAAGGTTATTCCATACATGAGTATGCAATATGTGGGTTATCTTACGGGCGATCCAAGGGCAGGCAGCTGTGCCAACCTATGCTGCCCTGCCCGCCTGGTGAGCCAGCACTGGGGGACATCCCGTCCGAGCTACCTTGCTGATCCTCTACCGGATCACGTGACACGTTGGTTTCTTCTACTGACGCACTTTTCAGGGCGGAGCGTAGCAGGGCAAACCCCCAGTTGGTTCAGGCCCCCAACCGCCCGAAGGACTAACGAGGTGCCGTCGCGGTTTTCCAGCAACCTGCCCTGCGGCTCCTGGTCTGAGGCTCTGGCACCCCTACTGTGCTGCGCAGAGATACCTTTACTGTACCGGTCTGCTGCAGAGGTACCCTTACTGTACCTGTCTGCTTCCAGATCGCCCTGTAACTCCGCCTGCAACAGAAAAGGAAACATTAAAACATTCAATGTAGAAGGAGGAGCTACGTCAGCAAACAAGATGGCTGCTTAGGCTCCAGGCTCCGCCGACCTCCGTAACCCGCCATGATATCCTGTACATTATCCTGACTTTACGCCTGGTCTCTGTGTGCATGAACTGTTCCGCACTCCGATGGTGAAATCCGGAAACTTTTATCGGCTTATTTGACGAAGTTCTATCGTGTTGAAGTTTGGGGCCTGCTCCAGCGGTGAAGCCGGGGCCTCGAGTACTTTCACAGCCGGGCTGCAGTGCAACAACATCGGCCAGAAGAACCAGGCTGGGTCCGGTCAACCGGAGTGGAGGCTTTGTTTAAGCCCGAATTAGGCGGCGATCGTCTCTATTGCTCATTATCGATGGAGGAGTGATTCTGCTTACTGCTGGCTGTGAGTGGGGGTCCCCGTCCCGCGGACCCGGTATTGGGGCCGCCAGGGTTCGTGGTTCGGGGCCTCTGGCCTGCGGCCTTAACCGTGTAGACCGTGGCTGCGAATAAAGACCCTTCACTCTCCGCATCTGCACGTCCGCGATCCTGTTTGTCCCCCCCCCCGAGGATGCCAGATTCACCCGAGGAGGTGATTGTGATTGATGTCCGGCATGAGACTATGGATCGAATGGTGCATGAGCCATCGCTGAGGTCAATACTGGCCGAAATTTGGGCGTTTCGCTCACATGTGGATATCTTGTTGAGCAAATTGGACTCGCGCCTATCTGAGATGCTCATGGTAGAACCGGACCCGGCCTTACTGTTGGAACAGGAATCTGCAGCCATTCAAACCGTGGCTATTTTGACTCCGAGCGAGAACCCCGTGAGGAAACAAGTATTGGAACCATCGGATGGTGCCCTGGGAGACGGTGTTCCCGAGGATGTCATGGTATCGCCGAACCTTCCACCACTATCGGCCTTGGAGATAACAGGGGGCGTTCCCCTCCCGGTGACTTTTGTTTGTGACTTTCCTTTCATTTTGTGGTCGTCTTCTCCTTTCTTGGTGACTCTACAACTCCTTTGCAGGATACATTGGGACTGTTCACCTAGGGGGGAGAGTTCTTCAGCGTCTAAAGTTCCCGTGGACCCACTGCCTGCGAGTCGCCATGGATTGATTTTTGATGACTCTTTTCTCCTTTATTACTTCTTTGTGTGCCTTTGGGTCTGGGGGGGGGGGGGGGGGGGGGGGGGGAGGTTCGTGTTCTTGTTCGGAAGGGCCAAGGTTAAGATCGACTAGGTTGGGAAGGGTTGGAGTGGCTTTCACAAGTGTTTGACCTGCAACTGTTTGCTCTAAGAGGCTGGGCGGTGTCTCACGGTACCCTCTACTTTCTTCTATAGTGTTGTCATAAGTGTGTCTTTTAGTGATAGGGAGTGGCTGTTTCTGGCGGGCGGTCTAAAGGGGCTGGGAGCCCAAATGGATATGCACTCCTCCATTCTTTTTCCTTCCTGGAGTGTTCTAGTTATTAGGGGCGACAGGCACACTGCTAGTGGGGTCAGGCTGTAGCCATTTGCAGGGGTGCAGGGTGGGGGGCTGGACAGGGGTTTTTTATTTTGCCTTTTTTATTTTCTATGGCCTTTCTTTTCCTTCTCTTTCTTTCTTAAGGATCAGTATAGCTACGAATCATTCAGATTCTTATCGTATGCTTGTATTTAGTGCTTATGCTTTTATGATATCCTGATTTCCGGGTGGGCAGGCTCCAAGAACTGGCGCAACATGGAATGTATATTGTGTGTTCGTTTGCATCGATCTGTATGCTTTGGCGCCAATGCTCCATTATAGTGGTTATTATATGCATATCCTGTCTCTTACCCTGTCCCCCGCATTCTTCTGTTTGATTGTATGGCACCTGATCCTCTCTTATATAATATGAAATGAAACCTCTGGCTTATCTTGGAACCCAGTTGTGCATTCTAATACAAGTTTTGTCCTGAATCGCTGCCGAACCTCTGGGTTGTCGGCTGATGAGCTGTGTTGTACTGTAATATCGGTGGTCTTAATTTGTCTAGCGGCCGCCCCCCGCGGTTGTAGGCCCATGCTTGTAGTTTTATTGAATGCTAAAATAAAGGTTTTTCAAGAAAAAAACAAAAAACATTCAATGTATCCTGCCCGCCAGCCTCCCCGACAGGTAAGAGGTGGGGTGGGAGACGGCGAGGCTAGCGAACAGAGGGCGCCAAGAGGGGCGGAGGAGGCATATATGCCCTCGCCCCCTCTGGCACACTGGAAGGATGCCACAGTGGCGACCTGGCTGCTGGACTTCAGCAGGAAGCCCTACAACAACTAGTGCAGTGGTGGGTGGTGCCAAAATGGCACTAAAGGGCCGCCCTGCTGGATTGGCCCCCTGCGGGAGCCGCGGAAAGCTGCATTTCCCACCCTTGGATGTCTGCCTGACTCGGGCTGCTGAGTCTCGGAGTAATGGCCGAGGCACTGACTGTGCTCTCATTGGCCCATCTCCATTTGTTCCCTTGTTTCCGGCTTTTCATTGGTCGGTGGCTTTCATCCTGGGCCCACGGAGGTTGGGCATTTCTCCAGTGGTAGTTGTCGCCTCTCGCTCCCTCAGGGGCTTGTTCCTTCTTCCTTCTTCCTTGGTGATCTGGCGTCCACCGCGTGTGCCTGGTAGGAAGGCACTGCTGGGGGAGTTTTGGGTCCTGGACTGCTGCTTTCTTTCTGGGCTCTTCAGTCTTCATACTGGTGGGTTTTGGTGGCATTGTGTCTGGCAGTGGCACTGTCATTGTATCGCTCCTCTCCTTTGGCCCCGTGCTGTGTTGGACAGCCGTCCAGGTTGTTCATGCCTCGGTCGTCCAGCAGGGGGAGATGTGCTGGTCTCTGTTTTCTCTTTTCACTAGGGGATTGGCTGATTTATGTGGTGTCCAGGCCTGGCTGGAAACGCGCTGCGCGGAGTCTAGGCCTCCGACATGGCTCGCAGCAGTAAAGTGACACCCACACTGGTATGCTGGTACTGGGCCAAGACCCGAGCGGTCTTACGCCCCTTTGTTTAACCCCTTGGACGAGCCTGCCCTTGGGGTGAGTGTATGCATGTGTGCAGTGCATTAACGGGCAGGGTGGCTCTGTCACTACATCCCTTCAATCTTTCAGATACTAAGGTCCTCCACATTTTGTAACCTCAGTCTTTCTTTACACACCACGCAAAGTCCTTCAGTCTTTGGCTGGGGGCTGGGTTCGGCCGGAGACCATACCTCTGGCTCCGGGAGTTCTTCTCTGCTCCTGATCCCCCTGCACTTCCCTCAGACTCCGGGGACTCTGCACCATGACTCTGTTTCTTCACCTGTCTCAAACTCTCCTCCGTCTCGGTGCGGCACGGGCACTGGGCTACTGATAGGCGTGCTCGCTGGTCCCATGACATCTCCTTCTTCCAACTCTCCCCACCTGCGTCCATTGGAAGAAGTCCAACCTCCATTTTCTTAACCCAGGAAGCATTCCTAGTGACTACGCGAGCTCTGTGTCTTGCCGACACCATGGTACCTTGCACATTGATGACCTCTCACACCTCCGGCTCGTACGGGGTGCGATACTTCCAGCCAGGGTATTGGTCTTTCACGATGACCCTGTCACCAACTGGGATGTTCATCGGCTGTGCCCTGCGATCCTGGCTCGCTTTAACATTGGTCGCTTTTCGCCAGGCCTGGGCAGCTTCAAGATTCAGCGCTGGGGGACTCCACGATGGGTCCGTGGGAACGCTGTCTCTTGGCGCTTTTCAGAACATGAGGTGAGCCGGTGCACATGGGGTGATGCAATGTGGTGTCTGACGATAGGCACTTAGGAATTGCTGAAAACACTGCTCAACATCTTCCCCTTTTTCCACTCCAATCCTGAGGGCTCGGTTCATGGTTCGCATGAAGCGATCCACCTCGCCATTTGCCAGGGGCTACTGTGGCGTGATCTTGTGGTGTCGAATGGCACGGGAGGCCATGTATTCCTGGAACTCTCTTCCTTGAAATGGGGGCCCATAGTCTGACTTGATTTCTTCCGGCAGTCCCATCATAGCGAAGACGTGCTCAAGTGCGGTCCGGACGTGTTGAAAGGCTGTTGACGATATCACTTCCACTACCGGGAATTTTGAATGCGGGTCTACGAGAACCTGGGTGCTTTAGCCGTCGGGAAATGACAAAGTCAAGACTCACTTTGGTCCAGGGCTCCTGGCATGGGTCCTCAGTGATCACCGGATGGGGTGCCGGGTCGCCTGCCATGATGTTGCAAGAGTGGCAGGTGCGGATGACCTCCTCGTCCATGCCCGGAAACCAAACCTTGCTCCGTAACCTGGCTTTTGTCTTTGATATTCCTTGATGCCCTTGGTGCGCCAGATGGACCACTTTCTCTTGAAGGCTCTTCGGGTTTACAAGGGTGGTGCTTTGCAACACAACTCCATGAAGGCCCTCGCTGAGTTCGCTATGAGCATTCCACAGCTGTTGCTGAAACAGTCTTTCGTCCGCTGTCAGCGCACTGATTCCATCAAGGAAGTGACGCCAGTTTCTGTTGGCTAGCGTGGCCTTAAACTTGACCAGGCACTCATCAGACTCAGTCGCCTTCCCAACATCTTCCAGGATGAAAGCACCTGGGCACGCTTCAAGAGAGACCATCTGGACATACTCCTCAGTGCTGTCTTCATCGGATAGTGGCCTGGATAGCACCGGCGGGCGGGGTGATACGACAGGAAGTCGGCAGGGTTGTTGACCCCCTGACAAATTACATCGAAGTGATAAGCCTGCAGTTGGACTGCCCACCTCTTGATCTGGGAAGGAGCCAGCTGGGGTGTGCCGGCGAAGAGTGGAATGAGAGGCTTGTGATCCGTGACCACTCAAAAGTTGTGTCCATATAAATAGAGATGGAAATGCTGGCACGCCCATTTGATGGCCAGGGCCTCAAACTCTATCTGTGCATAGTGCATCTCCGTTACGGTCAGCGCCCTGCTGGCGTATGCATTTGGGACCCACTCTTTGGACTCCATCTCTTGCATCAGGACCGCGCCCAGCCCTACAGGGCTTGCATCCACCACCACTTTGTCATTGTTGAGGGCTTCTTTGACGGCATGAAATGCCAGATCTCCCTTCGCCGACCAGACCCATGGCTGACCAAACTTTGTAAGATTGCAGAGTGGTTCGGAGAGAGACGCCATATTGGGAATCAACAGGCCACATTACGTGGCCATTCCGAGGAACTTCGGACTTCTGTGGGCAACGTGGGCCTTGGGGCAGACCGTTTGGCTGCTGCGGCCATCTCTCGAGAAACTGTAGCTGAAGAAATCCACCAACTCTTGATATAATGAGCACTTGGTTCTGTGCAGGGTGAGTCCGTTCTCCGCCAGCTGCCATTGAAGGGTAGCTCTTAGATGCACGTGGTGCTCCTCCAGTGTCTTAGAGAATACGAGGATGTCATCGCTCAAATTTATAACACCTTGCAACCCGGTGAGCAACTCCCTCATCGCGTTTTGCAACACCTTCACAGCAGAGGACACTCCGAAGCTCAGTCTCTTATACTGACGTAGCCCCACGTGAGTGGAGAAAGTCAGTGATGTTCCTGCTGTCGGGGTGGAGCTCCAGTTGATGGTAACCAGCATTGAGATCGAGCTTGGTAAACCACTTGGCACCATTACGGTCGGCCACGATGTCATCCATGGGGGGGTGTGAGAAGACGCTCCCTCTTCACGGCCTTGTTTGGAAGGCGCATTTCAACACAGAGCCGAAAGGCTCCCGGCTGCTTCGGCTTGGGGGCTACGACCAAAGGCGACACCCATGGGGTGCGGGCCAACACTTTCTCTATCATGCCTAACTCCTCCAGCTTCATCAGCTCTTCCCTCACTCAAGGGCATAGGTGTAATGGCAACCATCAGTGCCTCAGGGCCATAGTCTTGACTGTTGGATCAATGTGCAACTTGAACGTTTTCCCTTGTAGGCGGTCCAGGCCCTGGATTAACATGGGAAAGTCTCTGAGCATTTCACAGGCGTGCAGATCATGCACCTGATTTGCGAAGAAAACTCCAGGTCCACCGCTATGTGAAAACTGAGGAGGGTTCCTTGTTTCCCTTCCGTGACGTGAAGCCTTGGATTGAGACGATGGCCCTTGTTAGCAACCTCAACGCCCATGATTCCCCGCAGGGGAAGCAGCTCATTTCCGTCATATGTGTATATTCTTGCCCTTGGATGGGAGAAGCAGCGGACATGGTGATAACTGCTCATACTGGACAGTGTGCATTACATTCACCGATGCCCCCATGTCTATGAGCGTGTTCACGGGAGAACCAGCCACTGTGATGGTGCACATGGGTGGCGGCTGGCGTCTTGTGCCTTCTCTACCAACAAACGACATGAAGAACACGTCATCATCTTCTGCCCCCAGTCCAAACTCTGGCGGAGTGGTGTTCACTTGATCCAGAGGGTCCTTGAGCGTCAGCTGTCTCACCACTTGTCTGTCCACGTGGATTTGGGGTGTTTGTTCTCACTCTGCCACTCTGGCAGACCTTCGCAAAGTGGTTGAGGTTACCACACTGGGAGTACGTTTTCCCTTTCGCAAAGCACCTCCCTGCTGGAGGGTGGTCCAATCCGCAATTTCCGCATGCACTTCTTTGGGGCGGTCTTGTGGGTCCCCTCGACAGTGCCGGCCGTCTCTGAGTAGCATCCACTCTTTCCTCTTTGACCACGGGCGGCCGTGTTGATGCTGGCTGCAGCGTAGGCCACCTCCATCTTGTCTGCGCGAGCGTTGGACAGTTCGTGGGACCTGGCGAGTACGAGAATCTCGTCCAAACTGATACTCCGACAACCGGGCGGTTGTCGGAGTATCAGGCAGCGTAGCGTTACTGAACGACACCCCTGAATGATCTGCGCCCTGATCTCCTCCCTCTAGTCCGGCAGCGTGCAGGAGCATGCCAACTTTCTTAGATGGGTGTAAAAGACCTCTATGGACGAGGATTCCCCTTGTATTGCCTGGCGGACTTGAAACGTTCGAAGTCAGAGTTTATTTGTGGATCAAAATGCCTGTTCAGGGCAGCCACAGCTCCATCGTAGTCGTCATCCACCCCTGTTGCAGGCAGCGTCTCGAACAAATCGTACAGTTCACCCCCACCATAGCACATGAGGAGTGATCTCTTTACTATCCCGTCGGTCTCTCTCATATCCACAAAATAGTGGTCCAGGCGGCCGGCCGATCCACGACTTCCATGGCACCGCTGCAGGATCGGAGAGTTCGCTGAACGGGGCCAAGGGAGCCGCCGTGACTGACCTGGACGCGGTGGTGCAGGTAGGGGTGCTGGCTGGGGAGCTGGCAACTGCACTGCCAGGGCACCGGCTCCGTCCGCATTGGGCAAGCTCATGCCTGTACGTGAGTGCGCGTGCTGCGCAGCTGCCTGGCTGGCTCTTCCCCAGGCGAAATGCCTGCACTATCTTTCCCCCACGGCGACAGGTGACTGCAATGGGACTGGTGTGTCACAGATGGTGCATAGGGTGGGCCGTGGGCCATTGCTGGAGCCCGTGCATGGTGCCGAAGCCGAGGGAATGGGCTGTGGAGCGCAGGGACACTATGTGCGTTGTACTGTCTTTGTCCAGTTCCTAGCACCAGGCATAAGCAGAAGGTGCTTATTTGCACTTGCCAGTGCTTATTGACTCTCTGAGGGGAGGGGTGTGCTGCCACGTGCTGGAGTGCTCACAACAGGGCGTCTCAATCGCCCGCGCTTTCACTTTCCTCATGGGTTTGACCAGGCCATGTACTTGGGCAACAGACTCAACCACGTAAAGGTAGAGCAGGCGCGTGCGTGCCCGTGCTAAGCAGGGCAGACCTCACCTGACTCACACGGCGCCATCAGCAGTCCCGCTGGGCCCCATTTAATCTCCTCTGGGCAACGGAGATCACAGGAGCGAGAGCTGGCCTCTCCAGGTGGGGTGGGCACCCACAGGGCGGCTCTGTCTCAACGATGATCTTCTGTGCAGGGTGGGCACCCGCAGGACAGCGCGCCTCTCACAGCCGTGCAGCAGAGCGGGGTGGGCACCCGCCGGACAGCACACAATTGTGCTTTCACTTCATGACTGCAGCAGGGCGGCCCGCAGACGGCATAGACTGCACGCCACACTCTTCGACGGCATGGACCTCAGCCGGGGCAGGTGAGGTGCTGTGGAGGCACAGGTGGGACCCACCTCGTCGCCAATGTGGCGTCCAGGCCTGGCTGGACACGGGCTGCACAGAGGCTAGGCCTCAGGAATGGCTCGTAGCAGTAAAGTGACACCCACACTGGTATGCTGGTACTGGGCCAAGATGCCGAAAGGTCTTACGCCCCTTTATATAACCCCTCGGGCGAGCCCGCCCTTGCTGTGCATGTATGCATGTGGGCAGTGTGCGAACGCGCCGGGTGGCTCAGTCCCTACAATTTATATGCCTTGGGGAGTCTCCTCCCTCTCTCTCTCGGCTCTCTCTCTTCTGGGGGTGATGTGGTGTACTGCGGTTATGCCCCTTAGCTTTCAACAGTTTCTCACCTTCCTGCACAAAAACAATCATTGATGGTGTTTTCCTCCTAAGTGTACTGAAGAATGCAGCACTCATAGAAAAACTAAGAAAAATTAAACCTTTCGATGCTGATGACGAGCTCAGCTCGTCATCACCCACGGGTGTTGTGTGCTGATGACGAGCTGAGCTCGTCATGGTGCCACTAAAATGGCATTTTCCAGCACACAGCGGGAAAACGCCTAGCAGCCAAGAGGTTAAGGTATTTCACCTTGTTGCACCACTTTAACACCTCCCCTGGGGAGGGGCTAGAATCTGGTGCATTCCCAGGTTTATAACACCTTGTAAATCTGGGAATGCGTCAGTAGCCATAGGTGTTGCATGGGAACACCCACAGCATCATCTATGGAGCGCCCCTTTTACGCACAATAAAGCATGGAAGAGGCCATATGAACAAGGCTGTGAAAAGCCACTCAGGGTGGCTTTGCGTGGCCTTGTTAATATGAGCCACCACACTGCGCCACTAGAGCATCAAAAGAAGTGATACTCCGGTGGTGCAAGGGGCGTGTAAATATGCCCCATGTTTACCTGGAAGTGAAAAGCCTGAGGGACTGGGCCCACTTGTATTGAGGCATGAAGGCTCTACAGCTCTGTTTTAAGGCAGAAGTTAGGGAACGCGATTAAGGCCTCATTCGTCCCCAGTCATAATATGCTCAGCAGTCCAATGGTTGTTTCTGGAGGTTTAGTTAAGTAAAGATTTAATTTGGGTGGAGAATGTGAGGTCTATGAATGACAAAACCCTGCAAACCATGATTGAGCCATGTACCTCTGAAAATGCACCATAAATGCACACTGGGCCGTACTCTGCTCTGACACTGTCCCGCCACAGGGGTTCGCTCAGCTGATACACCTGCTTGTTAACAAGACTTGAATTTTTTACAAACCCTTTTGCCTTTCAAAAGGGGACACACATGGCCGTCATCCCAACGTTAAAGATTGTTGCACCAACGTTGGCTGTTCTGAGCTGTTCTGCAGAAATGAAAAAATTCCCTAAGGTACTCCAACCCATAGACTGCTAGCGTTTTGTAAACCAGTGTGAACACCCTAAACTAGCATCATTCCCATACACTGAATAGGGTCGGACTGTCCTACAGGGCAATCGGGCAGATCCTGGTGGAATGGTCTGACAGGTCAGTGTGTGGACCGTTTCTTTTAGCCGATTGTGGGATTAATGTATGGCCAAGCCTGCCAATTTTTACAGTTGATTTCCATGACATTAACACAAACATTGCCAGCAGCAAGTACAAATTCCTGCATTCCCACATACCTTGCACAATACCCATACAGCATGCTTTTACCAGCTCAAAACTGGTCTGATTTGGAAATGTGGGACACTGTTTTAGGAATCTTGTTCACTAATGGGGCCAATTTTAGGGGCATATTTACTTTTTGTGGCTTAACGCCGCTTTGTAAATATGGTATCCTTTCACTCAGGTATCTGCAATGGGTGTTGCTGTGGGCGGTCCACAGCAACAGCCATTGCTTTTTCACGCTGAACCAGATTTACAAGGAGGTGTAAATCTGTGGAAGCGCCAAAAACTAACACCATGCAATAGCAGGCGTTAGAAGGGAGAAGCAAGGAGAAATGCTTTTATTTACTCCTCATTTTTGCTTTTTCTTTGTGTGCTGCTAACTGAGCCACACCTTGAAAGAGAAAACGCCATGAATGATTGTTTATGTGCAGGAAAGTGTCCCTTCCTGCACATAAACAATCATTAAATAATGACGATATGCAACGTTTTTGTGTGCTGCATTCTGCAGCACACATAGAAGTAACAAAACGTCTGTAATGATTGTTTATGTGTAGGAAGGGACACCTTTCTGCACATAACAATAATTCCCTGCAAAGCAGACACCCTTGCACTAGAGTGCAAAGGTGTCTGTGTTGGCGCTAGACAGCTATTTTTAGTGCCGGCACAGGGAAAAGACAGGGGTGCGCTGTTTTATTGTAGATATAGAGCAGGGGTCTCCAAACCCTTCCTGGAGGGCCGGATCCATGCCAGATTTTTGGGATATCCCTATTGAGATACATGTAGTTATTTTAAAAATCTGGCATGGATCCGGCCCTCCAGGACCGGTTTGGAGACCCCTGATACAGAGTATCCCTGCGTTTTGGAAACAGGGGAGCTGCAAAATTTACTCCAGGACCACGCTCCATCATTTCCTTGTAAATATGCCCCTTAGTTTGGTACCTGGGTCTGTTATTTTCCCCAGTCAGATCCAGGCGCTGAGCCACGGCGATGCTCTAAGTACAGGCCTTGTATGGCGTCTTTTGCAGGTTCAAAAACAGATGCAACGGGGTTTTATGCTCTTATGTGCCACGGCGCCAATTAGAAGCACAGTGCCTCGGGCGCATGCTTGCGTTTCTCTTCTTATACAACCTCCAGCATGCAGCTGATTAAAGGCACTATCACAAGAACATACAATTAACTCAAAATTTCGCCCATCCGTGTGCTGTAGACAGCACAACTCTGGAACAGTGAGCAGTGGCTGCAGGAACAAAACAGTCGCATATGCTAAAACAGTAAGTAAAAGTGGCGCAAAAAACGTCCGTGTTATTCTCCGTTTTTTGGGCTGATTTGTACATAGAAGCTAAAATCTCGGGGCTGGCACAACGTTATTTTGCCGGAGTATTTTAATGCTCGGATTTACTTAGATCTGTTACTGAACTTTTTAGAAGGTGCTGTGCGGTTTTCAGGCGTCTGTTGTTGCAGGCTGAGCTTCTAGGCAACAATGTGGCAGTGGCCGCCCCCAACTTCTTAACCAGTTCGCCCAGTACAGTTTCCTAGACGGGATACAAGGTTGGGTGAAATCCCATCGAAGCCTGTTTGCCATTGAGATGGCTCAGTGAGTTGAACTCCTGCTCAGTAATCTGCGACACGGAATCGAATTCCCTTTGGCTGGGGACCGTGAGATGGGTGCTTGAAACACTGGTTATTTAAGCCTCGAGGCGCTTCACTTTGTGATTCGTGAAATTAGTGGTCATTTGTACAATCTGTGCTTGAGTGGACTGGACACTCCCCTCCTTATGTGTGTGATTGTGTTTATATAGCACCTATTCCGCAGTTGTCACTTCCGGACCCTTGGGTACTTCTATAAAGCAGCAAAAAAAACATATTCATCTGCTTTTCCTGACCTGCTCAATATAACGCCAAGTAATTTGGCGATTTCTAAAACAGATTTAGCTGATTTCCGACGCCTCGTCAGGGGTAGTATCCGATATATAAATGCAATTACAAATTCATAAAACATGATTCCAGAATGACAAATTCGCAGTGCATAAGAACCAAGAGATAGACAAATTATTTATTTATGAATTTAATAACGCGCAGTGTGTAACCTTTTAATTATTGCATCATGCTAGAGGATTACATTTCACTTGAAGGAAAAATATTGTGAAATAAAAATACTGTGGCATATTGACAACCACAATATCATAAAGAGAAGTATGTATAGGAAAGTACTGAGTCTCTCTCAACTCCTCATCTACACACCAAGGTACATGTATGTTGAGTGAAGAACAGTACATCTATACTTACCTCCACATACTTTTATTCACGATAATCTGGTAGTCAATACTTTGGCTGACATTTTTGTAGAATGATATTTTTGGCTGGATATTCTGAAATCCCACTCTGCTAGTGTGCTGAAACAAGCGCATAATTAAACGTAGCGCTGGCCTGTGACCAGAGACTTGTAGGTGAGTATAGTCTACAGGTGGCAGTGGGGTAACATGGGCCTGCGCAGCCATCCATTGGCATCTTCAGTTTGAATCAAGTGTCACAATTATTATTCTCTTTGTTGTTGAAAATGGATACTGCTTCAACGCCCTTGCAACCGAGCCTTGGTATATAGATACCTCTACCAAATCAGTTGTGTTACGACAACACCCCAACGCAGATACGTCATTCCTATAACAACCTAACGCAGATACGTCATTCCGATAACACCCTAACGCAGATATGTCATTCCTATAACATCCTAAAGCAGATACGTCATTCCTATAATACCCTAACACATATGTCATTCCTATAACACCCTATCGTAGATAAGTCACTCCTATGACACCCTAACGCAGATACGGCATCCATATAACACCCTAACGCAGATACGTCATTCCTATAACACCCTAACGCAGATACATCATTCCTATAACACCCTAATGCAGATACATCATTCCTATAACACCCTAACGCAGATAGCTCATTCCTATAACACGTCATTCCTATAACACCCTAACGCAGATATGGCATTCCTATAACACCCTAACGCAGATATGGCATTCCTATAACACCCTAACGCAGATACGTCATTCCTATAACACCCTAACGCAGATACGTCATTCCGATAACACCCTAACGCAGATATGTCATTCCTATAACATCCTAACACAGATACGTCATTCCTATAAAACCCTAACACATATGTCATTCCTATAGCACCCTATCGTAGATAAGTCATTCCTATGACACCCTAACGCAGATACGGCATTCCTATAACACCCTAACGCAGATACATCATTCCTATAACACCCTAACACAGATAGCTCATTCCTATAACAGGTCATTCCTATAACACCCTAACGCAGATATGGTATTCCTATGACACCCTAACGCAGACACAGCATTCCTATAATACCCTAATGCAGATACGTCATTCCTATGACACCCTAACACAGATACGCCATTCCTATAACACCCTAATGCAGATACTCATTCCTATAACACCCTAATACAGATACGCCATTCCTGTAACACCCTACCGCAGATACGTCATTCCTATAAAACCCTACCGCAGATATATCATCCCTATAAATCCCTAACGCAGATACATCTTTCCTATAACACCCTAACGCAGATACAGCATTCCTATAACACCCTTACACAGATACGTCGTTCCTATAACGCCCTAACACAGATACGTCATTCCTATAACACCCTAATGCAGATATGTCAATCCTATATAACCCTAACGCAGGTACATCATTCCTATAACACCCTAACGCAGATACGTCATTCGTATAGAACCCTAACACAGATACATCATTCCTATAACACCCTAATGCAGATACATCATTCCTATAACACCCTAATGCAGATACGTATTCCCTATATAACCCTAATGCAGATACATCATTCCTATAACACCCTAACGCAGATAGGTCATTCCTATAACACCCTACCGCAGATACGTCATTCCTATAAAACCCTACCGCAGATATATCATCCCTATAAATCCCTAATGCAGATACATCATTCCTATAACACCCTAACGCAGATACGTCATTCCTATAACACCCTAACGCAGATACGTCATTCCTATAACACCCTACCGCAGATATATCATCCCTATAAATCCCTAATGCAGATACATCATTCCTATAACACCCTAACGCAGATACGTCATTCCTATAACACCCTAACGCAGATACGTCATTCCTATAACACCCTAACGCAGATACGTCATTCCTATAACACCCTAACGCAGATATGTCATTCCTATAACATCCTAACGCAGATACGTCATTCCTATAAAACCCTAACACATATGTCATTCCTATAGCACCCTATCGTAGATAAGTCATTCCTATGACACCCTAACGCAGATACGGCATCCATATAACACCTTAACGCAGATACGTCATTCCTATAACACCCTAACGCAGATACATCATTCCTATAACACCCTAACACAGATAGCTCATTCCTATAACAGGTCATTCCTATAACACCCTAACGCAGATATGGTATTCCTATGACACCCTAACGCAGACACAGCATTCCTATAATACCCTAATGCAGATACGTCATTCCTATGACACCTTAACACAGATACGCCATTCCTATAACACCCTAATGCAGATACTCATTCCTATAACACCCTAATACAGATACGCCATTCCTGTAACACCCTACCGCAGATACGTCATTCCTATAAAACCCTACCGCAGATATATCATCCCTATAAATCCCTAACGCAGATACATCATTCCTATAACACCCTAACGCATATGCAGCATTCCTATAACACCCTGACGCAGATACGACATTCCTATAACACCTTAATGCAGATATGTCATTCCTATACACCCTAACGCAGATACATCATTCCTATAACACCCTAACGCAGATACTCATTCCCATAACACCCTTACGCAGATACGTCGTTCCTATAACGCCCTAACACAGATACGTCATTCCTATAACACCCTAATGCAGATATGTCAATCCTATATAACCCTAATGCAGATACGTAATCCCTATATAACCCTAATGCAGATACATCATTCCTATAACACCCTAACGCAGATAGGTCATTCCTATAACACCCTACCGCAGATACGTCATTCCTATAAAACCCTAATGCAGATACATCATTCCTATAACACCCTAATGCAGATACGTAATCCCTATATAACCCTAATGCAGATACATCATTCCTATAACACCCTAACGCAGATAGGTCATTCCTATAACACCCTACCGCAGATACGTCATTCCTATAAAACCCTACCGCAGATATATCATCCCTATAAATCCCTAATGCAGATACATCATTCCCATAACACCCTAATGCAGATACGTCATTCCTATAACACCCTAACGCAGATACGTCATTCCAATAACACCCTAACGCAGATATGTCATTCCTATAACATCCTAACGCAGATACGTCATTCCTATCAAACCCTAACACATATGTCATTCCTATAGCACCCTATCGTAGATAAGTCATTCCTATGACACCCTAACGCAGATACGGCATTCATATAACACCTTAACGCAGATACGTCATTCCTATAACACCCTAACGCAGATACATCATTCCTATAACACCCTAACACAGATAGCTCATTCCTATAACACGTCATTCCTATAACACCCTAACGCAGATATGGTATTCCTATGACACCCTAACGCAGACACAGCATTCCTATAATACCCTAATGCAGATACGTCATTCCTATGACACCCTAACACAGATACGCCATTCCTATAACACCCTAATGCAGATACTCATTTCTATAACACCCTAATACAGATACGCCATTCCTATAACACCCTACCGCAGATACGTCATTCCTATAAAACCCTACCGCAGATATATCATCCCTATAAATCCCTAACGCAGATACATCATTCCTATAACACCCTAACGCAGATACAGCATTCCTATAACACCCTGACGCAGATACGACATTCCTATAACACCTTAATGCAGATATGTCATTCCTATACACCCGAACGCAGATACATCATTCCTATAACACCCTAACGCAGATACTCATTCCCATAACACCCTTACGCAGATACGTTGTTCCTATAACGCCCTAACACAGATACGTCATTCCTATAACACCCTAATGCAGATATGTCAATCCTATATAACCCTAACGCAGGTACATCATTCCTATAACACCCTAACGTAGATACGTCATTCGTATATAACCCTAACACAGATACATCATTCCTATAACACCCTAATGCAGATACATCATTCCTATAACACCCTAATGCAGATACGTAATCCCTATATAACCCTAATGCAGATACATCATTCCTATAACACCCTAACGCAGATAGGTCATTCCTATAACACCCTACCGCAGATACGTCATTCCTATAAAACCCTACCGCAGATATATCATCCCTATAAATCCCTAAAGCAGATACATCATTCCTATAACACCCTAACGCAGATACGTCATTCCTATAACACCCTAAAGCAGATATGTCATTCCTATAACACCCTAACGCAGATACATCATTCCTATAACACCCTAAAACAGATACGTCATTCCTATAACACCCTACTGCAGATACGTCATACCTATCAATCAATCCATCAATCAATCAGTCATTTGTTAAGCGCACTACATACCCGTGAGGGTCTCAAGGCACTGGGGGGGGCAGTGGCGTAACCATAATTGAGGGTGCCCCCCTTGCAAGATAAGTGGAGCGGCCCCCTCCAGACTCTATCAGGAGCTCCCCAGCCGATGTGCAGTGCTAAGGGGGCCACCTGGAGCATGGGGCCCCCCGCACTGCGGCGGATGCAGGGGCCTGTGTTACGCCCCTGGGGGGGGGAGGGGGGGGTCACTACTGATCGAACAGCCAGGTCTTTAGTATACTCCTGAAGGTCAGCAGGTCTTGGGTCTGTCGTAGGCTCAGTGGGAGGGTGTTCCATGTCTTGGCGGCGAGGTGGGAGAAGGATCTCCAGCTGGTGGGTGTTCTTAGGCTGCGCGGGACGGTGGCGAGTGAGAGGTCGGCGGAGCTTAGCTGGTGGTTTGGGGTGTAGAAGGAGAGCCATCTGTTGAGGTAGGCTGGGCCGGTCTTGTGGAGTGGATGAGGAGCTTGAAGGATATCCTCTTGTTGACGGGGAGCCAGTGTAGGTTTCTCAGGTGGGGGGATGATGTGGCTGTGTCGTGGTACATCGAGGATCAGTCGTGCCGAGGCGTTTTGGATGCATTGTAGTCGATTGATGAGCTTGGTCGGGGCTCCCGCATAGAGGGCATTTTCGTAGTCGAGTCTGCTGCTGACGAGGGCATGGGTGACTGTCTTTCTTGTATCTGTCGGAATCCATCTGTAGATCTTGCGGAGCATGCGGAGGGTGTTGAAGGAGGAGGAGACGGCGTTGACTTGCTTGGTCATTGAGAGCGTTGAGTCAGGGATGATTCCCAGGTTGTGTGCGTGGTCGGTTGGGGTCGGGGCTGCCCCCAGTGCCGGTGGCCACCAGGAGTCGTCCCAGGCTGAAGGGTTGGAGCCGAGGATGAGGGCCTCCGTCTTGTCCGAGTTCAGCTTCAGCCGGCTGATCTTCATCCAGTCGGCAACGGCCTTCATTCCATCATGGAGGTTGGCTTTGGCGGTGATGGGGTCCTTGTTGAGGGTGAGAATCAGTTGAGTGTCGTCGGCGTAGGAGATTATGTTGAGGTTGTGCTGTCGGGCGACGTGTGCGAGCGGGGCCATGTAAATGTTAAACAGTGTCGGGCTGAGGGAGGATCCTTGAGGTACGCCGCAAATGATCTCGGAAGCTTCGGGGAGGATCCTTGAGGTACGCCGCAAATGATCTCGGAAGCTTCGGAACGGGGGGAGGCGGACGCTCTGGGTTCTTCCGGAGAGGAGTGAGGTGGTCCATTCAAGAGCCTTGTCGCGGGTCCCTGCGG
The DNA here is from genome assembly GCF_964263255.1 of Lissotriton vulgaris. Lineage (NCBI taxonomy): Eukaryota > Metazoa > Chordata > Amphibia > Caudata > Salamandridae > Lissotriton > Lissotriton vulgaris. The sequence goes on along the minus strand of NC_141695.1, from coordinate 602,905,277 downwards.
CATGGAGGCGTGCGCGTAGTGTGCGGTGGCAGACGGTGTCGAAGGCGGCGGAGAGGTCTAGGAGGATGAGTGCTGCAGTCTCCCCATTGTCTAGCAGGGTCCTGATGTCTTCGGTGGCAGAGATGAGGGCGGTCTCGGTGCTGTGGTTGCTGCGGAACCCTGACTGGGAAGGGTCCAGGATTCTGTTCTCATCGAGGTATCGGGTTAGCTGTCTGTTAACGATTTTCTCGATGACCTTGGCCGGGGAGGGGAGCAGAGAGATGGGTCGGAAGTTCTTGAGGTCTCTTGGGTCTGCCTAACGCAGATACGTCATTCCTATATCACCCTAATGCAGATACGTCATTCCTATATAACCCTACCGCAGATAAGTCATTCCTATGGCACCCTACCGCAGATACGTCATTATAACACCCTAACGCAGGTACGTCATTCCTATAAAAACCTACCGCAGATACATCTTGCCTATAACACCCTAACGCAGGTACGTCATTCCTATAAAAACCTACCGCAGACACATCTTTCCTATAACACCCTAACGCAGATAGCGCATTCCTATAACACGTCATTCCTATAACACCCTAACGCAGATATGGCATTCCTATAACACCCTAACGCAGATATGGCATTCCTATAACACCCTAACGCAGATACGTCATTCCTATAACACCCTAACGCAGATACGTCATTCCGATAACACCCTAACGCAGATATGTCATTCCTATAACACCCTAATGCAGATATGTCAATCCTATATAACCCTAACGCAGGTACATCATTCCTATAACACCCTAACGCAGATACGTCATTCGTATAGAACCCTAACACAGATACATCATTCCTATAACACCCTAATGCAGATACATCATTCCTATAACACCCTAATGCAGATACGTAATCCCTATATAACCCTAATGCAGATACATCATTCCTATAACACCCTAACGCAGATAGGTCATTCCTATAACACCCTACCGCAGATACGTCATTCCTATAAAACCCTACCGCAGATATATCATCCCTATAAATCCCTAATGCAGATACATCATTCCTATAACACCCTAACGCAGATACGTCATTCCTATAACACCCTAACGCAGATACGTCATTCCTATAACACCCTACCGCAGATATATCATCCCTATAAATCCCTAATGCAGATACATCATTCCTATAACACCCTAACGCAGATACGTCATTCCTATAAAACCCTACCGCAGATATATCATCCCTATAAATCCCTAATGCAGATACGTCATTCCTATAACACCCTAACGCAGATACGTCATTCCTATAACACCCTAACGCAGATACGTCATTCCTATAACACCCTAACGCAGATACGTCATTCCGATAACACCCTAACGCAGATACGTCATTCCTATAACACCTTACCGCAGATACATCTTCCCTAGAACACCCTAAGGCAGGTAAGTCATTCCTATAACACCCTAACGCAGATACATCTTCCCTATAACACCCTAACGCATATACTTCATTCCTATATCACCCTAACGCAGATACGTCATTCCTATAACACCCTACCGCAGATTCATCTTCCATATAACACCCTAACACAGGTACGTCGTTCCTATAACAACCTACCGCAGATACATCTTTCCTATAACACCCTAACGCAGATACTTCATTCCTATTTATTTATTTATTTATTTGTGGTTTTGTATAGCGCTAGAATCACTCCACCAGGCGTATCTCTGCGCTTTTGACCGGTAACTCCACGAACATATTGATATACTGAGATGTTTAGATTTGATTTTTGAATAGAATGGTTTTTAGTTGCTTACGGAATGTTAAATGTTCTTTACATTGTCGTAAGGTCAGTGGCAGTTTGTTCCACATCTTTGGGCCTAAAGTGGATAGAGCTCTACCTCCATGCCTGGCCTTTTTGACATGGGGGACCACAAGTAAAAGGTTGGTACTTGATCTGAGGGACCGCGCTGGGACATAAGAAACAAATCTCCGTTCGAGATAAGTAGGTCCCTGTCCGTTCAGACACTTGTGGATTAAGCAACAAATTTTAAATTTGGCCCTTTGTCTGACTGGGAGCCAGTGCCGTTGCTCAAGGAGGGGTTTGGAGGGAGTTCTCGGAGGGGCATTCAGAACAAGGCGAGCTGCCGTGTTCTGAATGACCTGCAGTTTGTCTAGCACTCCTTCATTGGCTGAGATTAACAGACCGTTGCAATAGTCTATCCGACTCAGTATAAGTGCTTGCACCAAGGTTTTCCTCACTGAGTTAGGTAGAAGAGGGAAGACTTTGCGAAGCAGGCCGATAGTGTGGAAGCATATCCCTGATATATAACTGGTATGCTGTTTGAGAGACAGATCATGGTCCAATCGAATACCCAAGTTCTTCACAATCTTCTTGGGTTCAGGGACAGCCCCCAGCTCAGCAGGCCACCAATCCGGAGTCCAGAGTATCTTAGCTTCTCCAAACAGCATGATCTCCGTCTTGCTGACATTGCATTGGAGGTAGTTGGAGGACATCCAATGTGCCACTGCTTTCATGCCAGCTGAGAAAGAGTTCTTAACTTCGGCGGAAAGAGATTTGAAGGGGAACAGGAGTTGAGTGTCATCTGCGTAGGATACGGGGACAAAACCGTATCTGCGCAACACTCCTGCCAGGGGGGCCACGTAGATATTAAAGAGCGTAGGGCTCAAACATGAGCCCTGTGGCACCCCCTTAGAAATCTCAATTTCCGCCGAGCGATATGTGCCCATGGTGACTCTCTGGGTACGATCAGCTAGGAAACTCTTTAGCCATTCCAGGGCTTTGTTCTTAAGGCCAGCGCTCGACAACCGTTGAATTAAGATGGAATGAGATACGGTGTCGAACGCTGCCGATAGATCTAATAGAACCAAGATGACTGATAGGCCCTTGTTCCTATAACACCCTAACGCAGATACGTCACTCCTATAACAACCTCCCGCAGATACATCATCCCTATAACACCACACTTGCTTTCTCTTCTTCATGCCAAGAGGAATTGATTGACGTCGGTTTCATATAGGGTGGAGAATATTAGAATCCAGAGTGCTAGGTGTGGCACACAGCTGATGAGGTGAAAGAAGGGTGCAGACAACCATTGGTCAGAAACACTGCCCAAATATCAAAGCGTAATTCTCCCATCTCTCCAGCAACACAACAACGTGAGTAGCGATAATTTAGTTTCCTGTATCATTTTGGGGAGCCTGTCTTTTACAAAAGATTCGAGGCTGTTTTCAGGCATCCGACACTCCGCCACACACATGTTGTGACACTCAATAAACCACCGTGGACGGGGGTCCTCGGAAGCTGGCGCGAGACCGAGTCTGTGCCGTCTCTCGGACGCCATCAGAGGCGTCTGTCTCAGCTGCGTCCATCTCTCCGGCGCTCCCCTCACTCAGTCACAACAAGCATGTTGGAAACACACAGGCCATACTAAAAACAATCCGTGCAATTACACCCACTCCCCACCGGGCATATTTACCGTGTCTGCTTGACTGCTCCCGATCACCGCCGCTCTCACCCCTGGGTAAAACAGAAGGCGCCCCTGTCTTTTCGGTCTGAGGCGACTCTCCGGAGCGCGGGCGGGCGTCCATGTACAAAGAGAGAGAAAGAACAGTGAAATATGAAAGCAGAGGGTGATATGACATGGTTTCCTTCCTCCGCTTATCATGGGCACACATGAATGCGCCGATGCTGGGTGGGGCCCCGGACCCTGCTGCCAGGACCTGTCACTATCTGCTGAATCTCCCAGTTGAGGAAGGCCAAACCCTCGTCTGTTGGATCTCGTGCTCTCTGGGTCAGGCCATTGCTCTATTTTTTTGAACAGGTTTTGCTGTCGAGATTTTTATATCCTCTGTACATGCTTTATATGTTCTCAACCTTTTCTGATACCATGATGAAATAACCATGGTATGTTAAAACAGGGTGTGTTGCTTGCACGTCTATTCCTCAAAACGTCTGGGGTAGCAAACGTGACATCACACACCCTGGATCTCGAGGCATCACAAGAACTTTGACCCTGAATCTTCTTAGAAAGTGATGTCACATGACCTTGACCCTGGGAACTTCACAATACTGGAAATATTTTATTTTTTGAATATTTTTTATTGACATCATGAGGAAAACAAAATACAGTTTAAAGTTACATAGAAATAATCAGATACTCATTAATAAAAGAGAGTTAGCAGGGTTAAAAAAAAATAAAAAATAATAACGGATAACAAATATGGGAACAGAAGGGAAAACAGAGTTTATAATATTGGTCCCCAGATTTTGTCCAATTTCCGCATTGATTGAATTCCCCTTGTTTGTGCCAGGGCGTATTCCATATCATATGTATCCTTGACTAACCTCCACCACTCCAAAACTGTCGGTGGGCTTTGTTGTATCCAAACCCGTGCTATTGTTAGTCTGGCACAAGTAATTAAAATAATCATTAAATCAACCTGACTCTGGGTCCCACTGAACCCGCCCACCAACACATCTAAAGCTGTGAGTATGATTGGACGTGCACATTTCTGAGAGAGAACTTTAGTAACTCCCTCCCAAAATTCAGTTAACCCCGGGCATGTAAAAAAACATATGATTCAAGTCTGCTGCCCTTTGGTCGCATTTTGGGCACTTAGTACGATCGTTATTACTGTTGTTGGATGCCCACTTCGATATTCTTTCTGGTGTATAATATAGCTGGCATATAGTTTTATACTGTTGTAGCCTAAGACAAGAAGAGTGCACAGAACGGCTTATACTGTTAAGGGCTGTATATATTAGATTTGGCAGCACGACTATCCAATTTCCTACTCCACTTCTCTGCTAACTTCAAGCAATCATCATTCTTGAAGCCATTAAGAGTTTTATACCTAATACTGGATATAACCGTAGAATTATATAATAAGTGCACAATTAATATAGTAACACAACAGTTACTAACACAAATTCCACCTATATATAAACTGTGGTGCGGGCATGAAATACTAGAGAATCATTCTCATTTCACTTTATAATTGTGTGAGCAATTCCGCATTCTTTTGAAGAGGAGGATATAGCGCCACAAAACAGCTATTTATACCACAAACTATTATGATCTAATAGTTCCCCATGTCTGTACTTCAAAGAGAAAAACATTTTGCTAAATTACAGGGAGTTACACAAAACAGGTTTAGAAACCAATCGCGGGTATGCCCTCCAATATTAATTCAGAGAGCGCAATTTAATGAACATGAACTGACAAAAGAACAAGTTACTTATCTTCGGTAATTCTCTTTCTGGTGGATATTGAATTTAATCACAGATTCCTCACCTTTAAAATATATTCAGGCACCAGACTGGAGCAGGAAGATTTTTCAGCGTAGCCCTGCACGCCAGCAGGTGGGTTGTGCGGCTCCGCACTGATTTCATTCTGCCCCAAAAGTGATAACTAAAGACACATATAGGAGCCACCGAAGCGGTCTAACATCATTTTTCTACTCAGCATCGCCTGTGCCCTTGGATGCAGGGTCCTAAAACAAATTGTTCCTGCCAGTGTGCTGAACTCGTAAGTGAGACATTCTTAGATTGAAAAGATTCCATGCCACAGACTGGGGAGACAGAGGGCAATGAGGAATCTTGGAGTAGATACTGTATCCACTAGAAAGAGCATTACTAAAGGTTAAGCAACTTGTTCATTGGATGGATACTTCTTACCGCAGTTTCATCACCTTTAGAATAGATACCAATGCAGTATCTCCCTGGTGGTGGGTATGTGGAATAACACGGACCAAATAGTCTTGAAGGACAGAACAGTCAAAATGCCCTTCACGCTTCACCAGGCTGTCAAAGCAGAAGTGCTTTGTAACTGTGTGTACTGATGACCAAGTTACAGTCTGACAAATAAGAAGAGTCATGGCCGGCATGACTCGCAGAGGGGGCGGGGGGATGGGAGTGGCGTTGATTTAAAAATATAAAATAAACTTACCTTCCCGGGTTCCGTACCATCTCAGCTCCTGGCTGGGTCCAGCAGAACAGGAAGCAGGCAGCCTCCCTCTCCTTCCCTAAGCCAATCACAACGCTGCAATGGCAGAGATGTGATTGGCTTGGATACCGACCACACAGGCGTCTATGGGAAGGATTTTTTCTCCATGTAGGCTGCAGAGTGTGTATGACTGGTTTGGTCAGACAGCGCCCTCATCGTAGGCAAGCCACTCCTCCCCTGCCCTAGAGCAGGACCGCCCATCAGCCCGCCCAAACCAAACCCTTCTGCTTTCTCTCAGTGCGAGAAGCAGAAACATAAAATGGTATTTACAATACCATTTTATGTTTCTGCTTCTCGCACTGCGAGAAAGCAGTGGGGCATTGTTCCTCCGCCCACATGGAGGAGCCGCCCCTGGGACAGGCACTCCTTGTGCCAGCGCAGTAGTAGCAGCCTTGGCTCTGGTAGAGATTGTCCTCAATCCTTATGAAGGCTGCTTTTCAGCCATCGTGTAGCAGATCTTAATGCAGAGGCCTATCCATTTTGACAAAGTCCGTTTAGGCACCTCTGACTTTCTTTGCTCCAAAGAAACCCACAAAGAACTGATCATCCACTGATGGTCTTTGGTATAATTGATGTAAAAGCTGAGCACTCCTTTGGGGTTCAAAGTAGGAGTCTCTCCTACTCTTTTGAAGGAGGAGGTGGGAAAAGAACATTGGAAAAGTGATTTCTTGCCCGATGTGAAAGTAATTCACAACTTTCAGAAGTGGCTGGACCGACAGAGCTTGAAGATCACTCACGCAACAAGCTGAGGTTATCACAATGTGAAAAACCGTCTTCAGAGTCAAAAGATGCAAGGAACAAATGTTGTGCTAAAGCTCAAAAAGAGTACAAAAAAATTAAGTGAGGACCAAATTAAGGTCCCACTCTGGTATCACAGGAAGTTTAGGAGGAAACATGTGGACTAAAACTTTAAAAAAAAGGCATACAAGAGTCCCGTACTAGGTGGAATGTGTCACCAAGAGAGAACATTTTTCGGAACTCCAACACTTAAGTGTGTTGACACTGCAATTTCTCTGCAGTGGCAAAGGTGTCACCGGCTGTGTGTGTCCACCCAGGCATTTAAAAATCTCACCGAGTGGTGTAATATAAGGGAGATGCCTTGACAATTCAGCCAGGTCCAGAGGCACAGGGCCTCTAGGGACAGTTCCTAGGATCCTACTCTTCCCTGCTTGTTGCACGTCGGAACTTGGTGTTAGAGTTGTCTGTGAGGACCTGAACCAGCCTACCCATAATAGATGGAGGGGAAGGCTTTCAATGGCAAGCAAATGGCCCGCAACTCCAGCAGGTTGATGTGGAGACCAGAGTCCCCTGATACCCACCTCTCCCAGATGACCTCCCCAACCATGCAGTACTGCATCTTTCACCACCGTCAGCCCTGGGTATGATATGGAGAGGAACATGCTTCTGGTTTAATTGCAGTTGCCAAAAACACAGTTGATGGACAGAATGTAGAACAATGTCATACATTCACCCCAGTACAAGGATCTGGGCCTAAATCCATCGTTTTTTTGCACTCCACACCACCCTGGGTTAGACACTGGCTATATGCAAATCAGCTCTGACCCTGTGCCTCATGGGAACAGTCCAGTCCGAACTACCAAGCCATGTCTTTCCCAGACCGGAATCAAGCATCCAAGGACCGGTTTCTGGCTATCAGCCTTCATCAGCCTGGATAGCTTGACTCCAGTGGTGTGGAGAGCCTGGGACTCACGTCTGAGCATACCCAGCACACTCGGGGTGAAAATTGCAAAAAACACAGTTGATGGACAGAATGTAGAACAATGTCATACATTCACCCCAGTACAAGGATCTGGGCCTAAATCCATCGTTTTCTTGCACTCCACACCACCCTGGGTTAGACACTGGCTATATGCAAATCAGCTCTGACCCTGTGCCCCATGGGAACAGTCCAGTCCGAACTACCAAGCCATGTCTTTCCCAGACCGGAATCAAGCATCCAAGGACCGGTTTCTGGCTATCAGCCTTCATCAGCCTGGATAGCTTGACTCCAGTGGTGTGGAGAGCCTGGGACTCACGTCTGAGCATACCCAGCACACTCGGGGTGAAAATTGCAAAAAACACAGTTGATGGACAGAATGTAGAACAATGTCATACATTCACCCCAGTACAAGGATCTGGGCCTAAATCCATCGATGCTCAGACGTGAGCCCCAGGCTCTCCACACCACTGGAGTCAAGCTATCCAGGCTGAATGAAGGCTGATAGCCAAAACCGGGTACTGGTGAGGCTGAAAGGGAGCATGCAAACAGAAAATGTTTGGGTACACCTTAAACCTCAGGTAGAGCTTGTGGACCTGCAGGACGAAATATGGAAACAGGCATCCTGCAGGTCCAACCCTACCATCCAGTCTCCCGGATCCAGGGTAGATACAACTTGGGCCAGCATGAGCATTTTAATTTGTCCTACTGCAGGAAGAAATTGAGGTGGAGGAGGAAGGCTTCCACCCTTTTTGACAGTAGCAAAGAACATGAATAACACCCAGTGATGCTCTCTGTAGCTGGGCTCTCGTCTATTGCTCTTTTCTCCAAAAGAGCATGGATATCCTACATTAAAATAGACAAACGGTCCTCCGAAAACCACTCTGATGTAGGTGCAAGAGGTGGTGAGGCGGAAAAGAATGGTAAGTAGTAGCCCTGTTGGACTATCTGCATGACCAATTTGTTGAATGTTATGGCTTGCCACATAATGGAGAAAATGAGCGGACTGTCTCCCAAGGGGTGTGTGTGTGTACCACTAATGAAAAACAAAAGCAGCTTTTAGACTGTTGCTGGGGGTGTTGGGGTCGAGACCAGATGGAGCACCCAGTGGCTTTACCCTCTGTAAAGCGCTCAAGGGCAGGGTTGGCTTCCTCATCAAAGAGGAAAGACCTGTCAAAAGGCATATCCATGAGAGGCGCCTGAACATCACCTGAAAAAACTGTGGATGTCAAACACGTGGTGCCAAAACACCACGCTAGGGACAAGCACTCTGCCTAAGCCAACTGTTGTGTCCAGATGACATACTTGGTCACATCCTGGCAATCTTAAATGATATGTCCCAAATTGGTAAAAAACTCTTCTGGGACTGATGGTGAAATCTCGCAACCGAGTCCCGCATTGCATGGGAGTACATTCCCATCACACACCTGTTGACTGACCCGAGAGACAGGCTAGTGAAGAAAACATCACCTTCCTAAATGCCTCCACTCTTTTTGACTCTCTGTTGGGGGATAGTGGGAAAAGAACTGGAATACCTGTGCTTGTAAAAACCTGTACTAACAGGCTCTCAGGACGAGGGTGCTTCGTTGGGAAGGCTGGGTCACCCGAGCAAGTCTGTGGAGACATGCCACCTGTCTGTTTATGGGTGGGCAGGAGAAGGGTTTGGTCCAAGCACTCATCAGGGTATCAGTCAGTGCCTCGTTGAACAGCAGTAGGGGGTTCAGATGAGGATTGGCTGAACTGTAATTCATGAGAATTTTTTGTGTGTTTTTTAAAAACTTTTTATTGACTACACAGCGTCAAGGATCCTCTGCATCACGCATCTTGTAATAGATTTGCTGGTATATCATGAACACTTAAACTCAGTCCCCACTCCCTCCTCCCCCCAGGTGCAGCTCAGGAGTTGTAACATACTGGATCTATCGCTGAATTAAAGCTATATATATATATATGTGACAAGGTGGCATCGCTTTATACAGCTAGCATTCTTCACAAATTTACTTTCTGGCCTCTGGATGGGGAACAGGGTATCACATAATAACTATTATTAGCAGTGCATATGCCGTGTATCTCTACTATCTATCATGCAACCCAATTTTCCCCATTGGGTGTCCCTTCATCTATGCGTTAATCTAAGAGCATCTGCCTCCACATCATAAGATCCTCTTCTAGTCGTTTATCTTGCAGGACATGTTTCATTCTGACCTCTTCCGCAACTTGCTACTCTGACATATCTCGCAACCACTCCCCATGTCCAGGTGGGCGTGCATTCATCCATCTGATCACTATCTGCCTCTTGGCCAGCACTAGCCCCAGTGTTAAGAATCTGCAGCAAAGTTTTTTGATTTACAGGGGTGAGAAGAAGGCTCAATAACACTTTGCAGGCCGTACCCTCAAACCCCCAGCCGGTAACTTGTTTTAGGGTCCACAGGACCTCCCTCCAAAAGGGTACTGTGTTTGCGCAGTGCCACACCATATGCAAAAAAAAATCGGCATCAGGCATTGTGCAACATGGGCACCCATCTGGCTGCTTAGGATAGATGGCATGCAGGGTTCTAGAGGTGAAGTACAATTGGTGAACATAGTTGTATTGTATAATTTTAAACGAGTTAACTGTGCGCGGCTTTTCGTGAATCTTATGCCAGTTGGGTGGTTTCAGGTCCTCCATCAGCCCTTCCAGTCATCTGTTATGTGCCTTCGGGGTAATCACTTGGGTATCTTCATGAAATGCTCTGTATAGATGTTTGATAAGTCTCCAGCCCCCCGATCATATCTAACAGCCTGTCCAGTGTTTGAGAGGGTACACGTTTGTCTGAGAAACTAGGCCAGAGCTCGAGGGCAGTGGCCGACATCTTACTATACTGTAAAATATTGTCCCACACCAAGTGCAAATGAGTCCATTGCATCCTCCCACTTAAAATGGCGGCTTCTTGAAAGGCAGCTCAAGTTATTCCCCTCCACCCTTTCCCCCTCCACACTATACTTCTACTTGAAGCCAACCTACAAACGCCGCCAATAGTCATATGTATTTCTCCCTTTGAGTGGTGCTGGATTTTGAAAATTACCTGCTCTTTTTGCCTTCACTCAATTCCGAACAATGCCTGACTTTAAAATGGCGACCACCCAAGACACCCTGACTTCACATCACAGTGCCTGACCTCAAGATGACGTTGCCTCATAACTACTGCTCTAATGTGCAACATTTCACCTCCACTGCTAAGCCATTAACCTTACTTATCTTTAAAGTGTAGGTCACCACCACAACTGACCCCATCTACACTAGGGCACTTCAGGACTTTACACCACTACTCACATTAGTGTCGCTCCCTAACGATCATGGCACGTCCTGCCTTGACGTGGAAAGGGGAAAACCTTACACGCTGGTCTACCCCCCAACCTCTCCAAAACCGCCGCTAAATCCTTCAAGCACAACACCCTAAAAAGCCACCCTGAGATGCTGATATCTGACCTGCGCCACAACACCGGCAATGGCATTTGCATAAATGACCTAATTTTCTTTTCCAAAAGGACAGCCGCCTGGCGCAAAACCTTGACACACCTCCTTAACGTTGGCTCTACCAGAAACATCCCCTACGGCACCAAACTCACAATTGTTCCCACTTCTACCCTACGAGCAGACCGCACCATCACCCTCTACAAAAATGGCATCGTTCTGATCCAAGCCTCTACCAATAACCTTAAAAAATTCGCAGACCTTTTCACCATCCTCCTGCAAACCACTTGCACAACACAAATAGGGTGACTAACACCTGCACCAATAACTCACTGTCCTGCTAGCCTACCGAGTCTGACCTTTCGCACCCCCCCCCCCCCCATCCCCCCCAAGGGTTTCCACTGCAGTTCTTCCCATCCCCCCTAGCATGCCTACTGATCTCGACACGGACGATCCCCGGCACCCAGGATTGCCTACAGGGAGACTAGTACGCTTCCACTGACCCTGGGCGCAGTCCAAACTAACCCCGCCCCCCCATGGCTCCCAACACTGATCACCCTCACCGTTATAGCACTCCCAGTGGCAACTCCAGCAGAGCGGCCAGACCTCCAACCTCCTCCCCACCTGCCATCCACCAAATTTGCGAGCTAGATACTCCAAAGACCCTGGAGTCTGTTCGAACCAATCTATCTCCCCTTCCACCCTTACAAGCCGCCTGGACTACTCCTGCTCCTTAACCTTTGCTCCCTTGCCTGCAAGCACCCTCAGATCATATTGATCTTGAAACTCTACACTCCAGAGCAACTAAACTAACCCAGAGCATCCATAGCTCCATTCAGGACCTTATGAACCTCCTTCACCTGGCCGAGCTCTCCCTTGCTAACCTCAAGTCACCTCATACCTCCCGCCCACCGATCACCGAGCCTCCCAAGCACCCACTCCTGCTACCTCCGAGACATCTTTGCCCGGACAAACAACCGTGCCACCTCTCAGAGGATGAATCCCTTGCTCGCGCACTCTCCTACACCACTACCACCGCCACTTCCAACCCCCTAGACCTTATGGGAAACGAAATCCTAGCCATCCTCCGTGACCACAACTCTGCCCAAGCCATCCCTTATCCGCAAGATACGGGTCCGGGTCACCTCATAAGCACGGTCACCATTAACCCCAATAGGCTACCTACACTCCATAGCAGAAGTGTGATGAAAAGCAACCTCGGGCCGGTAGCCCTGTCCGTCCAGACCCCGGTCACCACCACCCCAGACCCCCCCTTATCTGGTCTCTTAATCAATTGCCGTTCAGCAGTCAAGCATGCTGCTGATATTGCTGACCTCATCCTGAACAAAAAATTAGACCTAGCTATACTAACAGAATCTTGGCTCAATGAATACTCCTCCCCTTGCCTGGACCTACTAGTCCCTCCCAACTACAATATCGCCAGACTAGACAGACGCTCCAACAAGAAAGGAGGAGGCATTGCCTGCATCTATCGATTCTCCCTCCTTTATACTTATCTCTCGGCGGACACCACTGACTCCTGCGAATACCTCGCACTCTCCATTGGCAGCAGCTCACTACATCTCTGCAACTTACCCATCTTCTACCACCCTCCAGGCTCTAACGACTCTTTTACCGATCACCTCTTGGAAATCATCACAACTAAGATTTCCTCCAATGCCAAAGAGATTTTCCTGGGTGATTTCAACCTGCACTGGAATGACACTAAAGATCCCCACGTCAATGCTATCAAACATCTACTAACTGACCAAGCACTAACTCAAGACTGCGCTCAGCCAACTCACTCAAAAGGGGCCATCCTTGACTGGATCATTTCTAAGGAATCTTCAGTCAAGCTCATCCCCATAGACCCATGTGACAGGTCTGACCACCACTCCATCTCCTTAATTTTACCTGGGACCCGCAAGATTAAGACACCGCAACTGGTGATCCCCAAACGATGGACCAGAGACACTAAAAAGCTCAACCTTATGGAACTGGAGGCTCTCTGCAAATCTGACCTTTCCCCCTCCCACATAACCTCAGTCAGCGACCTAAATGAGAATTATTCGTCAACTATATCAATCATTCTGGACGACCTTGCCCCTCTAAAGCTAAAAAGACCACAAGTCAAAGACAGGAACACCTGGTTCACCGGTTCCCTCCACATGGAGAGGAGGTCCCTACGACAATGTGAAAGAAACTGGAGACAACACCCCTCTGCGACGCCTCTTAAACTTCTCCGCCAGGCGAGAAACTCCTACAACAAGCACATTCTCAATTCAAAAAAATATTTCAGATCTGAACTGGGCAATGTAAAGAATAGACCCCGTAAACTCTTTGAACTGGTCAAACACCAATCCAACAAACTGGCTAAAACACAGAAAGAATCCCCCATATCTCTAATATCGTCAGAGGAATTCTCCCCTTTGTTCGCTGCTATAAGCTTTAGGAATTGAACTCAGTACCGTCTCCTACACACAACCCCTTCCGGACCCGCCCCCTTTCTCCGCTCCAACCCCTCTGGCCTCTCCTAAAAACCAAGCCCGTTGGTCTGACTTCCAATATTATGACGACGACTCAATCTCCCAAATCCTCTCTACCCTAAAACCTAACAATCACTTTAATGACCCACTTCCTTCCAACTACCTCACTGCTGCCTCTCAATCCATTGTTCCTTGCAAGACTGCAATAATAAACGTGTCGGGTTCAAGCTGAATTCTACGGGAGCGATGATGAAGGCTCCACACACTTCCAGTAAACAACAACTGGAGGACTACCAGAAACGTACTCACAGATAATTGTTCTCTAAAAGTGTGGGGAATAAACCATAGAGTGACCACCAATCTTCCCCATATGATGTAGCTGGAATTCTGCAGTGGGATGATCAGAGATGGTGTGCGCTGCAAGTAAAAGGAAGTCTAATTGAATCTTGAATAAGCAGTACAAAGAGACTTTACAGACATTAATGTATATGAAATTCAGTGCTTCACTCACCCAAAATATGTCCGCATGTTGCTTTGAATGTCCGCAGCAACTGCCTCCCCTTGGATAATGGCCCTTTTTTGGTTGGAAGAGGAAGTCTATATATAGCAACAGTAAAGCGTCAAAGGATGAGGCTTAATGGCTGGAACACTCATACAAACACTAAGGATAATGCTGGGAAACAGTAGGAGAGATACACAAAAGAAAGGTGTTTTGTAAAAGGAAAAAGAAATAATCACGCAATGGAGCAACTACAGCGTGATATGTTCTGTCCACATATGTGAGGAGGGAAGCAAAACAATATCTTTGCACAGGGAATGAGCGGTTCAGTCCAACTTAGGAGGAGCAGAGCGGAACAGCCCTACACTTTGTGTAAAACAAGGCGTGCTGTACGGCTTCAAGGGGTAGAGAGCAGCGGAACTGTAACACACTCGAACAGGATAAAGGAACACAAGGCGTGCCGTCCGGCTCTGATGGGAATGAGGAGCGGAACAGCGATGCGCTTGCAGGGACAAAAGTACAAGGCGTGCTGTTCAGCTCCGTAGGGCATGAGGAGCAGAACAGCAACGCGCTTGCAGGGACAAAAGGCACCTGGCGTGCCGTCTGGCTCCAGGGGGGTTGCTTAGGAGCGGAACAGCAACGTGCTAGTAACAAAAAAGATAAGGCGTGCCGTCTGGCTCCAAGGGGGGAGAAGGGAGCGGAACGAGCAAGCACTCACCCGCGCAGGAACCACTGCAAGGAGAAGGCTCGAGAAAAGGAGCGGACTCCAGGAACAAGACGTGAACCCTGTCCCCCACCTTCTTTAATCTTTACCTAGAGCCACTCACGAAGTTCTTCATACCGCCAACATTTCCTACCACATGTACGCAGACGATACCCAAATATACATCAATATCTCTTCGCTTGAGTAGATCCTCTCCCTAAACGAGACCCTGAAACTGAATGTCCAATGGCTAGCCGCTAACCAACTAAAGCTCAACGCAAAGAAAACCGAATTTCTCCTAATCTCCCCCTCTAAAGCCAACCCCGAGATTCAGATGCGGATCACGGTCATCACAGCCCTAAACTGCCCGTCGACCATTGTGGACTCTGCCAAATCCCTGGGCATAATCCCAGACTGTAACTTGAACATGCGGGACCACATCAACTCAATGGCTAAAGCAGCTAGATTCCACTTGAGCTACCTTTGGAAGCTGAAACCTTTCGTTGAGGCTTCTGACTTAAAAATGGTAGTTCAAGCACTAGTCATCTCCAGACTGGAGTATGGTTGCTCCGCCCTCACTGGTCTACCCAAGATCTCCCTACCACGCTTAAAAGCTTGCCTCAACACGGCCGCCAGACTACTCACCGGCACCAGGAAATTGGACCACATCTCTCCACATATGAAAGCACTGAACTGGCTCCCCCTAGAGGCCAGAATTCAGCTGAAACTGGCATGCATCATACACAAGGCTCTTTACTCAAACTCCCCTGCTTATCTGGCACAAAAACTAGTGGTATCTGGAGGAAGCAAGAACTCCTGGTCCGCCAGAAACCTCGTACTCCAACCCGCCTTTTTTCAGACAAAAAGAACCTATAATAGGGCATTCACTGGGGCAGCACCTAGAATCTGGTTTCCCACCCGCCATCTGAAGAATCCCATCTCTAGCACGCTTCAAGAAGGAGGCCAAAACCTTCCTCATGGGTAAATTCCTTGCCTAATGCCTGCCATGCCTGACCACAAATCTGATGTTTCTAAGACTATTGCTTCTTCCACAGATCACCAACTCTCCCCGCAGAGAATTTACGGGGCCTTTAGTTTTTTACCGACTTTAAAATATGATTGCAATCTTACTTTTGTATCCCCTATGTTCCCTACACCCCTGCCCCTCGCCATCCCTTTGTACAGTTCTGTATATTTCTGAACCTTGGACTTTTTTTGTACACCTCTGTATATCTTGTAAAGCGCTCTGATACCCTCACGGGTCAAGTTCGCGCTCTGTAAAACACTAAAATAAAAATAAAAAATAAAAATAAAATAAAATGACCCCCCACATATAGGTCGTACAGCACTTCGCATCCCCCCACTTTCCATCTTTGCATAAACATGGTGTTCTCTTTTTCTACAAAGGGTTTAAGTGCCCATATCGGCATATCTCGTATATATTGTGCCCTGCGCAGAACTATCGTGACCATCCGCTCCCAGACACAGCCCATCTGCCTTAGAAAGTAGGGGTGAGCGTTTGGGATTCGTACCCTGCACATGAGGAGCTCCGGAAGACTTTGGTGGGTTGTATGCTAGAGGCACAACTGGATAAAACATGCATGCCTCTACCATGCAGCCTAAACCACAAATGTGTCTTACCACGCATTCCTTTACCACACTTGCCTTTATCAAATAATGTCATGGTAAACGCATGAATGGTAGAGGGGTATGCGAGGCTAAGGTCGCAAACCCCCTCGCCCTGAGGTCCAAATAACCCTATACCCTCCCAACCCCCATGCTGTTCCTAACCCTTAAAAACTACCTCGACCCCCTTCCCACCCTCGCTCTGTCCCTACAACTACCCTAACCCCTTCCACTGCCCTTAGGCAAACCCATATTTCACAAAAATTCCCGACCCACCCCCAACCGTAAAAACGACCCCACCCTCCGCTAAGCCCTAAAAAGTACCCTGACTACCCATTCCTCTCCCCCTGAGGCCTAAAACCCTGTCCCTTAACCTGACTCAGCCCAGCTCTGACCCCGCCCTAAAAACGACCCGCCCTCCTCAAGCCCTAATAACTACCCCGAATACCCATTCCCTTCCCCTGTCTTGAGGCCTAATAACCCACACCGAATTAAAAGTGTAGCCCTATTCTTTTTTTAGCTTTTAGCTTTTTTATCGAATAATTAATTGATTTTTTTTCATCGAGGGCGGCCCAATGAAATTATTTTAACAGAGAGGGTCGTACCTCAGTAAAAAGTTTGAAGACCATTAGTTTTGGAGGCCTACGGTAGGATGTTGAATTCAGCTTTGAAGTGACATAAACATAACATGGAGCACTTAGCAGGGGACTTGTTTCAGGGGTCGGGTCACTGGAGCAGGAAAGTATGTAGGGGATGCTAGAAAGATGAAACTCAGAGCAGGACGTCACATGGTTAGGGGATTAAGCCTTGTGACATTACACCGCACCATCCCCCTTCCATTTTTTTGTTACCAGCTAGTGTCCATCCAGTATTGCTGTTTGCTGCTACTCTCTACTACTCACTCTCTACTAGTCTCTACTACTCTCTACACTCTACTACTCACTACTACTCTCTCTACTCACTCTCTACTACTCTCTACTACTCACTCTCTGCTACTCTCTACTACCCACTGCTACTCTCTACTACTCTTCACTACTCACTCTCTACTACATGGTTAGGGGATCAAGCCTTGTGACATTACACCGCACCATCGCCCTTCCATTTTGTTGGTACCAGCTAGTGTCCATCCAGTATTGCTGTTTGCTGCTACTCTCTACTACTCACTCTCTACTACTCAATACACTGTACTACTCACTACTACTCTCTCTCTACTCACTCTCCACTACCCACTCTCTACTACTCTCTACTACTCTTCACTACTCATTCTCTACTACTCACTACTTTCTCTACTCACTACTACTCTCTCTACTGCTCTACTACTCTCTCTACTACCCACTCTCTACTACTCTCTCTAATACTCACTCTCTACTACTCTCTACTACTCACTCTCTGCTACTCTCTACTAACCACTGCTACTCTCTACTACTCTCCACTACGCACTCTCTACTACTCTCTACTACTTTCTCTACTCACTCTCTACTACTCACTCTTTACTACTCTACTACTCACTCCCTACTACTCTACGACTCACTACTACTCTCTACTACTCACTACTACACTCTTCTCACTCTCTACTACTCACTCTCTACTACTCACTCTCTACTTCTCTCTAGTCTCTACTACTCACTACTACTCTACTCTTTACTACTCTACTACTATCGCTCTATGACTCACTCTCTACTACTCACTTTCTACTACTCACTCTACTACTCTCGACTCTATTACTCTCTACTCTCTACTATTCTCTACTACTCACTCTCTACTCTCTATCTACTACTCTCTCTACTACTCTCTACAACTCACTCTCTACTACTCACTACTCTCTACTCCTCTCTACTACTCACTACTATCTAGTAATCACTCTCTATGACTCACTCTCTACTACTCACTTTCTACCACTCTCTACTACTCTCTACTACTCTACGCCTCACTCTACAATTCTCTACTACTTTCTACTCTCTACTACTCACTCTCTACTACTCACTCTACTTCTCACTCTCTACTACTCACTCTACTCTCCTACTACTCGCTCTCTACTCTCCTACTACTCGCTCTCTACTACTCACTCTCTACTACTCACTCCCTACTCTCTACACTTCTACCTCTCTACCTTTCTCAACCTCTCTTACTACCTCTCTACCTCTCTACGCACACACATATACACATATGCACATTATATATGAAATCCACAGAGAAGGGTCATTTTGGGGACCGAGCCCGTTGTCAGTTGGTGCATGGCGCCGGTAAGCCCAAAACCGGCAATTTCGATAATCCAGGAAAATTTCAAGTAAATGCACACTGGGAGTCTCAGGTTTGCAGGTAGGTAGCTGTTTAATGCTTGTTACGCGTTTCGACCGAAGTCTTGATCACACGACTGTTCAAGACTTCGGTCGTAACGCGTAACGAGTATTAAACAGCTACCTACATGCAAACCTGAGACTCAGAGTGTGCATTTACTTGAACATTTCCTGGATATATGCATATATATGCATATGCATTTATATATATGTATGTGTATATATACATACATTCATATATAAACATATATACATCTGCATATCTATATAAATACAAATATAAATGCATGCATACATATACATATATGCATTCATATGCATGTTATGTACATGAAAGTTTGGAAAACACTGATAAAAGCAAAGCTAAAAAGCCACCCAATTACAAACAGAATTGCTTTAACTTAAACAAGGGCGAGACCTATTGCATTTTCAATGCTTGTTAACAGGGCAGTCTTCCCAGTCAGTGTTAGGGGGAGGTCTCGCCTGAGCCGGACAGATGCGTGCAGTTCGCTAAGCACCTTTCAAGGTCCAGAAATCTTTATTTCTCAGTGGCTATACTAATTCCAAGGTAGCATACTGCCTCCAGATTTTAAGGAAGCGCAAGCTTTTGGAGCAGCAAGGGGTACAATGTCACCAGTGTTCCAAGTGGCATGAGCTGTGACTTCTGGGCGTTCGAGAGCCCGGTTACCTCTGCAAAATCTGACAGTGTCAACAACAGCACCAGCAGTGCCTCAGTCGGTTCCCGTAGGTACACCAGGGCATCATCCGTGCAGAGTGAGATTGTGTGCACCGAGCACCCAACCATAATCCCCCAGGGCGCAAGTCTGCACCGCAGCAGCGCCGCCAGAGGCTCCATTGACACTGAACAGTAGCAGCAATAGGGGGCAACCCTACCTAGTGCTGTGGTAAAACTGGAAGGACGCCAAGACAAAGCCGCCAGTCTGAACTCTGGCGGTTGCGCAGTATACAATAACTCAAGCCACGAAATGAATTTGGGTCCAAACCCCATTTTCTCCAACACCTGCTAGACATAACCCCATACGACTGAATCAAAAGCCTGTTCTATATCAAGGAAAGTTAGCATGTATGGGCCGTCCCGTAGTGTAGTGTAGTTCCTATTTTCCCTATAGGCCCTGCGCATTGGAATAACAAACAGCAGTGTAGACGTAGGACTGCGGTCTTCTAGGTCTCTACTGGCTATGTTAGACTTAATTTAGGTTTGCGCCAGCTAGCTCAGAGGTCACTGGAAACTTTCTTGACTGAATAGGAAGTGATCAGCTTCCCTGGCTCAGACAAGAAGGGATTCAGCTTCCGACAACCGCATTAACATGACAACTTTGCTCCTCAGAATAAGAGTCAATCTCTAGAGTCGTGTGAAACAATAGACAGCTATTTCACTCAGTCAGTTGTGCAGAATTACTTTCACCAGTATGCAGAGAATAGAGAGACGGGCGTTTTCAATAAAAGGTATTATTTATTGAACAGACTTCCTTCTCATGCAAGAGAAATTAATTGCCACAATTGCAAGACTTGTTATTATAAAAAGTGCGTACAGTAAAAGGAGTATTACGAAATAATACTGTAAAAGCATTTATATGGTTTCTTAGCCATATGATAGTTAAAATGAATAAAATATATACATTCATATATACATTTGGCTAACGTCCTCAACTGGTGCTTCTAACTACGCCTACCCCAATGTACCTGACCTAATGCTAATACGTGGGAGGGAGTAAGTAAGTAGCAGTTTAAGTTGGTTTTGCCAAGGGTTTGCTTCAAGAATTCTCTCTAAGGGTTTAGTCAGCACCGTACCTCTGGAATAGAATGTTGGAGGTCTGGTATCTCCTCTCAGGACTCGATATTCCTGTCACCCGCAAGGGTAGGCTGGAAACGCCGGAGCTGGATTTTCTCGGCAGGAGAAAAGACAGCGTCTTTCTCAGCGCGTCAAGGAGGAGGGGCAGCGTCCGTGGGCTTCTCGCATCTGCTGGGCTTTCTGCAAGGGACAGCTGTTCTGCTCCAGTATTCACCACCACCGTCGTGATTGCTTAAGGCAACATCGGTATTATTTATACCTGAAAGGTGCCGAGTTTGACGTAAGTTTTTGGACATAAGACGTCAATAAAGATGTCACTAAGAACTGGTCGTTCTTACAGTGCTCGCAGGAGTTCTATTACTAATCAAAACAAAGCAAGCGGGGCTTTCCCAGGTTGCTGGGGGTTTGAGCTGTTGAAAGAACTCGGTGTGTTATCTAGGAATCTAAGGAAGTGGCTTCTGCTGTGTCATGTACTGTAATGAGCTACAGAGACGAGTTACTGAAATATGGCTCTGATCGTTTATGCCATTATAGGGATATGTATTGATTATAGCCGTATAGGGGCATAAGGTCACAATATTGATCGGGGTCCTAGATAGAACACAACACCCACTCCACGAATTTATGTCCATCAAATTACTAAAAACGAAAGCAATAAGATGCGCGTGTATTCCTACCCACCCCAAAATACATATTGCATTTGAAATGGCGTATATGAAATACATGAGAGTAAAGGTACTTTACGTTTTTAAGCATAGTAATCATTCAAAAATGATTGCATATGTAATTAGTTGAACGATTTTGCGAAAAATTACACATGAAATGTCTCTTAATACAGAAAAGAAGGGCGAGACTATTTCATCACATATAAATACAATTGCTGTAAAATGTGCTAGAGGCCGAGGTAAAGTTTTTGTCTCTAGATCTACTAAAAATAGAAGCTCTGTTCTTTATGAATAGTTCTACTTTAAGCAAAAGTAATCGTGCCAGAAAAAAGGTAAATATTTTGAAAAATGTCTGATTCAAAAAATATTTCATGGGGAACGGGGAAATAGAGTTCCAAACGCCTTTCAGTAGCTTTTGTTTATCAAAACTGAAGGCCGAATTCAGAGTTCATGGGAACGCTGTGCGCCGGAATGTTTTTCCAAAAAGTTATTGTTTTTGTTCAGGAGAGAACATCATTTCAGACAGGCTCTCTAAGAATAGGTCTACATATTCAGGTGACAGTTCGACCAGGTTCGATAGTGCAGTAACCTGGCAGTTGTGAGAATGATTGCTATCCTCGATGTCTGGATCAGCAATGCTCACAGAAGGTCGTACCTGGGTGATGCTGCTTTCACTTTTTGCTTCACTGCCGCCACCTAGTCGTAGCGCAGGAGTCTCAACGAATGCCGTCATCAGGATTGGTAGCCGCTGGGGACAACACGATGCATGAGCCGTTACCGGACTTAGCAAAGTATCGATATCCATTGGTACTGCTGATGGTAGTGCAAGACAGGTGTCTAACACGCATTCTTCTCCGCATAGCATACATCGAAGCACAGGTAAGATGCAGGTCTGCCATATAGGTCTGAATGAAAGAAACCAGGTCATGTTCAGATCTCTCAGCCGGGCCAATCCAAGGACCTTAGTTATGCCGTCCCGGTAGCACATTGCTAGGATCGTTTCTTCCATCCTTGCCGCAGTCATGTCTGTGTTTTGGCTTGCCATATCGGAGCAGAAGGGTCAAAAATAAAATGCCTGCTACGAGTCCTAAAAGTAGTGGTAGGCCGCCAAAGACTGAATGGACAAAATTGGGAATAATGCCCAGAACTGCTTTGAATGGTGTTAACAGTCCCGAAAAAATTGTCTTAAATACGTTTGAGATACCAATGGCATCCAACATATTTAGGATTTGGCTGAGCATTTCTGTGAAATGCACGGGGCAATTTGTTGATAAAAGTTCATGTATCTCCGATATTGTCCTTGCAACTTGGAGATCATACGTTTCTTTTGATGACGTGATGGGCACTGTTGTCTGCAAAAGCACAGACTTCATTCTGCTTAAAGTATCAATTCGTATAGAAGAGATATTCAAAGGAGGCCAAATCGGAGTCTCGGAATCTCCAGGGCCGTTTGGAAACAATGCTTGCATACAGCAAGTGACCATGGAAGTCACGCTTACGAGATATGCTTTCCCTGGCACCAAGCCATAACAGCTGTGGTCCGTTATTAGAATGTAACTCCCGTTAGAAAGTTGCCTAAAGAAAGGCTCTATCTGCGTTGCAGGTGTGACGTGCTGGTGGCATGAAAGGTTGTTTGAAGTCCCTTCACAGGCCCCATGTAAATTAATACCCTGGCACAAAAGTATACCGCTTAGTGAATGTTTGCAATTTTCACCACTAAGAAATACATTTTTGCCGTTGTCACTGTAGCATGTGTGTGTATATGGTAATTTCCATGATGACTTAATGTACCTTTTACCCAACCTTTCATACTGGCCTGTCGGTATATACTCAAGGCAATTTTTAAATCGGAAAGTTGTTATCGGAATTGTGATAATCCAGTGTATTATCCTTTCAATGACAAGTCTTTCGGACATTGTCAATGGTAATCTCTCAAGTTTTTCGATGCTCAGGATTGTATAGTCTGCTCCTTTCTGTGCCAAACTGATTTGTTTATCAGTAAGGTTAAAGATAGAAAACAATGACGTTGTGTTGATTAAACGCCGTGGCACATAGCCTGAACGAAGATTTTGCAACGTCCAGCCTAGCTGTACAATAGAACGTAATTGGGACTGGCCATGTTGTAACAATAGCAAGTCTTTATCTATTATATCGAAGGCAGATGATACAATACTGTCCAATGAATATATTCTGGAGGACAGAGTCATTAACCCATTGTCCACAACAGAAAGTGATTTTTCCAAATTAATACGATCAATTTCTCGTATTTTTTCTGCTGTTTCAATTTGCATTACTTTCCATGCCTTGTTGTATGCCGCATATACACTTGCCGCCATGAAACGTTTTTGACGCTGTTTGCGTGGTCCCATAATAAATTCGCGCAAATCAGCCATATCTTTAAGTAAAGATAAGTGTTGCTTAATTTCTGCCAGTGTGGATGTTTCTAGCCATTCAAGGCACAGTTTCCCTACACTGTATGTGGTTACTATCCCTGGATGTTGTCTCTGGGAGTATCTAGGGTCTGGTCTGGTCATTTCTAACCCCTGTATTTTGTTCAGGAATCTATCTTGACAGTTATTAGTGTCTTCTTGCCAGATTAACCACTTTTTCCAATCAGGATGTGTTCTGTTTCGATGTAAAATTTGGTATACGTCTATTTCAATATCTGTGGTTGCATTATCAGGTATTGGCTTTGGAATAGACTGTTTATTAAGGTCTTTAATTTTAGCTAGGCCAAGACAGGTTGTTTGTTGAATTGTGTCATTCAAGAACATTATTTGTTCTGGGATCATGCAGGCTCAAAATAGTGCTTCTAGGCCTTGTACCTGCCAATCTTTTGTACCCCAGATTGTTTTTGTTTTAATGTTGTTTTTCCAGAAACCAAATCAGAACCAAATCAGCAATCAGAACCAAAAAAACAAATGCCCCCATGGTACCACATTGCATCCAATACGGTCACAATGAAAAAGATCTGCGATGGCAGATTTTAGAGCATGTTCACACACCACCAGGAAAGGATGCAACGATTTTCCGCAAAAAACGAGAGACCTTCTGGATTCACTTTCTGGACACAGTCCGGTTTGGACACAACGAAGAAATATCCTGGATAGTGACACTGTAAAGAAAACCATGACCTCTCCATACAGCGTGAGTTATCAGAAAAGGTACACACCCTGCATTCCAGGAGTTATGTGTAACTCTACCCACTGTCTATACCATACTGTAAACTTCCACAAAATCTGTGCCTTTAAAATATAGTTCATCACAAACATCCCGATTCGTCTCTTCATAGTACCCTGTTTCTTATTAAAATTATGCCATTAAAACCCATTCCAATATTGCAACCACGTTTGGATTAAGCACCTCGAGTCTGTCATCTATGTCTAGCGATTTCGCAACACATGCACAGAATGAGTCCTACCTCTATGGCAGTGAGCACCCACCTGTCCACAATTTGGAGCTTGCTTTTAAAACTGACCCTCGAGGCAGCTTTCCCCTACTCAAGGATTTTTTCCACAAGAACCCCCGGTTACGACTACAGCCACATGCACAAAAGGTAAGAGAACATTGAAATCTCGTCCTGTTCTCTCCTGCCACTAAAACCGGCTTAAGCAAAAGCAATCCCTATGACAGCACAGTTTTAAAAAAAAGCACACCCAAAAAAAGCGCGATAAGTCAACTCTTTAGTTTGAGAACCTGACACTCAAGTCGAGTTCTGTACAGCTACGCCCAGCCTATTGCCTCATTTCCAAAATCTTTATTTTAGGTTATATTGAAACTCCTTAAAACACGTCGCAAATATGCCTTACAGCATGCTGAGTCGTTGGAATCTCTGACTGCGGCGCCAGACCTTCAACATTAGGTAAGACGAGAAATCGAATTAGGCTACTTTACTCGTTATAACCCCTTGCAAGCCGTATCGTGAGGCTTTTTATGATGGATATCACAAAATAAGCCCACTCACAGCGACATCGGGGTACAGAACTCATAACCCCTTTTTTAAGCTGTATAAACACGTCCCGGGCGGGTGCTCTCCGTAAATAATTATAATGGCCCCGTAAATAAAACACTAGGTCACCTACCAAAGCCAGGAGTGTAATCTTTGACTAACGCAGATTGTCAAGAGATAACCGCCTGATTTGTCTCTCCCCCCTCTGGACCTCAAATTAACTGGGAGAACTCTTTCTTACTAATATTTCTCAACAGTTTTTACTGTAGAGTGTTTGTTTGTTGTCTTTCTCTGCTCATAGTACTCTTTTTCGTGTTGAGAAAACCTTTCACTTTCACATTAGTCTCTTTTACCCCTACGCACTTTCACTTTAGTTTGCAATCCAGAGTTTAAATTCACTACTTCTGTGGCACGACACTTCCCTACCCTGAAAAAATCATGGATAATTTAAAAACATTTGGCTTTTCCGATGAAGACTTCATTACTATGATGGACCAGATTACAGGTGGAAATAGGACCAATGCCACTAGCACACCTAGTACCAACACAGAATGGCTAAAATTAGTAAACCTAAAAAAGAAAGCCAAACGAATGGAATCACATGCCTTCTTTATGGGAGAGTATTTAAAAGCAGGGGCGATTCCAATAGGGCTTAGAGTTAGAAATATGCCGGCCCTTTTTGTGGAAGTTCGCAGTTTCCTAGAGCGCTGGTCTCTCATCGCAAATCGCTGTTCACGCGATTGGATGCTCCTTATTATCAATACAGTGAAAGATATGTTAGTCGCTTTGCAGAAGGAAATCCTCGAGTTAGAAGAGAAATTAAAAGCAAATCCATCGCTAGAGGATGCAAAGAAAACACTTCAGGAAATAGGTGAAGAAATAGAAGAATTCGACACATATCTCACCAAAAAGAAAATGGACAAACTGAGAAAAGATGTCCGTTGGTTTGCACAAGAAAAAATCTACCCTTATCTAAGACAGGATTTTTATACCCAGCACCAGGATGAACCATCTGAAGGGGGGAGACCATATGACCAGACTTACCATAACCCTAGATTCAACAAAAAAGTAAGATTTCAAACCTTCTCTAACACCAACTCCTCAGACTCAGAACAAGAAGGAATGATGACAGAAGAGGATTATGACTATGGCTTCCCCAATCACAACCAAAGAGGCCATTTTTCAGGAAGACCAAATCGAGGCCCACAACAACCTTTTTTATCGAGGGGCAGAGGACGAGGAAGACCTCGCTACCCGACAGGGAACCAAAATCACTACCAACAACAGAATCAATACCAACAACCGAACCCTCCACATCCTCAGCCATATGTCCAAACGAGACGACAACAATATTGGAAACAATAAAAAATGGAAATAACACTTCCATACCTATTTTCAATCTCTCCTCCCACAATCTGTCATCAGAAGAAGTAAAAATATTAAGTAAAGGGCTATCATATGTTCCCAGCACTGGGGCAAACAGATTTCAAATCCATCAAGACATTTTCTCATTTTTTAGAAAGATCAGACTAAAAAAATACTTTGCCAATATGGAAACAGGAGAAGAAGAGGAAAACCTATCAGGTTGCAAACCTCCTTCCACATTTACACCTACCCTGGACATGCTAGGACAAGAAGTGGCTATTTTTGAAAAAAGCGTCCTCAGCGAACTAGAAAGAGTTTTAAAATACATCCCAATGCCTCACACCAATCTGGAAATAGAAGAAAGACAAGCTTTGAAAACATTACAGAACAACCAGGACATAACAATAAAACCATGCGACAAAGCAGGAGGAATTGTGATCATGAATACAAGCTACTATGCAGATAAGATCAATCAGATGTTGGGAGTAGAGGAGCACTACAGAAGAGCAAACAAACGATCTCTTAGCAACTTGGCGGATGAAATAAAAGAAACAGTAACCAAGGCTTTCATTGAAGGGCATATCTGCCAAAAAGAAATGGACTACCTCATTAACACCAACCCTGTGGTCCCCGCAATCTATGGTGTTCCAAAAACACACAAAAATACAATGGACCCACCTCTGAGACCAATAGTAGCTTCCATAAACTCCAGCACAGAACCACTTTCTAAATATTTAGACTCTTTTTTGTGTCCTCTTACCACCACGTATGCATCTTACATCAAGGATACTGGGCATATGATCAAAGTCCTTGAACATTCCCCATTCAATAATGCTACCCAACTGCTTGTCACTTGTGATATAGAATCACTATACACAAATATCCCCCAGACCAAGGCATTGGAATCTGTTGCGGCACTTCTAGCAAGAACACCTGGACCTAGACCCGATACATTCATTTTGGAATGTCTCAGACTGGTTCTACAAAACAACTTTTTTGAATTCAGAGATGACGTATACCATCAAGTCAAAGGAGTCAGCATGGGGGCCTCTTGTGCCCCCAGCATAGCAAACATATATATGGGTGAATTCGAGCGCAAGAACATCTTCAATGAAATCGCGCCTTTCTTTGAAAATATCAGTAGATGGCATCGTTTTATAGACAATATTTTTTTCATCTGGTCGGGAACAGAAGACCTTTTAAAAGAATTCATTGAATGGCTCAACTTAGCAGACACGAATCTGAAATTCACCCACAATTCTTCCCCAGACAAAGTGGAATTCTTAGACATTTGGATACGACACACTGAAGGAGAACTAACAGTCGACCTATATCGGAAACCGACAGCCAAAAATACCATCCTGGAACATGGCAGTTACCATCCCAATTGCCAAAAGGACTCTATCCCTTTTGGAGAATTCTTACGAATTAAAAGAAATTGCACATCTATTAAAGACTTCATGACACATGCCAACCAACTAACAGAACGGCTACTAGCAAGAGGATATCCCAAACGCCTTATACGAAACTCTATGAAAAGAGCGAAATACTATAACAGGGATGTGCTATTAAATCCAACCCCTAAACCCCAGGAACAAAAACTCGTGTGTGTTTTAAACCATTCCACTATGAATAATAAGATCAGGAAGGTGATCCATAACAATTGGAAAATTCTGAACATCAATGACCAGGCTGACAAATTAAGCAAACCAATCTTGGCCTTTAGGAGAAATCAAAATCTCCGGGATAAACTGGTCCACAGTAGGTGGAAAAATAAAGAAAGAAACAAACAGAAAACCATGGATGGAAATCCACTACCAAAAGGCAACCACAAATGTGGCAACTGCCATGCTTGTGACCAGGTAATTCCAGGAGAGAAATGGAATTATGGCCAAAGACAAGGAAGCTTAAAAGAAATGACCAACTGCAGAACTACAAACGCCATATACCTTATTAAATGTCCGTGTGACATAGGGTATATAGGTGAGACGTCCAGAGAATTCCGAACTAGATTTTCTGAACACAAATCTGCAATCAGAACCAAAAAAACAAATGCCCCCATGGTACCACATTGCATCCAATACGGTCACAATGAAAAAGATCTGCGATGGCAGATTTTAGAGCATGTTCACACACCACCAGGAAAGGATGCGACGATTTTCCGCAAAAAACGAGAGACCTTCTGGATTCACTTTCTGGACACAGTCCGGTTTGGACACAACGAAGAAATATCCTGGATAGTGACACTGTAAAGAAAACCATGACCTCTCCATACAGCGTGAGTTATCAGAAAAGGTACACACCCTGCATTCCAGGAGTTATGTGTAACTCTACCCACTGTCTATACCATACTGTAAACTTCCACAAAATCTGTGCCTTTAAAATATAGTTCAACAATGGTCCCTGGCAAGAAAATAGATAAGTGTCAATGAATATAGACTCAATCAGTACTATATTGGTGAAAACGTACCCAGCCGGGCAGAGGTTTTCAAAGTTTATATTTCAGTCAAGAAAATGTCAAACACATTAACACCTTCAACAAATCACGTAGGTGGGGCACAAGCCTGTACCCAACCACGAACATACATAGACAACAACATACACAAAGGGCTTGCAAGGCAAAACCAACAGTCTCTGTAAAATTCCAATTTTGAACAGAGAATTACTTGTGGGTACCATTACATAATTATGCATTGAGAGTTCCAAACGTATATGGTACACAGTGGGTCGACGACGTTTCGGACCCCCTTGCTAAATAATGGGGTCCATCATCAGGACAAAGCAATGGTTGCCTTTTTTAGTTTTAAGCCTCTTTAGCCAGAATAATACTGGGCATGCTCAGATAAGAGCGCGCTGGAGGTTCGTTATATCCGGAAGGTAAGAATCCGGGGTGTGGGATTCTTCAGGGGTTAATTACACGTTTCAAGGGTCCAGGGGCGGAGGAGGGTCGTTCCGCTTGTACCTTGTGAGCCGGAGATTGCCGGGAGCGCCGGATCGCGCTGGGGTCCTGGAACCAGGGGAGGAGCCGGATCAGTCGGCAATGCTTGACTTCCTGGTTCCTGGATAGTGACACTGTAAAGAAAACCATGACCTCTCCATACAGCGTGAGTTATCAGAAAAGGTACACACCCTGCATTCCAGGAGTTATGTGTAACTCTACCCACTGTCTATACCATACTGTAAACTTCCACAAAATCTGTGCCTTTAAAATATAGTTCATCACAAACATCCCGATTCGTCTCTTCATAGTACCCTGTTTCTTATTAAAATTATGCCATTAAAACCCATTCCAATATGGCAACCACGTTTGGATTAAGCACCTCGAGTCTGTCATCTATGTCTAGCGATTTCGCAACACATGCACAGAATGAGTCCTACCTCTATGGCAGTGAGCACCCACCTGTCCACAATTTGGAGCTTGCTTTTAAAACTGACCCTCGAGGCAGCTTTCCCCTACTCAAGGATTTTTTCCACAAGAACCCCCGGTTACGACTACAGCCACATGCACAAAAGGTAAGAGAACATTGAAATCTCGTCCTGTTCTCTCCTGCCACTAAAACCGGCTTAAGCAAAAGCAATCCCTATGACAGCACAGTTTTAAAAAAAGGCACACCCAAAAAAAGCGCGATAAGTCAACTCTTTAGTTTGAGAACCTGACACTCAAGTCGAGTTCTGTACAGCTACGCCCAGCCTATTGCCTCATTTCCAAAATCTTTATTTTAGGTTATATTGAAACTCCTTAAAACACGTCGCAAATATGCCTTACAGCATGCTGAGTCGTTGGAATCTCTGACTGCGGCGCCAGACCTTCAACATTAGGTAAGACGAGAAATCGAATTAGGCTACTTTACTCGTTATAACCC
Organism: Lissotriton vulgaris; assembly: GCF_964263255.1. Classification (NCBI taxonomy): domain Eukaryota; kingdom Metazoa; phylum Chordata; class Amphibia; order Caudata; family Salamandridae; genus Lissotriton; species Lissotriton vulgaris. Next base: position 602,874,826 of record NC_141695.1, on the reverse strand, counting down.
CTTGCAAGCCGTATCGTGAGGCTTTTTATGATGGATATCACAAAATAAGCCCACTCACAGCGACATCGGGGTACAGAACTCATAACTCCTTTTTTAAGCTGTATAAACACGTCCCGGGCGGGTGCTCTCCGTAAATAATTATAATGGCCCCGTAAATAAAACACTAGGTCACCTACCAAAGCCAGGAGTGTAATCTTTGACTAACGCAGATTGTCAAGAGATAACCGCATGTTATATCGAAATCTATGTTATCTCACTATAGGAAAACAGAAAAAAAGAGAGGCTGGCTGATTTTAAACACTGAAGAGTTAGATACTAAAGACCAGGTACTGCCTATGTCGTAGGTTCGCCAGAAATTTCTTTGCTAGCGGGTAAAACTTCATATACTCATTAGTTCATGCACTTATTTCAGCACAGAGAAATATAGAGGTTCCGAATCATAAGGATCTCACTTCAAGAAAACCAAAGAGATCAAATCTTTTGAATCCAGGTAACATAACGCGACCAACACAATAAGAATGTTAGGTGAAACCCTTTTGGAACTAAATAAATATTTTCACACATTTCCATGTTTTTCCTTAGTCTATGCCTCAAAAAGAACGCCCAGCATCCGCTCCTCAACACAATCTATGCTGAGACGATTCCACACCATAGGTATATTTATTCCTATATGTCTATGAGACACAGCACCCTAAACCACCCTATCAGCACTGCATGCTCCGTATAAATAATATGTTAAAACACAGGGTGTACTTTATGAATGGGAACTAATTTATTTAGCTCTACCTTTGCTCTTTTTTTAACTGGTTTTTCTCGACTAGAACTCATTCCATCTAATTAGACCATAGCCATCTTCATGTCTACGGCTAACTATGAGCTCCCTAATTAATGAAATGTACTTATGTATTTTTGTAGATGCCAACCAGCTACAATGTTAAAAAAGGTAAAAATGTAAAGAGATGATAGAACTCATAAATGTTTTTTCTCTATTTTCAGAAAATTGCACTGTGCCCTCAATTTCTCTAATATTACCTATGTCGTATCTCTGTATATGTTGTCTATGGCCCTGAGGAAGGTGATATTCACCGAAACGTACGTCGGCTTAACACCTATTGTCTTGGACATGAACTAGTGAACTCCAACTTAACTAGCGGAACTGTACCATCTAGATCCCCACTCCATCTCATATAGCACACCTTAGAGTTGCCATTTATGTTAACCTTGTGTTTTGTATGATTTAGACCTTGTTGTTTATGTAGATAGGTATGTCTTTTTTAAACCAATAGAAACAGTATGATTGGGTTGTGAGTATGTGTGTATGAATGTTAGGATCAACTTTTATGAGAGGGCACGTTTTTCTTGCTTATGAATGTTATAAAAAGAAAAAAATGTATGTAAAAGTGATTAATTTTTTTGTGATAACAAAATGATATGCACAGACTTATAAATGTTCCCAAAAACATTCACCTTAGAAAACAAAAAAGATTAATAAAATATATATGTTTTGATAATACTTTGTAGTTTCCTTTCTGGCATCTCTCTTATTAATGTTTGAGATTCACTCAATGTTAAAAGCAATATAGGTCCCTACAGAGGTTCTAGTATCTTTTTGCCTGATATCTTTTTGCCTGACTTTCCAGAAACCAAAACCAAATGTAATCATTTTTTCATAAAATGCTTCTGAATATATCAATTTAGTATTTGTCAGCATTGTTTTTGTCCCTGTTTTATCCAACAGTTTATAATAAAATGTTTCTGCATTACTTGTGTTAAACCCTGAGAAGTATTGGGATTTCTCATAGAACGTTTTTGAACTACTTTTAGGCGGAGTAGCACAATGTACCCATTGCTTATATTTAAAAACATTTATAGGTTGAGCAGATTTATGTAAATAGTGGTCTGCGTAATGTGAAAAACAGTACATCTGTTCATAATTGGATGAACCTTGTAAATAATCATGTTCTGTAAATTTTGCTGACAACACTAAATCCGACGACATATTATTTATACTTTCAAAATCCCAATCATCAGAGAATGTACTTGGTTTTACAAAGTCACTTAATGAAACCTTGAACTGGTGAGGATATTTCAAGATCTCGACCGGGCCATATATTTCATAGTCAGTCTTGTCCCACACTACCACGCCGGGTATTGGAATGGCTGTGACATTTACTGATAATAGTTCTCTTTTCTTGACGTGAGATGATTTGTGAGGTTTCAGAACTAAGTTTATGTTCTGACTTGCTGTGTCCATTGAACTGTATTTTCCCTCAATGAATCTTCCCATACAAAGTACCATGATGAGCCAAAGCAGGAGGAAAAATACGCCTAGCCCAAACCAAAACTCTAACCATGGAGAAATAAGATAAGTTTCCTTGAGTTGATGAAAGATTTCTGTTGCCTTTTCTTTAAAAGTCTTTCTTTCTGGCGTCACTTCAGGGTCGCTTTGATCTTCAGAAAAGTTGTCGAAATTGATGAAGTAGCCAGATGCAGTTCTGTCGATTGTTGGAATTGTTTTCTCCATTTGCCTTTCATTAGCATATTCTGATGCCACATCATTGTAGACTGGTGTTTCATGACGAACTGTTTCAATCTGTGTTTCAATAGGCACAAGTTCCATGGCATTATTGCATAGTCCTTCTCACTGCAGGTTTATCAAATGTTATTAGTCTTTCAGTTTGAACCTCTTGGATTGTTGCAAATTTGAGTATTCTGTTATTTCTTGGGAGTCCACTTGGCCTACTGTTGATTATAGGCCACATGCTTGTGGTTTCACCAGGTCGATGGATACAACTCGGTTCTCCTTTTTACCAGCAAGGGGCGGTAGTACTACTGATCTTGTTCCGTTGATTGCTAAGATAGGTACTGCTTTTCTGTAAGAAGGCCCAAATTCCTTCTTCACCGCTATTTTTTCTCTGACCAGATCCCCAACTTTTGGAATCCAGACAGGTCTTGCTGGGACAGGTGGTGTATCTTCAGTGGTGGATGGCTGTTGCTTTACTTTTATGTTGCTTAAGGATTTTCTTGTTTCATTTAAGTCCTGTAAAACAGCCAAACGATCTTTGATGTCAAAGTCTTTATTTTTATCTTTTACCACTGAAGCCTGACTATCAAGGTCCTGAACATACATTCTAGTTCCGAACAATAGTTTGTACGGGCTAAAACCTTTTAGAGAATTTCTTGGCAAGTTATTAAGACTACGTTGGACACTTGTTAAACGTTTGACCCACCCATCACCTTAATACCTTCGCTGTTATAGATTGCTTTATGTCTTGGTTTTTTCTTTCCACTACACTGTTTCCCTCAGGATGAAATGGACAAGAGAATCGCAATACAATGCCCATACTGGTCATGACCTCCCTATAAGCTCGCGAGCTAAAAGCAGGACCCTGGTCAGAATGAAGCATGGCAATTGCGTATGTGCCGATAAAGACTCGCAGATCTTTTATAACAGTTTTGGCGTCAGCCGAGTGCTGGGGCCACATTTATATAGTGAATTTTAGTCTTAAGCATTATGGGGCGCATTCTTGCGTATAGACAGCATTACCCTGTCCGTAGAGGGTATCTGGGCTACAGGCTGGACCGGTTCACAACTGCGATCTCTGCTGCAGTCTTGGCAGTTTTTTGTAAATATTTGATGTTGCACGCTCATCCCCGGCCACCAGTACTCTGATTGTAATTCAGTCAGAGATTCCTTCATCTGTTTGTGCCTTGGACCCAATCCCATGTGTGCGTCTGCTATTAAAAATATTCTCCGATTCATGTTTGGAATTACCCTATCCCCACTCCAGGGATTCGAGCAAAAGGAATGGAGTTTGCATCAATTACGTACGTATAATTGAGTGGATAGTTCACGGGTAGTGCTGCACAGTTGCCTTTTGAAGACGTTTTTACTGCCAGCATGGTTTCCCCGTCTATGTATTTTTCTGAACGCTTTTTTGTGGCTACGGAGGCCGGTTTAGTTGCTTCCATTATGGCTGTATTAGCCAATGAATTCCCTGCAACGTGAACGCCATCAGGTCGATGACTCAGAGTGTGTATCACATGAGTCTTTTGTAGTTCTTTCTGTAAAAGAACTACTTGTTTCCAAAGCATCTTATGCTTGATTGTGGCACCTGTGCCATCTTTGTAATCATTTTGAACCCAGTTCTGCAAATCATTATTGTATGAGTTGACGCAAAAATGCGCATCGCACACGATTAGTGTAAGGAATTCACGTTCGGCATTTTTAAAGCGCCACCTTTAAGGATCTGATTTCAGCTCGCTGAGCCGAACATTTCCTCAGTGATTCAGTTTATGTTATTTTCGGTCTGAATTTACCGCAGAGCCAGCGACCTCTAACAATCGCACAGGCTGCATCGTAGGATTTGTTTTCTACATTGTAATGCTGTACAAATCTGTCTGTATAGATTATACAGGAGTACTGTTCTAGAGGGAGAATTTTGATTGGCAGAGGATATTCTTTTTCATAATTTAAATCATTCAGTTTTTTCATGTGCGGTGCGAAATAGTATTTCACGTCTTCTGCAGCAAGAGAATTTTCCCACTGTATCCATTTCGGATCCAGTGATACTGTAGGCAGGTTTACTGGGCTGAATAGGCCTCGAAGGCGGATTCTGCTGTGAGAACAGTGATCCTTTTGCCTTATGCTAATTCTCGTTCTTTCGCTATAGCAGTTTGCACTGTTTTCACAGTATTTTTTGTGAGACTGAATGTTTTTACTGCTTTTGTGTACAAATGTGATTTGTAAGCTATTGGTACCGTTTCTCCCTCATTAGAGGTCAGGTACGTGTATCCGCATCTTCCTGGGATGACTCGGATTACAAGGTTGCGTTTATTGTCACGTGTTTCTAATTTTGTTTTAGCTAACATGTCTGTTTGCAGTGATCTCAAAATTTCCGTGTATTTTTGAGTCTAGTTGAATGGTTTAAAATCAGGTTTAATTAATTCGTAGAGAGGTTTAATCCTTTCTGCATAGTTTAATATGTATGTTCTTCCGAAATTCAGGAAGCCTAGAATCGATTGTAAGTTCTTCAGCGTTTTTGGTGCTTGGAGTACAGCGCACTTCTCTAAGAAGTTGTCCGCTAGGCTTTTCCCTTCATTTGATAATTCGTATCCTAAAAATAAGACTGTTAGATGGGCAATTCTTGATTTTTTTAAAGTTGAATTTGTAACCCTCTGCTGCGAACCCAAGTATTATGGTGTTCACCCTTTTCAAGTGAGTATCCAAGTAGTCGTCTGTGAGATAGATGTCATCGACATAAGATAATGCCTCATCATCATATATTTGTAGTAACTCTGTTACTCTGGCTGAGAATAGTCCTGGGCTGTTCTTGAATCCCCGGGGGAGCCTACAGAAATTTTTCTGTGATCCCATTATTGAGAAAGCGGTCAAGTACCTACTTTCTGGTGCAATATTTTGGCAAAAGAACCCATTAGATATGTCTAATGTCGTTTTATATTTTTTGCGAACTATGTTATTCATTAGTGCAGCACTATGCGAATTTTGTACTGCAAATGTTTTGGAACATGAGTTAAGGTGTCTGTAGTCCAAGACTAGACGATACGAATCGTCTGGTTTGGAGACAGGAAACAAAGGATTGTTCATTTGAGAGGTGCATGTTTCAATCACCACCTGGTATTCAAGTGGATCTAAAATCTCCCTGACCTGTTTTTTAGCTTCTTGCTTAATTGGGTACTGCCTTTGTCCAGTAGGTTGACATTGTAACTGGATTTTGTGAGGAGGAGAGTCCTCATCCCATCCTAAATGATTTTTTTATAATGCTGGTGCCTGGGCTACTGCCCATTTCCTTGCATATACATATTTAGTGTGAATTGGAATGTGATTCGAGAAGGCAGGCATAATCATTTCTTCGCCATGAGGGCACTCCCTGACAAACTCCGGGGGCCAATCTTTCTCAGCTAACAGGATGTCATAGCCTTTTGAGAGGTTTTCCCAAAATAGACCCCTTATTTTCCTAGTCTTATCTCCCTCTATACGCAGTGTTATTTCGTATATCTTATGAGGTTCGCTAACTCTGCTGTCTGCAGTTTCTACTTGAATGTATTCATTCGTGTCCACTGTCTCCAGATGACTCATCAGGATCTTGCGAGCTATGGTGATTTCTGCTGCACTGTCTAGCATTGTCTGTGCCCACTCTCCGTTTTTCAGCAGTGTCCTCAGTATTCTCGGCATGTTCGATTACTCTAATACTGGCTACCTTCTTTCTTGGAAATTGTAATTTTTTACTTTGAGCAGGTTCCTTGTCTTTGGACTTGGTGTGCTCTCCTGGGTCTGACCGTCCTCTTCTTTCCGATTTCTGCGAAAAAGATCGAGAGGGACGTGTATCAATACTTTAATATCTATCAGGCTTTTTCAAGTTATCCCTATTTCTAAGGTTGTATCTTTTTTTCAGAGTGCTCCCTATGGGGAGACTGGTGTTCTCGAGTCGGATTTCTTTCCCTCCGTCGAGGAGACCTTCCTCTGGACTGGAAAACTTTTTCCTTGGGAGTGGATTGTTTATTTCCATACCAGCTCTTTTTAGGACTATTTAGATTATTTTTAATAAAAAAAATTTCAGGATTTTCGAGTAGTTGGGGTTTTACTGGTTTCCCATCCAAACTATCTCTTCCTAATTCTTCATAGCATTTTTCTATAATTCGGGCAAGCTCAATTGGTTGATCTGTTATATCTGTTTCTTTCAATTTCTGGCGGATCGCCACAGATGCTGCTTCTCCTTTTATGTTGGCTAGTAATATAGCCGAGACCTGCTGGAAGTCTTTCAGTAATTTCATACCAAGAGTTAAAGCAGGGTCTGGACCGTATTCATTCTGAATTTGTTTCAGCACATCTGGTATTACCGCCATGGACGGAACACCATGTGTTTTTGTGTAAATGGAAGCAAAGACTGTACCCCAAGTGTCACAGTCCTCCACATGTGGTGCGACCCCCATTGGAAGGCAGATGGTCAGAATTCTGTGTTTCTCAATAGGGGTAGTATTCGGGAAAACTGCCTCTATTTGAGTAATTTTCTGTGCTAACCAGAAAGGGATTTGTTCCCGTTTTATGGGTGTTTTACCAAGACATGATTGTATGTTTTGTGGTGTAATTTTATTTGTGTTCCCCTGATGAGGGGTCAGCTGTGGAACATTAACAGCTGTTTGGACTGTTGCAGTCCGCATTACATATTGGACTAATTGTCTATGTATTTTAATCAGTAATTTTAGCTGTGCTAAAAGTTCTTCTTTTGACATTTTTTCAATGTCCGGATGTGGTGTGTAGCTGGCTAGAACCGGCCACGTTGCTCCTGGTCTACCTAGTGGAGCGAGCCTGGTTATGTGATCATTATGTTTTAGGGTGCCTTTAAACCAGAGCAGGTGCTCTTGGTATTTTAATGGGATTTCAATCTCCTCGAAAGGAGCGTACTCATCCGGTGGTTCCTCTATTTTGTAATAGTGGAATTCGTGTGTTGTAGCGTTAGCCGCTGGAAAGTTTATCCATGAATAGAATACCTCTGTCTGCCGATATTCGTGTGCCTCTATCACGAAAATGACGGTACCACCTCGTGAGGTCAGTCCGTTTTCTAGAAGTTTAAACGTTATAGTTTTTCTTATGTTGACCGGAATGATGATAGCATCCCGGTCAGTCTGTAGGAGACTTGTGTCTTCCTCTAGGAGTTGATTTGCTATACTCAAAGCCTCCGTTTCTTCCGCACCTTCTACCATTCTACTGGAGAAGTTTTTGTTGCAGATCATGTTTTAAGGAAACAAAGATTAGGTGCACAATATTTTGGAACAATGTATCCTTCAACGTTGAATAAACCAGAAGCTCTACATAGGAATCTCTTCCTACTAAGTTCAGGCGGATTTTAACCTTTCACCCACTCCAGACGTCTATTGGAGTATTTACGGGAGAAAGGGTCTGTGTGAAAAAGCACGACTGAGTTACTCTAACGTCTTGCGTTAGATTTATCGCCTTACCAAACTTTGGGCGCCATGTAGTGTAGTTCCTATTTTCCCTATAGGCCCTGCGCATTGGAATAACATAAACAGCAGTGTAGACGTAGGACTGCGGTCTTCTAGGTCTCTACTGACTATGTTAGACTTAATTTAGGTTTGCGCCAGCTAGCTCAGAGGTCACTGGAAACTTTCTTGACTGAATAGGAAGTGATCAGCTTCCCTGGCTCAGACAAGAAGGGATTCAGCTTCCGACAACCGCATTAACATGACAACTTTGCTCCTCAGAATAAGAGTCAATCTCTAGGGTCGTGTGAAACAATAGACAGCTATTTCACTCAGTCAGTTGTGCAGAATTACTTTCACCAGTATGCAGAGAATAGAGAGACGGGCGTTTTCAATAAAAGGTATTATTTATTGAACAGTCTTCCTTCTCATGCAAGAGAAATGAATTGCCACAATTGCAAGACTTGTTATTATAAAAAGTGCGTACAGTAAAACGAGTATTACGAAATAATACTGTAAAAGCATTGATATGGTTTCTTAGCCATATGATAGTTAAAATGAATAGAATATATACATTCATATATACATTTGGCTAACGTCCTCAACTGGTGCTTCTAACTACGCCTACCCCAATGTACCTGACCTAAGCCTAATACGTGGGAGGGAGTAAGTAAGTAGCAGTTTAAGTTTAAGTTGGTTTTGCCAAGGGTTTGCTTCAAGAATTCTCTCTAAGGGTTTAGTCAGCACCGTACCTCTGGAATAGAATGTTGGAGGTCTGGTATCTCCTCTCAGGACTCGATATTCCAGTCACCCGCAAGGGTAGGCTGGAAACGCCGGAGCTGGATTTTCTCGGCAGGAGAAAAGACAGCGTCTTTCTCAGCGCGTCAACAGGGCCGTTTCTAGGTGTTTTGCCACCCTAGGCGAGAACTGAAAAATGCCGCCCCCTCCCTTTTACTACCGTCACTCTCTACCCCAGTCATACCGGCTAGTTAATTTCATTTAAGTTAATTTATTCTTCAGCCAACCTCTCTTGGTTACCTAGTACTAGGAAGAGAATTCAACGAGTTAACATTTTCTAACTAGCAGCCTAGTCTGCAAAAAATCCAACACTTGGACGTGAATCAATAATGATTCATCACCAAAATTGCACATAAAACTGACTGGTGAAGACTGAAGGAAAAAGTTGGAACACACCCCAAAAAGGAAATGGAAATAAAAGTGTCCAGTTATGAGAAAGCAACTGTACTAGAAAGTTCTGGCAGTCCGAAGAAGGATCGCTTTTTGCGAGGCTACCAGGAGGCTAACACCCCCCTCCCCCACCCTGGTGGAGCACTACAACTTTTATGGCGGCCGTGCTGGACATTGCCGCTTTAAGGGGCTCTTTCAGAGCACTTTGCAGCCATTCTCATTTGTTATTACAAATGGTCATCGACAGCTAGTTGGCGGAGGCGGTCTACACAGACTCTCTCCCAGCTACATTTATAGGAGCCACACGTGTGGAGGCAGTGGAATTTTGGCAGTTTTAAAACTGAGTGCAGTAGCTTCAGTATGTCAAAAAATGTAACTATTCATAGAAATGTCGTCTGCTATTAGCCAGACTGTGTTTGCTAATGTGATTAATGCAGAGGGAGGCAATGGGGGAAATAAAGAATGACACTTCCCTGACTCTCCCAGAGCTCACTTGCTACCAACCCTGCCTCCTAGCCCACGGCCACTTATCGACGTCAGCAATTGTGCACTAACTTGCAGTATCTTAGAATCCTGTCACCAAGAATTATAGAGAACACAAGCGAGGTGCCAGTTCTCCTCACCACAGAAATGTAAATCGGTTGAAAATTTTGAACATTTGATTATAAAAAAACAATCTTTCAAGAATAATGGGACCTGGCGTGAGGGTGATAGATCCTGGCTGAAGTGCAACGCATTGAACCTCGGGGGACTTGAGAGCGTTAAGAACTACTATAGTGTGGTGGCAGAGAAAGTACAGAGTTCCAAGTAGTCAAACAAGCACCAAGGCGCCTGGATAAATGTGTGTGATCTGCTTCAAACCTCCCATATTTACCGCTTTAAGTGGGAAAGTGCCTAATTACAGCCTTTGGTTTTCTGTCGTCGGCACCAGCACTTAATTGTCAGCTGGCTTCAGTGACAGCCTACTTTTTAAGTTTAAGATGAGCACAAGTGTTTTTAATATGTCAAAATACATGAAAAAAGGGAGTACCAGCACTTTTATTTTGAGAGGGAGAGTATCGGCACTTTTCAAGAGCGACGTAATATTTATAAATGGAGCTTACCGACATTTCTCAGAAACAAGCTACAGAGTATCTGTACTCTGCTACAGAGTACCTGTATTTCAATTTTTACATTTCAAACACTGCATAAAAATAGCCAGCATTGTGTCACTTGCATTGCAGGAGTGCGGTGGTGTGTTGGTACTGTCACTGGTAGTGCTGGCAGGGGCAACGGGTCGTGCAGGCTACCATGGCTTCCCAGAAGAGTCCAGCACTTACTTTTTTGTTAACAAATGAAGCACTGGGGGAGGTACAGACTCAGATAATTATGTTAATATGGCCTTTTAATACAGAACAATGTGTTACACCTCATTTAATCTTCGGCCTCCTTCTAATTTGCACACTTAGTAACTATGCGCGGGTGTTCGGGAAGACGGAAGCTGTCTAATGCTGGCAGAGCAGGTGCCCCGAGGCTGAGATATGGGGGTAGAGGCGGCGGTCGCTATAGAAAGTGAAGCCCGCTGTACTACAACACCCCGTTGTGGTGGACACAAGGGGTGGGGGTGACAGCTGTGACCAATGTTGCCTCCTCAGGCCGGGACACGCACAGTGGAGCCGGCAACTACCCCTTCTGACGATAGATAGCTGCGCAGACACTCTAGTGTGGTTGGCACGGGGAGAGGGGACGATGGTGCTGCCTGCAGGTATGCTGAACTGGGTGACATAATAACGGTGAGTTGATACCTGCAGTGGTATATCACAGCTCTCATGGGCCCAGTGAAAGCTAGTAAAACAGGCTCCTCAATCCCTCTTTAGGTTGTAAAACACTGCAATAATTAACATTCAGATCCCTCCTCCCCAGCTCGGGCCTCGGTGCCATTGCAGGTACGTTGAACTGGGTGACAAATTAACGGTGAGCTATGCCACTGGGTACCTGTCTACTATCCAGTGTTGTCCGCTGCATTTAAAACAACTAGAGGAAGAGGTGCATGCAGTCCACAGTGATATACATTGCACACCAGCCAACGAGAACAGACCCGTTCGCGAGCCGCGTCTCAGGGGATTTCCTCACCTGTAGTCTGGGTGTCCAGTGCATTGCTGCCTTGCGGGGTGAGTGGTGCAGGTGATTACGAGGTGAGCAAAGAGGTGCGACTCTGATCGGGTTGAGAGCGGGCGCTCGTGGCGCCGAATGTGACGTCACATCACGTCACGTCGAATTTTAGAAGGTGCTACCCAATGCACTTGGCAGCACTGTTTCTATCATTAGGAAAGACTAGGCGGCTGTTCACACAAGGGGATTTCCAAACTCAGGTTTTTTGCCGGCCGCCCCCCTTTTGTCGCCCTAGGCAGCCGCCTAGTCTTGCCTAATGGTAGAAACGGCCCTGCGCGTCAAGGAGGAGGGGCAGCGTCCGTGGGCTTCTCGCATCTGCTGGGCTTTCTGCAAGGGACAGCTGTTCTGCTCCAGTATTCACCACCACCGTCGTGTTTGCTTAAGGCAACGTCGGTATTATTTATACCTGAAAGGTGCAGAGTTTGACGTAAGGTTTTGGACATAAGACGTCAATAAAGATGTCACTAAGAACTGGTCGTTCTTACAGTGCTCGCAGGAGTTCTATTACTAATCAAAACAAAGCAAGCGGGGCTTTCCCAGGTTGCTGGGGGTTTGAGCTGTTGAAAGAACTCGGTGTGTTATCTAGGAATCTAAGGAAGTGGATTCTGCTGTGTCATGTACTGTAATGAGCTGCAGAGACGAGTTACTGAAATATGGCTCTGATCGTTTATGCCATTCTAGGGATATGTATTGATTATAGCCGTATAGGGGCATAAGGTCACAATATTGATCGGGGTCCTAGATAGAACACAACAGTAGTTCAGGGGCATGGAGGACATGAAACAATTTTCCTAAACACGGTACTCCTCTTCACTTTATTCACTGCCTTGCCCGGTTTGTGCACCAACACTTCAAGTGTTTCATGCATAGTATCCGGGAGGCACCCCAGCCGGTATGCCTCACCGTATACCTCTAATAATCTATCGACCATCAGATCAGCATATTATGATAACATTCTGCAGAGGTCATCGCCCATGGTGTTTTAGCCGTCTACAGATTCTTCAGCGAGGCAAGGATCTCTTCCCTACTCTAGTCCGCCTCAAGTGTGGCCCTATCCTCCGGTCCCAGGTAGGGTAGTTTTAATCCTGACAAAAAGACCGTCCCACTATGGCTCATTGCTGTCGCCCTCTCAGCAGTTACTCCTTCAAGATGAAGTTGTATTACCAGTGGCGCCCAGATCAGAGGCCAGCGCAAATCCTGCATACGAAATAGTACACAATTGACCCCTTCATCATTTACGCAGGGAGGGGAGACAATCCCCCAGATATATGTCTTCTGTAAAAAGGCAACTGAAATGTGATTTCTCTTAAAATATGCATGCACTCTTTGGCATTTCTCTGGTTCGTACCAATCCCGTGACAGTCCATGTCAGGAATTTAAATGTCATTTTAGCCATCCCAACTAACCGGAATGATCAATCCAACATCCAGACAGAGCACCAGACAACACCCTTTCACATCCTCTTTCATCCACTCACATGAGCTGTCACCTACCTCACTGTATTGAAACAAGAAACAAACTTCTCTTACCAGCATCCCCCCACCCCATTGGGCAGTATCGCCAACCCGTCCAGCCTTACAAGTGACACTAGAACCTGCAGGTCCTGCCCTACACCCAACATAATGCCAAGCCGCCACCTGTCGTCTCGCCTGTCTTGCACACACAGCGCACCATATGCGTGCCAGCAGGGCGTCCGTATCACGCAACGATCCATCCGAGCACACCTCTATACATCCCAGCCCAGCTTGAGAACCCGTCTGTGTGCTCCTCATGGCCCACATCCGCTGTTGCGCCGATTTACGTCTAGCCCTGGGGTTCTGTGACTTCATTCTCCCTGAGTCCTAGGAAGGGGCCTATGGCAATGCGTCCACCCGCTCCGAGGCCTCAGTAGCTGAGAAGTAGTATTGTACCTTTCCCTGGTAAACCACCCGAAGTTTCAGGGGGAAGATTCGACTGTGCCATAGATTAAGGTCGCTGAGTCTCCTCTTAGCCTTAACTGCCAAGAACGTTTGCTGCTGCTTTTGGATCTTTAGAGTGTAGTCTGGAAATATAGAAATCGGGTGGCCCTCAAAGATCAGTAGGCCCTTCATATGTACCTGGAAACCTGTCTCTGTAGTTAAACAGCCGGGTGGTAAGGGCCCAAGGTAGCACACCCGGGCAAGGAGGCTGTGCCAGCGCCCTGTGGGCCCATTCTATTGTGAAGAATTGTGACAGCTGCTGTGGGTGCATGATCTTAACCAGCCATCCCTCGAGGAACAGTTCCGCTGACTGCCCCTCTGCCTATTCAGGAAATCCTACAAAGGGGAGGTTGTTTCTTCGAGGAGGGCCCTCTGCATCCTCAACCCGGTCCTCCAGTCGGATGGTCAACTTTTGTAGGGAGAACACCGTCTCTCAGAGGGCCACGACCTCTGACTGCAACTCCGCCATGTCACCCTTCGCAGTGGGTACTTGGTCTGCAACCCCTCATATATCCGCACACAACAGATTGGCATTGATGACTACTGAGTCTATCTTGGTGAACAGTACAATTTGCGTACCCTGAATGGCTGCCATAAGGTCAGATAGTGTACGTTCCTTTGTTTGGGCATCCGCGGGCAGATGTTCAGCAGATCTTGTGTGTACTTCGTTAGTGCTCCCCGCCAGTGCAACAGTATGGGTCTAATTGTCTATATTGTTGGACTGCGTCATTCTGGCAGCTTTATCTTTCCCCATAACAACAGTGTCCCGGGATGTTACTACTGCAGGTTGTAGTCAGGGCCCGTTTGTGTGTGCCCGAATACGCCCTCCAGGCACAACAGAGCACAAAGATGGAGTTGTCAGTAGAACCGCAGATGGTAGTTAACAAAGGCAGGGCCCCTCCGTGTTCCATGAACTCCTCCACTCTATACAGGCCAAGGCGGCGCAGTCCAGTGGCAGCCGACAGCTGGGGGCAGTAATGACGTATAGGACTCAGGTACTTTGTGGTGCCAAGGTGAGTCAAGTGTTTGTCCCTGTGTTGTGGTGTAGCGCAGCCCTGCACTAGCCAGAGTCCAAATTCGCCCACCAGGGCCTCCTCACAGTAAACAGACGGCCTGGGGGGGGGGGGCAGTGGAGCAACCCATAGTCTCGCCCAGCAACTCGGGTGTCGCATTCCATCACACAAATACAGCAAGGGCGATGCCATTCCCTACCTTACAACAGCATCATGTTTTCCATCGTCATCCACAGTGTATGTTCCTGGGGGGAAAGCCATGCCAGAGGAGAGGCCCACAGGTCCAAGGCGTTGCACCACTGCTGCGTTTCCCACACCTCAGGCTCAAAAACACTCACCTAAGACGCCAGCTCCGCAGGCCCCACCAGATGCGCAGTTCTGTTATTGGTTTCAAAGGTCTCCGAGCCCCCATCCTCCTCCAGGCACCACCGCAGATCTCCAAGGGCTGACAAGCAGGTGCGGTCCACCGTCAGAGGGCCGTGAGACCTCCACACTGTCCACTAATCATCCCAGGCGGCATCAGGCAACTGCAGTCAGGTGGGGGAAGCCACAGGGTAGTCACAGGGCCGGATCCCTCACTGTCTGCCCTCAGAGGCCCTCCAGGATGTTGGAGGCTGGCTTAGTATTTGGTGCACATTTATGTAACTGTAGCACCCTGCATATTCCAAACAACCCTTATGGTGATTTTATTGGTCTTAGACAACCATAGAAAGCCCTCTAACTAGTAGCTGTGGAGAGCAGCCTTCAGGCTTTATCTAGAAGGAGTGTAAAGCAGCTAGTTTTATCAGTACTTAATGTTATGGTATAGGTTAAGGGAAAAAGACACACATAGTGTAGTTATAAAAATATGTATTTATTATAAACACTCATTAACACATTGCAATATCTCCTACCCTGTGATATAAACACAATACACATAAGTACTTTGGAACACGTAAGTTGCACAAATACACAATGCTCTCCACGGGGAGACCTAACCATATACTAAAATAGTGGAAAGTTAACCACGACCTAAGTTGAGAATGGACCCAGAAGACATAGAAAACTGGGGACCCAAGGAACCACCCAAGGTGAGTATCTAGGAATCCCA
The DNA here is from genome assembly GCF_964263255.1 of Lissotriton vulgaris. NCBI lineage: Eukaryota > Metazoa > Chordata > Amphibia > Caudata > Salamandridae > Lissotriton > Lissotriton vulgaris. The sequence continues at coordinate 602,859,464 of NC_141695.1, read as the reverse complement.
CGGAGGTCGTGTGCAGAGTGGGAACACGTCCACGTGCTCAATGCAAGTCAATAGGTAAGTTGTGTTGCAGTTTTAAAGAAAAAGGACCCTTTCCAGAGGACCCTGAAGAAACCCTGTGGAAGATAGAAGGTTGGTGAGTCACCCCACCCACAGAGAACACCCAGGAAGCGGGACTCCTACACCAGGGAAGCCAGATGTGAAGTGACGTCAGAAACCGCTGTAGAGCACAATAGAGGACTTCAGTGAAGATGCAGCTGCAAAGGCAAAAGAGTCTGGTGCAACCCAAAGGTGGATTCAAGGTGAGAAGTACCTGCAAGCAGAAGGGACAGAGTTTATGCCACCCGGGAGGCACGGAGGACGAATGCCCAGCCATGTCAGAAATGCAGGAGAGTTGACGTGCTCATGAAGTTGCAGTTGTGTGGACCAGGTATCGCCATGGAAGACCAGGAGTCGTTCACGAGCTGTCCCACGTTGGATGTCAAGGGGTCAGTAGCCGGCAGGGGCACCAACCAGCCTTGTCAACGGCAACCAATGTAGTTGTAGAAAAAGGTGCTGTGTCGGGCACAAGTGACTCAACATGAGTAGGTAATTCTGAGCAGGCACTGAACAAGAAGGGGTGCTCCCTGGAGCAAAAGAGGACTCTCAAGAGGACCCACGGGCCAGAGGCACAGTACTCGCAAGAGGACCTTGAGCAGCTCACCAAAGTATGAAGGCCCACGGTGCAAAGGATGCGGTGCAGGCAAAGATCTCGGCTATAGGAGCTGCTTGCGGTTGGAGCTTCTTGGAGCCCGAAGATCTCTGCAGGAGAGAGTCAAAAGGCAATGGCAACAGCAAGTGGACATGGTGCACAGGGGCTCTCTGTTCCAGCGGTTCCGACGAGGGATACTGGCCTTGAGGGAGTAACAGAACCACTACCCGTGTTGCTGAGTCTTAAGGAGTCCGTGGGAGCCCAAGATCAGCAGACCGATCAGCTGTGTTGCGGTGCCTGCAGATGCAGGAGAGTGACTTCTTCACTCCAAGGGAGATTCCTTCAGGTGTCTTGGATGTCCACTGGTCTTGTGAGGAACCTGTATGGAGCACAGGTACAGGAAGCAGACTTGCGGGACGACAAGACCAGGAGCAGCAGGAGTCTGCCCAGTTGCAGTCTTGGTTCCCAAAGCAAAGTCCAGCGTGCTCAGACAGTAGAAGTACAAGTGGTATTGTATCTGAATCTTGTCCAATGATGAATCTAGGGACCCACCCACAGGTAAGCCATTAAGTACCCTAAGGAAAGGGTTGGGACGATTCAGGGGTCCCTCCCATAGGAGGGGCTGGACAGTGGGGTAGATACTACCATGTCCTTTGTCCAGTTTCATGCCAGAACAGGAGATAACGGCTTCCTGAACTGCCTTACGAGAAGGTAATCCCTGGGTGAATGCGCTCCTTCCAGCATTGTCTGTACCAAGGCGCCTTTTCACCTCTCGTGCCAGCTCATGGGGCAACGACGTTAATACATGGATCATTTTACAATCAAAATACTACTGGGGTATACCTTTCGATCGCCTAAATGAGGCGTACAGAGAACAGTACTTTTGACTAGCAGGCGTATGTACAAAAATATTAGTATATCGCCTATTTAGGTGACATAGGGATCGTTCTTTTTGGTCCGGAGGAAGATAGCCAGGGGGGTGGCTTCTGAAACAGGTCTACCCTGTAGAAAGTGACTCATTATAGTACACCATCTACACCGCCCTATTTTTACTATTCTCAGCTAGGGAAGGCAATAAAATTATTTTTTTCACTAGCCAGAAAATTTTTAACTACTGCACATATTTTTCACGATCCCACGCACTACACATAATCAACAATCACGATTCAAAGTGCTCCCGCGTCTACGTAGGTCATAGCACGCCCTGTCCCGCAGAGGGGCGGGAAGACCCCAATAATGAAGCATGACACTGAATCAGGTTTCAGTGTCTGAGGGGTATTTGACAATTTCTAAAATATTGCCCTTCCATAAACAAAAGGAGGTGCTTGATTTTTTCACACCATTGTCATTTGCTTAGCACTTAATTATGATTAGCACATTCAAATGCACAAATATATCTACATAAAGGCGGTAGAATCCTTGTGTTGAATAACACCTCTCCGTATCCTCTGCCCTGGGCATATTTATCCATGAATTTCACCTCCCTTAGTGCCTCCTCTTCATATTCTGAGACTTGGCCGGTTATTGCTCCTAAAATGTTTGTATCCTCCTTACTCTAGTATTTTAGTTCTAGCTCTCTGATGTTGGTTTCCAATTTTTCAAGGGATTGCCTAATGGATTTCAGTACCCCAGCATGTCTGGATATGCATTTCCCTCAAATCACAGCCTTGAAGGCTTCCCACAGAGTAGCCTGCGTTTGCACCGAGCCAGAGTTAATGGAGATGTATTCTTCTATATCGCCTCTCATTTCTTCCTGAAATACCGTGTCTGTGAAGGCGAATGGGGGTGGGGGTGACAGCTGTGACCAATGTTGCCTCCTCAGGCCGGGACACGCACAGTGGAGCCGGCAACTACCCCTTCTGACGATAGATAGCTGCGCTGACACTCTAGTGTGGTTGGCACGGGGAGAGGGGACGATGGTGCTGCCTGCAGGTATGCTGAACTGGGTGACATAATAACGGTGAGTTGATACCTGCAGTGGTATAGCACAGCTCTCATGGGCCCAGTGAAAGCTAGTAAAACAGGCTCCTCAATCCCTCTTTAGGTTGTAAAACACTGCAATAATTAACATTCAGATCCCTCCTCCCCAGCTCGGGCCTCGGTGCCATTGCAGGTACGTTGAACTGGGTGACAAATTAACGGTGAGCTATGCCACTGGGTACCTGTCTACTATCCAGTGTTGTCCGCTGCATTTAAAACAACTAGAGGAAGAGGTGCATGCAGTCCACAGTGATATACATTGCACACCAGCCAACGAGAACAGACCCGTTCGCGAGCCGCGTCTCAGGGGATTTCCTCACCTGTAGTCTGGGTGTCCAGTGCATTGCTGCCTTGCGGGGTGAGTGGTGCAGGTGATTACGAGGTGAGCAAAGAGGTGCGACTCTGATCGGGTTGAGAGCGGGCGCTCGTGGCGCCGAATGTGACGTCACATCACGTCACGTCGAATTTTAGAAGGTGCTACCCAATGCACTTGGCAGCACTGTTTCTATCATTAGGAAAGACTAGGCGGCTGTTCACACAAGGGGATTTCCAAACTCAGGTTTTTTGCCGGCCGCCCCCCTTTTGTCGCCCTAGGCAGCCGCCTAGTCTTGCCTAATGGTAGAAACGGCCCTGCGCGTCAAGGAGGAGGGGCAGCGTCCGTGGGCTTCTCGCATCTGCCTGGCTTTCTGCAAGGGACAGCTGTTCTGCTCCAGTATTCACCACCACCGTCGTGTTTGCTTAAGGCAACGTCGGTATTATTTATACCTGAAAGGTGCAGAGTTTGACGTAAGGTTTTGGACATAAGACGTCAATAAAGATGTCACTAAGAACTGGTCGTTCTTACAGTGCTCGCAGGAGTTCTATTACTAATCAAAACAAAGCAAGCGGGGCTTTCCCAGGTTGCTGGGGGTTTGAGCTGTTGAAAGAACTCGGTGTGTTATCTAGGAATCTAAGGAAGTGGATTCTGCTGTGTCATGTACTGTAATGAGCTGCAGAGACGAGTTACTGAAATATGGCTCTGATCGTTTATGCCATTCTAGGGATATGTATTGATTATAGCCGTATAGGGGCATAAGGTCACAATATTGATCGGGGTCCTAGATAGAACACAACAGTAGTTCAGGGGCATGGAGGACATGAAACAATTTTCCTAAACACGGTACTCCTCTTCACTTTATTCACTGCCTTGCCCGGTTTGTGCACCAACACTTCAAGTGTTTCATGCATAGTATCCGGGAGGCACCCCAGCCGGTATGCCTCACCGTATACCTCTAATAATCTATCGACCATCAGATCAGCATATTATGATAACATTCTGCAGAGGTCATCGCCCATGGTGTTTTAGCCGTCTACAGATTCTTCAGCGAGGCAAGGATCTCTTCCCTACTCTAGTCCGCCTCAAGTGTGGCCCTATCCTCCGGTCCCAGGTAGGGTAGTTTTAATCCTGACAAAAAGACCGTCCCACTATGGCTCATTGCTGTCGCCCTCTCAGCAGTTACTCCTTCAAGATGAAGTTGTATTACCAGTGGCGCCCAGATCAGAGGCCAGCGCAAATCCTGCATACGAAATAGTACACAATTGACCCCTTCATCATTTACGCAGGGAGGGGAGACAATCCCCCAGATATATGTCTTCTGTAAAAAGGCAACTGAAATGTGATTTCTCTTAAAATATGCATGCACTCTTTGGCATTTCTCTGGTTCGTACCAATCCCGTGACAGTCCATGTCAGGAATTTAAATGTCATTTTAGCCATCCCAACTAACCGGAATGATCAATCCAACATCCAGACAGAGCACCAGACAACACCCTTTCACATCCTCTTTCATCCACTCACATGAGCTGTCACCTACCTCACTGTATTGAAACAAGAAACAAACTTCTCTTACCAGCATCCCCCCACCCCATTGGGCAGTATCGCCAACCCGTCCAGCCTTACAAGTGACACTAGAACCTGCAGGTCCTGCCCTACACCCAACATAATGCCAAGCCGCCACCTGTCGTCTCGCCTGTCTTGCACACACAGCGCACCATATGCGTGCCAGCAGGGCGTCCGTATCACGCAACGATCCATCCGAGCACACCTCTATACATCCCAGCCCAGCTTGAGAACCCGTCTGTGTGCTCCTCATGGCCCACATCCGCTGTTGCGCCGATTTACGTCTAGCCCTGGGGTTCTGTGACTTCATTCTCCCTGAGTCCTAGGAAGGGGCCTATGGCAATGCGTCCACCCGCTCCGAGGCCTCAGTAGCTGAGAAGTAGTATTGTACCTTTCCCTGGTAAACCACCCGAAGTTTCAGGGGGAAGATTCGACTGTGCCATAGATTAAGGTCGCTGAGTCTCCTCTTAGCCTTAACTGCCAAGAACGTTTGCTGCTGCTTTTGGATCTTTAGAGTGTAGTCTGGAAATATAGAAATCGGGTGGCCCTCAAAGATCAGTAGGCCCTTCATATGTACCTGGAAACCTGTCTCTGTAGTTAAACAGCCGGGTGGTAAGGGCCCAAGGTAGCACACCCGGGCAAGGAGGCTGTGCCAGCGCCCTGTGGGCCCATTCTATTGTGAAGAATTGTGACAGCTGCTGTGGGTGCATGATCTTAACCAGCCATCCCTCGAGGAACAGTTCCGCTGACTGCCCCTCTGCCTATTCAGGAAATCCTACAAAGGGGAGGTTGTTTCTTCGAGGAGGGCCCTCTGCATCCTCAACCCGGTCCTCCAGTCGGATGGTCAACTTTTGTAGGGAGAACACCGTCTCTCAGAGGGCCACGACCTCTGACTGCAACTCCGCCATGTCACCCTTCGCAGTGGGTACTTGGTCTGCAACCCCTCATATATCCGCACACAACAGATTGGCATTGATGACTACTGAGTCTATCTTGGTGAACAGTACAATTTGCGTACCCTGAATGGCTGCCATAAGGTCAGATAGTGTACGTTCCTTTGTTTGGGCATCCGCGGGCAGATGTTCAGCAGATCTTGTGTGTACTTCGTTAGTGCTCCCCGCCAGTGCAACAGTATGGGTCTAATTGTCTATATTGTTGGACTGCGTCATTCTGGCAGCTTTATCTTTCCCCATAACAACAGTGTCCCGGGATGTTACTACTGCAGGTTGTAGTCAGGGCCCGTTTGTGTGTGCCCGAATACGCCCTCCAGGCACAACAGAGCACAAAGATGGAGTTGTCAGTAGAACCGCAGATGGTAGTTAACAAAGGCAGGGCCCCTCCGTGTTCCATGAACTCCTCCACTCTATACAGGCCAAGGCGGCGCAGTCCAGTGGCAGCCGACAGCTGGGGGCAGTAATGACGTATAGGACTCAGGTACTTTGTGGTGCCAAGGTGAGTCAAGTGTTTGTCCCTGTGTTGTGGTGTAGCGCAGCCCTGCACTAGCCAGAGTCCAAATTCGCCCACCAGGGCCTCCTCACAGTAAACAGACGGCCTGGGGGGGGGGGGCAGTGGAGCAACCCATAGTCTCGCCCAGCAACTCGGGTGTCGCATTCCATCACACAAATACAGCAAGGGCGATGCCATTCCCTACCTTACAACAGCATCATGTTTTCCATCGTCATCCACAGTGTATGTTCCTGGGGGGAAAGCCATGCCAGAGGAGAGGCCCACAGGTCCAAGGCGTTGCACCACTGCTGCGTTTCCCACACCTCAGGCTCAAAAACACTCACCTAAGACGCCAGCTCCGCAGGCCCCACCAGATGCGCAGTTCTGTTATTGGTTTCAAAGGTCTCCGAGCCCCCATCCTCCTCCAGGCACCACCGCAGATCTCCAAGGGCTGACAAGCAGGTGCGGTCCACCGTCAGAGGGCCGTGAGACCTCCACACTGTCCACTAATCATCCCAGGCGGCATCAGGCAACTGCAGTCAGGTGGGGGAAGCCACAGGGTAGTCACAGGGCCGGATCCCTCACTGTCTGCCCTCAGAGGCCCTCCAGGATGTTGGAGGCTGGCTTAGTATTTGGTGCACATTTATGTAACTGTAGCACCCTGCATATTCCAAACAACCCTTATGGTGATTTTATTGGTCTTAGACAACCATAGAAAGCCCTCTAACTAGTAGCTGTGGAGAGCAGCCTTCAGGCTTTATCTAGAAGGAGTGTAAAGCAGCTAGTTTTATCAGTACTTAATGTTATGGTATAGGTTAAGGGAAAAAGACACACATAGTGTAGTTATAAAAATATGTATTTATTATAAACACTCATTAACACATTGCAATATCTCCTACCCTGTGATATAAACACAATACACATAAGTACTTTGGAACACGTAAGTTGCACAAATACACAATGCTCTCCACGGGGAGACCTAACCATATACTAAAATAGTGGAAAGTTAACCACGACCTAAGTTGAGAATGGACCCAGAAGACATAGAAAACTGGGGACCCAAGGAACCACCCAAGGTGAGTATCTAGGAATCCCACGGAGGTCGTGTGCAGAGTGGGAACACGTCCACGTGCTCAATGCAAGTCAATAGGTAAGTTGTGTTGCAGTTTTAAAGAAAAAGGACCCTTTCCAGAGGACCCTGAAGAAACCCTGTGGAAGATAGAAGGTTGGTGAGTCACCCCACCCACAGAGAACACCCAGGAAGCGGGACTCCTACACCAGGGAAGCCAGATGTGAAGTGACGTCAGAAACCGCTGTAGAGCACAATAGAGGACTTCAGTGAAGATGCAGCTGCAAAGGCAAAAGAGTCTGGTGCAACCCAAAGGTGGATTCAAGGTGAGAAGTACCTGCAAGCAGAAGGGACAGAGTTTATGCCACCCGGGAGGCACGGAGGACGAATGCCCAGCCATGTCAGAAATGCAGGAGAGTTGACGTGCTCATGAAGTTGCAGTTGTGTGGACCAGGTATCGCCATGGAAGACCAGGAGTCGTTCACGAGCTGTCCCACGTTGGATGTCAAGGGGTCAGTAGCCGGCAGGGGCACCAACCAGCCTTGTCAACGGCAACCAATGTAGTTGTAGAAAAAGGTGCTGTGTCGGGCACAAGTGACTCAACATGAGTAGGTAATTCTGAGCAGGCACTGAACAAGAAGGGGTGCTCCCTGGAGCAAAAGAGGACTCTCAAGAGGACCCACGGGCCAGAGGCACAGTACTCGCAAGAGGACCTTGAGCAGCTCACCAAAGTATGAAGGCCCACGGTGCAAAGGATGCGGTGCAGGCAAAGATCTCGGCTATAGGAGCTGCTTGCGGTTGGAGCTTCTTGGAGCCCGAAGATCTCTGCAGGAGAGAGTCAAAAGGCAATGGCAACAGCAAGTGGACATGGTGCACAGGGGCTCTCTGTTCCAGCGGTTCCGACGAGGGATACTGGCCTTGAGGGAGTAACAGAACCACTACCCGTGTTGCTGAGTCTTAAGGAGTCCGTGGGAGCCCAAGATCAGCAGACCGATCAGCTGTGTTGCGGTGCCTGCAGATGCAGGAGAGTGACTTCTTCACTCCAAGGGAGATTCCTTCAGGTGTCTTGGATGTCCACTGGTCTTGTGAGGAACCTGTATGGAGCACAGGTACAGGAAGCAGACTTGCGGGACGACAAGACCAGGAGCAGCAGGAGTCTGCCCAGTTGCAGTCTTGGTTCCCAAAGCAAAGTCCAGCGTGCTCAGACAGTAGAAGTACAAGTGGTATTGTATCTGAATCTTGTCCAATGATGAATCTAGGGACCCACCCACAGGTAAGCCATTAAGTACCCTAAGGAAAGGGTTGGGACGATTCAGGGGTCCCTCCCATAGGAGGGGCTGGACAGTGGGGTAGATACTACCATGTCCTTTGTCCAGTTTCATGCCAGAACAGGAGATAACGGCTTCCTGAACTGCCTTACGAGAAGGTAATCCCTGGGTGAATGCGCTCCTTCCAGCATTGTCTGTACCAAGGCGCCTTTTCACCTCTCGTGCCAGCTCATGGGGCAACGACGTTAATACATGGATCATTTTACAATCAAAATACTACTGGTGTATACCTTTAGATCGCCTAAATGAGGCGTACAGAGAACAGTACTTTTGACTAGCAGGCGTATGTACAAAAATATTAGTATATCGCCTATTTAGGTGACATAGGGATCGTTCTTTTTGGTCCGGAGGAAGATAGCCAGGGGGGTGGCTTCTGAAACAGGTCTACCCTGTAGAAAGTGACTCATTATAGTACACCATCTACACCGCCCTATTTTTACTATTCTCAGCTAGGGAAGGCAATAAAATTATTTTTTTCACTAGCCAGGGAATTTTTAACTACTGCACATATTTTTCACGATCCCACGCACTACACATAATCAACAATCACGATTCAAAGTGCTCCCGCGTCTACGTAGGTCATAGCACGCCCTGTCCCGCAGAGGGGCGGGAAGACCCCAATAATGAAGCATGACACTGAATCAGGTTTCAGTGTCTGAGGGGTATTTGACAATTTCTAAAATATTGCCCTTCCATAAACAAAAGGAGGTGCTTGATTTTTTCACACCATTGTCATTTGCTTAGCACTTAATTATGATTAGCACATTCAAATGCACAAATATATCTACATAAAGGCGGTAGAATCCTTGTGTTGAATAACACCTCTCCGTATCCTCTGCCCTGGGCATATTTATCCATGAATTTCACCTCCCTTAGTGCCTCCTCTTCATATTCTGAGACTTGGCCGGTTATTGCTCCTAAAATGTTTGTATCCTCCTTACTCTAGTATTTTAGTTCTAGCTCTCTGATGTTGGTTTCCAATTTTTCAAGGGATTGCCTAATGGATTTCAGTACCCCAGCATGTCTGGATATGCATTTCCCTCAAATCACAGCCTTGAAGGCTTCCCACAGAGTAGCCTGCGTTTGCACCGAGCCAGAGTTAATGGAGATGTATTCTTCTATATCGCCTCTCATTTCTTCCTGAAATACCGTGTCTGTGAAGGCGAATGGGGGTGGGGGTGACAGCTGTGACCAATGTTGCCTCCTCAGGCCGGGACACGCACAGTGGAGCCGGCAACTACCCCTTCTGACGATAGATAGCTGCGCAGACACTCTAGTGTGGTTGGCACGGGGAGAGGGGACGATGGTGCTGCCTGCAGGTATGCTGAACTGGGTGACATAATAACGGTGAGTTGATACCTGCAGTGGTATAGCACAGCTCTCATGGGCCCAGTGAAAGCTAGTAAAACAGGCTCCTCAATCCCTCTTTAGGTTGTAAAACACTGCAATAATTAACATTCAGATCCCTCCTCCCCAGCTCGGGCCTCGGTGCCATTGCAGGTACGTTGAACTGGGTGACAAATTAACGGTGAGCTATGCCACTGGGTACCTGTCTACTATCCAGTGTTGTCCGCTGCATTTAAAACAACTAGAGGAAGAGGTGCATGCAGTCCACAGTGATATACATTGCACACCAGCCAACGAGAACAGACCCGTTCGCGAGCCGCGTCTCAGGGGATTTCCTCACCTGTAGTCTGGGTGTCCAGTGCATTGCTGCCTTGCGGGGTGAGTGGTGCAGGTGATTACGAGGTGAGCAAAGAGGTGCGACTCTGATCGGGTTGAGAGCGGGCGCTCGTGGCGCCGAATGTGACGTCACATCACGTCACGTCGAATTTTAGAAGGTGCTACCCAATGCACTTGGCAGCACTGTTTCTATCATTAGGAAAGACTAGGCGGCTGTTCACACAAGGGGATTTCCAAACTCAGGTTTTTTGCCGGCCGCCCCCCTTTTGTCGCCCTAGGCAGCCGCCTAGTCTTGCCTAATGGTAGAAACGGCCCTGCGCGTCAAGGAGGAGGGGCAGCGTCCGTGGGCTTCTCGCATCTGCTGGGCTTTCTGCAAGGGACAGCTGTTCTGCTCCAGTATTCACCACCACCGTCGTGTTTGCTTAAGGCAACGTCGGTATTATTTATACCTGAAAGGTGCAGAGTTTGACGTAAGGTTTTGGACATAAGACGTCAATAAAGATGTCACTAAGAACTGGTCGTTCTTACAGTGCTCGCAGGAGTTCTATTACTAATCAAAACAAAGCAAGCGGGGCTTTCCCAGGTTGCTGGGGGTTTGAGCTGTTGAAAGAACTCGGTGTGTTATCTAGGAATCTAAGGAAGTGGATTCTGCTGTGTCATGTACTGTAATGAGCTGCAGAGACGAGTTACTGAAATATGGCTCTGATCGTTTATGCCATTCTAGGGATATGTATTGATTATAGCCGTATAGGGGCATAAGGTCACAATATTGATCGGGGTCCTAGATAGAACACAACAGTAGTTCAGGGGCATGGAGGACATGAAACAATTTTCCTAAACACGGTACTCCTCTTCACTTTATTCACTGCCTTGCCCGGTTTGTGCACCAACACTTCAAGTGTTTCATGCATAGTATCCGGGAGGCACCCCAGCCGGTATGCCTCACCGTATACCTCTAATAATCTATCGACCATCAGATCAGCATATTATGATAACATTCTGCAGAGGTCATCGCCCATGGTGTTTTAGCCGTCTACAGATTCTTCAGCGAGGCAAGGATCTCTTCCCTACTCTAGTCCGCCTCAAGTGTGGCCCTATCCTCCGGTCCCAGGTAGGGTAGTTTTAATCCTGACAAAAAGACCGTCCCACTATGGCTCATTGCTGTCGCCCTCTCAGCAGTTACTCCTTCAAGATGAAGTTGTATTACCAGTGGCGCCCAGATCAGAGGCCAGCGCAAATCCTGCATACGAAATAGTACACAATTGACCCCTTCATCATTTACGCAGGGAGGGGAGACAATCCCCCAGATATATGTCTTCTGTAAAAAGGCAACTGAAATGTGATTTCTCTTAAAATATGCATGCACTCTTTGGCATTTCTCTGGTTCGTACCAATCCCGTGACAGTCCATGTCAGGAATTTAAATGTCATTTTAGCCATCCCAACTAACCGGAATGATCAATCCAACATCCAGACAGAGCACCAGACAACACCCTTTCACATCCTCTTTCATCCACTCACATGAGCTGTCACCTACCTCACTGTATTGAAACAAGAAACAAACTTCTCTTACCAGCATCCCCCCACCCCATTGGGCAGTATCGCCAACCCGTCCAGCCTTACAAGTGACACTAGAACCTGCAGGTCCTGCCCTACACCCAACATAATGCCAAGCCGCCACCTGTCGTCTCGCCTGTCTTGCACACACAGCGCACCATATGCGTGCCAGCAGGGCGTCCGTATCACGCAACGATCCATCCGAGCACACCTCTATACATCCCAGCCCAGCTTGAGAACCCGTCTGTGTGCTCCTCATGGCCCACATCCGCTGTTGCGCCGATTTACGTCTAGCCCTGGGGTTCTGTGACTTCATTCTCCCTGAGTCCTAGGAAGGGGCCTATGGCAATGCGTCCACCCGCTCCGAGGCCTCAGTAGCTGAGAAGTAGTATTGTACCTTTCCCTGGTAAACCACCCGAAGTTTCAGGGGGAAGATTCGACTGTGCCATAGATTAAGGTCGCTGAGTCTCCTCTTAGCCTTAACTGCCAAGAACGTTTGCTGCTGCTTTTGGATCTTTAGAGTGTAGTCTGGAAATATAGAAATCGGGTGGCCCTCAAAGATCAGTAGGCCCTTCATATGTACCTGGAAACCTGTCTCTGTAGTTAAACAGCCGGGTGGTAAGGGCCCAAGGTAGCACACCCGGGCAAGGAGGCTGTGCCAGCGCCCTGTGGGCCCATTCTATTGTGAAGAATTGTGACAGCTGCTGTGGGTGCATGATCTTAACCAGCCATCCCTCGAGGAACAGTTCCGCTGACTGCCCCTCTGCCTATTCAGGAAATCCTACAAAGGGGAGGTTGTTTCTTCGAGGAGGGCCCTCTGCATCCTCAACCCGGTCCTCCAGTCGGATGGTCAACTTTTGTAGGGAGAACACCGTCTCTCAGAGGGCCACGACCTCTGACTGCAACTCCGCCATGTCACCCTTCGCAGTGGGTACTTGGTCTGCAACCCCTCATATATCCGCACACAACAGATTGGCATTGATGACTACTGAGTCTATCTTGGTGAACAGTACAATTTGCGTACCCTGAATGGCTGCCATAAGGTCAGATAGTGTACGTTCCTTTGTTTGGGCATCCGCGGGCAGATGTTCAGCAGATCTTGTGTGTACTTCGTTAGTGCTCCCCGCCAGTGCAACAGTATGGGTCTAATTGTCTATATTGTTGGACTGCGTCATTCTGGCAGCTTTATCTTTCCCCATAACAACAGTGTCCCGGGATGTTACTACTGCAGGTTGTAGTCAGGGCCCGTTTGTGTGTGCCCGAATACGCCCTCCAGGCACAACAGAGCACAAAGATGGAGTTGTCAGTAGAACCGCAGATGGTAGTTAACAAAGGCAGGGCCCCTCCGTGTTCCATGAACTCCTCCACTCTATACAGGCCAAGGCGGCGCAGTCCAGTGGCAGCCGACAGCTGGGGGCAGTAATGACGTATAGGACTCAGGTACTTTGTGGTGCCAAGGTGAGTCAAGTGTTTGTCCCTGTGTTGTGGTGTAGCGCAGCCCTGCACTAGCCAGAGTCCAAATTCGCCCACCAGGGCCTCCTCACAGTAAACAGACGGCCTGGGGGGGGGGGGCAGTGGAGCAACCCATAGTCTCGCCCAGCAACTCGGGTGTCGCATTCCATCACACAAATACAGCAAGGGCGATGCCATTCCCTACCTTACAACAGCATCATGTTTTCCATCGTCATCCACAGTGTATGTTCCTGGGGGGAAAGCCATGCCAGAGGAGAGGCCCACAGGTCCAAGGCGTTGCACCACTGCTGCGTTTCCCACACCTCAGGCTCAAAAACACTCACCTAAGACGCCAGCTCCGCAGGCCCCACCAGATGCGCAGTTCTGTTATTGGTTTCAAAGGTCTCCGAGCCCCCATCCTCCTCCAGGCACCACCGCAGATCTCCAAGGGCTGACAAGCAGGTGCGGTCCACCGTCAGAGGGCCGTGAGACCTCCACACTGTCCACTAATCATCCCAGGCGGCATCAGGCAACTGCAGTCAGGTGGGGGAAGCCACAGGGTAGTCACAGGGCCGGATCCCTCACTGTCTGCCCTCAGAGGCCCTCCAGGATGTTGGAGGCTGGCTTAGTATTTGGTGCACATTTATGTAACTGTAGCACCCTGCATATTCCAAACAACCCTTATGGTGATTTTATTGGTCTTAGACAACCATAGAAAGCCCTCTAACTAGTAGCTGTGGAGAGCAGCCTTCAGGCTTTATCTAGAAGGAGTGTAAAGCAGCTAGTTTTATCAGTACTTAATGTTATGGTATAGGTTAAGGGAAAAAGACACACATAGTGTAGTTATAAAAATATGTATTTATTATAAACACTCATTAACACATTGCAATATCTCCTACCCTGTGATATAAACACAATACACATAAGTACTTTGGAACACGTAAGTTGCACAAATACACAATGCTCTCCACGGGGAGACCTAACCATATACTAAAATAGTGGAAAGTTAACCACGACCTAAGTTGAGAATGGACCCAGAAGACATAGAAAACTGGGGACCCAAGGAACCACCCAAGGTGAGTATCTAGGAATCCCACGGAGGTCGTGTGCAGAGTGGGAACACGTCCACGTGCTCAATGCAAGTCAATAGGTAAGTTGTGTTGCAGTTTTAAAGAAAAAGGACCCTTTCCAGAGGACCCTGAAGAAACCCTGTGGAAGATAGAAGGTTGGTGAGTCACCCCACCCACAGAGAACACCCAGGAAGCGGGACTCCTACACCAGGGAAGCCAGATGTGAAGTGACGTCAGAAACCGCTGTAGAGCACAATAGAGGACTTCAGTGAAGATGCAGCTGCAAAGGCAAAAGAGTCTGGTGCAACCCAAAGGTGGATTCAAGGTGAGAAGTACCTGCAAGCAGAAGGGACAGAGTTTATGCCACCCGGGAGGCACGGAGGACGAATGCCCAGCCATGTCAGAAATGCAGGAGAGTTGACGTGCTCATGAAGTTGCAGTTGTGTGGACCAGGTATCGCCATGGAAGACCAGGAGTCGTTCACGAGCTGTCCCACGTTGGATGTCAAGGGGTCAGTAGCCGGCAGGGGCACCAACCAGCCTTGTCAACGGCAACCAATGTAGTTGTAGAAAAAGGTGCTGTGTCGGGCACAAGTGACTCAACATGAGTAGGTAATTCTGAGCAGGCACTGAACAAGAAGGGGTGCTCCCTGGAGCAAAAGAGGACTCTCAAGAGGACCCACGGGCCAGAGGCACAGTACTCGCAAGAGGACCTTGAGCAGCTCACCAAAGTATGAAGGCCCACGGTGCAAAGGATGCGGTGCAGGCAAAGATCTCGGCTATAGGAGCTGCTTGCGGTTGGAGCTTCTTGGAGCCCGAAGATCTCTGCAGGAGAGAGTCAAAAGGCAATGGCAACAGCAAGTGGACATGGTGCACAGGGGCTCTCTGTTCCAGCGGTTCCGACGAGGGATACTGGCCTTGAGGGAGTAACAGAACCACTACCCGTGTTGCTGAGTCTTAAGGAGTCCGTGGGAGCCCAAGATCAGCAGACCGATCAGCTGTGTTGCGGTGCCTGCAGATGCAGGAGAGTGACTTCTTCACTCCAAGGGAGATTCCTTCAGGTGTCTTGGATGTCCACTGGTCTTGTGAGGAACCTGTATGGAGCACAGGTACAGGAAGCAGACTTGCGGGACGACAAGACCAGGAGCAGCAGGAGTCTGCCCAGTTGCAGTCTTGGTTCCCAAAGCAAAGTCCAGCGTGCTCAGACAGTAGAAGTACAAGTGGTATTGTATCTGAATCTTGTCCAATGATGAATCTAGGGACCCACCCACAGGTAAGCCATTAAGTACCCTAAGGAAAGGGTTGGGACGATTCAGGGGTCCCTCCCATAGGAGGGGCTGGACAGTGGGGTAGATACTACCATGTCCTTTGTCCAGTTTCATGCCAGAACAGGAGATAACGGCTTCCTGAACTGCCTTACGAGAAGGTAATCCCTGGGTGAATGCGCTCCTTCCAGCATTGTCTGTACCAAGGCGCCTTTTCACCTCTCGTGCCAGCTCATGGGGCAACGACGTTAATACATGGATCATTTTACAATCAAAATACTACTGGTGTATACCTTTCGATCGCCTAAATGAGGCGTACAGAGAACAGTACTTTTGACTAGCAGGCGTATGTACAAAAATATTAGTATATCGCCTATTTAGGTGACATAGGGATCGTTCTTTTTGGTCCTGAGGAAGATAGCCAGGGGGGTGGCTTCTGAAACAGGTCTACCCTGTAGAAAGTGACTCATTATAGTACACCATCTACACCGCCCTATTTTTACTATTCTCAGCTAGGGAAGGCAATAAAATTATTTTTTTCACTAGCCAGGGAATTTTTAACTACTGCACATATTTTTCACGATCCCACGCACTACACATAATCAACAATCACGATTCAAAGTGCTCCCGCGTCTACGTAGGTCATAGCACGCCCTGTCCCGCAGAGGGGCGGGAAGACCCCAATAATGAAGCATGACACTGAATCAGGTTTCAGTGTCTGAGGGGTATTTGACAATTTCTAAAATATTGCCCTTCCATAAACAAAAGGAGGTGCTTGATTTTTTCACACCATTGTCATTTGCTTAGCACTTAATTATGATTAGCACATTCAAATGCACAAATATATCTACATAAAGGCGGTAGAATCCTTGTGTTGAATAACACCTCTCCGTATCCTCTGCCCTGGGCATATTTATCCATGAATTTCACCTCCCTTAGTGCCTCCTCTTCATATTCTGAGACTTGGCCGGTTATTGCTCCTAAAATGTTTGTATCCTCCTTACTCTAGTATTTTAGTTCTAGCTCTCTGATGTTGGTTTCCAATTTTTCAAGGGATTGCCTAATGGATTTCAGTACCCCAGCATGTCTGGATATGCATTTCCCTCAAATCACAGCCTTGAAGGCTTCCCACAGAGTAGCCTGCGTTTGCACCGAGCCAGAGTTAATGGAGATGTATTCTTCTATATCGCCTCTCATTTCTTCCTGAAATACCGTGTCTGTGAAGGCGAATGGAGGGAGCCTCTAGCTAGCCACTCTCGGTGGCCCCTCCGGTATAGCCAGCTGTAGTCGGACAGGAGCATGGTCTGAAAGAGTCCTTGGTAAATGCTAGACTGCAGTTGTCCAGGTCGCTATATCTAGGGACACTAGCCAGTAGTCTAATCTTGACCAGGCATTGTGGTGGGCTGTGATGCAAGTACCTTCAGGCATTTCAGGGTGTCTCTGCCTCCATATGTGCGTTAAGTTGCCCTCTGCAACGATGGCGTTGAGTGCCATATTTGATCTTGGGTGCAGTTTGCTGGACCCTCTCTTCCTGTCCATGGCATCATCAACCAGAGCATTGAAGTCCCCACCTCATATAATAGTGTGGTATCCCACCGCGTTAATTTTGGGCCATACTGCATGAAAGAAGTCGGGCTTGTCTACGTTAGGCCCATATATCGTCGACAGGGTTACGTTCACTGTGCCCTGCCTACCGCCTAATATCACATATTACCCCTCTGGACCGACATGTGACACCATTGTCGACCAGGCTACACCATATCTTATAAGTATGGACAGCCCTCTGGCAAAGTTGGAGTAAATGGATGAGTACATAGAGCCCTAGCGTCTATTGTTGAGCTTAGAGTGCGAAGTGCTATTTAAGTATGTTTCCTGAATGAAATATTTGTTAATTTTGTGTCTGGCTAAATAAGATTGTATGAGTCTGGTCTCATGATAGTTGTTTAGCCCCTGGATATTCCACGCTAGGAGATTGTAAGATGTCATGTCAAGGCAGTTTTGATAACCAGATATCTCAGCAGTGAACGTAGTCTTACTGGGTTGCTAGGGTACAAGTGTGCACTTTCATGTGTTGGCAACGCATGTGGTTGTGAGCATAGTTTCTGGGTAAGACACTAAGGTGATTGGGTTGTGCTGTCTCCTTAACTTAACTTATTTTGTGCCGTGCAGTCCTGACTAACAAACTTAACAAACCCTCCCCCCAAACACTCTAACCCCCCCAATTAGGTTGAGCACAATAAACCCACCACTACAAACCAATTGTGTGTTGTGCCCTGGACATATGCCTGGGGACACGTAATGGGAGTTCTACCTGGGGTCATGACTATACCGGTGTACAACCCTGCCTTGCAGCGGGGTGGCCGCACTTGTGTGTGAAAACCTAACAACAACAAACATATTTGATGCATTAGAGACAGTATCAGCCTGTACCTGTGTAACTGTTATTAAATGATGAAACTGCTGCTATCTGGAAATAGAGTACCACAAGCAACACTTAGTAAGTTCTTAACAATACCTGGCAGTGCTTAGCACTGCAGTTCAATCATTGTCACTGAGTCCAGCATCTGGGGAGGCACCTGAGGTCGCCTCGGTTGTACGTTTCCGACCTCCTATATGCTCGGCAAATTTCATGGCCGATTTAGCATCGGTAAAGTGGTGCACTGATCCCTCGTGGGTGACCTTCAGCTTGGCCAGATATAACAATGCATGTGGTATTTCTGCTTGCCTTAGAATCTGTTTCATTGGCATAAATTCCCGTCTAGCTGCCTGGACCACGGGTGTAAAGTCCAGGTAAAAGGAGATGTTGTTCCCTTTGTGGTTAATAGTTCCTCTTTCCTTAGCCAGGCGCAGAATAGTGTCCGATCTCTATAATTTAATATACTTGCCAGCATTGGTCTCGGCATAGCTCCGACCAGGGGTCTGGGTCTCAGGGTCCGATGCGCCCTCTCCACTATAAACAGTGCGGAAAACTACAGGCTGAATAGGTCGCTAAGCAAGTTCTCCACAAATGTTTCCATCTTAGCAATTGCTGCGGTTTCCGGAATGCCTGTTATGCATGGATTATTTCTGTGCGACCTGGCCTCCAAGTCATCATTCTTGGCCCTGATAATGTGGATTATTTTGTCCATTTGGAGCATTTGGTTTTTAGTTTTGATTTGAAATTCATGTACTTCGGTGGAGCGATTATCCAGCTGGTCGAACCGCGTCTCGTGGGTATCTACTGGTTTCTTTACCTGGTACAACCGAGAGGTTAGCAGGTCTAGCTTACTGTCAATGGTTTTTAGGCTGGATTTCATATTGAGCAACAAGGAACGGAAATCGTTACTGCTCCCCTCCGCTGCATCCCGTGCGCTCAGCTCTTTATCTGTGTCTGCCTCAGTGTCCATTTGTCGGAAGAGCTTTGTTTAGCATCGTGTTTCCCCATGATGCCCCGTTTGGCCCCGTTTGGCCAGCTCAGGCTCAGTGGCGCACAGGGGGTAAACCACGAGCTCTACAGAACTATTTTGAGGTAGTCTTGTTTCCCCTGTCTAGTAGCAGTCCTTTGCAACTTACTACTCCCCCTTTGCATATCTTCTGTTAGTTGTGGCACAGCAATGTAGATTTCCCCACGCCAAGGGTCGAGAATGTTTGATGGTGCCTCCACAGCACCCGCCTCATGTCCAGTAACGTGTTAATATCAACAATGGTTCTGTCGGGTTTGAACCCGATTGCTTCAGAGTATGTACACATCGTTCAACCTGTATTCAGACATAATTATATTACTTCTTATGACTGTTAAACCAATTTATAAAGTGCAAATCCAAACAGAAAGAGGGTCAAGTGAACGTTTTAATCATTGAGTTGTTTTTCATTCAGGACTTGATTTTCACTGAGTTTTCATTTAGACCCTCCAGTTATGCATAAGAATTAATCACATACTACGGCGTATTCATTTAGGTGAAAAAGTGTCATATGGGGAAAAGGGTTGTGACTAAGTGACATAGTGATACGTGAATTATGTACACATAAGTGAAGGATATGGGAGAGGAAGGAATTCTTTGGAAATCACGGGGGCCACTCTATAACTTAGTGGTTATTGAATCCAGCGTGCCATATTAATTGGCTGTAGTGTTGGATTCTGTTGGTTGGTCCTCAAATGTTTTTCGTCGACGTTTCGACCCTGTTGACACCTTAATTGTGGGTCTCTGGCGGGTCTTCTTCAGGACGGGGGAGGGTGGTGATGTTGCGCCTCTGTTCCCTTAATTATTTGGACACCACGGAACTATGTTGGTCTCATTCTCGGACGACGAATCACCGTAGCATTCAAGATTGAGCCTCCGGTGGTTAGTTTGAATAGACGTTTCTTAATCCAGTGCGTTTAAGTAGTGGTACCCAGACCATCTATCAATTTCTAGTTGGTGATCATGAAGAAAGGGTAATTCTCAATAAATGATTTCCTCTGTCGTGTGCAGATCGTCCTTCGATTAATTATGGCGATCGGTAGATCATAAAGAAAGAGTATTTCTTAATACATGAATCCCTCTGTTGTGTGCAGATCGTCCTTCAATTAATTATGGCGATCCGTGGTCTGTGGTCTTGCTTTCCATACCGGGATTCTGTTCTGGTAATCGTCCGAGACTGTTCAGCTTACGGACGCGGAACCGCCGAGGTGGCTTGATTAATCAGGCCACCTCGGCGGTTCCGCGTCTGGAACAGAATCCCGGTGTGGAAAGCAAAACCACTGACCACGGATCGCCTTAACGTCAGACAAGGCCTCATTAAACGGCAACAGAGGCTCCGCAGAGCTTGCTTGCGGTTTAAGGACCTCAGTGAGGAGGTCAGTCCTCACGGCCGCGACGAGGAGCTCAAGAGCCAAGGCCTTGGCCGCCTGCGTTAACACCACACTATAAGCAGCCCCTTCCTCCGTAGCCACGGTAGGCGGGGAGACAAAACCAGTATCCGGCGAAGTGTCCAGACCACTGACATCCCCTAGCTCACCTGCCCAGTCCTGATAAGGCTGGCATTCACGTGCCAGAGGGTCCTCAGACCCCTCCCAATCCGCCTCGCCACCCATCTCCTGATACTCAGGGTCAAATGATGGGGCCGGGTCATAGAAGTATAAGTCTCCCATCGGCGTCGAGAGCGGTGTCGAGCGGAACCGCTCTGGCGCCTGACCCGGATCGAGGGGATGACCGGGGCAAAGTCGTCCTGGGAAGGCGCGGGGGGGGAACACCCTGGGGGCTGGCCCCGGCGAGGTCGTAAGGTCGAACGGCGACGACCCGGACCCAGCGGGGCCCTGCGGCGTCCGGACCGAAGTCGCCGACGGCGCCGAAGCACCCGGCCCGCTTGGGCTCCCAGTCGGGGCCGCTTGGCCCGAAGGCGCCGCGGAACCCGACGGAGGAGTGAGCGCCCTCATGGCCGTGAGGAAGGCATCGACCTCCTCGGGCGTCGCGTTCTGCCCAGGGACCAGCGGGTATGGAGCAGACCGCGGCGCCTGCTGCTCCGGCGGAGCCGCTCGAAATTCCGGCCGCGTCGCGGAGCGTCGGGGGGAGTCAGAAGAGCGATGTCGCCTCTTTGACTTCTTGTGCCTCTTACCTGAGGACTTGGAACCCGGGGAGGGGTGTCGACTCCCGGAGCTGTGATGACTCCGGCCCCGCGACCTCCTTCTGGACCGGGACCTCGAACGGCGCAGGCCGACTGCCGGGGCTCGAGGCGCTTGCTGCTCCCGCCTAGCCTTCGACGTCAAGGCCCGGCAGTCGGGGCACGACTTGTCATCGTGGTCGGGCCCCAGGCAATGAAGACAGGGGATGGGGGTCGGTAGTCAGCTGCAGTCGATGCAGGGTTTGAACCCGGCATCCCTACCGGCGCCGTCGGAGTCGTTCGACTTCGAATAGTGATCAAAAATGATCAAAAAAGTTTTGTCAAAAAATGACTAAGGGTACCACTTTTTCCAGATCAGCGCTTGCTGGCGCGGAAAAAAGAAGAACTGACGTCAGCGAGCGAGGGCGGTGTCTAAGTACTCCGACGACGTCATCCCGGCGCCAACGCCGCTGCCGACGGACGCGGAGCCGCAGACGACGCCTACCTACGCGCAAGGGTACTGCTATGCAAAGTTTCTGGATCCAGTCTGGCGCCTGGGGATATTCTAAGGTAAGGAATCTAATACTAACCTATTTCTTTCAGATTGTCCAGTTTGGTTTGGTGGGATCATCGAACATTCCTGCCGCATGTCATTCTGTTGTTGGAGATAAGGTGGAACTGGCGTGGGCCGAGGGGACACCAGGATACTCGCCGCCGCCTGCCAGCGAGCGCATGCATGAACCCCACACAGCCTGTCAGGTTTCTCACTGCGTGTCCCCCTTACCACCAGAATCCACAACACCAACTATTTAGTTGCGCAAAGTCCTCCAGGGCATGGGGCCCGCGCAGCGCAGGGCCTGTCGGTGCGATGAGCCTAGACGGGGTTGGAGGAGTGGCACTCAGGTTCCAGCCCCCCAGCTACCTTGTCTTCATTGGGGTGTCGCCGGGGATTTCAGGGCCACAGATCACAATCTGAATGCAGTTACCAACACTGCTCGTCTCTTGGAACAATCTGGCACTGGAGCTCTGGGCTCCGTCCCACATCACAGGTCCGCTGTGGCTTCGTCCGGATTCAGCGACAGGACATGGATTTACACCGATCTGTGGTATCCCCATACGCCCACCAACGCTACAGTGGTGTGGGTTGTGCAGCGGATTAAAAGGTATGAGGTGGCAGGGTTACAGAGCCACTCTAGGAAGTGGCCATCTTCCTCTGCGTCTGTCATGAACTGAGTGGGTAATTAAGTAGGAGGGGAGATTTGCACCTAGTGGTAGGACCACTCCCAAGAGATGTTGATTTTCTCATTTAGCTTCACACAGAGCTTTCTAGGTGATGCAGGCAAATTTTACGAAGTTCATTGAAAGGGTGCTAATTAACATGGATGAGTTGATAGAGGGCTGTGGTATCCCATGTCTTACCTCTACTGAGAGCTTAGGTTGCTGATTCTAACATGTTACTTAGCTACAGTACCACCTTATCTGGTAGAGAATATCTAGCCGCAGATTCCTTACCTTCGAATATTCTCCAGGTGTCAGACTGGATCCAGAAAATCTTGAGCTGTTCCTCTACAAACCAGTAGGTGGTACCGGACAGCTTTCCAGAGTCCTCTGCGCCAGATGTGATTTGCGCGGTGCCTATACAGGTGCCACCCCAGTGCGCTGACCTCAGTTTCTGAGACTGTTTCCACTCCAGGAGCACGGAGCCATACCAAGGTTTTGTGACCAGTGTGCCAATGCTGTGGCTGTACAAAGATCTTTGTAGGTGTAAAAAGCCAGTTTGCAGGTGGGGAGAATTGGAGGGTAGTTAAGGTGCTCGCATGTCAGCGTCAAAGATTTCCAGGACAGGGACGCCATGATCTAACACAGTGCTTGCAGTTTTGGCTCTGGTGGGTTGAGCCTGCAAGCCCTCAGGGGGTTGATATCGTGGTTAGCAGATCTTAATGCAGATTACAATCCATCTGGAGATAGTCTGCTTCTGCACTGTTTTCCCCTTCTTTTTACTGGTGCACCCCACACAGAGCTGATCGTCCATCCGATAGTCTTTGATGACATCAAGATAAAATGACAGTGCCCCTTTTTGGTTCCAGCCAGTGGAGTCTCTTTCTCCTTAGAAGGATTTGGCAGAGCAAAGAAAGTCAGCAGAGTGAACTTCGGCTGATATCGAAAGGTGTCACCACCTCAGCAAAAAAGACAGAGGTGCGGAGAACCAATTTATCTTGGAAAAAGCTTGTAAATGGAGATTGTACAGAAAGAGCCTGACCCTCCTGGCCAATGTGATGGGCAACAAGAAAATCGTCTTGAGTGTCAGTAGTCTGAGAGAATAACTATGCATGTGTTCAAAAGGGGAACACATCAGGTGAGTTAACACCAAATTAAAGTGCCATTGTGGCATAACTAAAGGTTTGGGAGGAAACATATGCGGAGACCTTCTAGTAAACGTGTCACAACAGGTGACAAAGGGAGAGTTGGTCCGCCAACCGCAGAAAAGTTGAGATGGCCGAAATATACCCCTTAACTGTGCCCAGAGTAAGACCATGACAGAATAAGAACAGTGTAATGAAACAGGCTTTTTGCAGGTTTCACCCTATTTTGTGCTCCTATTTGGGACTACTAGGCAATGGTGTAATGGCTCTGTAATGCCCTGAGCCCTGCTGATAAGGGCTCAGTGCATGTGCTCTGACCCTTAAAAAGGTACATGGTTGATTGGCTTATACCAATTTGGCATAGCCTAACTTATTTTTTCCTAGTATATGGTACCGGGGTACCTAGCGTCTGAAAGTTAAAGTGTCACTCGTGGATACTAGTTGTGCCACCACAAGTATGACAAAGTACAATATGTCTCCCACACTGCCACTACAAGCTGGTAGAGCAGTTTTAAACTGTTAACTTGACTTTCCAATTTTAAGCAAAGGCAAAGCCTAAACTCCCTGAGTTATATGTAAATAACTCTCCACAGCAGGCCTATCGAGTACTAAGGCAGGGTGCAGCATATTAAAAAGATAATCTATTTAACATGTTCTGGCAGTAAAAACAAAACAAATGCCATTTTTTACGGCAAGAAAGAGAGTGGGGGAGAGAGAGAGAGAGATAGGCTAATAGCCCCATTGGCATGCAGTTACATGCAGACACCTCAGCTGTGCTAACAAAAATTAGAACTTCAAAGTATCAAACAACTTGTTACATTAAGCCGGGCTCGAAATTAATATAACTTTTGCTACATGGAACTTTTAGAAAGTGGTCTAGTCTTCAAGGGCCATTTGCTGAGGCAGACTATGAAACAGCCTTCTGCCCGCCCAATTATTACCTAAAAGGTAATAATTGGGGCCAGTACGAGCTAGCGGAGCGCGAGAGGTTCAGGTATTTGCAGGTAAGGCATGTATTAAATGCGGTGGTGCCTGGAAACGAGTCATTGCCGGAGGCCTCGCCCCTTGAGGATAGGCTCCTGGATGGATATATGCAGCGCAAGACAATTTTGCTGACCTATTCCAAACTGATTTATAACTCCCCTGATCCACTTCCGCGGCTCCGTGCAAAGTGGGAACGAGATCTTATGAAATTAGATGAGGGGGAATGGTGGGAGGCATTAGCATCGCCCAGAGAAGTGGCGATTTTGTCAAAACTGAAGATAGTGCAATTGAAAGTGCTGTATAGAATATATTATACAGGACCCACATTAGTCCAGATGGGATAAAAGGAGGACTCTAGTTGCAGGCAGAATTGTGGTCAAGAGGGTACGTTCCTACACATAATATGGGATTGTCCGTTTATAGCTGTATATTGGGAGGCCGTCCTGAAGTACATTGGGGACGTCTTGGGAACCATACCCTAAGTTGTATCTACTGAATATTTGGGAACCAACGGACCTATGAACGAAAGAGAGGCTATGGGTGGCCCTGGGAGGACTGGTAGCTAAAAGGAATATTGCAAGAAAGTGGGGGGGGGCACATGATATACCAACGATTAGGGAATGGAAGGAGGATATGGATTGGGGTATGTTCCGTGATAAAACAGAACATGTGTCTAGGCAGGGGGTGCCCGAAAAATGGGATGCGAATATGGAGTAAATTGAGTTCTTATAGGGGAAGCTTATGTACTCTGGCCAAATTACCGGAACAAACCTCCCTGGAGGACTTGGATGTGTAGAGGGCGGGATGGATCAATAAATTGTGGAACTATTTACAGTATATGACTTAATGGTGTTCTGTTGATGTTGACAGCACCGTGAATACTGCAATACTGGTGAATCTGTATTGTTTATTGTTTGTTCTTCATAAAAGAACTTTAAAAAAAGAATAAAAATAAAAATAATAGTGGCCTGCGGCTGGACGAAGTGTTACCACGCCGTGGCAGGAAGCAAGTGTGTAGACCCAGAAAGTGAGCTTCAAAAGGGGAACTACCTTTGAAGGGCTACTGGTAAACACACGTGGGAGGGGCTGCTGTATTGTGTAGGACAGACTGGCAGCGGTGACAAAGAGAAAACAGTTAGCAAACCAGTTTCCTGTGGGTGTTTGGTCCTCAGGTAGCCACACCTCTAAGTTGGCATACCAAGCTCCATATAGCAAAAGAAAGGTCCCGACATTTCGGGAGTGGGCAGGATACTCTGGGATAGCTAGATGCCACACTTTACAGCAAGTTCTCATCAGGTATGAGGGAACTAAGTAGCCCATTGGCTAGAGAAAGCGACCTTCCCTAAGGGAAACATTCTGGGCTTAAACGGGCATTCCTGACACCTAGAACTCAGCTCTCACTAGACTGGAGAAAAAGACCAAAGAAGGCCTGCCCTGCTGTTCCTGAAACCGGCAAAGAGGAGATTGCACCAAAGTTGGACTGTACTTGCTGCTCCCTGGACTAGTGAAGGAAAGGACTGTGTCTTGAAAAAGTCACCCCCCAAGCCCAACCAGAAGCAGAGACTCAACGGGTGAGTTAACTGATTTTCAGTTCACAGCACATGGCCACAAAAGCGTTACGAGTCCTGCTGGGGCGATTTAGTACCCCAGATTGCTGGATCTCAGCCGTGCAGCCCAAGAGACTAGGACCCTCCTATCAAGTTGCACCCAAGTCTGCTGGACCCAGGAGAGTCGTCAGAGTGCAGTTTGCTTGCTAAGAAGAAGAGTTCTGTTCAAAAGAAGGAAACCGAAGTCCTGGGCGAGTAGTAGCCCTGCAATGACTGGACTTTTGCTGATCCAGAAAGGATTTCGAAGGACATCTACCCCTGTGGCCAGAATCACCTCACCCAAACCGTGGACCCAGGAGTAGCCCCAGGAAGACCCTTGTTGACTGCAAAGCATCCCTGAGCATCTTCACCATCCTGTATACCTTGCATCAGGGCCACTCCATAGAAGTCAATGACAAGAGCACATTGATGCTGGAACTGAACTGAATACTACTTTTCTTGAGGAAGTAACTGTTTCTTTGGACTTTGCTGGTTTCCTTCACTGGCTCCCGGTTGGAGTTGATCACTCAAAGGAACCCCAAGTCACTGCATTCCAACGTAGAAACTTTTTCAAGAAAACCTTTTTCAAGTGTCAAATTGGTTGAATATGCTAATGCTTGTCGCAGTTAAGTGAAAAGTCCTGATTTATTGTTACTTGTAAAGTTCATATCTCCGGAACTGTCCTGTGGCTCATTTTTGTTTTGGTGTCTATAAATTCATAGAAATATACTCTATTTTTATACATTGGCATCAGATTTCTTGAGCATTGAGTTGTTTGGTGCTGTTTATTTGCTTTACACATGTTCCTTTGCTTTGTGTAAGCCTGACTGCTCTGACTCACAACTACCCAGGGTTGAGCTAACTTTAACAAACAAAACCGGACTGGTCCTAAAGGGGTTGGTAGTGTATAACATGGGGAGGTCCTCCAGAAGGGGCACTCTAAACAGAGGATACATGCTCATGCCCTGGAGTTCTGGATACCATAATCTCCGGGCCCAATACGGAGGTACTAGGATGACTTGGGCCCAGTTGGTCCTTATCTTATTGAGACCTCTGGGCAGGAGTGGTATCAGCAGGAAGGCATATAGGAGTCCCATATTCCAGTCTAGCCAGAATGTCTATGAGCGAGAACAGCTTTGGAAAATCAAGCATGCAGCAGTGGGGACATTGCACATTCTCAGTGCTGGTGAATATTTCTAGTCGCGGTATACCCCCCAGTCTTAAAAGAGACCTTCAGCCACCTCAAGATGTGGACACCATTTGTGGTGGTGTAACATTGACGTCTAAGTTAATCCACCCAACATTTATAGATCCCGCCAGGTGCTGCACAACCAGGAAAATGTCTTGACGCTCCGGCTGTGCTTGGCACAGGGTTCACAACTCCACAATATCCTGCTTGTTGCAGTACCACTGTTGCAGGGATTCTGCATGAAAACAGAACAATGCGCAGGATTACAGGACCTTGGTGTATGGGGACTGAGTCATCCCACCTTAGTACCCATGAGCCCAGGACCGACTAAGCTTTAGTGTTGCACCTGCTCTCCTACTCACTCACAGAGAAGCAAATGATTAGACACCCTTAGAACATAAAACACCCAGTTCTTTCAGGAATCGCGGTAACAAGACACACCCTTTCGCTCGTACTCTTGTACACGTCCACAAGAAGATCTGACAGTCACAAAATAGTTAAAAATATTTATTTTAACTAATTTGCCCTAACATGCAGTATAGGAGCCACAACAAGCAGGAAAATCCATAATACAAATATAGTCAGCATAGCAGCTAGTCCATAAATCTTGAAGGGAGATGTCATCATAAAAAGACAATGGATCCTATCCTCCCTCCCCTTGCTACAAGCAGTATTATTATAGATTAGAAGATCTCTGGGCTTTGTCAGCAGACCCCATACCTCAGCCTACAGATGGTAGATCTACATCACAGGTGCTGTTTCGCTCTTCTCCCTGGAAAGGTCCCTCTCCAAGTGTGTGTCACCTAATTAGTGTACCCCCCTAAGAAGCACAGTACGTTGTCCAAACAGCTGCATCAGTATGTTTTGTCTAAGGTCTGGCCAGGACAAAATAACAAGGGGGCATTGTTGTTCGACCTTGCACATAATGTTCAGTCAAAATCCCAGGAACATGCTGAGAGCGAAACCAAGCAATACGTTCTCATGTGAAAGCAATCTTTGAAATAGTGCAAAAATAAAGATGTGTAGTAAGGTGCGCAAAAGGAGCGGGCAAGCTGCAACGTGCTCACGCAAAGTTAGTGAAAAACAACAAGGTCCCCACGGGCCACGTAACATCATATGGTAATAGCGTTGTCCGTGAAATCTGGACCAGCTTTCCTTTGATGGAAGGCAGGAAACTTTTAATGCCAAACAATTCGCCCTCAGCTCCAGAAGGCCGATGTGAAGCGGAATCTCTGCCGGAAACTAGAGGCCCCTGATCTCCAATTCTATAAGATGGCCTCCCCAGGCCAGAAACAATGCATTGATCTCCACTGTCAGCTCGGGTGGGGAACGGAATGGGGTGTAATGCTGACCCAATTGTGGTCTGTTAACCACCACTGCGGATCTTTTGCAGTCTCCTTCGAAATCTGAACCAGTCTGGAGAGATTCTTCTGGCGCTGCATCCACTGAGGCTTCAGATACACTGCAGAGCCTGCATATGCCATTGAGCAAACTTCACAAGAAGGATACATCAGGCCATCAGATAGAGCAGATGTTGAAATATCAGGATCATAGTCTGCTGTGTACAGTCCACATCTTATGGTATACTTTTCTGCATCCCTGCCTTCGAAAATAGCCTGGGTCAGGATGGCTCGAGCATCCTCCAAGACCCTGGGCACTATCATGCAATTGAGTCCCAAATTGTGTGGCTACAAAGGCCCAAGAGACAAGCGGTATTGACCAACTACAGTGCAAGGCTGATGGAAGAGAAGAGAAATCTTCTTCCTAAAGGTATACAGTCTTTTGGAGTCCCTACTTGTAGAGTGGTAGGGAACGCACCAGGATAACACTTTCAGTTTGAGGCCTGCATCACCAGGCTGTCCGGAATAGAGTGCTGGGTGAGGAAAGCTGGAACCCCAAGAGCGGGATAGTGGTGGCATGCAAAAGAGGCAGAGAGGGCTTTGTTGAAAGGCAGGAGTGGCTGTGTGGGATGCCCCAGGCTGAAACATCAAGACATCAAACATAGGAAAGAAGGCCCCTTCCTTCGTAGCCACACTAAGAAATACCAGGTCAATGTCTGGTGAGGTGTCTAGACCACATGCATCAGCCAGGTTCTCATACCAGTTGTCATTGGCGAAGGAACCTTCAAGAGGATAAGGTTAGCCATAAGGATCCTCAGATCCACCCCAGTCAGACTCTCCACAGGGCCTGTCAGGAAAAGGAGGCACGGTCTCTGACCCAGAAGGCCTTGGTGCAGTCAGCGCCGGAGTGGATATCGGCCAATGCTAATTTGGCTCCATATCGGAGTCAGGAATGACTATAGGGTCGACGCCGCCAAAAAGAATCAGCAGCGCTGGGAACGGTGCTAGGGGTGAAAACCCATGCACAAGTTGTGGATTTGCGACCAGAGCCTGTCCGGATAAAATAACGGGTCCAAAGGGCCCACCTGGCGATGCAGGAAACTCAGCTGTGGCACCTATCGAACTTGTGGGGCCAAAAGGTGTCCAGAGGGGTCTGGTCACCCAAAGATGAGGTTTGTGGCTCTTAGAACTCAATGATTTGGGTGCCAGTCTCGCCGGCTCCAGGAAATTCAGGGGGAAGTAAAGCGGATCAAGGCGAAGACTCCATGGGGAGGTGTGGGAGCGGAACGCCTAGATTTGTGTCATTCCTGTGCCTCGTCCGATGAGTTGGTCCTGCACGGTTAAGTCGAAGAATGCTTTGACGTCTAGGTCTTCTTCTTATGAGACTTACCCGATGATGACTTTGGCCTCTGATGAGGAGGACTCCAAGAGCTGGCCCGGGACTTTCCATGCGACTGTGAAGATGCAACAGGCAGATTGTGATAGCTTACAAACGTGAGCACTCAAGAGCAACTCGGAGTCAAAGATGAAGCTTAATTACTGGGCCAAGAAGACAGAAGGGACATGATTCCAACTGGGATAACTGAGGGAGACAGGACTGGAGTTGAAAGACGACAAATGCTCATTTGATAATACATAAGCACGTGCACAGGTATCCCCTTTTCTACAGCCAAAAAAAGCCATGAGGGATAAACTTGGATATCTGCGAGACCCTTCTATATAAGTCAGTGAGAAAAGAAG
The DNA here is from genome assembly GCF_964263255.1 of Lissotriton vulgaris. Classification (NCBI taxonomy): domain Eukaryota; kingdom Metazoa; phylum Chordata; class Amphibia; order Caudata; family Salamandridae; genus Lissotriton; species Lissotriton vulgaris. Next base: position 602,829,289 of record NC_141695.1, on the reverse strand, counting down.
CAAAATGACAAGACGCTTGGGTAGTTCAGAATATTTTATTTCACAGGTTCAGCATACAACTCAAAATGCACCCCATTACACAGCATTTTAGTCACGCTTTAATATATTAATATACCTATTTCAAATAAATAACTGGTGAAAATAAACATTTCTTTACATTGCTAGATTAGTCGCGATTAGTGACTGCAAAATGAGCAGTGATGGGATTAGCAAGTGTGCAGATGGACTGTCAGTTTTAAGGGTGTGACTTCAGATGCAGTAGGCACAACCTCTCCGGGGTAATGGGAAGAAAGTAGAACACGCAATATCAGTCTTCACATGGAAAGAATACCCAGACATTCTAAGGGTGCAAAACTCTATAAACTGAAACCTCAAAGTGCATGTTAATCACTTCAGAATTTCAAAGGTGGAGTTCTGGCAGCATTGAAATGTTCAGGGTATGAAGCTCATCAGGCAGAAATCTCCAGGATAGAAGAGACAACTTTGGAATAAGAAGGTTACATTTTGGTTGTAGAAGATTCTCAAAGACAAATGCTCATGAAATAAAAGTTGCACAATTCGGATTAGACTACATAGGAATGTTTGGATATGCAGAGGTCTTGAGTGTGTGTAGAATTTCTGGAATAGACAGTCATATGGTAATGTTCAGGATAGAACACTCCTATATTGGGAACTGATTTCGGATTGAAGAAATGGGCATACAAGGGGTGGTATCATTCCATACTGGATTCTTACAGATGGAACACTCAATATATGGGAATACAAGGGGGAAGGAATAGAAATGATACGGAAATCCTGGAGGCGGAATGCTGACATTACGGGATGCTACGAGATGGAATATTCACAGTATCCAAGTCAAACTAAATGAATGCCCACCATACATGATTTTCATAAAAGGAATATTCACTACGTCACTTTATGAGAATCTGAGGGTTGCATGCTGACTACGTGGAATGGTGGAGTGTTTGCCAATCTGAGGGGTGATATACTTCCCATTTGAAATTTGATAATTAGAAGTTGAAGGTGAGTTTTTTGTTGTATCTAGATGTACACCCAGCACTGCTTCATTTTAGAAGTAAAAGTGAACAGGATGTATAAGAACTGTAGTCTCTTAGAAGTCATACAACACTGGAGGCGGCCTGGGTGGTGTTAAAACAGCAGAAAACTTGATTTTCGGCATTCCATCACCAGGATTGTGCATTTTATGAGCATTCGTGCATCAGGAAAAGGCCAACCAAACTTTATTCTTAAGTTAGACTGCCGAAGCTCATTGTCGGCCATCTGTTATCTAGGGAACATGAAGTAAATTTTATGGTTCCTAGCCAAACTGCATTTGTTCCATGAGGAGGATGGCAAAAAACAGATACCATAGTATGTGCTGTCAAAGGGTCCAAGCTGGATTTTTGCAGCTTGTTCACTGGGGTGTCAAAAATATGTGCGGCATCACTGGATCAATCCAGAATCCCGCAGCCACAGCAGTAGCACATATAAACTGCAACAATCCCATTTGTCTGGTGTAAACAAGGTTTCACTGGCTGTCTACAACAGCTGGAATTGACTTCAAGGTGCTCTTTTTTGTTTCAATGAAATCCATCGACAGAGCACTGTGCCTCGGAAGGCTAGATTCTCATGATTTGTTGGTACAGAACCCTGTAGGGCTCCATTAATAGTCTCAAGTTTTAGTAGAACTCGTAGTAACAGGTCGATCCAGGGGATGAGAGGAGAGTTATGGGATTAACTTTAATCACTGACTTGACAAAGACTTTAAAATATTTTATGAAAAGGTTAATGGCCTTCCTTTCAAGAGTGCTGATCTGTGTTCTTGGTTGACAGCATAAAATTTGATTTCGGATAGTTTTGGGTTAACAGAAGTGGATTGGACTGGAATGGCAAGATCATGAAAGGGTTAGAATAGTCACCTTAACATGACAGACCTCTTCCACACCTACTGGCCTTTACGGCACATGCTCGAGGGCAATAGCACATTTTCCAGTATTCGGCTCACTCCGCTTACAGGCATTCTGTGTGTCTTTCCAGGGCATCTTTTCCCTTTGTCACCCCGGAGCACCGAGTTCACCTCCATGACAAGAATGTATAGGAGATGAGAGGGAGAGTGACAAACAGAAAGTGTGTGAAAGAGTGAGAAGCAGGAACATTAGAAAGGGAGAAAGATGCAGAACAACCCAGCCTTACCTCACTGGTAACACCCGATATTATAAGTAAGCGGGGGGGGGGGGGGGGAGAGAGGGGGGGGGAGAGAGGAGAGAATAGGTTGATGGGCGTTGTACAGATAGTTCAGGTCGACATGAAAGGGGCTATCCAACGATGCTGTTGTGTTTCAGCAGATCTCTGTGCTTGAGTTGTTTCTGTTTCCACTGGTACCTGGGTCAGATGCTTCCCTTAGCCCACGAAGCCTCGTAAGTACGTGCTAAAGTCTACTGAAGAGGCTGGCATAGCCTTGCTCAAAGTCAACATTCCAAAATGGAAAAGCAATGTCTTAAACACATACACGGGAAAATGACATGGTCTGTCAACCGTTTTACACGTTTCCAAATCTGGTGGTTAAATTCTGTTCTCAGTGGCCAGTTTGATAGGCTTGTGTCTACATCACCACCACAGTGCATACATTTAACCTGCTTACAGACTTGTGATTGTGGGTTGGAGAGGTGGATAGGACATGCTACAACCCCATCAGCTTCAGGTTGCTGACATGCACTGGCCAAAGTACCCGAAGCCGCACCAGGAGGCTGGGTCACACATGCTTTCAACCTGCTGCTGAAGGAAAGCATGTGGGTAGCTTGGCTTCTAGTGGGGCGCTACACTCCTACAGCTTCTTAGTGAAAGCATGGGCAACCTATTCTGCAAAAGGGCGCTGCACTCAAGCCGGCATGGCTATCTGGCCCTCTAAAACACACATGCAGGACTGCAGTGCACCCTCACCCTACCCCGTAGAAGAGGTCACCTCTTCTCTCACTATGCCTTTGCAGTAGTACAATAACCCGATGCAATGGAGCACTGCACTCAAGCAGGCATGGCTATCTGGCCCTCTAAAACACACATGCAGGACTGCAGTGCCCCCTCACCCTACCCCCGTAGACTAGGTCACCTCTACTCTCACTATGCATCTTCAGAAGTGCAACAACCCACTGCAGACTGTGTAGTCAATACTTTCACTATGCAACTGCAGTTCCCCACTGCAGGACAAGTAACTAATGCTTGCACTCCAGGACAGGTGATCCATGTTTTTACTATCTAGCGGAATGGGTGCAAAGCCCCATTCAAGTATAGGTGCATTGCAGTATAGATCACCCACTATCAAGCTGTAGGAGAACAGCACCTCACTGGAGGCTAAGCTACTTAGACTTTCACTGACAAGTTGCAGGAGTGCAGTGCCCCCTGCAGGCCGGGGCACCTATGCTTTCCTATACAGGTACAGTATCCCCGGCAGGCACCGACCTCTATGATTTTATTATACAGCTGCAGGGGTGTAGTGCCCTATGCAAGCTATGACACCTATGCTTTTCAGATGCAGCTGCAGGAGCGCATTGCCCCTATGCAGGCTAGGATACCCATGTTTTCACCATGCAGCTGCAGGAGTGCGGTGCCCCACTGCATAATAGATAACCCATCCTTTCACTATGCAGGTGCAGGCACACAGTGCCCTTCAGCAGGCTAGGATACATGTGCTTTTATTATGCAGGAGCGCAGTGACCCTCTGCAGGTTACGATACCCGTGCTTTCATCGTGCAGCTGGTGGCGTGCAGTGACCCAATGTAGAATAGAAAACCCATCCTTTGACTACGCAGCTGCAGGCACACAGTGACCCTCTGCAGGATAGGATACATGTGCTTTCATTATGCAAGAGTGCAGTGACCCACTGTGGGATAGATAGCCCGTCCTTTCACTATGCAGCTGCAGGCGCTCAGTGCCCCTAGGCAGGCGAGGATACCTGCGCTTTCATAATGCAAGAGTGGAGTGACCCACTGTAGAATCCATGCTTTCCCTATGCAGCTGCAAGAGTGCAGTGACTCACTGTAGAATAGATAAACCATGCTTTCCCTATGCAGCTGCAAGAGTGCAGTGACTTACTGTCGGCTATATCACCGGTGGAACGCCAACAACTCCAAAGCACACCGAGAACAAAGGGAACGTTGCAAAAGAACCTTTAGGTTGACAAGCACTACAGAGGAGGAAAGCCACATCTGAACACAACCAGGGGAAGAGGCGAAGATGTCTGCTCCCTTGAATTGATGGTAGACACCTCGAGTCGAGCTATCTTTAGAAATTCCAGAAGGTGTTCAACGATGGAATAGCAGTGTGGGGGATACAACCCCCGTTCAGAATTGGAGAGAGTCACAACACAGAAGGGCACAATGCCAGTTGTCATAGCAAGTTTGTCAAGCTTTACGCTCACGGAACATCAGAGTCTTCTCGCAGAGCAGCATGCCATAGAGGGAGTGGCAACCAGATGATGTCCAGGACTCTCACAAGCAAGGAGCAGCCCAGCACAGCCTACTGGGTTTTCTTGTCCTCTGGTGGGAAATATGGCGGAGGAGGCTGATTCTGAAGGAGAAAAAAACAGTTGTTTATTTGTAAAAAAATACAAAAGGCACAGCAGCAGACCAAGGTCAAGCACATTGATTCTGTCTGTTTCAAATTATATGCCGATGCAACTTCTCCCAACACCCGCTGCCAAAGGATGTATAAGAAAACAAATGTTCATAAAAAAAGGAAGGTGCACTCCAAAATAGTCAGTTGCGCAAGGAAGTTATTTGAAAGTTCTTTTCTTATGCAGAGAACACCTTGAGTATGGCGCATACTTTTGATATGACGGGTAGCCGTCATATCAGAAGTATGCGCCTTATCACAGGTACTGGGGGCTCGTTTTCTTGATATCACGGGCGTGACACGTATAGGGTGTACGCTGGGATATATATTGCAGGAGAAGAATAGCTTTCAACTGACTGTTTCTGTCTTTCGTCTTTAAAACGGTGCCCTATTTTAGATACGGCGAGAAAATTGTAATTGTTCCTGGATTATTTGAAATATAGGACGATTCCTGCTATGAGAAGAAACTAACTTTCTACCATTGAATGAGGATATTTCCTTTTGATGCATCCTTGATGCTGACAGTATAATCAGTTCGAGAATGTAAACACCCGGAACGACCTTACTCTGGTATCGCTCAGTTGTGAGGACTCTTATCTAACTGATTGAGATCACCATACTCAAGGTGTTTTCTGCGTAAGCCCTGACGAAGTTCCCGTGGCACTAGGGGAACGAAACGCGTTGGCTGTGCCAGTTTTTATGAAAAGAAGGATTATGAATAAAGAAAAGAACTTTCAAATAACTTCCTTGCGCAACTGACTTTTTTGGAGTGCACCTTCCTTTTTCTATAAACAGTCGTTTATTTGTATCTAGGGAAGGGCAATCTGGAGTCACACAAGTTCAGAGGCTGTCCCATCACATCTCGATTTCCAGTCTCAGAATTAAAATCTATCACAAATCCACAATAAACAAGTGTGTGTGTGTGTGTGGGGGGGGGGGGGTCGGAATCAAGGACGTCGACGTACTGTACTCACACCTCTGTGCTGCCACAAGAACACCATATTCAAAACCACGTACATCTTTCCAAAGGGTAACAAAATACATCACCTGATTGCAGCAGTGCAAATCATATACACAATTCAATCAGCAAGCGAGCTGCTGAAGAGCTGGCCGTACACAAAATAGTGGGACAACTTTAAATGTTCTCTTTTGAAATTTACAGAAGGAATTCTAATGTTTTATGAGTTATACATTGGCAGTCTTTCATACTTTGAGCACCCCTTCCATTTTCTGAATGAGAATATGCTATCAAAAGTAAGGTAGTGGGCAATTGGTAGCATTCAATGTCCCCCCGAGACTGTGACGGGGTGGAGGGGTGCACCCTGAAAATTAGAATACTACAGACCCATTTCTGCATTGTCTAGTAGTCAATAGTCAATAATTGATGAAACGTACCATGGGCATGTAGACAGTGTGAGGGTTCGTTGGGCTGTAGTATGCACTGGCTGCAGCTTCCGCAGCTTTCGCCTCGGCTGTGGGTGAAAAGAAAACAAGTGCAGGTTAAGTTGTGGCTCAGGACAGGCTGACTGAAACAGGCATATATAAGACACTGAACGGAAAGAGGGAAAGGTGAGGGAGCGACTAAACAGACACGCGTCTGAGATGGAGTCTACTGCTCCCTGGAGCCCTTGCAGCCAATAATTGACCGTTGCAAAGTACATTTCACCTCAAGGGGAAGCTCTTTCAAGAATGTAGCTCTAGTAAAGATCCCACGAAGAGACTTCTGGTTCTTTCTGGTCCCTCTTAATGGGCATTTAGCAGTAGAGTGTTAGTTCTTCGTTCCCAGCTGAACAGTTCTGGATTAAAATGTACTTCCAAGTCTAAACCCACACCATTAACTGGTAATTACATATTTATTTCCACTAAAGTGTGCATGAATCAGTAAATAGTGATTGAGAGGCCGACACACAAGCCTTACACAAAGACCTAGTGAGCAGTAGGAAATTTGTAAGAAGTGTTTTTTTATTTTTTACTGTGTGTCAGCATATAACCTGTCCATCAACGAGCACAAGCACAGAAAACACCAGGCTGCGGTATTTTTATTTTTTTAAAACATTTTTTATTAGGTTACATTACAGTACATCACTGGGTGTAACACCTCGCACAGTCTTGTCACATAGGTGTGGATCATATTCCTCAGAACATTACAGACCGTATGTTAAGCCATTGTTTACAGCATTTACCACAATGTAGCATTTGTGTACCTTTCAAACATACCCAGTATCATTCCTACTGTCATTTTGTTTTTAAGGAAAGAAAATGAAAAAAGAAAAGTAAAAGCATCCCACATTGTCCGTATCTAAGTTTCATACAACTCCGACAGGATACATCCTGGCATATGGGACTCCAACCAAAGAGTACCGCATCAACATGTAACCTTACGTTAGATTTTTAGTAAAAAACAAATCCTATCAACTTCCCCGCCCGTTCCCTCCCCCATAAGCTCAGCAAAGAAGAAATTGTACAATATTATACATAGTCCAGTTCAGCATATTGTCTCTTTGCTATATACAGACATTTGTATGATGGCTTCCAGCAACCACCCCCCCTTCTTTTTATTTTGTTAATTCCACAGAGCCCCAGCTCCCCCTCGTTTCCGCCCTCCCCAAGCTCCAGCACATCACACTCTAGGGACAATACTCTAGTAGGTCTACAGCGCCAAGCTTCTCCAACAACAAATTCCATTCCATAGATATAGGCGTCTTACGGAGTCCACGTTTTTCCTTTCTCTCCAATTCCGCACCTTCCGCCCTGCCCCACCTCATCAGCTCGTCATACCAATCTTCCCACGTCGGTGGTCTAGCAGCTTTCTATTTCAATGTAATATTACGTTTGGCCAGAATGAGCGCCAAGTTATTAAATTTAGTGACCGGACTACCTTTCTTCCCTTTGGGACCCAGCCCCAGCAAACAATATTACAGACTGTCAATACCCCTCACCGAGCTATATTTGTTAGTATCCCACAGACTGCCGCCCAGTAATGTCAAAGTCGTGGACATTTCCACAGCATGTGTGTCAGATCCGCTGCCTGCAGTTGAAAACGCGGGCACACATCCGATACATCTGGGAACATGGTTTTCAACTTGTACGGTGTCAGATAGGCCCGATGTAGGAGCATGAGTTATATGAACTTGAATTTCGGGTTTCTCGATACCTTCCTGGGGTATTCTAACGACACACTCCATTCCTTGTCCCTGAGCGCTAGGCCTATATCCACTTCCCACTTGCCTCAGAGTCTGGAGAGACACCGCTGCCACTGCGCGGATGCCCTTGTATAGTCATCTTGTAAGGTGTCGCCCAAGACCCATCAGATGTTGCATTGTGATCAATGTGTGCGGGGCTGGTTCTACACCCCAAGGTGCCCATTTAGTGCAGATGTAGTAAGATAAACTGGTGTGTAAGAGGAACAGTGTGTCCGGTGCTCCGTACTCCCGTACAAACGCATCATGTGGCATCAGGGAGCTCTCCTTAAAGAAATCACCCACTGCTGTTATACCTATGTCTTCCCATGCTCTTATTTTCCTATTAGTAATCCTGCCCATCTGAGTGGGAATCCCCAGCAGAGGTATAATGGGGGCGTAAGGGGTGGCCGTCTTGGTGTATCTAAGGGAATGCCTCCAGTATAGTGTGGAGGGACAGGTTAGGCGCCATCTTGGGTGTCCCGGACCCCTACTGGAACGGAGTTAGCGCTCCAGCTCGGGGAGGGGCTTGGCCGTCAAATAGGATCGGCTTGGGCGTTTGAACGAGGTGGTGGCAGCGCCTTGTGATAGCGCTGGGAAACGAAGGCGGGCGGACTGCGAGTTAAGCTCTTCTGCACTGCTTTTCTGCGAAGCACGATCGCTGCTGGCGCTTTTAATGCTCTTTAAACCTTTTTTAAAAAAACGCTCTCGTTTTGCACTGACTCAATTGATGTAAATAATTGTGTGGTGTTTTTAAACTGTCTGCCATTTGTAGAATAGTCATACCTCATTGTTGCTCCCCGGTCCCCTTGGTCCCCGGTCCACCGCGGCTTGCCTGTGCCGATTGTGTGGAGGGACAGGTTAGGCGCCATCTTGGGTGTCCCGGACCCCTACTGGAACGGAGTTAGCGCTCCAGCTCGGGGAGGGGCTTGGCCGTCAAATAGGATCGGCTTGGGCAGTCCTGTGCGTTTGAACGAGGTGGTGGCAGCGCCTTGTGATAGCGCTGGGAAACGAAGGCAGGCGGACTGCGAGTTAAGCTCTTCTGCACTGCTTTTCTGCGAAGCACGATCGCTGCTGGCGCTTTTAATGCTCTTTAAACCTTTTTTAAAAAAACGCTCTCGTTTTGCACTGACTCAATTGATGTAAATAATTGTGTGGTGTTTTTAAACTGTCTGCCATTTGTAGAATAGTCATACCTCATTGTTGCTCCCCGGTCCCCTTGGTCCCCGGTCCACCGCGGCTTGCCTGTGCCGATTGTGTGGAGGGACAGGTTAGGCGCCATCTTGGGTGTCCCGGACCCCTACTGGAACGGAGTTAGCGCTCCAGCTCGGGGAGGGGCTTGGCCGTCAAATGGGGATGCCTCCTAGAACGCGCAGCGGTCGCGCGCAGCGGGCGCGCCGCCTGCGCGCCGTAGGAGCGCCAAAGGAGGGCCCGTCTGTGCCCGTCCGTGCTTCGGACGGGCCCAGGGCCAGCCACTCTGCCCGGCCTCCTTTGGTGCTGACCAGCTCAGCGAGGCGGCAATATTCGCGCGCTGACCTTCTGAGACTTGCCCCTCGCGGTAATGGCCCGCTTTGCACACGTGCAGATCTAGCCGGTGCTCTGGGCAAGTGTGCTACGTGTGCATTCCATCCCCAACCCTTCCCCCCCCCACGTTCAGTCAACAACGCCACCACTACCAACATCAGGGCGGGACTGATCAATGCTAGATCGGCGGTTAAGCATGCGGCCGATATTTTTGAACTACTATCGGACGGCCAACTGGAGCTGCTGTTCCTCACGGAGACTTGGATGACTTGTACCTCCGCTCCTAGTGTCGAACTTGCGGTCCCCAGGGGGTTCAAGATAGCTAGAGTGGATCGCCCCCTGGGTAGAGGGGGCGGACTAGCAGTGGTGTTCAAGGAGGGATGGAGTTTTGAATCCGAGCCTCTGACTGTGAGTCTAGGGGGTGAGGCTCTTCACTTCTCCATTAAAACCTCCCCCCATTTTACCTTAGGTGGATCTTTGATTTACAGGCCCCCGGGCCTGGCTACCCAATTCCTGGACTCCTTAGAGGAATATTTGGTGCCACGGGCCTTAGGTTTTCCTAAGTTTCTTTTGGTCGGTGACCTAAATATCCACATGGATGTCCCCGACTCCTCCGAAGCTCGCAGGCTTGGGGAAATTCTTGAGCTCGCCCAGTTAGAACAATGGGTTTCTGGTCCGACGCACGCGGGTGGCCATTTACTTGACTTGGTGTGCGCGAATTTCCCCATCCAGTCAGTGATTGTGGAAAAAACAACTTGGTCTGACCATGACTTGGTCAGGTTCAGTTGGGAGATGGTAGAGCCCAGCCCCCCGCCCCCTACATGCCATCCTCAAAAAAATAACCTTCCTGCGTTTAGACTTGCCTTGTCTAACACTCGTTCACAACCTATGGGGTGTTTGGACGAAGCTGTTGGGGAGTTTAATGAATGGATACGGCAGGCGGCGATTGCCTCTACTAAGCAAACTATGCTGACTAGAGCCAGACGCTCGCCCTCCCAACCCTGGTTTTCCCCTGAACTAAGAGAGATGAAACTGGGCTGCAAAAAATTAGAACGTTCATGGAGGAGGGAGTACAGCCCTGAGGCTAAGTCCGCCCTACGGCTCGCTCAAAAAGACTATTATGCAGCCATTAGGGATGCAAAAGGTAACTATTATGCTGGGCGCATTAACAAGGCCGATAACAACAGCAGAGAGATCTTTGCGATTGTTAAAAGCTTTGTGTCCCCTGTTGCGGAAGCCGTGCCCCTTCCGTCCTCTGCACAATGGTGCGAGGAGCTGTCCACTTTTTTCATAACTAAAATAGCGAAGATTCAGCAGGGCCTTTTAGAGGCACTTCCTGCCGTCTGCTCTGCAGCTGACCCCTGTTCACCCTTTCCCTCCTCTTCTGGGCACCAACTTACCGCCTTCGCACAAGTTGCGGAGGGTGATGTTCTAAATCTTCTCCAGTCCCTAAAATCGGGCTCTCCTGACGACCCGTGCCCTGCCCGAGTGCTTTCGGAGGTGGCGGTAACAGTCTGCAGTGAGATCACGCAGATAGTGAACCTCTCCCTGGCCGTAGGCGCGGTTCCCCAGGTTTGGAAACAAGCCAAACTCCTGCCGCTCTTGAAGAAACCAGGATTGGACGTGTCGGTTCCGGGAAACTACCGACCCATCTCCCTTCTACCAGCTCTCACGAAAATTTGTGAGAAGGTAGTTCTTCAACAAGTGGAGAGCTTTGTCGAAACATCTAATGCCCTCCACCCTGCCCAATCGGGCTTTAGGGCTGCTTACAGCACCGAGACGGCCCTGGTGGAGATGACCGAGGCAATTCGGGAATGTCTAGACGGAGGTGGCAGAGCGGTCCTAATTTTATTGGACCTCTCTGCCGCTTTCGATACTGTCCCCTATGACCTTCTCCTCGGTCGGCTGTCTGCCATAGGTATTGGGGGAGTAGTGCTGGATTGGCTGTCCTCTTTTTTTATCTGATAGGACCCAGCAGGTCTGGATGCCCCCCCATGCCTCTGAGCCAAAACCTCTGCTTACAGGGGTCCCGCAGGGGTCCGCACTTAGCCCCTTACTGTTCAATGTGTACATTACACCCTTGGTATATCTAGCTGAACAGTTTGGGGCTAAAATCTTAGGGTATGCTGATGACACCCAATTGCTGTTCACCTGGCCAGACGACAATCTGGACACGTCTACAGTTCACCTGTGTCTGTCCTCGGTATTTCGCTGGTTAACACAGGCCCAGCTGAAGTGCAATGAGGACAAGTCCGAAGTGCTCTTTTATGGCTCCTTCCCCCCCTCATTTATGAGCACACTTTGGCCTTCTAACATTCCCTGCCCAAAAGAGATGGGGAGACCAGCTAAAAATTTGGGCATTTGGTTTACGGAGGATCTCAGATTTGAGCATCACATCAAAAAACTTACAGGCACCTGTTTTGCCACTCTGAAAATGCTCCGCAAATTTTTCCCCTTGCTCCCTAGGGAGGCCTGAGAGTCGGTTGCTAGGGCGCTCATACTGGCTCGCCTCGATTACGCGAATGCACGGTTTAGTGGCATTCCGGCATACCTGGTCAAACGCCTTCAAATTATTCAGAATGCGGTTGTACGCCTACTTTTTAACATCCCCAGGTGGAAGAGCGTTCGCGCTGAGCTGCCCTCGCTTCACTGGCTTCCCGTAGCGCAACACATTCTGTTTAAATCTTTGGTGTTGGCGTTTCGTGCAATTCATGACCAGGGCCCCTTGTACTTGAGAAAGAGATTCACAAGGTATATCCCGGCACGCACCCTGAGATCCGCCTCTTTGTTTAAACTGTCCCTTCCCCGTTTTAAACGTGCCAGACTGGGCGGTCAGTCGCTGTCTGTTGTGGTGGCTCGGGCATGGAATGCCCTCCCTCTCCATTTGCGCTCCACGCCGACAGTGGCTGCTTTAAAAAAACACCTGAAAACTCACCTATTCAAGAGTGCAGTCTAGGAGGATCCCTCGATGTTTTGTTCTTTGCCTTTCTGTCTTTCCCCCGCGCCAGGATACTCTCCAGTAACAGAGCGAGTTACAAAACGGTTTATACTTATACTTATAGTAACGCAATTTTCAAAAGGTGTGGTGCCATCGGTGGGATTTTGCTATTAGGCAACATAAGCATGTGTACTTCACCCCTTTGCCAGTTTAAGTGTGTCATGTCTATTTCCTGAAGGCTTCGGCCTGCCAGCCAGTATGCTAGCCATTGCAATTGGCTCGCATAACAGAAGGCTTTCAGGTCTGGGACCCCCATAGGCCTTTGTTTAGTATCTAAGTACAGTTTTGTAACTCCTAGGCACCGCCTGCCCTTACCTCAGATCAGTTCAATCAGCATAGAGGAGAGCAATTTAAACGTCTTAGATGGTACCAATATAGGTAAATTGGTGACAAAATACAACAATCTAGGGAGCACCACCATTTTAGCGACTGTTACTTTGCCTGCCACAGATATGGGCAAGGTGACCCAGAATTTTATTTGGGATCGGAGTGAGGTGATAGCACGGTTCAGATTGCCCTCTAGGAGATCCATTGTGTCCTTATATATATTAAATCCTAGGTACATAAAAGTGCTAGGTGCGATCTGGAACGACCAGTCCCCAAAACCCCGCGCACCAGTAAGGGTTTCGTCCGTAAACTAATAGACATAGGATTTGTTTTCATTGATCGACAGCCCAGACAATGTTTGAAATGTGGCAAGAACCGAAGGCACAGGCTCACAATCATTATCCAAGTCCCTAAAATATAGTATTAAATCATCCGCGTACGCTGGCACAATATGCGTGGTGGGACCCAACACTATTCCCTTATGACCCGCAGTAGAGCGCAGTTTCAATAGTAGGGGTTCTAATGCCAGGATAAACAGCAGAGGCGACAGTGGGCATCCCGGCCTGGTACCCCTTGCAACCACATATTGCCTCGAGATGTGCCTACCCATTCTCGCCCGGGCCGTAGGATCTTTATACAACAACATTACCCATTTTATGAAGTCTTCAGGTATACCATATTTAAACAGAGTATAAAACATGTATTCCCATTGCAGGGAATCAAAGGCCTGGCGTAGGTCCAATGAAATACAACCGGCTGCACCAGTCCGCTGAAGAGTGTGGGCCATTATCTGATGCAGCCGCCTGATATTAAGGGCCATGTTCCTGCCTGGGACAAATACACATTGGTAGCTGTGTATCAATAGCGGTATATATTGACTAATCCGAACAGCCAGTATCTTGCTCAGAATTTTGTAATCTACATTAAGCAATGAGAGGGGCCTATACCCTGCTATGTCTGTGCTATCCCGTCCTAGTTTTAACAGTGAAACCACCGTGGCTTGAAGCGTGGTAAGTGGAAGGGTGCCTATCTCCAAGGACGAGTGATGAAGACTCTGTAGGTGGGGTACCAATAGATAAGCAAACACTGCATAAAATTCCACCGGCAGTCCATCCCCAACAGGCGATTTATTACGAGGCAAGCTATTTATCGCCTTTTTGATTTCCAGCGCAGTCACTGGAAGCCCCAGCTCCTCCTTGTGTACCTACAGTTTTGGGGGAGATTTAGGTCGTCAAAAAAAGCATCCAGATCCGCACCTCTTCTAGCATCTGGCCTGGTATAGAACGTTTCATAATATTCCCTGAAGGCCTCATTTATGTCTAGTTGCGTATTCACCATGTCACCTTTTGTGTTCTTAACCTCTAGCATGGGGACAACCGGTGGGGCATCTTTAATAATCCTAGCCAGTAACAGTCCTGCCCTGTTAGCTATCGCATGTTGCTTTTGCGCATAAAGCCTATGATCTAACAGCCTCAGATCTTCCAATAGTTCAGATTAACATATGTGAGCTTCTTGCAGCTGGGCCCTATGCATCTCGTCTAATGCAGTCATCTGCTACAGCCTCCCCAGCGTTTTTTCTAAATCATTAAGCTGCGTGACTAGGGTGTGTCTCAGTCCTACTCTTGTGCTGATCGCTACTCCTCTCAATACTGTCTTGAATGCGTCCGACTATCTGTCTGGAGGAAGCTGTATTTGTATTTTCCGAGAAGTAAGTATCTATAGCAGTAGCTAGTGTTGTTCTGAAAACTGAGTCTTCGAGCAGTTGCGGTTGTAGCCTCCATGTCGGCACTAGGGTCGGAATTTTTCCCCATTGCAGCAGGATCTCCACTGGGCTATGATCTGATAATGTTTTCCCCAAGTGAGTTTGGTCACTAACTGCATCTATTAAAGTTTCTTAATAGGTGCGTTATGCAGCGGTGGGTGTGACCTGTCTAGTTCAATATCTAATACCGCATTAAAATCACCCCCATCACCCACGGATATCCCTCCCAGTCTACCAACAGTGTGGTCAAAACCTCCCAGAACTTGTCCTGCTCTGTGTTTGGAGTGTAAACACTCTCCAATACAATGTGTTCCCCATCTAGTAAGCCATGTATTAACACATATCTGCCCTCCTTATTAACCTTTTATTCTATGAGCTTAAAGGGCGTACCATTTCGAAGCCATATCGCTGCCCCCCTAGCAAATGCCGAATATGATGTAAAGAATTATTGTCTCCTCTGCTTCTTGTTTAACTTTACTGCCTCATATTGATTTAAAGGAGTCTCTTGTAGAAACGCCACACTCACTTTCCGTCTATTCAGTTGGGCTAGCAGTCTTTATCTTTTCTGGATCGAGCCAAGTCCTCGAACATTCCAGGAGTTACATTTATAGGTATCAGGTTGCGCCATTAGTCCTCATATAAGGTGGCCACCCAGGACCACAGGAACTACTGAGTCTGGACAGTATCATATTAGCTAAGGCTGGGCATGCAAAAACAGTAAAACACGCCAATACTCGGGTCCCCCTATGAACAGCGGAGGACCAAACCACAACTAACAGCTCAACGATCACCCTACTGAAATCATACCACAGGCCAGTCGCCAAGGGGGGGAGGAGGCAACCACCACAGTAGTATTTGCCATTCGCCTTGGTCACATACCATACCCGTATCCCTTCAACACAAACCCATTATACGCCAATGTAATGATACATAGAACAGGGCAACGTATTACATCAACAGCAGAGCAAACTACCAGGCAGTACATTATAGATACCACTCTTGTCTGGCCCTCTCCCTCAGTTCCGTAATGGTCAGCCGTTTGTGCAGTCATTGAAGGGAATAATGTTAGGCTGGATTCGGACTCTGACCGGGCCGTTGCCCCTCCCGACGAGTGAATAGAAACATCTCGGGCCCTGGCATCATGTTCCGCCAGTGCTGCCGCCGTCAGTAAAGCATCCCTCTGACTGTTTGTGATCTGTTCCACCGATGGGAGTCATCCTGGGGTCCGCCCCCCTGTGCTCAGTAGCTTCTGGAGCCGATGTTGCATCCCATCGCTGCGGGGAACGCACAGACCCACCCTGTGGAAGGGAGTCCTGCGTGGCAGGGGGTAGAAAGTGATCTCAAGCCGGTCCGCTACCTCCTGCGGGTTCTCGAATTTATTTTAATTTTGCCCATAAATCACCTTCAATCTGGCTGGGAAGAGTAAGGCATACTTTAAGCTGTGCGCTCTCAGTTTCTTCTTAACCTCTTGAAACGTGGCCCTGGCCTTCTGGACCGCCAGCTTAAGGTTCGGGTACAAGGAGATCGTTTTGTTCTCAAATCGGATAGGAGCATTTTCTCATGCCGCCCTTAGAATTGTGTTGCGGTCCTTGTAGTTCAAAATACGTGCAATCAGGGTCTCGTCACGCTCCAGGCGGAGGATGCCTAGGTGGCACCCTGTGAGCTCTCTCCACGCCATACAGCGCCGACAGCCCCTCTTTCGCCACATGCTCCTTCAGCCAGGTCTGTACAAACTGTGTAGAGTTGCGTCCTTCACTTTTCTCCGCTATCCTCAGGATTCGTACATTGTTCCTACGGGACCTCCCTTCTGCATCATCCACCCTATCCTGAAGCCCCCTCAGTTGACGTCGCACCTGTTCCATTTGGGTAGTTTGCTCCATTTGTCGAGGTATCAAGTCATCAATGTCAATTTTATTGCATTTCACCTTCTCTGCCAAGTTTTTGTAGTCCGCCGTTAACAGATTGAAGCTAGTAGAGAGTGAGCCCAGCTGCATTTCCATTGCTAAGCGCGAGTCCCTTATTTCCTTCAATATGAGGTCCAATTTGTCTATAGGTTGCGCCTCATCTGTGGGGGGGGCACGTCCACGTCCAAGTCTTGCGTCCGGCCACTCATCATTACTGTACCCGTAGCTTCCAATGCGCTTGTGTCCTGCTGCTTCGCTCTAGTGCGCCTCATGTCACTGGGTGTATTCAATTTCCGTGGGTCCTGTAATACTCACTCACGAAGTCCGCTGGGACCACCAGTAGTCACAGTTCAAGAGCGTGGGGTGAGGACTCCAATTTAGTTCTGCTCCTTGTTTTCCCCTAATCTTCAGTTGGAGTCATAGGTGATCCTCCACTCTGCCCCCGTACCTCTGTCAGTCACCACCGGCAGCAGCACACGATCCACACAGGTCGCCAGCACAGTAATTGGAGTATCGTGTGAGTGGAGTTCCGCTCTCCTAAATCCCAGGGCAGCGGTCTGCCATAACAACACAGACCTCCAGGACCCAAAACAAAGCGCCACAGTCTGCCTGGAGACACTCCTCACAGTCAGCCTTTGTACCTTCAGGTTCAATATTGCAGGGGGGGGCTCAATGCACTCAGGACAGCTCACCCCAGAACCCGCGTAGCACCTCACCGCTATGTCTGAGCAGCTTTGTTGGTAATCCGGCCTGTACACCTCCTCCGCGCAGTGTTCTTCAGGCACAAGTCCCACAGCCCTTCAGCACTCCATGCTCCTGGCCTCCACATACCGCTGCCTGTGCCACAGTGCCCCCTCTCATTCACAGCGGTCTCCAGGCTTCTGTGGGTCTCAGTAGCTTGCCTCACAGTCCACACGCCTTAATTCCAGCAATGCAGCTCAGTAGCCTTCCCTCTGCCACCCATGGACTGCACAGCCTCAATATCGCGATGGGGGAAGAGCGCAGCTCACAAAAGACAGCCCTCGATCATGCCCATTCTGCACCTCAATGCCGATCTCCTACCACAATTTGCGTGTCTCCGCGCGTGTTCCACCCACACAGCACTGCCTGTAATCTCGGGAGCCACGGCCCCTCAATGCCGCCACTCTCTGCCGGATAACACCATCTCTTTTTTTTTATTTCAGGTCATTTTTATTGGATTAGCAAACCAAAAGTAAAGACAGTACAATAATTCTTCCATTACAGCAAAAATGATACGATGCAGTTATTGGCGGATAATTACAGAAAGGCAAATAATAAAAGAAGAAAATCAACTCTTGCTTGTCTCTTTGATATACATAAACATGCAGAACACTCAATGTGTGGATGTAGCGGATAGGACTCTATCATGGGATCACAAACGTATTCTCAAATATATTCTCAAATACCACAGGTCACTGTAACAAGATCGACATACAATGCATCAAGGTGGCTCATAATGAAATGAGGACGCATCTAATGATTTCCATAGCTTCCTATTGGATGGACACCACGTAGATGCCTGCAATGCCTGATTGTTAGCACCTCTCAGAAATGATAACCATTCCTGCCAGATTTTGAAGTTTACCTCATTTGAACGTTTCCATTTGCACAGAACCACCTTACATGCCAATGTTGGCATTAAATCTAAAAGCTGACGATCTTGGTCACTTGATAGACGGGACTCAAGCGCCCCTAGAATTACATACACAAAGTCCTGTACCGGTCTTATCTTGAACACGTGATGAATGCATTCAAATATTTTCCCCCAGTACTCTCTTAGTGAGGGACAGTTGAATAACATGTGGGCAAGATCACCTGAGCCTGACTGACAGTTCCAGCATGTCGGTGAATCTCTTAATTTACATTTGAATAGCTTTTCTGGGGTCCAAAACGACCTATTTATGAGCATATACTTTGTCTGGAATAGGATGGGTGATACTTTGTGGGCTAGGGCAGACTTATGAATCATGTCCCAGTCAAAATCTATTCCAGTGGAGTTCGGTTCAGCTTCCCATCTCACTTCTACATTTCTGTGAGCTCTTTTGGGCAATGGTAATAATAGTTTATAAATATACCTTAGAAACAAAGTGACCTGCGTGCATAAGACGTGGAAGATGAGTTATCAGCCATGGTATGTAGGGTGAGAAGTTACGGGCAGATAGTGCCGCTTTGATTTTCAGGAAATTATAAAAATCCATCGGAGTAAGAGCAAACTTCTGTTGCAAGGTCGAGAACGGGATCGGTTCATTATCTTCATACAGATCTCCCGCTAAGTTAATGCCCTTCTTGGACCATGATTCCCAGTAGAGTCCATTGTCCTTATGTTTGAGGTAGGGATTTCTCCATAGGGACATAAAAGATGATTTAGTGAATGTCAGTTTAGTTTTATGTGTCTGGTCAAGTCTAAGCAGGGCCCGCCTAGTATGTAGCATTATGTATTTAGAGTGTGGCAAGTGCGACAGGTCCATAGTGAGCAAGGATTCAAGAGGAGCATGGCCCACAAGCGATTTCTCAATATTAATCCATATAGGTGTATAGATTGGGGATTTTATTAACCATTGAGCACCTTGTTTACAAAGAAAGGCTGTTTGATAGTTCCTGAACGAAGGGAGACCCAGGCCGCCTTTATCTTTTGCCAATTGAAGCTTCTTTAGAGATATCCTGGCTTTCTTACCCCGCCACAGGAAATTACCAAACAGCTGATCAACCCTAGCAACAAAGTTATTCGAAAACGTCATAGGGAGCATGCTGGATAAATAGTTAACCAACGGAGTCGACATCATTTTGAGCGTCTCCCCTCTACCCCACCAGGAGAGGAATTTTGGAGACCAACCTTCCAACAGTGTGGATATATTTTTTATAGTCAATTCTTCATTAGTTTTTAGAGTGGAAACCAAATCTTTATCAAAGTCCAACCCCAGGTATTTAAAGCACTTGGGCTGCCATGTGAGACCAGA
The DNA here is from genome assembly GCF_964263255.1 of Lissotriton vulgaris. Classification (NCBI taxonomy): domain Eukaryota; kingdom Metazoa; phylum Chordata; class Amphibia; order Caudata; family Salamandridae; genus Lissotriton; species Lissotriton vulgaris. Next base: position 602,810,009 of record NC_141695.1, on the reverse strand, counting down.
GTCCCCTAGGATCCCTTTATCACCTATATTGTTCAGGAGCTTGACCTCCGTTTTGTCTTTATTGATCTTGTAGCCAGAGACCTTGGAAAAATCCTCAATGTCCGACATGAGTGCAGGTATAGCCTCCTCAGCTTTCTCCGAAAGGATAAGCACATCGTCCGCATATGCTGTTAATTTGACCGTGCACTCCCCAAATGGTATGCCTGCGATGTCAGGATCATTCCTAATATGATATAGGAATGGCTCAATTGCCAGTAAAAACAGTGAGGGAGATAGGGGGCACCCCTGCCTCGTACCTTGCTTTAAACAGAATGCAGAGGAGAAAGAACCACCCGCCCTAACTCTTGCCGATGGGCAGCAGTATAGGGACATTACCAGTCTTGTAAATGTTTCCCCTAAGTTAAATTTGTAAAGTACTGCTTCAAGGAAGGACCAGTCAACCTTGTCAAAGGCCTTTTCGGCATCCAACGTTATTGCCGCTGTAGGTGTGTCTAGGAATTTTGCTTTTTCTAGCACATGTGCCAGAATCCTTGTATTGTCACTGGACAACCTATTTTTAAGGAAGCCAGCTTGAGATGGGTGGACTAACTGGGGAAGGACCTTCTGAAGGCGGACGGAGAGTATCATAGCCAAGATCTTACAGTCTATATTAATTAGTGAAATAGGTCTATAATTTTTCGGGAGCGACGGATCTTTCCCATCTTTAGGAAGTACTGCGATTATTGCTTCTGCTAGAGTGCCTCTGACTTCACCTGATCTATTTATTTCCTGAAATAGATTTAATAGGGGTTCAAGTAATAGAGAGGGGAAGGTTTTGTAGAATTTAGCCGTAAAGCCATCCGGGCCTGGAGCCTTTCCTGTTTTCAGATTTTTAATTGCGTTTTCTAATTCTAGAGCACTAATCGGGCCGTTAAGACTAACCTGGTCCTCCGCAGAGAGCTGTGGAAGATAACACTCATCCAAGTAATTCTTAATCTTGTCCTCTTCCACCGTTTTGTTCTTTGCATAAAGGTCTTCATAGAATACCCTGAACACCTCTGTTATCTTGACTGGATCTGAGTGTGAAGTCCCAAAGGCATCTTTAATGACACTAATAGAATTCTTCTGTACCTTAAACTTCAAGTACGAGGCTAGGCTCTTACCAGCTTTATTAGACTCACAAAGCTTAAATCTCCGTCTTTTGTCAAGCCAAACTCCCGCTCTATCACTAATTATTTTATTGTATTCGTATTTTTTATTCGCCAAGGCATAAAGAGACATATCATCCCTATCCCTCAAATGTTTGCTCTCAAGGTGTATAATTTCACTCTCCAAAGATTCCAACTTCGCATTATAGTTTTTGTTCATTGCCGATCTGATTTTGATACATACTGAGATCAGATGTGTCCCCCTCTTTGTTAATCTGTAAATAAGAAGCGATCGAAGCCTGTATTGTGGACCGGTGTTGATCATTACTTAGGATTTCATCGTTCAGGCGCCAAGACGTCTGACGAGATGAGGATTTAACATTTGCAATGGATAAGGAGATGCAAGAGTGATCAGATATTACGAGAGGTTCTATGTTAGTAGATTCTATTCTAGGGACCCCGTTCTGTGTTATGAGGATGTAATCGATCCGGGAATACGAGTCGTGTGGTGCAGAGTAAAAAGTATAGTCCCTCCCTGTAGGGTTCTGAAGCCTCCACGCATCCACTAATTGAAAGCGTTGACACAGATTGAGGAAGGCTTTATGAGATTTACTTGTCTTGAAGGGACAACGGGAATCTCTATCCAACGTCGCATCCATCGGAAGATTAAAATCCCCACCCAGTATGTGAACAGCATTATCCAGGATATTTTCAATATGCTTATTCAGATCTTCCCAGAATTTGAGGTCATTGGTGTTAGGGGCATAGATGTTCGTAACATAAAACTCTGTATTATCCTTACTTAGTTTGGCCGTGACCCACCTCCCGTCATCACTCGCCACGGAAGACAGAAGCTCTACCTTTGATTTCTTTGCAACAAGTATTAAAACACCATTCTTTTTGTGCACAGCCTCGGCGCCAACAACCTCATTGTAAAACTTATTCCTCAGGTGATAGAACTGCTTAGACTCCAGCTTTGTTTCCTGTAGTAATACAATGTCACCTTTCAATCTCCGTATATAATCTAGAATTTTTTGTCTCTTGACAGGTTGGTTCAGCCCTTTAACATTGAGAGATAATATCTTCAGATTGTCCATATTACACACTCCCTTTGGAGTATTAACTGTGTTATGTGTGAACAGTTAATTGAAGCTTCATATTGATAATTATATTTGTCATTTGGTAACAACAGGAGCATGCCAGTGAGACAACACCCTGAGGTCGAAAAGGGACATATGAACGAGAGTAGAGTCCATAACCTTCCCCACCATCAAGCATTAATGCAGTAGAGAGTATGCAAGCAAGAAGAAGAAGAAACAAAACTAAAAAACATAAAACACACAACCCGACCCCAGAACCCCTCAACCCCCCACCCTTCCCACCCCACCTGTACGTAGTAGGCATGGTGATTGGAGAGAGAGTGCAATGCATCCTCTCTGTGCATGAACATATTCATAAAAGTTTGGAACATACGAACAATCTCAGCAGACTCGTAATTTGCTGCTAACTAAAGTAACCTCGGCAAACCAGCATCTAGTAACCTAGCACATATATCGCAATAATAGACTTCATGAGAAGAAGTGTAGGAATCATGGCTTCCTGCCGTTATGTGCGTGTTACAAAAACAACAACATTACCAACTGGTGTAGATCTGTAAGGTGAAACATGTTAAACGTGCCAACTTGTGAACAGAATCCCATTACTTGAAGATCGCTATATCATTAGGCAATAGTAGATACATTCTTCACGCTCAAAAGATCTATAACAAGTGCACTTATGACAAGGACATTCAATGGTAAGATAGTTAAGCAGAGTCTAGTACATTCAGTACCCTTCCACAGAGAGGAAGAGGATTACATAAGAAAGTGGTGTGAAATACGACGATCCTTCACTTATATCCTGAGGCCGAGGCCTGGTCTGTTGGGCTTTCGGGATTGCTCGTCTCCATGTCTAAGTCCTCAGGTCTATCCAGCATACGTTTCAGTTTTAGGGGATCTGAAAAAATGTGTGGAGAGCCTTGAATAATCACACGATACTTCGCTGGACCAACAAAACCGTATTGGAAGCCCCTTTTCTTCAACAACGGTCGGAGCGCCAAGAACGCCTTCCTGACGTCCACCGTTTCCTTTTACTGTAATCCTGCAAAATGTAGATCTTAGCAGATTTCCACAGAATATGATTGTTTTTTCGCATGAAGGTGAGAATTTGTTCAACATGCTGGTAACGTAGTGGCTTACAAACAATAGCTCTAGGGCCTTTTTGATTTTTAGTTATCCTGCCTGGCACTCTATGGGCCCTATCAAATTCCAACGGGTCATGTTAGTGGCTTGGGTGAACCAGGATTCAAGAAAGGCCACACAATTCCCATGTTGATCCTCCGAACCTTCTGGAATACCAAAAATGCGTAGATTCCCCCTTCTGTTCCTGTCCTCCAACTCAGCGAGTTTCCGTGTCGTTTGGTCCGCAGCTATACATAGATGTTTTATTGCGTTGCAGGACTTGACTTCCATATCTTCTAGTTTGCTAATCCTTGATTCTGCCTCTAACAGTTTTGCGTTGGTGTCGTGGTTATCTTGTCTGATCGCTGCTACTTCCTCTTTGGTCGCTTTCGCCAGATCCCTTACTTCATCTAGTCTGTTAAGTATCATTTCTATTGGATCCGGATTGTCTTTCCTGCCTTTACCGAGTGAAGGCAGATCAGACTTAAGCCTCTTTAAGCTTTTCGCTAGATCTTTGTTATCTGCCATGGCTGCTCGTGGCGTAGTCTGTCTGATCGTTGACAGTGGTCTTCCTGTCTTTGTAACTGACGGTTATGAAGTACTCGTAGTTGCCGGCCTTCGAGACCTTGTTCCTAGCCTGAAGCCAGTAAACGCCCAATGACAAATCAGGGCCACCTAGGAGCCAGAGCGATAATCGACCTATCTGTCTGCTTCCTGACTTTGATCAGGCAACGTGATGAAATGTGCGCTCCTCAAATTAGGGTGTAGCCTGCGTCGCCATTTTAGGAGCCACCACGTGCATGTAAAGCCTTGTATCAGTAGGGCCACTTTGTCAGCCTAGACTTTGCATTATCCTCAATAGCAGCGTTTAGTAGATGCTAGCCCCAGAAACCTACAGCCAAGCATTCACTGAAATTCCCTTTTTGGCTTCCTGGTGTAACACATGGATCAGTTGCAGTTCACAAATATCCACATATTGCTTTCTTTGCATTTATCCAGCACACAGACTCTGTATTATGCGAGGTGCGGAAATCACAGTCATTTAGCATTGCAATGTTTAAGCACAGCATGTAGTAGGCGCTAGCTCCAGAAACCTACATCCAAGCATTCACATACATTTCTTTTCCAGCCTCCTGGTCTAGCACATAGTTCAGTTGCAGATCATAAGTATCCAAATATTGCTTCCATCGCATTTAACCAGCACACAGACTTTGTATTATGCGAGTTGCAGTAATTCCAGATTTCTAGCAATGTCTTGTTTGATTTGAGACCATGACCTGCATTCTCTCATAAGCTTGTACTAAAGCCAAAGAATTCAAAACTCGCCGAAAATCACATTTCCGATCGCTACCACTCATATGGGTGAATGCCTTCACTTCTTTCCCACATAGTTTATGCCGGTAACAGCAGAGCCTGAGCCGATGTGTTGAGCCGTTAGAGTACGCTAATCCGCCATCTTGTGTGAGCGCGAGCGGCGATCACTCTCTGAGCAGTTCTTGTTTTACCCAAAAACGGGTATAGTACTCACGGTTCCCTTCGCGCTTTCTTCCCCAGAGTCCGGTTTAGCACCGGAGCCCTCAGCGGTCCGCCCTTACTCCGAACGGGATCCTCGCATTTCGTCCGCCGGCATCCTGGGCGGTCACGCGGTCCTTTGTCCGCCTTCGCTCCCTGCAGCCCGGCAACCACCGGAGCGGAATCTACGGAGCAGCCAAAACTCGACTTCTCCTCAGAAATCGTCGATCGTGCCCTCTATCTGCTCCTCTCACATTCCAGCTGCCGATTCTTCCCTTTGTGTCGGTGCTGGAGAGGTGTTACACGTTCCAAGTCCGCATTACGGCCTCAGCACGGGCAGAGAGACTCACAAAGCCGCCATCTCTCTCGGTGTCCAAACCACGCCCCCCGGATAACACCATTTCTGACTCCCGGGCGCCATGTTAGGTCTCCTCCGTCCTTTAGCACAGCCGGCCCGCCCTATGCGCCTGAGACCGCGGTGGCGGGCCGTGTGTGCCCTTCACTGCCCGTTGTGGTCCTCTGCCTTGTGTCGAGCGTGAGGGAAGGGGAGAAATTCCTTTTCGGCCTCTCCGTGAGGCCCCACGCCCTTCCGTTCTCTGGGGCTCCCGGCCGTGCTCTCCTTTAGGCTCTCCACGCAGCAGCAGCGGTCTGACTTGTTGCACATGGGAAGGGGGCCGCCTTAGGTCTCCGCGTGCAGTCCGCCTCTCCTGTAGCTGCTCCGCTACAACTTGCAGGTATTCATAGGTCAGAAACGCCCCATTCTAGCAGGATAGTCTGGCAAAGTGTCGGGTTTGGCACAGAGCTTTCCTAGCTCGCGTCCGCCATGCTTGGCAGTTAGCCACACCCCCCCACCAGGCTGCGGTATCAAGGGAGATGTTTAGACAATAAAAAGTGCACAGTTTATATTCCAACACAGCGGTTTCAATATGCAAGTGGAGCATATTATGTTTGTGTGCAGAAGGGAAATTATTCATTCTGTAGATTTTATTATACTCAGTAAGAGGTTTTAAAAATCTGAGTAAAACAGAAGGGTTAAAGAACGATATACAGATGGCAGAGTTTTAAATTCAAGGTCTAAACAGAGTACTGTAAATAGAAAAGACTTGCAGAAAATATTCTCTTTTCTATTTTTCTTTTGATTTTGCAAAGCTTCATCGGGGGCTATTCAAACATTTAGTCACTCGATAATTTAGACTGTAAAGAATGGATATTTTGACCAGACAGAACTGAGTCTGAGGCATCAACCCCTGCCCGGCCCGAGCCCACGACAGCTCAAGAACTGCTTGTGTTTCTTGAGGCTTAAGCTGCACAGACAGGGCTAAGGCACTTGACGAGAGGTGGGCTGAATCCCATTCAGCCCAGTGGGGCATTGCGCCCCTTGAAGCTGCAGATTACAAGGCAGGGCTCATTAGTGTGTCTGTTTTTCACACTTCACAAAAATTGCAGATTTCTGGAAGTTGCTTATAGGTGGGCCCACATATGTTACATTTGTTGAACAGTACGATCAGGTCACAAGTGCACTAGAGCCCTTCCATTTCAGGTGCTTTCCAGCAGTTTTAAGATCTTCTTAGAGTTTCTTGTTGCTCAAATGGGTGCAATTTCTGATATTTATGTTTCCCTCATCTTCATTGCTTGATTTTGTTCGTGAGAAAGTGGCACTCATAGTCTTTGAATGTCACTCATACATTTTTTTTGATAATCAAATTTTATTGAAGTTTTTGATACAAGAAATTTCATTGGTAACAAGTCACACATCATAGTTAAAAAAAAACCTCCCTCCCCGATGACCACACAATTCATATTAGTCTTTTCTGAGTAAGGAAACAGTCCCCTCGCATCATACTGACAAATCGGGCAAGGGCCCATCAGGGTGGAAGTAGGCCAAACCATTTGCCCCACACTTTGTTGAACATCTCTGGGCATCCCCGGGCCTCAAAGAGGGATTCTTCCTGCACCCCGCACCAGTCCACCCCCCTCCTCCACTTCTGCAGTACTGGCGCCTCAGCTTGGGACCATCTAGCCACTATATCGCGCTTTGCCACCACCAACGCTGTTCCGAGGAAGCGCTTGTCGGCCCGGGAGCCATCCAGGCCATCGAACACTCCCAGTAGTAAGTGTCTCAGGTTCAGGTCGTGGGGGACCACCCATCCCAAGGCCCGCGTGAGCTCATGTTCCACCCCCCCCGCCCAGAATGGATCTAAGGCCGGACACAGCCATACCATTTGGTAGAAGTCGGCTGGGGCACCAGCACAGCACGCACAGGCCGGGGATGCTCTCAAGCCAGCTCGAAAGAGACGTGCTGGGGTGAGGTATGCCATGTGGAGATATTAAAGCGGTACCAGGCGTAGCTTTGAAGATGTGGTTAGGGTTTTAGGCGCCATTAGGGCATTGCGCAAGTCTGCCTCGTCCAAGGGGCGCACCCACCCCTCCCACCGTTCCTTAAGCCGGTCCAGGGATGTGGGACCGTTATTTATCAGAGCTCGGTATATACGGGACACCCCCCCTCTCCCCAGGTTACCCATCATGAACTTGGGCTTCTAGAGGACTAAACTCCGGGAGGGAGGTGGGTGCTGGGAGATGTATATGGAGGGAGTGATGGAGTTGCAAATATTTGTAGAACTGGGAGGGGAAGAGAGTGTGTCTGTGCTGTAGGTCAGAAAAGGAGCGCATGTGATCTCCCACCCACACGTCCCCAAGTTGTGATATCCCCACGAAGTCCCAACGGCGGAAACCCTCCAGGGATGAGATCTCCCCCAACCAGGTACCCTGCGAAAGGGGCATCTGTCTAGTCCGCTTCCGGTCCCAGGTCAACAGGCAAAGGGCAGGGAGCCGTATAGGTAGCCCTGAAGCTGCGCAAAATCTAGGACAGCGAGCTATATCCGATAAGCTGGGTCTGACCAGCCGCCCGCAAACCAATCATGGAGCACAATGAGTCTTGTAGCTAAGTAATAAAAATGAAGGTTGGTGACACCCATACCGCCGTCAAAGGGGGGAATCCGGCAATGGGACAGGGACATCCGCGACCGCCCGCCACCCCACAGAAACCGGGTAAGTTTGCCGTCCAGTTCCCTGAACCAGCTGCTCGAGAAGTGGACCGAGGTGTTCTGGAGAATGTAGAGAAAGCGGGGAAGGATCATCATTTTGAAAAGGGCACTCCTGCCCAGCAGGTTAAGGGGAAGGGACTGCCAGTTCCTAAGATCGGTTTTCATCCGGGAGACCAGGGGGGGCAACATTGATGGCCCATTCCAGCTCCGGCAGGAGGGTCACCCACACTCCCAGGTACTTGAATGATTGCCTCCGGAGGGGGATCACCGCCTGCCAGTCGAAGCATGCACGGGTGGGGTGTAGAGGAACCAAGGTAGACTTCGCCGGGTTGAGAGGAAGGCCCGAGACCTGTTCAAAGTCTGACAAGGCTGCCAGAGATCTAGGGCCGGAATGTTCCGGGTCGGCCAAGTAGAGCAGAACATCGTCCGCGTATAGAGCAATTTTATCCACTTGGCTTGGATCCCACCGCCAACCTTGGACAAGGGAGTCTTGTCGAATTAACGCCGCCAGGGGCTCCATCGCCAGCGCGAATAGGAGGGGTGAGAGAGGGCAGCCCTGGCGGGTGCCCCTCCGGATCGGGAATGGCTCAGAAATCGCACAGTTGACGAGTACACGGGCTCTAGGGCTATTATAAAGACCCTGGACCAGGCGGCGGAAGGGAAGGCCGAAACCCATACGTTCCAGGACATCCCTTAAGTACCCCCAGTCCCACTGTGTTAAAGGCCTTTTCAAAATCAACAAGGAGAAGCGCCAAGTATGGGGACAACCGGTGGCGGTGGACCAACGCCAGGTGGGGGCGACGGATGCGATGGCGGGTGCCCCTGGCCGGCATAAACCCGCATTGGTCAGGGTGGACCAGATCTTGTATGAGGGGCCGGAGTCGCTGAGCTATTGCAGTAGCGAAGATTTCAATTTCAGTGTTTATCAGCGAAATTGGGCGGTAATCAGAGCAATTTAGGGAAGGCGGTTGGGTTTTCGGGATGACCACATTGGTCGCCACGTTAGACTCAGATGGGAAGGACCCCTCTTCAACCACCTGGCGGAAAAGCGCCGTTAAATGGGGGACCAGGTCATCGTGGAACACAGAGTAGTACTCCTGGGGGAATCCATGGGGTCTGGGCGTTTTGCCGGAGTACAGCAGAGTGATAGCCCCATGGATTTCTTCTGAGGTGAGAGGGCTGTCCAGGGTGGCTGCGGTTTCTCGGGGGAGACAAGGAAGGCAAGTTCCAGATCCCTCCATCAATTTAGCGAGGGAGGCTCTAGGGCAGAGGTCTTCAAACTCTTTGATGCCGAGACCCCTTTGTAAAACCTTTTTAGGCGTAAGGACCCCCTTCCGATCAAAGATTCTAGAAACTGGTACTCCTCATCATAAACAACTATCGACAACCATAAATGCGCCTGTTAGACCTCATCACATCCATCTATCCATCATTCATCCACCCACACTTCCACACATCCATCCATCCATCCTTTCATCCTTCCATCCATACATCCATCCTTTACCTATCGACCCGTCCATCCACACACCCACCTTTTCACACATCCATCCATCCATCATTCATCCATCCATGCAACCTTTTATCCATCCACACATCCATCATCCATCCACCCTTTCATCCTTCCATCCATACATCCATCCTTTACCTATCCACCCGTTCATCCATCCATCATTCTTCCACCCACCTTTTCACACAACCATCCATCATTCATCCATGCAACCTTTTATCCATCCACCCATACATCCATCCTTCATCCATCCACCCACCCTTTCATTCTTCCATCCATACATCCATCCTTCATCCATCCTCCCTTTCATTATTCCATCCATTATATCCATCCACCCTTTCATCCATACATCCATCCTTCATCCACCCACCCTTTCATCCATCCATCCACCCACCCATCCATCATTCTTCCACCCACCTTTTCACACATCCATCCATCCATCATTCATCCATCCATCCATCCATCCATGCAACCTTTTATCCATCCATCCATATATCCATCCTTCATCCATCCACCCTTTCATCCATACATCCATCCTTCATCCATCCACCCTTTCATTATTCCATCCATATATCCATCCACCCTTTCATCCATACATCCATCCTTCATCCACCCACCCTTTCATCCATCCATCCACCCATCCATCATTCATCCCCCACCTTTTCACACATCCATCCATCCATCCATCCATCATTCATCCATGCAACCTTTTATCCATCCATACATCCTTCATCCATCCACCTTTTCATCCTTCCATCCATCCATCCTTTACCAATCCACCCGTCCATCCATCCACCCATCATTCTTCCACCCACCTTTTCACACATCCATCCATCATTCATCCATGCAACCTTTTATCCACCCATCCTTCCATACATCCATCCTTCATCCATCCACCCTTTCATCCTTCCATCCATACATCCATCCTTCATCCATCCAACCTTTCATTAATCCATCCACCCTTTCATTATTCCATCCATATATCCATCCACCCTTTCATCTATACATCCATCCTTCATCCATCCACCCTTTCATCCATCCATCCATGCACCCACCCATCCACCATTCATCCCCCACCTTTTCACACATCCATCCATCATTCATCCATGCAACCTTTTATCCATCCATACATCCATCCTTCATCCATCCATCCACACTTTCATCCTTCCATCCTTCCATCCATCCTTCATCCATCCATCCACCCTTCCATCCATCCATTCACCCATCACTCATCCACCCACCTTTTCACAAATCCATCCATCATTCATCCATGCAACCTTTTATCCATCCATACATCCATCCCTCATCCATCTACCCTTTCATCCTTCCATCCACCCTTTCATCCTTCCATCCACCCTTTCATCCATCCATCCTCCATCCACCCACCTTTTCACACATCCATCCATCCTTCATCCATCCATCCACCCTTTCATCTTTAGAACCATCCACTCATCATTTATCCACCCACCTTTTCACACATCCGTCCACCCTTTCATCCTTCCATCCGTCCATCCATCCACCCTTTCATCCATCCATCCTTCATCCGTCCACCCTTTCATCCATCCATCGACCCATCATTCATTCACCCACCTTGTCTGTGCCTCTCTCATGGGGGGTCAGTATCTCTCTGCTTCGTCTTCCTCTCTCATGGGAGGGCATCTCTGTGCCTCCCTGCTTTTGGGGGGGTGGGGGGGTGGGGGGGGGGGGGGGGGGGGGGGTCAGCCGGCTTTGAAAACATCTCACCATGAAGAACAGACTCTCAGCCACATTTCTCCTGCACAGGCGCCAGGTATGAGGGCTCGTGGGACTTGAACCAATGATATGATTGTAATGTCCTTCTGCTGTTTACTGTGTATTTGTAAAGCGCTCTGATACCTACGGGTTAAACTAGCGCTATATAAAACGTTAAAAGTAAAAATAAACCCACAGCTAAGTCCATTGAACTCAAAGGGCTACAGCCTCCTCCCTCCCCCCCAGCTCCTGTATGTCAGCCTGGCTGAAGCAGCTTGGACACACACAAAGGCACACCAGAGTACTATCACAGGTCTTTAAAAGACTTTTACTTGTTAACGAGGCTTTGATGTTTTTCACACCTCTGTGTGAATTAGGCGGCCTCCGCCTTGAGCACCCTCGATCAGCTCGACGCCAGGAACTGCACTCTGGCAGAATCTGCGACCCCCTTCCCAGGACTCCACGACCCCCCTGGGGGTCGCGCCCCACAGATTGAAGACCTCTGCTCTAGGGGGACGTGGCACGTACAGAGCCGCATAATACTGAGCAAAGGTTTGCGCGATACCTCGCGATGTCACCTGATGTGTCCTAGTGACCGCTCAGATCTCTGGAATGATGCGATGGGCCCTGGGGTAGGATATCAGGTTATGGAGCAAATTGCCATTCTTGTCACCCCAGCCATAAATACGGGCCACGGAGAAATGCCATAAAATTTTGGCCGATTCCAGGGAGAGACGATGAATCTCATCGGGGACAAGCGCCAGCTGCCTAGAGGAGTCTGCGTTATCATTGGCCAGTTGACCTGTTCCAGACGAACCGCTCGGATTCCAGCTGCACCAGGTCTATGCGGGAATGGGTATGGTGGGGGGCTAACGTGTGTGTATTTTGTGTCTTTCGGGGATGCCACTCTCCATACATCGCAAAAACCTACTGCCGAGGACCAGCCTACAAGGCTCTCTCGGAGGTCAACTGATGTGGCGAAGGAGGGCCCGTCACGTCTCTAGAGGGCTGTAGGACAGCATTTAGGGAAGGGAGGAGACCTCCTGCGTAAGGCGCCGAAGGGTGGATGACCAGAGCGCCGGGGGGAATATAGGTGGAAAGTAGGTTCACAGGGTTACCCTCAATCATCCCCACACGGCCACAAACGTCCCCTGCGTGTCAGTGGCGACGTCAACTACGGTGAAGGGGAGCCCCCGTCTCAGAAGGGTGGCCACCCCCCGGGAACCTCTAGCAAAGCCGGAGTGCCAGACCCGGTCAAACCCGTAGCGGGCCAGGAAGTGGCATTTGGAACCCAGAAGGTGTGTTTCCTGGAGAAGCAGGGCATCAGGCATGTGTCGGCGGCCGCTTGGAGCACTGCAGTACGTTTAATGCGGTCCAGGAGGCCATTCACATTCCAGGAAAGGATGTGGAGTGGCGTGTTATTAGTGTGGGTCATGTGTGAAGGTGAGGACTGGCATGAAGCAAGTGGACAAAAAGGAACCCTTAGGTGGAAGACTGCAGCCGGGTCTGGGACACCAGGGCATAGTTGATGGAGCTAGGGGTGTGTGTGACAGCTGAAGAAGATAGTAGGGCCTGTGACTACCAATGGGAACGGAACATGGCGGCCCGTAGGCGGCCAATAAAAACAAACTCCCAGGAGACAACGGTCTCTCCCCCTTCCCTCTCACCCCAACTCCCCCCACCCTATACTTCAGAATGGGAAGCATCTGTCCCCCGAACAAGTCACTAACACCTCACAGGGAGGCAAACAGCTAAACTAAAACGGTTAGCAACCACAAGATTGGGACATGGCTGAGTCGGACCCCCCTCCATGTGTTCGGATGAAATACTAACAGCAAGGTACATGAAAAGAGAAGAAACGTGCATCTGTGGGCTGAAGTGTTCAAACCCAGGATTACATCAATGTGAATACCCCAACAGACCAGACTGGCGAGCTCCTTACGAGCTGATTCACAGAGTCAAAGGCATGCTCGTTAATGATGAGCCCCCGGTTGGAGCCCCAGGCGCAGGTGGCAGCGTCCCTCATGACTCGGTGTCCACATCAGATCTGATCACAGGGCTCCGGACAAGTCGGAGTCTGACCTGGCCCATCTCAGAGTTTCACTGGGCCCGGGGACTCTGCCCAGGTCGATCAGGGAGGAGTCCAAAGGCGGAGGGACAGGGCCACGCTCCTGAGTCTGGGCTGAAGATTGTTGTATCCGTGCCTCCGGCGATTGGGAGCCACCACCCCGACGGCCGCCCCTCCTCCGGGATCCGGTCCTACGCTGCCTGGGCTTTGGCGCCGTCTGGTTCGCCCGTTCCGGGGCTCTCTGGTAAGGAGAAAGTCGCCTTCGGCCGGAGGGGCCGCTCCTTCGTGAGCCAGGTACATGCGGCTTGAGGAGAATCAAAGAAGAGGGTCTTGTTCTGAAAGATCACTTTAAGCCGGGCCGGGAAGAGGAGCCCGTAGCGAAGGCCCAGCGCCCTCAGTTTTTGCTTAACTTCGTCGTATGAGTAGTCCGGGAACACAATTATCCTGGATTCTTGGTGATGCAGCGGCCCCAGCTCTCTAGCCGCCCCCAGGATGGCGTCCCTGTCGCGGAAGTTTAGAACACGGAGGATGATGGGACGAGCCGGGGCGCCAGGCAGCGGCTTTGGGGCAAGGGAGCGATGAGCTCGTTCCACCGCAAACCAGGGGGAAGAGTTTCTCCTTGGGCATCCAGGAGCGGATCCAGGTCTCCATGAAGGCAGCGGTGCGGTCCTTCTCCACCCCTTCCGGGAAGCCCAGGAGGCGCAGGTTGTTTCGGCATGCCCTGTTTTCAGCATCTTCGGCCCGGCGGTGGAGCTCCGAGGTCTGCCACTGGAGACGGGCCATTTGAGACTTGAGGATATGGACGTCATCCTCCACTGTGGAGATACGGGACTCAGTCTCTGTGATACGTTCCGTAGCCTTATGAAGGTTCTGGCGGATGAGGGCCACGTCGATCCGCACCTCCCCGATTTTGCTTTCAACTGACGCTTGAGACGCATTGATCGCCTGAAGGATGGTCGAGAGGTCCTCTCCGACTGGGCTCGAGCCAGACGTCGCCCCGCCACCAGGTCCCCGATCCGATTTCGCAAACTGCTCCATCGTTGTTTGAGTTGTGGGGCCATAGGTCGGGGGGCGCGGGGCTTGCCCATAGTTGTAGACAGTCAACCAACATGAGCTAGGGGGTGATGGGGTACAGTTCCCAGTAGCGCCCTAGCCACCCGATATGACAGCCAATCCGCACCCCCACATTCAGTCCGCCTATAACAAAGTCCTCCTGGCGGGCGCTCGGGGGGACGCCGCTCGATGCGTTGGTCGGTCTTCCCAGGGCTGGACCGTACCTCGATACTCCCACACCAGGTATGGTGGCGCCTCCAGACAGGAAGGTCACCGGGTCCAGCCCCCCCTAGGCTCAGCGGTGGGCACGTCGCACCCCTCCACGGGCACAGTGCTCCGGGCAAACCAAGGGTCCACCTATGCCTTAGGTCCACGTGCCCCGGCCAGGATGTCAAGATTCAGGCGCTCTCCGCCACCCGGGAGGAGGATGGCTCATGGAGCTGCCACCCACGCCCCCTGGTGGTGCCCAGATCGCAACAGGGGGGAGCACTTGGGGCACAGTCGATCCACGCTAGGGCCGGGGGATCGGAGGGCCGCCATGCGGGGGTGGGGGTAACTGGGGCAGAATCAGCGTGGGGGGCCCAGGCTCTGGGGCAGATCCTGTGGGCTCAGACTCGCCCCCTCGCGGGCGCCCCGCTAGTGCGGCACCTCCAGCCAGCGGGCCCCATCCCTGGAGGAACACCCTACCCCGGTGCAGCTCGACCTCTAGCCAGCAAATCCCACCGCCTCACAACGTCTCTGGAGAGCCAGCCGCTGCCGGCCCCGCACAGGCGGAAAGCGTGGGCCCAGCCGTCCCTCACCCCCCAGGATCCTCACCGCAGTGGCGTCACTCTCTCAGGTCCGTGGTCCGACCTCGCCTGCAGCACACTCAGTCCCCTCGCTTTCCTCGCCGGGCCAGCCGCCGCCACCCCTCCGCAGCAGACTGGATCAGCCACTTCAGGGTGGGCCCGGGCCCAGCAGCCTCTCACATGCAGCCCAGGCCTCGAGGGGGGCCGGCAACATCCCTCCGCACCGGCCCTCAGCTCTCCTGGTTAGTGCAAGGCACCTTGACAGCCAACGGCCCCTCCACTCCTCCGCCCGACCCCAGCCGCGGGGGCCCTGGTCCACAGGAAGACAAGCACCTGTGCTCTGGCCCGCGCTACATGGGGGCCGCCATTTTGGTGGAGTCAGGCCTCTGGCAGGGAGGAGCGAAAAACAGGGGGAAGGAAGCTCGGAGCGGCCCCAAACGGACACGAGGGGGGGGGAGAGCGGACCGCACCGGGATCCGGACTTGGCAGGTAGATGGTAGGAAGACAAGCTGTTAGCAGTGGATGGCGGGCAGATGACGGAGGGGGTCCAGGAGCACTCTCAGAGTGCAACCGCCATCTTGATGCCGCAGGCCACCCCCCACCCCCGAATGTCACTCATAATTACACTGAAATTATGGAAATGTCACACATAAGCAATCTGAAACCTTGGCAGCAATGCACTGAGGAGTCTTGCCTCATTTGCAGGGATGCTTTCAAGTGCCTAGGGACTATTTACAGTTGGGCGCTAACCGCACTCTTCTTAATTGGACGGAACTCAGCTTTGCAGCTTACTGTGGACAGGAGTGATTGCTGTAATGGAGGCTTGTATGGAACAGAAGTCCATCAACCCAACATTCACACTTGCAATGGGCCGACACTGCGATACTTGTCCCTTCCCACAGCCCAAAAAAGTGGAACGTTGTAGACTTGACATCGAGGAGAGCATGCAGGGGTATATGGGTCAGCAGTTGGCATGTCCCAATGTCTGAAACTGTCAAATACTGACAACTTAACTTTGCAAATGGTTACTGCATGTCTGTGCAGTTAGTACACATTCAATGCTTTACAACTGCATAAGCAGCTGCAAAACATTGGTGCATTGCACTGCGAGTTTTACGGAAAGGGAGCATCCCTTAAAATTCACAAGAGTTTGTAACGTGAATTGGAATTCGTAAGTGAATTATGAATCACAATACTGTTTTATGCATGATGAATTGGGATTTTGCATTTGCAAAGTCAGTTAGGCAAACTTTGGAAATTGAAAGTCTTTGGTGTTCCAGACAGTTATCTTGCAGCAGGCCACCGATCTTACAGGTACGGGAAAGGCAAAGTGCAAAGGGGGTGTGTGCACGCGCTGCATGAGAAGGGAAAGCAATGGCACTTAACTGTAGGCTTCGGAGGAGAGGGTAAGGAGCGATCTTGGGGCCGTACGAGGCCCAAGGGTGGAGCACAGAATAAAAGGTAGACATTACAAGGTTCAACTCAAAGCAGGGGCCAAGAGGCAGACTCTTACATGCCAGCCAGTGCTGAGTGTTCTGCAGCTGCATAAGCTCGATGTTCGTCTCATGCTCGAAGTAAATGAAAGGACCAGAGGAGGGCCCGGAAGCCGCACCAGAGCCCCGGAGAGAAAGCAAAAAGCTTGCTAACCGACAGTGCTGTGGATGTTCTATACAGAGCTGCAACTTTGAGCTTCGCTCCAACATGTTCTTCTGCACTTGGGAAATAAAAGTGCAGGCCCCAGCTTTTGCATTCACCTTTTCACTGCCAATAAATTGCTCAGAGCTACTTATTAACTGGCCGTGACCAACAGGGTTGAACAGCTGCATATCAGATTACCGTAAACGGGTCTATATGTCCTTCGGACAAAATAAAAATGAAATTCGGACAAAATAGAAATGAAACCTCTTGCCCTAGTAAGAAATCTAGATGACTCGGGCGTCCGGAGATACAAATTCCCCACCCCAGGAAGTACTTCCTGAAGACATCATTGGCCAATCGAAATGGTGAATCAGAGTGGTGGAGTCCAGTGTCTCCCGATCTTTTTCTAATCCTGTTCTCCTTTAGCAACAATGGTCCTCATATTCCGGTGTATGTAGTAATCGGTTGAGGCAGTGAGTGACAGTGCATCACCCCTATTGGATTCAGGGCGCAAAGTTACTGCATCTTGACGGCAAATGATAAGACCGCCTCCTAAACTACTGCAGCATCAGTAGGGTCCTCTTCGTACAGATAAAGCAATGGTCTTCCTATGGATTTCAAGTTTTTCCAATTATTGCTCGAGGCTGGCTGGAGGAATCATCAAAAACCTCTGGGAACTGGTTTGTATTCGAAGCCAAGATGGCGAAGGTGAGAGCTTCTATTTTAGAATTAGGGCGTCACTACAGGATGCGTAGCGCTCTTTATTTCCAACAAAGCCGGGCTATACATTTTACTTTATACCACATCAGCAGTATTCCAGGATCGACATGGATTTCGGATAGCATTTTGCAGGGTTCTGATATGAAGGTGTGTCCTCGGATTACATTCGACCATAACCCCATATTACTATCTTTCCGGGTTAACCCTGGGCCTAAAACATTCCGGCCTACTTCTTTACCACGTTATCGGATTACGGATTCTGAGTATGTGGTCTTCATTTCCGAAAAAATTATATGAATATTTGGAAGATAATCTAGGGTCCGCTTCCCCATACGTGGTATAGGATGCAATCAAGGCATATATTGGAGTTACCCAGCAGTTTGTTTAGCAACAGAATAAGGAACGAAAGAAGTTAGGTAAGGAAGCCTATCAAAGGCTTATAGGCAGTAAACTTCAGCACGCTGAGGGTGTCCATCAGGGGGCAGTAGATCAGGACTCTTTGTATGCCTCTTTAATAGAGGAAAGGGTGGCAATAAATAGGGTTTTAAAGGAGAAGGTAGCGGCAAGCTATATTAAACATAAGACATTACAATATGAGTATGGAGATCAAATTCGGAAAGTACTTGCTCCCCAGCTTATGGATAATCGCCTCAAGATGTTGATCAAAGTTATTAAGGGGGAGGGAGGTACATCATATAGGCGCCCTCAAGATATTGCTGATCAATTTTCTATTTTTTTTATCAGAAACTATACTCTCCAGATGCAGGTCAGGATCTGACAGATAGGCAGAGCTATCTGGAAGGAAATAATCATCCGGCTTTGCCGGCTGAAGATACGCTCTTATTAGAGCAGGAAATTACATTGGAGGAAATTGAGAAGGCAATAGGGGGGCTCCCGTTGGGGAAGGCGAATGGGGAGGACGCTATTACTGCTGAATTTTATAAGAGCTGTAAAAGTGTGGTGGCCCCGCTTCTAAGAGAAGTAATCCAGCAAATTAGGGTAACCGGGTGAGTTCCTAATTCATGGAATATTTCTAATATCTTTTTTTAAAATAAAGGATAATGCACCGGAGGAACAGGCTGCCCATCACCCAATTTCTTTAATAAATGCAGATGTTAAGGTATTTGCCAAGATACTGGCCACCCGGTTGGCCCCTATGATGGCCGGCCTGGTTTCTTCCCAGCAGCATGTATTAATACAAGGGAGAGATACCACTGCCCATGTCAACATAGCAGTGGTGGCTTTCAAGGCTGCGGGGAAGCTAAAAACGAACCTGGGTATGGTTTTATTAGATGCATAAAAAGCCTGTGACCGGGCGGCTTGGGATCATCTCTGGTCAACACTTATTGAATTTGGGGTAGGGGAGAAATTCCAGAAATGAGTCCAAGCTATGTATCACAATCCTATGTTTAAATTACTCTATTCTAATATTCAAACAGCTCCTTTTCTTATTCGCTGTGGTACTAGACAGGGCTGTCCTCTCTACACCCTCCTCTTTGCTCTTTATATTGAGCAATTTATTAGGGCACTCCTGGCTTATGTCAGGATACGTCTGCTGAATATTGGGCAACGCCTGCTGAAAGTCACAGCGTATGCGGATGATATCACAATCTTTTCGGGGCTGATCCAATATCAGCAATAGAGAGTATCAATAAGAAGCTAAGAAGTTTGACCTTTTTTTGGGCTACAAATTAAATATGAATAAAATGAAAGTGCTTCTTGACTTTAAGCCGGAACTCTCGGTGGAAGGAGCTTGCCCGACCGCTATATATTTAGGGGTTCGTATATCTCCTAAGGTTGAACTTATTCATGCATTAAATTATGATCCTTGGTTGGCTATTATTACTAAGTAACTGACATTCTGGCACAAGCTCCCAATTAGTATTCTGGATAGGTGTAACATTATTAAGATAAAGATACTACCTAAATTCCTGTACTTATTTCGGTCGATCCGGTTGTGTATTCCCAATTTGTTTTTAGTAAGTTGGATGGGGTCTTGAGTAGCTTTATTTGGGGGATAAAAAAAAAATCAAGACGCGCCATTGGATTCATGAAGTTTCCGTATAATCAGGGGGGTTCTAGAACTGCCCGACTTTAAATTGTATTTTTGGGCTGCATTTGTCAATTGCTTGCACAGTCTCTTGAACTCAGATAAAGCGATTTTTGGCATTGGCTTGTTCTTGGCCCGGAGAATCATATGTTTTTATATTGAATTAATGACCCTAAATACTTCAAACGGGCACAGTTTAAGGTTATCAGAGACTGTGCTTATATATGGCAGGGCATTATGGCTAGATATTCTATATCACTTATACATTTTAAGCAACCCCTCGGGGGTAACTAGATGTTACCTGGGATTTTTCAGGATTCCGCGGGCCCAGTGGCGTCACTAGGGTTGGTGTCACCCAGTGCGGGTAACTCATGGTGTCACCCCCTCATGACTTACCGCATGGGCTCGAGTCTAGGCAATGACGCCGAACATCCTGTGATTCTACGCAAATAACTTAATCTCCCCGTGCCTAACAAAAAATGAATGTGTCTTCATGTAATGGAACTGGTGCTATGTAAAGCACTCGGATGCCCGATTCAGGTCAAGTTCGCGCTATATAAAACTCTTTATGATATCCGATTCGGGTCAAGTTTGCACTATATAAAACTCTGTAAAATAAAACAATAAGATGTAATATTACTTCTGTCGGCTTCCACCACCACTCCCCCCTGCTCATACCTGTGCAAGCCGGTACTGGGTCTAACTCATGACTACACAGTACGTCCACATCTGGCAAACTGCTGCAGGAGTCGTACTACTCTTGTACGTTGAGCCTGTGAATAATTCTTATTTTGGCCTGAGTTCCCTTTCTTTTGGATATCCAGGAAAAGTGAAATTTTTGCTAGAGCAGTACCAATGGTGTCCTCGACGAGCGGCCTCATCTACCAGACTTTGCTCCTTCATCTTGGACAGGTATATTTATAAGATTTGGGTAGTTGCTTCCAGAACATGTTCTATGTTTTGTACCACCTAAAATCTCCACTTGCCGCTGACGTATGCACATAGCAAGAAAAACACAAGAAGCTTGTGAACTTCACATCGACGGTGCTTAGGTCATGCATAGAATAGTAGACAGTCTGTCCCTACCACAAAGGTGACCCCGAGGGACATTACAAACATTGAGCACTGGCAAGGGGACCAGTCACCAGCGTCCATTTGAAAAACTCATTACAATCATTGATATGCGGAGGTACGTCATTTTAGCGTGATATTATGTAGATTAGCTCAGAGCAGGAACGTTTCCAATGTGGCAACTCAGGCATACTTTGGAAAACAGTTAAGGACGCATTTACTTTTTTTTTACGCAACGTGGCGCAGCAACAGAACTTGTTGTGCCGTTCTGCCTGAAAGGAAGGAATCAAAATATCTCCATATTTACAAAGATATGCAGCATTTATGCTCTCTTCTTGCTTTGGCTCACTGTGGGCTGCCTAACTCCACTGCAGGCACATTTGCCCATAGAATAAGTGTGCCTGTGTTACAGGCAGGATTGTCCTTGCGTAGGAAAGAAAACCTTCCTACACAAAAACTATCTATACATGGAAAGAGCAATTAACAAGGAGAAAAATATATGTTTGCTCGTTACGTCTGTTGGGTGGGCAAACCATTTTGCCGCAAAGACTTTGTAAATCTGGGTTTGTGTCAAAATACACGGGTGGATGCAAGCGAATACCCATGCTGCACCCATGTAATGCCTACAAGACATAAAGTAGCGCAAGGCAGCACTTTGCGCTGCCTTGCGTTACTTTTTGTAATTACTAAAGTACTCAACCACGAATCTGATGTAAATTCGGGGCTAGATGCAGTTAACTGTTGTGATTCACACGTAACACTATCCAGAAAAATGGCAATCGAGGGGACACAGCAGTTATTCTGATCTCAGATGGTCAACAAAGGGATCTGCCAGTCTGTCCACCTTTATTGCCTGACGCTGAGGTCACCAGCACATATTGAAAGGGCACCCTGAAATTCTCAGGTCTCGCTATTTTTCAAATATCAGAGCAAATGCAGAGAGCATTCCCGGGTGAAAACATAGGCTGTGCTGACATTTTAGTATAATAAAGTGCTCTTATCCAAAAAGTGCTGGTGCGATTGCTCAGAGCAGCAGATGCGATCTGATTGTTGTGGGCCACATTTCTGAAAGTAAAGTTCATAATATAAATATTTCTCACCTCGGCCTCCAGAGACCCAATACCGGATGAAGGGGAGACGACGGCCAGCGCGCGATATCAAACACCGACCGACAGAGGTGACAATTTAAACAGCGCTGCTGTGCACGCACTCCCTGCCGAGACTGTCTCTCCACGATGACATGGTGCTGGCGCACTACCGCTGTGACGCAACAGAGAGAGGAGCACAGCGCGCGGGGGCTGTCCCAGGGCCGTCATTGGACTAGCACTAAAGATTGACGGCCCTGGGACCCACACACTGGGTACGCCGGGGCCGGGCACATCACCACTTTTATAGAAGGAGGTGCGTGTGCGTGGTGACGTGCCCTGTCTGCACTGACTGCAGTATTTTATTTTGCAATTAGAAGGTGCATGCACTGCACACCGTGCGCTTGCACTATTATAAAGCAGCAGAACCGAACACATTTGAGGCTGCACTGCAGTGCAGAGCTGTGTTTTTGTTACACAGCGAGCCAGCAGTGTAACCAGATTGGTGTCACCCCATGATGGGGTGACACCCGGTGCGGTCCGCACCCCCCTAGTGACGCCACTGCGCGGGCCAATATTGTGCAAAGCATGGCGTTCATTATCTGGGGCAGTTGTGATGTATTTCTCCAACCTTTAGTCTAAAAAACACCGGTTATGCGAAAGATACTACAAAAGTTCTAAGCATCATTAATGGCTGAGATGACATCACTGAAATTGACCTTTTGTTGACCCTTGATGTAGAACAGCTCTACACCAACATCCCCCAAGAGGAAACACTCACAGCTATTGAAACTGCCCTGAAACATATTGTGCATGGACATCCCCCACGCCCATCTCATTTATCATGCAATGTGCTACTCTTGCACTAACCAAAATATTTTTTGAATTTGACAACCACCTCCTCCATCAGTCTCAGGGTACTTCTATTGGGAGTACATTTGCACCCAGCATGGCATGCCTTTACATGGCTACCTTCGAACAGGAGGGTGTACTGCATGCCAGCAACCCCTATATCGACAACCTGAGACTATGGAAGCGGTACATTGACGATATCCTCGTCTTTTGGAGAGGTGACTTACCTACCTGTATCCAATTCTGCGAATGGATCAACACTAAAAACAACTATCTGAAGTTCACCCAAACCATTTCTAATTCACGATTTCCATTCCTGGATTTAACTATCAGACTCCACAATGGCAGACTAGACACTACACTTTACAAGAAACCTACTGATACTAACAGTCTGTTATTATACAGTAGTTATCACCCCAAAACTCTGAGGGAAAACCTTCCGTTCAGTCAGTTCCTTCGCCTGAGAAGAAATTGTACCTCAGTACAGGATTACAAAAAAGCCAATTTGCTAGCCACAAACCTAGTGAGGAGACAATACCCCAGACAGACTGTCATGAACTGCATGAAGCGCGCACGCAACAACAACCGTGATGGGCTCCTAGAAATCAAAGAAAAGGTCCCTGACAACACCATCACTTGCATAACCACTTTCTCACCAAGGTCACAAATGATTAAGAAAGCTATAAACAAACATTGGGGCATTCTAAAGTCAGGGGATCTTGAAATAACCCAACCTCGATTTGCCTTTAAAAGGACTAAAAATCTCAAAGATCTGCTAATACATACCAGACCAAGTACTAAATCGACAACCACATAAAGATGCCTTTGGGGTCTCCCCCCAGTAACCGGACATTACCCTTGCGGGTCTTGTACCGTTTGCCCACAAACTAAACCAATGAAAGAAATCAAATTATCTGACACCTACACATGTGTAATGATGAGGCACACCAATTGCAACACCAGTCGCTGCATTTATTTACTGACATGACAGTGCGAGAAGCACTATGTTGGAATGACCATGAGAGCAGCCAAGACTAGGATAACGGAACATAAAAGCAATATCCATTGTGGGAAAACCAACACCAAGCTGTACCTACATTACTTCGAGAAAAAACATCCTCCGGAGAGCCTCAGGTGGCTCATCCTGGAAGCACATGCGACTATTACACAGACAGTCCTATTTAGGCTAGAACAGAGGTGGGTACACCGCCTTAATGCAGCGAACCTTGGCCTAAACTATGATATCCCCTGGGGCTCGCTGAACACCTAACCATATTCCTTGGCTAGGAGTCTAATATTATCTGTATGACTACTGTGCTCCACATCACATTAGGATATGGTCACTTATGTCACCCCGCTTGCACCACCTTGGTTCATGCTTTGACTATGATATACGAGAACACGCTGAGTAGGTTCTCCAATTCCACCTGAAAGCAACAACATGCTCGCGCTCACCTTCTCTTCTCCAGTAATTTACCCTTCTCTAGCCCAATATAGGGTAGAAATGCGCGTTATTTGAACACGTTGCCAAATAATTACTTCAACCGGGGTTCCTACTACAGCCCACTAAATCATGGGCTATTGTTTTCAATATGATCAGGAATTGATGTTGTAACATGCTATCTATACCACCACATTATTAAGTTCTCTAGGTTCAGGAAACTAAAGTTTACACACCAAGCAACCCTCTAAGATGGCCGCCGTGTTTTCCGACTTGGATGAATGCATTCCATCCATTTTCACTGTTTAGTCACGAGGCCACACCCCCGCTAAAGCTGTGCCCTTGTCTCCCGTTGGTGTTGTAGGATATTTATGCTCCGCGTTCCGAGGCTACAATACCATGTTGCAGAGCGGCGGATCGGGTAGGTCGTTAGCGGGTTCCACACTAGGAACAGGTAAGCATCATGATGTATGCGGGCGTCTTGACTGGACGTGCGATGCTCGAGTGGTTTGCCGCTTTGCTATCCCTGATTGTCAAGGGTGTTCGGTGTGGTAAACCCTATGGTCCCATACGTGTGTTCGTTTGTCCAGAGGCGCCCTCCACTGTTCTAACCAGCCTGTGCGGGTAGCGGGGTTTGCAAGCGACTGTCCTGGCTTTTTCACAACAGGAGGATTGCATTGCAGGCAGCGCGGACACCGCGCTCCTACCACCAGTTGTGCCGGCTCAGTATCGCATGGGGCGCCACTGGACATAGACATAGCAGGCTGTTGGTATAACCACTCCGTGACCCTTGTGTACCTCTTGGGAGGCAGTGGCTCTTCCCACTTCGCGTCTGTTTTAACCAGTGCAGAACCTACATAATCTTGACGGCTGATCTCCCTTTCTGTGTGTTTCTAACCTCTGATTTCTGCAGTGACACCACTTTTGGGTGTCCTTTTAATCCGCTGTACCAGATGAGGCCATATACTATATTATTTTAGGTGAGTGCTCTTTATACTCACATGTTTTGGTGCAGCTCCCTCACGTTTTTCATGGTGTTTTATATGTCTCCCTGCGTATATTGAAGTAACATTGTGTTTTTCAAGTGAGCACTGAGTATTGCGATACCCCCTTGGAACACAGTGTTTTTAATCAACAATAAGCAATTTGCGCACAACGTCTCATGACAAACACTGTATACAATCAGGACAGTTGTGTTTTTAATTGTTTTCTCTATTACAGGTGGTTTCACTCCCCTAGCAGGCAAGTCCCTAGGGCAATACCAGTGGTAGGTAGCATTGCACCTTTTCCACATTTTTGTAGATAGTTTGTATTATAATATTGTATGTTCATGGTCTCGAAGAATCGCCATTCATCATTTTATGACAAGTCTAGGGCGAGAAACAAGTCGACCATCTGGGAGTTGAGTAGGTAATTTGTCAAATAGAAAACAAAATACGTTACCCCTCCCGTATTATTTTATTCTGGTAGGGTAACTAACAGAATAACGTCTTTAAGAGGATTCCCTGACCAGTTTTAAACTGCACAACCCACATCTACACTTGACGAGGCCCCTCACACCCACTGCACCCTTATGGCAAGGAACAAAAGATCTCCGGCAAAGAGCCCCTTTAAGGGTGTCATTGGGAATTGAAGCGCCAACCCAACGAGGAGCAGGCTCATATGATGAAGCATGACACCTAGCTTGCTGGATGTGTGAGAACCCTAGCTCCGAATTCCCCCCTCCTTCTGCTGACCCCCTGTAACACGTTGCCAGACATCACCAGCCATGGCATTTTAATGGTGACCACTATTGCACCTAGGAACTTCGTACCCTTCTTTATGTAAATGCAGTTGTAGGACTGCAATGGTTTTAGATCATTTGAGAATCTACTGCTCACATTTGCTATCCCTCAACAGATGTTTTTTTAAAATATCTTCAGTTCAGGGATTATTTCATTGGACACCTTGCTATTCGAAGTGTCTCAAGTTCAGGGATATGGGAGTGTTTGTGTGCGCAGAACCGGAAGGCAGCCCATTAGCTTGATGTATCGATCTCTCTGTCAGTTCAGACTGGATGGCTGTGAAAAACTAGCGTTAAGATGGAGCGAGACTTTAGGGATAAATATTACTATAGGAGAGGTAAAGCCTGCTTTTGATATTATAGAATGCTCTGTACATTCAGTCAATTTACGACTGCAACAATTTTGGACAATCTGTGCACGCTATTACACGCCGGAGAAGATCGCCAGATAGTTTCAAGGTGGGGTTACGCAGTGGGGGGAAGTGGGTTGATGGAGGGGCGCGCTGTAACTGCCCCTAAGTGTGGGCTACTTGCAGCTGATATGACTCATATGTTTGACATGTGCCCAGACCGAGGTCTTTTTTGGCAGAAGGTGCTATTTGGTATTAAACTCCGACTTAAGGTTGAATATAGATTTACGACAGCTGAGAAGATGCTCGGCTATAAAGAGGATAGTCGTGGTCAAAAATCTATAATTGCAATTACGTTAGTTGCTGCCCCGCTGGCGTTAGCTAGAGTCTGGATTTCACCCAAGCCTCCCTCAGTAGCGGAGTGGTGGTTAATTGTTAGGGAAATTGGCAAAAAAGAGAAGGCTCTAGCTAAAGTAAGGGGTATCCGTGCCTACAAAAATGTGGTTCTATATGGGGCTGTTTAGATGATGCATAGTCTTATGGGATTAGTATGTGTTTCTTTTCATTTAATGGTTTTCAGCAAACTTGTGTGTATGTGTAACACATTCAATACTAGGTGTGAATTTACATACCAAATTTGCATACTCTAATTTATACGTATACCGTACTGTTATTTTGTTCCTTGCTACCACTTCTGTATTTTTGTACTTTGTATTATTGTGAATCAGAATCTTTTAATGTATTTCTTTTGACAATAAAAAAAAAGAAGAAAAAAAAGTTAGGAGATGCTACGTAAAATCCCTTTTAACATGTCACAAAGAAGGAAAATCGCCAACACCAACAGGGATCAGAGATGTCAAGTATCCCTCAAAATTTAAGCAACACAAAATGCAATAATGTTTGCCAAATCCTTCTTAGCCACTGTAACAAGTGTATCGATATCCTCTCGCTTATTTCTAGATGATAGTGAAGGGTAGAAGACATACTACATAAAATGTCTACCTACTCATAGGCATTCTATCGGATTCCAACAATCCTCATCAAACTCCCACATCCATAGAATAAGTCAGTTTAATATCGCCTCTTAGGAAATACTGGCCATAAACCGGACCTTTAGGTCAATACTTTACTGCGTACTTTCACTAAAATCCACACCTGTTAGCACACCTCTGAACATGTACTCTATCTAGTCTGTGCCAAAAAAAATGTGTTTAATGCCGAACAGACTAGAATCTTTCATTACATTTTGTTGTATGGGTTAAACGTCCTTTTAAAGTGCTCTGAATTAGTCGGTGAAATATTGGACCTTAAAAAAAACGGTATTGTTATCTCAGTGGTCTATAACTTAACCCTATAAAATAAATAAAACAAGGATTTTAGAGGTAGATGCCGAAAGTGTGTCCAATTTCACCCACGGAGTTATTCTGAACCACAATCTCAATACTTAGTTTTTTTCTAGTAAAACATTTATTTGGCAAAATCTGATGTCACAACACGGAATGGGCATGAAAATACAACTAGCCTCATTCCCCTCCTTGCTTTATGCAATTGGGCTGAAATTGACTTAGTGTGTATTTAGTTTTTAATTGTTGATTGAAGGGGTCTATCACGCGCCCAGGCTAGTCCAGATTAGATAAAGTTCTACAGTTGACATTATCAAGGCCAGAAATCATATTTTCCGTTTCACAATGAGTGACTGCACACTTGTGAAAAGTCAAGGATGTTTTATCTTTCCATCAATAAGAAGAAATAACAAACACTGTCAAAGAAAATAGGCATGGGCTTAGTTGGACAACACATGCACGCAGAAGGAAATTGCTACTTATCTTGTAAGCATCTGTTCTTAACGAGTAGTGTTGTAAATTCACTTGCTTAGCATACTCCTGCCATCTAGTGTTGGGCTCAGACATTTGCAAGTTGTTTTTCTTCTTTTATAAAGTCTCGAGAGCCACAAGAAGTGTGGCATGACTCCTCCTCCAAGAGTACACTGCACATGGGCACAGACTCCATGTTAGATAGTTTTTCGCACAGCTGTTGAGCGTGTACATGTACTTAAGGTGTGTCAAGAACAAACTTGAGTGAAAATACATAAAGCAAAATATCTACAAATACACAGGCTTCGGTGAGGAGAGCAGGCACATGTGACTCTAAGGCACTACAAGCTAACAGATACTTACAGGGAAAGTACCATTTTCTGTTCGCAGCATGTGTGGCTGTTGAGGTACATTCTTAGCATAGACTAAGGCAGTGTCCTCCATAAGCAGTCGCTAGCGTATGTGTAGGAAGGATTATGTTACTTACCCTGAAAGCATCTGTTCTTGGCATGTAGAGCTGCAGATTCCCAGGCTTTGCATACTCCTGCCATCTAGTGTTGGGTCCGGATGTTTGCAAGTTGTTTTGCTACGCAGACGTCTTTTCCAGTCACAAGGTAAGGCAATTCCTCCTTTCGATGATAGTGCGCATGGGCATCGACTCCTTTGTTAGATTTTTTTTTCCGCAAGAGGGTGATAATGGGGTAAGTAAGTGTAGTACAGAGCTGCCCATGCGTGAACAATGTGCATAATCACTGGAATGACCATAGGTGTCCAGGGAGGACACCATGTTAATCTGCAGCTCTACATGCCAAGAACAGATGCTTACAAGGTAAGTAACATAATCCGTTTGAAGCATGTGTGCTGTTGATACACATGCTTTGCATAGACTGTATCAGCAGTACTCTCCCAAAGCGGCAGCTAACCTGTGGGTGTTGCAGTTTTTTTTTTGCACGGCCTGTCCTACATTAGCTTGTTGACATGCTAATACATCCACACAATAGTATTTGGTAAATGTGTGTGGGGTAGACCATGTAGCTGCTTTACAAATGTCAGCTATAGGAATATTCTATAACAAGCATTTACAATGCAACAGTTTCGCCTTTGCAAAAGTTAGAGCTATTGGCATTGTAAATGACAAAATTGTTATTTATGTGTTGGTTTTGAAAACAGATAAATAAATGGCATTGTCATTTACAATGGCAATAGCTTAATCTCTCGCAAATGCCACACACAAACACACAGACCCACACCTACACACACATAGAGGCCCCCCCACACACAGAGCCCCCCCACACACATAGGCACCCCACACAGCGCCCCCCCCACACACAGAGCCACACACACCCAGCCACACACACACACACACACACACATTCAGGGGAAGGACAACACAGAAGAAGAAGGCAAGCCAAGACAAGCTAACGAATAAGCAAGCAAGCAAATGGGTGACAATAAAGCCATCCAGTGGTAACTGATGGGCAGGTTATAAGCCCACTATAAGCACACACTGTGCCTCGCAGCTGTTAACAGTCGGTCCTTAGTAGCTTGGTCTGTCTTGTAAGCTAGACCTAAAAATAGGCGGGGATCTCCTTGGGAAGCAGCGTGAGTGTGAGCAGAACTCGCTTAGGACTGGTTACCATTCGTCAGCGTTTAGATTTGACTATTTATAGGTATCTTGCAGGACAAATACGACAGAGCCACCACGATTCTCTTTTCACTGCAGGTTACCCATTTGTACAGAAAGGAAGTATTTCCTTTATTCGCGTGAGTGGATTTAGGGGCAGCCACCCTCCCCAGCCACCAAGTAAGTATTACAGCGTTTGCCAATCGGCAAAGCTTTATGTCTTCTGGAACACCGATTTCATACAGAGGTCTCCTCCTGGGGAATTCGTGTTTACCTGTATCAGAAACGCGACACTTCATAGGCTGGGTTAAGAGAGATCCTTTAGAGCTTGGTGCTGGTTCTCCGGTTTCCTTGCCCCCCTTTCCCCCTCCTCCCTGTTTGACAATCAGACTGTTTTCCCAAAGCTACAGAAATAAAGTACACACAGTACTGTAGCAGCAGCAGTTAGGTAAACATGCCATTAGAACAGGATACAGAATTGACTACGAAGCTGGCACACTTTTGTAGAAGGGAGGTAACAGGTTTTGGAGCAACACAGTGGATGCGTATGCCTACTTCCAGATTAAATGTACATATTGATTTCAAGTCGCGCAAAGTACAGTGAAAATGAATTCGCCCGTCTTTAATTTTCGCGAGGCCAGGCAAGTGGTGCCTGGTGACCGTCAGCACTAGACTTCACGCTTACGCACAAAATAATGCAGCAAACGGGACGGGCGAAGAACCCTTCCCATCCCCAGCCAACTCCCAGGGACGCTGGCATGCCGGGACGAATGAGAGCACGAAGTAGTTCGACCTACTTCAAAGCAGGCACCCTGGCGAGCCGCCGCCGGAAGGCCCCGTATTGTAATGAGCCTAAGACAAAACGCCATCTCACCAGCTTATCTACGCCCGAGCGGGCACACGCTCTGAAAGCCACGTAGTAGTGAATTTGGCAAGGCACGACCGACAGACAGCCCCGTCACACTTTACAATAAAGACTTGCGTCTCACAGTTTATTTATTTGTTATCCATTATGCACAGCAATTACTTATTTATAATCCAAACCCCCCTCCCCACACACACGCGCCCCCAAGGAACCGTCCTTCGAACTCGCGCCGTCTCACCAGCTTATCTATGCCCGAGCGGGCACACGCTCTGAAAGCCTCGTAGTAGTGAATTTGGCAAGGCACGACCGACAGACAGTCCCGTCACACTTTACAATAAAGACTTGCGTCGCACAAAATAATGCAGCAAACGGGATGGGTGAAGAACCCTTCCCTTCCCCAACCACCTCCCAGGGACGCTGGCATGCCGGGACGAATGATAGCAGACTCTGCAGCACCCAGGCGTCGCTCTCGGCCGAGCTCTGCTTGCCGGACAAGGTGGAAATGACCAAAACATGCAGAGAAAAAAAAAAACATCCGCCCACCGCCGCATGACGTTCTAAAAGGGGCGGAATGAGAAAAAATCTACGGAACGCCCACAAATCTGGTCAGAGAAAAATGGACAGATCTCTCTTCCAATGGCTAGCCTCCATTTATGGAGCTAGCCAATGGAAGAGACAGGCGGGACAAAGCCCCGTACTGCTAAACAAAAGATTTCGCCTGCGCGAACACTGCTGCGCAGTGGTCGCCAGGCAAAACCTAAAAAGGCCATAAATGCTCCTATTTTATGAGCTGAATGTGCTCTAGGAGGTATAGACAAAGTTATTTTGGCAATAATATAGCAAGTTTGTATACATTTAACGAGCCATATAGAAATACCAGATTTAGAAATAGGTTTCCCTTTATGAACTGGAGCAAAAGCAACAAAAAGTTGTTTTGCTAAAGCCTTTTGATCTCTCAACATAATACAATAATGCTCTTTTGACATCATATATATTTAGAGCTCTTTCTGCTACAGAATCCGGTTAAGGGAAGAAAACAGGTAACTCAACCGATTGGTTAATATGAAACGCAGAGACAACTTTTGGAAGGAACTTTGGGTTAGTGCAAAGAACCACTCTGTCTCTATGTAGTTGCAAGAATGGTTCTTCCAAGGTTAGTGCCTAAAGCTCAATGACCCGTCTTTGTGAAGGGATAGCAATCAAGAAAGCAACCTTCCAAGTAAGGAACTGCAGTGGGCAATTGTGCAAAGGTTCAAAAGGTGGACCCATACATCTTTCCAGAACAATATTAAGGTCCCATACAGGTGCAGGTGGAACTTTTGATGGTATCCCTCTTTTAACCCCTTCGATGCTGATGACGAGCGAGCTCGTCATCAGCCACGGTGGTCGTGTGCAGATGACGTGCTGAGCTCGTCATCTAACGCGGCTTTTAGAAAAAAGCCGCATAGCGGAAAAATAACCGCCGCAGCGATGCGGTTAAGACCTTCCATAAAGGCTTTAATTACTAGTACTCTGAATAGAGATAAGTGATTCCTCCATGGTTCTGGGTGAGAAGGTTTGAGATGAGGTGAAGTTTCTGGTGTGGAACTACTGATGGGTTTTAGTAGTGTGATGATGAGCCCATGTGGGAACCACTAATATAAGGGTGAGAGATGTTTGCCTGAGCTTCCGAACCAGTAATGGAAGAAGCGGGAGAGGCAGAAAACGTAAGCAAATATCCCTGACCAGTTCATCCATAGGTCATTGCCTTTGGATAGAGGGTGTGGGAACCTGGAGGTAAAGTTTGGGCATTTTGAGTTCTCTGCTGCTGCGAAGAGATCTATTTGTGGAAACCCCTGCTTGTGGAAGTATGGGTGGAGGACTTTGGGTTGGAGTTCCCACTCGTGGACTTGTTGCTGCATCCTGAGGAGGTTGGTAAATGTGTTGTCTATCCCTGGAAGGTGTTCTGATAGCAGGTGGATTTTGTGATGTATTGCCAACGGCAAATGGTCTGAGAGAGGCCCCCAATCCCCCCGCCATTTTTATAAATAGTACATAGCTGTAGTATTGTTCATCCAGACTAGGACAACGTTCCCTATCAGGTGAGGTAGAAATGCTTCGAGCGCTAGGTGAACAGCTAGAAGCTCTAGGTAGTTGATGTGGAGATTTCGGTGTTTGGGGTCCCAGAGACCCTGAACTGTTAGGATGTTGTAGATAGACACCGGACCCTGTGAGGGATGCGTCTGCTGTGAGCATGATCAGGGGGACAGAGTGGATAAAGGGACGCCCTTTTGTGTGTTCCATCACTGAAGAGAGCGATGTGTGCGGCTGTCTACCAACACTAGATCTTTTAGCTGACCCTGTGATTGATTCTATTGACGTGCTAAGCAATCCTGTAAAGGACACATGTTTAATCTTGAATGAGGCACTATGGCAATGCATGATGTCATTATCCCTAAGAGTTGCTTTAAAGTTATAACTGTTAGAAACTGGTTGCTTTGAAATTGTGAATTCAGGTTGCATTGGGATGGGCTAAAACTGTTTGAGTGTTTATCATAGCTCCTAGATATGGCTGCAGCTATGAGGGTTGAAGATGGGATTTTTGTGCATTGACTGTGCATCCCAACTGATAAAGATTTATGGCAATTTGCGTGTGTTGTAAATATTTGTAGTATCTATTGGCTTTGATGAGCCAATCGTCTAGATATAGGAAGACATGAATTTGTTGTCTTCTTAGATGAGCTGCTACCACACATTTGGCGAATACTCTGGGTGCAGTAGTGATTCGGAATGGGAGTACTTTGAATTGATAGTGCTTTACTGCTATCACACATCTGGGATATTTGTGATGTGCTGTGTGAATAGGAATGTGAAAATATGCATCTTTTAAGTCTAGTGTTGACAAAGTCACCTTGCAGTAGGAGCGGGAGCACCTGTTGAAATGTGCCCATATGGAAGTGTTCTGACAGTATGTATAGGTTTAAAGGCCTGAGATCTAAGATTGGTTGTAGAGAACTACCCCTTTTCGGGATCAGGAGGTAAAGTGAGTAAACCCCTGACCCATGATGTTGTATTGGAACTGGTTCTATAGCTCCTTTTGTTACCAGAGCTTCTACTTATTTGGCAGTTGTTGGTGCTCTAGAAGGAGCTTGTGAATGCGAGGTGGAATATTAGAATTGCTAGTGAGCTCCAGGCAATAACCATATTGGATAATGTTCAATATCCATTTGTTTGATGTTATTGATTGTCAAATGGGAAGAAACTGGTGCAGTCTTCCTCCGACAGGTGTATGATGGTCGAGGGGAATTGTTATTAGGTCACTGCTTGTTGGGAGATGGAGAGGTACGCGTCGGTGTACCTCTAACTCTTCCTTTAAAATTGTTTCCTCTGTAACAACCCTTGTAGAATACGCTAAAGGAGGAGGATTGAGTTTGAGGTTTGTAGGAAGATGCGTTGGCATCTATGGAGGTACTTTTTGAGCCTCTTCTTTAAAATGAGCGGCAAAAGGAGTCTCTGTCAGAGGGCGACTGTAGTGCTCCCATGGATTTTGTCACTTCTGTGTCTTTTTTAATTTTTTCTAGTGCTTCATCCACTTGAGGGCCAGAAAGATGTTCCTTGTCAAAGGGAGCATTAAGTATCTGTTTATTTCACCTCTGGTTTAAACCCAGCGATTCAAAGCCATGCGTGTCTTTTGAGCAGAATACTGGTGTTAAGTCCTTTGGCTGTAGTATCACCCGCCTCTAGCGCACACCTGATAGAGGAGTTGAAAATTAATTTTCCCTCCTGCACTAGTACCTGCCCTTTTTTTCCTATGCTCCTCTGGGAGGTATTGAAGTAACTTCTCCATTTCGTCCCAGTTGGCCCTATCATACCTAGCCAAAAGACGTTGTGTATTGGCTATGCGCCAAAGATTGGCAGCCACTCTTTTGCCAGAGGTCTCTATTAATTTGGACTCTGGAAGTGGTGCATCACCCGAGGTTTGGGAATTTACTCATTTATGAGCATATCGTGGGGGTATATCATTTTTACCAACCCTGGGTGTTATGGTACATGCATGTGCCAGGTCTTTAAAAATGTCTTACGCATTTCTCATCAAACCTTTTTACATTGGTACCAACTGTGCTGTTTAATGTGTGCTCCCCAATGTTTAAAAAAAAACAACATCTAAAAATTCTTGATGTGAAGTGACTATGGTGTGTGGCTGACGTGGCAAGGAATATTTGATGTAACAACGCAATCAAAATGATCGTGGTATGTTACATCACAGTTTTTACAACACAAGTTGTTACAACGACTTGCGCTGGAGGGCGCTGGACTTAGGAGTAGTAGGATTTACTATTCCAACACCAGTCTATGTACAGTAGGGAAGGTGTTGGAATTGTAAATCTTACTATTTCTTAGGTTATAGCGCCATCCAATGCAAGTCGATGTAACAACTTGCGTTGTAAAGGCTGCGTTGGAACTGCATCGTGGTGTACTCACCACGATGTAAAGGATGTTTCCCCTGGCAAGTAACTCCTGATATGAAGTGTTGTCATCAGGAGAAGAATATTTTGCAGAATATAGATCTGGATCTGTGTCTGTGGGAGAATCTATATTAATAATCATCCCATGGATCTGGTGGTGGTTGCCCATAAGTGTCATCCCCAGCCCCTCCATCCATCAGGACCTGTATGAGTAGAGCCCTGTGGTGTGATGTCTAGAGGGTCTGGACTTGGTATTAAAGGTACAGGTGAAGATGGTGGAGGGGTATAAGGAATAGGGCGAAGAGGGCTAGTAGACATGAATTTTTAGAGGAATTTTATATCCTGTGAGCTAAGAATTGTCCTTTTGGAGGAGGACTGTATCACAGGATTTGATGTAATATGTGTGGATTAATATACATTTCTTTTGGTTCAAGCTTTTCTTGCATAGTTTCTAGAATTGACACCAGAGGCTTTTAAAGGAGCATCTTTCTGTTTCGGCAGTGAAATGTTTGGTGCCGAGCCGGATTTATCCTTTTTGTCCCTCGGAACCGATGTTTTAGGTGTTGAAGGTGTGGTGTCTAGACTCGAGCCGGAAGGCTTTTAGGTGTTGAAGGTGTGGTGTCTAGACTCGAGCCGGAAGGCTTGACTTCTGCTTTCGGTGCCGAGCCAGATTGCAGGGCGTTCAAAGCAGTCTCAGTGTCTAACATGGCCAAATGGCAGTGGTGGCCCGGAAAAACCTTTGTTTAGTGGAAGCAGGTTTTTTGGGCAAAGGGGTTTTGACCGGCTGGTGCAACATGGGATTCCAGTTTGGAATCAGAGTCCTGGACGGATAAGGCCTCCTCTTCTGCTGCGGACGCTTCAATACTTTGCAGCTGCATTTCTCTTCATTGAGTCAGACGGTCCCAGAGAACCTTTTTAAGAAAAATGAGCAGCAGGTGTCACAGTTTTATTCCTTGTACTCTGGAGACAGGCACAGGTTACAGACCTTGTGAGTACAGAGCACGGATATTTCGAGTGGCACCGCTGGCAGAATTGGAACCGAGTCCATTCCATCAACATTTTACTTAATGTTTTCTTCGAGTGGCTAGGCCCGAAGGCTGCAGTTGTGAGTTTTGTCAATCCAACTAGAAACATTTTCCGATTTTCGACACAAGGAGGATGGGCAACACGTTAGAAACAATACCGACGTGGGTACAGTGGGTTGCACACCGAAAGGATCCCACAGAACGGTCTAAAACAGGAGCGCTGCAAACCTCGTCCAAACACGATGTCGGAAAGAATGTCGGAAAGAAAACAATCGAACAATGGAGTCAATGCCCATGCGCTCCATTACAGAAAGGAGGAGTCACTTTACCTCGTGACTGGAAAAGACTTCTTAGAAGAAAAACAACTTGCAAATATCCAAACCCAACACTAGATGGCAGGAGTATGCAAATCGTGTGTATCTGCAGCACAAATGCCTCAAACATTGGGTTATTGGTTGTGCAGAACATAAGGCCTGCGCAAGTAATAGGCCCGCAAATTCCCCTTACTGGAAACTAAGCACTTCATTGTAATTCTGGACTCTCTCAGGGTAGCGAAGCAGGGCAGTCCAAACTGGTCCTCAGAGTGTGTAATGGGGTCAGTCTCACTGGCCCCTGGAGAGACCCTCAGACCTGGGGGCAGAGTCGTTAGTCCTTTTGGGCATCAAGGGGTTTCCCCTTCCAGTTATCAAAGGCTGTAGCAGTCCCAGGGTCCAGCAGCGAAAACCACAAACGGATCAAAAGTTAAAAAGCACATGCTACCTTGTGCAAGAATTTATAAAATTGGGTAGAAGGTTCTAGAAGCCAGACACCACTGGGCAATCCTAGAGTGCCACATCACTTCTCCAAGCCTCTCCCAAAGCTCCTGCACAGCATGCTATGACAGTTCAAGAGGGCATCATTTATGAGTCACTGGTCACATCTGCGCTGGGGGCCTCAGCTCTGCCCCTCACTGACATCACTGCCAGGGTCCTTACCTACCAACACTTCAAAGAGGAACCTTTTCTGTATTGGCTCCAGTTTTCTGGGCTGCCCCCTTGTTCAATTAACCTGGGCTGTCCCCAGCCTCAGTACAATTAACAGTTGCAGATATTCACCCCACCCCTTCCTCCTCAGGAGCGGAGGGAAGCACAGTTAATTACTCATCTTGTGTGGGGCAGCCTTTGTACCCTCTGCTGGCGAGGGATGTAATTAACGTGGCTTCGGCTGTGATCCTGAGCAGAGCCAGAGAGAGATGATAATTATGGATTATTAGAATAGTATTTATAAAGCGCACAATCCTCCCCCAAGGGATATCCCAGCGCTAAATCAATAATTGTAATTGCATTTATATAGCGCTTACTATAAATGAACTCCATACACTCACAGCCACTACAGAGGGAACAGCCAAGTCTTTAACATTCTCCGAAACGTGAGCAGATCTGAAGGCAAGCGAAGATTGAGAGGCAACGTTTTCCTGTGGGGGGCTGGAAGATAATTAAAAGAGCAGCCACCCGTTCTGAATTTCTCGATTCGTCTGCTACTTAAAAGCAGCCTGATTTGAGGAGTGAAGAGCTAGCACAGGTTTGCAAAAAGCAACTCGGTCATGCAGAATTTCTGGCCCGGTGTCAGAGTGCCTTATGTGTGTAACAGAGTAGACAGAATAGCTTAAACTTGGCTCTCTTGTTCACCGGAAGCCAGTGGAGAGAGTTGAGACAGGCCAAAGCCAAACTCCTTCTGGTGCTGTTGCAGGTCAGTTTTGGCGCCGCATTTTGAATAGATTGGAGACAAGTGAACTGATAATAAGCCATTCATATGTACAGCACATTGTTGTAGTTTAGCCTACTCATAATCATCACTTGTATAAAGTTCCCCTGCCACGCTACAGGGATCCAGCGAAAAACAGCTCCAGCAAAGGGCATTAACCTGATCCTGCAAAGAGAGAGATTCCTCAGTTAGAAATCTCAAATTGTTGAGTACCCTCTTTGGCATAGGTGCCGGGCCTAGGAGAGAAGGCTACCAAGAGTTGTTCCAGACTCTGCAAGCCTGTCAATAGAGAAAGATTTCTGTATTGTCTGAGTTGAGTTTCAGACAATGTGTCTCGTGTCTCTGTGTTTCTTCCATCAATGGAAATATTAAGCTGAGTATCATCAGCATACGTGAGGATCTCAAATCCCCAGGCCTTAACAATGCCCGCCAGAGAGGAGACATGTTAAACAAGCATTTACAATGCAATGGTCTCGGCATTATTAAAGGTAGAGCTATTGGCATTGCTCATGACTTTTTTTTTTAAACCATAAATAAATGGCATTGTCATTTACAATGCCAATAGCTTAATCGTTAAATAAATGGCATTGTCATTTACAATGCAAATAGCTTAATCGTTCGCAAATGCAGGACCTATTGCATTTACACCCACACAGAGCAACACACACAAAGCCACCCACACACACATACAGAGCAACCCACACATGGCCACCCACACAGTCATCCACATAGAGCCACCTACACAGAGTAACCCTCACACAGACAGAGCCACCCACACATAGAGCCACCTACAAAAAAAGCTATCCACACATAGAACCACCTACAAAAAAAGCTATCCACACAGAGCCACACACACACACAAAGAGCCACACACACACAGAGCCCCACACACACAGAGCCCCACACACACAGAGCCCCCCCCACACACAGAGCCCCCCACACACCTACACACAGAGCCCCCCCCACACACACAGAGCCCGCCACACACACACAGAGCCCCACACACACAGAGCCCCACACACACACACAGAGCCCCCTCCACACACACACACACACCCAGAGCCACTTACACTCCCAGAGCCACTTACACTCCCAGAGCGCCACACACACACAGGAGAGCAAGCACAGCGAGGGGCAGGAGAGCAAGCACAGCCAGGGGGCAGGAGAGCAAGCACAGCCAGGGGGCAGGAGAACAAGCACAGCCAGGGGGCAGGGAAGCAAGCACAGCCAGGGGGCAGGGAAGCAAGCACAGCCAGGGGGCAGGGAAGCAAGCACAGCCAGGGGGCAGGGAAGCAAGCACAGCCAGGGGGCAGGGAAGCAAGCACAGCCAGGGGGCAGGGAAGCAAGCACAGCCAGGGGGCAGGGAAGCAAGCACAGCCAGGTGTCAGGGAAGCAAGCACAGCCAGGGGGCAGGGAAGCAAGCACAGCGAGGGGGCAGTTCCCCATGTTATCCCTGCTTATAATTCCAGTTGGGGGTTTCCTCTGCCTCCAGTTTGAGACACTGCGTCCCACGTGTGGTTGAAGCCGGGAGGTTGTTCGGTTGGACGCCTCTTACACGGAGGCCGAGAAGACGTTTTGGCGCCTCTCTGCAAACCACCCTCCCCGGTACCCCTCTGGGAAAGAGCTTTACGCGTTTGTCTGCTTTCCGGCGGAATTTAGGATGACGGGTCGGAAACCCTGCGCACAGTCAGCGGCCTCACGGGATAGGGGGCCCGCAGCAGGCATCTCCGAACCTGGCCGGAGAGAGGGTGCCACGGAGGGAGCTGCAGCCGACAGACAGGTAAGAACGTCCAAGCTGGAAAGTTGTTGATGTAAGTAGACTCCTTCGAACAATACAACATGTGACGTGTCTGAACCCCCAGGTTCTGAGCGCTTAACCCCTGTGCAGCTATTTTAAAATTTTTTACATGTCAACTTTTGTCTATTACTCGAGCAGACCACACAGACCTGTGTGTTTTTTATTTGAATTGTGGGACCTGCAGTCTCGCAATTATAATGAAACTTAGAGAGTCTATAGACTAAAAGCATACAACCTTAACTGGGCAAACTATTTATTCCTGACTTGGAACAACTTTAGATCACTACTCGAGACTAGTTCTATTCTAGTGACCGTTCTGCGTCTGGCCCTCAAAGAAAGATAACGGGAAAACTATTCTTGGCGTCCATTTATTGTACACGGTATGTCTCGTGAGAACCCAAACAGAGCTCGTAACACAAATGTTTGGAGTTACTGCTCCTCGCATATCTAGACTCAGAGCTGCTCAACCGAGATGATGTGTTATTTAATTGGATCTAAAAAAAATATCTGTAACAATGAAAACTCTGCATACAGCACTTTAAGAGCATGTTACAGCCACACATGTTTTAAGCAATTTGAGGGAAATTGCCTCGGCGGCGAAGCCAAATAAATCCGGATGTCTGACCTGGCGGGGATGAAGTAGGCGGACGGAGAGACTGGCCAAGCAGTGCAAAGGACCAGTATTTATTATGGTTGCGGAGGAGGATTTCAGAATTAGAGCATTTCTGTGCGGAGCGGGGGAGTGAGAACCGACCAATGCAAGGTGGGCGGGATTTTTGAATACTAAAATAGAATGCTTTGTCAGCGGAGCGGCAAAGCAAGGCTCATTTTGGTTGACACATTTACGAAAAGTAAGAAGGCTCGTACCATTCTTCAGTATATATACCCTCAGGATATAGGTACTGCGCAGGCGGATGGAGAG
Organism: Lissotriton vulgaris; assembly: GCF_964263255.1. Lineage (NCBI taxonomy): Eukaryota > Metazoa > Chordata > Amphibia > Caudata > Salamandridae > Lissotriton > Lissotriton vulgaris. The sequence continues at coordinate 602,769,734 of NC_141695.1, read as the reverse complement.
ACGGGGCAAGCAGTCCAAAGGACCAGTATTTATTGTGGCTGCGGAGGAGGATTTCAGAATTAGAGCATTTCTGTGCGGGGGGGGGGGGGGGGGGGAGCGAGAACCGGCCAATGGTTGGTGGGCGGGATTTTTGAATACTAAAATAGAATGCTTTGGCAGCGGAGCGGCTTAGCAAGGCTCATTTTGGTTGAAAAATTTACAAAAAGTAAGAAGGCTTGTGCCATTCTTCAGTATATATACCCCCAGAATATAGGTACCGCACATGGCGCGCGGTTCTGGTGTTGCTCTCGGCGGGAACGACTGCTTCTGGGAATGGATGAAGATGGAAAGGCAGGTGTTTGCACAAGCATACTTGAATAGTTCACGCACTGTATCACCAGAGCGCCATTGCTGATAAGACAAAGACGTGTGACTAATTGGAAAACCAGGCGCTGGGATTCGAAGGCTTGTGGAAGCAAGCAGATGGATGCAAGGGCCGGACGCGGTCGGGCAGAAATGGCTGCCACAAAGCTCCGAAATTTTCGGAATCTGGAGCGTGTTTTTGGGTGAGTGACGGATGACGTCACAGATAGAAAGAACCTAAAAAACATGCCCCTGAATCCGAAAAAGACGGGGCTTAAAGGGAGTGACGCCCCTCTCCTCCAATGGCTGGCCAGCATTTACGAGGCCAGCCAATGGAGAAGAGGGGCGGGTTCAAGCCCCCTAACCTAAAAACATTAACAAACAAATTAGATGTTTACCTCTCTTTGAATAACATTCCAGATAGAATGCCCAGTTGGTGGGATGGGTCCGCAAAAATGCTAATTTACAATTTCCTTTCTATTTTTATGATATCCTTTGTAGACCGCCTTGGGGATGGGTATGGGTCTGCCAAAATGTTGAATGACCCTGTGGTCTGTATGTTATGTTTTAGTGTGGTATCAGTATGACATACATAGTTTTGTTTTAAGGTATATTTGTATTATGCAATTATGTTGGTGTTTCTGTATATATTAGTTATTATACATATATATGTATATTTATATTTGTCTTTTGTGTATAGTCCACAGCCCTGATGAACTTCAATGCATATTGAACAAAACGCGTTGGCTGTATGCTTTGGTTGTTGGACCATATATTTAAAAAGTGGAATTAAATAAAAGAAGAACTTTTCAAAAAACATACTGGAAGAATAGTTTACATTTTTCTGTGCATCAATCCATTCCATTTCTATTTTATTAAAAAAAATCTTTTTATTAAACACCTGTCTTGCCCACGCTACAATCAAGGGAGGGAGAGAGGGAGAGAGGGAGATATATATATATATATATATATATATATATATATATATATATATATATATATATATATATAAATAATGGATAGATCATTTAGGAATCCCAAATTCTTGACTTCCCTCTTTGGCTTAGGGGCTGGGCCCTAGGAGCAAAGGCCAGCAAGAGTTGTTCCAGACTAGGCAAGCTGGTCCAAAGATTAGGATTTCGTTGTCCCACTTTAGTTTCAGACAATGTGTCTGCATCCACTTTGCTTCTTTGGAGAGACAGCCTATTAAATTTCCTCATGTCTCCGTCTGTCTCTAATCAATGGAAATTTTACGCTGTGTATCAGCTTACGAGAGGTTCTCAAATACCCATGGCCTTAACAATGCCTGCCAGAGATGAGACATATATGTTAAAAAAAGATGGCGCTAAATGAAGACCCGTGAGGAATCCTGCAGTGTGACACACATAGATTAAAACTGAAATGGGGCAGTTGTACAGAATAGGTTCTATTGTCAAGAAGATCCAAATCAAAGCTAGGTGGAAGAATGCAGGCCAATTTCATGCAATCTCTGTATTAATAGGTGGAGAGAGTGTTGAATGCAGCGGGCAGACCAAATAGGATAAGGGCAGCTTACCCCGATCGATCCCTGAGCTAATACGGTCAAATACTGCCATCAGGATGGATTCTGGGTTGTCACTGGATCTACACCCTGTTTGACTGGAATTCAACCGAATGCTTTCCAGAAAATGAGATTGTTGGGTGTTAACTATATTTTTTAGCACTTTGTCCATATATCACAAAAGTGAAATACCGCGTTAACTGGACATGATATAGAGGCAACTACATCGGCTTTCTTCACCCAACGGCAAGACTAGAGCATACTTCCAGGCAGAGGGATATTCTGCCATTTTCAAGGAATTATAAAACAGCAGTGTGAGATATGGGCTTAAGATAGGGGCCAACCATGAGAAAATAAAATGTGGGCAAGGATCCAAAGGTAACCTAGATTTGATCTTTGTCATAGTCTTTTCCATCGTCTATGGTGTTTGGTCAGAAAACCCGTCTCAGTGGACAGAAGCCCCTAAGTGAGGGCTAGTATCTTTAAAAATGGAGAGTTGATTCTCAAAAGTCGAATATATAGTCAATTTCCTAACTAAAAAATGCAACCAGTTCCTCACAACGCTGAACTGAAGCTTTGGTTGCCTGGTTTAAAGAGTCAGGGTGAGGCAACTACTTAACAATTTTAAATAGCTCTCTCAACAAGCCACTATTTTCCTCCAATCTCCTTAAAAAATATTGTCTTTTTGTTTGCCTGAGCTGTTTATGGTAGGCCTTTAGCGCGATTCTATGGGCTAACCAATCCTCCAAGCCTTTAGAGAGCCGCCATCGATGCTCAAGGGTTTTACAGTCCTGCTTCACTTTCTTTAACTCATTGGGATATCACTTTGCAGGGACTGTCTGGTCGAATTCCTCCGCTTCTGAGGTGCGCAGGCATCCATCGCCTTAGTCACTGCTTTTTCAAACTCATTAACATTTATTTATAGGAGGACTACATTTTTATTGTAAAAGATGCAGGACTGACTTCTCCACAATCTCCCAAGAACAGGAGTTGAGACACATTTGGCTGGAGAACCACTTAATAGAGGGAAGGAGAATTTAATTAAGAAATGATCCAACCAGGTAATAGGGTCGATAAACTGTATCAGTATCATACTGAAATTGGAGAATAGCAAGTCAAGAGTATGTCTTGCCTTATGTGTCGGGCCCTTTAGCCACTGATGTAAATGTAACATCTGCATCTCATTCTCCAAGTTTCTACTCAAGGAATCCACTTTGTCCTTGAAATGAAGATTAAAATCACCACAGTATCAAGTGATAAAAGGAAGCAGGCCGGAGGGATTGATCAATGAGGGAACTGATTAATCAGAAGTAAGGGCCCTCACACACCCAATTGGGTGTCATGCTTAATTACCGTGCAGCTCCTCGTTGGACCGGTGCTGCAATGCCCAACAGGCCCCTCGAGGGGGCTCTTTGCCAGAGATCTATAAAAGGTTTTGCTAACTATCCCTGTTCCCTTCCTTCTCACCATGTACATCGCCATCAATCTATCCTTCCCCACTGCCCCTACCCCTCACCTTTGAGTTGCATTCACATGTATAATTCTTGGATGGGAAACATCATTAACAACGAAGGCAGTACTACGCGTAACGTTTACAACGAGGCACTTACCACGTAAACGTCTTTCCAACGCGTATGCCTTCAACGATCGTCTCTACCACGAACAAAAAAAACCAACGTAGGATTAAAAAGGGGGGTTTGGGGGGTCTCTCCCCCATAAAAAACGATCCCGACGTGCCGAAGAAAACAGCGTCGTAAGAGAGGAAGCGGAATAAACTTCCGCTTCCTCTTTACGACGTAAGAGCGACGTGGTAAAGATGATGAGGGGAAAACGAATTCCGTGGTAACGCATGCGTGGAAAAGGCATGCGTTGCAACGGAATTTGTGGTAACGTCATATAACCGTACATCATGGATACCAAGTTCATATTGCATATGCAACTGGAATGTGTGCTGCTTTGAGGCACTGTTGTATATGTGTATTGCTAAAAAAAACAATAAAAAAACCAAAAACAAATGTTAGCTATGATGAAATGTGTGGCGAGTGCAGGGTGTGTAGTTTGGTGATAGTGAGCTACAAATGACTAAGAGTGACCTATAAAAAGTTTATTAAGCTGGTGTTTCTTGTCATGATTTAAAAACAATATGCGGGGTGCAGGAGGTAATGTTCCTTCACGGCTCAAATAAAGTGTTTAAAAGCACAATGGGCAACATGTTTCTTGCCGTTGGAAGTTACAGTCGATCTAGGTAATTCATCTGACCGAATCTACAGCTGATTGAAAACAGTGTGCTGCAAATACCCAACTGCGAAATCACCCACACATGCAGGGGTGAAGGGGATACCTTATGTAGGCAATTGTACGTAGCCTGACCCTCACCTAGTAAGACGCATGCCCCTTAGGTGTTTACAGAGGACCGCGCAAGATGTGGCATAAAAGGCATACAGCACGGGAAGATTCTGGCAACCTAACCCACTCTGCAACACTGGAGAGTCATACTATGTACTTTTGCCTACATAAGGTATCCCTTTCACCACTGCATATGTGGGTGCTTTCATGATTGAATATTTTAAAGGTCACTCAAGTCATTTTAGCTCACTATCACCAATCTACACACACAGCACCTCCACACAGCTCATCATGGCCAACAAAATCTTTCAAAGATCTCTGGCAGAGAGCCCCCTCAAGGGGAAAATTGGGCATTACAGCGCCGGCTCAACTAGGAGCTGCCCAATAATGAAGCTTAACAACCAATTGGGTTTGTGAGGGCCCTTGCTTCTGATTAATCAGATCCCTCTGACCTGATTGATCAGATTCCACCGACCAGTTTCCTTTTTTCTCTCAATACTATAGGAACTGCATACCTGTTGTTAAGACATTTATTCAGGGTGCATGTATGCTGGACTTTAGCCACGTTCCTAGTCTCTCTCTCGTTCTTTTGATTAAAATCACCAAATAATTCTCATACCTTACTACAAGAGGGGACAGCAGCACGGATAAATTGGTTGCCAACTGTGAGTAATATCCAGGGGTCTATAAAGAAGAGCTCCATTCTGAATAATCGTGGAGATCTGAAAAACCAAAACCTCACAGTGCCCTACAGGGCGATTGCTCACCAAATACTCATAAATGTCTCTATAAAAGATTGCAATACCCTCGCCCTTTCTTCCATTACAATCACTTTTTAGTACCCAGTTGACGCTCCCAGTAGTAGATCAGGCATAGAGTGGCTGTTAAGCCACGTCTCTGTGATAAATACTAAATATGTCTTAGAACTATGAATAATTTCCCAGATTTCCATACAGTGTCTAGGAAGCGATCTAGCATTGAAGTATATACAGCTAAATGACTGGCTGTCACTATTAAACTCTTTACCTGGCAACACATTCTCTTCCATAGAACACCCAATAAATGATTTCTCTGCCAAGGTACTCCAACTCTTGGAGCCCTTCTGCGGTGCCTTTAACTTCACTTGATTCAAACAGCACCACTTCTTACAACTAGCACAAGAGAATGTTCCAAATGTTGTCCCAGGTGTCCTATTACAACTAGAAACGTTCAAACCGATGGGGGCCGTTGCAAGCAAGGCCCCTCATGTGTACTTTACTGCGGCTACAGCGAAGTGTAGGTAAATACAGGTGTACAGAAGGACTGATTTCGGCAAGTGCAAAAGATGGGCAATAATACCCTGAACGAAAGGCTTTAGAGGGGCACAGTTTTTGGAAGTGCAGTGAAGAACAAACCTTTTACATTTTGCTGCATAGCAAACCTGTGATGTGGGCCATCAGGCTTCCTATAAGATGGACATGCAATCCAGAGGAAGGCTTAGGTAACTGAATTCAAGGACCACAGATGCCAGATCGTAAGGTTGAGTTATATGGGATCCAGGTGCCTCATGTGACCTGGCCTCTGTTTGAACAGATCCCACCTGAGCAGGAGCTTTTTGTTCAGGCTGTCTGGTCCAAGTTGATGCTACCAAATTGAGGGTTACGGAGGTGTGCCTGACTTTCCTCACTAAGTAGGGAAGCAGTAGAAACTGTGGAAAAGCATAGGCAAATATGCCTAATTTATCCACTGTGCATTGCCAATGAACTTTGGGTGTGGGTACCATGCAGCGAAGTTTGGGCATTCTGGATTTTCTGGGCTGGTGAACAGGTCTATTGAAGAGGTCATGACGTCAGTCTTGATGAGGACAAATTTGTCCCAAACAACATCTAAAAGCTTTCAGAGCTCAGTGAATGTCTTTAATTTCCAAGTAGTTGATGTGGAAACTCTGTTGTTGAGAGGGCCATATTCCCTGGACAGTCATGTTGTTGAAAAGCCTGTGAGAGAAATCAGTGGTGGCTACTTGCGGTTCTGGGTATGAGAAACGCCTACTAGGCAACAAGTTTTGCTGTTCCACCACTGCAGAGAGTGGTGAGCCTTGGCCTGTACCAACATTTGATGCTCCTACTGACCCTCCACTGGAGCCCACTCAACCGCTCTCTTGAAGAGGGTGCATGTAAAGCCCTGCGTGAGGAACACTGGTGATGCAGTAGGCCCTCATTCCCAGAATGACAGTGCATACTGAGAGCCAACAATCAGGCTGAAAAAGAGGAAGCAGCTTCTGAAAAGCTGCAACTCAGTTGACTGGGATATGCTTTCAGTGTGACAGAGTCCTAGATAGACCTTAGAAGAGGTTGGATTTCAAAGGGCTGCAGGTGAGACTTGGTCATATTTATGGTGAAGTCCATTCTGTGGAGTAGGGACACTGCTGGTTGAGTGTTGCTGATGCTCTTGATCAGTCAATTGTCGAGGTAGGTGAAGAAATGAATGTTCTTGGTTCACAAACGCATAGCCACTACTGCTAGGCACCTCATAAAAACACTCTTGGAACTGGGGAGACCGTGAAAGAAAGTACTTTGGACTGGCAGGTTTCTCCAGTTACCACAAAGCAAAGGTACCGTTGATGGGCAGTGTGGATGAGGATGTGGATACAGGCATCTTTGAGATAGCACGCCATCAAAAAATTGTCCTGCTGAAGAAGGGTGATGACAACCAGCAGAGTTGTCATTCAAAAATGATCTGATAGGGTGCAGTGGTTAAAGGGTCTCAGGCCGAGGAGGGGCCTGAGGGAGCCGTCGAGCTTCCCTAATGTTGCAGGGGGCGTCCTTTTGCAGAAGGGCCTGCACTTTTTCCTGAATTAGGGAGAGTTGTTCTTTACTCAATGCATGTGTATGCGGAGGGATGTTGGCTGGGGGTGTGTCAATAGCTGGGTTGCACTATGGCTGGGGCCCAGCTGTCAGATGTGATTTCCTCCTAGCGCGAGAGAAGTTGCGCACCCCCCCCCCCAGAAATGTGATTGGGAGGATGTGGGGCAATTTACTTTTGGAGGTGGCAACTCTCTTGATAGAGCCACTTTTGCAACTGTCCCTGTTGTTACCCCTGTAGGAGTTTCTATTGTACCCCCTGAAAAGGTGCTCCCCGTTGAATGAGTGGTTGTGAAAGATGCTGTTGAACCTGGACTCACTCTGTTATTGATGCCCCTAGAGACTGTCTGTGACAACCAATGCACATTGGATGCCGGCGTTGGAGAGGAGTTCGCCATCAGACACTATTTCCTCCATCCATGTCTTGTACTGCTCTGGCAAGTGCTTAAGCAGTTCTTGAATCTCTTACCACTGTGCCATGTGATAGCGTGACAGGAGTGCCAGCAAATTATCGATTCACCGATGGGTTGCATCGCCAACTGCTACTCTATTGTCCACTGCATCTTCTTTCTTGCTCTCCTTTTCTGAAGGAGAAGCATCGCCACTGGCCTAGGCAGAGTAATATATGTTGTGTCTCTGGGAGAAGGTTTAATTTTTTCTGACCCTTGGGGTGACTACCCTAGCCTTTACAGGCTCCTTGAAATTATCAGCAGCCAACTTTAGCATGCCCATGAGCAAGTGGAGGGATTGGATAGTGTCTCCAAGAGAAAGTCTTCCTCCTCCTCGGTGGCATGCATATCAACCTTGATCAGGCTGCGCCCTCTTAATGACTTTGAGGCTGTGGTGTCATCAGGGGGTGAGGCACTGACCGGGTACAGGCAATGTTCCCGTTTGGGGTCAACTGGGGAATTGGGTAATCATCCCCGGGATCAATAGTGGGCCCCTTTGCCCAATTGCTAGTTATAGGATGGAAATGGGCCACAGGGGCTACATAGGTCTGAATACCAAAGATGAGCTTGCTTTGGTGAATCTGGTGGGGCAGTGAGGAAGGTGTGCATGGGCGAGGTGGTGGTGGAGGAGGAGGAGGTGAGCTGTGTGGCAAAGGAAGACGAGTGGTAGCTATCCTGTGCTGGCATGAGAGAAGGTATGGAAGAAGGTTCCCCCTCGAAGGCCAGTCTCCTCTTTCAAGGAAAATGTTCCAGAGTCAGTGGTGGAGGTAGTTTTGCAGTGATTTCGCCAGTAACTGGGTGGATGGATAGGCGCCACTGTCTGTGGGACAAGAACCACTCCAAAATCAGAGTATTGACGCCCCGGTCTCGAGGCATCGATGGAAGCCCCGAGGTCTGTTTTGCCCTCCACTTTGGAGTATATGTTACAAAAACAGGGTTGAACCCAATAGTCAGAGGGACCTGGGTAGTTAATTGTTATAAGCAGAGGGGTCCCCAACCAGTACGGAGTGGGTGAAAAACAAAGAAAAGTCAACAAATATTCTGAAAAGTTAACAAGAAACCGAAATCAAAAAAGGTTTGGAAATGCAGTGTTTTATTCACTCTGCATTCATTGCGTCATGATTGAAATATTCAAAATGGGAAAGATCAAATTACACACTTGATTGTCATTAATACATGTGCCCATAGAAAGAAGGAAAAGGAAAGGGGAAGTAGTAAAGTTAGCAAAAGTTTTTTTGTGACTTGCTCTACAATCAATAAGAACAAAAATACATTAAGATTCATGTATGAATTCTGGATGATCCCTAACCAAACAGGGTCATATAATGTCCGAAATATCCAGAGATTATTCAGAAAATTCAAGCTCCTACGAAGCCGTACACATCATGCTGGTAATAGGAGTTGAAGGTGGGTAGATGAAAAGTCTACGTTTCGACCCAAGAAATTTGTAGGATAGTTGCTCCTTACAGTGAGGGTCTTCTTCAGGACATGGGGGGGTGGGGTGATGGGCAGACCTCCTAGGGTTAAGGAGAGAAATTGCGTCAAAGAATATACTTAATGTAGGGCTATATGTCCCTAAAAGAACCGTAGCGGAGAATGGCCGCCCGGGAACAACGTTAGAAATACTGAGGACTAGACATTGGTCTGTGAGGACTATTACCTGCTATGTATTGCAGGTCAGAGTGTGACCAAAACGGTCATGGACGAGCCGTGGGTTGTGCTAGGTGATAGGTACAGTTACAACATTTTCATGAAACAGTACGTCTCTGTAGAGGAACATAAGGGTTTGTTGTGAGAGTTTTACCGGTTGCCACTTTAAAAACGGAGTTTAAGCTAGACATTCCTGCCCATAAATAGAGGGTCGTACCTTGTAATGATGGATCTTATTAGCCGTACAGTGATGGGCTACTTTAAATTCAAAAATCGGCTTATCTAATTACGAATCTGAAAAGGAAAAACAAGGGGGACTAATTAAATAAATGAATGAAAAAGTGAACATCCCCACTGCGAGTGCTGTTTGGGAGACGATTACCGAAACTAGGCTCACCTAAAACCAACGGTTCCGTTTGGTTAGAAGGGTGTCTCCAACACGGGGGCAGCGTCTCCCGGGTTCAAAGAGTAGGGAAGGGGGCGGGCTGGATAGCTTCGCAGTCCGTATCTAGAGAAACGGAACGAGATGCCGGTTAGGTCGGTGTAAGGGAATTGGGCTCGAAACAAGTGGGGAATTTGTTGGCAGGCTTACCCGAGGGCGCAGTGCTCATCAGATTTGCCGGGGTGTCTCGCGGTCAATGGCGTCTCCCGTAACCAGGAAGTGTCTTGGCAGGGGGGCGTGGTTACCTTTATGTACGCGAGTTGAGGTAAAGGAAGGACTTAGAAACGGTAGCCTGGCAACCGTTCCGGTGTCAACAGTGACTGGTTTAGCAACTCGGATGATGAAAAGAAAAGAACCTGTTCGAATTAGCAATCTAAGTGGTCAAGACCTTAATGTGCCCAAACGGATCAAAACAATAAGTCTGGGTCGCGCGACCCAGACTTATTGTTTTGATCCGTTTGGGCACATTAAGGTCTTGACCACTTAGATTGCTAATTCGAACAGGTTCTTTTCTTTTCATCATCCGAGTTGCTAAACCAGTCACTGTTGACACCGGAACGGTTGCCAGGCTACCGTTTCTAAGTCCTTCCTTTACCTCAACTCGCGTACATAAAGGTAACCACGCCCCCCTGCCAAGACACTTCCTGGTTACGGGAGACGCCACACCTCATGACTTGAGAGACTACAATAAGTTGCAAACATTCAAGTCCAATAGATGACAGGATTGTGCTAAGCATGTGTATCTACAGCCACACACGCTACAAACATGATGTTTAAATGCAACAATATGCAAATATTTATGATAATGGTAATGTTGGAAGTAGTAATATGGATAAGTTACTTACCTTTAATCCTAGTTCTCTTCCAGGGGTTTCCTCATAAAAGTCATAAGCACATGAATATTACCGCCCATACGCGGGACCCCGGAATCATATAAAATATATATGTAGAAACCATATATGTAGATATATATCTCAATAAACATACAATGCAGCCTTCCATATACTAGAAACGCTGAGCAATGTAAGAATTTCTCTTGCGCAGCAGAAACCATAATCCTGCAAAGAGGAATGAAAGAACATTGACAGCACATAGGCTGCATTGTAGAAACATCAGTGTAGAAAGCTGAAATGCTAACCCACAGAAACTCACAGAATAAACAGTGCCTTTAAGGCAGTCATGACCCCTTGCTTCCCCTCATGCCTCAGGGGTGACAGTTAGGTCAGTTCTTTGCGGAGACCCGAAGGCCAGAGCACAGAGAGATGACATGCATCTTGATCACTTGCCCGGGGAGGTGGGTGGGTTGCTTATGACTTTGATGAGGATACCCCTGGAAGAGAACTAGGATTACAGGTAAGTAACTTATCCTTCTCTTCCAGGGGCTCCTCATCAATAGTCATAAGCACATGAATAGAATAGCAAGCCCATCCCCTCATCCTGCGGGCAATTGACAAGTGTACAATAAAGATACATTGTTAAAAAAAACATTACAAAGACTCCAATTAAGCTAGCATTGGAACAGATTCCTCAGGGAGGCTTGGCCTACTTGGGTATCCCCTCTGGAGTCAGAATCCAGACTGTAATGCCTGGTAAACGTATGAACCGATTTCCAAGTTGAAGCCTTGCAAATCTCGGCCATCGGTACATTGTGTAAGAAAGTTATTGTAGCAGGCTTGCCCCTAGTAGGGTGAGCTTTAAGGGAGGCTAACAGAGGCTTGTTCGCTAATTGGTAAGCCAATTTAATACAGGACACTATCCCCCTTGAAATGGTGTTTACAAACAATTGATCAGCCTTTCTAATGGATTTTGTTCCCTCCAAATAGAATTTGAGAACCCTCTTGAGGTCTAATGAGTGAAGAGACTGTTCTGCTGGTGTACCAGGATTTGGAAAACAAGCTTTGCAATGCAACAGGTCTCGCATTATTAAAAGTTGGTTTCACGGGGCGCTAGAGGGCGCACTGTGGAATGGCTGGCTGAACTGTCGGCTCCGCCGGACAGACGCAACCATAACGGCCCTTTCACCTTTTTAAACCGCCGACCCCGCTAAACAAAAGGCAGCGCCAGGTGTCGGAAGGTAAAGTCGACAAGATGCTGTGAATTTGGAAGCGATCTGCGAGCCACACGGCAAGTAAACAGCCGAAAAACGGGACACCGCCGGAGCGCTTTCAAGATGGCCGCGCCTGGCGGCTGCCGGCTTGGAGCAGGCAACTAGCCTGCGGAGCGCTGAGGATTGCCACACGACGGTGCCAAGACGCGCCGGCGCAGCTGTAGGGGCAGCGAGGCAGCGGGAAAGCGGAGACCGGTACCTGCCACGGAATGCGGAGACTTCCGAGGTGCGTTCCACCGAATTAAAGATGGCGGCGGCGCTGGAACGCATGAGACCGGCGATGTCGGCTGCCCCCGGGACAGGCGAAATGAGACCTCAGCATGCGAAGAAATAGCAGCGGACATCGGATTAAGTAATAACGAGGTGAGCCGGCCCGGCGCTAGGCACTGTATGACCAGACCAGCTGGCCCCCTGATCAGCGCGCTCACTGCTCTGCGTGCTCGGAGGAGGTGCATGGCGATCCGGGGTCTCAGAAGCACATGGCGATTCTCCTGAAGCCACGCAGCCCAGCTACTCACTCCACAACTAGTGAGCTCTCGGCGCTATAACGCGCCACTGAGCGCTCCCGCTACGGACACTGCCACCAGTCCACTAACGAAAAGCAGACTCTACAACGTCCCTTTCTAGCCGCACCCGGGGTAGATGAGCAGACGTGCCCAGAGGTGGGGGGCCCAGGCACCAGCGGGAAGAAGCACGCAGACGGCCGGAAGCCCAAAAACGGCCGAGCACACCTCACCTCTACCACTGCGGACTATGGGGAAGCCGGACAAACAACAGTCCAAGCTCCCCTTCGAAACAAGGAAGCAGCCCAAAAATGTGACGACCACCCCTGAAACCGAGGGTGACGGTGACATGGCTGAGGGGACTGCCATGGAATCGGTGCTTCGCGCAATCCAACAGAGTTTGCAGGAAATGAACGGGAAACTAGACAGTGTGGTGCAGAGGGTGGACAATATGGCTCCCCTGACAGTTGTGTATATAACGGGGGTACAGACACTAGGAGGTCCGAGGACCAGCCCTCATTGCTAGCACTGCATTGAACTACTACTACCATGTGAACCTGGGGTATATCGAATCTATGGTATCTGGTATTATTCGATGTCATACTCTTACTTTCGGATGGTGGTTGGTGGGTGGAAGGTGAAAGACTTCACACACGACATAAAAGTCGGAATAGGCGTCTGTCCACGTCCACTACGTGGATGGAGATGTGTGAACCTGGCGACACCCCCAAGCGGGTGCGCCCCACACAGAGTTTTCAAGTACGGATACAGTTAGTTCAGGGATGGCTTTGGCAAAGTTCGGGTGCTAAAGTGGGTGGGGGGAATGAGGGGGAACTGGGGTTGTTTGATTCACTAACTCTGTGTCTGAGAAGCATGGCGAACTTCATGACCATACATAACCATGTACATTGTATTAACGTTTTCACCGATCTGGCGTGGATCACGCACCACACACTCCAATGTTTACTGTCTGTTCAGAACTGTACACAGCGGTTACACCTCGTACGATATATCAGGATGAGCACATGTGACAATGTCAAGAGCTGATACGTTAACCCTGCTCACGTGGAATGTAAGAGGGCTAGGCAACCCGAAAAAGATCAGGCAGATGTTTGCTTACTTCGACAGGTTACATGCAGACATAGTGTATTTACAAGAAACACACCAAGCCGCTACGCACACATCTACACTGGGGGCTAGATGGGCTGAATCAGTCACAAGCTCTAATTACTCGACGTACTCCAGAGGGGTTAGTATCCTAATACGTAAAGGGACACACTTTGAAATTACGAATGTGAACAGAGACTCGGAGGGCAGGAGTGTAATGGTAGAGGGGAAGGTCAGAGGGCAGAGAATCCTGTTACTAAACACATATGGCCCTAATGTAGATGACCCGGGGTTTTACAGGAAACTGTGGCAGACACTCGCAGACAAACATATAGACCACATACTATGGGGCGGTGATTTTAATGTTACGCTGCAAGACCAGTTAGACCGAGCTGCACATACCACGGAACACCATAGCAATGCAAGACACATGTTGCAGGACGTGATAGAGGACCTCCAACTGACTGACATTTGGAGGAATAGTAACGCTGGGGTCACCGCTGCGACTCACATTAATGCTGCGAACAACAGCTGGGCGCGACTAGACTATTGGCTAGGTACCCGAGAGATACTAACTTGGGTTCAACACGTCTCACATCTGCCCAGGACACTATCGGATCACAACCCAGTTTTGCTAAAAATAGGGGTCCCGAAATATGAACCGCCGCCCTTCACTTGGCGTTTTAACGCGACTGCTCTGAAGGACCCGCTGTATGTCACAGCTATACATGCGGCAATAGTAGACTACTTCGACATAAACGGTCCGACAACGGATGACCCATGTCTCCTGTGGGAAGCGTTTAAGGTCACAATCAGGGGGGTATGCATTGGCACGTCCTCGGGTATACTGAAGGACATCAGGCAACAACTACGCACACGCGAAGAAGCAATACAGGAGCTGGAACACATATACACGCACACAGGGGACGCTAAGGTACTAGGAGACATACAAACCCTTCTGACGGAACACAGACAGTTTGCCTCAGACGAACTCAAGTATGTAACTAAACGGGCGACGGCCAGGCGCTACGGGGAAGGTGGCAGACCGGGTAGGGCTCTGGCAGATAAGATATGCTCGGGGAGGGCCCCTCAAAACATAACAGCCATCTGTAAGGCCACGGGTGAAACGGTGAACGACATTAAGGGGATTATAAAGGAATTTATGGCACACTACGGCGCCTTATACCAAGCACGCCCCTCGCCCACGCAGGAAGACTTGCTAGCATATATGGAAGATGTGGAATTAGCATGGCTGTCAGACGGTCACAGAGCATACCTAGCGCGACCTGTCACGGTAGAGGAGGTTACTGACACTATCAAGCGATTGCCAAACAACAAAGCACCGGGGCCGGACGGGTACGTGACAGAATTCTACAAAGAATATGCAGATCTGCTCGCGCCCCACTTGGTGAGGCTCTATGGGACAGCACACGAAGCCCAAACCCTGCCAGGCTCCATGAGAGAAGCCTTACTCATTGCGCTCTTAAAGCCGGGTAAGGAGGAAGATAAATGTGACTCGTACCGCCCCTTGTCCCTATTAAACGTAGACACAAAAATAATCGCCAGTCTACTGGCAGACAGGCTAAAACCGCTCATGCCTCTTTTAATTAGACCAGACCAATCTGGATTCATACCTGATAGAGCTACCACACATAATACCCGCACACTCTTTGCCCTGGCCCATTACCTATCCCCAGACACGAAAGCAGTGGCGGTGCTACTCGACGCTGCCAAGGCGTTTGACACCATAGGATGGTCCTTCATTCAGGCGGTCCTGGTGCGCATGGGATTTCCCCTGATGTTCCTGGGCTGGATCTCTATGCTATATACCAATCTGTCAGCACGCATCAGAATAAACAAACATATTTCAGAGCCCATTCCGATATGCAGAGGGACGAGACAGGGCTGCCCGCTTTCGCCGATGCTCTTTGCATTGATCCTGGAGCCACTGGCCTGTAAAATTAGACAGCACCATCACTATTCAGCCATACAGATGCCATCACGCCCCATCCACATTTCGTTATATGCAGATGACATGGTGCTTTATGTCAAGAACCCGGCACAAAACCTGAATCCGCTGATGCGGGAGTACATCAAGTTTGGGAGCCACTCCGGATTACAAATTAACTGGGACAAATCACTCGTCCTGGCACTGACGGATAGCACACGCCCTATACCCCTAGACTACCCACTCGAATGGCAGGAGGAACCTACGAAATATTTAGGAGTATGGTTTCACAGGGACCCAGAAATAGTTATACGCACCAACTATGGGCGAGTAATAGCGGCCTTGGAGGATAAAATAAAAAGATGGAATAAACTCTCATTGTCCCTGGCAGACCGGACTGCAATTATAAAGATGGTGCTACTGCCCAAATTTCTGTACTTATTCAACAACATCCCAATAAAGCCGCCAGCTGCAGTGTTCCGCAGTATAAACTCCTTAGTGATTAGTCTGATATGGGCCGGAAAGCAAGCAAGAATGGAACTACACACCATGACACTTCCGTATGCCCGGGGGGGCTTCAAGGTGCCGGACTTCTATCTTTATTACTTGTGCGCTCAAGCGCAATTCGCGCATTACTGGCACCACGAAGTACCCTTCTTGACACATGTGGCGGTAGAGGCGGGGGACGCGGACCCGATACCGCTGGCGAACATACTGCTACATAAACGCCCCAGGCTACATGAAAGAGACATAAACACTGTGGACACCACCACGGAAGCATGGCGATTAATGGGCAAAGCGGCTAACGCACTGCCACTGTATGCTCCGGCTCTCCCTTTGGCCCATAACCCACATATCTCAGTAACACAAGAGCAGGTTGGCATGGATCAGCTGCGGTGGGCAGGCATAGATAAAATGGGTGACTTGTATCTGAATGGGGTCTTCCAAACGTTAAACACGATGCAATACATTAGCAACCCATCCCTCCTATTCACATTTAACTATTATAGGCTACAGAGGGCACTTAAGGAACATTACCCGACACACCCTGAGGAACCAACGCCGCTGGCACCACTGCAACTCCTTCTCACGGCACCTACGGCATCTCACCTGGTGTCTAAACTATATACTAGTTTACAGGGAGCGATAGGGGGAGGCACTGACAAAGCTAGGGATAGGTGGAGCGAGGGACTAGTGACACCCCTCACTGAGAAGGAATGGGCGTCTGCATGCATGCTAACCGACATGCTGACACCAAACGGTAACCTACGAATCATACACTACAAATACCTACATCAAGTGTACTACACACCTCAGAGATTACAGAGATATGGGTTACAAGAGGACTCAAAGTTCAAAAGGTGTAAACAGGAGGGAGCGGACTTCATGCACCTGGCTTGGCACTGTCGCAGGGTGGCGGGATATTGGGAACAGGTGGTGCAAACGCTGAATGAAATGTTAAGATCTTCTTTGGAATGCGATGCCAAACTGTGTCTCTTGGGTATTGAACCAAATTTGAGGGCGACGAAGCGAAAGTTCTGCGCAGTGGCGCTGTTACTGGCTAAGAGGAGGGTCTCCCTACACTGGAACGGTACAAGAGGGCCAGAGGTTAAGAGATGGTTGGAAGATATGGTGTACTGTCGTGACACTCTGAACACCTATGAGGAGGAACTGCCAGCTAGATCAAGGCCCAAAGACTATTGGGAATACCTCAGAACCTACTTATTGGAACATGGGACGGATGAGGAGGTAAATGCAAACAACTAGGAAAGATACATGGAGGGTGGCCAGCAGCTGAACGCTAATAACGTGGTATGGAAAGGGAGGGAGGATGCTGTGACACAGAGTATTCGTTTCTGATAGACACAACCAAGTTAAATTTAGGGATGGTTCCATCCAGTTAAAGTTGGGAGAAAATGTTACCAAAAAAGTAAGAACACTGGCATGATTATACATGGCTATAGCACTTAATTTTATAAATATGATTCCGATGTAAAGCGCCGCCGGTCCTATGGATGTCGGCTGATGGGCTGTGTACATGACCAAACGAGCCCGGTCGGGCACGCACAACTGAAGCCGGCCAATAATGGTTGTAGGCGAATCACATGTAACGTATTTTCTTATGGGGTAAGTGCAAATAAACTTCTTACACCAAAAAAAAAAAAAAAAAAAAAAGTTGGTTTCACTCCAAAATTGCGGTGCAGCATCTGTGACTACAAGGTACATGGGCTCTGCAATACAGAAGGTCACAGAACATGGCCTGCAGCATGAGCATCCAGAGAGGGGGAGAGGATGGGTGTTCCAGCAGTGCCGGAAAGTTGTCTGTAGAGCACCTGTGCTGAATCCAAAGCCCCTCGTTGGCTAGAAATGGAGCTGTTCTAGGAGCTATCTGATAACATTTGTGTGGGGAAGGGTGTTTAGGGTGCACCTCAGGGGGAGGGGCAGGGTGATGCAGCAACTGCTGTTTCAGAAACAACCTGTTCACCCACCTCTTACCCCCCTCGTGGGAGCAGGGGGTTTCAAGACTAGGCAGTGTGCACCCTCAGCGCTGTGGTGCCAGTCCGGGGTTCTAGGCACTGTAGAGTAAGCCAGGGGTGAGGAGATGAGTAGTGCGCAATGTCCTACGGGGAGGAGGGCACTCCCAGGGGTGAGCTGTATCTGCAGGTGGGGATTGGTTCAGCCAAAGGCGATGTATAGTGCGCTCAATGCTAAGGATGGGGAGGAGGGCACGGCCGGAGGTGAGCTGTAGGGCACAGTGTGCCCGGATTGAGGGCCGAAGAAGAGGGGTCCAGCAAGATGTAGTGCGCACTGTGTCGAGGCGGTTTGGGGAGGGGCGTTGTCAGAGGCGAGCTGTAGTGCACAATGTGCAAGAAATGAGGGCCGGGGAGAGAGACGCAGCCAGAGGTGAGCTGTAGTGCGCAATGTGCAAGAATTGAGGGGCAGGGAGAGGGACGCAGCCGGAGGTGAGCTGTAGTGGGCAATGTGCAAGAATTGAGGACCGGGAGAGGGACCCAACCAGAGGTGAGCCGGAATGAGCCCTGAGCCAGGACGGAGGGCGGTGTAAAAGGGCCCTGTGAGGAGGTGTAGCGCGCACGTGCCAAGGCTGGCGGGGAGGACGGGCACAGTCGGAGGTGAGGTGTAGTGTCCAAAGTGGCAGGAGTGAAGACGGAGGGGGTCACCATGAGAGATGCGCACTCCGCAATCAGGGGGTTGCGTCCGCGTGCGGAGTCAGGTGTTTCGAATTGACGATCACTGGTCAGAGATTGATTGAGGGACCCCCAGGGAGGTGGGTGCGGTCCAATGGCTCTTTTAAGATTACAGTTTGTATTTTACCAGTTCGTATCAAAGGAATCTTCTGTGGTCACAGGTGACACCGAATCTGCAATAGAGATGATGTCATATGAGTCGGATGAGGAATGTCACACAGCCGTTGCTGATCCCAGGGATCGGCTATGATCAGATGTGGTCTTAAGGATCTTCCACGTGTCAGGCATGATCAAATGGATTCTCCATGATCACGGGCGATCTGGAGGCTCTGCTAAAGTGCCACATTTGATCCAAGAGATATCGTGTGCCACACGTGGTCTGGATCACGCACTGTGGCGCCACATATGCCCCCAAAAGATCTCTGCCAGGGGTATCCCGGGATGTCAGACTTGATACAAGAGATCGTCAATAGTGAGGCGTGATTTAAATAATGTGCTTGAGTGTCAGATATTCAACCGAGAGATCCCTGTCAGGGATATGTTATAGTGTCAGGTTTGACCCAGCTTTAACCCAAAAGATCCTTTATGCCACATCCGAACGAGATGATGTGACGTGGTATCAGATATGCCGCCGTGAGAGCCCTGTCAGGGTCCTGCTGGGGTGTCAGCTCTAGCTCACACATCTGGGCACAGCCTCACTCTGTGGCCTCTAGGCGCTGCGGGCACCATTGTCAGGTTTGGTTTTATTCAGAGTCCGCTTGCACACAGGGCCACAAAGGGTCCCGGCGAGATGCACAGGCAGATAGATCACCTCAGATCTCTCTTCCCCATGTCCGGCTGCCTGTGCGTGAAGTTCATCGCTGCAGGGGCTGCAGGGGCTGCAGAGCCACAGCCTGTGAGAACAGGAGCTTCTCTGCACTATGCAGCAGACAGAGGAGCGCCCACACCGTGCGCGAGGAGCCCCCAGAATAGGAGCGCTGTAATGACCGCCAAATGAACTTTTATGGACGTGTATTTCAAACCAGATTTGGCCAAGTATAGCAGACATGGCAAGATTACATCTTCTTGCCCGCTAATCGGACTCCAACCATTACGCATACACCACAAGTAAAATCCTTTCCATTTTAAAGAGTAAGAAGTTCTTGTGGATGGTCTCTTTGACTTCCTTAAAATGTCCATGCAATCCTGAGGGAGGTTCAAATGTCCGTACTGAGGACTTCAGGAGCCATGCTGCAAAGCTCAGCGAGGGAAGGCTGGGGTGCAGAATCTTCCCTCCCATTTTGGTCAGAAGGTCCGGCCTGCACGGGAGTCTCCTGTGCGGACAGATCGAGAGCTGTAATAGGTCCCGAAACCACCATTGGCGAGGAAAGTCCGGTGCTCTCAGGATCATCATACTGGATCGCATGAGCTTGGTCACCACCTTTTGGGATGAGAGGAAGAGGTGGAAAAGTCTATGCAAACGTCCTGGACCAGTTTATCAAGAGAGCATTCCCTCTCGTTCCTGATCGGTAAAATCTGGATGCGAAGGCGTGGCATTTTCTGTTTAGATCGTCTGCAAAGAGGTCGATGAATGTACGACCCCATTGATGAAAAATGTCCGTCACCACCTCGTTGTTGAGCACCCAGTCTTCTTGTTCTTCGCAGTGTTGAATTAGAGCGTCTGATTGTCGCACGTTCTGTTCTCCTTACAGATGCACTGCCGTGATTGAGAGGTTCCTGGCCAGCAGCCAGTGCCAGATCGCTTGAGATTCCTGAGACAGAGGGCGAGAGTATGTTTCTCCTTGTTTGTTTAAGTGATATATGTTGGTTGTATTGTCCGTTTGTATCAGAATCGACTCAGACTGAATGAACGGATGGAATGCCTTGAGGGCCAAATGAACCGTCAACAGTTCTAACATGTTGATATGATAGGTCTGCTCCTTGCTGGTCCATCTGGCCCGAGTCTGCAGTTGACCCAGATGTGCTCCCCAGCCCTGAAGAGACGCATCTGTGATCAGAGATTGATGGAATAGGACTCCACCTAGAAAATTCTTTGGCTGAGTCCACCAGAGAATGGACTTCTTCGCTGCTTGAGAGAGGAGAATTTGGTCTTCCCAATGACCAGAGGAATTGGTCCCAATTGGGTATGAGAAATATGCAAGAAGCCATCGACCCCAGTAGAGATGCCACTTGGCTTACTAATGGTTGATATGCTTGAAGGATAACATTGCATTTCTTTCTCATTGATGACAGCCTCTACTCCGAAGGAAACACTTTTCCTAGGCCGGAGCCCAAGGTGGAGCCCAGATAGTGGAGCGATTCAGTGGGCTGATTTGCTCCTAGCGGTGAAGGAGATCGAGGCAGATGTGGTAGTGGTTCTGCACCATGTGAGGAGATGATCTCTGGAACAGCCAGTCGTCCAGGTATGAATACACAAACAGGCCTTGGCGATGTAATGCTGCCGCCACCACTGCCATGCATTTCGTGAATACATGTGGGGCAGATTTGAGGCAGAACGGTAAGACTCTGAACTGTAAATGCTTCGCGCCTATCAGGAATCGGAGGATCTTGCGATGCCGTGGGGCATTTGGAATGTGAAAGTACGCATCTTGGAGATCAACCGAACACATCCAATCTCCTTTCCTCTAATGTGGAAATATATGCTGCAGTGCCAACATACGAAACTTCTCCTTTCGGATGAACTTGTTCAGAGATCGGAGATCTAGAATAGGTCTGAACTTGTTTGCGTGGTCTTTTTTTGGAACAAGGAAATATCTGGAGTAGACTCCTTTTCTTCTCTGGGCAGGAGGGACCTCTTCTATGGCTAGTTTCTTCAGAAGGGTTGACACTTCCTGATGCAGCAGTTCCAGATGTTGAGGACGTGACCTTACCGGAGGAATGTCTCTTGGAGGCACGCAGAAACATTGCGCGTACCCTTTACGCACTATATTTAGCACCCACTGAATATTTGGTGATGTTGCGCCACTATTTGAAATACTTGCCTGGAGTTTTAGCTGCGGAAGAGGACTGTTTGTTGATGTCCTCCTCTGCCTCTCGAGGAACAACAACCTTGGTATTGAGATATTTTTTGTTTGTTTTGCGACCATGGAGGGGTTTGAACCCTCTGTTGGTAAATTTTGCGATTGTAGGGCCTGTAGTGTCGTTTGAACTCCTTTTTCTTCTCAAGGCCCACAGCCTTTAGTGTATCTAATGCAGCCTTCATTCTGGCCAATTCTTCATCAGTGTGTGATCCAAAAAGGGAGTTCCCAGAAAATGGAAGGTTCAAAATATGCTGTAGAGCTTCTGGTTTCAAAGCTGTTAGGCGCAACCAGGAAGACCTCCGTTTACATATTCCATGTGCATATGAGTGTGCAGCCAAAGAAGCCCCATCCGCTGCTGTGCCGATCACCTGATTGGCTACCAGCGCCCCTTCTTGGAGAATCTCTTAGAAGTCTTGTTGATTCTCCTTTGGCAGTTTCTCTTTAAAATGCTCCAGTGAATCCCATAAGGACCTGTCGTAACGGCCCAGCAGGGCAGCAGCGCTAGACACCTTAAGAGAATATGCTGCAGAGCTGCAGGCCTTTCACCCCCAAGAATCCTGGGCTCTACTTTCTTTATCTGGAGGAACTGATGAGGAAGGTGCCACCGCGTGTGTCTACTTTGCTGCTGCGATGATGACAGAATCTGGTGGAGGATCTGATATCAGAAATAGAGGATCCGATGCAGCAGGTTTATATTTTTTCAGGATCAGAGCCAGAGCTGCCTTAATCGAGGATGGGGTGAGGAAGATGTCCATTACCGGTTCAAGCAGACCAGGGACTAGAGGGAGTAATGGTCTAGCCGCAGACTAGATGGAGGGTCTCGAAAATGATTGCAGTGGTGGTCTGAGGAGCGGACATGTCTATGCTTAGCTTCTGTGCTCCTCTAGCGAGGAAAATCATGGAAGGTATTAACATCATCAATGGGTGACATTCTAGAGGGAGGGCTATTCGTAAGGGTAGGAGAGTAGTCCCTTTTGGATGAGTGCGTCGAAGACGATAACAAATATGCTGTTCTCCGCCTTTTGTAATGAGCATGAGTTGATCTATGCTCCGGAGATTTGCCTCTGTGATCCTTGGTAGTGGGGGCAACTGTCCACCTCCTGCACCAGACGTTGTAGCGGGGATCTATGCAGTGGACTGGAATAGTCCGTAGGCCGCTGAGCATGACCAGAGGGTTCTTTCTGCCAGCGATGGAGAGGTTTAAGCCATCTGGGCAAAAGATGAATCGAAGGAGATCGCGGTCTCCTTGGAGAGCCTCTTGGATATGTTCTTGGTTGCTCAGGAGAATGAGCCGAAGAGCTGCGTGACGTCGAGAGCTCATAATAGAATGAGAGGACTCTCTGCGACCTATGGAGCGTTAGCGGAGTTTTGATGAACGATGTGACATCGATGGAGAGTGTCTCGAAGTCGACCGACTCTGCGTCACCATCACTGGTGAATCCTTAGAGCGTGAACTTCTCGACGTCGACCTCTCCTTGTGTTTCGACGTTGTATGATGTGACGTGGAACACCTGGACCCAACAGAATCCGCCTTCGACGTTTAGCGTGCAGGAGACCCCAACAAAGTACGAATCGACTGAGAAATCCTTCTCGACCTTGTGTCTTTAGGTCTTTCAGATCTCTCTCTTGACGCTGATCGTCTACTGGAAGCCAGCGGAGTCGAGATCAAAGCACTTCTCTCTGTCTATGGAGATTTGGCCTAGTGGTTTCCACATATATGTTTTATATGTTTCCGGGGTCCCACGCATGGGTGGGAATATTCATGTGCTTATGACTGATGAGGATCCCCTGGAAGAGAATGGTGTGGTACAGGTGGTGGATGTGGTATTGTAGCTATGGTATGGGTAGTGGTGAAGTTATAGTTTGTGGTATTGATAGTTTTGCTGGTGGTATTGGAATTTGTCAAGTTGTGTTGGTGAGTGCTGGTGAGCCCCAGCAGTGCTTATTTAGGGGGACTGGGAGCCTTTCGTGGGTGGTGGCCTGTTAAACAATTCCTTGCATCAGCCTGGCTGGCTTTCACCTACCCAGTGAATAAAAGGTTAATTTACAAAATGTATCTCATGCAATACGGAAAGTGAAAATGGAGATATCTGGGATATGAATGTGAATTTACCCTCATACCTCTGAGCTGGAACAAGGACATCTGCTTTCATCTTTTTCCTGGTCATATTCAGACAACAAGGTGTAAAACTGAAGAGAATAACTCTGGAAGTGAGTGCTGGACACAAACAGCACTGAATGACTTATCCTGCCCATTTACCGTGTCCAGTGCTCATTTTTTGAAGTTGAAAAAAGTGGCATCTTTGCACTCCAAGAACTGGTCTCTCTTCTGGTGTGCCGGGTGTGTGGGATATACCTAACCTTTCCATAATGTGGATCATTAAATATACACACTGGACACAAATAAATATTAACAGCATACAGTGTTTAGTTGTATAGCGCTTTGAACACTTCAAAATAGTGTGGGTAATGAGAAAGAGCAGAGTAAAAGGAGAGAAGAAGGAGGAGAAACAGGAAAGATGGAGGGGGAAGTACATGAAAAGTCACATGACCATTCTAGTCTGCTCTTAGGAAGTACAGGGCGGCAGCAGAGAGATATACAAGAAAGGGTTATAGCCGGAGAGTATGAAAGGTAAGAAAGAACACCCCTTCAAAGCACTACAGTGCCCCGCGATCGAGCTGCAAGAAAGGAAGGGGAACATATGCAAAGGAGCATTGGGGGTGGAGGTGAAGGGGTTAGTGAAATAGGAACTAGAACAGTTTATTTATTTTACTTAGATTATTTATAGAGCGCATGAATCGCCCCACATGGGGTGTCTCCGCGCTAAGGACTATAGAGGTGAGGTCATGTCCCTTAAAACAGGAATGTCTTCAGCTTCTTCCTGAAACTGAAGTAATTGTGGGATAGACGAAGTGTCTCGGGTTGCTGGTTCCACATTTTAGGCGCAAGGTAGGAGAAGGCTTTACCTCCCCATTTGGTTTTCTTAAAGCGGGGGATGACTAGGAGACCTTTGCCTTCTGAACGGAGCTTGAGCAAGGGAGTGTATATAGTCAGCTTGTTTGATAAATATGTTGGGCCCATCTGATGGTGACCTTTGAAGACTAAGCAGCAGATTTTGAAATGGATATGTTTACGGAGAGCCAGTGCAATTTCTGAAGAAGAGGGAGCGAGGGAGTGCGACGCGGGGAGTTGGTAACTAAGCGTGCTGCTGTATTCTGAATCGGAATTCGGAATCTTTCGCCGAAATCAGAAGGGCATTACTGAAATCCAGCCGGCTTAGTACCAATACGTGTATGAGAGTCTTACGGGGAAGGGGAAGGAAGTGACCCTTCCATTGCGGATTTGCTGCCTGCCCTGAATTACTGCTGCCACTGACCTTCTGTTTCTGCGGGGAGCCCAACGACTCGCCGGACCCGCTTCGCGGGCCCCGGAACTGTTGCAAGTGAGGAGCTGCAACTGGGAAGACCTCTGGGCGCGTGGAGTCGCCGGCAGGGCTGCGAGCTTTGAGGCAGGGACTCCAGCTACCAGGAGTCCCTGCGAGCCCCACTGACCACACCTGGGCTGCTCTCCCTGCTGGCCCGCCCCCCCGCCCACGGAGTGAAAAGCGGGCTTGGAGTTCCTGTCTGTGGGACCCTTCCATTGCGGATTTGCTGTGTGCTCTGCTGCCCGCCCTGAATTACTGCTGCCACTGACCTTCTGTTTCTGCGGGGAGCCCAACGACTCGCCGGACCCGCCTTGCGGGCCCCGCAGCGTCCCGCAGCGTCCCGCACCCACCCGGAGCTGTTGCAAGTGAGAAGCTGCAACTGGGAAGACCTCGGGGCGCGTGGAGTCGCCGACAGGGCTGCAAGCTTTGAGGCAGGGACTCAAGCTACCAGGAGTCCCTGCGAGCCCCACTGACCACACCTGGGCTGCTCTCCCTGCTGGCCCCGCCCACCCGCCCATCAGCCAATCCCCTCTTGCTCAAAAGTACTCAGTGCACCCGCTGCGCGGGAGTGCGCCGGGAGAAGCCCGGGACAAGGGCGGGATGTAGGTACAAAGATACACAGTGAAATCGAGAGGGAAATAGGAATGCGGGCAGACTCAAATCACATAATACATAGGGTACTTGGAGGCACAGGTCAGCTTGAAATAGAGACGGCTTTGCACAGTAGGAACATGGCACCCCGGAGAGGAGGACTAACAGTTCCAGCGGGGCCCCCCACAAGACAAGGCAGTAAACAGAGCAGGAAGGCCCAGCAACAAACCTCAGCCAATATCAGGTGTCAAGTGGGCACACGGGTAGGGCAGAACAAGGTGAGCAGTAGTGAACAGCGCCACATCGGCGACGACGGACATCAATCATGACATACCCATCACAACTCAGCAGAGTATACAATACACAGATCAGCAATGGACAATCTGAAAAAATAGGGCTGTAATGGCAGCAGGGAGGAAACCCCCCCTACGGTAGCTCCCCTCGACCTGCATCATCAGAATCCTCACTGTGGACAGGTCTGGTCAGCCAGTAAAGTTGCAGCGGACTCCAGAAATCTTTAGGTCTGCACCGCACAGGCATCAAATCAGCATAAATGTTATATTGGTCTTGGCAATACATCATGTCATCCAGCCAATCCTTAAATTTCGGGGCCCTGCCCCTACCCCATCTACAGGCTATCCTGCGCTTGGCCAACAACATGGCCACATCCGTAAACCTGCGATAGGGAAGAGGTACATCCTTCGTGTATCCCAGCAGCATAATCATGGGGTCAAACAGTACAGCCTTCTCAGTCATAACATCTAACGCCTCATGGACCTGGAGCCAGTAGGACTGGATCGCATCGCACTCCCAGGCCAAATGTAGAAAACCAGCCCTCTCCGCCCGACAACAGGCACACTTATCATCGTCCGCTAAGCGGAACCTGAGCTTCCTAACCGGTGTATAGTAAAACCTCTGCACAAACTTATAATGTATCATCTTCAATCTACAACTCGAAGAGATATTAGCAGTAACACCACAGCAATATGCCCATTGGTCATCAGTAATATCTACCCCCAACTCAAGAGCCCACTGTTCTCTTGCATGACTAGGCAGAGTATCTCGCTGCTTTCTAATGGTGTTGTATAATTTAGAGACCAGATGTCTACCATCAGATGCCAGCAGGGCATGTAGTGATAAGGCAACCCCAGGTTAATTCGGAAAGTGTGGGAGTATAGCACGTAGGCCTTGCCGGAGCCGCACATAGTAGAAAACCTCCAGGGGGAGGGTGGCTCTCCACGGAAGAAATGATCCCTCGTACGAAGAGTGCCCTCAAGAAAGAGGTCGTCCCATGTGAACACCCCGTGTCGTTTGCACATAGTCCGAAACCCAGTCTCCTGTAGCAAGGACAATTTCGGGTGATATGCAAGAGGCAATGCCAGGGAATAAAGCTGCGCAATCCCTAGAATGGTCGCAATACGAGACCACGCATCCATAGTGCAATGCACCGTGGTGGATCGGGCATCCACATCGCGCGACCTTCCCAAGACCATGCCCTCCAATGGGAGGGGATGCACTATCCATTCCTCTGTCGCTATCTGCGGCATAAAGGGGGTGGGACGCATCCAATGGTACGCATAATGCGCCTGGGCACTTAGATAGTAGGTCTCAAAATCCGGGACATCAACCCCCCCCCCTCTCATACGGTAGTGTCAAAGTGGACCATTTCACTCTCGGCTGTTTGCCCCCCCAAAACAATCTAAGGAGCTCTGACTGCAGGCGTTTAAAAAAATAGGCCCCAGGGTAGTAGGGGATATTCTGAAACAAATAAAGGAAGCGTGGGAGCACAACCATCTTCACTAGGGAAGCTCTACCCGCCATTGAAAGTGGCAACGACATCCATCGCGTAACGTTATCAGCCAGTTTAGAGATAGCAACCCCATAATTAAGCCTGATTGTTTCCTCCCTATCTAGAGAGATCACAATGCCCAGAAAACGCAGGTCCGCATCGCACCACTCTAGCGGGTAATCCAGTTGAAATCTCTCAACAGATGGAGTCAGCAGGAAGAATTGTGATTTCTTCCAATTCATATGAATACCAGAAATGCCGCCGAAATCAATGAGCTCCCGCAATATCGGATTAAGATTCAACTGTGGGTTCTTCGCATATAATGTAATATCATCCGCATAGAGGGATACACCTATCTGGCGCTGGAAACAGTTAAATGCACTATGCTTATGGAGTTGCCGGATACGGCAAGCTAGCGGTTCAATGGCAATGGCGAACAGCAGCGGGAAAAGGGGACAGCCCTGTCTCGTGCCTCTCGAAATAGGCAAGTGAGGGGAGAGAACCCCATTCACCACCACCCTGGCCACAGGTTGGGTATACAGCAGTTTCACCCATGCAATAAATATTTTGGGAAAACCCATTCTACACAGAATGTCGATCAGATAATTCCATTCAACTGAATCAAACGCTTTGGTAGCATCTAGGAAAACCGCAGCAACAGGTAGCTCAGAGCAATAGTTGGGAGCAAAGAGAACAGTGTGCGAAGATTATGGGAGGTTGCACGTCCGGGCACAAAGCCTGATTGTCTGGGAGTACTATAGTGGGCATAAGCAGGGACAGTCGAGCCGCTAGCACCTTTGCTAATATTTTTGCGTCGCAGTTCAGTAGCGACAAGGGACGGTAAGAGTCTGTGTCTAGCGGATCTTTGCCAGGTTTCAGTAGGGACGTAATGGCTACCTCTCTCATTGACCCGGGTAGGATGCCCACCTCTAGCGACTCCTCGAAAACCTCCTTAAGGACTGGGGCCATAATATCAACATAACACTTATAGAACTCGGCAGGGAGTCCGTCCAACCCCGTCGCCTTCCCATTACTGAGTGACATTATGGCATCCCGTATTTCTTCCACTTCCAGTGGGCCTCCTAGAAATGCTCTATGACCATCAGAAAGCCAACACAAAGCAAGATCATCGAGGAACCCACCATAACGGACCTCCCCCGTCTGTTGTGAAGTATACAATTGTTTATAGTGATGCAGGAAGGCCCTCTGAATCTCCAACGCATCCCTGCAGCGGATGCCATCCCTCAGCATTAGTTCCAATACCCCAGTGCTAAAACGTGGATGCCTGGTGATCGTAGCAAGCACCTTACCAGGCCTCTCGCCCTCACAGTACTTCCAAGCTGTCCAATGCGTTCCTCTATACTTGACTTCCCGGGCAGCCTCCTCTTCATAGTCTGATAGTTTCCCCCTAAACGCCTGACGGAGTTCGGGGTCCGGGTCAGTGGTCATCCTGTCCTCTAAGTCTTTAAGGTCTGCTTCCAGTGCCGTTATGGAGTGGACAATAGTTTTAAGCACCCCACTACTTTTGGCCATCGCAATCCCGCGAACCGTTACTTTAAAAGCCTCCCATATCAGTTCCACACTATCGACCGTCCCCTTATTCCGTGGAAAAAAAGCCTCTATCTCCTCCCCGAGTTCCGCCTTGAAAATGGGATCCAGGAGCACTGAGGGAAACAGCCTCCAAGGTGGACGCGGCCTGTTAAGACCCGGCATCGGCATAACCACCCTGACCGGACAGTGGTCTGAATAAGTCCTGGGGAGATGGTGTGTCTTGTGTAGGCCTACGCTAAGCCCTCGCGACAAGAAGCAGTAGTCCAAGCGAGCCCAGGTGTGCGCATGCGCAGTGAAGTGAGTACCCTCTCTGCCATCAGGATGTATAAACCTCCAGCTATCCACCAAGCCAGCCTCATCTAGTATGCCCCGTAGAACGTCCCTCGCCTGCGTGTTATATTGGTTGCTCCCATCAGAGCGGTCTGCCCCAGGCCACAGTGCAATGTTAAAATCCCCGCACCAGATAACATGTGTGGCGTCAAAAGCAGCAACATGACCCCAAAGGGTGAGAAAAAATTCAGGGGAGTCAGTGTTTGGCGCATAACAATTCACAAGTGCAACAGTGTCTGAACCCAGCCTACCCCACACAATTACATAACGCCCTTCCGAATCCAGCCTCACCCCCAGTTCCCGAAAGGCAAGCGTTTTCTTGATCAAAACAGCAGTCCCACGAGCATAGGATGAGTATGATGAAAATTGTCGAGTGGAGGCCCAGCGAGCAGCAAATTTAGGATCAGTCTGTGGATGTAGATGCGTCTCTTGTAAAAAAACAATCTGCACCCTATGCCTATCCAAGTATGCCAGCACATTCCTACATTTTCTGGCGTCATTAAGACCCCTCACATTCCAGGACAGGATCGTTACAGTGTCCAACGTGCCATCAGCCATTCCCTAGACATTCGACCATCAACACCGAGCCACAGGCCTCCCGAAGCCACCCATCAGGCAAAGAGCAGCACAAGAGGCACTGACCATGCAATCCCATCCGCAACCAATCAGTACCACTAACACACCGTAAAACCCCCCCAACCCCAACCCAACATCCCCAACCTAGTACAACATAAGCCCATATCAGTCCGGAGCGTAGGGCCACTTCCAAAACTAGTATAAGAAACACATAGCAGCCCACGTAAATACCAACAGTGCAACTCACCTCAGCTATCCAACAACACCTCAACCCATCCCATTGGTAGATTCGGATCTGTGTAAGCAGCATACAGCCATGCCACAGTGTATCACACCGAGAGGGGTCTGAAGGCACCCCGAAAAATCCAGACCCAAGAGTCAGGAACATCACCCCACGCATAGCAGGAAGATCAGCAGGAGAAGGCATGAAAGTGGCCCCTCGAGCCCAACACACATGAGTACAGGCAATCCCACCCACCAAGGCAACCCCAACCTGCCAGGACCCCACTCCCACCCCCCATCCATATCAAACAATCCCAAACATAACAGTGTCATCAGAAATACCAAAGTCAATGGGGTAAACCCGTCAGGGTGCAGTCTAGAGGCGCACATAACCACCCCCCACACCTCACCATTGACCCGCATAGTCCAAGTAGGCACGGCCCAGGTAGTGGGGGGAGGGTGCCTGGAGTAAATCGCCACCATAAGCCGGCGCTAATCCAGCGTCCTCAAGCAGCATATGACAAAGTCCATTACACAGTCTTTCACTGAGGGGGATAGTAAAACAGAGGGCCAAAGCATAGTAAGACATTTCACGGCAGACCCCTATGTATATACATTAAACATCACGATCAAATAATAAGCAGTATCACTCATCCTCGTTGGCGGAGTGGAATCCCTCCTGTCCATCATCTCCGCTGCGCCGGTCAGCAGCCCGCTCCCTCTTAAGCCGCTTCACGAAGTCCTCTGCCTGCTGAGGATTAGTAAAAAAATGTTGTTTCGCCTGATGCGTCACTCGCAATTTAGCAGGATATAATAGGGCATAATCCACTTGGAGATCTCCAAGTTTCTTCTTCACATCCAGAAATTTACGCCTCTGCTCTTGTACCACTGGCGTGAAGTCCGGGAAGATGGTGAAGTTGACTCCGTCGTAACAGAGCGTACGGGCGGTGCGGGCCGCCCGCAAGGCCGTGTCACGATCACGATAATTGAGAAGGCGAGCAATTATCGGTCGCGGCGGAGTTCCAGTGGCCGGACACGGACCAAGGGATCGATGCGCCCTCTCCACAATGAATTGCTTAGAGAAGGCCTCCGCACCAACCGCGCCAAGCAGTATCTTCTCTACATAAGTTTCCATCCTACCCACATTGGTCTTCTCCGGTACGCCAATCACGCGTATGTTATTGCGCCTACTTCTGGCCTCCAACTCCTCATTCTTCGCAGCAATAACCCGGAGTACATTGTCCATACGCGCCAGTTGCGTAGTGTGGGTAGCCGCCGTATCATCGTGGTCAGAGACGCGCTGTTCCACTGCCGTGAGTCGCTCCTCGTGAACGTCCAATTTCTGTACCACTGCATCCATTCGTGATGAGAGCTTATCAACCTTGTCCACTATGGTCGCGAATCCTTGTCGCATTTCCTGCATCATTTGCTGAAAATCAGGGGCTGCAGGCTGTGGAGCAGCATCCGGGACAGTAGTGGGAGAGCGAGAGCCCCCCGCATCTTGCGCACCTCGGGAACTCCTCTTGGCCGCCAGAGAGTCAAAGGACAACTTCGGTTGCTTGTTGTCAGGCTTACCCATAGCCAGAGATCAGGAGTAATCTAGCCCAAGGTCCAAAACGACGACGTAGTCTGAGAGCGGTCACTAGTCCGTACCCCAAGCAGGGCAAGAGCACCCTCCACCAGCAGCGCACCATGCACTTCCAGCAGGATGAGCAGCAGGAGGAGAGAGCAGGAGCGCTTCACCACAGCAGGGCCAGGACACTAAAGCCACATGTAATGGCTGGGGCAGTAAAGGGGGAGAGCACGAGAGATGAAGCCAGTAGCACACCACAGGGATCCGTCCCCAGCTCCAGGATACAGTACGGCAGAATTGCAAAGGGGCAGCCCAAGGCAGGAAGCGTGACCCCCCAGTCGCAGGCCAGTCAGCGAGGAGGCGGCAGCCAGAGCAACGCAGCACGGGAGGCACACAGCAGGCAGCAAGGCTTCAAACAATGGGTTCCCCAAATGCGAATGGGACCCGCAGTATCACCACAGTACCAGCCCCTAATCCGTAAGAACCCATGGAGGGGACCTCAGAAGCATGTCCCCCGCAGTCAGCTGCGCCCCCTCGAATCCGCAGTCCTCCACAGTGCAAGGGCGATCTCCCCCCACCTGCAAGCTCCGCAGCCTCACCTAATGCGCCGATGGCGCTGCAGCAAATCAGGCAGGGTCCGCTCTCAGGGCTCGAGCATGGCCAACACTGCAGAGAAGCACAGCGCAGGAGGGTCGGCCCCTCAGAAAAACGGGTAAGTACCAAGGGAGGGCGTCCACAGATGGCAGCTGCACTCAGGGGCACGAGCAGGCAATACAACCACCCCGCCTCACCTGAATCACGCTCCGGCCGTCGCCCCCACAGCCGCCGGGTCCGCCGGCGGGAAAGAGGAGATGTAGGGACCGGCACTAGCAGGACAGACCAGTCCGTCTCCCAACACGCAGCAAGGGCCTCCGGTAAGCGTCACACCGGTCCGCCGGCCGCCCCACACCGCAGATGTGTGCCGGGATGTCCGATGGAGCAGAGCACCCGGCAGCCCCGCCGCAGAAGACTCAGAAGGGCCCACATGCCTCGTGGCGCGCCGCGACCCACAGTCGCTCAGCACGCCGGTCAGCAGATCCGGACGGTCTCAGGTCTCAACACGGACGAAGCTCCAGCCACCCGCAGCTCTGGACAGGAGTGGCGAATCCGCACCAAACTTGAGACAAAGGTGCACGAAGATCCCCCTCAGGCGTATCGCACGGACATTGGCAGCGCAAATGGCAGTGAGATAGGATAATTAAAGGATATTACCTCCAGGCAGCAAGAGCCTCACATAGGTGCGGCCATTTTGCAAGTGCGTCGTGGGCTCTATAGAGTTCTATAAACATTTGTTATTAACAGCGTGGGAGATACAATATAGGTATAGCCGGCCCAAGTAGATTGTAACATGCCTTTAAGATCAGGCAAAGATCGTACAGTCCAAATACAAACAACTAAGGGAGTTGTTTCGGGCCCACTTGATGCTTTTATCACCCGAGCAACAGGGATATTGGAAAAGGAAATAGCGATGGCGGAAAAAAGACTCTCCTTGGATCTAGTTAGTGGTAAGCGTTCCTCGTTGGGTGGGTTGGCAACAATCACCAGTCCTGCTGCCCATGCATCATTTAACTGTGTACGCTCTGTTACTACTGAGGCACTAGTTCACATAGAAGGAGAGGGGGTGGGCCCTTCAGCTTTTCTGGTTAATGTTGACCAGAACCTGGATGATACTCAGTCAAGCGGGGGGGGATGAAACCCAGAATAGCGGGGAAAACGACATTAGTTTAGAAATTCTTCATTCATCTAACAATATTGTCTCGAATTTTCCAGTAGAGGTTGACCCCTCGGGATCAGGATCGGTATCCCGCAAGAGAAAGCAAGATTTGAGCCACCAGGGGGGGAGAGACCATAAGCTGCCCAAACTAAATGATCCATCTAGTATTGATGCTTCTGACCGTGAGCATCCCCCAGCTCCCCAAATACCTTCGGCATTCCCACACGTGCTTTGCCCTTCCTTTATCCCCTTGGGGTCATCTAATCCCTGTCCAACATGCCTCAATAGTGACGAAATCCTATTGGTAAAAATGGAGGCTATGATCAAAACCCTCCTGCTTCCTGTTTTGGAGCGAACAAGGTTGATGACCTCTAAATTAGATGCTCTGGAGACTGTAGTGAGCACAAACTTGGGCTTAGTACAAAAGTTAACTATCCCCAGTCCAGTGGGAGGGGTTCCTACCCAGTCAGTAAGCAAAACAAAATGTATAAACAATGCTTCCACTAGTAAAGCCACTAACCCAGTACCAACAGGGGTAGCTATTAGCAAACCGACAGCGGGAGGAGGCCTAGAGACAATCCCAGCATTGCAGCTGAAGGCACCTTGTCACAGGCTCTTAAGAAGAAGGTTATTGCTAAACCCAATCCAGATAGGTCTCAAGCATCCCGGTCGGATGATCGGGTAAAACCTACCCCTAGTACTTTATTACAGCCACTCCCAGGGCAAATAGCTAATCACCAGACCATCAAAACCCCAATTGTGGGGAAACTAAATAAGTATACTGTTCCCCGCGCAGACTTACCCCCGGAGGCAACCCAATACACAATAGTGTTAACAGGTGTTGCCCCGTTAAAAGATGGTACTAAGGAGTCATATGGGGACCTACGCAATAAGGTGATATTCTGGTTGAATAAAAATCACCCCTTGCCACCATCATCTCCTACTGAAATTCTCTTTGTAAGGAGAGTTGATTGGGTGGGATATGGCACCAAAGACTTGGAGGGCGATTGCATATTAATATCGTTCAAGGATCCTTGGGTGGTGGATACCATTCGAAGGGAAGCCAGGTTTGCTAGACAGGGGGACGTACAAACTCTGGGGCTTGCTTATTTCTACCCTCAAAGACATAGTAATTTTCCATTAGGCCCCACTCACATGAGACCTCCAGTTAGGAGGTACCCTATAGCAAGAACACCTTACCCCCAGCAGTATCCTCTACTTTTTAACCGCTTTGGGCCCCTTTCCGACCTTGAGGCTATAGACTGACTACATACACCGACTAGGAAGATTAAGTCTGCTGAGGACTGTGGGAATGTGGTAGCTATGCCAAGTCGGGGGGTTCCACCTCTTGTAAATTATGAAGAGGCAGGCCTGGGGGCACATGTAACTAAGGAATATGCTGCAGCAGCTGTTGAGGACCCAACAGAGGTCATGTTGGTGGGGGAAAGTTTGGATAATGTTGACAACAAGGAGAGTAGGGCAGGAAAAGGGAGTGAACTGGCGATGCCGACTGTATCAGTGTCAATGGTTCATCACTCACCATGTATCGCAGCTCCTCCATCTGAAACACTTAATATAGTGTCCTGGAATGTTGCAGGGGTTAAGGGACGCATGTACTCTGAGGATTGGTTGGAGTTTGTTAACAAATTTGATGTTGTTTTACTACAGGAAACTTGGGCACCAGATTCAATTCATAGGGCAGGTTTTGTAAACATTTTTAAACCAGCTATTAGGGGTAGTAAAGGGCGAGCATCAGGGGGGTTGGTGATTTGGGTGAAGCAGGCATCGGGCTATCATCCAACTGAGATATTTGTAGAGAACCCGGACCTTCTGGCCATTAAATTGATTAAGGATGGCCATCGGGACCTGATTATTATTAATATATATGCACGAGGCCTACCTGGCGGCCGCTACCCTGGTATTCTGGATGTATTGGACAAATACCTTGCTGGATTGGGTAGAGATAATTTTATTCTTCTAGCAGGAGACTTGAATTGTACTTTTGAGCCGCTCTATGTTGCCGGGGACAGTTGGGGGTCCGCAGAGGACGCAGTTTGGAACATTCCGGATTTGATGACCAATAAAATTGTCAAAGCGACTGAGGCTGCCTTGAACTGGATGGCTCTATGTTTAACCTGGGGGCTAAGGGCTGTAAATGGTCGCTCTTCATCTGATCTAGGTGCCAATTATACCTTCGACAATGGACTAAGGAAAAGTCGGATAGATTACTTCCTGTTAAAGATGGAATTCTGGCCTCTGTTGGTAGACATGGAAGTGGTACCCCGCCCAGAAAGCGACCATAAGCCCTTGACACTTAAGCTAAGGTTGCCGGGAATGGAAAGATTGAAGGAACCAGACACCTCCCGAACAGGGGATGTTGTTTTGACTAATGACCGAAGGAGGCTAAAATGGTCTAGGTTAGCGGGGGATGATACCTTACAGGAGAGCATTGAGACTGTGGTTTCCAACACGTTAAATGAAATACTGCCTGATGATCCAGGGGGGGGGGGGGTAGCTCTGAGAGCACTATTATTGACCTCCATGAGTGTTGTTTTGATCAGCTTAAGCTTCTCCTTTCTCTACCATGTCAGAAGGGAACCGCTAAATTATACGGCCCCCGCCAGAAATGGTATAATAAAAAGTGCAGGGAGGCCCATAGACATCTTGTCAAAGCGGTTAAGTCCCGGAACATGTGTGTTGTTAAGGCAGCAAGGGCGCAGTATAAGAAAACTCAGTGGGAAGCCAAACGGGAGTGGGAGGATATGTACTGGTCCGATCTTCTGGATGCCTCCACTTCGAATAACCAGACTAAGTTTTGGGAACTGGTAAAATGGGGCAAGGACTCCCGTACTCTTACAAACCATGTGCCCACTGAAGCTTGGGTGAATCATTACTCGGCCCAATTTAGTGTTGAGATTTTTGAACCCCCCTCTATATTGGGTGAGGTGCCCTTGACACCTATATGTGGGGAGAAACTGATATTCACAAAAACCGAGGTAGAGCTAGCTCTTGGCTTGACCCAGCGGGGGAAAGCACCAGGGATGGATTTAATCACTGCTGACTTGTTTAAAGCTAACCCCGCCCTCTGGGTGCCGTACATAACCAAGATTGCAAATGCAATAGCTAAAGGGGCTAGAATTCCCAAGTCGTGGAAGGGGGCGGAGATTCTCCCAATTTACTAAAAAGGCGACAGGTCCAACCCGGGCAACTATCGCCCGATTAGTCTCATTGACTCCCTTCAAAAGGTCATTGCACGAATGGTTTTGGGCAGAGTTAAAGGTTGGATCGAACTAGAGGATATCCTGTCTCCTATGCAAGCAGGCTTCAGATCGGGCACGAGCACCATCGACCAGGTGTTTAGATTTTGTCTAATCTACTGGAAGGTGGTCTTGCTCGGCGGTGGAACCATCTTTGCCGCGTTTATTGATCTGAAGTCGGCATTCGATCTAGTGCCGAGGGATAAACTGTGGTGTGTTTTGAGGGATTTAGGATTACCAATGGAACTACTTGATCTAATTGTTAAAATGCATGAGGACAACTATGCAAGGGTGAGGTGGGGAGGTCAGGGACAAGTGACGGAATCCTTTCCCGTGACTCGAGGAGTCCGTCAGGGGTGTGTCCTGGCGCCAACACTCTTCTTGTTATTTATTGATCAAGTAGTTAAATTCTTCGCAGACACCCCCACTGATGCCCCTTCGCTGGCAGCGACAAGGTTCCCAATGCTTATCTTTGCCGATGACACTTTACTCCTCTCTAAAACACGCAGTGGCTTACAGCGGGCTCTGGACCGCTTTGAGGAGTTCTGTGTCATCAATGACCTTAAGGTAAATGTGGGCAAAACCACGTTTATGGTCCTCACTAGTAGTCATTTTGTCCGGAGCTCTGTAAGTATGAGTGGAGTCAACTTGGAACAAGTTGAGACCATGACTTACTTAGGGGTTACCCTGGACCGTCGTTTGCGATGGAAAGAGCAAGTAGGTGCTTGTTGGAACCTAATGTTGTCAGGTCACCTAGGGTAGCCTGGCCTAGGGTAAGACAATCTCTAATTGAGGCACATGTGTAAAGATTGCGTACAACCCAGCAGTAACATCAAGCGATTCCACTCAAAAATGACGCTACACCAATCTTTGTGTAAAAATACGAGCTGGTTTATAAAAATACTCTTTGCTCTCCTGTCTATTATTTACCTCCAGTTAGCACAGTTCAATACAAAACATTCAAACAGTGAAATTAATAATTTCTTCAAAGTTGCCAAGATATTTCACTATTCAACTTTCCAGCTTTACAACACATTACATTGGTTTCCAGGGAGCAGTGTCTGCACTCCTCTAAACTTAACTAGACTTGACTCCTCTGATAGAGGTTATCACATTTACCCCCTTCCCACCTTTGTCACCAAGAAGAATTGGCTAGCCCTTCTCACTCCACTTATTCTGTGTAAGCTCTCCTCTAGAGCTATCTCAAAGGGGGGGTGATGTGATTCACCAATGGTAAACAGTCAGCATTCAATAGTAGGTTTAATATGATCTTTATAAGAATCTTAACGGGCTTTGCCCCGTGTTAGTCTAATCCTCGTGTGGCCAACCGGAAGTCTCTGCTCCTCCGTAAGGAAATCTATGGCCTCCAACTTCCCCCTCTCATTCTCTCCTTACTTCTTTTGTGTTGGGCCCACTGGGCCTGTGTCTCCGTTCAGCAGGGGAGGAAGGAACCAGTCTTTCCAGGCACTTGACACGGCCCCTCGTCCCTCCTCTCCCGCTCAAGACCGCTCCTCCTTGTTGGAGCTTATGCAGGGAAAGAGGGCACACAAGCGGAGAAGAGCTGATGCTCGCCTCCCGCCCGCTTCCTCTGGGATCTCCCTTCAGACTGTCTTCGATGTTTCCCCCGCGGAGGCACTACCGCGCATGTGCGGGGGACTAGCGGACCAGGTACAGAGCCTTCTCCGCCCGCCTGACGCTGGCAGTGGCTCTATCACGGGCCTGCTCGATCCTAGGCCCCTCCTGTCAGCGAGGACTGAATCTGCTTGGGGCATGCGCAATGGCGCCCGGCTTCTGCACCGCCAGCCCCCTTTTTCCTCAGGACAGTGGCGCTGCCACAACTACGCTGTCGATGCCCCAGGGGTCCCGCTCACGGCGGAATCAGTGAAAACAACGCAGCCACCAGAACCCCGACACCCCTCTCCTCTTCCTCGCGAGTGGGGAGGGTGATTCACCGGCTGCACGATCAGTCACCGGTAAGGGGGCCTCAATGTCACGAGGGCAGTAGCCTGCTTCAGCACCCAAGAGAAGGGGGTTAGAGATAAATTCTCTCACGTTTGGGCCCCCAACCTCTATCCTCAGCAGGAACCCACTAACCCTCCATACTGGACAGGAGCTGGTGAAAGGAGGGCACTCAGTCCCGTTCTCACAGCAGGGATCTCCGCAGCTCCACAGTTAACTGGAATTAACCCCTTCACCTATCTTGAGGCAACTCTCTCTCTGTCCAGGGTCAGCAGGACGGGACTAACTTTGTTAGGTCAACAGGAATGGGGGGTGGTGATCCCAGACAGGAGGCAACCCCTGTGAAGCAGTCCACCCTGTGAGGACCCCACCCCTTCCAGACCTCAGCCTTCACTCTAGCTGTTCCTCTCTGACAAGACAAAATGGCTGTCCAGCATTCCGCCTTATATAGGCGGACCCTCAGAGGTCCAGAAGGGACCAGAAGGTTCTGGAATGCCCTACTCTATCCTATGGGACAAATCCCAGGTGTGACAGTTGTGTCAGTTGAAAACCACCATTTTGTAAACCTGGGTGAATTCCTGTCAGGAAAGGCACCTAGGCCTGAGATGAAGAACTAGGAGGGCAAAAGAGCACCTTTCCCCCAGGCCAACACCATAAAAACCTAGAGGACATAAAAAAAACCAAAGGCATGAGGGGCGAAAAGGGGACAAAATAAATAATAAATTGGAGGAACTACGCAAAAGGCCAGACAGGTCTAACAGTGCTCAACAGCTAAAATTCGCCCGACTAACTGGCTGCCTTTTGAGCGAGCAAAAGAGATCGATTACAAAACGGGTCACGCCAGCGTTAAAGATTTATGATACTAAAATTAATGCTGCAATCATGTATGGTGCAGATCTCTGGGGATTCATGGATCTCTCAAGCCTATTCAAAATCCAGTGTAAGTTCTTACGGAGCTTGGTAGGGTTACCCCAATCTTCTCCTTCTATACCCCTCTGCCAGGATCTGGGATGCAACCCAATTAACGAGATGGCAAGATTTAGATTGGTGGCCCTTTGGAGGCGCATATGGACCTCCCCTGACCTCACCCTCATTTCAAAGGAACTGGCTGAAGTGAGGTCAATTGGGGGTTCCGGGAGAATTCCTTGGCTACAAACGGTAAAAACCATTCTGGTCGAAATGGGACTGGAACAGCTGTGGGTATCTCCGGGTACTAATGCCTTTTCCCTCAAAACAGGAATTCAAGGCATTGTACTGGGCCTCGGTCCGTCAATCGTTGGTGACTGCTTCCAGCTCTGTTAGTCTAACGGGAAGGTTTCGGACCATTAAGTTGGATCCCTCCCGTGAGACCTACTGGGATATTATCACCAGACCGCTGGATAAGAAACTTTACCACCAGATTCGGGTAGGAGCCCTGCCACTGAATTCTTTTACAAAAAATTGGGTTAATGGAGCAACGGAATTTTGCAGTTGGTGCCCAGGTCATAAGGAAACTGAGGGTCATTTCTTGTTTGCCTGTCCGACCTACTTAGCGCCACGTACAAAATGGATAAAACCTCTGTTTCAACGCCTCCCTTTCAGAAGGTCCTCTGAGGCTATTTGGGTTTTAAAAACTAACACCTCAGAGGTGTTTGTGGTGGGCATAGCAACATTTCTAGGGTGGGCTTGGGCCATCAGGGCAAGAAGCAGACAAAACCATCAATAGGGTTTTTCAATTTGTTAACTAAAGTATAACCGTTTTTCTTAAATGCAGGATAATGTACATTGTATTAGGAATGGTTTTACTTACTCCGTATTTTTAAAATCCTCTTTTTAGTATCTTCTGGTCAGGTTTGTCTTTGTATTTCTTGGATGTTTAATAACTACTTTTAACTTTTAACTTTAAAAGTGTTTTAAGTTAAATTAAAATGAATTAGGACAATGTTGCTGTTATTGTAAAATGCTATTATAATGGAATATTGTTCGGCTGTCCAAATGTCTTAATATGTTTTAAATGTTGTCTTTTATGATTTTATTATTCAAATAAAGACTTTAAAACCTGAAACCGGAAAGACTTTACGTAGAAGACTAAGGGCATGGAAACAGGATCGTTTCGTGAGTGCAATATGCTCCTCCATATTTAGCTTGTTATCAACAAGCACCCCTAGATTTTTTACAATCATTTAGGGGTTGGAGCCGTACCTAGTTCTTTCAGCCACCAACTTGGGGACCAGCTATTGACTGCCTCCATGAATAGCATGATTTCTGTTTTGCTTGGATTGAGCTGGAGGAAATTTTGACTCATCCATGCCGTGATTTGGAGCATGCCTTCAGAAAATATTTCGTGAATATTAGGCGCATCGGTATCATAGGCTAGGAGCAGCTGTGTATCGACTGCGTAGGAGACCGGGATGAACCCGATCTTCCTAAGCAGGGCGGCTAGCGGAGGAATATAAATATTAAAAAAGGTGGGACTGAGACAGGATCCTTGTGGGACTCCTTTAGTGACAGAAGTGGTCTTAGCTTTAAAAGGGCCCAGATTAATAGTTTGGGTTCGGTCCTTGAGAAAGTCTGTTAGCCAATCCAAAGCTGTGTCCTGAATGCCTATAGTGCGCAATTTGTCTAGAAGAATCTGATGCGAGATGGTATCAAAGGCGGCGGATAGGTCGAGCAGTACAAGAATGACTGCTCGACCCCCGTCCGCTTGCAATCTGATTTAATCTAAAACCTTGACCAAGGCAGATTCCGTACTATACCGGGGGCGGAATCCCGACTGGGAGTGATCAAGACAATTGGAGATTTCAACAAAAGATGAAAGATGCTTATTGATGTGTTTCTCCAACAGCTTACTATATAGCGGGAGCAGGGTGATTGGTTGGTAGTTAGTGATCACATACGGTGGTAATTTTGAGTTTTTCCTAATTGGCATCACTTGTGCATCTTTCCATTCCTTCGGAAATTTGCCCGCGGTGATAGAGCTATTAAAGACTGCCCCCAGAGGTCCAGCCAGTTCAGTAGCAAGAGTTTTAGTAATTTTTGCCGGGATGAGGTCTTTGGGGGACCCTGACTTGGCTGATTTAAGCAGGGTTTTGGTTTCTCCTGTAGTGAGAAGGGGAAACGCTTTTAAAGAAGGCTGGGAGTGTGCAG
Organism: Lissotriton vulgaris; assembly: GCF_964263255.1. Lineage (NCBI taxonomy): Eukaryota > Metazoa > Chordata > Amphibia > Caudata > Salamandridae > Lissotriton > Lissotriton vulgaris. The sequence continues at coordinate 602,728,082 of NC_141695.1, read as the reverse complement.
GGGAGCAGATCAGAGGAATGTCTATATCTGGCTCACAAGGTCGGGGGGGGGGGGGTGAATTTGGCGTAGATATCCTCAATCTTCTGTGTTAATTAGCGATATTGTCAAAGAGTAGTTGGGACGGTTCGTCTTCAGGGCTGTAGGCTTTTGGGTTAACTAGGGAGTTAAGAATAGGGAAGAGTGTTTTGGAGGTATTATCAGCTTGCTCCAATTGAGATGCTATATGCTTTTTACGGGCGTTTCTGAGATTCTTATGATATTTCCTCTGCATCGCCTTAAAGTTGTCCTTATCTGATTGTGTTTTAGATCATCGCCAGGTACGTTCCAGTGCTTTGCATTTACTTTTCTCTGCCTTCAATTCTTGCGTGTACCATGAGGCTTGGGGCCGACGAGCCAAGGTGGACGTCTTTTTTTATGGGTATGGTGGTGGCATCTAAGGTTAAATTGATAGCCTTGTGAAATGATTTGAGATGCTCCTCAACTGTGTTATCAGAGGGCAGCGGGAAGGCATGGAATGCTTCTGCAAAGGACGCCGGCGAAAGTTTATGCCATTGCCTCAAGCTACACATTCCCGTTTTTCTGTTATGTACGTTCGCCCTGGGTCCTAATAAGTCAAATGTAATCATTTGATGGTCTGACCAGGTTAGTAGGAGTGTTTGTTTATAAATTAGGTCTGAATAATTCGATAATTCTTGGTCTAGCGTATGACCTGCGTTATGTGAGGGTGCGTTGTTTTTCTTAATCAGACCAAGGGGAAGTATTTCTCTGGAGAAGTGCATGGTCTCTGGGTCAAGAGTATTTTCACTATGGATGTTAAAGTCGCCCAAAAGGACGAATCTGTTAGTGGAGATAACATGGGGTGCAATTATCTCTGAGTATTGATTGACTTTGCAATGGGGCCAGGGGGACGGTATACAAGTGCACCTTTCCAGTTAAGTTGTGAATGGAGGTCTATCCTGAATATAATTACTTCTAGGTCTGTACTCATGTGTTGATCTAGGATGATTGCTTCAATAGGATCCTTATAAACAATGGCGATCCCACCACCAGTTTTCTTGGGTCTATCTAATTTCAGGATCCTGTATCCATCCTGTAGGGCTGTAGTAATGGCTGGGGCGGAAGTGGTTTTGATCCAGGTTTCTGTGAGGAACCCAAGATCCAGTTTTGAGAAGGTAAGAAAGTCCCAAATGTGAGTCGCATGTTTGAGGAGAGAACGCACGTTCACTAAGAAGGCTGTCCAAATGTTGTCAGCTGGGGTTTCCTCCGTGACCTGGGGAATATAGGGTAAGGTGCTGTTGTTATCGTGGAAACTGTGGAATTTACAGTGGCGGCAGGAGATAGGGCCTTCCAGGTATAATGGGAACTGATGTTTACAGTGGTGGGTCAAGGCATAGGGGCAGTCCTGGCTGTCTCCTTGGTTGGCAAGATTTAGAAGCTCTTGTCTGGAATAAATAGTCTTCATATTAACCTTGGGGTTGGGGACCTCACCCAAGGGAAAACTGGCATAGTGGCTGGCACCTGGCAGCGGTCTGGCGTGGACAGGTGCAGACGGGCTTGCCTTTGGCGCGCCGCCGGCGCACCCGCTGCGCGGTCGAGTGAATTATGTCATTTGTACCCTGGAGGGGCAGGGTATACTGAGCGACTAGTCCGCACAAGACCGTCCTCCAAAGATGTCCGCTATCCCCAAATGCGTCCCACGGCAGCACCTAGTCGTCTGCGGGGACTGGGGTTCGAGCGTGGTCAGGAGAAAACGGTAGGTACCAGAATACTAAAGAGCATACTGCAAATCGTGCCAAATGAGCAATTTAAAATGATTAAAACCCAGTCTATCCTAATTTCCCGGCTTTCCGCCTCAGGGAGAAGAAATTACCTGTTTGTCAACCTGCGCTGCAGTAAAGGTGTGGTTTAAGTAGCGGTGGTGGGTGGGGTAAATGAGCGACTAGTCCGCACAAGACCGTCCTACCAAGAAGTCCGCTATCCCCCAATGCGTCCCACGGCAGCACCTAGTCGTCTGCGGGGACCGGGGTTCGAGCGCGGTCAGAAGAAAGCAGTAGGTACCAGAATACTAAAGAGTATAGTGCAAATCGTGCCAAATGAGCAATTTAAAATTATTAAAACCCAGTCTATCCTAATTCCCCGACTTTCCACCTCTGGGAGAAGAAATTACCTCAGTTGGAAAAGAAGAAATGAATGGAAGATTTAGGAGTGGCGACGGAATCAAAAGATAAAGGCATCTTTGTACCAGCCAGGCTGATGTACAAACTCCATGACTCTGCCTTATGGCCACTCACTCATGAATGACGGCTCCTGTACAGGTGTGAGCAATACTTGTACAGATTTTTCTGTGCCCTGCAGGATTAATACAATTTCTCTCAGACTGGATAATAACCTTGACCCTGGATGTATGTGAATGTGAGCTCTATTTAAGATGTCCCTGGCCCCTTTTGTGGCACATCTGACCTCTCTGGCTCTGCCCCATCTCATTATAGGATGAGGAGACCCTGGAGCAGAGGTCTGTGCCATGCTGAGCCCAAGATATTCTCCCTCAAATTAGACACGCCAATGTGTTAGAAATGGTATTCTTTATCTTAGACATGGTTTTTAATCCTACAAGAACCTCTAGGTGGAAGGTGGCTTCAATCTATGAATGATGCTGATAACTATTCAGTAAAGCAATATTTTATAGACTCAGGTTTGAAATAGTTAAACCGGGCATGCCACAACATGCTAAACTACATAAAAGTTTGCAAAGTAACAAGGCTTTCAGTACAGTGGGACAACTAACGCTACACCAGAAAACTGATACTGTTTATGGGTATGCCTAAGGCTCTGAATCCCAAACATTGCCTTTCGATGGCAATGCTGCATACAAGTACCACAACAATGGAAACATGAAGGCGTCTTAGGCCGCAAGGATGCCCAGCCACATTCAGACTGCAGGCCTACAACTGCACTGGATGATTGCGCGATAACACTGACCACCTCAGGTAAGTTCCCTAAATGGATGCACAATTGTGTGCCTCTGCCACAGTGAAAGAAAACAGCTCACTAGGGTCAGGCTAACAGACAAGGAAGCACAAGGCTCACCTTCTACTGCAGGGGGTGGAAGAGGAAACAAACCACAGAAAATGTTCGCATTCAAGTGGAATAATTCGTATTTAACTGGAAAAATACATCTGGAGAAAAACAGAAAGGATTCCCAGCTATTCACCAGCTATGCAGTACAACATCTAATCCGCGAAGCTTCAAGGAGGGAGTGGCGCCCCGTATCTCTTTACCCGACTGGACAAAATTCATGTAATAAAATGAGGTGAATAGACAACATGTAGTCTATAGGTGCTTCCAATGTTGTTGGGCGTATGTGAACATAGCTGCGTTAACAGAGATTACTGAGGGTTCCCAGCCTGATTTCGGAGAATAATTCAAGCAGGTGAATATTTGAGAGATCCAATGATGAGGAACTGGACAGTACAATTAATTTTAGATAATCCCTTTATGACTGTGCATTATTAAAAGAGCCACATCTTGGCAGCGTGACCCATTAAACAAAAAATAAAATTCAACAATGATATATTTTTACTTATTTCAACACGCTGTTAAAGGAATTATGAGTTTTACATTGAAAAATAATGCTGTGGCCGATCTTGCAAGACCTTATTGTAAATGCCTTTGGATTCTTGGTAGGGCTGGTAATGGAGATACTGGCTCCGTCAGAATAACATGTTTTAAGTTTTCAAGTGATGAAACTATGGGGCTGGGGCCATAGGGCGTTCCAGCAATGCCCTGCATAGTTTCTAAGCCAGCGTTCTTTCCACTGCTTTCTTTCTATTAGACTGCAGTAATGTAAGCCACAATGATTGCAGAGTTGACTTAGCTTTTTCTCTCTTAAACACTACTGGTAGCTTTGTTATCGTGTGGATGGCAAGTCACAGAGTATCGCCAATGTAACAACTTAAATGGTTCTGTTTAGCAACTGAACACTGGCTAAATACGAAAAGTTGATTTTTTTAAAAACATAACTGTACTCGTATAACACGTTTAACAAAGTAAAAATATAAGACAACTGAAGAACATTTTGTAAACATTATATTAATTCTTTGATTATAGGTCAATGCCGGTACTAGTTCTTGATTTAGCATATTTTCTTTTAAGCACCAGCATGAAACGTACCCTGCAGATTTCAAACATCATAACACGAGCAAGTTCAATAAAGCCACCTACCAAGTAGTGTGTCAGCTGCTGACAAGCATTAGTGATTGAATGAAATGTATCTTCTGTGCAATGTTACAAGGAAAAGGTATGCAAAAAGGAGGGAACTGAGACCAGGTACAGAAAATATAAATACAATTAGATTAGTGCACATAGATTTCTTGCTTTAGGATAGTAATTCAGAAGTAGTGGTAAGAGTGTTTGCTCACTCTATGGCTGGCTTTGATTAAAATGTTATCCATATAACCAGTACAGTCACATTTGCAAGAGTCCTTATTCATCTTCTCTGGCCTACTTGTTGTGGGATGCTGTAGGGCTCCACCCTTTAACTCTGCCACATCAATTTGTGCGCCTTTACCAGATGTCCTATGAGCCTTCGGAGCTTTAACATATACATCATGACACCCATCTGCACAGAGACCTCCGAGACAGCAGTTCAAATCAGACTGCTGAAATCGTGTCTACCTCTCAGAAACGTGGACCTCTTGATAAACTAGAACACGCTCTGCTGAATGTTGCTAAGCTAGCATTGCTGACCAAGCTTATTCTCAGAGCCCTACTGAGTTTCAGCTCTCTATACAGTCACACTATGCGATCCAGACCATTTAATTCTATATCATTTGTAAAGAAAAAAGTACAAGGTCCTGTGTTCTCATGTGAGTCCCTCATTTTCTTTGGCACCAATGTCATCTTAAACTCCTCCTCAGGAAATGTCAACCCCAAATTAATATGCAAATTCAGATATTGCACCCACACGTGAATTCTTCCAACACGCCTAAAGCAGCAAGGCTCATCATCAAAGTGTTTTACCTCAATCACACACAACCTATCCTGACAGTTCGCTAGTGCCGGTCGTTGAGAAAAGATGCAATTTAAACGTTTTGGCATTGATCTACAACAACTCTGCATGATGAGGCCAACAACAACTTCATTCTCTGCACAAAACTGTGCCTCTTTTTTAGATCAGGCTTGGACCCACCTTCAAATCATTCTCTAAAGGCAGCGGACAAATTTGTGTTGCAGAAATATTCATTATGGAATGCGTAACCTAACTGGTGAGGCACACCTCAACCCTCTATCTATTTTGAAATCATCAAAAAGCCTTACTCAGTACTAGAGTGTTCGTTTAACTGTAGTGCTTCATCACCATACAAGTCCTCCTGTGGCTGTGATGCTGATGTGAATTTGTGACTTACACATGTCCTCATCACATTTTAATTTCAAACTCTTCATTCAGCCACAGAATAGTACGATTAATCGAGCTGACTTCCTCAAAAAGACTGTTAACTCCATCTTCCACTCTCTGCAATGCCAGGCATCTTGCAATTGCTCTCCACATACCTGCAGCTGTGGAAGGCAGTTCAGGAGCACTTGCCGTGGGAGGTTCCATGGGCCCTGGGTATGGGGGAGGAGGCGGGTGCATGTAGGACATAGCTCCATCCATCATCGGTGGACCAGGGTAAATTCCTGAATGATGGGAAAAAGAAAAATTCTGAGCTCAATTGTTTGATTACCATGATAAAACAAAATCTTTGCTGTAACTCCTGATGGTGTTTTAAATACCAATTTCCCTTGGGACTGTATGAAGTGCTCATCTATAGCTAACATAGTGTAGTTTAGTGCCTATTCAAAGTGTTTGAATTGCTACTAGAAATGCCATCTTTAAGGTAAATGCCTTAATCGAACAACCATGAATCAATTCCAATGCAGGATGCCAATTTAATTCTGCATTAAAGTCTCATACCGGAACTGAAGATCCAGCTGGTGGTAAGATTATTTTGATGCTGTCCAAAAGGAGGTTTCAGTGGTTTTCGTAAGTGCATAATTAGATAAAACATACTTACTGTGTCACTGCTGGGTGGGTATGCTACCATGATAACACCATATTGAATCAGTGCAAGTACTTCACTACATTGTTATTACAACCAATACCAGATCGTACCAATGCCACAAATATTTCAACCATTGCACAAGAAGCCACATTTGTGATCTCATGTGTAAATCTGCTCACAGTACAAAACGAAAGGTAACCGATCTGCTATTGGAAGGATCCATCAGAACATTAAATTTTACAAGTGAATATAACCGATTCTTGCTGCGAAAATATTATTACAAAAAAGTACATTTCCTTCTCTAACTCAGAATTTGCCTTCTTGCCTATCAGTAAAACACACAGCAGCAGGCGGGACAAGAAGATACCCTTCGAAATACCCAAATACATTCTTGATTGGCAATCCCTCAAAAATATGGGTCTCGAAGTCACCTAGGTTGCCCTCTGTCATTTATTTTTTTCATGTCAAATGTGAAGACATCAAAAATATGATGCCTTAGGTGTCTTCACTAATCAGTGCTTTGATGTCAACTGGTAGCAGCATATGTCTCTAGCAGCACCGGGGGGGGGGGGGGGTGGGGGGGGGGGGGGTGTAGAAGCAGCAGATGCCCTACGCTTGTTCTTTGGCTCAGATTAAGCCGCAACAGGCTCTGCTGAGGCTCGGTCTTTCACGACTCTCAAGCAAATTCACTCACCACGAATCAGTGTCCTCCTGGACTTATTTTGGTAAATGAGGGCATTCCTCCTCAGAACGTCAAAGGACCAAGGAGGCAAGGGGATCATTTTCCGATTTCTTTTGGCCACCTACATGAAACAGCAGCTGAGGAAAATCTTAAATATAGCAAGAACCCTCAAAAACACATTGAAAAGCTAAAAATCACCAAAAGAAGCTCAATGGTGTAAAAAAAAGAATCATGCAATTTCTAAATGGAATAGCACAAAAAGAAAAGATTCCATTGGCATTGTTCAGGAACCCTGGCACTAGAGTGGAAAATAACCTTCCAGTAAATTAAAAAAAACAGCCTTTTGATTTAAAAAAAAAAAAAAAAAAAGAAAGAAAAGACAGGAAAAGCTTCCCAAATCTTAGAGCCTCATGTTTTTTTAATAGATATCTTTGTTTTTATTTATTTTTTAAATGCTCTGTCGTGAATTGTTCGGGACAATCAACACAGGCAGTTCTTTTCGGTGTTGATTATTAATAGTGAGGATCACATAATCACAAAGAGTACAGACTTGGAAAAAAACGTATGACAGTCAATGGTTAGTGTACAGAATTCTGAAAAAAGGAACACAAATTGTTCTTTGTGGAGAAGACATTCCTTCCAATCCCGTGCTCAAAACCTAATGAGAGAGCCCTAGAAAAGTGTGCGAACTCTCAATATTATTAAAGAGTAATTTAACAGATGTTCCTTGCTCCACCTCCTCCACAACCTTATATTGTGACCCTTAATTCATCTCTCTCTCCACTTTCAAGCTCGCACTGAGATTAGGACTTTAGGTTTCCCTACTCTGAAAAATACAATCTCTCGTTCTCGGTTTATCCCTCATAGAAACTTTAAGGACTTCACCACATTCCCCCCTGCACTTACTTCCAACAGTGCACAAACCCAAACATTGTCATCCATAATATTTTGTGACTGATAGTTTGCATGAACTAGTGATCATTTTAGCTGCCTATGTGTGAAAGGTCGACATTCAGACTCCTACCATAAAGACATTTGTCATCTGAAATTGGACCCTGATATTGTAGAGCTCCTAGAAATGGGCAAGAGTCCATTAATTATAAATCCTAAGTCCTACAAGTCTTCTTTCTGTTGCTACAGAAATCTTGGAGGAACAAAACAGGAAGATTTTATTTGCAGTGTCCTCCGCGTGCTCAAACCATGCACTCCAAAGTTTTTTAGGTGCCAGAGATCCCTTGGCTAAAAGGCCAGCGGCAGCCAGCTAGTGGCAGCCAGCTAGGCGACCTATATACTTCTCATGGGGTATCCCTCAGAACCTGGGCAATACAGTTTAAATATAGACAATGGTTCTGTCGGGTATGAACCTGATCGCTTCAAAACATGCATAAATCCTGCAACATATGTTCAAAACACGCATAAATCCTGCAACATATGTTCTATCATAATTATATCAATTATTATGACGTTTAGAGTAAATCATTAAGTGCAAAACCAAACCAGCAGAGAGGGTCATGCAAATGTTTGAATCATTAAATTATTTTTCATTCATGATTTGTTTCTTCTTTATAGAGACCCTGTAGTAATGCATTGAACATGACACAACAACTTTATAATAAACGGCGCATCAATTGTGTTAAGTGAAATGTGACATATTGTGCAAAAGTGACAAAAAATGGTGATTTATATACACGTGAGTGATGGAAGGGGGAAGGAAAAAGAAGGACTTCTCAAGGCCAGTTCTTGTTTTAATAATTGTTTTGTCCAGTACGCCACAATAGTTAGCTAGGGAAAGACTGGACACAATTGACTAGTCCTTTAGTATTTATCGTCGACGTTTCGACCCTATTGACGCCTTGATTGTGGGTCTCGAGCGGGTCTTCTTCAGGACGGGAAAAGGTAGTGACGAACAAGTTACTTACCTTCGGTAACGATATATCTGTAAGAAACATTAGTTAGTGTTAGATTCCTTACCTTATAATATCCCCAGGCGTCAGTCTGGATCCGGAAACTTTTGCGTAGCAGTACCCCTGCGCGTCGGTAGGCGTCGTCTGCAGGCGTCCCCTGCGGCTCCGCGTCCGTCGTCGGCGTCGTGCGCCGTGATGACGTCGCTGGAGTATATAGACGCCGCCTCCGCGCGCTGACGTCAGTTCTTTGTACACAGCTTTTCCGCGCCAGAAAACGCAGAGCCATGAGAGAACCAACACTGGTGCAATTTGAAACTAGGGCCCTGAAAGGGATGTCCTTAACCCTAGGTATCAGTTCGCAGAACGGGGAGGATGGGTGGGTTCGGTAAGGAATCTAACACTAACTAATGTTTCTTACAGATATATCGTTACCGAAGGTAAGTAACTTGTTCATCTGAAAGAAACACGTTAGTGTTAGATTCCTTACCTTAGAATAGATACCCCAGCAATACCAACCCTGGTGGTGGGTCTGCGAACCAATACATTCCTACACCAGAAAGTCCTGGAGGACAGAACGGCCAAAGAAGCCATCCCTCCGGACTTGACTGTCCAGGCAGTAGTGCCTCGCAAAGGTGTGCAGCGAGGCCCACGTAGCCGCCTGGCAAATGTCCTGCAAAGGGACTCCCCGGCCCAGGGCAGTAGTAGCCGCCGTGGCCCGAGTGGAATGGGCCCTCAGCCCAACAGGAGGCTCCTTGCGAGCCAAAGAGTAGCACGCTTTGATGCACAGAACGACCCACCGAGAGATGGTTCGTTTACACATCGCCCGTCCCTGCTTCGCACCCATGTAGCCAACAAACAGTTGGTCATCCACCCGGAACTGGCGTGTGCGATCCATATAAAATGAAAGCGCACGTTTTGGGTCCAGACGATGGAGCCGCTCTTCATCCTTTGAGGGATGCGGAGGCGGGAAGAAGGAGGGGAGGGTGATAGACTGCCCGATGTGAAAAGCAGAAACTACTTTGGGCAGGAAAGAAGGTCTAGTCCTGAGAACCACCTTGTCAGGATGAATGGACAGGAAAGGAGGTTGGACAGAAAGAGCCTGGAGCTCACTCTCTCTCCTGGCAGAGGTGATGGCAACCAGGAAAGCCGTCTTTAAAGTCAGGAGATGGAGAGGACAAGAATGAAGGGGCTCAAAGGGAGCACACATCAAAAAGGTTAGAACCAGGTTCAAGTCCCACTGAGGCATCACAAACGGAACAGGTGGATACATGTGTGTGATGCCCTTCAAGAATCTCGTTACAATTGGGGACTTGAACAAAGAAGGCTGATCAGGAAGCCTTAGAAAGGCTGAAAGGGCCGAAAGGTAGCCCTTGATAGTGCCCAGAGCAGAGCCCTGCTGGGCAAGAGAGAGAAGAAAAAGAAGAACCTCGGAAAGAGGGGCAGAAAGAGGATCCACAGCCTTTGCTGTGCACCATGCCACAAATCTGTTCCACCGACAGGCGTATACCGACTTTGTGGAGGGACGCCTGGCTGCCAGAATTACATCACAGACTTCAGGAGGCAAGTCAAATGGCCTCAACTGCCGCCGCTCAATCTCCAAGCATGGAGGTGGAGACTGGACAGGTTCGGGTGGAGGACCGTCCCCTGCTGCTGCGACAGAAGGTCCTCCTGAAGGGGCAGGCGGATCGGGGGACCGACTGACATGCTGAGTAGCTCGGGATACCAGTACCTTCGAGCCCAGTCCGGAGCCACAAGGATAACTTGGGCCCGGTCGCGCCTGATCTTCTTCAGCACTCTGGGCAGAAGTGGTATAGGCGGAAAGGCGTATAACAGACCGCAACTCCACTCGCGCCGAAAGGCGTCGCCGTGCGAGTGCCGTCTTGGAAACTCCAACGCGCAGAACTGATGACATTGCGCGTTCTCTTCTGTGGCGAATAGATCTAACCAAGGCTCTCCCCATTGCAGAAAGAGGCCTCGCGCCACGTCCGAGTTCAGACGCCATTCGTGATCCATCGAGCACCGACGGCTGAGTTCGTCCGCCCTGGCGTTCAGAGAACCTGCCAGGTGTTGAACCGTCAAAGTCACGCCCTGACGTTCCAGCCACTGCCAGAGGCGCAGAGCCTCCTGGCAAAGGGTCCACGACCCCACTCCGCCCTGTTTGTTGCAGTACCACATGGCGGTGGTGTTGTTGGTGAACACCTGCACTACACTCCCGTTGACAAAGGGGAGGAATGCCTTCAGTGCTAGACGAATCGCCCGCAGCTCCAACAGGTTGATATGGAGCCGGGACTCCGCCGGAGACCAGACGCCTCTGATCTCTGCCTCTCCCAAGTGGCCGCCCCAGCCCTGGAGGGACGCGTCCGTCACGACAACGTGCTCCGGTTGGGGAAGGGAGAGGGATCTGCCTCTGACCCAATCGCGGTCCGTAAGCCACCACTGCAGTTGTCTCGCAGTGCCCTCCGAGATCAAGACGTGGTCGGACAAGTTGCCCTGATGCTGGGCCCACTGAAACTTCAGGTCCCACTGCAGAGCCCGCATCTGCCACCGGGCGTGATGCACCAGAAGGATGCAGGAGGCCATCAGCCCCAGCAGCCGCAGCGTCAACCTGACCGAAACCCGGGATAGCGGCTGAAAGATGGGAATCAAAGCCTGTATATCCCGGACCCGCCGTTCCGGAGGATAAACCCGAAACTGCGCCGAGTCCAGAACCGCTCCGATGAAAAGGAGCTTTTGCGAGGGACACAGGTGTGATTTCGGCACATTGATGGAGAACCCCAGGTCGTGCAAGAGGTCTGCCGTCATCTGAAGGTGGTGGACGACTGTCTGGGGCGAGCCCGCCTTCAACAACCAGTCGTCTAGGTAGGGGAAGACTGAAACCCCTAACCTGCGCAGATGGGCTGCGACCACCGCCATCACCTTTGTGAACACCCGTGGGGCGCTGGTAAGGCCGAAGGGGAGCACGATAAACTGAAAGTGCTCCTGGCCTACCGTGAACCGCAGGTAACGCCGGTGGGCCGGCAGGACGGGGATGTGAAAATACGCATCCTGCAAGTCCAACGCTACCATCCAGTCTTGTGGGTCTAGAGCAGCCAAGACCTGAGCTAATGTCAACATCTTGAACTTCTCCTTCCGGAGGAAGCCGTTGACGTTCCGTAGATCCAAGATAGGACGTAGGCACCCCTTGTCCTTCTTGGGTACCAGAAAGTAGTGGGAATAGCAACCACGCCCTACTTCTGGCCCAGGAACGCGCTCGATTTCCCCCCTTGGCCAAGAGGGCCGTAACTTCCTCCTGCAGAAGTGTCAAGTGGTCCCCCGACACACGGTGGTTCTGCGGTGGCATGGCTGGAGGAGTGGTCTCGAAGGGGAGGGAGTAGCCCCTTCGGACGAGTTGCAGCACCCACCTGTCCGATGTAATTGTGCGCCAGTGAGCGTGGTGATGGCGAACCCTGCCACCCACTGGCGTCACATGGGGCCGAAAGCACGGACTAGGAGGATTTGGAGGAAGATGCTGCGGGGGGAGGTGTGGCCTGACCCCGCCGTTAACCCCGACCGCCTCCACGGCGGTTTCCACGGCCGCCACAGCGTTGAAAGGATTGTTGCGGCGCGTGGCTGGCAGCACGTGTGGGGAAGCCCCTTCCTTGGCCACGAAAGGAGCGAAACGAACCCGTTTGCTGGCGCTGGGCCGAGAGACCCAAGGACTTGGCCGTGACCCTGGAGTCCTTGAAGCGTTCCAGCGCGTGGTCCGCCTTGTCACCAAACAGGCGACAGCCATCGAACGGTATGTCCATCAAGGCATTCTGGACATCTGCCGAAAAGTTGGCGGATCTCAGCCAGGCGTGGCGACGAATCGCCACCGTCGTGGACATCGCTCTGCCTAGCGAGTCGGTCGTATCAAGACCACACCGTATGGAATATTTTGCTGCATCTCGGCCCTCAGCCACAGCTTTGCCGAGTTTTGCCCGCACCTCCATGGGGCATTCTGGCAGCAGTTCCGCGACCGTATCCCACACAGAGTGGGTGTAGCGGCCCAAGAGGCAAGCGGTGTTGCAAGACCGCAGTCCCAAACTCAGGGACGAGAAGACCTTCTTGCCATACTGGTCATACCTCTTTGATTCCCGGTCGGGCGGGGCCGACGGGAATGCGGACTGGGAGGTTGAGGCCTGGATCACCAGACTCTCGGGGGTGGGATGGGTGGACAGGAACTTGGGGTCGTCCGGACAAGGACGGTGGCGTCTGGCCACGTTCCGATCAACAGGCGAACCTGAAGCGGGCCTGGACCACGTGCCCAACAGAACGTCTGACAAGGCTTCGTTAAACGGCAGCAGTGGCTCCTGTGGGCATGACTGCGGTTTGAAGACCTCAGTGAGGATGTTAGGCCTCACGGCCGCGACGGGGAGCTCAAGGTGTAAGGCCTTGGCAGCCCTCATCAACACCACTGAATAAGCAGCTCCCTCCTCCGATGCCACGGAAGGAGGAGAGACAAAGCCAGGGTTAGGTGAGTCGTCCAGACCACTGGCATCCCCCAAATCACCTGTCCAGTCCACGTCATACTGGCACTCACGTGACAGAGGGTCCTCAGACCCCTCCCAACCTTCCCCGTACTCTTCATCATCTCCATACTCGGAGTCAACGATGTAGACCGGCTCCTCGGGGTTCACAGGCCCCATCGGCGTCGAGCCCGGCGTCGAGCGACTTCGGTTCGACTCCGCGTCCGGATTCGGGGAGGGTATGGGGACGGCGCCGCCCGGCGCCGGAGCCCCGGCAGACCACTCGGCGTCGACCCCGAAGGCCCTTGCGGCGCCGGCGTCGGAGCAGTCGGCGGCACCGGGGCCGGAGCACCCGATGGCGTCGAGTCAGGGACACCCGAACCGCCAGGGCCCCCAGACGGTAGCACTGGGCCCGAAGGCGCCGTAGGCCCCGTCGGAGAAGTGAGCGCCCTCATGGCCATGAGGAACGCCTCAATCTCCTCAGGCGTCGCACCTTGCCCTGGGACCAGAGGGTATGGGGCAGGCCGTGCTGGCGACTCTCGCGGAGCCGCGGGGTTGGGGTCACCCGAAACCCCGGCCGCGTCGTGCGAGCGTCGGGGGGAGTCGGGGGTACGATGATGACGCCCCGACTTCTTGTGTTTCTTACCTGAAGAGCCCGACGAATGGTGACGACTTCCGGAGCGGCTCCGCGACCGCTCCCTCGAACGCTCCCTGGACCTCCGGCCGGACCGGGACCGCTCCCGACGCGGGCCGACACCCGGAGCTCGAGTAGCTTGCGGGACCGCTCCCGTCTAGCCTTGTTAGTCAGAGCCCGGCAATCGACGCAGGCGTCCACGTCGTGGTCGGGGCCCAGGCACCGGAGGCAGAGTCGGTGATGGTCCGTGACCGACATCGTGCGGTCACAACCGTCACAATTCTTGAAACCGGGCATCCTACCAGGCACCAAAAAGATATAGAAAGTTTGACAAAACTTGGTCAAAAGACCGGAGTACTGCTCTTCGGATCTGCGCTTACTGGCGCGGAAAAAAGAAGAACTGACGTCAGCGCGTGGAGGCGGCGTCTATATACTCCAGCGACGTCATCACGGCGCACGACGCCGACGACGGACGCGGAGCCGCAGGGGACGCCTGCAGACGACGCCTACCGACGCGCAGGGGTACTGCTACGCAAAAGTTTCCGGATCCAGACTGACGCCTGGGGATATTCTAAGGTAAGGAATCTAACACTAACGTGTTTCTTTCAGATGTAGAGCCTGTAAGTTAGATGGAAGAACCATCAGGTTTGGATTTTGCAGGCAATATTTATTAAAAACATGGTTTAAAAGGTTTTTTTTTTTAAAAGCGGGTCTGTAGGTGACTGGATACTGAGACACTCACCTATTGTTCCTTTATAACTCGGACACAAGGAAGGTATATTCAGTTGTGTTTTTCTCGTGGAATGATTAATCTGTGGGGTATATAACATGGATGTAGAGTATTTAATACTAATTCGGTCTTTGGCCATGTTTAAGGACCAGATTAAAAAGAATCGCAACTCACCTAGTCGGACGAGTCTGTGTCAAATCATGCTTCCATTATTTAGCTTGATTTCTCATGTTCAGATATAAACAGAACTCCTCAGTAGCTCACCATCAGCCGTAATTAATTCGGCGATCTAGAAGTTCAAAGATAAATGGAAAAGCTAGCTACTCGAAAGTCTCTTGTTCTATCAAGATAATAGGACACCGCCCGCTTAGGGTCCAGACGGCGCAGTCTCTCTTCCTCCTTGGAAGGGTGAGGGGGAGGATAAAAGGTAGGAAGGGTAATAGATTTACCTAGATGGAAGGGAGTTACCACCTTAGCAAGAAAAGCAGCCCTGGTCCTAAGAACCATACGTTCTGCATGTATGGTCAGGAATGGGGGCTTGGAACTAAGAGCTTGAAGCTCACTTACCGACCTTGCCGAGGTGATCACAACTAGGAAGACCTTCTTAAAAGACAAAAGCCTCATGGGACACTTATGTAAGGGTTCGAAGGGAGAACCCATCAAGAATGTTAAGACAAGATTTAAGTCCCATTGAGGCACGACAAAAGGAGGAGGGAACTTATTAGTGAGGCCCATCAGAAACCTCAAAACCACTGGTGATTTAAAAAGAGACGGCTTATCTGGCAAACAGAGAAATGCGACAACGCTGAAAGGTAACCTTTGACTGTGGCGACAGCAAATCCTTGCTGCGCCAAAGAAAGAGCTAACTGTAAAATATCGGACAAGCGAGCCCTCAAAGGGTTAATAGACTTCTCCCCACACCAAGCAACACATTTAGACCACCTATACGAATAGATGGACTTGGTGGAGTCACGCCTGGCCGAAAGAATGACATCCACCACATTGTGTGGGAGAGAAAAAGGAATTCAGGTTGCCCCGTTCAATCTCCAGGCATGAAGGTGTAATGTCTGGAGGTGCGGGTGTAGAACCTGCCCCTCCATCTGAGAGAGGAGATCTGCCCTGAAAGGGAGACGGAGAGGCGGGTGAGAGGAGAGGTGGAGAAGATCCGTGTACCACACCCTTCTTGGCCAATCCGGAGCGACCAATATGACTAGGGCCCGGTCCTGGCGAATCTTCCTCAGAACCCGAGGAATCAAGGGTATGGGAGGGAACGCGTAAAGGAGTTGACTTCCCCAACTCAACTGAAATGCGTCCCCCAAAGCTCCTTGCATCGGATACTGGAGACTGCAGAATGACGGGCTGTGAGCATTCTCGCGAGTGGCAAACAGGTCCACCCGAGGAGTCCCCCACATCAGAAAGATGTCGTGAACAACCTCTGGATGGAGCCTCCACTCGTGGTCGGCTGAGAACTGCTGACTGAGAATGTCTGCACGTACGTTCAGAACTCCGGCCAGATGATTTGCCATCAGACAAATCTGGTGGTCCTGATGAATTGCAGATGATGGAGCACCTTCTTCGGCGACTCCGATTTGATTAGCCAGTCGTCCAGATACGGGAATACAGGAATCCCCGACCTCCTGAGATGTGCTGCCACCACTGCCATCACCTTGGTGAAAACTCGAGGTGCAGTAGTAAGTTCAAACGGAAGGACCGCAAACTGGTAGTGTTGCGACTCCACCGTAAATCGGAGATACTTCCTGTGCGACTTCAGGATGAGGATGTGGAAATAAGCATCCTGCAAGTCGATAGACATCATCCACTCTTCTTCCAACAGCGCTTGAAGAGCCTGCGCAAGAGTGAGCACCTTGAACTTTTCCAGTTTCAGATACAAGTTCAAGATCCTGAGATCCAGGATTGGACGAAGTCTGCCATCCTTCTTGGGGATCAGGAAATACCGGGAGTAGCACCCCTGACCCCTCTCCTGATCCGGAACCACCTCTATCGCACCCTTTCTGAACAGTGCCAGGACTTCTTCCTGCAGGAGTAGCAGGTGGTCCTCCGAACAATAACCTTGGCAAGGAGGGTAATTGGGAGGGAACTCCTGAAAAGGAAGTGCATACCCATTTTCTACGAGATTGAGAACCAAAGATCTGATGTAACCGATTCCCAATCCCGTAGAAAATGAGTAAGCCGACCCCCTACCGGACCCGCATGATCCGGAATGGTGGATCTAGGGCTGCTTTGCTGTTGTAGGTGGGGGTGGGTATTAGAGGAGGAAGTAGAGGAGGAGGAGGCTTGACGTCCACGGGAACAACCCCTTTGTCTACCTCTGTATGACTTATACAAAGGGTTCTGTTGTTGTTGCTGTTGTTGGCTTGGTTTATAGGGACGAAAAGTGGACCTCCCAAAGCCCCTGTATTTCCTGGTGGAAGAGCCTCTAGTTTGCAGGCCCAAAGACCTAGCCGTCGCCCGGGTATCTTTGAACCTCTCCAATGCTGCATCCGCTTTCTTTCCAAAGAGGCCAGTGCCGTCAAAAGGCAAATCCATAAGAACAGCCTGAATGCCTGCTGAAAACTCAGAAGATTTTAGCCAAGTGGCTCTTCTGGTGGCCACTGAAGAACCCATTATCCTAGCCACAGAGTCCGCCGTGTCCATGCCACTCTGTATAACCTGGCGGGCTGCCGCCTGAGTGTCAGAGACAACCTCATTGAAGTTCTTTCTATCTTCCTCCGGAAGCTTAGATGACAATTGCTTAACCGAATCCATTAAGGCATGCACTTATCTGCCCAGCAGGCAAGTGGCATTCGTAGACTTCAGAGCCATGCTACCTGATGAGAAAACCTTTTTAGCAGTTTGATCCAATTTCTTTGAGTCTTTATCTCCAGGTACCTGGGGAAAAGAGCCTGCTGACTTGTTCGAACAAGCGGCTTGCACCACCAGACTCTCCGGCGAAGGATGGGAAGTCAAGAACTCTGGGTCACCAGGTGCTACCCTATACCGTCTCGCCACTGATCTGGACACCGCAGGAGCAGATAAAGGTTTTTTCCAGACTTCCAAAATTGGTTCAGTCAGAGCCTCAGTGAATGGCAGAGTCGGCTCAATAACTGAAGAAGGTGAATGTAAAACCTCCGTGAGTATATTAGATTTGAACTCCACTGTAGGCAAAGTCAAATTTAGCAGCTCAGCAGCCTTTTTAATAACCACATGGTATGCCGCCACATCCTTAGAGGGTGCATCCGAAACTGCAGGCAACCCCCCCCCATTCTGGAGAAAGTTCTAGGTCACTAGCACTATGGAAATCCACAAAAAAATCCTCCTGCTCCTTTAGTTCTCCTTCCTCCACTTCAGGGTCCTCATATTCCTTCTCCTCCAGGAGACACTGGGCTCTTCGCCTCGACCACTCCAGACAAATCGAAGTCGTCGGATCCGGTAATGACTCCGACAGAGTCGGAGCCGGCGTAGAACGAGGGACCGGAACAGCTGGAGGATGGGAAGCCGGAACCAGCGCCGAGCCCCGATCCAAATCCCGAGTCGCTCTGGAGCCGGCGAAGCATTGTGCGGAGTCGATGACCTCGGCGGCGCCGCACCAAGCCAAGGTGGATATGGCGTCTGCATAAACGGCAGAAAAGGCGCCGGAACATAAGCTTGAGGGACACCCAAGTTAAACAACAATGGACCCATGGGACCCGCAGGTGCTCCAGAGGTGTACATTGCCCTCGCATAGATGCCAAACATGGCATTAAGGAAATGCGAAGGGCCCTGTCCAGGACCAGGAAAGGGAGGGTACGAACCCAATGGCTGCTGCGAAGGAGGCTGCTCCGGATTCGGCTTCTCTTGTCCCTCTGGGTTATCCACCGGAGTCGGTGCATGAGGAATCTCCACGACTTCTTCATGCTCCGAAGACTGACACAAATCCGGATTCTGTTCCAGCTCCGGATCCGGAGAATTCTCTCGAGATCGTACAGGCGAGGCACCACCTTCAGGCTCACAAACAGGAGAAGGAGACACAAAACCCTTATGATGTCTTCGAGAAGAAGACTTCCTTTTCGAGTCCGATGACCCAGAAAGATGTCTTGAACTATGCTTCTTCCTCTTGTGTTTTTTCTTCGAGGAACCCGAAGCATGTACCGAAGCCGACCTCGACGCCGACTCCGACCTGTCCCGACCGTAACTATCTTTCTGGTGATTACTCTGCCGTAGAATACCCTTCTTGTGAATATTCCCAAGGCGTCACACTGGATGTTGAAACTATAAAATGTTACTCCTACATACCAATAGATGGCCTAAAAAGGCTCTACGCAGATATCGCTTCACTCTAGCAGTGAAGAGTGGAGCAATATAAAAGCGCCACCCATGCAATGCTTTCTAAGATAGTCCATGCTCTCAGATGCAGAGCCTAGCTACAGATTGGCATGCCCTATGTGCATTTCACTAGATTGAGAGCTTTAAAGATGGATAGGAGACCAGTTCACAGAACGGGTAGGTCAGTGGTTAGAGTATACACAGAAAGAGCATTACCGAAGGTATATAACTTGCTTTTCTAATAGCTACTTCTAACCTCAGAATCCTCATCCCATGAATAGATACCATAAGCAGTACCTCCCTATGTGGGGGGACAAAACTTTGCTTGGCAGCTCGTGAGGAGAGCTGCACAGCCCCACGCTTCCAGCCTTACCGCCATCCTTCAGCCCACCGAGCGCCGTGAGGGTAACGGCCGGGCAGGCAACCACAGCTCCCAGCTCACAGGACTCCATTTCCCAGGTGCCCCGGTGGCAGAGGCGCACCTGGGACGTTGCAGGCTGCGCCCGGAGGCGCCTACAAACACCGGAGCGCCGATAGCTCCGTGGGGGACAAAACTTTGCTTGGCAGCTCGTGAGGAGAGCTGCACAGCCCCACGCTTCCAGCCTTACCGCCATCCTTCAGCCCACCGAGCGCCGTGAGGGTAACGGCCGGGCAGGCAACCACAGCTCCCAGCTCACAGGACTCCATTTCCCAGGTGCCCCGGTGGCAGAGGCGCACCTGGGACGTTGCAGGCTGCGCCCGGAGGCGCCTACAAACACCGGAGCGCCGATAGCTCCGTGGGGGACAAAACTTTGCTTGGCAGCTTGTGAGGAGAGCTGCACAGCCCCACACTTCCAGCCATACCGCCATCCTTCAGCCCACCGAGCGCCGTGAGGGGAACGGCCGGGCAGGCAACCACAGCTCCCAGCTCACAGGACTCCATTTCCCAGGTGCCCCGGTGGCAGAGGCGCACCTGGGACGTTGCAGGCTGTGCCCGGAGGCGCCCACAAACACCGAAACGCCTCCTGTCCCGCGGGATCGCGCGCGGGACGCGCCGGGAGAAGCCCGGGACAAGGGCGGGCCCTCTACGGCCCTCAAAGGCCGGATAAGGACGGGACGGGCCACCCCTCTTGGCTGCTACTTTGTAGGTCATTAAGAAGGTAAATACCTTTACTCACCCATCTGTCCCTATATTTATGGTCTTGCTGACATATCGCTGCCCTACATCCCTTTATCATCATGACTTCTAAAGTGGATTACTTAGCCAGCGTAGTAGGTACAGATTAAAAGTTCTCTTGGTTAGACGAGTTAAACACCTTATGTCAAACCACCTACGCTATATCAGAAACTCCCCTTCCGCCTAAAAGCGATAATATACAATCAGATAAGGCCACACTCACAGAGTACCCCACTTCATCCAACAAAACTTGCAGTCTGAACAACCCAGGTATTCATACACCGTGCCCAAGCTCACTCACTGTTAACTCCCCAATGATTTCACCGACTGTTGAGCTCCCAGATGCCTTAACCCCCACTCCACACCTGCATATACTTCCGCTCATTGAACAACTGCTTAGTTCTCTGATAGCCCCGTTGTTGGAAAAAATTAACTTGTTAGGGGAGAGGCTCATTGGAATAGAGTCAGCCATCAAGTCAAACCTGTTGGCTGACAAATGCAGTGACACACACAACCGCCCAAAGTCACCTCCCACTCATCAAGGCTCTAAACCATCTCTGCGGGATAGAAGCTGCCAAATACAAGCAACTGGCCCTAGCACAGTAGGGCAAAAAGTAACTAAACACCCTCCCAAAGTCTCCTCTCCCCAGTTGACCGCACCTAGAGTAGTTCTTAACAAGGCTAACTCTATCCATTTACCACCGGAAGCGGCCCCATACGTGTGCATTCTTGCGGGGGTTCCTACTCTTCCACCTGGAAAAACTGAGAGTCAACATGACTTAGTTAATAAAACCAAATTTTGGCTGTCAAAAAATAGGCCACTGCCTCGTCACTTATATGGAACAATAAGGAGCGTTAGGAGGGTGGACTGGTTGGGTTCCCTTCCTAAGGATATTCCTGGGGACCTGGTACTCGTGAGATTTAGAGCCAGAAACATTGTCCCTTACCTGAAAACCTGGCCGCCTCAAGAGAGAGACGGCCCAATATCTATATGGGACTTATATGACTTTTATCCCTCAATTCCTTGTTTTCCCCTTTTTCAGAAATTACACCTTACATGGTCGAACTCATAAAATACATCAGGACCTTCCTGGGAAACACTTGGACTTGTAATAACTAACGTTAACCCCTATGTTACCATCTCAACCCTGGGGCGGAAAAGAACCATTTTTGTTTGGGATCCTGCCTTACTGTATTTGGTTGTTTGTAATGCTGTATATACTGATGACATTTTTAAATGCTCCTTATTTTGCTTATTGTATCTTTTAGCTGACAAATTGAGGGTTTTAGATTGTACTGGTATGTTCCTTAAAATTATTGATATTTTTTAATTTATTCCTATGTATGCTTATATGATATTTCTTTTTGAATATCGAATAAAGCTTATTTTGAACCTTTGAACCTATGTGGTGGGCCAGTTAACTAGTTCAAACCAAAAAGTCCTGCATAACTGAATAGGCAAAATGCCCCTCTTGACGGAAATGAACGTCGAGGCAGCAGTGCTTTGTGTATTGATGCCCACATTGGCACCTGACAAATGTCCTGGATAGGTACTCCGCGTGCTATTGTAGTGCTAGCAGCCTTCGCTCTGTTGGAATGACCCTGTAAGGCTGATTCTTCGCCAGTGCGTAGAACATCTTTATACATTTATTTATTTTAAAGGTTTTTATATAGCGCTGGCTAGACCCGGAGGTATCAGAGCGCTTTATCAGACCATAATTGCAGTTTACATTGTTACAAAGGTTACAGTTATTAGAGCCTGGCAACATAGTGACAAGTAAGGTCGAGACAAACAAAAAGGACATATACGTAAGGGTAAAAGCAGGCAAAGGGAGAGATTCAGGGGAGTAGGGTTAAGAGCAGGGGAGGTAGACAGAGAATGGAGATGGGGAGGGTGAGAGACACAGCATGGAAAGAGGAGAGAGGGGTGACGGGGACACAAACCGGCAGACGAGTCAGGGTGCGTCCAAAGTCCAGTAAGCTGTGATCCCAGGGGAAGTGGTATAATTTCCCCATCTCTGTTGCGAGAGGCTCCCTATACGCAGTGGACTCTCTCAGAGGGGTCTCTGAGACTCCAAGACCTACATACTGGATCCTTCCCCAAAAAGGGGAGAGGGATTGCTTTGGCAAGGGGTGCCATACCATACCTAAACTGTGAGTGGCTCCCTAGGCGCTGTGGACTCTCTCAGCGGGTTCGCTGAGACTCCAGAGTAGAAATATTGTATCTTTCCCCAACAAGGGGGGGAAGGTGTGCTTAGTCAAAGGGCACAAAAGGACAGGAGGCTAGGCGGTGTAGCGGGCAAGGGGAAAGATTCAGGTGAGAGGGGATAGGAGTAAAGGAGGTAGGACAAAGAAAGAGTGCTAAATGGGAACAGATAGATAGATGACAAGGAAAAAAGCAGAGTTACATAAATACGATGGGGGGGGGGGGGTATACGAGACAGGGAGATGGGGAGAAAAACTGTGCCCAAAGTCCGGCTGGGTAGGTGACGGTCAGGGGATGAACTAAGGCCGATCTCCTCAATAGCTGAACAGAGCAGCTCCACCGGGCGTCGACATATTTTTTAGCGGACACCGCTGTCAGGATGGAGATCAGGAGTACTTAGAGATTGTTAGATTTGAGGGGGAGGGAGGAGAAACCATGGACGAATGAATTCCAGACGCCATCTTGAGGTCAGGGACAGTTGTGGTAGGATTATTAGGAGGATTTCAGCTGAGGGAAAAAAAGTTAAAACTGGCGGCCATGTCGCTGTGGCGCCCACAGCTGCAGTTCTCGCTCCTCTTCACCTGTGCCAAGCCAATAGGGACAGTTATGTTGCAGCAGGATAACCCTCTAGGTAAGGGGTTAATGATATTCCCTATGGCTGCGGGCGGCTTCTCATCTTCCGATTACACCAGGCCAAAACCGCAACACTAGGAGGCCACGATGTTGGCGATGGAGTAGCCCCGGTGGTCAGATAACGCTCAAATGGAGGAGCAGGCCGGGGAGGTGGTGAGATAACCAAAGCCCAAGGGATGCTCTCAATCCGACACGGGGCTGTGTAACAAAAGCGTTTAGCAATAGCGAAATAACCAGTGTCCCCAGTTTTACCACAAGATCTGTGTGCACCCTCTGCAGAAACCAGCAGGTTCCAGAGCGGCAAGTCCACATCTTCCCTCAGCAAGCGCTTCGCCCGGGGGGGGGGGGCCAACATGGGGTGGGGGCTATCCAGCGGCCCACCGACCGTCAGTTACTGACTCCTAACTACCCATAGAGTAAGTACTGCTCTTTTCACTCAGTACGCCCAAGAACACTAAGCGCCTTGAGACCCTCCGGGTAAGTAGTGCGCTCTATAAATGTCTGTGATTGATTGATTTGATTGATTTCACCTCACACCGAGTAATATGGAAGAAACTCTAATACAGTGGAAACAGGACACACCCCCTCACTTCCCACAGTTAAATAAGGTGGAAGCGATGTAATGCTTATGCAGGACTCGTCCCCGGGGCAGTCTCAGTGTCACTAGTCGGTTCTCGAGCAAAAGATGGAGGCCAAACTCTGATAGTGTAGCCTAGCCCCCCTAGGCGCCGTGGATCGTGCAATCACATGGTCCCTGGCCTCCCGGCTGATCTTCCACCTCGAAAACTAAGTCCCCGGGCATCACACCACCCAAGTCGGATATACGCCAGACCCCTCACCGGTTCAATGTTGGAATGTCCAATGGCCACCACAATTTATTGGGAGATAGTCCGCTTTTGCACTGCTGCCTTCTTTGCCCCAGAGAAACCCATAAAGAGCTGATTGTTCACCTGATGTTCTTTGGTGTGATAAATATGAAAGCTTATTGGGCCCTACGGGTCCAAATGATGAAGGAGGAAAAGAGCCTAAGAGTGATGAGGAGGGCCAAAGAATGCCGGAAGAGTTAAAGGCTGCCTGATTTGACATGGCCCGACCACATTAGGCAGAAAGGAAGCTTGGGTCTTCAATGCCAACTTTTGGGAGGAATGAAGCACAACGGCAAGTTGACTGAAAGGAAGGAATATGCTACTTACCAGTATGCATCTGTTCTTGGCATGTAGGGCTGCTGACATTCATATCTCTGCATAGATCGCCGCCTAGTGTTGGGTCCGTATGATGGCACTTTGTTGTCTTGGAAGAGTCTTCGAAGTATCACAAGATAGGTGACTCCTCCCCTGGACTACAGTGCGCATGGGCATCTTCTCCATCCTCAGATTGTTTTTCGCCATTGTGGCAGAGAGGGCGATAAGTAAAGAAAGAGATGGCCATGCCAGAGATAATGCTGCAGCTGCGACAGGCACCGGGGAGGAGGGCGGGCGATATGAATGTCAGCAGCCCTACATGCCAAGAACAGATGCATACTGGTAAGTAGCATATTCCGTTCGAGGCATGTGGGCTGCTGAATTCATATCTGTGCATGGACTGTATAGCAGTATCTCCTTTAGCGGTGGCTACCTGTGCCAGCTGCAGCAGTTTGAAAAAGAGTTTTGAGGACAGCCTGGCCTACAGCAGCTTTCTGTTTTGCTTCTACGTCTACGCAGTAGTGTTTTGTGAAAGGGTGTATGGTGGTCCATGTGACTGCCTTACAGATATCTTCAAGAGGAATATTTCCTAGGAATGTCATGGATGACCCCATATTCCTTATAGAGTGTGCTCTTGGGGGGGACAGTTAAAGTGTGTTTTGCCTTTTGATAACATATTTGAATGCATTTAACTATCCATCTGGCTATTCCTGATTTTGAAATAGGATTTCCTTTGTGTTGTGGTGCAAAAGCAACAAATAGTTGTTTTGTTTTTCTAAATGATTTAGTTCTGTCCACATAATAAAGTAGAGCTCTTTTTACATCTAATGTGTGTAGGGCTCTCTCAGCTACTGACTGTGGATTTTGAAAGAAAACTGGCAGTTCTATAGATTGATTGATATGGAAATTGGATACAAACTTAGGCATGAACTTAGGGTTGGTTCTGAGAACCACCCTGCTGGCATGTACCTGCATGAAAGGTTCTTGAATTGTTAGTGCTTGTAATTCGCTCACTCTTCTGAGTGAGGTAATGGCAACCAAGAATGCAACCTTCCACGTTAAGAATTGTAGTTCGCATGAGTGTAGAGGTTCGAAAGGAGGGCCCATAAGTCTGGTAAGTACTATATTTAGATTCCAGACTGGGGAAGGGGGTGCCTTGGTGGGATCACCCTTTTTAAACCCTCCATGAAGGCTTTGATTGCTGGTACTCTTAAACAGTGAAAGGTGTTGCCTGTTTTGAAGGTATGCTGCTATAGCAGCGAGGTGTAGTCGTATAAAAGAGCATGCTAAGTTACATCTTTGTAGATGCAGCATGTAACATATAATGTTTTGTATGGAAACGTCTAAAAGGGTTGATTTGGTTATTGTTGCAGTAAATAACAAATATCTTCCATTTAGCTGCATAGCACTCTCGTGTGGTTGGTCGTCTTGCCTCCCTAATGATGTTCATGCAATCTGGGGGCAAGTTAAGGTATCCAAACTCTACGACCTCGGGAGCCAGATCACTAGGTTCATCTGATTGGGATCTGGGTGTCTGATTTCTCCATGGTTCTGAGTTAGAAGATGGGGTGCAAGGCACAGTCTTTGATGAGGAACTACTGAGAGTTCCAGGAACGTTGTGTACCACGTTTGTCACGCCCATGTGGGAGCAACTAGGATTAGCGTGAGTGAGTGTTGTCGCAGCTTGCGTGCCACCAGCGGGATCAGCGGTGCTAGGGGCAAAGCGTACGCAGATCTGCCTGACCAGTTCATCCATATCGCATTGCCCTGTGACCACGGATGTGGGAATCTGGCGGCAAAGTACTGGCATTTGGAGTTTTCTTTGGTGGCAAACAGGTCTATTTCTGGGTGACCCCACTCTTTGAAGAATGGCTTGAGCACTTGGGGGTGAATCTCCCATTCGTGTAGTTGTTGGCTGTGCCTGCTGAGCAGGTCGGCAATCTGATTGTCCTTCCCTGGAAGGTGTTCTGCTAGGAGAAAAATGCTTTTTTGGAATCGCCCACTTCCATATGCTTTGTGCCAGATAGGACAGCTGTGGAGAGTGCGTGCCTCCCTGTTTCTGGATATAGTACATTGCGGTCATGTTGTCCGTCTGGATCAACACCGTCTTGTTGTACAAGTATTTCTGAAATGCTTTTAGGGCTAGAAATATCGCCAGCAATTCTAGTTGGTTGATATGCAGCTTTTTCTGTTTGGTTGTCCAGAGCCCTTGTACTGTGTATTGAAGGAGATGGGCTCCCCAGCCTGTTAGTGATGTGACAGCTGTAGTACTAGTTGTGGAACCGGCTCTTGGAACAGTCGCCCCTTGGAAAGATTTTGTGGGTTCCACCACTGCAGAGAGTTGTGAGCGCGACTGTCTACCAACACTAGGTCTTTTAGTTGTCCTTGAGCCTGGTTCCATTGCCGTGCTAGGAATTCCTGTAATGGGCACATTTGAAGTCTGGCATGGGGGACAATGAATATGCAGGAGGCCATCATGCCTATGAGCTGCATAAAGACTCGAGCTGGTAGAGAGTGTTGTGGCAGGAATTTGCGAATGAGTATATGCATACTGGCTATCCTTGCTGAGTTTGGATATGCCTTTGCCACTGAGGTGTTTATAGTGGCTCCCAGGTATTGCTGTACGTGGGATGGTTGCAGATGCGATTTTGTGTAGTTGATTGAAAAGCCTAGGCTGTGTAGCAACTGAATTGTTTGAGACGTGTGTGCTGCACACTGTTGGTACGATTTTGCTTGTATTAGCCAATCGTCCAGGTAAGGGTACACATGGAAGTGTTGCCTTCTGAGATGTGCTGTCACTGCCGCTAAGCATTTTGTAAACACTCTTGGAGCCGTGGTAACCCCGAAGGGCAAAACCTTGAATTGGTAGTGTTGACCTTCTATTGTGAACCGGAGTTATTTTCTGTGGGCCGGATGGATGGGTATGTGAAAATACTCATATTTGAGGTCCAGTGTTGCTAGGAAATCTCCTTGTTGTAGCAACGGGAACACTTGTTGTAGTGTGATCATATGGAAGTGCTCCGATAGTGTATATTGATTTAGAGGTCTGAGGTCCAATATTGGTCTGAGGGAACTGTTCTTCTTGGGAATAAGGAGGTATAGGGAGTATACTCCTGTCCCTTGCTGGTGGAAAGGGACTTGCTCTATGGTCCTCTTTTCCATCATGCATTTCACTTCCTGTTGTAGCAGGGTGATGTGTTCCGTGGACATAGGACGATGTCTGGGTGGTATGTTTGGTGGTGTAGAAGTCAGTTCTAGGCAATAACCAAACTGGATAATTTCTCTCACCCACCTGTCCGTGGTAATTGCGTTCCAGACAGGTAGGAACTGTTGGAGTCTGCCTCCGACCGGTGTTAGGTGGTCTGGAGGTAGCGTAATGAAGTCACTGTTTTGTGGCAGTGGAGGCTCTGGTGTTATTGCCTCCACGTCCTCTTCCATTATTATAGTTGCCCCTATAACCTCCTCTGTTTGTGTTTTTGTTAAAGGAACCTTGTGTGTTACTTTTGTATGAGGCAGATGTTTGCGAGGTATTTCCTCGTGTAGTTGCTCTATATGAGGAGCCTCGAAAGGAGCCTCTATGTTGCTGAAATTGCAATGCCCCCATTGATTTTGCGGTTTCTGTGTCTTTTTTCATTTTATCCAAAATGGTGTCGACAGCAGGGCCAAATAGAAAATCCTGATTGACAGGTTGGTTAAGAATGGTGGACTGCACCTCATTCTCAAAACCAGAAATACGCAGCCATGCATGTCTGCGTAGTAAGACGCTAGTGTTAATTGACCTAGCTGCGGTGTCTGCTGCTTCAAGCGCATTTGATGAAGGCGTTTGTTATGAATTTTCCCTCCTGTATGAGGTCATCAGCTTGTGCTTTAAAAGGCTCAGGTAGGTGTTGCATTAGGCTTTCGAGCTGATCATAGTGCGCCCTGTCGTAGCGAGCCAGTAGGGCTTGTGTATTAGCAATTCTCCATGAGTTGGAGGCTTGTGCTGCTACCGATTTGCCTGATGCCTCCAGTATTTTTGACTCTTTATCGGGGGGAGGTGCTTCCCCCGTTTGGGAGTTGGCCCTTTTACGTGCATTAGCCACTACCAGTGAGTCTAGTGGTAACTGCCCTTTGATGTAAGTAGGGTCTGTAGGAGCTGCCCTATACTTCTTTTCTATTCTGGGATTGATTACCCGTGCCCTGGCTGTATCTTTAAATATGTCAGGTGCATGTTTTAGAACTCCCTTTAACATGGGAAGTGTTCTGACACTTTTTTCTGAAGTAGAGAAGGTGTCAAATAAGAAGTCTTCCTCAACAGGGTCATTATGCATGTCTACATTGTGGAATTGTGCTGCCCTGTCTATGAGTTGATTGAAGACTACGGTGTCATCAGTAGGTGACGGCTTAGTAGGATAAGAGGCTACATCAGGGATGGGATGGGTGTTGTAAGGGTCAGTTGGCTCCCCCCATGGTTCCTCTTGTGGTTGAGGATCTTGTGGGAAATCATATTGAGGCTGTGGCTCATCCCCCATGTTACCCTTACTGTCCCCGTGGTGAGAAGGAGAGTAGGGAACAAAAGGTGTAGTAGGCATGATAGGCTGAAAAGGGATGAAGGGTCAAGAGGGAGAAGTCCCAAAGTCCTTTTTCTTCAATGGAATAGGAGAATGAGAGCCAAAGTTGAAAGGCCGCTTTTTCCTATGCAGGATGGTAACTTTACCAGTCTCTGGATTAAAATATATCTTTGCCTGGTCGTCTGATGGATCTGGGTGGAAGAGTTCTTCCTCTACAGTCCTGGGTTGAGTGTTAGACTTTTTTGGGTCAATAACATCTGGTTTTTCGACGACTTTTGGTGTTTCGTTGGATTTTTTCGGCTCGGGCCCTTTTTTTGGGTCGACATGTGTCTTTGGGTCGACCGGAACTTTCGGTTCAACACGTTTTTTGTGCTCCGTAGGCTTTTTTGGATGAGTGTCCTTTTCCGAGTCGATGTTCTTTTTTGGATCGACTGGTGTCTTTGGAGCAGTTATCTTTGGGTCAAAAGGTTTTTCCGGCCTTGGTACGGGCTTCGGTACGGCACCTTTTGCCGGGTCGACGGATTTCGGAACAGTAGGCTTGTTCGGGTCGCCGACCTTCTTTGGTTCGGCGCCCTTCGGCTGCGTGCCTTTGTTCGGTTCTACTACTTTTTTGGGGTCGACAGTTTTTGGCTGTACGGCCTTTTTGGGGTTGACAGTCTTCTTTGGCTCGACGCTCTTTTTCGGATCGACGCCCTTCGGGTCGACGACCTTCTTTGGCTCTGGAACCTTCTTCGGGACGATGGTACTGGGCCCTGGGGTCTCTGAAGGTTTCGGTTTCGATTTCGGAGCCGAGCCAGATGGCGGGGCTGGCGAAACTTTTTTATGATCTTGGCTAAGGCCTTTTGGCGATGCCTCGACCAGA
This sequence comes from Lissotriton vulgaris, assembly GCF_964263255.1. Classification (NCBI taxonomy): domain Eukaryota; kingdom Metazoa; phylum Chordata; class Amphibia; order Caudata; family Salamandridae; genus Lissotriton; species Lissotriton vulgaris. The sequence goes on along the minus strand of NC_141695.1, from coordinate 602,698,714 downwards.
GCCTTTGGTAACGGGCTAATTGGTGTTGGGGGCAGGGAACTCACGATTTGCCCCGGTGGGATCTCGTCATCGGAGTCAGAGTAGTCCTCGACGGTGACGATTTCTAAGTCAGAGTCTGGAGCTTCCGGTAGATCCTGGTCATCATCGAAGATGTTGTCCGGTTCCGCTGCCTGTCGCTGCATTTCTTGCCTAGCGGCCCGTCGGTTTCGTATAGTTTTCTTCGATCGAAACTGGGCGCAGGCTGGGCAGGTTTCTTCCCTATGGTCTGGGGAAAGGCACTTGTTGCATTCTGAGTGTTTATCAGTATGTGTGAACTTTGGGTGGCATTGTGGGCACCTTTTAAACGGGCTTCTTTCCATCAACGGTCGGCTGACGTCGCGTTGAAAAGGCCCAACGGCCCACGTTGACGACCGATTCGAGATGGAAGGCTGGATCGAGTAGAGAGATACCGAACGAGAGCAATACCGTCGAAGGCCTTTTGGCCTTTAGAAAAGTTTTGTTTTCGATTCCGAAGTTGGAGTATAGGAGTTAGCATCCGAACCCAATGGCGTAAAAAAACAATCTGAGGATGGAGAAGATGCCCATGCGCACTGTAGTCCAGGGGAGGAGTCACCTGTCTCGTGATACTTCGAAGACTCTTCCAAGACAACAAAGTGCAATCATCCGGACCCAACACTAGGCGGCGATCTATGCACAGATATGAATTCAGCAGCCCACATGCCTCGAACAGAGCCTGCAGCTCGCTCACAGGCCTCGTCAATGTTATGGCGATGAGAAAAAACATTGTCAACATTTTCAAGATTTAAAATAGGGTGAAGGCCTCTATCCTTCTTTGGCACTGCGGATGGATGTTGCGGAAGTAACACAAAGGGCCTACCTCTGAGGCCAGAACCCTCTCTATTGCCCCTTTGTCCAAAACGACCAGGACTTACTGCTGCAAGATGGACAGTTTGTCCCCAGTCAGCCGCCCCGATGGTAGTGGAATGTGTGTCGGGTTTGAAAGAATGATGTACACTGTGGAGAGCCCACTTGTCTGCAGTGATGACCTGCCACTCTTGGAGGATAATATCAGATTCTGCCTCCAACACTCTAAGGCAGTTTTGCAGCTGCAGGAATGGTGGGAGACTTTGATACAGATTGTCCCTGCTGTTCTGGGTGTTTGTGAACCGCGGACTAGGTCATGAAAGTGTTGGAAAGCCTGCATCAGGGGGTTGGCATTGGCAAAATGGAAAACCTTGACAATAGTCACAGAGAGGGTGAAATTGCTGGTGCAATTGTCTGGAATCAGGTAATGTACTGTGGGTTGGTTGGTTTTCTGTACACCGTTCTAGGGCTGAATCAGCAATGTTGCCAATCAAATGGCATGTCCATTAAGGATGAATGGACATACCTGCAAAAGTCCACAAACCTCATAAAAGTGTCGCGCCGAAGTGCCATATTTGTAGCCATCACCGATCAGGAAGCCAGTTGTGTTCGAGCTAGAGCAGATCACAAATTTTGCTGCATAGTGCCCATCCGAGATAGCTTTGGTTAGGGACCGTGGCAGGTCACCCGGAACTGGCTGTAAAACGTGGGACACCGTGCCCCATAGGAGTAGACGCAGCCTAGAAGACAGCTGACGTTTACTCAGTGCAGAGTAAGGCTCATAGAGGAAAAAATACACTTGCAAAATGTTTCTAATTTCTTTGTCTCATGATCAGGTGGAGTAGCAGTGACGGTGTTGGGATTAACTTAATTTGTGCACACGTGTCCTCCAAAATCTCTGCTGTAGAGTGTTGTGTAACAAAGTCTGCGTTGCCTGGTGCTGAATGATGACATCGAGCAACCTACCTGTTAACTGGTGGTCCCGAAAATAGTTTCACCTAAATACCCTAAAGGGTATCCTGAAGGGGCTTGACCAGGCTGGAGTACCTTGGTTAGAACATTGGTCTACTGGTAAGCTGTGGGTCAGATTCTTCTATGGCCCTACGCCTAGCAATGGTGACGAAAGCAGTAACTGGACCAGGAAGAGAGACAAGGCCAGTATCTGGAGAAGTATCCAATGAACTGGCAACTTGGAATTATTCATACCAGTTTTCCTAATCATACTGGGGAACATAATCACCCTTTCATCAAAATGGTCACTGAACGAGTCAGTGCTGAAAATACTGTGTAAACCTTTTGCCCCATTGTGTGGTAAGGGCAAAGTGTCAGAATCTGAAGGACTGCATGCTGGGCTAGGGTGAGAGACGGGCGCCTGCCTCAACTAGGTTGTAGTGGACTATGCTCTGAGCTGTGTCAGATAGCACAATAGGTTGCAACTGCTCCGCAGTCATTGGTACAGGGGTCGATGCAAAGAAAACCAGTGAAGAAGAGGCACCGGAACTGAAACTGGCATGGGATCCGGTGCTGAACCCAATGCAGGTTCAAGGGGCACAAACAGCATTGACGGCAGACCTGCCGGGGAAAGCGGATCCTTGGGGCCCAAATTTGTGAGGGGCTGTCCCAGACATGTGTTCGCGACAGTCCCTACACTGCTTGATCCCAGTCGTTTAGGGGGGGGGGGGGGGGGGGGGGGGGGGAGTATGTTGGTGGGAAGTCGCACATTACGTCCTATCAGCATGCAGGACTACTGACTTAAGGTTTTCGGATCCAGTCTGACATCTGGTGAATATTCATAAGGTGGGGAATCTACAGTTAGAATGTGTCCAAAAAAAGAAATACTTCACATGAGGTAAAATGGAACATTAATTAGGCTTTTCTAAACAGTTCTCATTCATAATTTGTTCTAGTTGTAGTCTAGGTTACCTGCAAATAGACCTACCTACTTCTCTGCAGTATCATAAACTGTATCGAGACTATGAGAAGCAACCAAATTAGCACCACAAAACCAACCACACAATTAAGATCACAATGAACTCATTTTACCACCTTCCTTTGCTGCGCAACTCTCAGCCATTTCTTATTGTAACAGTTTAAAATCCTTCAGCATGGAATGGTGTGAAAGATTTCAGTGACGATTAAGTTTGTCAGATTAACTCCTCTACCGTGATCTGTTCCACTGACTTACCACTAAAACTGAATCATATCATAGTGTCAGGAATGAATGTCCCCTTACAAAATGGTTAGTTCTCAATTTTCAAGGATTAGGACATTCCCTTTATTTAAAAGTACAGATCACCTTTCGGATAATGTTTCCTCACCTGTTGGGGGAGAAGCATATGGGTACTCAGCAGGAGGGGGCGGGTATATGCCATTGGCTTCTGGAGGGGAGAAAGGATAGGCTCCGTTCGGCATAAAAGAGTACCCATAAGCACCACTGGGGTTTTCACCTCTGGAAGCTGGAATAAAATGAGAAGAAAAAAAATCTAACTACTACTTTTATCAGCAGGGATATTTGAAGAAGTTGTGAGACAGATGATTACAGCAAACCAAAAAGTTATGTCTGCAACATAATGGGAAAATATGTCCTGTCCTCAAGAGAGCTGCACTCGGAGCAGACATTTCCACCCACACATGCTTGGGAAGTCCTTCAGCCATGCACAGATCACAAGCTGGACCAGAAAGAAGCTTCCTTCCGTCAGCCAGATTGACAGTTGATATGAGAGTACAGGCAGATTTCAGGCAGACAGTGTAGAGACTACATACATATCTGACAGTTTCAAACTAAAATCAACTGTGCCAATACAAATTGGATATAGCTTTAAAAAACAGCACAGCTCAGGTGCATCAGCAGTTGTTTGAGAAAAAACTTGCACCAATCGTACTTTTGTACACTGCAGCATCTAAATGACTGTCCAGCTACCTTCTTTTCCTACTGTCTCCCCTACTGTCCAATGCTTTATCTAGCTGTCACTTACCTTGCGAAGCCACCTGTAGCATCCGCTGTCCAAACTCAATGGCACCGCCTGCAGAAAATACCAACTTAAAGGTTGCTGATCCTTCCCAGCCTCCTGTGAAAGAGGACAGAAATAAAAGCAAGCAATGAAAAGAAGGGATATGGATCACCTATTTACAACAATTCAATAAGATGATACAACATACATGTGTAACGAGTGTAAGTAGGCAAGCATTTAAATCACAAACATGTCTCAAGCCAAGGTAAACACATCACGTGCAAACACTCTCTCCTTCCTTACCTCAGACAACCCAGGGCCAAGGCCCAATCTCGAATATGTGAAACAGGCAAGTCCCTAAGGAATAAGGGTTGCCAATCTAGCCGCTTCTCCTTCAAGAGTGAAATAGTGGCAACCGACCCAGAAGTGATTTTGAAGTAAGTCTAATGCGCTCAATGCACATACCTTGTCTTATGGTCCTCAGAGATGAGGTGCTGCATGCCTATTCAGGAATTCACAAAACTAAGTTCAGGTGTTGATTTAAACACCTATTATCTAAGAAATCCCTGCCCTTACATGCATAGAGATATTTTTATAGCCGGCCATCGAAGAGAGGCGAAACTGAGAATTACCATGGCTAGCTGTAGATAGACTGAATGTGCATGATTTTAACTACATATTTCAAAGCTACCCATCACCACTGAATATTTTCCTCTTATGCTTTTAACAATAGCTATTCCTCTTAGAATCAAACAGACAGACAGACAGACAGAATTGAGGAGGGTCTGAGTCAGTATAGAAAGAATACTTTCCATGGCGGCTCCTGACCATCCTAAAATAAATAGGGGAACCTTTAGCTGACTCAACCAAGAGGTTAGTGATTAATAAAAATAGAGTGTGGAAATCTAAGTGTACACACTGTTGAGATAATCACGAGATTGGGTGTCCTCTCTGAAGTCAGAATTTATTTGCCAGATTTTCAATAGTTTTTTTTGGTTAATGTGTCCACTCTACACGCAGACCAACCACATGCTGCACAAAACTTCCGATTGCCAATTTTCAGTATGCAGAAAGGAAAATAAAATTGTCTGTTGCCAAGGCAAGATCTACACCCATACAAATAAGATGTTCCAAATCATATACATGGTTGATTAATGCAGTCTTTTCCATCAAGGCACGCACTCTAAGAAAATGCATTGAAGTGCGATTTCAGCTTACATCACTGTCAGTAGTTTCAATTTAAAACGTGGGCACATTTGTAAAATGTAACAAGTTGTGACTATTGATAACATCCCCAGCATGCTCCTTGAAGATATGTAAATACATGAATTAGAATAGAAAAGATTCAGGATTGTTTTCAAAATTAAATTTACTGAAATATCTGGTATTTGATTTAAAAATAAATAAATGACAGAGAGCTAAAGTCAGTTTTGGTAAACTATCATGCAATTTTTTAAGGGCAACTTTAACCCCTTGCGTGCTCACTAGTGCTGCCGTCGGCCATCGGCCGACGGAGCCCCTCCCACCTAATAGAACGCCCGCACCGCGGCGGAAAAACCGCAGCGGTTAAGGCATTAAACACCATTTCTAAGACAATTTAAATAAACAGGGTTGAAGTATGGCAATATTTTTTTTTTAAGTGGAGAATCAGTGTAAAACATTAAGGGCAAAATAATGGGAACATAAAAAAAATAATTTGGGTCCGTATTCTTAAAGAAAGTCACTAAAGTGTAGAGCAGTTTCTGGCCTAGTATTGAAGATTATTGACTTTGTTATTCACAGGAGTAACTAAAATAGGCCGTCAAACCATATCCCTAGCAAACGTTTGTGAATTCTATTTTCCCTGGAGAAAATATAGATATGCATATTTGCTCCTGCAAAAAAACTAAAGAGCAAATGCAAATTATTTGCTACATTTAAATTTTTGCTGCTATTCGGAGACCACAAGTATGCCTGCTTGGTTTCATGGCTTGAGCCAAAAAAGTGGTCGGTATAAGGTTCCTAGACCTAGCTTTACCGGCTGCTAAAAGATGTACAGCAAAGGCCTGAAGAACAAGTTACTTATCATCTGTAACGCTTTATCTGATGGATACAGTATCTATCTGTGGATTCCTCACCTTTTGAATATCCCAATTGCCAGCATTGCACGCAAATATTTCTTTACAGCTCTCCCACGTCCAAGAGGACATCATAATGCAACGGCTCTGCACGCAACTCTGCATGGTATAATTGGAGCCGTAAGATGCCCTAGTCGGTGTGTCAACCCATTTTTATTTCGTGCCTTCGAGGCAAACAGGTGAAACCAACAGTGCCTAAGAAAAAACATCTGGCAGATCTCTAATCAACAATGCAAACCTTGGGGGGGCGTGGCCAACAGCATGGCCGAGTAAGTCGTAAGCCGCCGCAGCTCCGGCGAGCCGACTGGATCCGACATACCTGCAGCCATCCAGATGGCAAATATTCACAGCCATCAGTTACCGGAAGGTCCCATAGTGCGGGGGGGGGAGTGAGCGGAGCCGTCGCGGAAAGTCCAAGAAGAGATATACACTGGCTGAAAGCGGCGGCGTCTGGAGGGAGACGGAGGCATCCCCAAGATGGCAGCGCCCTGATCCCTTAAGGCGGAGAAGCGAGAGAGTCACTGACGAGCGGGCAAACAGGCCGGGAGGATCGGAGAGCGGAGGTGACCCGCTGGGAGCTAATAAGGTGCCAGAGAAATATCAGGGCATCTGAGACGGAGATCGGAGAGGCCGGCCCGAGGGAGAGACCCACAGCGACGGCGCGGGCGCACAGAGAAGAGCCGGGACTGCAGAGCGAGGGGAAGCAGAAGGCGGAACGATCGGCAGGGCTCACATAGTGACGGGACTGCCACTGCTAGGCCCACGAAGCTGAGTAGACACCAGCGAGACAGAGGTGAGGACACCACGCGGTGACAACCTCCGTCTGTGGCCCAGCCGTGGGAGAAGCTGCGACGCGGTCAGACGGCCGGCTCCTCCCCCCCTCCTCCCCATCCATTTGACACTGGGGGAGAGCTGTGCAACAGTCCGCCTAAGAAATATGGGCGGATGTGGGGTGGGGGGGAAGAGTGTACCGGAAAAGAGCCCTAACGGGCCCCCAAGGGCGTCCTGACAACGCAGGAAGGGAGAGCTCGAGCCGGTACCCGGGACCATCGCCCCCCCCGGGATTATCGTCTTCCGTTAACTGGCTGGAGATACAGGTACACCCACCGTCTGCCACACGGGGGGACCCATGGCCTAAAGTGGGACGGAGAGGAGGGGTTAGCGCGGTCCTAGCACACACAGGACAGGCCACACATAGACCTGGAGAGACGAGTCGGGCCTGGTGAGACGCTGAGAAGTGGAAGAGCAGGTCTTGCAACGGGCGCCAGAGAGTGGGACGCAGCCAGTGGGGCCCGTGTTGGCCTACAACCGCCTAGTAAGACATGGGCGTAAAGGACGCGGTCCCCAAGGCCCCCAAGACCTGACCTGACCTCGTCAGACCCGGTCGCTCCTCCCGCCGCGTGGCTCCTCCCAAGTGCGCCGCCCCCCCTGCCTCCGCCGCCTGCGCGCCGATGCCCCTGCGGCTTAGGTGCCTCCTGGTCCGGTCTTCTGTCTTTTTCTGCCATTCTTGTCTCTATTTTTTTTGTCACTGTTGTGCCCCTGTTTTGTTCCTGATATTGTGATTGTCTGCCGCCTTCTTTCCCGCTGGTTTCCCTAGTTTCCCGCTCCCTGCCGCTGCTCCCCCGCGGCCCCGCCCCCTTCTTCCTCGGTACCCTCTCCCCTTCCCATTCGCCACCCCGCTCCCACCTCCCAGCTGCGCCTCCCTCCCTCCTCCCTCCCACTCTCAAATTTATGGCAGAGTCCGCACGTACGCGCAGCGGGCGCGTCGATTGTGCGCCAAAGCCAAGCCCGTCTGCGCCCGTCCGCGCCTGGACCGCGCCCAGCGCCAGGAACCCTGGACCTCAACGATGCCAGCTCAACCGACGATCCTACGATGCCGCCACACTCCACAGACGCAACGCCGGCCAAAACCCCGCCTGCCACCGCGCCACCCTGATGCGTACCCACGGACCCTTCACCTGCCAAGCCTGCAAATTCACCTGCCTCCGGACCGACACCGCACCCGCCAAGCATCCTGCTCAACACCCGCTCCATCCACAGGCACGCCGTCGAACTCTGGAACCTCCTGGACACAACCTCACCAGACGTCGCCTTCCTCACTGAAACCTGGAGGAACGCCTCCTCAGCCCCGGACATCGCCATAGCCATCCCGGACGGCTACAAGATCACCCGGAGGGACCGCATCAACCAAACCGGAGGAGGCCTCGCCATCGTCTACAGAAACACCATACGCGTCACGACCAATTCAGACGACACCCTCACCGCCGCCGAGCACCTTCACTTCCAGATACACATCAACCCCAAGACCACCCTCAGAGGCACTCTCATCTACAGGCCCACGGGACCACGCACACAATTCAGCGAAGCCATCGCCGACCTGGTCAGTCAGCACGCCCTCACCTCCAGAGACTACATCCTCCTAGGGGACCTCAACTTCCACCTGGAGAACAACAAGGATTGCAACACCACCGCCCTACTGGACAACCTTGCTAACCTCGGACTCAAGCAACTGGTGAACACCCCAACCCACTACGCCGGTCACACGCTCGACTAGATCTTCTCCTCCAGCAAGCACATCGCCTTCAGCCACTCCACCGGACTACACTGGACAGACCACAGCTGCGTCCACTTCAACTTCAGGAGAACCACGACCCGCCAGCACCGGCTACAGGCCCCCCGCAGACACTGGAGCAAGATCACCGCCGACCAGATCACCACCACCCTCAGCCAGAACCCGCCCTCCAACACAACGGACCCCAACGAGGCAGCCCGCAACCTCACACAGTGGCTCTCCGACTGCACCAACGAACTCGCACCTCTGAAGAAATCCCCCATCAGACCCGGCAGCAGAAAAGCCTCGTGGTTTACCAACGACCTCAAGAACTCCAAGAAAACCTGCCGTACCCTCGAGAAAGCCTGGCGCCACGACCAGACAACAGAAAACATGACAGCCCTCAAGAACGCCACCCGCAAACACCACCAGCTGATCCGCACCACCAAGAAGACAGCATTCAAAGAACGACCGGACAACAACACCCACAACAGCAAGGAACTGTTCAGCGTCGTCAAAGAGCTCTCCAACCCCAGCGCCTGCAGCAATGACATCACACCCTCGCAAGACCTCTACGACTTCCTCGCCTCGTTCTTCCACCGCAAGATCGCCGACATACACAACAGCTTCAGCACTCCGACCACAGTGACCACGAACCCTACCACCGAACCGGCACCCACCACCCTCTGCACCTGGACCCCAGTCAGCACCGAAGACATCACCGGCCTGATGAACACCATCCACTCCGGCTCACCCAGCGACCCCTGCCCACACCACGTCTACAACAAAGCCGCCTCCATCATCGCACCCCAACTCCGACTCGTCATCAACAGCTCCTTCGCATCCGCCACATTCCCGGAAAGCTGAAAACAGGCCGAATTGAGCGCCCTCCTGAAGAAACCCACTGCGGACCCCACGGACCTCAAGAACTTCCGCCCCATCTCGCTCCTCCCCATTCCAGCCAAAAGTCATCGAGAAGTCCATCAACAGACAACTCTCCGCCTTCCTCGAGACCAACGGATCCCTCGACCCATCACAGTCCGGCTTCCGAGCAAACCACAGCACGGAAACCGCCCTCATCGCAGCCACCGACGACATCAGGTCCCTGCTCGACAACGGGGAAACTGCTGCCCTCATCCTCCTGGACCTCTCAGCAGCCTTCAACACCGTATGCCACCGAACCCTGATACAGCGCCTCAGCAACACAGGAATCCAAGGAGCGGCCCACAGGAAGAACCCAAAGAGTCCGCCTCCCCCCGTTCCGTTCCACGGCCTTCGAAGTCATCTGCGGCGTGCCGCAAGGATCCTCGCTCAGCCCCATCCTCTTCAACATCTACATGAGCCCTCTCGCAGCCATCGCTCGCCAACACAACCTCAACATCATCTACTACGCCGACGGACACCTAGCTGATCCTTTCCCTCACCAACGACCCCGCCACCGCCAACGCCAACCTCCAGGAAGGAATGAAAGACGTCGCAGAATGGATGAAGACCAGCCGCCTGTAACTGAACTCGGACAAAACGGAAGTCCTCATCCTAGGACCATCCCCTTCTGCCTGGGACAACTCCTGGTGGCCCCCGGCCCTGGGCACCGCACCCAAACCAACAGACCACGCACGCAACCTAGGCTTCATCCTGGACTCCTCCCTCACGATTTCCAAGCAAGTAAACGCCTTCTAGTCTTCCTGCTTCAACACCCTGCGCATGCTTCAAAAGATCTTCCGGTGGATCCCCACCGAAACCAGGAAGACCCAGGCCCTCGTCACCAGCCATCTGGACTACGGGAACACCCTCTACGCGGGAACCACAGCCAAGCTCCAGAAGAGACTGCAGCGCATCCAGAACGCCTCAGCACGACTCATCCTGAACATCCCTCGCCGCAGCCACATCTCTACCCACCTGAAAGACCTGCACTGGCTCCCAGTCAACAAGAGGATCACATTCCGACTCCTCACCCACGCACACAAGGCTCTCCACGACACGGGCCCGACGTACCTCAACAGCCATCTCACTTTCTACACACCCACCCGCCAGCTCCGATCCTCCAGCCTCGCCCTTGCCTCTGTTCCTCGAGTCCGGAAATCCACCGCCGGACGATGATCCTTCTCCTACCTGGCGGCCAAGACATGGAACTCCCTCCCCACTCACCTACGGATGACCCCGGACCACCTGGCTGTTCGAGCAGTAGCGACCCCCCCTCAGCGCCTTGAGATCACGGGTGAGTAGCGCACTCTACAAATTTTTGTGATTGATAATTTGATTGATTGTAGACAGGGCACAATTGACAGATTTGCGACGGCACCTCTGGCAACTGACGCGGAGTGCCCAGGACCACGATCAGATACGGCTCTCCTGATGGGGGCCATACAGGCTTCCAGGAAAGACATACAAGCGTCACGCGCAGCCCTAGAAGTTAAAATAGGAGAAGTGGGCACGGAAGTTACGTTACTACGCCAAGATTTCCGCAATCTCACAAAGAGGGTGACCACAGCAGAGACGAGATTGAGTGAAGCAGAAGATGTCATACACTCTCTACAGAAGGATATGAAAGAGTTCAGAGACTCGCATAAACAACTGCAAGGGAAGGTGGACGACGCAGAAAATAGAAGCCGCCGCAATAACCTACGCTTTGTTTGAGTTAGGGAAGGAATTGAAGGGTCCAATATGGTGGCGTTCCGGCGCACATGGATAATGAAGACACTGCCACAGGCGACATTCTCCAATTGCTTTGTCATAGAGAGGGCACATCGGGCGCTCCTCGCAAAACTGCTGGTGGGGGCAAGACCGAGACCGATCATCGCGCGTTTTTTGAACTTTGCAGACCGGGACGTAATACTGCGCGAAGCCAGTAAGTTGGGGGAGATCCGTGTAAAGAACTCGCAGATCATGATCTTCCCTGACTATAGCCAGGAGGTGCAGAAACAGAGACGCTCCTTTGACGCTGTGAAGGCAAAGTTGAGAGACTTGAAGATCCTATACATGCTGCTCTTCCCGGCCAAACTTAAAGTTATTTATAAAGAAAAAAACACTTCTTCACACACCCGGAGGATGCGTGGCAATGGCTGGAAGCACGCAAGTTGTTTCACACCCTATAAACTCTCTTTGTACAGTTTTTTTTTCTGAATGTAATGAACAGGAATGTGGATATTGTAAGAACAGTTCGCTACACGCTTTTGCTAGACAATCTGTTTGGGATAAGTTTGTAGGGGGGGAACTGGGGAGGGCGACGGATCTTCTCTGCCTGAAGTTCCTTTTCCTGTCTGGGTAGAGGATGAGACTGAAGGGGGAGGGAGGTAGGGTGGGTGGTGTGGGTGGGGAGTTGGGATTGTTTGAAAAGTGGGACTGTTCAGGGATGGAGAATCCGGGGGAGAGAGAGTCGGGGGGACGGGGAGGTGGGGTGGAGAGGGAGGGTTCATGTCAATGAGGTCATGTACGCAGGTGATCTAGACACCATATCCACACCGGGATCACGCATCACACATCAGGAATCAGGACACGATGTCAGGTGACCATACACGGGAGACGCACGAACAGGGGGGGTTTAGCATACTAACATGGAATGTGAATGGGCTTGGTAGTAAGATCAAGAGAGGACTTGTTAATGCATACATAAAACGTTTGGGCCCAGACATAATCCTACTGCAGGAAACGCACCTGAAGGGAACCCAATGTTGCTTCTTGGCCAGAGGACAATACAGAGTACTTGCACACGGGGGTTTACCACAGGCTCCAGGGGGGTGGCTATAATGATTAAGAAGAACCCTCCAAATAGCACAGATGTCGACGGATCCCCAGGGAACTTATGTAGGAGTGAAGAAGACGGGAATACACAATAGTTTCGGTCTATGCACCCCCTAAACTACAAGCAGCTACACTAAAAGGGGTGGTGGATATACTTCTTAACACGGCAGACACCCTACAAGTGCTGGGGGAGACTTCAACGACGTAATGGGATCGACGTTGGACAGGACAGGGGTTAGACCTAGAGACCAGGCCCCGACCTTACTCTCCAAGACTATTACCACCCTTGGGTTGACCGAAGTGTGGAGATGGTTACATCCGGAACTGAGGGCCTACTCCTTTTTCTCTGACGCCCATAGGGTTTACTCGAGACTGGATTACATTTTCCTTGCTAGACATGTCCTGACGACAAGTGATGTAGCTGAATATAAAGCCAGAGGGATATCAGAAAATTCCCCGCTTCTAGCTCGGGTGGGGGGAAGGAAGAGAGAGAGGAGAGGGTCCTGGAGACTGACAGCCTGCGACTTGCGGAATGCGGCCATATTGAAAGGTCTAAGGGCGGACCTAAAAGTCTATATAGCTGAAAACGAAGGCTCGGTTTCGTCCAAAGTTGTCTTCTGGGAGGCCTTTAAAACGGTCCTTAGAGACAGGGCACAGAACAGATTAGCCGAGGAGAATCGGAAAATACAAACTGAAATTGGGTCTCTGGAGGCGCAGGTCTTGGAACTGGAGAGGGAGTATCAGTCTACAAGAGCGACAGGGACACTCAAGAGGTTTACGGACATACAGCACCAATATAGAGAACTGGCCACGGGGGAAGCTAAAACTCTGGCCCTGGCGACGCTACATAGCCTATAGGATGTGGGGGACAAATCAGGAAAGTTATTGGCGTGGCTCAGTAGGAAGGAAAGAGATGCCCGGTGGGTAGAGCAGGTTAGAGACCCTCAGGGGACACTGGTAAGGTCAGACGCTCAGCTTGCGGAGGCGTTCGCCGCCCATTACACACTATTCTATGGAGCTAGGGACCTAGGGACACAGGAGGGCAAATATTGAGCTACCGGTACTAACTGCTGAAGTTCAACGGGACCTGGAGGCTGACATCACGTTAGACGAAATTAAGGCAGCCTTGGCTAAGCTGGGGGCAGGAAAGTCCCCTGGCCCGAACGGGTTCCCAGCGGGATTTTTCAAACGAACGGCCGATCTATTGGCCCGTCATCTGCTGGGACTTTTTGAAGAAGCGGTGCAGGAGGGGGAATTACCGCCAGATCTTCGTATGGCTATAATAATCCCGATATATAAGGAGGGGAAGCCGGCGGACGAATGTACATCATACCGCCCCATCTCGCTGTTAAATATAGAGGAGAAGTTACTGGCGACTATACTAGCACTCCGAGTGCAGAAGGTAATATCAGAACTAGTTCACTTGGACCAAACGGGCTTTCTCCCCGACAGGGCTACTAGATTGAACCTCAGACGGACCCACAATTGGCTACAGAGGTGGGCAAGAGAAGGGAACCGCACTGGTTCCTGTCCCTGGATGCCGAGAAGGCGATCAACGCCATCCTCTGGCCCTTCCTCGAGGGTGTCCGGCGCGGTTCAGCTTTGGCCCCAAATTCCAGAAATGGGTACAAATGTTATATACGGAGCCTAGAGCCAAAGTTAGAGTTAATGGGATCTTATCTCAGGAGTTTCCGGTGAAACGGGGGACCAGACACGGATACCCACTGTCCTCCCTCCTCTTTGCGGTCACCATAGAGGTGCTGGCGTGTGCGATTCGCCACAATAAAGACATTAAAGGCTTCAGACTGGGGTCGACAGACTCCGCAGAGGAGAATATTTCACTGTACGAAGATGATGTCCTCCTCTACATAACCCAACCGGAGGCTACGATTCCGGCACCGTTTGCAGAACTGGAACAGTATGGGGCCCATGCGGGGTATCAGATTAACTGGCATAAGTCAGTCCTATATGACATCCGGGGACAGGAAAAATGGACGGTTCTGCCTGAAAGGCTGCAGACAACCAGGGAGGGGTTTACGTACCTCGGAGTATATGTGACGTGGATAGCGGTAGATCCTACAAACAGAATATTGAGAGGATAGTGCATAATTTTATAGAAGACGCGAACCGGTGGCGGCTGCTCCCTCTTACTATACTAAGACGGGCGGCCATGTTGAAAATGATAACGCTACCAAGGTTCCTGTACGCACTCCAAAACGAGTACTACCCCATTCCACGGAGGGTGTTCGCGGGAATAAACACGAAACTAAGAACTTTTCTGTGGCTGGGCAAACAGCCGCGAGTAGCATTGACCTACAACGCCATCAGTATAGCGGAGGGATCTCACTTCCGAATATTGAGGCCTACTATTGGGAAGAACACCTAGTCCCAGTTAATGACTGGCTCCACGCCCCAGCTGACCACCCCACGTACGCCCTTACACGGCATGGCCACTCGGCCCTGTACATACTATCTATATGGTGGCAGAGGGAGGGGGAGATTGCTCCCGGTTACTAGGCTTACACTGGCGACATGGAGCAGGGTGACCAAGAGTACGGGGTGGGAGAGAAAGCCTACTAGGCAGACACCGCTGTGGCTATGTGCCAGGCTGACGGAACTGAGCAAACTGAAGGGGTTCCAGAGATGGGACGACATAGGGATTTCAACGCTGGTGGACGTGATCCCCAAGGGGGAACTGAAGTCCTTTCAAGCACTGAGGACGAAATTTGGTCTGCATCGCACGCAATATTTTAAATATGCACAACAGCGACATGCGTGGTGGGCGGAGAAGATCCAAATGGAAACATTTCCGGAATACACGCCTCTGGAGGGCCGGCTGTTACAGGAACAAATCCCGGAAAGGGCGGTTTCACTCACATATAGAACACTGATGAATAACATGACTGATGACATGGGTGACCTTAGGAGGACATGGGAGAGCGAGGTGGGGGAAATGGATATGGGGGGCAGTAGAACTTACCTGCACCGAGGAGGGGGGAGGAGAGCAAGCCCTCACTCTTGCCGCCACCGCCATGAGTCCATTCCAGAAGCCTACAGCGCCGCCGCTCCGGGACTACACATCCCGGTGGCCCTAGCGGCGGCGCTGATCAACACGCACCAGGAAAGCGCCAGGAGGCGCCTTAAAGGAGAGCTCCGCTTGGCGGAGCGCGGGGGGCAGTAGAACTTACCTGCACCGAGGAGGGGGGAGGAGAGCAAGCCCTCACTCTTGCCGCCACCGCCAGGAGTCCATTCCAGCAGCCTACAGCGCCGCCTCTCCGGGACTACACATCCCGGCGGCCCTAGCGGCGGCGCTGATCAACACGCACAAGGAAAGCGCCAGGAGGCGCCTTAAAGGAGAGCTCCGCTCGGCGGAGCGCGGGGGCAGTAGAACTTACCTGCACCGAGGAGGGGGGAGGAGAGCAAGCCCTCACTCTTGCCGCCACCGCCAGGAGTCCATTCCAGCAGCCTACAGCGCCGCAGCTCCGGGACTACACATCCCGGCGGCCCTAGCGGCGGCGCTGATCAACACGTACCAGGAAAGCGCCAGGAGGCGCCTTAAAGGAGAGCTCCGCTCGGCGGAGCGCGGGGGGCAGTAGAACTTACCTGCACCGAGGAGGGGGGAGGAGAGCAAGCCCTCACTCTTGCCGCCACCGCCAGGAGTCCATTCCAGCAGCCTACAGCGCCGCCGCTCCGGGACTACACATCCCGGCGGCCCTAGCGGCGGCGCTGATCAACACGCACCAGGAAAGCGCCAGGAGGCGCCTTAAAGGACAGCTCAGCTTGGCGGAGCGCGGGGGGCAGTAGAACTTACCTGCACCGAGGAGGGGGGAGGAGAGCAAGCCCTCACTCTTGCCGCCACCGCCAGGAGTCCATTCCAGCAGCCTACAGCGCCGCCGCTCCGGGACTACACATCCCGGCGGCCCTAGCGGCGGCGCTGATCAACACGCACCAGGAAAGCGCCAGGAGGCGCCTTAAAGGAGAGCTCCGCTCGGCGGAGCGCGGGGGGCAGTAGAACTTACCTGCACCGAGGAGGGGGGAGGAGAGCAAGCCCTCACTCTTGCCGCCACCGCCAGGAGTCCATTCCAGCAACCTACAGCGCCGCCGCTCCGGGACTACACATCCCGGCGGCCCTAGCGGCGGCGCTGATCAACACGCACCAGGAAAGCGCCAGGAGGCGCCTTAAAGGACAGCTCAGCTTGGCGGAGCGCGGGGGGCAGTAGAACTTACCTGCACCGAGGAGGGGGGAGGAGAGCAAGCCCTCACTCTTGCCGCCACCGTCAGGAGTCCATTCCAGCAGCCTACAGCGCCGCCGCTCCGGGACTACACATCCCGGCGGCCCTAGCGGCGGCGCTGATCAACACGCACCAGGAAAGCGCCAGGAGGCGCCTTAAAGGAGAGCTCCGCTCCGCGGGACGCCGGGCTAAGCCCGGGCAAAGGGCCCCTGTGGCCCTCAGAGGACCTGAGGAGGACGGGACGGGCCCCCCCACTTGGCCCCATCATAGAAGTAGGTACAGAAAACAACTAACCCTTTTGCTTCCAATTGTCAATTGTCCCTGAACCGTTCAGTGTCTTTTTCGGAGCTCTTGTAGTCCTAACAATATGTCGATCTGGGAGGAGCTGAATGCCTTGTGTGGCACAAACTATGTCCTTAACATAACAACTCCGCCCACATTTGGCAGAAATACTGACCTTACAATCCGCACTCCCCAGGAAGTACCTTTATCGCCTGAAACGATTCCCTCTCAAGCTAACACGCTGCCCCAGGCCCTAACCACCAAAAGGAACATTGAGGAGATTCCAGCTAATGTTGATCAAATGTGCTGTAGCCCCTCATTACCCCCCGCTAATCCAACTGTTTCAACGCCGTATAAGGCGGGGGCCACATCAAATGACTCTGTTTCCCCCTTCCAATCGACCCTACTGGCCCACATTGAACGATTGCTGAACGCGGCCCTATCACCCCTGGTCACAAAAATTCAGGATCTGGGAGAAAGGTTGTCCAGCGTGGAAAAAATAGTAAAAAGGATTAATCCATTAAATGTAAACACTGCTACTCCTTTATGTTATACGCCCTCTACCAACCATGAGAAACCTAAGTCTACAGAACACAGAAAAGCACGACCAATTGACTCCTCTACTAGCAAACCCATCCCAAAAAGTTGTAATATTACTTCTATACCCACTTGTGTCTCTTTAATAGCACCTAGGATTCCTCATGAAAGAAGGCATCGAATTAACCTACCCCCTGAAACCGCCCCCTATGTGACTGTTCTCTCTGGGGTGCCAGAGCTTAGACAGGGCAAATTTGAAACAAACCAGGACCTGCTGAACAAAGCCATCTTCTGGCTCAATAACAATAGACCGCTGCCACCTGACCTAGATGGCGGAATTCTGAGCGTCAGGAGGGTGGGATGGCTGGGTACGTTGCCCAAAAACTTTCCGGGAGATCTGATATTAATTAAATTCAAACACAGGAACATTGTCCCCTATCTAAGATCTTCTCAGCCCAAAACTGGAGATGGCCCTATTTGTATCTGTGACTTGTTTGACTTTTATCCTGGCCCCAGAGTATTGAACTATAAAATCCGTTGAAAGGGGGTTCCTGTGTACCATGCGCTTTTATTCTGCACAAGATTGATTTTAGTTTGCTTTAAATAGTCGGATTTATTTTCCCTTTTTTAAACCTGCAATTAATTATTGTGTCTTTATATATGTATGTATTTTTTCTCTGCTGCTTTTATGGTTTTAAACTTAAAGACCGAATAAAGCTTGATTTGATTTGATTTGATTTGGATATGGTACTAATGCATCCAAGAGAGGTAGCTATTAAATCCAGGCTGAGACTTATCCAATACAATGTCCTCTATAGACAAACTATGACAGGGTGCGACTACACAAAATGGGCAGGGCTGGAGATACGTGCTGCTTGAGGTGTGGCTGTGCCAGAGGTGATTTCTACCACATCATCTGGTCCTGCCCGGCAATTCAAGACTACTGGGAGGAGGTCTTGTGTGAACTGGGTGAGGTGCTGGAGACCCCCCTGCAGTTGAATCCTAAATTAGTTCTGCTGGGTATGACTAACAATGTGGATCTCCCACGTCCCCTACTGGTCTTCCTGGTCCTGGCCCTAGTGGTAGCTAAGAGAGATGTGGCCAGAAAGGGGGGGCGGCTACGCCGCCGCAGCTGGAAGAATGGAGAAGAAGGCTCGATATTTACATGGCAGCAGAAAGAGTTACCTATAAGGCAAGAGGATGCCCAAAGAAGTTTGGTAGAGTCTGGGGCAAATGGAGACGATACCATGGCTTAGATGGGGACTCTGAAAGAGGACACAAGGGAAAGGTAGACTCGGGAACAAGCGCACCGAATGAGGGAATGAGGGAACGTATGGGACTCGAACCTGGGAAGAGCTTTAAAGAGGATATTGAAGTTGCTGGAGAGAGATGGGACTTAGGACATGATGCTGGGTGGGCGGGGGTTGGAAGGATTGGGTGTGATGACCAAAAATCATGTGATTGTAATATTGTTATGTAATAAAATGCAAATAAAAATGTTTAATAAAAAAAAACAATGCCAACCTTGAGGTTTTAGACCTCCTCTTCACCTCTCTACTTACCAACAGCACCCACACTCTGCCCCCCGACCCACCGCTTCCCGCACACCGTGGAAGCCAATCCCCCACACGGAACACTCGTTCTAGTCCGCCTTCCGTTACCTCAACCACCGCCGAGCCCCTGCCCCTCTGCAATCCCCCAACAACACGGCCCCCTCACCTGTTCTACCGTACCTCCAAGAACATCCCACTCCGAGGACCCCCACTCATTCAGTTCTGAACGACCACTATACACATCCAGAGTCTCCCTTTCCCCGTCACCCTCCCCCTAGCAAGAGAAATAAACTACCCCACCACGACCACTCTCAGTTTACATCACCCCCCCATAAACCAAACCGCCACATTAACTAACAATAACAGTCAACACAACTCTGACAACGCTCCCCCCCCCGCCGAAGAGGCCACACCCAGGGGCAGCCCACTCCCCTTCAAAAAGAGTCGAAAGAGGGCTATGGAGGCCAGGTCCCAGGAGGAAGCGCTCGAGCTGGCCTCCACTTACCTCACCCCCCCCAACCATCGACCCGCAATCTGCAATCCAGGTAATCACTGGGATCAGAAGCAGACACCCTGCCCAAAAAACTCCTAGACCTCCAGCCTCCCTCATCAACATCCCCACGGAACCAAAAAAAGAGTCCCACAGCACTAACTGCATGCTCATAAACTGCAGGTCCGCCACGAAACACGCTACAGAGCTGGCAGAAGCCATTCTCAATCACGATGTCGACATAGCTTTCATCACCGAGACCTGGCTCAATGACTCCTCTCCTCTGATCCTGGATATGCTTGTTCCTCCGGGCTTCTCTATCATCAACAAAAACAGAATAGACCAAAAAGGCGGAGGCGTGGCAATTATCCACAACAATAACCTATTAGTGGCCGAAACTGATAACACAAGTTACAACTCCCTCTAATGCCTAACCGCCAACATCAAAACCTCCAACAACAAGCTAGTGCACTGCCACCTCCTTTACCACCCCCCAGGCAACACTGTCACGTTCACGGAACACCTATCAGACCTAATCGCTCACTGCTCCCTCCGGGATACCAACATCATCATTCTAGGCGACCTTAACCTCCACTGGAATGATAAGAACAGTGTTCCAGTACAAAACCTAAATGAGATGCTCCATACCAACAACCTCTACCAGCACTGCTCAAAAGAAACCCACAACAAAGGCGCAATCCTGGATGCCATCATCGCCCAACCCGACACAATCTCTATCGATCACATCCTTCCGGTCGACTGATCAGATCATCACCTTATCCTATTCCACCTCCATCAACAGATCATAACTCGCCTCTCTAGTTCTGATCCACCAACATGGTTGAGAAACATATCGCAGATCAACACAGAGGAGTTAGAAGAGAAAATATCCTCCCTCCTGCCCATCTCCCCGGAAGGCCTTTCCACTGAAGAACTCGCATCTCACTACAACGCTGCCTTGACCTCCATCCTAGACGAACTAGCCCCTTTGAAACTGAAAAAACCCAGAAACACCCCCTCCAGATCCTGGTTCAACAAGAACAATAATGAGGAAAGACAGCTCAGAGCAGCAGAACGTCTCTGGAGAAAGAACCCCTCCTCCAGCCGTTACGAAGAACTCAGAACAGCAAGATGAAAATACAAACAACATATCAACAATGAAAATCCAACTTTTTCCGCACTACACTGGACAAGGCCAAAAACAGACCAAAAGAACTCTTTGACATCATCAAAAAACAAACATCCAAGCCAGTGAACTCCCGCGTCCAATCCTCTAAAGCCTTATGTGACAACTTCGCCAGCTTCTTTAACGAAAAAATCTCCAAGATCGAACTTTCACTGGACATTAACCTCCAGCCCTCGACATAGACTACTTCACCTCAAGCGAAAACACCGGGAGAACTCGACCGTCAAAGACTTGGTCTTCCTTCGACCCAATCACAGAAGCAGAGATCTTTAACCTCATTGCCGCCTTCAAACCCTCTTCACACAACCTCAACCCCATTCCCTCTCAAATGGCCAAAGAGCTAAAACTCACCCTGGCACCACTCTGGTGCGAAATCATAAACAGCTCCCTAAAAACGGGCACCATACCAGACTGCCTTAAAGTCGGCCAAGTCACTCCTCTTTTGAAGAAACCTGGCTTAGACTCCACCGACCTGAACAACTTCAGACCTGTCTCCAATCTCCCCTTCTTAGCCAAAATCCTAGAAAAATGCGTTCTCCGTCAACTGAACAAACATATTGACAACATTAATTTGTTAGACCATCACCAATCAGGCTTTAGAAAAGGCTACAGCACCGAAATTGCAATCCTCCACATCATGGACGACATCCTCTACTCCCTCGACTCAGACCACTGCTGTCTACTCATCCGCCTAGACTTGTCAGCAGCCTTTGACACTGTAGACCATAGTCTTCTCAACAAAGCTCTCAAACAGAGGGTCGGTGCAGACGAAGTGGTCCTGCAGTGGCTCTCCTCCTTTTTCCAAAATCGCTCACAAAGAGTAAAAATCAAATCATTTGCTTCTGACCAACTCCCCGTGAACAGAGGTGTTCCTCAAGGATCCATTCTCTCCACTCAACTATTCAACATATACATGGAACCCCTCACCTCCATGCTTAAAAAAGCAAACATCCCTTTTCATCTATATGCAGATGATACTCAAATCTACTTGGAAACCTCCTCCTTTAACGACATCCTAAGACTCAACAACACTCTCAGAGAAGTCCAAGAATGGCTATCAAAGAACCACCTCAAACTCAATCAGAGAAAAAACGAAATCCTACTCATCTCAAACAAGGAAGAAAACCCGCAAATCGTCGAATAGCTGAAAGCAATTGATGTCCTCAACCGAAATCTCACACTGGCATCCTCGGTCAAATCATTGGGAATCACCCTTGACCCCAAACTATCCATGACCAATCACATCAAGAATTCCGCAAGGAGCGCCTTCCTCAATCTGAAGCTCCTCAACAAAATCAAACCCCACATCCCTCCGAGCGACCTCAAACAAGCCACCCAATCCCTGGTGCTGTCCAGACTGGACTATGGGAACGCAGTCCTCACCAGCACAGCTAGCGCACACCTAGCCCCTCTCAAAACCACCCTCAATGCAGCGGCCAGAATGGTCACCGGAATAAAAAAATTGACCATATATCTCCCGCTCTCAGAGATCTAAAATGGCTCCCGGTGGAAATGCGAGCCAGCTTCAGAACTGCCTGTCTCACACACAAAGCCCTGCACACAGGGAAACCGGAATACCTAGCCTCCAAACTCAAGAAAGCCGACCAAACAAGAAGCCTCAGGAGTTCCAACGCCTTCCTCCTCATCCCCTCGAAAACACGTAAACAAAAGACTGCAGCCCGCTCTTTTGCTGGCAACGCTCCAAAAATCTGGAACGCCATCCCAGTTGACATCAGAACCACCCCCTCCTTTGCAAAATTCAAAATCCGCCTATAAGCCCTTTACCTCAACTGTGCCTTCCCAAACGCAATCACATGACTCACACACCCCCAGCTGGGAGGCACCGGAAATCGCGCCCCCACTGGTCAACCTTCAGACACCGCACGAACAATCACCCCTTGGGTCAACACCGCTAAGAAACAACTCCAGCACTAGACTTGCGGTCCCTGGTCTTTGAGACTACCTCCCGACCTATTTACCGCAATCTTACTCCTCGGATCCTGAGACCGCTCTACCTCAACGACGCACCTCTGACGTTAAGCAGAACTGTACTGTCTTTCACCACACTTCTGCATTTTTCCACCGCGCCATTATCCTGCATTTGTCTTCTCTACATCATGTTGTACAGCGCTCCAATACCCTCGGGTCTGGCTAGCGCTATAGAAAACCTCTTAAAAAATATATTTATATAAATACATACACATGTACATGCAGTCGTACATGTAAATAAAATAAACAATATAAAAACAGCTTTGTTTTTGGCATAACAAACAATGGTGAGGCAAGTGGGTCAGTGAGGAATCCACAGGTGTATACTGTATCCACCAGAAAAGATGTTACCCAAGGTAATTAACGTGCTCTACTGATATATGCATCTACCGGTGGATTCTTCACCTTTTGAAGCAAGCAGTCCCACACTCAGAGGTGGGTGCCTTTCTGCTTATAGCAAAAGATCCTGTAACATTTAAAGGGCAAAGTGACCGTCCCTCCTCACTTCAGAGTATAAACAATAGTGCTTTGCAAAAGTGAGTACGAAGGCACGAGTTGCCACTTTGCAAATGTCAACCACAGGGAGACCTCTAGCCATAGCTGTAGTAGAAGACTTAGCTCTAATAGAATGACCACTAATACCTTCAGGTAGATCCTTGTTAGACATGGTATAGCAGATCTTGATGCACAGGATAATCCATTGGGACAATATGCACTGCTGTTCCGTTCACGTGCCCACATAGCCAACAAACAGCTGATCATCAAGCCGGAGATCACGAGTGGTGCCGGATAATAATGTGCCAGACAGCTGCTCAAACAAATAAGAAAGCGGACCAATGGGGCCCCCGGGCGCACAAGATACAGTTACAGCCCTACTGAAAATGCTATACATAGCTTTCGGAAAACTAGTCGGGTCAGACCCCGGAGTTGGAAATGCCCAATAGTCCTGCTTCTTTTTAGAGGCATAGGCTGTAGTAGAACTGGATCAGGCATTGACTGAGTCAGGTCGTCCAGGGGGAGTCAAGGTCCTTGGACTGTAGGACAACGCCGGAGCAACTTCTGGGGAAAGAGTTGGAGACAGCTCACCTTGGCATCCATGAGTCTTCGGACCCGGAGACACTGACCTTAGCGAATCATCAAGTCAAGTCAAGTCAGAATTTATATAGCGCACTACATACCCAGAGGGTCTCAAGGCGCTTAGGAAGGGGAGGAGGATTATTTGTCAAATATCCACGTTTTAAGTTGCTTTCTGAATGCTAGGTGGTTCTGGGTAAGGCGAAGGTAAGTAGGGAGTGAGTTCCATGTTTTAGCGGCCAGGTATGAGAAGGATCTGCCTCCCATGGTGGTCTTGTTGATGCGAGGTACAGTGGCGAGGGCTTGGCTGGAAGAACGTAGTTGGCGGGAGGGGGTGTAGAAGGACAGTCGTGAGTTGAGGCATTCTGGTCCGATGTCGTAGAGTGATTTGTGTGCGTGGGTTAGCAGTCGGAAAGTGATTCTCTTATTGACGGGTAGCCAGTGGAGGTCTTTCAGATGACCAGAGATGTGTTCGTTGCGCGGGATGTCTAATATGATCCTGGCTGAGGCGTTTTGGATTCGTTGGAGTTTCTTCTGGAGTTTAGCGGTGGTACCTGCGTAGAGGGTGTTTCCGTAGTCCAGTCGGCTCGTTACCAGAGCATGGGTGACTATTTTCCTGGTTTCGGTGGGGATCCAGCGAAATGTTTTTTTGAGCATGCGAAGAATGTTGAAGCAGGATGAGGATACGGCGCTGACTTGTCTGTTCATTGAGAGTGAAGAATCCAGGATGACGCCTAGGTTCCGTGCGTGGTCTGTCGGGATGGGTGCTTTTCCAAGGGCTTCCGGCCACCAAGAGTCGTCCCATGCAGAGGGGGATGTACCTAATATGAGGACTTCTGTTTTATCAGAGTTCAGTTTCAGACGGCTGAGTTTCATCCATTCGGCAACTTCTTTCATTCCTTCGTGTAGGTTAGTTTTGGCGGTGCTGGGGTCATTGGTGAGAGAGAGGATTAGTTGAGTGTCATCCGCGTAAGAGATGATGTTGAGGTTGTGTTGGCGGGCGATGGTCGCGAGGGGGCTCATGTATACGTTGAAGAGGGTGGGGCTGAGTGAGGATCCTTGTGGTACGCCACAGATGACTTCAGTGGCCTCGGACTTGAATGGTGGAAGGCGGACTCTCTGGGTTCTTCCGGTGAGGAACGAGGTGATCCATTCAAGTGCTTTTCCTTGTATTCCGATGTTACTGAGGCGTTGTAAAAGGGTGCTGTGGCAGACTGTCGAATGCTGCAGAGAGGTCGAGGAGGATGAGGGCGACTGTGTCTCCATTGTCCAGTAGAGTTCGAATGTCGTCTGTTGCTGCGATGAGAGCGGTCTCAGTGCTGTGTTTTGCTCGGAAGCCAGATTGTGAGGAGTCGAGGGATTTGTTGGCTTCGAGGAAAGCAGCGAGCTGGTTGTTGACAGCTTTCTCGATTACTTTGGCCGGGAATG
This sequence comes from Lissotriton vulgaris, assembly GCF_964263255.1. Classification (NCBI taxonomy): domain Eukaryota; kingdom Metazoa; phylum Chordata; class Amphibia; order Caudata; family Salamandridae; genus Lissotriton; species Lissotriton vulgaris. The sequence goes on along the minus strand of NC_141695.1, from coordinate 602,673,719 downwards.
GAAGGAGCGAGATGGGGCGGTAATTTTTGAGTTCGGTGGGGTCCGCTGTGGGTTTTTTCAGAAGGGCGGTGAGTTCAGCGTGTTTCCAGTTTTCCGGGAAGTTAGCGGAGTTGAAGGAGCAGTTGATGACGTCTCGGAGGTGCGGTGCTATGACGGAGTCTGCTTTGTTGAAGATGTGGTGAGGACATGGGTCTGTGGGGGATCCTGAGTGGATGGAGTTCATCAGGCGGATGGTGTCCTTAGTGGAGATTGGGTTCCAGTCGTTAAGGGTGTTCACGGGGGGAGAATGTTCAGCATGTGGTTGGGTGGGTTGGTCTCCGGGTTGGTTGACGAAGCTGTTGTGGATGTCTGCAATCTTGTTGTGGAAGAATGAGGCTAGGGAGTCGCAGAGGGCTTGAGAGGGGGTGATGTCGTTGGAGTTGGCCGAGGGATTGGAAAATTCCTTGACGATGTTGAAAAGTTCCTTGCTGTTGTGGGCGTTGTTGTCAAGTCGATCCTTGAATGCTGCTTTCTTGGCCTTTCGGATTAGTTGGTGGTGTGTGCGGGTGGCGTTTTTGAAGGCGTCCTTGGTGCTAGTGGTTGGGTCTTTTTTCCAGGCCTTTTCAAGGGAGCGGCAGTGTTTCTTGGACTTCTTAAGATCATCGTTGAACCATGAGGCCTTCTTGTTGCCAGGTTTGCTTTGACGTTTTTTCAGTGGTGCTAAGGTGTCGGCGGTGTTGGATAACCATAGGGTGAAGTTGGCGGCGGCTTGGTCTGGGTTAGAAGAGTGGGCTGGGGTGTTTAGAAGGAGCGATGAGGAGATCTGGTCGATGGTGATTTTGTTCCAGTTTCTTTGCAGAGTTGGTTGGAGGTGGTAGATGGGTTTTGGCTTGTTGTAGGTGAAGTGAACGCAGCTGTGGTCAGTCCAGAGGAGATCCGTAGTGTGGCTGAAGGAGATATGTTTGCTGGAGGTGAAGATAGGGTCGAGTGTGTGACCTGCGATGTGGGTGGGGGAAGTGACCAGTTGTTTAAGTCCGAGGTTGGCGAGGTTGTCTAAGAGGGTGGTGGTGTTGCGGTCGTTGATCTTTTCAAGGTGAAAGTTGAGGTCTCCCAGAAGGATGTAGTCTTTGGAGGGGATCGCGTGTGGAGTGATGAAGTCCGTGATGTCTTCACTGAATTTTGCGCGGGGTCCTGGTGGTCTGTAGAGGAGGGTGCCTCTGAGTGTGGTCTTGGGGTCGATGTGGATCTGGAAGTGAAGGTGTTCGGAGTTGGCGAGGTTGGCGTCAGAGCTGGTTGAGATGCGGATTGATTTCTTATGGACGATAGCGATTCCTCCTCCTGTGTGGCCGGTACGGTCCTTGCGTATGATCTTATAATCTTCAGGGATGGCAATGGTGATGTCAGGGGCGGAGGAGGCGTTCATCCATGTTTCTGTTAGGAAGGCGACGTCTGGAGAGATGGTGTCTAGTAGATTCCATAGGTCAATGGCGTGTCTGTGGACCGAGCGGGTGTTGAGAAGGATGCATTGTAGGTGGTTGGGGTCGGGAATCTGTGGTGTGGTCGTAGCGGAGATGTTGTCGGTGCCGCTGAATTTGCAGGAGTAGCAAGAGAAAGGTCCATGGGAGTGTCCAGGAGCGGCTTGGACGCAGTTGGGGGCGCGACCGGGGTTAAGGGCTAGGAGGGTGGCGGCATCGTAGGTGATGCGGGAGGGCTGGGCAGCGCGAGGGGCAGGGGGACTGGCGCTGGGCGCGGTCCAGGCGCGGACGGGCGTAGACGGGCTTACCTTTGGCGCACCTTCGGCGTGGCCGTAGCGCGTGGGACCATCAGACATTAATGGATAGTGGAGGGGGCGGAGCGTGGGCGGGTCAGCTGGGAGGCGGTAGCGGGGAGGCGGGGCAGGGGAAAGCACAACAACAAAATGGTGGGAGGGATAGGAATCGAAACCAACACAGTGCAATGCCAGCTATGAAGGAATGCACTGAAAGCAGGTAAAGCGCAAAGGACTGAATACTGCTAGGAATATGTAAAAAGCGCTACCCAATGCAGTTATGTTCAAGCGCTACCCAAATGAGCCAAGCACTAGCGCTATGACAATTAAACACGAAGGCTGATAGTTACTTTACACCACAATTAGCAAGGCACAGAGCACAAGCGCTATGAAAATAAACACGAAGGCTGATTGCTACTTTCAGCGCCACCACAATTAGCAAGGCACAGAGCACAAGCGCTATGACAATTAATTAACACGAAGGCTGATTGCTGCTTTAAGCGCCACTACAGTTATCAAGGCACAGAGCCCTATGAGTCAATGAAGCCAAGAAGTCTCAAGAGCTACGATACCACACACGAGGGCTGCTTGAAAAACGCTTCAGCTGTGGGCACTGGAAGGAGGATTGCAAGCAGGAGCCAGGCAGCGTGGGGGAGCAACCGGGAACCTTAACGCTGCTTCTTCTTATGCTTTCTCTTAGACGACTTTGAAGAGTGGGGAGAGGTTGACTCCGACTGAGGATGAGATTTATGACTGTAGGAGAGTAGGGTCTGCTTCCTATGGTTACCCCCTCTTTTTGCTGTGATTCTCTGGTTTTTCAACTTTAGTCTGGCTGTGGTCCTGCTAATCAGGCCCACAGCCTAGCTGTTCTCTCTCTAAATTGATACCATGTACTTTAGGTACATACCAGATTGGTTACTGGGTTACCCTTGTGAGCCCCTGTATAGTGTACCATAGGTACCCAGAGCATAGGTGCACCCTATGCCTACCAGGGGCTGCATCATGTATTGTGCCACCCCTGGTTTGCCTTCCAAACTGACACCCCAGGTCTGTTCACACTGCCTGGGTAAGGTGGTGTAATCACCCCTTACTTAGATATAGTAGACCTATATCTATATATACATATAGACACATATACACACATATACACCTATAAGTCACTCCTATGGCAGGCCTTAACAATACTGGAGGCAGAGTGCTTGGTTTTATGTGACAGAATGCCCTAGCATGAGCTGAGCCCCTCTGCAGCTTTCGGGAAAATCCCCTTATAGCTGTTCTATGATATAGCCATACCATATACTCCTAAGTGCATTATAATCCTCGCGTTTAATGCTAACTTTGGTTTGGCTTTATCAAAACATGTTGTGTAAGGTGTCAAACACTTTGGAATACTACTCCACCCCCCCCCCGCCAGTCCTGGCGGTGGGGGTAGCATTCAACCCTTCTAGAGGGAGAAGACATGTAGTTACTGGTTTACCCGGTTAAAGTTAAAACAGAGCCTCAGCATCACAAAATGGATGCTGCTGCCACAGACACGAGTCTGACCTCCTGTTGATGATGATGATGATGATGAAACACTTATAAAGCGCGTGGTTACCCGAAGGCATCCCAGCGCTAGGAACACTAGATCAAGATCATCACATATCAGGGGAAAAGAAAGGTTGCTGGATGAAACTCCGGCAGGGGAGGCCTGGACAATAGGTTTCCTGCCCAGACAGGCTTTTGTGTATTGGGGCAGAGAGGGCTACATTCAGCGAATGCTTTCCAGACACTGCCTGGGGCACACTAGGCGCTCCATGCATTTCCCAGTTCAAACCGGTTGCTGGGGCACTGTGCCCCAGCTCTGGCGCGAAACTGGACAAAGGGAAAGGGGTGCAACCACCCCCTTCCCAGGTCTACCCATAGATGGGACCTTAAGGGTAGTCCAGCCCCTAAACTTAGTATAAGTATAGGAACCCAGTCACTAGGACTTTAGATTACCCTGGACTAAACTTTGAAACATAAATCCTGGACCTTCCACATTCCATTTCGACTGGAAGACGGAAGACATCTCCCTTGTGGTCAAGGAGTGACCACCCTGTTCAAACAGACACCAACAGCAACTTTGCCGGTTTGCATTTTCGAGGCTCCCGCCAGATCCCGAAGAATCTGCGACACAGGACACGGAATTCCAGACATCTCTGACCCCGACCTTCACTCACAGCAAAGCTGAGACCAGTGGCGGACACGAGAGACGTGGGACCGGAACTCCTGGACATCCTGCATTTTGCAAGCTGCACTCGCTTCACGAGTTAACTGGAAGTCGTGCATTGGGGTCCCGCTTTTGCATTTCAGCTAGACGCATCTTCGCGGTTCCTAGTCCGTTGGCTAGTGAGCCCTCCGAAGACTTTCTTTTGAATCTAACTTGCTTTCCTGGTTGCTCCAGGCTTGCTCCAACTTCCCTACAAAGGAGAAGTTCATCAGACCTTGCTGGTCTGCACCATAGCCAATCTCGACATCCTGTGTGGGTTGAGTCTGCCAAGGTCGGTTGGGTCCAGTCCGGATACTGACACCGCAGTCAACTAGATCCTTCGTGGGACAGCTCGAATCCAGCTCCTGGTTGTCATCGACGCCTCCTGGTCCTCGTGGCTGAAGAGACAAACTTCACATCTTCACTTGAAATCACCGGACATCTGGTGGCATCTTTCTATCGCCGCCCTGGTCACTAGCAAGTGACCCAGACTCTGTCCCTTCTGCTTTCAGGTTCTACAAATCTTCGATCCACCCGGACACTTTTCCTCTGGTCGCCTGCAGCACTTCTTTGTAGCTCTTCATTGAAAACGACGACGAAACCCGACACGAGAAGACACATATGCAACCGGTTCCCTGGGTGAGGTAACACGAGTAGTCCGGTGCTCCCGTGGGTCTTGACTCTCGAAGTGTCCTAGTTTAAACGGGTTCCATCGTAGTCCATCCGGAAGTGTCCTTAAATTGTACATTTGTAACTTCTTCGTTTCCCATAGAAAGTCAATGGTAACCCGCAGCTGTGTTTAGACACTGCACGCGTCTCCTGTGGGCCTCCTACTTCCTAACCTTTGGTTGTTTAGAGTAGCCCCAGCGATTCCACAAGCCCCAGGCCTGCTTTCTAATTCTCTTGTGGTTCTTATACCACTATTTTAGTATATGCATTGTGAGGCCCCTAGGGCATAACGTATACTGTGCAACTTATCATATACTAATTGAGTAACTTGTATTGTACTTTTACCTCTGACCTCATAAAGAGAGCAGAGGGGTTGTGTTTAGAATAAATACATATATACTTGATATATACATTGTGTGGTGTCCTTTCATTTGGTACTCAAGGGATTATAATTGGTAAAACAACTTGCCTAATACGCTCTCTAAAGTCTTAGCCTGATGACTGCTGGTCCATGCTACCACTAGGATAGCTTTCTAGAAGGTTGACTTTACACCCACCATCAATAAGGGTCGATTAGACTAGTGCAAGGAGCCCACTAGAACTAGTGGACATCATATGCCAGGCTAACTTCTCACAATGACGTCCTCTCTTCTCTTTTCTCAAGTTGGCCATAAATAGCTTCACCTCCCTCTCCTTTAATGCCTTGGGGTTCATCTTCTGGCAAGAAGAACAGGTGTTGACGTCGTGGCCGGAACTTAAATGGGGAGAGGATTTGGTTGAACGGGCTAGGATGGTCGATCTCAAATCTGGCGAACCGGGTTCGAGTCTCGGCAATGACGCTCAATATCCTGTGATTTTGGGAAAATCACTTAATCTCCCCGTGCCTAACAAAAATGAATGTGTCCTTGGGTAATGTAAGTGGTGCTCATGTAAAGCGCTCGATACCTTTGGGTCAAGTTCGCTCTATATAAAACAACAGGAAAAAAAATAAAAAATCAGTCGCGAGGGTCTGTAATCACATTCCCTACAGACTTCCTCAGAGGCGACATTCTTCCCCTTCAAAAATGTTGCTATCTCATATAAAAACGCATTGAAGACGCAGAAAAAATGGAACGGACGTCAGCACGCAGACAAAGGTTTTTTATGGCTCCGATGAGGTCATGCGGAGTCACGCGTGGAGCCGTGGCATTGTGACGTCCTAGTCAACGTGGGAGATCTGTAAAGAAAAGTTTCAGTGGACTGCTGGCGCACTGGGACATTTAAGAAGGTGAGGAAACCACAGGTAGACGTATCCATCAGAAGCCCCCCTATTGACCCATGGTTTAGACAGTGGGGACTGTGGCTACACTATTGGGCTGATTTAGCAGGGGAGGTCCTCCACTCACGACAATTAAAATGCAGGAGCAGCAGAGATGCCATTCTAGCATGAGAAGAAATAGTGCCTGTAGGAAGCTGGCTATTTACACAATATATCTAATTTTGATATATCTTATAAATTCCCTTATAAGTGGACAGTGGCTTGCTATAGAAATCTATGTGTGTTCAAGCAGCCTTAGATGTATGACAGAGGAGTGCAAAACATCTGCACACCAATTGATAAAAATAGCAAGTATCTTTATATATGTTTAGGGATCAGAAGAAAATTGTACAGGTAAGTATGTTTTTAAACAGGACTTCCTTTTAGTTCAAAAAGTCGACACTGCAATTTCAGGAAACTGCAATGTTATCCTACAGGAGGAAAAGTCAATGCAGCATTCAGGTATAGCACATCGACTTACGGGACCAATCTCCAGGAGTTAAGTTGAGTGGTGGGCGAGGTTCAAGGCAGCACCAGTAGAACACTATCAGTGCCACTAGGGGGACGGGTGCTGAAGTGCAAAACAGCGCTGGGGGCCTATGTTAATCTATGGAAATTGGTCTTCGTGTAAAGAGGCCGCTGTCTCTGCTGGGATGTCAGTCGGGCTGAACCAACAGGCTAGGGACACCTTTGGTCCTCTTATCCATGGCCCAGGGTCGACGGGTGCAGAGGTGGCTTTAGGCTGTGGCTTTTCCTTAGTGGGAGCAGTCGCTGTAGAGGGGGCCTGCATGCAGAGGCTGCAGATGACAGAGTTCACTGAGGGCAAGACCACAGTGGACTCGGTCTCTTGAGGGAGAGGGACCAGGAGGGCATCGTTAGCCTACTTCAACTCGGGCTTGGAGCGACAAGCGCAGTGGTGTCTTCAGGTGTAGGTTTTCTGCAGTCACGGAGTCCTCACAAGAGTCTTCGGAGGCATGCAGGTTTGAAGGGAATCAGGCCTTTTACTTCTCTGGAGGTCTTGGATCCTGGGTGAGTGATGGTGGGTCTCCCAGGATTTGGGGACTCAGCAATTGCAGGACAAGTCGACTTTTGGTGCAACTGTTGAAGTCAGAATCCAGGCCGGCAGGGTTGGTGCCAGGCCAGTTGCTGGGTCTTCAGTTCTGGCAGCATGCGACTCTTCACATCCTCCTTCGGCTTTCAGGTCAGCAGGATCTGATGTTCTGGTGCAAGGGGCTCCCCTAAAAACAGAATTTGGGAGCATTAAGGGAGTGTAGGGTAGTAGCCAATGGCCTATTGAATACACCCCCTATAAGGCCGCTTCCTGTGGGAAGAAGGCACAACCCTGTCCCAGAGTTCCTAAGTTTACTTTTACCAACATAGCTAACTTTTAAAATTCGCCTCCACTTCAGGTAGCCTAAATTAGGGGTGGTACTGGTCTGAGGGACAAGGCAGGGTTGCTCCCTCTCACCTTTACTTTTTGAGCTGACCCTCGAATACTTGGCATGCAAAATCAGATCCCATTCCTGCATTCGGCTCGGAGCTTCGGCACAATACAGCCATTTTATGTGTTGGCTAGACACGCCCCCCCCATTCCTCCGTTAGGGGATTGTGCGGTACTCCCACGGATACTGAAGAGGAAAAAATGTCTCTGTACGCCAACAGCGGTACAAAAGGGGGTGGTGATGGGCGGAGCATCTGAATCAATCAAACACTGACACCCAGTCAAAAGATCTGGGTTTAATCCATCACCGTTCTTTAGCCCACTCCGCCACCCCAGTTCAGACATGGCTATATGCAAATCAGTCTGACCCTGTGCCTCATGGGAACAGTCCAGCCCGAACTGCCAAGCCATGTCTTCCCTGGACCGGAAACAAGCTTCCGAGGATCGGTTTCTGGCATTCTAGCCGTCTTCACCCCGGCTTGCTTGAATCCAGTGGGAAAGTGAGCAAGGGACTCACGCTTGAGCATGCCCTGCTACACTTATGGCGGCCAAAAGCGGTACAAAAGGGGGTGGTGATGGACGGAGCATCTGAATCAATCAAACACTCACACCCAGTCAAAAGATCTGGGTTTAATCCATCACCGTTCTTTAGCCCACTCTGCCACCCCAGTTCAGACATGGCTATATGCAAATCAGTCTGACCCTGTGCCTCATGGGAACAGTCCAGCCTGAACTGCCAAGCCATGTTTTTCCGGACCGGAAACAAGCTTCCGAGGACCGGTTTCTGGCATTCCGGCCGTCTTCAGCCCGGCTTGCTTGAATCCAGTGGCAAAGTGAGCAAGGGACTCACGTCTGAGCATACCCTGCCACACTTATGGCGGCCTAAAGCGGTACAAAAGGGGGTGGTGATGGACGGAGCATCTGAATCAATCAGACACTCACACCCAGTCAAAAGATCTGGGTTTAATCCATCACCGTTCTTTAGTCCACTCTGCCACCCCAGTTCAGACATGGCTATATGCAAATCAGTCTGACCCTGTGCCTCATGGGAACAGTCCAGCCCGAACTGCCAAGCCATGTCTTCCCTAGACCGGAAACAGGCTTCCGAGGACCGGTTTCTGGCATTCCGGCCGTCTTCAGCCCGGCTTGCTTGAATCCAGTGGCAAAGTGAGCAAGGGACTCACGTCTGAGCATACCCTGCCACACTTATGGCGGCCAAGAGCGGTACAAAAGGGGGGGGTTGATGGACAGAGCATCTGAATCAATCAAACACTCACACCCAGTCTACAGGCTACATACAGTTGGGCGGGGACTCAACTGCGATCCAGAGATGCAATTCTTCCTTGGTGATTAACACCTTGACTATAGGACCACCAAGACTGGATACTGTTGCTGATAATGACTATCACTCCATATGGTCCAGTAGATTTTCTTTCCTTGTGTATGAACATGTTTCTGGAATAATCCTAGCTTGGAGGACCAGGAGATAACATAGAAAATGGGACTTAGCATGATAAATCACGTAGAGTATATGTTGTGAACTCTTACGTGGTTACATAACTTTATTGGACTATGTTACACTACATGTATGTACTTGTTAATATTATTGAGCAAACTCGACCTTTACCTAACTTATTCCATGATATTGAAACCTTTTCTGTCTTTTCTTTTCTTAATACCTCACAAATATTTCGAGAGATCACTTTCCTCCCCATTCGTCGCCGTGTTTTAGCATGAATGTTGGCTTGGTGTCTTCATAAATCCTAATATCTTTAGTGCTGGACAGTTTTGGTATAACCACTCTAACTGAATTAACTTTTTCAGATAGGAGGGCGAAATTAAACTCGGTAGAATTGAGATCAGACCTTGGTTTGGTAATATGACCGCGCGGACTGAAACTATACTTGGAGATTTGATTGAGATTTCGATGGCCACATCACGGGGAAGACGTACGTGCATTGAAAATATTTGCTGTGCAGGACCCCTTACCGTGTTAGAGCTCTAGTCGTTTGACTTGCGATCAAATTTATAGTAACTTCCGGGTCAGGCCCGAGTCACTTCCGGGTAGAGCATTCCAGTGAAGCGAGGGTGATTGAGCCACAGGTAAATGCTTGAGTCCTTATAGAAACTTAAATTAGCTATTTCGACACAATTGTAAACGTAAATATTAGTCGTTCCTGAAGGTTTTCACACGGACTAATTAGCTCATGATTTTCCGTTGTTACAGAAAAATGTGCCACACGTACCCGTGTGTCCCGGACGAATAACTTGGTTTGACTATATCGACACTTCCGAACCAACTTCACTTTGAAGGTTTATGGATTAGCTGGCGTCTTTGGATTGTCTTAACATATATCGGGTAAGACGATGTTTAGAAAAACGGATCATTTTATTGTAATTGGGCTGCTTGAGTAGGCGAGTGCATTCAAGTCTGTGGGACGTATATGACCACCTGGATGATGTGCCCTCTGACTAAATAGGGAATCACATAATAGATGTACTCGTTAGTCTAGAAATATCAACTTTGATACCAATCGCGAGGACAATTTCAGTCTGAATATTGCAAGTTTCAAACATTCGATTGGACTGCTTATATGAGCGATGTCCTAGTCATTTTCGTGTGTAAACTAGGTATATCAATAACTTATGATGTACAGTTTGTTTTACGTACGCACCCCTAGCTTACAGAATCTCTGAAATGTTGGCGTTAATTGCTTTGCAGGGAGCATTATACCGCTCACACCACACCACGGGGTCACCCTTCCGGGTTGGAAGTATCACCGGAACTGGGGTAAGAACCTACATGAATGTTGTCCTAAAATCCTAAGGGGGGGGGGGGTGAACACCTAATTATGGAATATGGATTATTAATCCCATTTCCTTTCGGTTTCCTTCTTTTTCCTTTTTCTTTACTTTCCCTATATGATTAGCCTAACTACTGAGGATTCAGCCATTGAGGTATCATAAAAAAAAATTGTGCTTTATCACGTTCATTGGGATTCTTTTGGGTTGTGTCACATTTTTATTGCCGTGATTCAATGTGTGGTTGAATAATGATTTTTGATCTACAATCTTCTTGCGTGATTTAGACGTGGCACGGGTGGTAATGTCACTTTCTGCTGCGACGCACAGTCATAATCAGCTTTTGTTGATGTGAAAAATAACACTTTGGTCATTTGAGACTCTCAACATACTTTTTAACTCCAGCAGCTATGGGTTCCACACGTAGAGGTGATTTCCGATTAAAATGTCACTTCTGGGTATACATTGTATGGTATATCAGTTCTTATGATGGTTTTAGCAGGCCTGCTACTTAGGTCATCCTTTTTGTATCTTTTCCAGCCCTAAAGAGTTGTAGTAACTGTGTATGTACAGTCCTAAACGAAACACGTGTCGGCTGGCTGTAAATTATCCATGATCTGATGACCTAATAAAAAGGAGAAATACATAAAACTCCAAGAACCGACGTTGGACAGATTTATTTTCGATTTTGTTTGTCACATTGCTGTTTTTACTTTGTTTGAGTGCGCAGGACCTTGTGTTCATGTTTATAGATGTGATCTGTTTCACCCTTAAATTGAGGGGTTCTATGGGTCTCCCCCCCTGCTGGCACCATTACCTATGCTAAATAGGTATCACGTTAATATTGCTTGAGCGCCCAAACATCCTGTATAATTAAAACGCTACCGTTGGTGTTATTACTTTCAGTCCTCTGGAAGCTGAAGTTAGAGTTGGTTCAGTCCGACAGTAGATCAGTAAAAGTGTTAGGATAAGGTCACTGAAAGTTTAGAGCAAAGCTCTACTTGGGGCTTCAGTCACACACGACGTGCAGGAGAAATCTGAGATATGTAGGTGGAGTAGGAGAGCAAGCACTTATACCTCAGTAGCTGAAGTTTGGGTTACTTCAAATGAGATGGATTTGCTACTAAACAAACACTGTTGCTGATTGCCTATGGCCATTTTACTACTGTTTAATGCTATTTAAGATTACCAGGGATTCTCAGCCCGGTGACAGGGAGTGATTCAAACATGTGAATATTTATTTATTTTATTTAATGCCTCTTTATAAAGCGCAGACTTTACCCGAAGGTGTCAGAGCACTGTACAATAGAACCAGTTACGTTACATGAGAGAAATGGTACAAATTAGAACGACACAAAAATCCACAGGAAAGGTAGAGTAAAACCATTTTGGCAATCATAAAATATCAGACACAGCACTCAAGGGTGGGGAATGAATAAGAAGATGTTACAAAGATGAACTAACTTCCTGGAGTGGTCTGAGAATGAGGGCATTAGTTCTGAAAGTGTCTTTGAAAGAGAAGAGATTTGAGGTCCGCTTTGAAAATCTGGATGGAGGTGGTGGCACGGAGCAATGGCGGAAGCGAGTTCCAGATTCTCACTGCATTACCTGAGAACGATTGAGCCATCTATCTTTCCTTTGTGAAGGAGGGGGACTCAAGCAGAAACTTTTCTGCATTCCGAGAGGGTCTCGAACCTCCTGACATTTTCAGTTTATTCGCCACGTAACGAGGGAAGGAAGTGTGCATGGCTTTATGTGTGATGCAGGCAGTTTTATAAATGAATCTTGCCGATGGGAAGCCATCAAAGAGAAGACAGGATAGGAGTAATGTGGTCACTTCGTTTGGATCCTGAAATAAAGCGAGCTGCTGAGTGGAGGACGGATTTCAGAGGGGAGCGGTGAGATTTGGGTAAACCAGTCAGAAGAGAATTGCAGTAAACCAGTCTAGAGAGAACTAGCGATTGGACCAGTGTTTCTAGGTCTTTCTTTGGGAAGAACCGACGGATCCCGCACAGAAGGCGCAGCTGGTAACGTGCGTTCTTGGCAATGGTGTTGATGTGGGAGATTAGGTTGAGTTTTTTGTCAAGTATGACACCTAGGGATTTAGCACGGTCGACAATGATGGGTTTATTGTTCAGTAAATTCAGCTGATCAATCCAGGATTGAACCGGAGTAGGGGGAGAGAGAGAGGTAGATAGGAGGAGGAATTCAGTTTTGGTGGGATTCAAATAGGCAGTGAGTGACCCTCACCCCAAAACCCCCCCAAACCCAGCCCTTAAAACTACCCCAACCCCCTTCACCCGCCCTGAAATCCTAAAACCAGAAACGCGGCCCCCTTCAAAAAATTACCCCGCCCTGTCCCCCAACCCCTCCCTGAGCCCGAGACACAACCCTTTAAAACTGACCCAGCCCCACTTACCATTCTGCGTTCCTGTCTGCTTCCCGTTCTAACGTGTCCTCTTCCGAAGCATCAAGTCAGTCTCCCCGCCCTTCTGGACAGCTAGACCGTGCACTGCCTTAACCACACATATGCGTGTTTGAAGCATATGCGTGATTAAGCCAAGCGTGGTTTCGCTTGCAGGGAAACGGCACGTGTGGCTCAACCCACGTAGTAAAGACCGTTTCCCATATTGCACGTCTAGGTGTCTGTGTTTGTAGCCAGTAAGTAAGACAAGAACTTTTCGGGGGCTCAGACAGTTCACTATCCAATAATGGTCGCCATGCATGGCAGGTACGACAGTAATGAAATTGCATTAACAGGGTTGGCCTTTCGGTCTGTGTTTTGAGCTGTTCCCAACTGCAAAGCACCTTTCCATCAACGAAATCACCCATGCACAGTATCTCCAAGTCACGCAGGGCGTCTACTATGGCACACTCCTTACCCAATAGAAACCACTCCCACCATTCCTATGGCAATTTGGAGAATAAAGCAAAGTTGGTTGTTGCTTATTTACTGATTTATGAAAAAGATATTTCGTGGTACCCACCGGGTCTATCATGAGGAAACAGAGGAATAGTTTACTAAACATAAAAGGATCTAGACTGCAGGGGTCTCCAAACCGGTCCTGGAGGGCCGGATCCATGCCAGATTTTTAAAGTAACTACATGTATCTCAATGGGGATATCCACAAAATCTGGCATGGATCCGGCCCTCCAGGACCGATTTGGAGACCCCCGATCTAGAGACAAAGGAGATACTCCATCGCACTCTAGACACACGTGGTAACTCAGCCTGGGCATGGAACTAGAAATACAAAAACTGTGCTGCTCTGTAGCATGCTTCAAAATCAGGAGCATTAAGCCCCCCCCTGCCAAATAAGAGAGTAAGTGTAGTCAATTGCGCTTGAGGCTGCTTGCCAGCCCACGCCAAAAGTAACATCAAGGAGCGCAAGGTCCCGAACAGGGCACATGTTAATAAAATTGGGATAGTCACAAATAAAAACAGAAATCGTGGAAGTACAACCATTTTCACGATAGCTATATGTCCAATAAGTAGAAGCAGAAGGTGTATCGAACAGTCTACCGCCTCAATAAGGCGCTGAATCGCTTTTCCATAATTCTCTGTTAATACCAATCCTGGATCAGTGTGAATCATTATATCCAGGTAGCATCAGTAAGGTCAGTGGTCAATTTAAGAGGAAACTCAGCTGTCGCAGGTGTTCTACTATCAAAAGAGGAAACATAAGACATTCATCCCAATTTATAGGAAGTCCTGAACGACCAGCAAAATGTACTACCTCCCTAAGAACCGGAGCAAGATTCCGGTCAGGGTCGCAAATATACAAGAGTGTGCCATCGGCATACGCAGAGGTAATTACATTGTATTTCAAAAACCGGATGCCAATGTGGGTATGAAATTCCAGCAACACACAAGCTAGGGATTCTATGTCAGAACTGGAGGCTTCAGATCATGCTTTTGTACCTTCTTCGCTGTTTTATTACAAAAGTCACAGCAGCCAAAAACAAACCAAATAACAACAGCCCTACCTTAGAACAAAGGATATGGGCAATACAGAAAACAATGTCCATCGACTACAACTCCCATGAGTAATACTAGGCAGTCCATATTATAGTCCCTTCTCAGTCTCCACTGCAGTTAGACAGGACGTCCCCTTCATGACCACTTCCTCTTTCTTCGCTGCTTCGCAGCCAGTTATGTGGTTTTCTGCCCTCTCTCCTCATTTCTGCTGTGTTTGGGGTTTGTTGGGACTTCTTATGGTAGCTTTCATATATTGATGAATTGTGGGGCTTTGCTGTGTGCTCCGTTTTTCCTTTACAGAGCCCATTTCGGTCGCGGGAGCCTTTTTCTGCTCCTACCCGACTTTGCCATTGTTTCGGCCGCCTCCGGCCACTAGAGGGTGCTGCTGCGTCTCGTTCTCCTCGGCGCGGGTTTCCTGTCGGGGAATCGCGCTGAGGAGAACGTTTCTGTCAGTTGCTCACTGTCACCTCACCCTGGCGCTCGGATGAGCCTGTATTGCCCCACAATTAATTACTACGCCCCGGTGGGGGTCTGTATAGCGGCGTGACCGCGTTGCCGCCTGCGGGCGTTTAAGGGCACTCATTGTTATTTTTCTGCTTCCATGGACGAGCCTAGCGCGCTGGGAGGTGACTGAGGCCCGGTCCTTTCAGGAGGGCCTGCGCGCTAGTGGGGTGAGTGCCCTCCAGAAATCCCGGTCCCACTGGGCACCTACTTTAGGCAGTACCGCTCTGCCCACATATTAGTTCTGGTTCTAACCAGCAACCCTATTCCACAATTTGACCCTGGCCTGTTTTTCACTCCTACAGTCCTTAGGTTGGTGCTGGTCAGCTAGGGGCGATTGGGGACGAGTACTACGAAGAGGAGTTGTCGCAGGGCTACCTCAACGACGATGAGTTCTACCAGGCTGTAGATAGCTCGATTTATAGATGTGTCTCTGAAATTGTGGGGCCTATGGAGGACCGCCTATCCGCACGTATTACCCAGGAGTGCGAGAGGGTAACCCAGGCGCACCTAGGGGTTGCTGCAGGTTCTTCCGCCCCGACAGGGTCTACTCCCCCGGCCCCTAAGAAACCCTGTAGAGATGTGTGCCGGGTGATTCGCAGGGTGTGAACAGGGACGCCTTTGAGAGGTTGCGTGACGCATTCCTAGCTAAGGCGATGGATCCCGCCCCAGTGTCTTCCCCGGCCCCGGGCCCCTCGGGATCCGCTGGTCCGGCTCCTGTGTCTCCCGTACCTACCTCCCCGGCGGATACTGATGATGAGGATGGGTCGGAGCGTTCTTGGCGCCTTTTGGGCTCTACCGCCGAGCTCCCTCGGGATACCTCAGGTATGTTGGACCCGGATGAAATCATGCATCCGCGGTCTGCTGCCTGTGCCCCCAGGGAGAAGGTGGTGAAGTTCGTCGCTGGCCGCCTCCGCAAGCCCCTGGAAAAGGAGGCAAGGAGCTGTTTGCGCGGAGAATGTCCTAGGCCTACGATAGAGGGAAAGGTGGCCCTTACCCCGGAATTAGACCCAAAAATGGCCACATTTTTGGCTAAATTCGTAAAGGATCCCCGCAAAGGCATTGATCGTTCCTGGCGGTCTTGCCAAGATAAGCTCTTGGATGCCATTGGCCCCATTACGAAGATTCTAGACATGGCGGAAGAAGCCAAGGAGTCCGGGCGGCCATCTACCCTGAGGTCCTCTCTAACTGGGAGCAAAGAGTAGTGGTCTTCCTGGGAAACGCGAATTGCGCGTTGTCTACCGAGCGTAGGAGGTCCCTCTTAATTAAATTGGATCCTAAGTTGGGTGACCTAGCCTCTTCGGAAGCGGGAGCAGTGGCCCAGGGTGGTCTCTTTGGGGAACCATTTATAAAAGAACTGGGGAAGTTTGTAAATACATTCATGTCCCTGGATAGGGCCCAGTCGAGTATCAAAAAGGTCTTCCACCAACGTTTCTCCAGGCGGGCCGGTCGCGGAGGGGGCCGCGCGACCGGCCGTGGTGGTCAACAGACGACCAACAGGAATCAAGGCTCCGGACGAGGACAGTATAACTCCTCTCAGAACTACAATACCTTCAACCCCACCAGAGGACAACGCTTCCGTGGCCGTGGTGGATTCAAGAATGCTGCCAGAAACACCTCTAACGGTGAGTGTCATTTCGGCGGACAAGGTCCACATGGGGGGACGGTTGGCTTGGTTTCCAGACGCCTGGGCCGCACTCACAGCAGACGCTTGGGTTTTGCAAACAATGCGGGGTTTCCATGTGGAATTTTACGACCAGCCCCGCCAAGACAGGCCTCCACCCTCTATCGTTTTCTCTCGTGCGGACGCACTGCTGGTAGACGAGGAGGTGTCGGATCTGCTGCGCAAGGGCGCCATTTGCCCTTCAGTTCGACACTCAACGAAGCGACGCAGTTTGCTGTTGATCAAAATTGAGCCCAAGATGGGGGACCTCTCCACTTCAGAGACCTGCATGGTGGCCCAGACATATCTGTATCGGGGACCCATTCATTCGAAAACTAGGCAAATTTGTTAATACTTTAAATTCATTAGACAAAGACACATCCTTGATGAAAAGCATCTTCGCCCCTCGTGTTTTTGCCTGTCATGGTAGGGGGGCGCTCGACGGGCCGCGCTTGGATCATGCCTTTGCCAGGGGTACTGAATCTCGCCAATGGCAGGAAGCATAAAGATTCAGGAACTTCTACCCGACAAGATCCTACCGTCTTCGAACAGGTGCCAGAGGTGGTTCCAGGGGAACAGAGGCTTGAACAACTTCCAAGGTGAGAGTGCAAGCTTCAGAGGGGTTGCAACTTAGGGGCCATTTGGTACACATTTTGCACAACTGGGAGGCTCTTTCCTTAGATGCGTGGGTACTCCAGATGGTGAAGGGGTTTCAGATAGAGTTTGATGGGGGCCCCTGCAACCACACAGACCCAGACCCCTAGCCTATTCCCAAGAACAAATGGCCATGGGGGACTTGGAAATATCTCAACTCTTAGAGAAGAGGGCTATTGTCAAAACCTCCCTTCATCCCAAGGGTTTTCTCAGCAATCTTTTTCTCAAGGAAAAGAGGGATGGCGGCCAACACCCAGTGATCGATGTGTAGTAATTCAATGAGTGGCTTGTCTATTGCCACTTCAAGATAGAGGGTATACACCTCCTCAGGGATCTTCTTCGATTGTCAGATTGGATGGTCCGTTTGGACTTGAAGGACGCCTACCTGACGGTGGACATCTTCTCACCCCACAGGTACTTCCTCCAATTCCAATAGAAATCCTAGGTGTTCGAATTTGCTACCCTTTCATTTGTGTGGTCATCCACCCCTTAGTGTTTCACCAAGCTCATGAGACGGTGGTCAAACATTAGCGAGCACGGCGGGTGTGACTAATCGTCCATCTCGACGTCATTGTGATCATGGACCAGTGCCCAGTGCGACTATCGGCACATCTACAGATTACCATAGATCCCTTAGAGTTTCTGAGCTTTGTGATCAACATGGAGAGGTCTGCGTTCTGCCCGACGCAATCCCTACTGTTTCAGGGGTTTCTCATGGATTCCGTCAAGGCCACCCTCAGTCTTCCTTCTCACAAACAGACCAAAATACAACACGAACTAAGGATGCTATTCAGGTCACAAGTACCACTTCGACACCTGGCACGTATAGTGGGTCTTTTATCTCCCGCCATTCAGGCCATTTTCCAAGGGCCTCTCCATTGTAGGGCGTTACAACGCCTGAAGATCTCCCACTTCCAGCGAAGCCTTAAATACTCCTAGTTTGTTCTGCATTTTCCAGAAGCGTGAGAAGAAATTTAGCGGTGGATAACACACATGGAGGCTAGGAACGGTCGGACGATCTTCGGCTCTCAACCCGATCTGGTGACAGAATCAGATGCCAGCGGGTCGGGTTGGAGAGCTCATTGTGGGGAATTAACCTCAGCAGGAAAGTGGTCCGTTACAGAACAATCCCTGCTTATCAATTGCCTACAACTGAAGGCTGGTTCCTTTGTCATCAAAAGTTGAACCAGAGACAAAGTCCAGTGTTACGTCCTCTTGAAGATGGACAATGTGGTGGCAGTCAGTTATGTCTATCATCTGGGGGCATAAGGCCAAAGACCCAATCCGATCTGGCTTGCACTCTTTGAGAGTATTGTCTGTAGAATCACATATCATATCCATGTCGGCGGAACATCTACTTGGTCAATCCAATCAAGTGGCGGATTGGCACCTCAGACTCTGGTGAGATGCCAGCCTGAGAAAACTTCAGACACAGGTATTTCAACAAATCCAGAGGAGATGGGGCCCGTTCTCCATAGATCTTTGCGTCTCACCTGGACTTCCAGATGCTCCAGTATTGCAGTTGGAGGCCAGACACTGATGCGGTGGCCACAGATGCATTTCTCCAAGATTGGAGCAGGGAGGCAGCATAAGCGTTCCCTCCATTTGCAATGATAATGAGGGTCTCAGCGCAAGTTCGTAGAGAGCGAGCAGATCTGGTGATGATCACCCCATTCTGGAGGTTGCAAGCTTGGTTTCCAGCGATGATCAAACTTTCTTGGAATTTTCCAACCCCTCTTCACTGTTTACGGATGTTCTCCGGGATCTCCAGGACAGTCTTCACTCCCTAATAGTGGCAGGCTCATGGCCTGGAGGATTACCGGGAACGATGGAAAGTCCCGAGCATTTCACAGGAAGCTGCCTCTTAACTTGCCTGAGTGTGGGACGGATAGCACAAGCCAAACAATACCGCTCCACCTGGTCCAGATGGCTGGGTTGGTGTTTCCAAACGGCAAGTAGATCCCCGGGGGGCGGACGTTGTCTACGTTCTGAACTTCCTAACGCAGTTGGCTTCCAAAGGTTTAGCCTACAGGTCGATAACCACTTTCAGATCAGCAATCTCGGTGGGCCATTGGCCACTGGAGGGTCACCCAGTAGGGCAACACTCCTTAGTGTGCAAACTCTAGAGAGGTATCATGTTGTCACTTCCTCCAGAGCCCAGGTACTCCACATTGTGGGATGTGAATTATGTGTTGAATCTCCTCAGATCTTGGCCCTCTAACAAATACCTGTCCAGAAAGCAGTTGTCAGCAAAGCTGGCCATGTAATTGTACTGGATTTTGTGCCGGAGGGTTTTGGATGTCCGGGCATTGGACTTACCAGGTAGGGTATTTATGCCCAAAGAGTTGGCTTTTCACATTGCTCACCTAATGAAGTACAATTCCTGACTGGCGTTTTACCCTGCTTTCCTGGAAGGGCCAAAGTTATGTGTTGTTTGAACACCTAAGGCCTATGAGGTGGTGACGGAGGACTTGCGTCCTCCTGGGGAAAGACCATTGTTGATCACACTAACTAAACCTCCTTAAGCGGTTTCTTCCCCTAAGATTGCCAGGTGGGTCAGATGGATAATGCAAGAAGTAGGTATTGATGTTCCAAGTTTGGGACCCACTCAGTCAGGGGGGCCATGGTATCCAAAGCTAGAGGAGCTAGGTTTGAGGATATCCTCAACATTGCGGACTGGTCGTCCAATTCTACTTTTAAAAGGTTTAATTTTAAACCAGACTCCACTCTGGCAACCCTAGTGGTGGAAAAGCATTAAACAAGCCTAATACTCTTCTTCGGGTACGGACACTGAACAAGGACTCATGGGAAATGTAGTTACTGTTGTAAAGAAAGGAAGAAAGAAAAGCCTAAGCCTCGCCTCCGTGTCCTTAATAGAATTGAAACTTTCCTTTACGATAGCTAGGAAATTTTTCATTCAACTCCATCATTTATCTGAACAGGGTAACCTTGTGTACCATATAACCTGACACCATCAGGCCAGCCTAAAAGTAACCAAACGATGCAACTCACTATATAAAACATTGTCCACATTTGCCTGCGTAAAACAAACATTGGAGTGCTGCGAACCTCACCACCCACCCACGCCATAACTCCCATCTTTCGACAGGGCATTACAGTTCCCACGCTTAACCCATTATACCCTGAAGAGTATGTTATGCACACATGGAGGCAGATGTAGCCTGGCGTACTCTCCTGTAACACGGTCATAGAAGGGCCGTTACAGTAACAGTTTCTTATCTCACAAACTATGAATAAAAATGAACGAAATAATAAAGTGAGCTAAATAGCAGGGCATTGCAGTAATCATCGAGCAGCACAGCAGATGCTATATAAAAACATGATACACAGTATCTGGAGGCACAAATAGATCATTCGGGCCTCTCCCAGAGCCCCCTATCTAACAAGTGCACACACCTCTGTACTCTGCACATTGCAATAGCAACATATCACAATAGAGTCACGATTGATATAGATGAGCATTAGTGAGCAGGAGCAATTCTACGTACCACATGTCACATCAAATACAGACAGAGTAACTTCATGGTAGTTCAAGACAAAAAGCAATATAAACAACACTCGATCCTCTTCATCAAGTTCATGAGAAGAGGCCTGACCCTCATCTGCAACGGTGAAACATGTCACTACTAAAGGCCCTTCTATCCATCTGCTCACCTCTGGCTTGCTTTCAGAACAATGTTCTTAAGCATCCTCCTAAATGGCCCTCTATCCTCAATTCAAAAGTATATCAGCCTCAAAATGTTTATAAATTGCAGACAGGGGAGTAGTTCCTTACCATGCATTATTCTTCTGCGCTAATTGTGAATCTCAGTGTTTAAACACAGCATGTAAAACCCAGCTAGTATTTAAAAACGGCATTTGCAACCTCACTTTTCACCTTTTGGACCAAGCATAACGTAGAGACTAAACAGTATAAAGGCACTTCAATAGGCCCTTACTGGCTGGAGGTCTGAACTTACCGCCAGTTTCGGCCTTCACTGAGCCCTTGATAAGATTGGCACCAAACACAGGCTGCTTGATTTCACAGTCTTTCATCAGGTAGAACGGCATCATGAAGGACTGTAGGGGGTCCCTTCCCTTGCATACGAAGATGACCTGCCAGTGAAATGTTTAAAGGCATTAAAGAGCAGCAGATATTAGGAAAGTCTGTTTCATACAGCAGGTATTCCCCACTCCCTTTTCAGACTGTCCTCGATTGGCAGTTGAGCGAATCCTATTAACTCCTCAAAAGTAAGAAATGAAACTCCTCAGCTGGGTGGTCAGAGCGACATACCATTTTAGACATGTACATTGCGCTAGAATTAAGGAGGTAACATGAATGCTACATTTTGAGAAGTTCTCAGCACTTTACAACATTTTGTTTCTTCCACAGAAGGTACAAAACAGTAACAGAACAGGTGTTATGAATCATGTTTCTCTGTGATCCAGTTAACACGGTTTTGTGTTGACCTTGGTGTGAGAAGTTGGCCCGATATGCAGTGCTCACTATTCTAGTGA
Source organism: Lissotriton vulgaris (assembly GCF_964263255.1). Lineage (NCBI taxonomy): Eukaryota > Metazoa > Chordata > Amphibia > Caudata > Salamandridae > Lissotriton > Lissotriton vulgaris. Next base: position 602,652,218 of record NC_141695.1, on the reverse strand, counting down.
TCACTATGGATCAGTCCAAACAACCCTTATGGTGATTGGTTGTAAGTCAACCTTAGACCAGCTATCCTAGTAGCGTGGATACGAGCAGTCTTCGGGCTAAACTCTAGAGGGCGTGTTAAGCCAGCTGTTATACCATCACATATACCCCTTGAACACCAAGTGAAAGGACACCACACAAGTGTTATGAAATAAACAGTGTATTTATTTAGATCACAACAGCCCTGTACTCTTTATGAGGACAGGGTACTAAGCACACAACAAAACTCTTATAAAAATACTTCAAGTTGCACAATTTACACAAATGCCCGAGGGGCACGAAAAACCATATACTATGGAAGTGGAATGCGAAATTACTAGCAGGTAAGTACTGTACTAATAGGCTTTGGAATCGCTAGGACTACGTTACTGAACCTTCAGATTACTAGTAGGCGGCCTAGGGGACTCGGGTGCAGAGTGTGCACTCTCACGCGGGATGCGGGACAAAGTCTATGGTAGCTAGATTTCACAAAGTTAGTGTTCTCGGGCGAACCCGACTAGGTAGATCGAAAACTACAGTGGATCCTGACCCTTGGATAGTGAGGCTATGCTGGGGCACCGAAATGCCGAAGTTACCTAGCCCAGGGGCTGCAGCTGCATAGGTCTCAAAAGACGCGGGAATCCTCGTAGACGAACCAGGAGCCTGAAGAAAGAAGTTGCTGGCAGGCGACCAGTGAAGATAGTTCGAGTGATCCAAGCCTGGATCGAAGATGGATGACACCTGAAAGCAGTGGGGACCAAGTTCGTGACTACTAGCCAGCAGTCAGGTGGCACCAGGAGGGCACCGGATGGTAGTCACCTCGACTAGGTGAGTGGGCGACGCTGGGCTCTGCAGTCTCACGGACCAGGAGGCGTTGTCGGCGACCAGGATGGAGGTGCGAGCTGTCCCACGATGGATGATGCTGTCGACGTCGCTGGACCCAGGATTGGGGCAACAAGTCTTGGCAAATTCAAGCCCACGCGGTGGACCTAAAATGGCGTCTTGAGTGGACCAGGAGGGTCCGGGCTGCTCCTCTTTTGGAAGGGAGCAAGGGCCAGCCTGGAGCAACCAGACCAGCAGCAGTGATGTCGTCGGGCGTCGTTAAGAAGGCCACAAGCCAGCGGGCTAGTAGCCAAACAACGCGGTGAGCAGCAAAAAGCAGAAGGGCCCCACGCAGATCGTGGAGATGCTGGGAGGCTGGACTTCGGTGCTGGAGCTGCTCAGGGTCGGGGCTTCTCGGACCCCAAAGCACTCACCAGAGGATCCCTCGGCGGTCGTGCTGGATAGAAGTCGTGCAGTTCTGATGATGGCCGGTCCCTCGAGGTCTCGTCGCACCTACGGTTCTCAGCTTAGCTGTAGAGGTAGGTAGAGGTCAGAGGTGCCAGGGAAGCCAGGTCTCGTCGTGCTGGTCGGTCGGATTCCTGAGGAAGGACGTGCAGCAAACCGCAGAGTTCTTAGATGGTGCCTGCGGATGCAGGGTGACTACTCCTTAGCCACAAGGGAGAAATCTTGAGAAGAAGTCGAGAGTTCCTTTCGTAGAAAGTAGTTTCTTGATTCAAAGATGATCTGATCTGGAAGGGTCCCCGCTCCTGCCTTTATCCTAAAGAAAGGGGTGGGTACGCGACTAGGTCCTGCCCTAGGGGTGGGACCAGGAAGGGGGGTGGTTACACCCCTCTCCCATGCCGGACTTTCCCCAGGCCAGGGGCTGGTGTGCCCCTGGAACTGGTTCTAGCCGGCAGATGCGTAGTGAGCATCGGGGTGCCACTTGCAGTCACCTTCCTGTAAAGCCCTGCCTACCCAGGATACACAAAACCCTGTCTGGGATGGTGCTGGCACCGCCCCTGACAGGAAACCCTTTGTCCAAGCTCTCCTCGCTGGAAGGACTCCCAGCAGCAGGAGGTCAGACTCGTGTCTGTGGTGGCAGCATCCATTTTGTGGAGCGGAGGCTTCAGTTAACTTTAACCGGGGTTCACAGTTACATACATGTCGTGTCCCTCTAGAAGGGTGGAATGCTAACCCCGTCGCCAGAATTGGCGAGGGGTTAGTATTCCAATTCGTATGACACCTTACTCGACATGTTTTGATAAAGCAATACCAAAGATAGCATTTAACCGCGAGGATTATAATGCACTTAAGAGTATATGGTATGCGTTATCATGGAACAGCTATTAGGACTTGGTTCCGCAAGCTGCAAACAGGCTCAGCTCATGCCAGAGCACCATTTCACACGATTCCAAGCACTCTGCCTTCAGGATTGTCAAGGCCTGCCATAGGAGTGACTGATAGGAATCTGTGTGTCCATTGTTAGGGTTAGATATAGGTATACTATATCTAAAGCAATGGGTGATTACACCACCTTGCCCCTGTCGTGCAGCCAGTTGTGTCAGATTTAGATGGCCATCCAGGGGTGGCATAATACATGCTTCAGCCCCTGGTACGCCCTGGGTACACCTATGCCCTGAGTTACAGGGTCTGATAAGGTGGCCCAGTTCCAATTGGATAATGCACCTAAGGTACACATGTCAATTTAGTGAGAGAACAGCTAGGCTGTGGGTCTGATTGGCAGGCCCACAGCCAGGGAAAGTCGTAAACCAGTGAAACAAAAGCAAAAAAATCTGGGTGATCATAGGATTGCAGACCCTACTCTCCTACACTTGGAATCCTTACAAATTCTACAATGGAGGCCAGTGTAGCATGCAGGTGGGTGACTGGGACTTAGATCACAAATAATCTCTCTGTTTATCAAACAAAGCCTCTTTCAGGGTTCATGTTGAACCTAAATTTCAGTTGATGGCAGTGTCCCCATTTTAGAGAGGTAGCTCCATGCTACTTGGAGAGTGCCTCAGACGTCATCGCACTCAATGTTACATAGTCGCTGGTGGGTCCGGAGCCTAGAATATAACACTAAACAAGGATGCATCTGCTTTACTAACCTCTTTAACTGTGGCTGCAGAGAGCAGAGCTTTATTGCACTGTAGAGTCTCAAAACATGCATGCGTCCAAACACTGTATACTCTCTTAACATGCAGAATAGAATCCTCCAGTTTAATGTTCATTCATCCACGTAAGGAGGTGCTACTTCACTGGGCTAGAGTAACCGGGAGCGCAAAGACAAATGTCTCATCCGAGCCCACATTTCGAGGGTACGAGGAATGCATAACTTAGGGCATTTAGTGGTCTTGAGTCAAGTTTGCTTGGAATACAACAATTAGGAGCTTTCAGAAAACCTGTAACAGTTTACCATAAACACATTTTTATAATATCTGTAATGAAATGGATCTAATGGTTTGGCATAATTCGTACTTAAAAAAGGTACAATTAATGGCACGTATTTTAAGCAATGTGTGAACAACAGGCTTAGATTAACAGATGGCTTTCTGATAATCGCCTCGTTCCCGCAAAGCCACGATGTAGCCATTTATGAAATAATTTCAAACCAGAATCCAGGCAATGGCAGAAAGTGCAAAGTAGGCACATTTTTTTAAAATCTATTTATTTTATTTTACTGAGTTTTATATAGCGCAAACTTGACCCGAATCGTGTATCAGAGTGCTTTACATAGCACCAGTTGCATTACATGAGAACAGATTGATTTTTTGTTAGGCAAGGGGAGATTAAGTGATTTGCCCAGAATCACAGGATGTAAAGCATCATTGCAGAGACTCAAACCCATTTCCCCAGATTCAAGGTCGACCGCCCTAGCCGTTAGGCCAAGTCCTCTCCCCACATTTTAAATGAGAAATGCCAACAACTGCAACAATACACTTGAGCAGAGTAATGTTTAGGTTACAATGCTCCTACAGCAACTGAACATGCTGATTCAGTCACCCAAGCAAAATTAATTCCCATCCAATAGTTGATCTTTGCATAGATGTAAAGTGCTTGCAGTTTATCGTATGTTAGCCCAAAAGAACAAGCATTGGCATAGCCAATAGGTCTCGCCTTTGGGATCTTATAAGTGCTTAGCCATGCAGCAGTTAATTTTGTTGCACCTAGGATATTGTGCTGCATAGCTAAATACTTATGAGGTCCCAAAGGCGAGACCTATTGGCTATGCCAATGCTGGTTACCACTGTAGCCAACGTCAACGAGGAACATAACCAACGGATGAATGAATGCAGGAAGGCTATTTCGATCATGAATCATCAGGGATATATATCTCAAGAAGCTTGATTTAAACTGTAAGATACGTTTTTTTCTTTAAACTAGCTACCTGCGGCTATGAGACTCCTCTGCTTCAGTGTGCTTTTCCAAGTGCGAACGAGGGACGAGAAGATGGAGGGGCAAACTCTTGCGTGGTCACTGGCACTGAAGTCCGTGTACACAAATGAAAGCTTTCAGCATACAGAGGGCAGAGCAAGAATAGTCAGAGCGTGGTCTGAAGGGGCAAGATGGAGGAGGTGCTTTAGTGCCGCTCTGGTGCATATACCCCTTATTCGTTTAATCACTGGACTAAAGAGCGACAACCTGTGACACACAACACAGCAGCATCCCTCCAGACCTCATCAGGTTGCTTTGCTGCAAGTAAAATAAAAAATTGGCGCCCGGTCCATCACAAAGTCTGACAGTAGGCCCGAGGTCGGAATGGAGGCGAGGCGAAGGCCGCAAAGGTGAGTGAGAAGAATGGACTGGTGATTCACGCTACTGCCGAAGGTCGGGGAGAGGAGGGGAGACATAGGGGCCAGTGAATACAGTGGAAACACTTGAATTCTGATGGCGGAGAGCGTACCAGAGGAACTCGGGAGGAGCGGAGACTAACACCCGCTGGAGTGGGCAAGGGTAGAAGCCTAGCGGTGGCCTGTAAACTACGATACTGTAGAGGGTTGCAGAGAAGAGGTGAGACACTGGGGACAATGAATGCAGATGAATTACTGAATCCTAGCAACAGAAGGTGCTTGGGAGTAGTGGAGGCTGGCGCTTGCTGGAGTGGATCAGAGCAGAGATCGAGCAGTGGGGGGCAAGGAGAAGGAGTCGCTCGCGTGCCTGCACCTCTTCCGCTTGTTGCACTGGAGGCATGGAAATCACTTTACTGTAGAAAGCCATCTTGATCGACATCCAGGATCCTCGCCGAAAACAAGGTTGGAAAGCAAAATCAAAACTACTTGGCCTGGGGCTGCCTGGACTGACGTGAGGAGAGATCGGCCATGCGGTGCTGCTATGATCTGTATACACCATCCCTTGTCGCAAGAGCAGTCTTCACTTTTTCAAGCACTGCACTCGTGCTTGTGGTGCGCCGCTGCGCGCTCCTGCAAGGTGGATGCCGCCACAAGCACGAGTGCTTGAAAAAGTGAAGAGTGACGGCTAAAGGCCCTCCTATGTAGCGCATGCGCGCTGCGTAGGCGAGACCTAGGAAAGTGGAGGGAGAGTCATACAAATGCATTTTCAGTGCATTTAAAGGGTTTTATGATTCTAACGTCTGCTCCTACACACACAGATTATATAGCAAAGTTTACAGATACCAGAGCCCAAATATATAAGCAAAGTGTTTCAATGACAATGGCCAGCAGTGATTTCACATGTTCTGGTAGGGTGTAGGGTCAAAACAAGTCAGCGTTGCATCAAGCTGTTTGGACCCAATTGTTTGCATTCAGGGCTATGCAGATTAGGGATGCACACTTTTTAAAAAGATTCTGCAGCTTTCAACTAGTGAAATACTGAGACCATCTTGTCTCTCAAACAGATTGTGGTGCTTAGAAACAACCCAGACTATTCCTCTCCAAATTATGTTCAGTAGGGACATTTTAAAAGACTACCAAAAAATAAAAAATAAAAAGTTGAAAGCAATGCGAACACTTAAAGAAAGAAAAAACAGAAAGAAAAAAAGAAAAATACCCCCATATAAAAATCAGAGGCTATTGTAAGCTTTCAAAACGTGGTCATTTTATTTACCCAATCCATACGTCAATTGAGGACCCACTCTAACTTTTCTGCATTGTAAAAGTAAATATAATACTATCTAATGAAGCCATCAATGTCAAAACTGGAATGAAGATAGAATCTTCAACACAACCATAATTAGACCGCTCAGTATTCATATTTATAAAAGAAAGCAATCCACTCTAAGAGGACCAAACCAGATCTTTTCTGATGAATACATCTGTTACAAGGATCCAAGGGATCAGAGTTTCCTGGCTTCCTCAATACATCATGACCTCTTTGGAGGCCTAACAATGTTTGTCAATAATGTTCTTCTAGATCCTTCCGAGAACAGCATATTGCAACGTTGCAAAACATACACACACACAAATTAAAAAAAAATCAGACTTACTCGATAGGGTGTCAGGAAAATACTACCCTTCTTGGTCCCTTTGAAAAGGTCAGGCATAGACTCCATGTCACTGAAGGTGAGCTCGATGTGGTCATAGTTCATCAGGATGCTGCAAATGGAAGAAAAAAAATACATATGCTCTGATGGCCGTAGGGTCAAGCAAAAATCACATCAATTTGTCATTACATACAGGAAGCCTACCCATCTACCTACAGCAGATTACACTCACCCATTGATGGAAATGTTACTTATCCGAAACAGTATTTCTAGACCTTGGGTGTCTTCACCCTATTAGTAGCCTTTAGAAACATCTCTGCTGTCAGGAGAAAATACAATAGAGGGCACAACAAAACTCTAAAGACAACAATATTTGAATGTTATGGATAGTGTTTTAAGTGCGGCAAAATTGGCCACTTTTTTCAAAAGTATGTATGAAAACATTTTCTAATGTAATATAGATTTTACTGTTGGAAGACAAAAACATGGAAGACTAGGAAAATTAATGTGTTGAGCTCCTCAACTGCATTACTACAACTGTTCCATTTCAAGACAATGCCATTTTGGGAAAACCCTATGTTGCAATTGATCAGGAACATGTAAACATGTATTAGGTTGACAACATCAAGGCAAGATGTGAAAATGCCTTAACCTCAATGCAAACATTCTAGTGTGCTGTGTGAATGATTTTAATCATACGGAATGTGCTTTGTTAATCCCAATGAGGACATGGATATTACTGGATGAATTTAAAAGTGTGTTTAGCATAAAACTGAGAAAAGTCCAATGATTTTCTCACAATATTGTCTTAAAAAACAATAGTGTGCCTGTTAAGCTAAAGTAAGGAATGTCACGGAGTACCAGGAAAGAATTGGGAGAGAGCTAGAAGAAATTCGTTCCTTTGGCGTGATTAAAATGGTTGAACCGATTGGCCGTTCTGATTGGGTTTTCCCCTTAGCTTTGATTTTAAAATACAGGGGGGGGTGGAGGGTGAGGGGGGAGGCATGGGGGGAAACAGGATATTTAAGGGTGTATATTAATCAAATGTATGTTTTAAAAATGTGTGGTTATTTGACATCCTCTTCCACATATACATGATCTACTTCCTAAATTGGATGATGCTAAATTCTTTACCACATTGGACCTTAGATCAGCATTCCATCAAAATGTGCTCATCAGAGAATCTTGAGAAATCACCATGTTGATAACCCCAGATGGATCATACAGATATACTCTAAAGCAGCGGTGACTAAACCAAAAGCATCGGTCTGTCAAAGATTAATGCAATTGTAGCTTGGGAATCCAGAAGGGGTAGTGGCATTTTTGAGGATTGCACTGAAAAAAATAATACAGTTTGGGGGAAAAGTCTTTCAAGATAAAGGCATGATACTTCAGTCAGAGAAGTGAAACTTTTTGTCTAAGGAGTTATAGTATTTGGGTAACAACATTAGTGGAAAAGGATTTTATTCCCAAAAACAATTTGTTGAAAACTATTCATGAAGTGAGTGTTCCCAACAACAAAGATTAATTAAGATCATTCTAAGAGGTATTCTTAAGAAAGGGGCTAAATGTGAATGGCAAAGAAAAAAAACAAATCAAGACGAGGCATTCATTACTCAAACAAAATATAATTCACGCTTTAAGTCAATTTCCAGAAAATACCAAGAGTATTACGACAGAAGATGCCAGTGCTAATCGTCTTGGTGCTGATTTGAGTCAAATTAAATCTGCTAAAGCGGTTATAGCTTTCGCCTCATGAACTTTCTCTCAAACTGAAGTGAAGTACTCTACTGAGAGAGAGGCTGTGTTGCGTTTCTTGACCATGTAATACTTTAAACGTATATATGAGGTAATACATTTATGATAATGATTATTTGTATTTGAAAGCGCTGGCTAGACCCGGAGGTATCAGAGCGCTTTAGAGGAGTATCAGACCTTAGTTGCAGGTTACATCATTACAAAGGTTACATAGTTATTAGAGCCTGGCAACATAGTTACATATTAGGTCGAGACAAACAATAAGGACATATACATAAGGGAAAAAGCAGGCAAGGGGAGGGATTCAGAGGAGAGGGGGTAGGAGCAGGGAAAGTAGTCAGAGAATGAAGGAGGGAAAGAGGAGGGGGAGGGTGAGAGACAGCATGAAAAGAGGAGGGGGAGGGTGACGGGGACACACACCGGTAGACAAGTAATAGCTGCCTCCAAAGTCCAGTAAGCTGTGATCCCAGGGGAAGTGGTATAATTCCCCCATCTCCGTTACAAGAGGCTCCCTTTAAGCTGTGGACTCTCTCAGAGGGGTCTCTGAGACTCTAAGGCCTACCTACTGGATCGTTCCCCAAAAAAGGGAGAGGGAGAGCTTTGGCAATGGGCGCCATACCATACCTCAACTGTGAGTGGTTCCCTTGGCGCTGTGGACACTCTCAGAGGGTTCACTGAGCCTCCAGAGTATAAATATTGGATCTTTCCCCAACAAGGGGAGAAGGAGTGCTAAGGGCACAAGGGACAGGGGGCTAGGCGGCATAGCAGGCAATGGGTTGAAATGGAATGGATAAGTCCTTCCAATACGGAGTTAATTGTTTTATGTTCTGATAAATGAATCCTCAGTGAAGGTTTTCCATGTTCTATACCAGTGACAATGCTGCACAATTCGGTTCGCACACACTAACTGAATATTTTCAAACGTATGGCATTAAACATTACTGCACAGCACTTTATTCTCCTAACATGAATAAAAGGTTTAACTGTGTTGCTCGAGGGAAATACAATAGGCTACAAGGTTAGGTGTAACGAGCATTGGCATAGCCAATAGGTCTCGCCTTTGGGACCTAATAAATGTTTACCCATGCAACAGTTGATGTTGTTGCACCAAGGATATTGTGCTGCACAACTAAATACTTAAGGCCCCAAAGTCGAGACCTATTGGCTATGCCAATGCTTGTTAGTTGGTTGTTTTGGTCTTGTGTTCGCAATATTAACGTTCGTTTGAATTACCATAGTAAGTTTGAGGTGGGAGTAGCTGGTACCTGATGGAAATCGATAGCATGGGGGGTGCTGGGGAGATCTGAGGGGGATATTTGATAGTTCTAGTAGAGAGAGATGATATAGATCTGAGATCTTCAAAAGGCGGGGCCCCCTAAGGGGTCTGTCTACATTGATCGGGGGCACCACCCTCTGGCCAAGTGCAGCACACATTATGCCCATGGGAACAGAGACAGATACCGTGCTGAGAGTGGCTGTGAGCCGCTCTTTTAGGGGACCATCAGGAACGTCTTTTACATTCATGGCTTGGCCGGGAGTAGGTGTCAAAGTGGGGTATGGAAGGTTTCTAAATAACCCTCAGAGTCTCACCCAAACCAATATTTGTGATAAACCATTACACAAAAAAGGACAACAAGCTGCTAATAACATGTAAGCAATTGTGTATTTGATTGCATATTTTAAAACAATAAATGCACTTAAGTGCAGTGTTTGAATTGTTAAATATGTTCAGAGCTGCCAACTAGATACAGTAATTGTGTGAAAACATGCTTGTTTTCTGGGCTGTCCAATTATGTTTTTTGCAGAATCAAAATGTTAGGTCATTGCTAAAAATAAGAGTACATGTAGGTGATTATTTTTTTTTTCTGGAAATGCATAGTTTGTTGAAATAGTGAGCAAACCCATTAGTAAGTACAGAGAATTCGAGAAACAGACGACATGCAGTTTTGTACAAGTAAGGCAAACAGTTTCAAGCGGCAGTGAGTTAAAGAGGGCAGAAGTGTGAATGACGTTATTCGATGACCGTGAGTCTGATTATTTTCGTGCAGATTCTTGCAATATAATGGTAAAATGTATGTGCATTTTCCAAGGCCCCCCACACATCGCCTTTTTATGCATTTTGTGCTGTTCTTGGGTTTGATTTTTTTATTTCCACATATAGATGAATGACCTGAGCCTCTCCCCACAAGGGTATCGCACTACTGAAAGTTGTTTCCACTTTGACTCTACTTACGAGAACTTTTGTATGCCCAGCTGTCTAAGTGTTATGGTTAGTCGACTCACTATCTTTTAATGAATGAGCAAGATTTGAACTGGAAAAAAAACGGATACTAAAAAGAAGAAGGAATGCCTCTAGATGGCGCCCCTGTACTGCAATAATGTTGAAAATATCATGAGTCGAAAGCACTGAGAAAGTATATCAGGATATCACTGGGGTTAAATAACCAAAAGAAGCCATTGGGGCCATGTGAGGCCCGGGCCAGCAAGCGAATCTCTGCATTGGAGGAGCCGGCAGGATGCAGGTCTGTGATTACGGACTACTGACTTTTATTAATTAAGCTTTCGGCCTTAGCCTTTCGCTCAACACCTACAAGAATGGATATAAAGGTCTAATAAGTAATAAGGTAAAAACATGCATCCATTAAAACAAGCATTGGCTGTACGGCCGTGAAAGTGATCGTGATTGAATGGCGGCTGCGCTCGTGCACGCTCACGGCACTCAAGCTTGAGGCCACCAAAAGCCTGTGGTGGCAATTTCAAAACGCTTAGAATAAGAGGGGCCCCTTATAAACCCAACGGGACTAGGGCACTTACACAGTGAAAAGAAAAAATCCCTTTGGGTAGATTTCTATACAGATCATGGATTTCACACACCTCTCTGTACACCAAGAAGTTATACTCCTTCAACTTTCTCTCTTTTCACACCTGAAGATTGAACCATATATAATGGGGAAACCACTATAAAGATTAAAAAATTGCATCTCAAAGTTTAAAAAAAACCATAATATATTAAAAATGTAATCCAACCTAATTAAAAAAAACACATACTGGAGAGTAAAAAAGCCAGACAGGTATGATATGTCTTGAAAGGCTACACATCCATCTCTACACAATATCAATAGCATGGAAATGTACAGTTCACAATTAACTTCTTTTAACCAATTCCAGATAGGTGGATTGTGTATAAGTTTGGCGTTGACGCGTTTCGAGGACTCAATCAATCCATCTTTTTCAAGACCAGTTTAAATACTCTGTACTTGTTATATTGATTCATGCCTTCACCTACAGCAAAATATAATCATTGATAAAACTACATTACAGAGGTATTTTACAACATCTGCACAATCAAAATTCAGAAGTATATAAACAGATATATTTAAAACAACATGCAAACATCTTTAGGAACCCCATTAGGATCCAAATTTTCTTTTACTTTTTTTAAAACACCAACTGTATCGGCATCTAATCCCCACACTTTCAAAAGCCACTTACTAAATGTCTCGCAGGGCAGCGCATGCGCTAGCTCAGCGAGACCTAAAAATAGAGAGTCGGATTTCAGAACTTGTATGATTTTACCAACGTACACCATATAATTCCATTGGTTTTACTCCATTTGAAATGCTGAAGAGTAGGAAACCTTGCAGTCGTTTAAATCCAATTTGGCTCAATACTGATCTGAAGTGTAAAAATATTGAAGAGATGAACTCAAATGCCAATGTGTAATGTTTAGAATTCTCAAGCTAAATAGAAGATTCATTGCGACCCAACAGAGTATGCTTTAATACTGTGCAGGACAGCTTGGTCAGGATAATGCTTAACGCCTTCTGATAACAGTTTGACTGACAATACATAGAGATCAACTCCAAATCTGACCCTGCCCACATCTGCAGCTTATATCACGACCATGCTCGTGGTGCTCGCTACCGTATGTACTTCTGCTGGGAACTTGTATAACGAGGCAAAGATGGGTAAAACTTACTGTAGGTAGGCATCATGAGGGCCTCAAACGTTAAGAGAGACTGGGTGCAGCAACAGCTCCCTACTAATGTTGAAGACCTGGATCCAAATGCCCTCCTCCTCTTCCAATTGTAAAAGCATCAATCAGCAATTGATAACAGGCTAGATTAACTTACTTCCAGGATGGATTAGATAACCACCACTCTGAACAAGCAGGACAAAGAATCTTTACTTCAGAACCATGCCTATCCACCACTGAAGACACAGCTGAAACCAATGAGAAGTTACTGGAGATGACCAGGGTACTCAGGGTTATTCAACCGAAAGAATAAGGACATGGAGCCCAGATATAGGTGCAACAATTTGCACCTGGAGGACATCACAGAATCTACAAATACTGGAAATATTGTGGATTATATGGAGTACTTAAACACTTTTAGAGATAAACGCTTGTGCCCACAGTTTGCAATGGAATAGGCTCACTGCAACATAGGAGACCATGGGCCCTCCTGGTGCATCCCCATGCTCAATCCTGGTTTGACTATTCAACTTTAAAGACCAAGACTCAACCCTCAGACTAGCCTGTGAGAAACAAATACTGTCACATCAAGATAATGCTATATCCATACTCCCTGATTTCATCCTGGAAGCACATCGATAATGTCTGCCCATCAAGCGCAAGTTGGTATTGAACAAGCAACGCTATATTCAGCACAACTAAAAATCATTCATCGTAACAAGCCACACATTTTTATGACACTACAGCGGGCCAACCAGTTTTTAAAACAGATCCTACTGACAAATGGTGCGGGCCAACCTCATGGCTCAACCGCACCAGACAAAGGCTTAAAAGTGACATGTAGTAAAACTGTAATCCCTATTCTATATCTGTGTTCACAAGGTTTACCGGAAGATCCTCTCTAGATCGGAGGTTATATAGATATATATTGCATTTACTTATGGGTACTTTCTGTAAAAAGTGATGGCTTGATACCACGGACTGATAATGTGTCCAGTGCCCATGTAGTGGCCTAGCAGGATATCCTTTCCCAGCAAAAAACGCCCTAATGAGGGTATTAGTTGGCCGCTCTCTGAGCTCCCCTGGGGTGGCCCCTTTTAACGAGTTTGATGTGTACGCCATGTGACGAGTATTACTTCTCTACAATGGGGTTGGTTATTGTCTGTTTGGATGTTGTTCACTGGCTGGGGGTCACTAATGTGGGTGGGGTAGTGGTTTCTTGTGGGACGCAACAGTACGCAGGATTCCTAACTTGAAAATCACACCATACAAAGCCATATTATGAATTACATGGCAGAGAGCACGATATAAAACATAGCATTACATCAACCTTCTCCACAGACTGGAGTGTGTAAGGGGTAACTTCCTTATACTTTTTAACACGGAATGTAAGAGGGGTGAACAATTCAGCATTGGCCACATTCTCCTCTTACGCAAGAGGTACAGCCATTCTTATAAAAATCATCCATGAGGCAAATGACCCACAGGGACAATAACACATAGTTCAAGCGATGAAATATGGTAAACATATAACACAGATTAAGGTCCATGACCTTAACAAAGATGGCCCCCAATTTTAGCCACCAGGTATGGAATAACTGAGCGACAATGGTGCACCAGACGATACTGTTGGGCAGAGATTTTAATCTAGTACTCAACAAAACTATAGACTAATACCTTTCCACAAGTCGTACACACCATTTTGAAGTGCAGCTGTTGGTTGCTATTATGAGGACACATGCCTGGTCAACCTGTTGAGGCCAGGATATCCCTCCCAAAGGAAAGCATGCAGGTACCAACGGCAAGTGATTCCTGGGAACAGTTAGACTATTGGACAAGAACGCATGATATTAGCCAGTACCATCGACCACCTCAAGTACTTTCTCAGACCACTTCTCTATTGGGTTGAGTGTTGAACTGTGCGCATTGCAATCATGGTTTTACTTGGCGGTTATGACCTTTAGCCCTCCTCGATACTGTATTCAAGGATGAGGTAATAAGAGAGATTATAAATTACTATCAGCTCAACAAATTATCAGCTGACTCGGCAGGGACTCTCTGGTAAGCTTTTAAGGCATATTTAAGGGCAATGTGTATCACAAAACTATGCAGTACATGCAAGGCCCTCTGTAAATTGCTCAATAAACTCAAAATGGAAATACATTCTCTCGAGATACATTATGTGCAATACCCCAGCCATCACATGCTAGCGGACATTGGGGCATATATATCAAATACTGTATTTGCGATTCTCTAATAGCGATTTTTTGAGAATCGCTATTTGAGAATCGCAAAACGAGATGTAATAAAACATTAGCAAATATTTTGCGATTCCTTGGTATTCCTTAATTGCGAGTCGCAAATTGCGAGTCGCAATTAAGGAATGGCTTCCCATTCATTACGATAGGCCTAGAGGCCCATAGGAGTGAACGGGAAGACATTCGCAATTTACGAGTACCCATTAGGTACTCGCAAATTGCGAATGCAATTTCAAGGGTGTCATAAGGACACCCTGATGCACCCCTGAAATGAGCATGTGTGCACATGTGGCGCACATACATGCCCTAAGGGCATGTATGTGTGCCACATGGCACTTTAAAAACAGCAAAAAAGTGCTTTTTTTCAAAGAATTCACAAATTACCACCGACTGCCAGTTGCTGGTAATTTGCGATTTCCTATGCCAAATTCGCACAACTTCGGTGCTTTCTACATCACATTTAAGTTATCGCAATTTTTAATTCCTTAAATGCAATCGCAAAATAGAGAATCACAAATTTTGCGATTCTCTAATTTGCGGTGCCTTTTTGGGATGATATATCCTAAAATGCCTTTTCCCCTTAGCTAACAGGACGATTCTGAGAATCGGCCCATTTGCGAAGGGAAAAAGGGCTTGATACATATGCCCTATTAAACCCTAACTGATGGAATTTACAGCGGTGGCAGATCAAGAAGTAGAGCAACTACACAAACATATCAGGGCAAGAGTATATGGGGGCCCAGGCAGAACATTGTCCCCACTTATAATTCATCCTTGGCCTGCTCAAAATGTTATACGGTTATACAGTGATAACGGCTATATGAAGCTGATCTTATATTGACTGAATTCACAGCCTATTATTCCAGTTTATACTACCATCGTGTGTCCCCGGCTTTCAATAATTATCAAAACTACTTTGAATGCATTGCCCTGGGTTGGCTGGATGGCGCGCAACAGCAACTTTTTGCGGCTCCTATCCCTCTTGGGAAAATAATGCTGGTCTTCTCTAGTATGCCCATATGTAAAACTTTAAGCAGTGATTTTCTCCCGAGGGAATCTTATAAAGCTTTATCTCACTCACTGGACCTCCGCTGCAGCTTCAAGTATATAATGAGGCGTTGGATGCAGATATTCTCTATCCCTCCTACAAGGACACAATACTAATAACTTTGTTCAAGCCAGGTAAGCACCCATCAGATTGCGGACCTATGGACCACTCTGCCTCATTAATACAGGCACTAAAATCCTAGCTAAAATATTAGCTAATAGAATATTTCTACTACTGCCTGACTTGGTCCTCCCAGACCCAGCAGGATTTATTAATCACAATCGGAGACCCCTTTCTGCCCTAATACACCAGTTAAATCCAGTCATGAAGGCTATAGGGGTCTTCCTGGATGCCACCATGGCCTTCGACTCATTGGAGTATAATTTTCTATTTGCAGTATTAAGCAGAATGGGGCTCCACAGGTACTTAGCAAAATGGATCCAGCTGTTACATACGGAATCCACAGTGAAGATTTGGATAAATGGCTACATAGTAGGTGTCAGACTGAATGAGATCTAGTGGTATCTAACCAGCAGGGCTCGAAAAATCATACAATTGTAACTAGACCTGCAGGTCTTGTAACTTAAAAAAATCTACTCAACCTAACTGTAATGCACTTGACATCTCAATCTAAAAGCCGAGCTTAGGTGACATGTTAGCAAGATTTAAAGGCATCTTTATTGCTCACAAAGTGAATGAGCAATAAAAAATCCCTTGAAATCTTGTGGTCTTGTCACTTTTGCTTAGCTGTCAGAGATAGGGGTCAAAGGTCTGATTGTCTTCCTACTCGCCAGAAAGGTCAAGTAGGACCTAAAAATAGCTCGTCCTAATTAAATAAGCGGAGAGAGAGAGGGAGAGAGGAGAAAGAGAGAGAGAGAGAAAGAGTGAAAATCCCCCTTCCCAACATAATCCCTGTTAAAAATGGCTTGAAACCAGTAGTGGTGGCATGGGATTTCGTGTGGCTCGTATGTTGATGTTTTTCTTATTATGAGGATTATGGACCAACTATACGATGGTTCTACTGGGGTAGTTTTGTTGATTTTTTGGCCACTGAAAGGCTCTTTACAATCAATCAATACATTTCTAGGGAGCATGGCTACACTAAAACAGTTTCCTAGCGCTATCAGTAAAGACAGGAACAGCAGGAAACAACCACGTTGTCAGCAGTCTATGAAACTCCAAGAGAGAAATGCACATTCAAATAAAGCCTTTTCTTGCCTTTGTACACTTATAATTTTATAATAAAAAATGCACTATTACTCCTTGTAAAAGTAGTAATGCTAAGTGTACTTTGATATTTTGTGAATTCCTCCATTTGCAAGAGTCATCTGTACAGATAAGGTGTAGGTCAATAAACAATTACAACATAAAAAGAATAAATGGCTTTCTCTCAGACCCCATTCCAACTGAAAGTTGCGCGTGTCAAGGATGTCCACTTTCCCCTCTAATATATGTCCTGACATCGGAACCCCTTTCAGAAAACTCCATGCTAGTAGAGGTTTGACCTTCACTTCTCATAGCATCATTAGATCCCTCTATGCCAGTCTTTTCCAATGAGTAGCTTGTGAGCTAATGGTGGCTCTCCAGCTACCTGTAAGTAGCTCTCTAGTATGCAACCCAGCTTATTAAATCAGAAGCTTTTGCTGTGTTTATTTAATTATATAGCAATATTGAAAAGCATGTATTCACAATGAAATTGTGTATATTTGCAAGACTCGCAACCTGATGTTTGGGAAAAATGGTTGAATTTCAATTGAATTTCCAATACAACCATTGAGTAGTGGGAAGGATAACTGTGTCACTTAAGTGCCAATATACCCTTCAGCATGCACATGTGCTTTGTAAATTCATGAGTTTATTCTATTTAAAGCGGCTATTTGAGTGTTAAATCATGTGCCGTTGGGGAAACTTATTACATTGGTGTCAGGGACATTACACTACGGCTGGTATGTATTACCCAGGCAGAAGCCTGACAAATTAGTAAAGTCTTTTTTAACATTACTGATGGTACCCTTGCTGGTACATTGAGGTGATCACTGCTGATAATCTTGAATGGCGTTGCTACCAATCTAATGTTGTCTGATGTGGTCACAGTTATAACACTCATAATAATAGTAGGTCAGGAAGATTTTTATCGAACATAAGTAAATTTTACTACAGAAAAGGTTGGAGACCCCTGATCTGTGCTGATGACATCAGCCCACATTTACACAACCCTGCTCAGAATTTAAGCCGGATCATAAGAGAATCTCCCATGTTTAAAACGTGAGGAATTACAATTACATGGAAAGTGAGTGATATTTCCACTAACCCCTAGTACCTATGTTTGCACACTTCCCTTCCCCTGTGTGAATCTTCTGTCAAATACCTTGGCATCTGGTTAAGACGAGACAGAGATACAAAAACCTTTTAGGAACTTGAAATCTATTATGATCACCCTAGAGTGGCAGGAACACCAACCTGAATGTATTAATTTATCATATTTATTAACGTTGCAGTATAAACAGGCACACGCACAATTTGCTTATTACTGGCTTCACCCTCCTCAGCATATTGCTCATTTGTCTATTAAAAAGGACAACATACACCTCACCCCACTGAGTTCATTGCCTGGTCAAACTCCTCGCCATAGTCATATAGAAATTAACTCGATCACCAGCACACAACTAGCATGCGATGGGCGTCGGAGAACAGAAGAATGTCCTTCTCTCTTGCTCCTGAACAATCTATTTCTGACTATGCCTTGATACAACTCCCCAACGACAAATCATATCTTATTAGGCTGACAAAATTGGAGTTAAACAATATTAGTGATATAGATCCCAATGGTCAATTCCTTGAGCATTCACGTATTACAGACGGGGAAGACTATTCCAGATTACATACTTTCAGTTGTGGGCACTATGTAGCACAAGCTCCCTATCCTTTCTCCAGGCACCTATACCTTGCAGGGCATGGTCTCCGATTCCGTCTCTTCAATCAAACAAACAAACAAATAAACATTTGTTCACTAGTTTTTATGCCGCTATGTAATCTGAGGCTCCTGCTACGTTGCCCAAACCCAAAATACAGATGGAGACTGCTCTAGGATGTGCTGTTTAAGATAAATAGTGGTTTTACTGCTGCAGTCAGAAATGGACTCTTGCTCCAAATGACGTGTATTGTTTGGGGTGTGCCAGATTGTACTTTGTGGTAGTACATAATTACACCTTTTGTCATAAAATCAAGTATTTGACTTGACAATCATTTAATAGGGTTGCTGGATGTAGTTCGAGTTGTGACACGGTGTGCACCCTACACCTACCTCTTTCCCGACAAGCCTTGGACTGCCCAGCCTACGCTACTACTGGGTCAGGTGCTAAAGCAGGCCCGGTTCTAGCGGGTTGACCAAGCCCACCCAAACAACCCATGGCCCTCCCAGAAACAGCTTGAAGGCCAATAGAAAATGCCCACTGTAATCAAAAACATTCCTCTGAACTTTGTTTCTCGTCCTCCTAATTGCCTGTTTCAGGAGTAGAGTTACTGGACTAGGGTCTCTATCCCGCAAGAACCCCCAATCCCGCATCATCTTTTAGATAGGTGGGCTATGTCCCCGCCCACTTGTGCAGAAACAACAGGGGCATTGCGAGGGGAGCAGATCATTTCCTTTGGCTCCAGAGAACTTTTTTCTGCCATCCTGCTGCGTGGGCAGCGCGACGGGTGCAAGGCAACACTAAAAATGTCAAGATAACTCTGCTCGTTAATGATCCTGCTGGAGAGCAATCAAAGGTTTGTGTAGTGGCAGTGTTGCCATGCAGATAAACGCTATTTAATGTGGATAGCTCAGTTGGTTACTGCCTTTGTCACAGATACTTCTGTTACTTGCAGGTCATAAATTACAATCCGAATATAAGAAAGTGACCTATGAACTGTCAAAGAGCTGCATGCAAACTGTATTGGCTAGGTTAGAACGCAATGTTTTTTTTCTTCAGTCTTTAATTATTCTAATGTTGCTAAAAGGGTCCGTTTAGGCAGTTACACATTTTTATTAGTAAAGCCAAACCCAACATCTAGGGTACTTTTTAAATCACGAGTTTGTGCTTCTCCAGAGCAAACACTCTTAAAATATACTGCCCACCAGTATGGATGGCACGCGATTCCTACACCTCGTAATCCTCATTGCTTTAAGTGACATTTCCTATTGACTGATTTATATACTTGTATGATTCATTGTGGGCCACGAAGAGATGAAAGGCACCGTTGAAGGGTGGTTGTAATTGTATCTGTGAAGAAAGTGGTCATTAGTGGAGCACCAATAATGACTTTCGCACCAGCGCTAAAGCCAACCCTTTCATGACCTTTCTGTTTTTGTATGTTTAATTAGCAGTCGGGTCATTAGGTCAACTTAGGCACATATTTTAACTTGGGTCCTGTGCTCACTAAGCCACTGGAGTCAAGCTATCCTGGCTGAAGACGGCTGATAGCCAGAAACCGGTCCTATGATGCTTGATTCCGGTCCAGGGAAGACATGCCTTGGCAGTTCGGGCTGAACTGTTACCATGAGGCACAGGGACAAGACTGATTTGCCATGTCTGAACTGGGGTGGCTTGAGGAGCAAAATAACGATGGATTAAACCCAGATCTGTGACTGGGGGTGAATGTTTTGCCACTGTGCAACATTCCGTCCATTATCTTGCGTGTGTTACATATTTTAAAAGTGCCTACTAATTATATTTACTGTTGCATTCATTGTTTTAACTTTGAAGGTGATTTTACTAACTACCCAGCACCGCCCCTCGTAGATGATTAAAAAATACTGGAGGCGGATGGTGGCTGATAAGGGGCTTGGCAAACACAAGGAGATGGACAGAGTGCTGAAACTTTTCAAACATTCACCCCCAGTCACAGATCTGGGTGGAAGCCATGATCATTCTTTAGCTCACTTCGCCACCTCAGTTTAGACCCAGCTATATGCAAATTAATCTTTCCCCTGTGCCTCATGGGAACAGTCCAGCCCGAACGGCCAAGCTGCGTCTTCCCTGGGCCGGAAACAAGCATCCTAGGACCGGTTTCGGGGTAAAAACCTTCATCAGCCAGGTTAGCTTGAATCCAGTGGCAAAGTGAGCATGGGACCCACATCTGAGCATACCCTGCCAACTTAGGGCAAACAAAGCAAACACAAGGCGATGATGGACGGAGTACTGAAACATTTCAAACACTCACCCCCAGTCACAGATCTGGGTTGAATCAATCATCGTGCTTTAGCTCACTTCGCCACCCCAGTTCAGACACAGCCAAATGCAAATCAGTCTTGACCCTGCGCCTCATGGAAACAGTCCAGCCCGAACTGCCAAGCCATGTCATCCCTGGACCGGAAACAATCATCCTTGGACCGGTTTCGGTCACCCCGCATTCGCAAAACGTACAACGTAGGTTTTTTTTTATTGAAGAAGAACAAGAGGAGCAGGAAGGAGAGTGGCCAAACAGGTGAGGCGGCAGACACGCAGGTAAGTGCCTTCTTTTTTAATTTTGAAAGAATTTGGATGGGTGGGTAACTCCGCTCCGCCACGGAGTCAGAGTTTTGCCTACCTCCGCATTTGCAACGGAGCGCAGAGTTGGCAAATCTCCGCTAACTCCGCTGGCGGAGCGGAATTGCCTGCCCAGGGTTAATGCCGATATGCTCCTTGTAAAAGAGCAAAATGCTGTCACTCACAGTGAAGCCAGCCAATATAGAGAGAAAGAATTTTAATAAATGCAAAAGGTCATGCTCAACACCAGACCAAATTAGGGTCCCAATTATTAAAGTCTCAAAAGTGTACCCATGGTATATTTCTTTGCAAGTGTAGCTATACGGCTTAAGTGAATTCCCAAATATTTATAGAAGTAGGACGAGAAATAATACTGCTATAAAATATATGTGAACTGCATTTTAGCATGAGCAAATGTGCATGTGTAGATTTGCTCATGCGAAAATCTGAGTGTTTGCCAGTTTACTTTCCCTCCAACCACTTTTTCCCCAACTCTGGTGGAAGGTTTACGTCTGCCATTGTCAGGAGTAATTTCCAACATTTCTCAGTTGTTGAAAACCCGTAACACATTGAAGTTAGTATGTTTGCACAGACGCAAAAGGACATTCCAACCCTGGAACTATTGCTTACCTCTACCTGAAGCCAGAGTATCTAGATCGGCAGAAACATGGCAACATAAGGGGATTGCAAGTATTCAAACACTACTATGTATTATCTCTAGCATAATAAGAGAGGCTATCAAAAGTCTTATATAATGAGATTGCTGCCTTAATTTGTCACCGCACTACGTGGCACCAAAGGGACAAGTGGATTTTGTTACAGGACAAGTAGATTTATGAAGCAGCCTGCCCAATGGACAAGTAGATATTTAATTAAATATCACCCCCCTGCTGTAGCACCAATGGAAGCTGCGCCCCTGAACACTCTTTCTCCTGCTTTCTCAGTTCACCTTTTGGGCCTCCTTTACTGTGACTGACTTCACATCACTAAAATCTGGTATGGTTTTTCCTTACTTCGTGTTTTTAAGAACGTTTGTCCTGCAGAGCCACAGACCACACAGGCTCATAATTATGTGTTTACAACAACCCCATACTTAAGCTGTGAAGTCGGGGTGTGGGAGGGGGTTCATGATGCCACAGCCTAGAGGTATTGTATTATTGAATTACATTGTTCTTTGTACCAATGCCTTACAGTTACCCTGCTAACCTGTATCTGGTGCAGGAATTAAGATACCCCTCTGTCGCACTTTGAATGAAGCATAGTACATATGTATGCTGGCTGCCTATAACCCCTTGGACGTTCTCATACATTGGAATGCTCATCTGTTGTTGCAGCTAGATGGACCCAAAGCCATCTAGCTACCTGCTTATATGCCCATGTCCATGCAATTCTTTACCTAGGCAGATCTATTCTGGCTGCCTATAACTGGGGCACTCCTTTGTATCATTTGTCATCACTGCTGGTTTGACTTAAGATTATTTGTTATGGCTAGCGGTCTACTGTGCAGGCTTGCTGGGTGTTCATCTGTCAATCTGGGGGATTATACAGATCTATACAATGACTGCCATTCTCGGGCATGTCGTGGATCATTCATCTTTTATAGCTAGGTGGATCCTACGGTAGCCTGCTCAATAACTCACAACAATAAATGTATGTAAATTTCACGCATTCAATCTGTTATTACTCTCCCTGCTATTAAACATCTACTTGCAACTACCTAATAAAACATAAGAGCATCACTCTGATCACTCATGCACAATACAATACTCCCCAAGTAGGTCAGACTTCCAACTAGTTCTACTGCAGGATAATTTTGGAATAGTATGCAGATACGATGCAGATTATTGTATTGGGACTGGAAAAGTCTCCAGACAAATGGATTCTTTGTTGGAAAAAAACCCACCAAAGCTGCCAATGAACACACATACCTCAGACCGTTTCAGTCCCCATGAACCATAGAGATGCATGCAGCTCAACAAGCCTACAGAATGCACCAGTAGAATGCCTTAGATTGAGGGAGAGAGTTGAAATGGGTCCCATATCGAATATGCTACTTACCAGTATGCATCTGTTCTTGGCATGTAGGGCTGCTGACATTCATATCTGTGCATAGATCGCCGCCTAGTGTTGGGTCCGGATGATTGCACATTGTTGTCCTGGAAGAGTCTTCGAAGTATCACAAGATAGCTGGCTCCTCCCCTGGACTACAGTGCGCATGGGCATCGACTCCATCCTCAGATTGTTTTTAGCCATTGTGGCCAAAATGGAGTGAAACTCAGTGAATGATGACCATGCTAGAAGTATATGTGAATTCTGCAGCTGCTACAGGCGCCGGGGAGGAGGGCGGGCGATACGAATGTCAGCAGCTCTACATGCCAAGACAGATGCATACTGGTAAGTAGCATATTCGGTTCGATGCATGTGGGCTGCTGAATTCATATCTGTGCATAGAATACATAGCAGTCCCTCCATTAACGGCGGCCGCCCGTGCCAGCTGCAGCAGTTTGGAAAAGTGTTTTGAGAACAGCCTGCCCTACAGCTGCCTGCTGTTTGGAGTGAACATCAACACAATAATGCTTTGTGAATGTGTGTGTGGTAGACCATGTTGCTGCTCTACATATGTCTTCCAAAGGAATGTTTCCAAGGAATGCCATAGAGGCCCCCAACTTTCTGGTGCAGTGGGCCCTTGGTGGAATGGTGAGAGTACGTTTTGCTTTCAGATAGCAGATCTGGATACATTTAACGATCCACCTAGCAATACCAGCCTTGGAAATAGGGTTACCTTTGTGGTGTGGTGCAAAGGCGACAAAGAGTTGCTTAGTCTTCCTAAAATCCTTGGTCCTATCGATGTAATACATCAGGGCCCTTTTGACGTCAAGGGTGTGGAGCATTCTCTCCGCCAATGACTCAGGATTTTGGAAGAAAACAGGCAATTCAATAGTCTGGTTGATATGGAATTGAGACACAACCTTGGGAAGAAATTTAGGGTTAGTGCGAAGCACCACCCTGTTAGAATGAATTTGAATAAATGGCTCTTGGCTAGTTAGGGCTTGTAGTTCACTAACTCTCCGTAGCGATGTAATCGCTATGAGGAAAGCCACTTTCCACGTCAAGAACCGAATCTCGCAGGAATGCAGTGGTTCAAAGGGAGGACCCATCAGCCGGGTGAGGACCACATTGAGGTTCCACTCCGGAGCTGGTGGAGTCCGCGGAGGAATGACTCGTTTGAGTCCTTCCAGAAAAGCCTTAATGGCAGGCACCCTGAAGAGGGAGAGGTGCTGCCTATTCTGGAGATAAGCGGCCATCGTAGATAGATGTATGCGAATGGAAGCATAGGCCAGATTACATTTGTACAGATGGAAAAGGTAACAGATGATATTCTGAATAGAAGCATCTAGCGGGTTAATGTTGTGGTCTGCACAATAAATGACAAACCGCTTCCATTTTGCCGCATAGCATGCTCTGGTGGTGGGCTTCCTCGCCTCCCGAATGATGTCCATACAGTCGGAAGGCAAATGCAGGTAGCCAAACTCTAGGACTTCAGGAGCCAGATCGCCAGGTTGAGCTGTTGCGGATCTGGATGCTGAATGTCGCCATGGCTCTGCTTCAGAAGGCTGGGTGTGAGACGTAGCCTCTGATGCGGTACCACGGATAGTTCCAGAAACATGGTGTACCATGGCTGGCGAGCCCACGTTGGAGCAACCAGGATGAGAGTCATCGAGTGCTGCCTGAGCTTGCGTGCCACCAGCGGTATCAAGGGTGCTGGGGGAAAAGCGTACGCAAATTTGCCTGACCAGTTCATCCATATCGCATTGCCCTGCGACTGTGGGTGTGGGAACCTGGCGGCGAAGCTTTGGCATTTTGCGTTCTCCCTTGTGGCGAAGAGGTCGATCTCTGGATGACCCCACCTTGGAAGTACGGTTGGAGTACTGATGGATGTATCTCCCACTCGTGCATTTGGTGGCTGTGCCTGCTGAGCAGGTCCGCCATCTGATTGTCCTTGCCCGGGAGGTGTTCTGCCATAAGGAAGATGTTCCTCTGAATGGCCCACTTCCACATGCTCTGAGCCAGATGAGACAGCTGCGGAGAGTGTGTTCCTCCCTGCTTCTGAATGTAGTACATTGCCGTCATGTTGTCCATCCGGATCAACACGACCTTGTTGCACAGATGTACTTTGAAGGCTTTTAGTGCCATGAAGATCGCCATCAGTTCCAGAACATTGATATGCATCTTCCTCTGCTGTTGCGTCCATAGTCTCTGCACAGTGTAATGGAGTACATGAGCTCCCCATCCCTGGAGAGAAGCGTCCGTCGTCAGGATGATCTGTGGCACAGGCTCTTGGAACGGTCGGCCCTTGCAAAGGTTTCGTGGATTCCACCAATGCAGAGAGTTGTATGCCCGACCGCTCACCAACACTAGGTCTTTCAACTGCCCGTGAGCCTGAGTCCACTGACGTGCTAAGCACTCCTGAAGCAGACGCATATGTAGCCTCGCGTGCGAGACTATGAAAATGCAGGAGGCCATCATGCCTATCAACTGCATGAACACTCTTGCTGGAAGCGAGTGTTGAGGTCTGAATTTTTGTATCAGCGATTGAATGCTGCTGACCCTCACTGAATTTGGCTGTGCTGTGGCCGCCAGAGTGTTTATGGTCGCACCCAGATACTGCCGTACGTGGGCGGGCTGGAGGTGGGATTTTGGGTAATTCAGTGAGAATCCCAGATCGTGCAGGAGGTGAATGGTGTGGGACATGTGGGCGGCACATTGCTGGGCTGACTGCGCTTGGATGAGCCAGTTGTCCAGATAGGGGTAGACGTGGATGTTCCGTCTCCTGAGATGCGCCGCCACTGTCGCCAGGCACTTTGTGAACACCCTGGGTGCCGTGGTGACACCGAAAGGCAAAACCTTGAACTGGTAGTGCTGGTTTTGGATGGTGAACCTGAGGTATTTTCTGTGTGAAGGGTGCAGTGGAATGTGAAAGTATGCATCCTTTAGGTCTAAAGTTGAGAGAAAATCCCCCTGCCTGAGCAACGGGAGCACTTGCTGCAGGG
The DNA here is from genome assembly GCF_964263255.1 of Lissotriton vulgaris. Classification (NCBI taxonomy): domain Eukaryota; kingdom Metazoa; phylum Chordata; class Amphibia; order Caudata; family Salamandridae; genus Lissotriton; species Lissotriton vulgaris. Next base: position 602,626,339 of record NC_141695.1, on the reverse strand, counting down.
TCAGCATATGGAAGTGCTCTGACAGGATGTAGTAGTTGAGTGGCCTGAGGTCCAGGATGGGCCTGAGGGACCCGTCCTTCTTTGGTATTAAGAAGTACAGGGAGTAGACCCCTGTGCCTCTTTCTTGCATAGGCACGAGCTCTATTGCCCCTTTTTGCAGCATGACGGTGACCTCCTGCTGCAATAAGTGCAAGTGCTCGTCCGACATAGGACGGTGCCTTGGGGGCATGTTGGGTGGAGTGGATGTTAACTCCAGACAATAACCGTATTGGATAAGTTTTCTGACCCACCTGTCCGTGGTGATGGACTTCCAGATGGGCAGGAACTGCTGGAGTCTCCCCCCGACCGGTGTTGTGTAGTCGGGGGGCAGTGACAAGGCGTCACTGTTTGCTGGTGGTAGAGGACCTGGAGCTGTTGTTGCCACGTCCTCTGCCCTTGGCGCTGTTGCCACGATATCCACCCGACTCTTGTTGGCGTAAGTAGTCTGGGTGTTGCCCTTGTAGTATTGCGTGGACTGGGAGAGCTGACCCCTTGAGACGCCTCTAGTGCTGGAGCGACGAAAGGACCCACCCCGTCTGGACTTGTTCCTTAGCGGTCGCTCCCCTGACTCACTGCCTGTCCTAGAGACGCTTTGCTGCTTGCTGACCACATCGCCTGCCCTGATTGAGCTCCTGGCTACCCATACATCGCCTGCAACTCAGAGCGCTTCGACTAAAACATAGCGCCTGGTATCGTTCGCATTTTATTTATTCCTGCTCATTGGCCCTGCATTGCGGTGATTTGATAACAGGCTGAATAGTGTTTTGCTGATCTGTGTGTTACTGCACCATTGCTCTCACTCCGGCTGTGCCCCTGCTTCGATTACGCTACCGTACTGCCATTTTGTTGTGCTGTTTACTTGTGGCCCGTGTCTCCTCCCCGCTCCCGCCTCCCAGCTGCCCCTCCCACACACTGGTATAGTAATCTAGCCCCGTCCTCCTTCCCTCTGTGACCGTCTGGACTTGTTCCATAGCCGTCGCTCCCCTGACTCACTGCCTGTCCTAGAGACGCTTTGCTGCTTGCTGACCACATCGCCTGCCCTGATTGAGCTCCTGGCTACCCATACATCACCTGCAACTCAGAGCGCTTCGACTAAAACATAGCGCCTGGTATCGTTCGCATTTTATTTATTCCTGCTCATTGGCCCTGCATTGCGGTGATTTGATAACAGTCTGAATAGTGTTTTGCTGATCTGTGTGTCACTGTACCTTTGCTCTCATTCCGGCTGTGCCCCTGCTTCGATTACGCTACCGTACTGCCATTTTGTTGTGCTGTTTACTTGTGGCCCGTGTCTCCTCCCCGCTTCCGTCTCCCAGCTGCCCCTCCCACACACTGGTATAGTAATCTAGCCCCGTCCTCCTTCCCTCTGTGACCGTCTGGACTTGTTCCATAGCGGTCGCTCCCCTGACTCACTGCCTGTCCTAGAGACGCTTTGCTGCTTGCTGACCACATCGCCTGCCCTGATTGAGCTACTGGCTACCCATACATCGCCTGCAACTCAGAGCACTTCGACTAAAACATAGCGCCTGGTATCGTTCGCATTTTATTTATTCCTGCTCATTGGCCCTGCATTGCGGTGATTTGATAACAGGCTGAATAGTGTTTTGCTGATCTGTGTGTTACTGTACCTTTGCTCTCACTCCGGCTGTGCCCCTGCTTCGATTACGCTACCGTACTGCCATTTTGTTGTGCTGTTTACTTGTGGCCCGTGTCTCCTCCCCGCTCCCGCCTTCCAGCTGCCCCTCCCACACACTGGTATAGTAATCTAGCCCCGTCCTCCTTCCCTCTGTGACCGTCTGGACTTGTTCCATAGCGGTCGCTCCCCTGACTCACTGCCTGTCCTAGAGACGCTTTGCTGCTTGCTGACCACATCGCCTGCCCTGATTGAGCTACTTGCTACCCATACATCGCCTGCAACTCAGAGCACTTCGACTAAAACATAGCGCCTGGTATCGTTCGCATTTTATTTATTCCTGCTCATTGGCCCTGCATTGCGGTGATTTGATAACAGGCTGAATAGTGTTTTGCTGATCTGTGTGTTACTGTACCTTTGCTCTCACTCCGGCTGTGCCCCTGCTTTGATTACGCTACCGTACTGCCATTTTGTTGTGCTGTTTACTTGTGGCCCGTGTCTCCTCCCCGCTCCCGCCTCCCAGCTGCCCCTCCCACGCTCCGCCCCCTTTCACCCTCCATTTAAGACAGATGAACCTTCGCGCAGCATCCACGCGCAGCGGTCGCGCCGAAGGTGCGCTAAAGGTAAGCCCGTCTACGCCCGTCCGCGCCTGGACCGCGCCTAGCGCCAGACCCCCTGTTTCCCGCCGTACCCAGCCCACTAGATTCACATATGATGCCGCTACTCTCCTTGCCCTCAACCCCGGACGCACACCACAATGCTACAATGCCACCCCAGGACGTACCCACGGCCCATTCGCCTGTCTCACCTGCAAGTTCTCCTGCTTCGGACCCTCACCAAATCCACTTCCTCCAAACACAGCTCGGACTCTAACCACCTGAAGTGCATCCTGCTGAACATCCGCTCGGTCCACAGACACGCAACTGAACTCTGGGACTTACTCGACACCGCGTCACCGGACATCGCCTTCCTTACAGAAACATGGATGAACACATCATCAGCACCCGACATCGCTATAGCCATCCCGGACGCTTACAAGATCATCCGAAAAGACCGCACCAACCAAACAGGAGGAGGCATCGCCATCATCCACAGGACCTCCATCAAAATCACGACCAGCTTCGACGATAATCTTGCAACCGCCGAACACCTCCACTTCCAGGTCCACACCGACCCTAGAACCACACTCAGAGGTACCCTCATCTACAGGCCTCCAGGAACCCGCACTCAATTCAGCGAGGACATCACTGACTTCATCAGCCCACATGCCCTCACCACCGAGAACTACATTCTATTAGGAGACCTCAACTTCCACCTTGAAAACAAACACGACTGCAACACCAACTCCCTTCTGGACAACCTGGCCAATCTCGGACTCAAACAACTTGTCGACACCCCCACCCATGTAGCCGGGCACACGCTCGACCCTATCTTCACCTCCAGCAAGCACATTTCCTTCGACCGTACCACAGCTCTCCATTGGACGGACCACAGCTGTGTTCAATTCAGCTACAAAACCACCTTGACCCACAACCGCCCACAACCTATTCCTCAGAGAAACTGGAACAAAATCACCTCCGACCAACTCCTCACATCACTCAACCAAAACCCTCCCACCCTTTCATTGGACCCTAACCAAGCGGCCACCAAACTCAAGCAATGGATCACCCACAGCGCTGACGCATTAGCACCCCTGAAAAAGCACCAGATCAATTCAGGCAGCAAAAAGGCTCCCTGGTTCAATGATGACCTTAAAAAATCCAAGAAGCTATGCCGCACCCTAGAGAAAACATGGAGAAAAAACCCAACCACCGACAACATGGCCACCCTCAAGGCAGCCACCCGCAAACACCACCAGTTGATTAGATCCACCAAGAAACGAGCATTCAAGGATCGTCTCGACAACAACGCCCATAACAGCAAGGAACTTTTCAACATCGTCAATGAATTCACCAACCACGCCGCAGCATCTAACGACATCACTCCCTCCTAAGACCTCTGCGATGCGTTATCCTCCTTCTTCTACAACAAAATTGCTGACATTCACAACAGCTTCGAGAACACTCCCTGCGAACAACCATCCCCACCCCCCTCAGACCCCACACCGCCAACTAACAACCTCAGCGCCTGGAACCCAATCACCACCGAAGACACCATCCGCCTAATGAACTCAATCCACTCTGGTTCGCCAACCGACCCCTGCCCCCACCACATCTTCAACAAAGCTGACTCCGTCATCGCACCCCATCTCCGTGATGTCATCAACTGCTCGTTCAACTCTGCCACCTTCCCAGAAAGTTGGAAACACGCCGAACTCAGTGCCCTCTTGAAGAAACCCAAAGCGGACCCCTCTGAACCTAAAAACTACCGACCCATATCCCTCCTCCCCTTCCCCGCCAAAGTCATTGAGAAAGCCGTCAACAGCCAGCTCGCCGCCTTCCTTGAATCCAACAACTCCCTCGATCCCTCTCAGTCTGGATTTCGAGCCAAACACAGCACCGAAACCGCCCTCATTGCAGCGACTGACGACATCCGAACACTACTGGACAATGGAGAAACAGTGGCCCTCATTCTACTCGACCTCTCCGCCACTTTCGACACAGTCTGCCACAGCACCCTTATACAACCCCTCAGCAACAACGGCATACAAGGAAAAGCCTTGGACTGGATCATCTCATTCCTCGCTGGGAGAACTCAAAGAGTCCGACTTCCCCCATTCAACTCAGAGGCCACTGAAGTCATCTGCGGAGTACCACAAGGATCTTCACTCAGTCCCACCCTCTTAAACGTTTACATGAGTCCACTCGCCTCCATCGCGCGTCAACACAACCTTAACATCATCTCTTACGCCGACGACACCCAGTTAATCCTTTCCCTCACCAAAGACCCTAACACCGCCAAAACTAATCTTCACGAAGGCATGAAAGAGGTAGCCGAATGGATGAAACATAGCCGCCTAAAACTCAACTCAGACAAAACAGAGGTGCTCATCCAAGGATCTTCCCCCTCCGCCTGGGACGACTCTTGGTGGCCTTCCGCTCTGGGCACAGCACCCACACCCACAGACCAGGCACGTAACCTGGGCTTCATCCTAGACTCCTCTCTCTCGATGTCCAGACAAGTCAACGCAGTCTCATCCTCCTGCTTCAACGTACTTCGTATTCTCAAAAAGATCTTCCGCTGGATCCCCCTCGAAACAAGAAAGACTGTCACCCACGCACTGGTCATGAGCTGACTGGATTATGGTAACACACTATACGCCGGAATCTCAGCAAAATTACAGAAAAAACTCCAACGCATCCAAAACGCATCAGGGAGACTCATATTGGACATCCCTCGCCAAGATCACATCACCGTACACCTAAAAGACCTCCACTGGCTTCCCGTCAACAAGAGAATTACATTCCGTCTTCTTATCCACGCACACAAGGCCCTCTACAAACTTGGACCCGAATGCCTCAACACTCGACTGTCCTTCTACACACCCACCCGCCAACTCAGATCGTCCAATCAAGCCCTCGCCGCAGTCCCGCGCATCCGAAAACCCACCATAGGTGGCAGATCCTTCTCCTTCCTGGCGGCCAAGACCTGGAACTCACTCCCCACTCACCTCCGCCTTACTCAAAACCACATCTCCTTCAGAAAAGAACTTAAAACCTGGCTATTCGACAAAAATGTAACCCCCCTTCCCCAAGCGCCTTGAGACCCCCTGGGTGAGTAGTGCGCTATATAAATTCATGAACTTGAACTTGAACCCCGAAACTGCTGGGACGGTGTAAGGCACCCATGGATTTTGCAGTGTCAGTGTCCTTTTTCATTTTTTCTAGGGTGGTGTCAACCTCTGGGCCAAACAGGTGATCTGGGTTAACCGTTTGGGTCAGGATGGTGGTTTGGATGTCTGGCTTAAATCCAGAGATTCTCAGCCAGGCATGTCCCCGAAGCATAACACTGGTGTTTATAGCTCTGGCCGCGGTATCAGCTGCGTCCAGAGCGCACTTAATGGAAGCGTTAGAGATTAGCTTCCCTTCTTGAATCAGCATCTCAGCCCCTTCCTTGTATTGATCAGGCAGGTGTTGCAACAGGGTCTCTAGTGTATCGTAGTGCGCCATGTCATAGCGCGCAAGAAGCGCCTGTGTGTTAGAAATGCGCCAGATGTTGGCTGCCTGCACTGCCACCCTCTTCCCCGAAGCCTCAAAGACCTTGGATTCTTTGCTGGGGGAGGAGCATCACCCGTAGTCTGAGAATTGGCCCTCTTCCGGGCATTCGAGACGACAAGGGAGTCCAGAGGCAACTGTCCTTTAATGTAGGTAGGATCAGTAGGCGCCGACTTGTATTTTTTATCAATCCTAGGGTTTATCACCCTCGCCCTGGTAGGTTCTTTAAAGATCTCAGCAGCATGCTTTAAAACACCTTTTAGCATAGGCAGAGTTTTTACAGTCTTTTCTGATACTGAAAAAGTGTCAAAGAGGAAGTCCACATCCACAGGGTCAGCATGCAGCTGGACATTGTGATTGTTAGCAGCCCGTTCAATGAGGGCATTGAAAGCAGCAGAGTCTTCTGTAGGTGAAGTCTTTGCAGAAAAGAGTTGAGGGTCTTGTCCTGAATGAGGATCCCCAGGGTCACCACCAGCTGCCCATGGCTCATTTGTATCCTCAAGGTCTGTATAGACTGGATAACTGTATTCATCCTCATCATCTCCCTCACCAGCGTCCACATCTGAGTAAGTGGGTGACACATCATGAGTCTGTGGTGAAAGGGGTTCCACCAAGACCGGAGAGCAAGCAGAGTCCTTCTTCTTCTTGAGAGGGATCTTGTAAGACTCCAGTTGGGGTTCTGGGGTGATTTTCCGCTTCAGGAGGGAAAGCCTGCCCGTTTCGGCGTCGATGAAGTGTTCCTGACGCTCATCCCCCGAAGGTCGTCGAGGGCCGTGAACCACCAACGACGCCTTCGGCGCCGAGGAGACCTTTTCGGGCACGCCGGCCACTGCCTTAGGAGCGAAAGCCTTCGGCGCCGTCTTAGGCGGCAACGTGAAGAGGATCGGCGTGGACGCCTTAACTGGTTTCTCCACAGGCTTCGCAGGCGGAGGGTCCTTTGGTTCGACCGCCGCGGTGCCTTCACGGATGCGTTGCAGGGAGTCCGTCACCTTCTTGGTGAACGCGGCGGATGGACGCGCCGGTTCAACGGAGTCCTTCGAGGCCACTTTCGGAGGAGTCGACTCACGGGGCGCAGCGCCCTTGGCCTTGTCGTGCGGACGCGGGGTAGTGAGGACCTTCGGGTCATCGAGTCGCTTCTTCGGGTCACCAAGACTTTTCTTAGGGTCGCCGACAGCCTTCTTCGGGTCGACAAGGCCCTTGCCGGCGTCGACCGGTCTCGGCGCCGACGCGCCAGTATCGACCACCTTTACTTTAGCCTTCGGCGCGCCAGACTTTGTCTCAACGCCCATGACTTGACTTTTCGGCTCGACAGCCACCTTCGGATTCTTCGGCGCCAAAGCCTCCGAAGTTTTTGATCCGACCAAAGCGATGCGCACTTTCGGTGTCGATGCTTGCACCTGCGCAGTATCTGGCGTCGAGACCGTAGGTTTCACTTTCGGTTTTGTTTTGCCAGGGAGTGGCTCGGTAACAATGTCCGTGGCCGGGCCCGAAGGCGGGGCCGTGGAACCCATATCGAGGTCTTGGGTAAGGCCCGAAGGCGATCCCTCGACCTGGGCCTTATAAATAAGCACGGCCCCAGAGTCAGTTTGAGGAAGCTCCTCGTCCGAGCTATCCTCCATGGCCTCGAGGGCACCGTCATCGTCTCAAACCTCCTTGATGACTTCTTCGCTTTCGAACACCTCAGCATCAGCGTCGTAGTCTTCTTCGACGTCCGACGCGGGGTTTGATTAAGAAACTTCCTGGATATATTTGTCCTCGACATCCCCAGCATCGAAGACGTCCGCAGGCGCCGGAGCAGATTGCTGGGCCTCCAGGCGCGCAGCTTGTCGAAGCTTAAGTGTCTTCTTGGACCTGAAGCGTGAACAAGCCATACACTTGTCCTCATCGTGGTCTGGCGACAGACACTTGTTGCACACCGGGTGGACGTCGATGTGGGGGTACTTCGAGTTACAGACCAGACATCTCTTGAATGGACTTCGTTCCATGATGGATGGTCGATAGGTCAGGAGCGTCGACTAGGCCTTCCGCGCCGAGAGCACGCGGAAGTACAGAATCCGGCTCGGAGCCGAGCTAGAAGAAGTAAAGCCGAACGCAAGACAATACCGACGTATAGACTAAAGACCTTTTGGTCTCAAGAAAGTTTTTCTATCGATTCCGACAAGAGGGAATTAAAGACATCCGAACCCAATGGCGGAAAAAAACAATCTGAGGATGGAGTCGATGCCCATGCGCACTGTAGTCCAGGGGAGGAGCCACCTATCTCGTGATACTTCGAAGACTCTTCCAGGACAACAATGTGCAATTATCAGGACCCAACACTAGGCGGCGATCTATGCACAGATATGAATTCAGCAGCCCACATGCCTCGAACATTGCATATTCAGTTGGGGGCGTGGCCAAGCCGGCTATGAAGGCGGACGCGCTTTGCTGAGGCTCCACGATCAGGCCAGCAAGTCGTCAGTTTCCCAGCGCCGTTTTGGACGGCCAAAACAACAGACAAGCGTCGGAGGGTGAGCTGTATCTGACGGTTCCCCTAAAACCTGACATCCGAGGGTTTTGCTGTGGGAAAACAGAAGAAAATTGGACCAGGGCTGAAGACGGCAAGATGTCGCCAGCCCTTTACTAACTACAGGCTCTAAACGGCGAAGGTCACAGCGGACATCACAAGCGGCGACTGGAAGCAGCGTGCCACCGCACCCATTCCCACCGCTGGTATAACACAGTACAGACTTGTGGTGCGAGCTCCAAACTTAGGTACCATTGGCTCGACGAAGCTCAGGAGAGCCCTTCAATTTCATCGATGCCTGGACCTAAGATGGCGTCTAGGTCCCGAGATCCCTAGCGCCACTGAGACCAAGATCCAGCGGCCTCCCACAGACATCATAACCCAATGGATCGGCGGTGAGGGACCAGACTACCTGCAACGGGGAGGGGGGGGGGGAGTAGTTACAAACCCCCCCTCTTCTTCCGGGTCACAGAGTGCAGGACTGTCCTCTCCTCTTGCTGCCTGAACCTGAGAGGGCGCCTGTGATCCACGACGAGCATCGCAGCAGAGGCCACGAATCAGGAGCCTCTGTGAACATTCCACATACACAGTCTTAAGGTGAGCCATCGGATTCCTTGGCACAAGCCGCACCAATTCAGTGAAAACCCCCCCTCCTCCCCTTCTCAATAGAGCACATCCCAGACACACCTAAAATGGACGCTGCCTGACTCTGACATGGAGGTGTCATAACCATTGTCTCTCCCACCTCGACCCACACACTTTGCAACGGTGCAACACACGGACAGGCTGCCACCTCGCCAAGGACCCCCACAGCATCTTGGTCATTGGCATTAACACACTCAGTTCCACACGTCCTCCCAAAACCTACAGAGCGACGTAATAGACACAGTGACAACCAGAGCAAGGGATCCCCTTCTCTCAAAGATCAACTGACCCTGCACAATCCCATCTCTGGCCAGTCGGGCATCAATCGTCTTCCGGATCTCCCGGTCCAACACAGAGACGCCTTAACTGTAGGCCACGCGCCCCACTGTCCTCAAAGACGATCACGACATCATAAACCCTCCCAGTCACCACAATGGGGAAACACATCACCACGGTGCCCAAGACCACCCCCAAAAACATGCTCAACGCCAGGACGGAGAACGCATTTACTGCGCCACAGGCCAACCCATCAATCTCAGGCAAGCTGTATCAACTATTAATAGCCATCGAACACTCCAGGATCTCCGTGGAAAAGCGCCTGGACACCCTCGTGATGGATATCAGCCTTATACGGGACGATCACCGCAAACTCGCCAACAAAGTGAAGGAGGGGGAGAAGGATCTGGCCGCGCTGCAACCCACTATCAAAATGCACCAAACGACACTGCAAGATGTCCTGACCCGCCTGCCCTTTATAGAGGAACGTACGGACGACTTGGAAGGGCGTTTGCGACGCTGCAACATTCGTGTGCTGGGTCTTTCAGATGGAATTGAAGGCATGGACCAGTCAGGATACATGGAAACATGGGTGAAATCGTTCACTCCTGCAGTGGACAGGACGGCGCTCTCCATCTCCATCGAACGTGCCCACAGAGTACCAGCTCGCAAGCCTCCACCAGGAACACCCCCAGACCGATGCTGGCGAAATTCTTACATTACCGAGACGTGGTGCTTCGAGCAGCCAGACAAGCAGGCCCCATACACGTGGAACACAAGCAGATAATGATATTTCCGGACTATGCACAAGCGGTGCAACAGCAAAGATCCTCGTTCTTGGAAGTAAAACGACGGCTGCGTGCGAACAAAATACAGTACTCCCTCCTTTTCCCAGGCCGCCTCAAGGTACTCTATAATCGTACAGCTACCTTCTTCACGAGCGCAGAAAAGGCACACGACTGGTCAGACCTTCACTGTACACATCAATCTAGAACAGAATTCACACGAAATCCTACCTTTAAAGCCCCTCGCACCAGGAGACGCATCTCAAAACAGCAACGCAGTGGGGCAAAAACAATGACCCGGACCGACATTAAAGAACCCCCGGATCTAGAACAAATCATGAAAGAGACAGGAGGTCCTACAAGCGGTGATTGATTTACAAGCTCCTCCCAGATGGAGGACGTTGATCGAGCTCCACACCTCCTCTCTTCAGAAGGGGAAGATGATAGCGAACAGTTTCCGGAGTAGACTCAGTTACACCTCCCATGGTCACCCCCAGACAGCTGATACTATGATGGATGGGCAAATGAACTCCCTCCCAGCTTGAACTGATCTCACAGCTAACTTCAAACGACCCACGTAACTTGCCCTTCCTTCATAAGCACCTGTGACATAGACATGATTTGACAAGCACCAGACAACGCTTCGAGATCCTACAACGGCTCGTTCGGCAAGACGTCTCGTCTAGCACGTACTGCCAGCCCCATTGTTTATCGTTGCACTCTCCTGTTTAGAGAGAGTAGGTTTGGACGTATCGCTGGCTGCGATAGGTCCTCAGTATTGGGAACGTTTCCAGACCCTAGTTTCTTTCTGTAGTTTCCTACCCTCCTCCAGCATCACCCTCCTCCCATGGAAGCACACGCAACAGGTACCCGAGACATGACACCTGGAGGCAGATGGCACTGTATATGCCCCCGCACCACAAGAGACTCATTGGTCGCTAGGCTCCGGCAGGAATAGCCCACCCACACGAGCACTGAAGGTATCACATGGCTGTAAAGACACAGACCACTGACATCAGCATCCTAACGCTCAACGCCCAAGGACTTCATACACCGCGCAAGCGATACGCCATATACTCCTACACGAAGCGCCAAAACGCTCGGATTGCGTTTCTACAAGAGAAGCATCTCACTAACACCGAGATCAGCAGACTACAGTCCAAATGGCGTGGTAACATATGTGCCACATCATACTCCGCATACGCACGGGGCAGCGGATCTGGGTCCGACCAGGGACCCCTTTTCAGGAACTAAGACGCCCAATAGAGGGCCTCCTCGATGGGCACTCAGTGCTACTGGGAAGTAAATACGCCCTGAATGTAGAACAGGACAGATTTTGAGAACGACTCACTGGGGTACTCGCCCAATTTGCCCCATACCATGGATTTTAAGGGGTGACTACAATTGTACACTAGACCTCACTCTAGACTGCTCCCACCCCCCCACCCACACACTCAGCTGCCCATAAACAAACGGAACGGTTCAGAGCCTGGGTCACACAATGGGCATTCACTGATGTCTGGAGAAAGCAACATCCGCAGACTAGGCTCTATTCGTTCCATTCCATCTCACATAAACTTAGAGTCCGCCTATACAGATTCTTATGTTCAGTGGCGGTTTTACCCAAAGTACACTACACTGATTACATTGGTAGGATAATTTCTGACCACGATGTTCACATTATGCAATTAGACTGGAGACCCACCACAACTCCCAGTTCCCACGTGGCGCCTCCCACAGGACTGCCTAGAAGACCCAATCTTCAAACATGACCAAGAGCAGAGTATACAGGAGTACTTCACAAATAACGCCTGGACAGCGTCCTCCACATTGACCGAATGGGACACATTTAAGGTGGTAGCACGGGGAGAATGTATTAAGCAAACAGTGGGAGTTAAACGGACCATAGAGCAAACACTCACCAAAGCTGAAAAACACCTTGCCACCGTTACTAAACAGTATGACTTATCGGAAGAGGCAGTGACGCAGATCGCCATGGCCAGGACGGACTATATGGCGGCTTGCGTCGACCTCCGATGATACAACTTCAGGACGTATGCAACCCAAATGCACAAGGAACGTGATAAAATGGGTACCTAGCTAGCTTGCTTAGCCAAACAAGACAGCGAATTGAAAGCCATAACCGAGGTCATAAACCCCCTCTGTAATCTAGTTCGGTCCCAAGATCAGATCCTTTCAGCATTCCATCAGCACTACTCGGAGGTCTACCGACACCCAATTCCAGACGAGCAGGACAAAATAGATCACTTTCTCGGCCCCCTAACGATCCCTGCGATTACAAAAGAGGACAGTACGTCATTAAAGGCGAAGATACAAACTACAGACATTACCCAAGCCCCACCTTAGCTTGCAACAAAGCACTGGGACTAGACGGGCTCCCTTCAGAATACTACAAGACCTTCTCCCCCGTACTGGTCCCTTGATTGGCGCCGATGTACACCACAGCATTTGACAGTTATTGAAGTTCCCCTTGGGCATATTCACTCTAAAGAAATCACTCACAAATTTTCACAAAACACAGTAATATAGGCTCACAAATAGCAAACAAAGAGGCAATGTAAAAAATATATATAAAAAAGGTATACTTCACATTTTATTCAAAACAAGCTTCACTGGCTTCCAGTTATACAACGCATTCGGTTCAAAGCCTTGGTGCTGGCGTTTCGCGCAATCCACGACCAAGGCCCCTCTTATCTGAAGAGAAGATTCACTAAGTACATCCCGACACGCACCCTGAGATCTGCCTCATTGTTCAAACTGTCTCTTCCCCGCTTCAAACGCGCCAGACTGGGTGGTATGTCATTGTCGGTGGTGGTTGCTCGAGCCTGGAATGCCCTCCCTTTCCACCTTCGCTCCATGCCGACAGTAACTGCTTTTAAAAAACATCTGAAAACCCACCTATTTACGAGTGCAGGTTAGGAGGATTCTCTTGTCTTGTTCTTTGCCGCTTTGATCCGTTTCCCGCGCCAGGATACTCACAAGTAACAGAGCGCGTTACAAAACGGTTTATAACATAACATAACATAAAAGCAATGTGGTTCGTAGTAATCAGATCTTTCCACAATACACAATATTAAAAACAATAAAAATATATTCACATAACATATATGGGGACAAACAACAGAAAGGAAAAGTTAGTTCCTATTCGTAAACAAGGAGATACAAAGCATGAGATCAATTCAGCTTTCCGTCAAAATTGTTGTCTCTCAATGCCTAAAGTATTTCTCCTTTTTTTTGTGTTCTTTTTGAGCATCAACGCGTTTCGGTAGGCACTTATAAAATAGCCAACATCTTCTTCAGGAAAACAGTACAACCATCCCATAAAATCTTCAATATCCTGCAATCCAAGGATAGCTTCAATACTTAGTAGTCAGTACTAATGGCTTCATATATAGCGTGCTTCAAAAAACTGCACGTAAGCGGACCGGACGTTTCTTGTATAAGAGTTCCGGCACTTAAACAATGGGGCACACGCCTCCGACCAAAATTGCTACCGTACTCGTCCAGCGAGACACTGTCCTTTTTAAAAAAAACGAAGATAATCAACACAGCCGGTGTTGTTAAAGACTGCGCGTTTTTATTTTTTCATATTTTCAAGCGCGAAGAGCAACAGCGGGGCAAACGCCTCCAAATCAAAACAAAATAGTGTAAACGCCGAATTTGTCACCACATGCTTGTTCTTCGGAAATGCGACGAATGGCGAATCATGCGCCTCAGCAGTTCGCTTACCACACCTGGACAGACTGCGGCGTCACCGAAGTCGAGTTGCTAATTGAGGACGGCCAGCTCAGGCCCTTCCAACGACTGATAGATGATCATGACCTTCCCGCCGGCCAGTTCTTACACCATCGCCAACTCCTCGCACATTACAGACAGTACCATGACCTTTCGACAGGGGAACCAACTACACACCCGGTCATACACGCAATCTTACATATGGGAACGCGACGACACCTAGTCACATGGTTCAATAAAGCTATCAGGGAACTCAGGAACAAACCACTAGAGACCCTACTAGCCGCCTGGGAAGACGAACTAGGCCGCTCACTTCATGAGAAATAATGGGAAAGAGCTCTCGAACACCCCAAGAAGGTGTCTTGAAATGCGTGTTTCAAAAATATACAATTCTACATCCTACACAGGCCGTACTTTACACCAGCGCACCTCCAACGCTTTTATCCCGACACCCAGTTCCTATGCTTCAGGTGCCACTCACAAGCGGCAGACTTTCATCATATGTTCTGGAGCTGCCCCACACTACACTCATACTGGCAACACGTCCATAAGTCACTCAGGGATCTTACTGGACTCACATATCTGGATACATGGGAAGCCTGTGCACTGAGTATTTACCAGAAAAGAAAACAACACAATGTGCCCCTCAGATTTGCCTCACCTGCCATCTTATTGGCCAAACGCAACATTGCCATGCACTGGCGTCTCCCAAAGGCCCCACGGTCGCTGCTTGGGTGGGGGCGGTACAAAAATGAGCACTGGCGTAGGAAGAGACATTACGGGAAGAAGAGGTGAAAGGGATGCGCAAACACCCCATATCACTGGACTGGGCTACCCTATTGAACCAACTCAAACAACCACCTACCCATGACGACCCGGAGGGAGGCATTCATACTCCACAAGACATACAATCACAGATACAGGCCGCGAACCTGGACGCCAGATCCGCTCCCGCAACACACATTGAAAGCTATTAGTTCTTAAGCGCTATGTTATATAATTTAATGGACAGCCGGACCCCGGACCGACCACCGCCCGCCCCCTGTTTTCCGCCCCTAGAAACAAGCGGACCTACCATTAACCGGGGCATATGCCACCTTACGACTTCAGACGACACCTGTATCCAAGATTCCATGAACACCCCCCAGTTTTTCTCCACCCCAGTTATGTTCAGAAATTCTCTACGGAAACGCCTCAATAGTGACAAGACACTGAGCTAATAACTGTACGAATAACAATGCATTAGGTTATAACTGCAAGCATATGTGATTTGATGAATTGCAACAGAATGCAAAATGTCGCGGTAAAAGCAAAAGGTCAATAAAAATGTTTTAAAATAAATATATATATATTATTTTTTTTTATTTTTTTTGATCAAATATATTTTTATTGAGTTCCACAAAGCAAAACACTTATACAATGATCAGAACAGACAGGGGGCACAGTAGCTGCAACCGTCCCCTACGTTGCATGGTACCCAACTGTGCGTCCAGTAAGTGAGGCAGGGCCATGTGTCCATGTATGCTTGCACAGTGGGAGGCCTGCCCCCCGACGTCCGCCAGAACTCTTTTCCACCAACCACCCCAGAGACCCGCCCCCCCCAACTTTCCCCAACTGTGCCCTACCCCTCCCCTCTAACAAACCCCTCCCCTCCCTGCCCCCCTCCCCCACCCGGTGTGTTCCTTGTAGCGCTTAGTGGTGACTATTCGATGTCAGGCTAGACCTTATGTTCCACTCTGGCTCCCTCGTCTCGAAACCCTTCCGCCAGTTTCAGGACCCTGAGATACTTCGGACACGTAAGCTCCGTAAATTCTTGGGAAAGCAAAGAGATGAGTGGCTGCCATGTTTCTCTGAAAGTCTCGGAAGACTGCGTGAGTGCGGCCTGTATCCTCTCCATCCCCATGATATACCATAACCTGTGTAACCACCCCGTGTGTGTGGGCTTTCTCGTGGTCCCCCATAGTGACAAGATATGTTGGGAGGCTGCCCCCATCGCCAATCCCATCTGTTTTCCCCGCATGGACTTGAGTGGGAATGTTAGGCTGTTTGGGAGTCCAAGGATAGCGTAAGCTGGGAAACGTGGAATGTCGGTGTCAAAGTGGGTGTCTATGTCCTTAAGTACTGCCTCCCAGTATTCCCGTACCTCGGCGCATTCCCATAGAATGTGTAGCATGGTCCCCGTTTGCCCGCACCCCCTCCAGCATTTGGGGTCCTTGCTCGGGTTTCCCTGGTGTAGGCGTTCCGGAGTCAGGTGCCAGTAACAGGCGATCTTTACCCCCGCCTCCTTGCTAGCCGTGTTTCTGGCCGTGTGGTGAGCTCGGTAGTATAGGTCTTTCCATTCTTTAGCAGAAAGGGTGCGCCCCAGTTCCCTCTCCCAGCGCCTCTGCCCGGCTGACTTCTCCGTAGGAGGAGGGGGAGAGAGCATCAAATACAGGTCAGTAATGGACCCTGTGTCTGAGGTTTTGGTCATGATCCATCGCTCGTAGGGGGTAAGAGGGCGGCTAGCCAGAGGCGCCACATCGGCGTGCATCAGCCAGTGCCTAAGCTGGAAGTACTGGTAGCGAAGTGGCTTATCCAGTGAATAGTCTGCTGTCACTACGTCCCAGGTCAAAAAGCCCTCTGTGTCAAACAAGAAGCCTGCGGAGCGGCATTCGGACTGTCGCCACTGAGGGAACGAGCCCGGAGACTGGCCTGGTGGGAACGCCGGGTTGTCCAGCAATGGCGTCATGGGGGAGGGAAAGGTTGTCAGGCCCCTCGAGACAGCGGTTGCATCCCACACTTGCAATAGGGTTCTGGTGATTGGGGATTTCTTGAGGTATGGCGGTCTGTCCGGCCGTGCTAGGAAGGGAACTTTCCAGAGGGGCAGGCCCGCCATGGCCCTGTCCTGGAACAACCAGTGCTTCTCCGAAGTTGGCCGGGACCACTCCAGGAGGAATCTAAGCTGAGACGCCTGGAAGTAGCGCCTCGAGTCTGGGACCCCTAAGCCCCCCTCCGCCGTTGTTCTCGTGACCAAGTCGCGCCGCAGTCTAGACCTTTTGTTCGCCCAAACATAGTGGTTCAGGGTGTCCTGCAGCTTTTTCAGCATCCCCAGTGGGGGGGTGACCGGGATAGTCTGAAATATGTAGAGGATTTTGGGTAAAAGGGACATTTTTATGGCTGCCACACGGCCCAACCACGAGAGCGGCTGTTGTTTCCACCTCGCTATGTCCCCTTGGACGCGTGACAGTAGTTTAGTGAAGTTAAGGTCAACCGTTTGGGTAGTCGCCGGCGTCAAGTCTATCCCCAGATATTGTATGGTGGTGCTGACCTCGAGCCCCCCGATTTGCAGCGACGCTCTATTAGCCGGCCGGGTGTTGCTACCTAGCGGCAGGACGACGGATTTTTGGATGTTCATTTTGAAGCCCGACACCCCCCCGAACGCGGTCATTTCCGACATGAAGGCCGGTATGGAGACCCTCGGGTTCTCCACTGCTACCAGAATGTCGTCTGCATAGAGGCTTATGGTTTGCTCCATGCCCCCGAACTTTTATTTATTTTTTTAAACATTTTTATTGACCTTTTGCTTTTACTGTGACATTTTGCATTCTGATGCATTCTGTTGTATTACCTACTGGCAGTCGCCAGTAGGTAGTTCTAGTTAGGATTATTTTCAATACAAAATCTCAACATTCTATTGTGAATAACTTTGGCGCCGGTTGAGGAATCTGCCTGAAAATGTCCTCAAATTTGCCTCGCGGCACCCCGGTCCTTCCCTGAACGTTTGGGGGGGGGGGGGATTTGTCAAGCGGGGGCCGAGATAAAAGGGGGGTCCCAAAACGTGTTACCACCACCACCACCACCACCACCACCACCACCACCACCACCACCACCACCACCACACACCACCACCCACCTCCTGGTGGTCCTCTTGGTGGTGGTGCAGATGCTCCAGCTGCTGCTGCTACTGCTACTGTAGCCATTTTAAAGTACAAAATATTTCTCTTAGATCTCCAAACAGGTCTTCCTCAGTCAAAGGACAAAGTCAGAATGAGGAAAAAAGGTGGGGTCTTTCATCATTTGGAAAAAAAACTGTCCTGAACCAATGAAAAGTGTTATTTTCAGGTCACATGACCTGGGCTTTCATCAATTGGAAACCAAAACTGTTCTGCACCAATAAAAAGTGTTATTTTCAGGTCACATGACCCGACGCGCTTACGCGGCGCGCCCCAGGGCGTGCCACGGGGCGTGCCGCGTAAGCGCGTCAGATGCTTACGTTGCGCAATCTTATTCGCTCGAGTACTTCTGGGTGCGCTTACGCCGTGCGTATCACGCGGACGCGGCTACGCGATACGTCACAATGTTTTCGTTCGCGGCAATAGCGCTAACGGGACGCTCACCGGTGCACGATCCGGGGCGCTCCGGAAAACTGCGCTTTCCAGTGCACACACCGGGGCGCGCATCGAGAGCCCACCTGGGCAAAAAAATAAAATAAAAAACATTTTTTTTAAAGTATTATATAAATATACAATATAGGATTCATTATAAAAAATATTACATTTCATAGGTTTGAGGCCCTATATATAGTTAGGAATTAGCATTTAAAAAACCTATGAAATTCACTGAAAAAACCATAGGTTTCACACCAGTTATAGTTAGGAATTAGCATTTAAAAAAACTATTAAATTCACTGAAAAAAACATAGGTTTCACACCAGTTATAGTTAGCTGGAAATTTTACTGACATAAAACCATAGAAATTCCAACGTTATAGTTAGTTGGACTCACTATAACAAGCGCGCCTGCAATGCACTGCTGATGACGTCGCATATTACATCACTCATTTTTATTTTATTTTTTTAAATATATCCTTTATTTGGTTCACAGGATAAAGAAAACATGAATTGTACAGTATTTCGCTGCACGAAAACTCAAAAAAATTGCATAAATGGATCACGGAGCGAAACGTAATGTACACTGTTACTTCACAATGAAATACAATGGCGGAATCATCGCTCAATCATGTCTTCCTCGTTATCATGTTGTAATGGAGAGGTTAGGATAATAAAAACGGGGAGATGTGGGGTTACCAAACTTGGAGGTGTATGGCGTGTGGTGTGATGGACATCTGATCACGTAGTGGGGGGGGTCCGAGGGTGGTGTCGTGGTCGGTTCGTGTCCGTCTCAGTAGGACAGAGAGGGCGATGCGGGATCAGCGGTGGGCGTGCTGTGCGAGTGGAGAGGGGGGGGCGCGGGGCAGTGCTCGTCCCAACTATGTGACGGGAGTGTCGGCAACATGGCCAACATCAGCAGTGCCTGGTGTTGTGCACCTGTCTCTGTGTCTCCGCTTGGGGAGGTATGTCCTGTAGGTTCTTCTAGTGTCTGGAATTCGCTGTGGAAGGAGTGTAGCATTTCGTCCTAAAGCGCCGCAATGGGGAATTTACGCAGCCCTGCTGTCTCCTCATTGTGAAGGGATATACTTTCCGCCTTTGCCCAGTTTTCCAGTGAGGTGCGCCAGTGCTCTGCCCTGGGTGGGTCTGCGCGCTTCCAGTGTTTAGTAATTAGCCTCTTTGCTGTAATAAGGCCAAGATCCCAGAAGCGGGAGGGCACCCTGTTGTGTTTGGTTCTGTGGTAGAGGCCCAGTAGGCACGCCTCCCACGTGTGAGGAATCGGCATCGCCGTGCTCCGCTCCAGTAGCGGCAACACCGACTGCCAGTACGTTTGGATCCGTGGACACTGCAACAGCACGTGTAAGAGATCTGCTCCCTCTGTATCGCTTCTCAGGCACCATGCCGTTGCGCCTGGAAAGTATAGATTTATCCTGTCTGGGGAGAGGTATGCTCTGTGTAAGATATAAAACTGGATCTGTTTAAAGTGAGCGTTGCGGGGAATGTTCTTGGGGCCCGATAGTATCACTGCCCATTCCTTGTCCGTCCAGGCCTTCCCTCTGTCCATCGCCCACTTATCCCGCAGTGGTTGTAGGGTGCATTGTGTGTGGGAGAGCAGTGCTTGGGTTAGCCAGTGTACCACGTGTGTGCCATTTCCCATGACGTGCATGCACTGTATCAGTTGGTGAATGGGAGGTTCTTCAGTGATGTTTTCCCACTTCTGCGTGAGCGCTCTGATTATGGAAGCGTATTTGCAAGAACTGTCCTGCTGGTAACCCCGTGTCTGCGGCAAGTGTCTCGAAGGGTAGCAGGGCGCCGTCAGCGTATAGGTCTGCCATGGTTTCTATACCCGAGCGTGTCCACTGTTCCAGGGCCGTTTCTATAACTACAGTCGCGGCCTTGGGGGTGCCTAGGAGCGGGAGCGCCGGAACATACGGTGTAGTGGTTCTGGTGAGCCGTAGGCATCGAGAGTAGCATTTCGCAGCCACTGCTATGTGTAGTTGGGTGTGTTTCCTAGCGCTCGTCAGCGGGTGAAATAATGAGTGTATCTGTAGCGGGATAGTGCGCCCATAGCTGTGGCCGTGTCTTCATGATTCCTACCTGAGAGCCAAGCCACTACCCATTGCAGTTGCGCCACAAAAATAATAGAGTTCCAGGTTTGGTACCGCTAGGCCACCATCGCTGACTGGAACGTAAAATTTCGTCAGTGCCACTCTGGGCCTTCCCGTGTTCCAAATCAAGTCTCTAAGCATGGTTTCCAATTCTCTGAAAATTCGGGCCGGGACGTATAGTGGAATGTTTGCAAAGTAGTACAAGAGTCTGGGCAGGACGATCATTTTCGTTAAAGTCACCCTGCTCGGCACATTGATGGGGAGAGTTTTCCAAAAGGCGATCTGCGCCCTGATGGATGTTATGGCTTGTGTCAAATTGCCATCTAAGATGTCTGGGGGGGGTTCTATAAATGTGGATTCCCAGGTATTTGAACGTGTTGTGGTGCCACGGCAACCTCTCGCCATTGATCCTGAGCTCAGGGTCTGAAGTGTTAGGAGCAAATGGGTACGCCCCCGACTTGGCCCAGTTGACCTTTAGGCCGGACATGATCTCGAACGCTCGGAAGATGTCCGATAGTTCCGGTGGTAGGTGTTCGAGGTCTCTGACGTACAGAAGTAAGTCGTCCGCGTACAGCGATATTATGTGTGTGCCATCCGCCAGTGGAATGCCCCACTGTGCGCCGCTGTTACGCATTCGCTCGGCTAAAGGATCCATCGCCAGTGAGAAGAGTAGTGGGGAGAGCGGGCAGCCTTGCCTGGTGCCCCTCCTGACTCGGATGGCCTCGGATAGCAGTCTGACCGTGCGCACTCTCACCTCGGGCCTCCTGTACAGTAATCCCACCAGCTCAATGTAGTCGTCACCCAGATCAAACTTGCGTAGCACCGCTAGTAAATAAGGCCATTCCACGGAGTCGAACGCTTTTTCAAGGTCTAAAATTAAGCAGCCCGATCTCGGCCAGTTCTGGATTGCGTACTCCTGCACTCGGAACAGCCTCCTTATGTTCTGGGAGGTGCATCTTGTTGGAACAAAGCCGTTCTCATCTTTGTGCACTAAGGCAGGCACCAGGGCCGCCAGCCTTCGGGCTAGAGTCAACGCCAGGATCTTGTAGTCTGTGTTCAACAGAGCCAGAGGTCTGTATGAGCCGAGGAGCGTACCGTCCCTGCCCGGTTTGAGGAGAGACACCAATGTTGCTTCATTCATGGACTTGGGTAAGGATGAGTCCTCCAACGCCGCCGAGTATGTTCTGAGTAGTTCGGGGATTAGAATGTCCGAGTAGGCCTTGTAGTATTCAGCTGGCAGCCCGTCCGGGCCCGGGGCTTTGCCATTAGAAAGGGCAAAGATGGGCCGGCCGCGGTCTCCCGCCGCCACATCTAGCGCCCTACCTAGCGCCTCTCTTGTGCTCCCGTGCTGCGGAGATGTAGCGGTGCAGATCTATGTGCGCCCGAACTCTCTGGCTCGATTTGCTGCTTTCCCCTGCTTATCGGAGCAACGACCCCCTCCCCAGCTGGTCATTATGTGTGTGGGCGCCCTGAGAAGACTGTGTCGATCCCGATGGCGGTGAGTGTCTCCTGATGCCCATACTGGGGCTGTTTGCCTGCTGATTGATTAGCTACACCGGGACACTCTCCGCCTAGCGGTACACGCTCCGTGTGGGTGCGCCTTGCACATGATTGCGCCTGAGGGAACCGACACTGATCCTTCACTGATCGGCTGGGGTCACGAACATGTTGCGATCAGACACCTGGGGCGGATTGGCCTGGTGCTCTGGAGCCTGGCTGGCTACGAGGATTGTCGCCACTGGGGGCGAGATGGATAACCTTCAGCTGGGGGATAGCATGGCGGCCATTGTTTACTTGCAATTCGCACGAAGGAATCAGATGGAGACCGCGGGAAGAGGCCTGGATGCTGTGATGCGTGAGACCTACGCTCGACAGAGGGTTGGTGGCGCTGGGTGGTGTCCAGTCATCACTGAGGAGACTGCATATTTGACGATGGTATCACTTATGGGAGCATTACCCGGTTCTAATGACTGACTGATCAACGGCGGCGGGTGGAGGTGGCGCTATGGCAAGCCCTTTTTCCCTTTGTTCTGGGTGGATGTCGAGGATTGAGCACCATCTCTCACGCTCACTGATGACCCCTGGACAGTCGGATGGCTATTTTCTCTGAGCGATATCATTGTGTACTATTTTGTCTTTGGAAGACATCCTCTTCCCAGTCGGATACTTTGATCCACCTACACCTGTGACGGAGAGACTGGGTTGCAATCGTAAATTGAACTGGGCGGGCCTGGGTCGAGTACTGTGAGGTTATTTCAGTGCGATCCGGTGCGGGATTCACTACCTATGTTATTATGGCGCTAATGGCAAACTGGCAGGGATTGTACCCACTCCTTATACGTGTACTGTATTGCATTCAGGCTTATTGTTTGGAGTGGGTGTCATCTGTGGCGGGGGGGGGGGGCGGCGTGGGCTGGGGGTCTGTCCTGGTTTCCTCCTCCGTTTTCCCCTTTTCTTTTTTCTGTTTCTTCCTTTAGATTTTAACCTAAGTCGAGCTATAGCTCTACTCTGTTTTCTTCTACATTTCGGGTTCCATAACGGGCGACAGGCACGCTGCTGAGGGGGGGGCCGTAGCCGGAGGCAGGGGTGCAGGGTGGGGGATCTGGGGGGGTTATTACTGTTTTCTTTTTCATTTCTAGGGCCCCTTTGTTCTTACCTATTATTCTTGACTTTCCCTTTATCCCTTGTTCTTTCTCCTTCTTTGTAACCAAGCGATGGGTTGTTTACCGCACGTTTCTTTGGTCCGAATCACGAGGGGCGATGTTTCTTGAAACAGACTTAAGTTGCAGCAGGCATGTACGGTAATGGCGAGTGATCTGTACTGTTCAATGTCTATCCTGTTTAATACGCATTATTATCATCAACGCCTTGTCTTTATTAGTCCTGCTGCGAAGATCCTGATTACAGATAGCCCTCGATGTAATAATCATTTGATTGTATGGCATCCTATCCTGGTTCTCCCTAAATTTAAAAAAGAAACCTTTTCCATCCTGGTACCTGTATGGTACGATCACCATCCTGAGTTGCAATGGGGCGATGGGGATGTGTAATGTTGTATACTTCTGGCTTTTATTGATTTGCTGCCCGTTATTGAAACTGCTTTGTGTATCAATAAAGGTTTACCAAAAATTTAAAAAAAAAAAAAAAGAAAGGGCGAAGATGGCGTCACGCAGCTCATCTGCCGTTAACGGCGATCCAAGATCGTCCCGTTGGCTATCAGTCGGAGTGGGGAGCGTCACTTCGTCTAGGTACGCCATTATATCTGGCTGTGGATTTCTCAGTTGTGACCGATATAGCGCATCGTAATGTGTCACAAAAGCGGCATGGATGTCTGCCTGTGTATACACCATTGTGTCGGTGGCAGGGCTTATCGCCGTCACCGGGGAAGATCGGTCTTCACGTCGTATCAACCAGGCTAACAGTTTGCCTGGTTTGTCGCTATAGCGGTGTTTGCGGGCCGAGTGAGCAGCATAGTTGACATGTTTTAGTCTACCCACTAATCTGTCATGATCCGCCCTCGCTTCCAATAGCCTAGTGTTGGCGCCCTCGGACGCTTCCCGTTCTGCTTGTAGCAGGTCTGCTTCTAGATGTTTTAGGTCTATCTCTAGCTGTCGCCTAGAGTGAGCCTGTGTGCCTAGACACAGTCCCCTGAGGACCACTTTGAATGCGTCCCATTCTATCTGAGGCGTGGAAGCAGTCCCATTGTTGTCCTCAAAGTATTGCGCTGTCTGTGCACCTATCGAGGTCCTGAATGGGCCATCCAGCAATAAGTCAGGTTGCAGCCTCCAGGTGGGTACCGGCGGCCTTGGCTGTTCCCAGGCCAGGTCCATGAGGTGGGGGTTGTGATCAGAGTGTGTGCGGCCCATGTAGTGTGCGTCTCTGACGATTGGCAGCAACTCTCTGGTGACCAGGTACCTATCGAGGCGCACATGTAAGTCGTGTGCCCCTGAGTAATATGAGTAGATCTTGTTGTTGGGGTTATGGCTGCGCCACGCATCTTGCAAATCCCATTGTGTAGACCAGTCCTGGAGGGCACGTGTAGCGTGTTGCGCTGGGGAGTTGAGCGGTGGGGGGCGGGAACGGTCCAGGGCGGGGTCTAATGTGCAGTTGTTATCCCCACCCAGTGCCCACAGGATGCCGTGCCAAGGTGCCAGTGTGTTTGACAAGTGTGCTAAGAAGTCTGACAGCCAGGTGTTGGGTGCATTGATCGAGGCCAATACCAGTGGGTTCCCGTCTAACTTGAGAACTACATACCTCCCTCCAGAGTCCACTTGAGATTCCAGTGCGGCCCATGGGGTGCCCAGACGCACCCACGCCAGTGTCCCTCTGGCGTAGGAAGAGTGATGTGTGGCATACAACTGTCCCCGCCACCTGCGTCGTAAAGTGTTGACCTCCGACTCACAGAGGTGTGTCTCTTGTAAGAGGGCTATCTGTACATGATGGCGTTTCAGGTATGAGTAAATCTGGTATCGCCTAGATGGTGTGTGCATACCCCTCACATTCCATGTACATATTTTAATCACAGACATTACAGTTCTTTAGCAAATCCCCTGTCCCACTCCCCCCACCATCCCCCGCAAGTCCCGCAATCCCCACCACGTGTCCAATCCGTCCACTGTTTATCAGGAGTACATTCAGTCTTACAAGCCATAGCATTAGTGTAAAAAGGGGGGGTGCATAACACGGCTAGTGGAACAGTTAGCCATTTAACAAGATGAACATGTGGAATTCCAAAAGGTCGGAGGCCAAACATGCTCCCGTCCATGCTCTCAAGGAGTGTAACAAAGTCTAATTCTGGGGGGGTTGCTATGCAGTGCTCGCTATAGCAATAGTTTGTATGTTTACAGTGTCATTCTATGTGGGCTGCCCCCCTTCCCGGGAAGTATATGGCAGCCCAGGCCACATGCGATATACAGGGGAGTCATATATTTATGCATTAAACACCATACATTACGTGTCTTGATCGGTCGGTTGTTGAGCAGGTGTTCTCAGGAACCGTGTGCTGATTGTACATTAGCTGCCAAGTTGTCTCCAGGCCTATATACATTAAAAAGGAATTGGCCCAGTTATCGGCTCCCAGTGTTCAGTGGGGGCCGGGTGTGGCGCCTGCCGACCCGAGAGTCCCAGTCGGCCAGTGCAACATAGCGTGGGTCCGTAGTCTCCTTGTGATTAGCGCCGCAGGTTTCAGTAAGTGGCTCCAGGGCGTCGTATCCCATGAATCGATCAGCTGATGTAATCTGCAGTGTGAGGAGTGACGTCTGGTCCAGCTTCTGTCGCCGGAGAGTCCGGCACACCATAGATGGCTTCGTCGTCGCTGGGAAGGTCTCGTCCGCTGCCACCAGCTGGCTCGGTCAGTGTGGGGGAGCGACTCAGTTCCATCACGAGGCGGAGGGCATCCTGCTTTTCCTGTTGCGAAGCGTCAGCTGGTGGGGGTGTTCTCGGTGCTCCGCTCACGCCCGTCTGTGTTCGTTGTCGGCGTCGCCTCCTGCCCCCGCCGGGTTGGCGTCCGCCAGAGCGATCCGCTGTTGCTCTGGGGCAGAGTCTATGCCGCTATCCAGCCATGCCTCCACCTCGTCAGGATCCATGAAGAAATATGTCCGCTCACCGGCTATCACTCTCAATTTTGCCGGGAATAACAAGGAATATTTCTAGGCCTTGTTGGCGCAAACGTCGTTTCACCGCTAGGAAAGAGTGTCTTTGCCTCTGCACTTGTATTGTATAGTCCGGGAAGAACATCACCTGCGTGTTATCAATCAACGATGAGTGGATGGAATGGGGGTGTTCAGGCAGTGATACAGAAAATATTAAATCTATTCCTTACATACACTGTTACAATCATCAGCTTCCACTGGTTGTCATAAATGATATCCAGAGTGAATCAAGGGAAAACAAATTATTTGTTCTTTGTAATATGCTGTACACTTTCTTTCATAATCATTATGTGAGTCAATGATACAGTGGACAGACTCTCAAACATTGTCTTGAAATTTGATGGACTAGCAATTATGAGGTTACAAAATGTGTGGTTAAAAACATTGACACAATTTTGGATCTTATATCAGGCATATATCATGGCTAAAATAGTACATCAGACTAGAAGGCAGAAGCTTGTGGATTATCTCACATTCAAAGTGAAAATGTTCATGTTATTGGGAAAATATTACAAGATTTAGTTTTAGCTTTAATACCTGCTAATGTCATGTTTCCGACAAAGCAAACAAATTTGTATTTTGCAGTGGAAGTTGTGCAGTCCACACTTAGTGCCCTGAAAGTAATGCGTGCAGATCCAATATTTTCTACCAAGTACTGCTCTTCTGTTGATGTGTCAGACAAAACTGTATGTGTTAATCGTGGACCAAAAAGTAGGAAGACTCAACTATTGATTTGCAGATCCAGTGATATTTTCAACAATTGGACAATCTGCAGATGAGCCTGCCTTCTCTCAACCGCAAGTGCTCAGGAAGGCCCTCTTGAACATTCTGGACAGAGCAATTGTTGAAATGGAGACCAGATTCTCCCAGAAGAACAATTAACTTATCGAAGCCATTTCTATCTTGGTTCCCACAATGCCTCATTTTCTTGATATGAACACATATGCACCACTGCTAGACCTAAATAATGTAAGCAAGCTACTCTTGCAGCAGAACTAACTGTTGCAAAACCATTGTTACAAAACAAAAGTTACCATTTGTGAACTGGTGCATGATTATGCTGATGCTTACCCAATATTTCATGAAATGTTATGTATCCGCACTGGTTACAGGAGTTTCAACCGCAGCCTGGGAGAGCTCCTTTTCAACCCTATCCCGTGTCCTCACACCTTTCCAATGCACAATGATTCATGATCGGAAACAAAATCGAACTATTTTAGCACATGAGAAGGAGCTCACAGCAAACCCAAGTATGGATGAGTTTGTAAGGGAGTTTTCAAAGAACAACAGAAAGCTACCTCTATGACTGCAATTAATATTGGGGGACACATTGAGAAGCGGCTTGTGATATATTATGTTCTCATTTATTCGATTGTTACTGCATTGCTCCTCTCTGAAGTTGGTTGTTTGAAAATCAATAAAAAATATTTTTTTTTTAAATGACTGCAATTATTAGTATTGCAATTGTCAGGCATGAAAACTGATGTCAGTTTTCAAAAATACTCCTTTTTAGGTTTCGACTGGGGAACGGAGCGTAAGCTCCGCCCCCAGAGAAATCTCTAGTCTTCAGTAGGGACTCTTGGAATACGCCCTCTGTCCCATTGGCTAGCTCCATAAATGGAGGCTAGCCATTGGAACAGAGAGGCGTCCGTCATGGCCGGACCAGATTCGGGGGCGTTCCTGAGAATTTTTGGCTTTTGGCTACGTCATGCTACGTCAGCCAAAAGCTGGGAACGCCCCCGAATCTGGTCCGGCCGGGCCGTGCTTGCTGCTGTCCTGCCTTCCTCCGTGTCCCTCCTCCAGCCGTCCCCCCTCCCCCCCTCGCTGTCCTGTGCACGTTTCCCGCCTCCCTCCCGCCGTCCGTATCCTCTCCCGCCCCCCTCGTCCTCTCCCGCCCCCCTCCCGCCGTCCGTGTCCTCTCCCGCCCCCTCCAGCCGTTCGTGTCCTTTCCCGCCGTCCGTGTTCTCTCCCGCCCCCTCCCGCCGTCCGTGTCCTCTCCCGCCCCCTCCCGCCGTCCGTGTCCTCTACCGCACCCCCCCCTGTCCTCGTAGGTGCTGGGGGAGTGCATCCCCAACGTGCCGGCCGACACCAAGCTCTCCAAGATCAAGACGCTGCGCCTGGCCACCAGCTACATAGCCTACCTCATGGACCTGCTGGCCAAGGACGAGCAGAGCGAGGCCGAGGCCTTCCGCGCCGACCTCAAGCGGCCCGACGGCAAGGAGGACAAGCGCAAGAAGGAGCTGGTGAGTGCGGGAGCGAGGGGGGCAGTGGGGCCTGGGCACTGCTCCGGAGTATAGGCTAGGGCTGGACTGGCTGCACCAAGAGTAAGGATGAGAGGGGTAAATATGGCCCCGGGGGGGCAGAGCAGGCCCGGGCTCTGTCAGCAACAAGAAGACAAGCGCAAGAAGGAGCTGGGGAGTGCGGGAGGCGAGGGGCCGGGCCTGGTCCAGAGTATAGTCTAGGGCTGGACTGGCTGCACCAAGAGTAAGGATGAGAGGGGTAGGGCCCCGGGGGCAGAGCAGGCCCGGGCTCTGTCAGCCAGAGCCAGGAAAACAGGGTTGTGGACGAGTTCTCGAGGGGAGTCAGTGAGAGAGATCCTGAGTGTACGTGGGGGGTGGTGGGAGGGGGGTTGGTCCAGTGGATCCAGAGAGACCCGGGAGGGGAGAGCCGGAGAGTCCAGAGTTGTCTGTGCTTTCAAGGTTGGGAGGGGTGGGATTCATTCCTGAACCCACTGGCTGCAATTGAGAAGGGGGGGTATGGGCGGTGGGTATCGCGGGATACACAGCGTAAAACACAAAGGCTGATAGTGAGGGTGGGGCACTTGCGGCCAGTCTACTGGGGTGTTGGGGTCGCGTGTGTCAGTGTCGGGTCCCTCTCACAGGCCCCTGCCTTGAACTCAATGTGCAGGGGAAGCAGTAGCAGTGTGGCCGGCCAAAACAAGACCTTCGTCCTCTTTAAGAGGGGCCCCTTCCCTCACAACATTTTCGCCCACCTTCTGATACTCTTCGTGTGAATTCATAAGCATCCCCTGCTGCGCACTGCCAGAGCCTTAGGTCATGGTGTGGGAGCACCACTCTGGTTATAGCGCCCAGAAGTGATCGTATTTCAGCAGAGCCTTCTTTGGGCTGGATGCGAAACGCAGCAATTGATTGAAATTTTTTTTAAATGCGCATTACATACAACTCTTTATAGTGGCCATGCGTGCCTTTACGGAAACAGATTTGGTTTGGTAATTTTTTAATTTGTCTGATCAGGGGTCAAATTATCTGTCTCTCTCTCTCTTTCTCAGTATCACTATATTACATTATCTTTGTATGTGTGCGTGTACACACATGTAAGTGTGTATATGTGTGCGAGTATGTGTCGTGCATATATATACGTTCGTGTATCTATTTATTTATTATATTTTGACACGCAGAGAATGGTATATTTATTAATGTACTTATATACATAAATATAATTAATAAAATGTTCTCTGCCTGTCAAAATATAATAAATAAATAGATACACGCACATATATATAGGCACACACACATATACACACTTACGTGGATGTACACGCACACATACAAAGATAATGTAATGCAATAATCCTGCGTGCAGACAACGTGGATGCATTCGTCAGTATTGGGTGACCCTGTGAACGGCTCCTCCGGCGCCCCTCAGGCCGGTAGATGCCCCCCAGAGCCCTGGACCACTCTCTCTCCTCAGTGTTCGGAACCGTCCGGTTTATTTATGTGCAATGTCCGCGGAACCCCTGAGCACAGACTAGAGGCCTGGTGAGGATAGACGGGGGTCCCGGCCCTGCGAAGCCCACCGGGAGCACAGACAGAGGGCGCACCCCGAGGCCAGCGAGGGGCCTCTCTGGCCGGCCTGCACCCGCGCGGTCCAGGGGCTCCCGGCTGCGGCTGTGAGTGAAGCAGCCCCCCGGGACACAAACATTGATGGATCAATAGAGCAGCCGGCGACAGACCCGCTGAGCAGTGTTCCCATTGGTATTGCTGTTCTCCAGTTGTGTTTTTTTGTCCTCGGTGTTGTGATGTTCTAGTCTTAAAAGCGATTTATTTGTGTGCACTTCCATCTTAAAATGTGGAGTTTAATTAATATTTGATGGTGTAAACGTAAATGTTCAATAAACCACTGTGTGTTTTTACAGAGGGTGTTTTGCTTATGTGCTTGGAAAGAGTTGTAGATAACCTGGAGGAGGGCTGCAGGATAGCGCCCGGCAGACTCTCACACACTGCTCCCACGGCCCAGATGTTTGGTGTCAAACAGGGCTTTATTTCACAAGTAGCCTGGTCGAAATGTAGCCACCTGGGTTCCGAAAATCCACGTGGTTGCTGTTGGCCTGCAAAGTAGGTTATTATAGCGCAAACATTCTTGGCTTTGAGGGCTGTCATTTTTTTAAAAAATAGGAAAATCCAAGATTATATAAATTGTATAGCTGGACGTTTAGCCATGGAGAGTACACATGTCTGATGGTGCTGAGTGGCTGTATTTTGTGTCCATTAATAAACCGCGCATACTAGTTTGTGGAAAGGTGACCCCAGTTTTCAAGCCCCGGACTTGAACTCTGCTTTACCCCTGCAGTTCTTGGCCTCCTCGACGCCTGCTCGTGTCCAGCATTACCTCAGATGTCCGAAGCGGGAGAGGCGCGCGGATCAGCTGTGCATTGTTTTGCTAATGAGACCTTCACTTAGGTACATGGGGTCAGGGCTGCAGTCTTTGTTGAGGCTCCTTGCAAACAGGGTTATTAATGCTTCCGTGACGCAGAACCCTAAATCACTTGGCCCCTGAAGTCATACTTGCAGCCCGGGGCCTTCCCTTAGCAAAGTGTTACACCGGCAAGATGGTGGGCAGGAAGCTGCCATGCAGGCCGACAGACACGTAGATAATGCGAGAGGCAACCGGCAGAGGGGCAGAGAAAGAGACAGAAAGACTGTGGCCAGTCTGAGTGCATAGATTGGGGGCACATGGGCAGATCAAATACCCTGCGACACAGCATGTATACTGACAGTGAGTTGTGCTCTGTGTGTATCGAGGTGTGGGGTTGTGTGCACTGTGAGTATGCATAGTGTGGGGTTGTGTGCACAGTGTGTATACGGGGTGTGGGGGTTCAGTGCACTGTGAGTATGCAGGGTGTGGGGTTGTGTGCACTGTGTGTATGCAGAGTGTGGGGTTATGTGCACTGTGTGTTTGCAGGGTGTGGGGTTCAGTGCACTGTGAGTATGCGGGGTGTGGGATTCTGTGCACTGTGTATGCGGAGTGTGGGGTTGTGTGCACTGTGTGTATGCCAGTGTGGCGTTTGTGTGCACAGTGTGTATGCGGGTGGTGGGGTTCAGTGCACCGCGAGTATGCAGGGTGTGGGGTTGTGTGCACTGTGTGTATGTGGGGTGTGGCGTTCGTGTGCACTGTGAGTATGCGGGATATTGGTGTGGGCGATGTACTCTTTCAAATAACTTCGCCAGCACTGTGGCTGTATTTTGTGCGACGTTTGCATTGTTTTTGAGCATAGAGTGTTGTGACTGCACATTGTGTTTTGTATTTCTAAATTTTAAATGAATGATTACAGGGAAGAGAAAAATGAAATGCAAATAATATATAACAGACGTAACCTGTATTCATACCCATCGGCACTGAAGTACAATGAGTCAAAATCACCACACACCTAAGAAGGGCCCCATATATTATCAAACCAAAGTAAATTGTCATTTAGTTTATATGACATTTTCTCAAAATGAGCCACATCATACAAATCTGCAAGCCAGGAATTAAGCGCTGGTATAACATTAGTTCTCCAAAAACATAAAATATTGATTTTAGCTGGACCTAGTGCGTTGGAGAGCCATTTGAAGGTATTAATAAAGATATGTGGTATTTCAGAAGTATTGTGTAAGAGCGAGGTTTGTTTTGTGAGAGAGAAGTTAAGAAAAGAATGTACCTTCAAATAGTCTTCAATCTAGATTCAAAATGTACGAATACTAGGACACGCCGGAGTTGGTTAAAAACCAAGTTTAAGGAATATGGAATACGCACCTGCCAGTGCCTATACTAGCTCATGGTGGCATCTTCTGGTCTTGCATGCACAACGAAGAGAGGAGTGCAGACACGCCTAAAGGCGCACCAGAGGTACCATTACTGAGGGCTGCTCTATCGTCTGCAGCATCCCCTAGTATGTGTAGGTAACACGTATCGGGTTTGCATCTAGAGATTAGGGGAAATCCTAGACACTTCATGAACATGGCAACCACGTGTACCCTCCAGCACAATTCTGAAATAAACCGGGTGTATCCAAAAGTCCCAGAGCCAATGAGCCAACGTCAACTCAAAACTACGGAAGATCAAACTCAGCATGGCAATGTCCAGGTGCAGCTTCTCCAACAGCTCCTCGCACAGCCTGTGAGGTGAGAGACACAAACTTCTAGTGCTCTGCTCTGTTCCTCCTTACACAAGCCACCATCCTTCTCTGAGGCATCGGCTCCACACCTTTCTGACCACTCTCTGATCCCAGAAGGAGCAAAGCTGAATCCAGGCCGAGCAGTGCAGGCCTGGCAGTTATGGCTGGACTGTTCCCATTGGGAGCAGGGTCAAGACTGATTTGCATATGGCTGGGTCCAAACTGGAATGGCATGGTGAGCAAAGAAAAGATGGATTTAGGCCCAGATCTCTGTACTGGGGTGAATGTATGACATTGTTCTGCATTCTGTCCATCAGTAGTTCATTTTGCATTTGTCACCCCGAGTATGGGCTGCGAGAGCTGTGTGGGCTGCGAGAGCTGTGTGGGCTGCGAGAGCTGTTGGCAATGTAAATAACAATGTTGTTTGTTTATAAGTTAAAAAAAAAAGAAATGTCATGAGCAATGCCAATAGCTCTAACTTTTCCAAAGGCGAAACCATTGCATTGTAAATGCTTGTTTTCAAATGTGTTGCTGTTTTTCATTTTTTTATAAATGAACGTACAGTGCAAAAGAATGACAAGAAAATAAAATGTATGGAGTTCATTTTGTGCAGAGAAATAAATGTTGAACAAATTGAAACGAGTAAATAGCAAGCCTTTCTACAGAAATGATGTCAAGGCTTTTGTGGGGTAATAGGGACTTTCTTAATCCTGAACTACTATTACAATATGCTTGGTATTCAAGTGCTTGTGTTGATGCATGGTCAGCTGGAATTTGAGGGTTTGTGCTTAGGTGCAGACATTGGTCTTACTTTCAAGTAACACTCTACATGCTCTGTACACACACAGAATCTATCCTTTGTACCATGGTGACTGTTTGGAAGTAGATATGATGTAATTTAGGGCTTGTAAGCTACCTCCAGAAGTGGAAAAGTAAGCTTGCAGTGGCCCATCCGATGCACCCTTGGCCTATCTAAACCAAAGTTCCTGGGGACAGGCCTGCGCAGAAGTGGTACTTGACTGAGTTGCTCAGAACCTATTGTAGGCCGGGCATTGAAACATCAGTGTGAAAGGACTCAGCCACTACAATGTGGCCAGTTATGCCTGCTTGCCCTGTACATCTCTAAAAGAGGTGCAGGACACTGGAATTGAAATGGGGTATTTAACACATCTCTGCTATGACCAAGAAAAACATTGCATAATCGCAATTATGGGATTTATTCATTTTGACGATCTTGTAAACTCAGACACTAGGGGTCTGCTATCGGCAATAGAGTCTTTAGGGCTCTCACAAAAGATCCATGACAGCAGGCCACATCCTGGATAAAATCTTTGCCAACTATGATCTATTAACCGATCCCCCTTGTGCAGTGACTTGGACCGACCATTGTACCCTTTCTTTTACCTTGAAGGCAACAGGCAGTGGCAATAAGTCCCATTGCAGAATGATTCCTTGGAGAGCGTGGAGGATAGTCACCCGGGACTCGTTTAGTCAAGCTTTTAGGCCCCCGTCCTTTGAGAAAGTAGAGGCCAGTGACAAGGCCTTAGATATATGGGAGACCACTATTGTAGACACTCTAAATACTATTGCACCTCTTAGAGCAATACGGACGAGGGAAATCGAGAGTTCAGCCCCTTGGTACTCCGAGACTCTTAAAAGGAAAAAGCCCACTGCAGAGTGAAAGAAAGAAAATGGAGAAAAAACAAACGGCCTGAGGATAAACAGACTTTTTCAGCGGCGCATATAATCTATTTAATAAATTGCAATACGGCAAGGAAAGATCATTTAGGGGTTCAAATACGTGAGGCGAACAACTCCTCCAAGGAACTCTTTAAAATACTTAAGGAGTTCACAAATCCCATAGTAAATAAACTATCCATTACCCCGACTCAAACATTATGTAACGATCTAGCAACCTATTTTAAGGAAAAAATTGACTAGATATACTGCTCTTTAGCAGGATGAAAGTTATCTAGCGGGTTATCCCCTCCAGGAAAAGATCCCACATCACCTAGATTAGACTCCTTCGCAACCATTACCATGGAGCAAGTGGAAACTCTGCTGGCACAAACGAAATCCGGTGCTCCAACAGATCCGATGTTGCCATTTAAAATGGCCGAACTAGCATCTATCTTAGCGCCCTATCTAACTAAGGTCTGTAATATCTCCCTGGCGTCAGCCTCCTTCCCAAGAAATTGGAAAAAAGGCGCATATAAAACCTTTGCTTAAAAAAGCGCTGGCAGATCCGACTGAGCTGCAAAATTACAGACCAATCTCCCTTCTTCGAGTAGTTCGAAGGTCCTGGAGACTTTTGTAAATAAGCAACTGATGCTATATTTGGAACAGCATAGTCTACTTGTCCCTCGCAATCAGGATTCCGTCCGGCTCACAGCACGGAAGCGGCATTAGTGGAGGTCACCGATACCATCAGGATGCCACTTGACAGAGGGACCCCCACCATGCTTGTGCTCCTGGATCTCTCGGCAGCCTTCGACACCATCTCCCATCATGTCATGCTGGACAGGCTGCGGAAGATTGGTATTGGAGGGGCTGCCTGGGCTTGGATACAGAGTTTTTTTTTTAACAACAGAACTCAATGTGTACAATTAGACACATTTGTCTCTCAGACCATGGCAGTATACAAGGGCATTCCACAGGGTTCAATTCTAAGCCCCACTTTATTTAACATCTATATGGCTCCCTTGGCTTCCATTATTAGACCCTGTTGCTTTCAGACAATCTTGTATGCGGACGATACACAGGTAATAGTCCCCATCGAGACAGAGCCAGCTCAGACGAAAGCCAAGTTTAAGTCCTGTATGCTGCAAATTGCCGTCTGGATGAACCAGAATTTCTTGCAGTTAAACTCCAATAAAACGGAGATCCTCCTATTTGGGAAAGCAACGGAGATGTGGTCTGCAGACTGGTGTCCATCGGAACTAGGGGAGGCACCAAATCCTAAGACACAGGCACGGAACCTGGTCATATTGATCGATAATAAAATCTCGATGGAGGAGCATGTAAAAGCAGTATCAGGAACCTATTTGGTATCATCCGAATGCTGAGAAAATGTTCCCTTGGCTCCCTAGGAGTGATAGAAAGACCTTAGTACAGGTTCTACTAGTCAGTAGACTTGACTATGGCAAAGCTCTCTTGACAGGTATTAGAGAAGATCACACAGCAAGGCTACAGGTGGTGCAAAATACAGCTGCACGACTGGTCCTTAATAAACCATGGCGTACTCCTTCTCGCCCTCTCTTGCAACAGCTGTACTGGCTACCTGTAAAGAAGAGAGCATTGTTCTAGCGATTGGTAATGGTGTTTAGAGAGCGGCAGGGGATCGGTCCCCTTTATTTAAGGAGAAAGATAACAGTCTATACCCCTGCGAGCGTTTTAAGATCCAGCAATCTAAACCTACTCCGTCCATGCAAGATTAAGAAAACACAAATTGGAGGATGCGCATTCTCTCATCTAGAACCTCTCCACTGGAATAAGCTGCCAGACGAGCTGTGCGCTTGCCCTAGCCTGAAACATTTTAAGAAGCTTCTAAAAACGTGGTTGTTCTAAAGTCGCAACCCCTGGTCTAGCGTGTACACTGTGCTGACAAAAGCGCCGAGAGATCCCTGCTGGGATGATTCGTTCGCGCTATACAATTCTTAAAAATTAAAAAAAATAACAAATAAATAAAATCACCCAAGCTGAGCCTCTTGGGTTGTACCATAAATACCTCAGAGCGTACAGCGCTTTATTTCAATTGCTCTTCTGATGGAGAAGAGAAGTGTGGCATGTGTATGGGGGGACCTTAACCCACGCTGTTAAAACATAATTATGAACAGATTTATTTTAATGAATATTTGTAGACCTTTTACTCCATAGTCAGTCACACCCATAGATCCAAACACTTCTGGGATCCTTTATAGCTTTTAGGTCTCGCTTACGCAGCGCACATGACCTGCATAGGAGGAGACCTGTAGCCATCAGTCCCCTCTTTCACCCACAACCGTGCATGCGTTCCATTGCCTTCAATGGCAATGCGTACACGTGTGGCTATTCACTTGCGGGAGCGAGCGCCGCCATATGGTAGCAATCATCGCTCCCGCAAGTGAATCGCGCAGGCCCCCCTCCTCCTCCCTGCTGCGCGCGCTTGTGCTTCTTTTAAAGCGTTATCACGGGGTAAGTGTTAACTGCCTGGTACCGTTTTCTTTTTGTTTACTTTCAGCCCGAATACACAGTTGCTGAGCTGCTGTGGAACATGGTTAAATAAAACCATTGCTAAAGCTAATGCTTCTCTTTTAAGCTACACCCATTGTCATTGCCAATGTCTGTTTTCTGTTGATGCTCCTCTTTCACGTGCCCTTGTTTTGTTCATACCGAGAACGTATCAAGTTCCAAATAAAAAACACCACAACCCAGCGTTTTCTGGAAGCATTAAGATGCTGGATGTTGATTGGCTATTACATTTCCGTCTTGCATTGAAACCAAATATGTTTGACCCATGTGACGCATTTTATATTTTTATGTCTTTTTGTTTCGCTTTTGTTCTCCACAGCTTGCTAGCGCTCGGGGTATGACTGCAGCTTTAACGGGCATGCCCTGGGGCCTGGACATGTCTCCCGGTCTGGCTGACGCGCAGGAATGTTGAATATTTACAGCCTGGGCTGATTAGCTCCAGAGAAGGCAGTCTGCAGCGGACAGTGGTCTCCTCACATAAACCCACACCACATAGGCACCAGTACGTGAGCCACCCGCAGATACAATTACACCCCACGGCTAACAGCACTTTCTATTGCTGCTCCGAGCAGGGTCTTAAGGCACCAACATCTGCCACAGCCCGGCCGCTGGGCGGTCTGGCCTGACTGAGCAATCGGATTACGGATACTCTCAAACCCCTTATGATACATTTATTCGGTGTGATCCAGCCAAAAATATACTGCAGGCGCAGCGTGCATGCTGCACAGGGATGGCGTGCCTGCTGTCGGCGACACTGCCAATGAGAGATTTATTTAAGCGCGACACGCAGCGGCATCTGGGCCCTAAATCAGAGTCCAGGCAAAGCATAAACATTTTATTATCAAGGAACTAACAGAGATTTTTCTAGTTCTCGAGTCAGTATGCTGCCGAGGGCTAGGGCTGCATCGGAAAATAAGGAAAACCACTAAACGGGACAGATTTCAAGAAGTTTTGATAGGCGAGAAGTTGTGGGCCGAAAATAAAGGACGTAAGGTGGGCGGCACATTATTACACTTTTGACAGCTCTTCTTTGCATAGCATAGTAACAAGAATACGTGAGCATGCAAGAGAAACTCACCAGGCCCATCCGGATTGCTCATTTCCGGCAGGCTTGAGACATGCCATGCACTTTCTAGATTTACTCTTCCATGCCCATATCCACCGCCTAGCCCAGGGAGCTTTTCATATCATGTGCCTTTTGTCACAACGGCTCAGGCACGGCGAGGGTCTGAGGCATTCCCTGCACTTCCTGTGAAGAATATTGGGATATAACCCCCACCACGTGCATACTGTCCATTACGAAATACGTATTTTGCGCTTGTCGAGCTGAAATTGGTTACTGTATAGTTTCTCATTTTACCACTTCTTTCTTGCTAATGAGAAAACAATTTCTGCAGTGTGCGTAGAATGCAGTTTAAGAAAGTTCGCAGCCATTACAGCCCCTCTCAGATCTCAGATATTGGGTAGGACTCTGTGTCATTCAGTGCTGGCAGCTGGAGGCCGTGTTTAGTGCTTGGGCCAGTCATGAGGATGCCAGCTAATGTCATTTCCTTCTGCGTGCTTCCGTTTCCCCTCGCTGCCCACAAACCAACAGTGCTGAACAAGGACGTTCTTCTTGTTAATCAAACATAATGTTGCATCAGCAAACAAAGAAATGGCAGAAAAAATCTACAATCCTTGACTTCGTGTACAGCGGAATAAAGGTGTGCCTGACTCCTGTGTCCGTTATTTGCGCAGCAAACCCCTCAACAGGTGCACACTCCCCGTACAGCAAACGGTAACATAGCAATGGCAGTATGTTCCCTAATGCAGGCAAGGACCACAGGCCTGCTAACACAGGTTTATGTAGCAAAATACAGCTATAAGTGGGTGCACTGGGCCCCTCACACCACTGGGCCTCGGTGCCGCTGTACCTGCCGCACCAGCGCCCCTGTGCACTGACCAAACTGCTCGACTTAACACCTAGATGACCCGTGGACAGCCTGAAAAGCTCAATAATCTGATAAGAATATATCGACCAAAAATATGTTTGTGCGTATTGAAAACACTCTTTTACTGGAGAGGCCTCGCAGTACACAGACTCGGAAAAGGACGATAAATAGGCCTGGGCACCGTAATTAAAGTGCCTTCATTAGTGAATCACACCGCTAAAACATTGGCCAACATTTGGAAGTCGCGGCCAGTTTTTAACTTGTAAAGACATGCAGTAGAGATTTTGGGCATATTGTGGGAGAGTACATGTATGGGTGCTTGCTGCAGGCAAGGTTTGTGGTAATATCAAGGAAACCAACAGTAAAATATGCCCTCCAAACTAACAAGCATTATCATAGCCAATAGGTCACGCCTTTGGGACCTTAAAAGTGTTTAGTTATCCAGCTCAATATCCTTGGTGCAACAACATCAACTGTTGCATGCCTAAACACGTATAAGGTCCGAAAAGCGAGACCTATTGGCTATGCCAATGCTTTTTCTTGGATGGCATGGATAAGGCCACATGATGCATATAGGTCAACTGCTGATCAAGTAGCGTGTTTTAGAAGATGCGGGTGGGGGGCAGCTAGTTAAATCATTGTTACGTTGGCTATGTCAAATGCTTTACTGTTTTTATTATGGGTTTTTTCATACTCTAGTTTGTGCCCTACACAAATGTGTCTGTTCTTGGGCACAGTGCTCTTCTACTATGGATTTCTATGTCAATTACTGAAGCCCGTGTGTGCACCAATGCTGGAACCTGCAGCTTCCTGCTTGAACGAATTGAACCCACGTATGTAGGGTGCTGATAATTTTGAAAAATAAATACATCTAACGATTTCATGACGTATTTCCTAATGTGTCGTTATCCAAGTCACGGTTTTCAACTTGCCATTTTGATACGTATAGAAGATTTTTTTCATTACCAATGCAGGAATTTGGTTTTTGGACAAAGAGAAATACCTAACTGGATTGTGTACTCAGAAACGGTAGAGCTATTTAATAGTTGCATATTTTGATAAGGAACTAATCTCCCATAAAAAGTAGTGACCTGCAGGCTGTTTATCTTTTTCCGTTGCATCACGCAGTTACACCTGCACAAGCAGGCGACACTAAATCCAAGCAGAGCCAATCTCCGTAACTGCAGCTTCGTCTGCACCTTTCCTATTGGACTACAGAAAGTGGGCGTACCGCCCTGCTTAAAAGACGGGGCTGTAGCACAGAATAACAGTAAAAACACAGGACGTCACATACGCAGAAGCGGCGAGATTGTTTTCCATGTGCAGGCAAACACGTAACTGTGTCACTTGCTCCTGTTCCCTCCCTCGGATACACTGGAACATCCCTCACCTCTCACTGTTGTTGACAATAACGCCGCCACCTTCCGAGTGGTTTCTGTTGACCGCCATGTCTGCCAACTGTCAGAGACTAGTGCCGTAGTCCAATGCGCACCAATCACATTGTGAAGATGTAAATGAAAGGTCTGGCAAATCACAGAGCACGTTGCTACAAGACGCGCCCAGTTAGAGGATTGACGAAAGAGGACGCGGCCAACCACAAAATAAACCCAATACGTGCTTAACTGAATAAACTAAAACAAGCCTTGCATGCATTAGGTTTCGCCAATGTGATACAGCATAGCTCTTTCATGTTGAAGAAAGCAGCATAAGGAAGACGTAATTACAAAAAAAATGGTCATGCAAGGCAAAGTAAATACTGAACCCCTGGTTAGGCTAGAGAAGAGAGTGGAATTTTCAGCAATTTACTAACTGCAGCAGCAGGGAGAGGATGGCCATGGACACACATCTAACAAAGATGTGACCATGAAGGTATTGAGGAACATAAAGCAAAATAGAAAAGACGCACCAGCTTTGCATTGGTGAAAGTGAGAACCAGCAAAGCAGGATGAAGGACAGTGGGAAGAGTGGTAGGATGGGGGCATAGGGATAGTTTGAAAGACTTACAAGGGGATCCTATGACTAAATTGAGGAAGGCAGTGTCTGGCATAGGGCTAGAACACAGAGGTAGGGTTGACATGGGAACCCTAACATAATGGGGACACGCAGTATCGAGAGCAGGGGCAGTAACACCTGCACCTGCAGAAATAATGGGAAGCAAGAGAATAAAACACATGCAGATTAGGTGTAGCGTATAAACGTGTGGGAGGACAGAGAATCCTGGAACAGAGGGAGATTAGGTGACTGAACAATGCCACAAAGGAAGAGACAGGTGTTGTTGCTGGAAAGAAGCAAAATCTACACACTGGCAAAATAGCTCAGTAGGTTAAGGCTCGCCGCTGATGACTGGTGTGATCAGCAGTTTCCACAGCCAAAATTCAAAATTTGCAAACATTCGTGACAAGAATTATCAATTCTATTAAGGACAAGGAGGCGAGGATTATGCTATCTCATTTCTTTAATGAAATGCCCAGCAGCCATAGAAACAAGTAAACTACAATTCCCAGAAACACATGGGTAACAACCATAGAGTCAGGGGTATATAAAGGCATATAGAAATTCACTCTTCCTCTTTCTTCTGTGAAAACAAATCCAGGAAAACAGAACATATCCAATCCGGAAAGTCAAACAAGTAAAGTAGTATCACCAAACTAGGAAGTCCAAGGAACATCCAAAAAGGCACAGATTGACGAAGACTGAAGCCAGAATCCTCCGCAGAAGCAGGAAGGCAGAAACCAGGCAGGCCGGCAACATCTTCATTTGACACAAAGCCGTAATATCCAAGCTATGCAAAAAATGAGCATAAAGCAAGGGGGGGTTGGTGTCAGATTGTATAATGTGGTCTAGTGGTTGGGGTGGAGTTAAGAGGGAGGAGCAGGAACGGGAGGAGCCAGTGACAGGAACCAGGGCAGTTAGAGCAGGGACATGAAGCAGGTTGGAAGCAGTCAATAAAGCTCCGTGAGTCATAAGTAATGGTGTCTGTGGTCATTAGTAGCTGGATGCTACAACTGGCGACGAGGGTGGGATGAGCAGACCCCCACAAGCCACAGCACCTTGTGAAACCGCCTTGTCCCCGCAGCGTCGAGAAACGAGCTCCGCTGCTGAATGTGAAGGCGGCGCAAAGAAGAAGAAATCGCCGCTACATAGAGCTGCCTCAGAGAGAAGCTGGCAACAAGTGACCCTGTCCCTCCAGAGGCCCCGAGGGAGGAAAGAGGGAGCTGCAGCAACGAGCGTTGGAGCGCTCGAAAGGTCGAACAGTTCGCGCCGAAACGCGACATCGCTGAATGCATGCACCCCCAGCACATACAGAAAGAGCAGAGGTCGGGAGCCCACCCCGACTCTGCCTGGCACCCTAGAAGCAGAGGACCAGTGCCTGAGGGAAGGATAGCGCCCCGAGAAGGTCTGGCAGCGAGCGCAGTCGAGCGCGGTGGACCCGGAGCCTCGGTGGCTACCGACGCCGGAAATCTCACGCCCGATGCGTGAGTCTTAGCTTGCTGTCGCCACGTGGACTCGGCCCCTAGTGCAACGAAGCGGGAGCCCACCCCGACCTCACCTGTGGATAAGTGTGGGACCTAGAGAAGCGCTGATGTCCCTGGGACCGACGGCCGTTGAGTCAGCCCGGCGCGGTGAGTGAGCACCGGAATACAAAGTAAAATGAATAGAAAGCAATGAGAGCCCCAAATCTCGTCGAAAACGAGATCTCCAAGTCGGCGGCCATCTTAGAACCAGGCGATTTCCTCCAATCCCCTGTCAGGGATCTGAGTCGGCCATTTTGAAGTCAGGCCAATAGAGGTAAAGAAACAAACATTAGTAAGTGTAAGCCAACAAGCATTGACAAACATAAAGGAACAACCAAAAGAA
Source organism: Lissotriton vulgaris (assembly GCF_964263255.1). Lineage (NCBI taxonomy): Eukaryota > Metazoa > Chordata > Amphibia > Caudata > Salamandridae > Lissotriton > Lissotriton vulgaris. Next base: position 602,584,004 of record NC_141695.1, on the reverse strand, counting down.
CAAGCATTGGCAAATGGAATGACTACATTGAATGAACATTGGCAAGTGACGGACTACATCAATGAACGCGCATTGATAGATACAAGTAAGCAAACATTGGCAAAAGCAATAACAAAGACAAACAAGCACAAGTAAATGCAAGAAGTGCATTAGAACACGCAAAGGTGAACGCGAGACCAATAACAAAACGAGCATCAATTAACGCAAGATACAAATAAAGACAACAGTAAACACAACAAGCACTGGCAAGTGCAAGAGACACACTGAGAGCAAGCACAAGCAAGCACATGCTTCAAGTATAAACAAACCTGAGCAAATGCAAGCCTTGATGCAAACAAGCATAAGCTGGCACAAATACCGAATGGAACTAAAACAAGCAAATGCAAATCCAGAACGCCACGAGCACGAGCCAATACAGACCTGAACATACCAAGCACGGATAAATACAAGTACCGAAGTCAGCGAGCACAGGCAAGTGCACATCCTAAATGCACCAAGCAACTACAGATCTGGAACGTAACAAACACGAACAAAAGCAAGTACCGAAGCAACCTTCCAGCGCCACGCAAAGATAGATGATCAACAGTAAGGAGAACCCCAAATCACCTGCAGTTAGCAGGCCACCCTAATAAAGGTGGGAAGGTGCTGAGCCAAGTGTCATGTATGGACCAACTGAGTGGTGGCCATTTTCGAAATCAGGAAATCCAAGCCTAACTCAGTGAAGCCTCCTGAGACAGTCGTGCTAAGGGCGGACAGAATACAGTAGTCACCCAGGAGTGGCGAACTTGCCCAAAATCAAAGGAGACGGCTAGACACAGGATCTTGGCCGAAGAACGTCAGCAAACAAGACGGGAAACAAAGCGAACAATCCTAGGACGATAGCAGACAAAACACACCTCCCTCATGGCGGTGGTAAAAGCAACCCACCGGCCCAGTCCTTGCATTGAAGTACCACCCCCAGTGTCACAGACTGACAGTCAGAACTTGGGTCCCGAATGGAACCGGTGGCTGGATTCCCTGGACGATTTTCTTGATGCAATCGGTGAACAAAGGGATGGAAAATGTCTGATACTACTCCTCCAGCTAGTCGGTCATGAGGGCCGTCGCCTAATCAGAACATTTCCCAAAAGGGACACAGAGAGCTATGAAAGACTCCAAGTGAAGCTACGTGCCCATTTCCATGCACAGGTGGAAGTGGATCATGCTCGCATCGCTTTCAATACAGCACGGCAGGAACCAGGAGAACCATTGCCGAAATTCATCGCCCGGTTGCTAAGTCTGGTACCCCGCTGTTACCCCGCTGTTACTTCAATACATTTACAAATGAAGAAGCAGTTCGGCTCCGGATAATCGAAGGCTGTTCAAGCGCAGACACGAAGCGCAAGATTCTTCAGGAGCAGTGGTCGCTAAAGAGAATCATCAGAGGGGCCGAGGTTGGAGTGCGGATAAAAGCAAAAGACTTGTCGAAAGACACGCACTCGAATGCAAGACACATGGATGTCTGGAGAGAGACATCCCTCGTGTCTGGGGGCAAGGCCCAGGAAACAAGCAAAACTGAAAAGAAGGAGGGTGAATCAGAGCCAACACGAAACAAGAGACACAGCGTCATGGAACACCCCAAGTCACCATCGCAAAAGACCAGGATGAATCAGGATTGCGAAAGCGGCACTGATACAACCTCACAGAGTTATTCAACCTCAAGGAGTCAGTCAACAGATGATGATACTGATACAACCTCACGGAATTACTCAACCTCAAGGAGTCAGTCAACTGATGATGAAAATGGTTATGAAGCAGATGAAGTGTCAAGCGGTTCAGATCACACCCATGGACAAGATAACAGATTGCTCAACAAGAGAGCAAGCAAGACAAACTACAGAAGACAGGACCAGTCCCGTCAACGCCGGAAATCAGCACACAAACATCCCCGGGCATCCTCCCACTATGTACCAAAGTCTATAGATGAATCCGAGGAAGCGTCAAGCAGCGAGGCATATCACCCCAATGGCACGGACGTCAGCACGCCCAACAAGCGAGAAGAAGAAACCAACCACATGAGGAGTGGCAAGCCACTCAGACACCGAAGAGGGAGTGGCACGTGCACCCAAGACAGTTATGTCAATGAGAAAACGGAGAAGGGACAAGTGATGTCCCGTGAAAAGGGCAAAGACCAAATGCTCCGAAATCAAACTAAAGAAGTAAACGTGTGGTTAGCAAACAATCTCTCCATCGCAACAACACAAAAGACACATAAAGAAACGTACCCAAAGGAATGCTCCGTAGATAGCTTGACTCCAGGAGCATGTCATCCCAGATCACTGACTCAATAAATTTATCAGTTACGATACCCTCAAAAGAACGTTCTCAAAAGGAATCGGCGAACGACTCCTCTGAGTCGGAAAATATGTCTGTCCGATCATTCCGGTCACCAAAATCCTGGTCCCGACCACGTCCATGGCATCAATCACCCAAACGCACAACAGAACAAAAGGACAACATGTCACATCAGCCATCGCCATCTCAAGACATAAGTAATATGCCGTCACCCCTGATGGGGTCAGCGAGGCTGACTAAAAGAACTGACGGAAGGAAAGCAAAGAGATGGGACAGTATCTACCAAGTGGAAAGGGATTATCCTGTCGCCCCGGGAGGAGGACCAAAAGTGGTGACAGAGATAGACTGTCACTGAATGAGAGAGAAACGGATACATGACCGGATGGTCAGGGGTTTCGCCAGTCTCAACCACGAGTGGGAGAGGAAGAGACAAACGGAGTCCAAGAATCAAGACAGGACACCCATCTCAGATAGTACATTGACGTTTGGCATGCCCGACGGTGCACAGAAGAACAGTGTTGCTTCCAACCTGACAAGACAAAGAGAAATAACCTTACAGGAGGGAGCTCGGAAGAAGACCGGAACATTGTCCACTCCCAAAGAAGATCAACCGTCAACAGAACAAGAGTCACCAAGGCAAGCAGACTGCCACTGCCTAGCTGAGCCAGTAGCAGTCACACAACATGAAAGAACCATGATAACTGCGGAACTGGATAATAAGCCGCCCATACACAATGGGTCACATTCTCAAAAGTGCAATCCCGTAGTCAAGGATGTTTTGGTTAAGACGCCGGAAAGATTGATCAACGTCCGGACCACCACGGATTCGACGCTACTGATGCTTGAAGAACAAGCTGTCCGCCAACCCGTGTGGTGGATTGAAGAATTGCGAACACTGTGGAAACTAAGTTCATTTTGTTAAGAAGGGGGGAGATGTCAGATTGTATAATGTGGTCTAGTGGTTGGGGTGGAGTTAAGAGGGAGGAGCAGGAACGGGAGGAGCCAGTGACAGGAACCAGGGCAGTTAGAGCAGGGACATGAAGCAGGTTGGAAGCAGTCAATAAAGCTCCGTGAGTCATAAGTAATGGTGTCTGTGGTCATTAGTAGCTGGATGCTACAGTTGGGGGGGGGGGAATCACAAGATGCATGTAAACAATCCATCATAAGCATAACTGCAATATAAGTATATGAATAAAATGCAGACAACAATGGGTGGGATAATCCTCGCCTCCTTGTCCTTAATAGAATTGAAATTCTTGTCACAAATGCTTGCAAATTTTGAATTCTATATCAGGACAGGAGGCTCCAATAATGCTTGTTTAAAGCTGATCCACCACAACAGAAGCAATATGATCAATAGGCTTAAAGTAAAAGGTTTTGAACACAGAATCAGAGGACCAGTCAGCGGCCTTCATAATATCAAACAAAGGCACTCCCAAGGAGAAGGCTTTAGAAGCCATAGCACCACGTGCAGAATGAGCCCCAAACACAGATACATCAATGCCAGCCTCTGCCATGAGCCATCGTACCCACCTAGCTAACGTAGCCGGGGTAACGGGGCGAAAGGGCTTCTGCAACGCAATTAACAACTGACCTTGCATATCAGAACGAAAAGAAGAAGTACTTACTTCATAATCCTTGAGACATTGAACGACACACAGTTGAGGACGAGCAGGGAAAGAAGGATAGGAAATAACCGCAGTATTGGTCTTGGTACGTCTGGAGAGACGAAACGAGACCCCCTCAGGAGTAAAACTGCGTCCGGCTAGATCCAAAGCCAGAACATCCGAAACTCGCTTGCAGGAGACTAGACACAGCAACATAGTAAGTTTAGCTGACAACTGCTTACGAGACAGTAAATAATTAATCAGCCTGGCCTCCAGGAAACGTAAAACAATAGAAACGTCCAATAAGGAAACATACTTTGGACGAGGGGGATTTGCATGGCGGATACCCTTGAGTACTTTGACAACCAGAGGATGTTCACCTGCCGGTTTACCGTCCAAATAGGGATGACCCGCAGAAATAGCTGAACGGAAGTTGTTCACCGTACGATACGCCAAGCCCGAGGAAGCCAGCGAGGCCAAAAAATTGATCATCACAGAGACATCAGCCGATGTTGGATCAACTTGCCGTTGAACACACCAGTCATTCCAATGCTTCCAGGAGCCCCTGTATCGTTTGTGGGTACCAGGAGACCAGGCGTCACTGATGAATTTGGAAGCGTCCGCAGAAAGGCCTGGGACCGACCAGCGTTCCCCGAAATTCGCCACGCTAGAAGAAGGAGAGAGCCTGACTGAATCAGGGGATGCGGATTCTGAAGCGGATCGAGCAGGAGATTCCACTTCTGGGGAAGAAGGAACGGCACTGCACAAGCCATTTCCAGGAGAACTGGGAACCATGCCTGAGCCCTCCTTAGAGGAGCGATCAAAATCAATTCCGACTGATACCGTTTCGTGTAAGCCAACACCCTGGGAATCACCATGAATGGGGGGAAGGCATAACACAGAGCAGTCGGCCACGGTTGGGGAAAGGCATCCGTGGCTAAGGCCGCCAGATCCGGCCTCCAACTGAAGAAATGCGTGAGTTGGGTGTTGAGACGAGATGCAAATAGATCGATCTGACAAGGGCCCCAAGACCGGAGAAGAAGACGGAACACACGAGGATGCAGCCTCCAATCGCTGAAATCCCTCAGATACCTCGAGTTCCAATCCGCCACAAGATTGTTGCACCCCGGAAGATACTCTGCAATAACCGTGATCCTGTTGTGCAGACAATAATGCCAAAAGTCCTTGGCAATTTCCGCCAACAACCGGGACCTGGTTCCCCCAGTTTGTTGACGTAGAACCGAACAGGGCTCGACCATTCCATGCCTCCATATGATCCAGCCACCATTGCATCTCTGATTTCGCTTCCTCCGAGAGGGGAATTTGGTCGGAATAACTGAGGCCATTTTGAAGATAACGAATCTTCAGGCGCTGCAACGCCCTGTAATGCAGCGGGGCCGGGAAGATTGCCTGTAGAGAAGAGGCTAAGGCTAACGATCTCAATGACACAGTCTGTTTTGAGATAACGGAAGTCAATTCTCTCTTGATATAACGAATCTTTTGATTGGACAAAAGAAGTTGACAGGTGAGAGAATTGACCTTGAAACCCAAGAAGTCGATCACCTGAGTCGGACGCAACACAGACTTCTGAGCATTCACCAGAAAGCCGAGGGACTGCAGAAGCTCGATGGTCCATTCCAGATGAGACATCAATTTGACCGGACAATCCGTCAGAAGGAGGATCGCGTCCAAATAAATGATCAACCGAACACCCAGACTGTGGAGAGACTCCACGACTGGCCGCAACAGCTTCGTGAAGCACCAAGGTGCTGACGACAGGCCGAATGGAAGAACCTGATATTGATTCCAAGTCCCCAACCAGTGGAACTGGAGAAAACGACGATGTGGGCGGAAGATCGGGACCGACAAATAAGCGTCCTTGAGGTTCAGACGAACCATCCAATCCTTGTCCCTCAAGAGATCCCTCAACAGATGGATTCCCTCCATTTTGAAGTGGCGGTAGACCACTCCCCCGTTAAAGTCTTTCAGGTTGAGAACTAACCTCGATCCCCCTCCTTTCTTCTCCACTAGGAAGACCGTGCTGACGTACCCCCGCAGATGACGCACGGTCGGAACAATTGCCCCTTTGAGGAGAAGCGACCTGAGTTCCTCTGTGATGAACTCTTGATCTCTTTGGGAAAAGGAAAGAGGAGAAGGAAGGTGAGTTTGACTTTGGGGTTGATAAAACTCTATCTTGTATCCCTGAACCGTCTCCAGCACCCAAGCATCGCTGGAGATCAATTGCCAATTGTGGAGGAAAAATTGTATCCTGCCCCCCAGAACAACACTGCATGCAGGAATTAAGCTCACCTGAAGTTCCGGAATCTTGGAATCCACCGGCTTGACCGCCGGAGCGTCCTTTCTTGTATTGGCCACGACCCTTTCTGGAGGGGTAGAAGTTTGACCTCTGGTTGTAATTGAAATCCTGATGACCCCCTCTGTTGGATGGATAGCCTCTCTGAGAGGACTGTTGCTGCTGACCACGGCCGAACGAGCGCCCCCTACCACGTCCGGCCTTGGCAAAAACCGGACGGAACGCTCGCCGGAGTGTCGTTTGCGCCTTATCCAAACCGCTAAAGGTATTTACAAATTGAGTCAGTTCCTTCAGTGTCCAAAAAGCAAACCTTGTGCAGCAGGACCTGATTCGGAGGAGGAGAGCTCCGCCAACTTCGGGTCGAGTTTCAATAAAATGGAACGACGTCTCTCACTCGAGAGTGCGCAGTTGGCATTGCCTAGTTGGCAGATTGCACGCTGAGCCCACTCAATGAGTTTGTCCGGGTCAACCATCATCAAAGACTCCTTAGCCATAAACCCAAGATCTAAAATCTTAGTTAGCAGGCCTAGCATATCTAAGACTTTATCCTGACAGGATCTCCAGGAATGATCCAGGCCTTTTTTAGGATCCTTTGCGAATTTACGCAAATAGGTGACCATAGTGGGATCCACCTCTGGCGTGTCCGCCAAATTGTCAGCCAGATCCGGCTTTGGGCACTCCGAACGGAGTCGTGCACGGACCTCCTTGTCAAAGGATTGCCTAATATGCTGTTGCACATACTCCGCCACCGCTGGGGACGGAAGCCAAGCCGTAGAATTAGAGTGGATGATGTCAGTGGGGTCAAAGGAGAGAACTTGGGGATGAGTAGGGGCATCCACAAAGTGTTCCTTGCATTTTCTCTTCTTAGGAGGAGGGGAAAGGTGTTCTGAGGAAGAAGAAGAGAGATGGTCATCACTGTCGGCCTCCACAGCCCGATTTTTGCGGTGCAGAAGTGGAAAAAGATTTCGCTAAGCGTTGAAAATCCGATGCATGTGGATTCCCAGGGGAAGTTGTATACTTCTGTGACGCAGGGACCCAACCTTGTTGCTGCGCATACTTAGTCAAATGCCTCTTGAGAGGAGTAATGGCTCGAACTAAAGCCTTATTCATAAAGTGTTGGAGACCCCTATCCAAAGCTTCAACCAAGCCCTGTTCAAGTGAATCAGAGGCTTCTTCCTCATAATCATTGTCATCAGCATAATAAGAGTCTGCCATTGTTGAGCAGAAACGATTTATAGCCCACAAAATGACAAAAGAATGAATTTGCCTAAGGAAAAATCAGGGGGAGTGCAAAAACCCCACAGCAAGCCAAGAAGCAGCAAAATAATGCTTCACCAGACAATAAAACGTGGAGGGAGGGCTTGCCGTGTAGAAAAATACACACTCTAGGCAGAGCCTATGCAAATTTTCCTTGCCTGAAGCTTAACACAGCAACCAGAATCACAAGGGGTTAACAGGGAGGCTGTGGGCGAGTCTGTCACGAAGGACGTCTTGTCATACAGCTCCGATTCTGTCAACAGCACAGAGCACCGGAAATGCCTCAATGCGCATGCGCGGGGCACGGGCTGCTTCCCTGAAGAAATGCAGAGCTCGCGCAGGCAGCGCGAGTCTTTGCAAACCCCAAGAACCACTCCACAAAGAAAACAATGCAGGCGCAGAGCGCCCGACTGCCAGAGGGAGGTGAGCACACGCTCCCGAATGCGCCGCCGATAAAACAAAGGAAAGAAACCCGAAGCGCTAAAGCCTGAGAACCAACAGACAACAAGCGCAACAAAGCGCGAAGGACAACTCGGCACAAAGCGCGAAATACAAACACCATATCAAGCATCAAAAGTGTAAGTAAAAGTATGAAAGCACTTAACTGGCTGCGGAGCAGCAAAGAAAGAGGAAGATTGACTTTCCATATGCTTTTATATACCCCTGACTCTATGGTTGTTACCCATGTGTTTCTGGGTATTGTAGTTTACTTGTTTCTATGGCTGCTGGGCATTTCATTAAAGAAATCAGATAGCATAATCGGAGCCCCCTGTCCTGAAATAAAATTAGTTTCCATCTTCCTGACTGGCTGAGCCTGCCAGGTCTCACAGCACTAAAGCTGCCTATCCGTGTTACCGTAATTACTAATGGAAAGGAGCAATACAAAGGAATTCATACTGTATAGTGACAAATTTGAGCTTGCGGTTATGTTAGAGGCAGGAGGGCAAACTAAAATGTCTACATGCCCAACAGACTAAGCACATAATAAAACCTCTTATCCTTGAGAGGATTTCTCAGGTCCTGGGCATCGGGTGATACAAATGCCACGCCCCTGTGTAATGTAACGGGTGCTCCTGTAAAATACTCTAATACCTTCCGGTCGAGTTCACCCTATATTAAACTGCAAAACAAGAATGTGGTGAGAGTGAATGATTGTATGTCCTGAGAGGCGGTCATATTAGAGTCAGGCTGTATGAGCACAATGAAGATAATTTATTATGAAAGAGCTCGCGTGAAACTGACCAGTTTGTATGAGGGGCGGGGGTGCTTTGAGAGCTGTCAGATTTGCATGCAAGACTGGTGCAGGCAAAACATTAAAAAAATGTAAGTTCAGCTTCAAAAGCAGATGGAAACAGTAACTGGGCCTTGGGAAACTGATAAGAGCAAACATGCAATGGAACGCAGAAATAGCATGCTACAGCCAATACAAATGGAGGAGAAGTAAGTGACAAGCACAGGAACCAATGGAAAGCAAAGGGGCTTGATGGAAGCACCTTTTAAGATATATATTAACAATAGATTTCACAAGTACAGCGCAAGCGCTGTACAATCAAAACCTAAAAACATGCATTAGGCTAATATGCGCATGCATGCAATACTAAAAATGTAGGCTGCAGAAATTAATGTGGAGTGGTTCTATAAGAAGGACTAATGACGCATATGGTTACTGTTTTAGCTCAACATAACTTAAAAAAAAATCTTTGCAGCCCTTTATGTTGTTCTTTTATTGGCCAGGCGCTACACTTTTTCTTATAGGATCACCCCTGTAGCTCAGAAAGATTTTGTTTGAGGCAGGCCCAGCTCCAGGAATGTTCATCTGGATAGGCCAAGGGTGCATTTTTGGTCATTCTGGAGGGAGCCTACGAGCACTAGATTATATCATATTTACTTCCAAACAGGCACCACAATACAAACTGTTGATTATGTGTATATACACTGCATATAGAGGGTACAGTAGTGGTAAATTGAGCTAAGGTTCGGTTTAGGGGTGGGTAGTGGTACAGGGATGTAAGCATTGTGTAGTCTTAGTTGTATCTGTTGTAGTCTTAGTTTGCTTCTATCAAATTATTTAGACAAACTCCGAATACCAATGATTTCTCCTCACCTGTCTTTTGATGCCGAGCACCGGGACACTCACTGAGCAGCCGTGCACTATGCAAAAGGCACTCATTCAATGATTTGGGAGTTTAAAATGTAGGACTGGAAGACGTCTGTGCCGGAGGCTCCCCGTCCTAACCCAACTTGGCACTCCTTACTATATTCATGTGACCCACTTAGCAACTCGAAGCCCAGCTGCCTTGCCAGGAGTGACGAGAACGGCCCGGTGAGCCCAGGAATCACTCGGCGGGACCCCCGGGATCCTCCCGGGCCGAAAGTGACCCGCCCGGGCAGCCGAAAAGGAAATGGCGGCTGAGCTGGCTGACCGTTAGCGGCTGACTGGGTCCCCTGTCGCGGACCACCCGCAATCCCCGCACAGCGGAGCAACCCCAGGGCTGAGGGCGGACAGCGAACGAAGCGAGCTGCTGCCACCGTGCAATTTGCGGCAATATCGGAGGGATCGGCCGGAGAAGCCGAAATCGAGGCCCCGGCTTCGGGCCTACGCGGAGATCGCGGCGCGAGCCCCTGGGCGCCCCAGGGACCGGATGACGACGAAAGCAGAGCCCAGGCAACAGACGAGTGATTGCCCCGAGGCCCCCAGAGAGGTGAGGTGCGCTGAGTGAGGCTGGTGGGAGTGTTTAACTCGGGGGGCATAACCGAGCCCCCGGCGGTGAAACAGCTGGGGCTCGCCTGACTTGTAACCCCGACAAAAGCCCCGAAAGGCAGCGAGGTGTGAGACAGACCTCAACCCTGACAGACCGGGGACGGATGTGGGAAGCTTGAACGGCAAGACCCCGACTGGGGACGGGCCGGGTGGAAGAGAACTTGAAGTCCCGGCTCTTGCCCTGTGCTGGACCCCGGGAGTTGATGGACAGCACTGGCCAGATCGGGCAGTAACCAGCAGACCTGGAGTCGCTCTTCAACTCGCTCAGAAGCAACCACTCCGATTCCGCAACTGTCCTATTGCACTTTATCAAGACCTGTCGGCCATAACCCTGCAGAAGCGGAAGTCGTTCAAAGTGGTCACGGACTCTCTACGCAAAGAGGAGATCCCATACTCCTGGGGCCACCCGTTCAGCTTGATCTTTAAATGGAGGGGGACCCTTCAGCAATTACGATCCCTGCAAAACATGTGCACGTTGCTGGGCCTGGAACAACCGGAAGACCAGACACCTATGACACAGTCCCAGGGACAACCTCCGGAGGGCTGGCAGAGGGTAAGATGCAGACGATCGCCCAAGCTCCACTCCAAACCAGAGGCCCATATCATCTCGCAAGAACGGGCCACAGCCATTCAAGAGGTGGCCAAAGAAACGTCAACATCAGAATGATCGTCTTCGAGGTGGGGTCGACTCCTCGCTTCTTCTGTGCAGGTGCCGGGGGGGCGGATGGGGGGCCACGACGGCCGTCACTTGAACACGCTCCACTAAGTAACGTTACCACACCCCTGCGATGGACTGGCAGGACTGGGACACTGAACTATTCACAAAGTTGGGAAGTTGGGATCCGGGTGGCAAGGAGTGGGGGAAGGACCGGAAAGTTCTGGGGTTGGTTGGGGTTGGGGTTGGAGGGGGGACGGTTGGGGAAGAGAGAGTTACAGTGGGGAATCCGAGGGGAGGAATGGGAGGGGGGTGCCGAAAGGGAGGGATCGGGCGCGGGGGTGGGTTGTCCAGTGCTCCCTTTTTCTTTAAGTCTTTTTACTCACATCTTCGTTTCCATCCACATCAGTGGGTGCCTTCCCAACCCCCTGCGTGCCAGAGGACATCTGATCGACACAACAGCCGAACTTTAATGACCCACACACCATGACACCTTCCACCCTAAAGATACTGACCCTTAATGTGCGGGGCCTTAACAACCCAGTTAAGAGAAGGACTGTCCTGCCCTACCTTGAAAACACGCAGGCAGACATCTATCTACTCCAGGAGAGACACCTACTGGCCCGGGACTGCCACAGACTCTGCTCACGGAAATTCCCTAGTCAATACTTCTCCTCTAGCCATACTAAAAAGGCAGGGGTGGCGATCCTGGTGGCGCGCCACTTCAAGGGGGAAATCCTCCATAAGAGTGCAGAACTGCGGGGCAGACTACTGGCATACCGCATCACCTTATGTGGCCTCACCTTCACGATAGGCTCCCTCCCTGTACTGCCCCAACGAGGGACAGGACCGATTTTTCCACTCAGCTCTCACTGACATCGCTGCCACGCAAAACAGGCATATCATATTGGGAGGGACATGAACATGGTTTTCGACACGGTTCTAGACAGATCGGGGCAACGCTCCCACCAGGCAGGGACATTCTCACCTTCTTGCTTAGAGAGGCTGACAGAGCTCGATCTACATGATTTGTGGCACCTCAACCATCCACAGGAGAAGGTTTACTCCTACTAACGCACACAAAACATATGCACGGCTGGACTATCTCCTAACCACAAGCCCGGTATGCGCCCTTGCGACATCCACGACATTGGAGTCATCTCACTATCAGATCATGCCCCAGTCACCACCACACTAACCCTGCCCCCTACAACAGGTCCACCCAGGGTATGGAGACTTAGAGACACTCTCTTACATAGGAAAGATGTAGTCACACATATACAGACCGTTATCCAAGATTATCTGACCCATAATGCCAACTCGGACACCACCCTTGCGACTCAGTGGGCCGCCATTAAAGCAGTACTTAGGGAAGAGTTTATCGCCCTCTCCTCTGCAGAGAATAGGGCCAGGCAGATTAAACGGGATGAACTTACTCAAAGAGTGCACAAACTAGAACAAATGCACCAACGGACAGGGGCCCCTCGAATATGGAAACAGCTCAAAGTGGCCCGGCAGCTGCTAACAGCTATAGACTTGGACCGCGCTGAATATGCAGCATTGCGCCTGAAACACACCTATTACACAGGGGGGGGACAGATGAGGCCGCTTGCTAGCCAACCGACTTCGGGTAGCACAACAACAACGGAATGTCAAAGAGATTTCCAGGTCGGACGGATCCACAGTGATAGGAGACGTGCAAATAGCAGAGACCTTCTGTGACTTCTATGCCAACCTGTACTCTGGCGACCCCCCGAATGTAACGGCAGCTGCACATTACCTAGACACGGTTGAGCTCACCTCCCTGGCTCGGTACAGACAGCCTTTCTAGAGAGGGAGATCCGAATTGAGGAGGTGGTTACCGCTATCGCCTGACTGAGGATAGGAAAGGCGCCCGGCCCGGATGGTTTTTCCGCTATTTTTTACAAAACCTTTTGCGCCAAGTTGGCCCCCCTCCTCAACCGCCTTTTTAACTCCTTCGCTGAGCCAGGGGCCATTCCACCGGACCTCCTCAAAGCATCCCTCTCGGTCATCCCGAAACCGGGAAAAGACAGAACCAAATGCGGGGCCTACAGACCGATCTCGCTCCTTAATGTCGACCTTAAACTTTACACTGGCATACTGGCAGCGCGGCTTGCCCCTTATCTCCCGGGCCTCATTGACCCGGATCAAGCCCGCTTCATCCCCGAAAGACAAACGGTAGACAACACCAAGCGAGTGGTTCACTTAATTGAAAAAGCCTCCCGCATACCAGGGGAACGTATGATGTTGGCAGTCGATGCTGTGAAAGCCTTCGATCGGGTACACTGGCCCTATTTGGAACTAGTCTTGGCCAAGGTTGGGATTGGGGAAAAGTTCCGTACCCTGATCTTCAACTGTTACAAATCCCCTACCGCATTAGTGCGAGTTAATGGCTGCAGCTCATCCAGCTTTGAGATTGAAAGAGGGACAAGGCAGGGGTGCCCGGTGTCGCCCCTGCTCTTCGCTCTATACATGGATCCACTGGCACAAAGAATACGACAAAACAGGGAGGCCCCCGGCATAAAGTTTGGCGGAGACGTGCATACCATCAGTCTCTACGCGTACGACATACTAATCTCCCTAGAACATCCACGCACAGCCCTACCGGCTTGCATCACCGAGCTCGATGCCTTCGCGGCAGTGGCTGGGTTCAAAATGAACGTGGACAAATCCACAGCACTGGACCTGCCTATCTCTGCCTCCACCAAGTCCTTCCTGCGGGGCCTCCTCCCCATTCGGTGGGCGACTGACACTGTCCCCTATTTGGGGATCCAGCTGGCCCCAACACTAGGAGGAATGACAACAGCGAACTACGCTATCCTTCGCACACGGATTCGGGGAGAACTGAGCCGCTGGAAACACCTCCCCCTTTCCTGGCTGGGGAGAATCGCCGCGGTCAAAATGACCATCTTGCTGCAGGACCTCTACTTTTTCCGGGCCTTCCTACTACGTCCACCTGCAGGCTGGATCAGACAGACACCAGCAGACTTAGCTCAGTTTATTTGGCAGGGCTGGAAGCCACGAATGAAGAGGACAATCGCCACAATGGCATCAGAATATGGGGGGCTAGGCATACCAGACCTGCAGAAATATTACCAGGCAGCACAACTCCATTACCTGGTCGAGTGGAGCCGGTGGGAATCTGGGAAACACTGGCTTTTCCAGGACCAGGCGGTAGCGGGGCGCCCTCTACAAGAGGTCCCCTTCCTACCGAAATCACATAGACCCGCAAACCTCTACGCCTCCCATGTAACCCGGGCCTCGCTGGAAGTCTGGGACGCAACCAACAGCTCTCATGAGCTGACTACCTTTCCCTCCCTGCTGATGCCACTGGTGGACAACCCAGACTTTACCCCAGGTATGGAGAAGGGAGCCTTTGCGCATTGGCTCCCGGCGGGCTGCCGGTTCTCATACCACGTATACGGCCCAGATGGCGTGCTCCCCTTTCCACTCTTCATGCAGCAATACGGCTTTCCCAAGACCGAACGACTGCGCTACCTTCAGATGAGGCACTGGGCGCTTCAGCCGGAGGTGAGGGAGACGGCGGACAGACGCCTCACACCATATGAAAGGTGGCTAGTAACGCGCACCTTCGATGCCAAACTTATCTCCGACATCTACAAGATGGTCCAAACACTTCCCACACATATCCACAACCCCGGTCGGGAACGCTGGGAAAGGGAGCTGGGCAGGTCTCTCAGCCACAAAGAATGGGATGGGATCTCCTACAGGGCGCGTCACTCTGCGTATCACATGGGACTCACTGAAACCCCCACGAAAATCTCCACATATTGGTACTACACCCCGGAAAGGTTACACGAGATGGACCACTCCAAAGACAAACGCTGCTGGAGGGGTTGCGACCAAGTAGGTAACCTTGTACACTTGTTATGGGAATGCCCTCACCTCCAATCCTACTGGTCGCATATACTAGATGAAGTGAACACCCATTTCCAAACCAACATACCACGCATCCCTGCATACGTTCTGTTAGGACTCCCTAATGCGTTGATGTACCCCCTTCGATCTCGCAGAGGGCGTCAAATCGCCATTGCATTGGGGTCAGCACTGCAAAACATTCTCACACACTGGCGCACAGCCGCGTTCCCCTCTACCACCGGCTGGCTCCACCGGCTGTGGCACGTGTTTGGTATGGAGAAGATATCCCTGACTCTAGCCGGAGATAGAGACCAATTCGAAGAACTCTGGCAGTCATTCCGGTCTCTACTACTCACTGAATTCACGGAAATCACATGCCCACGCTATCTCAGACTTCTGCGCCTTACCACACCAACGACCACAGATCAATGAGACTCACATTACCAATGTGATCTCGCCGGCCCAGAAACTCAACCTTCCAAGAAGAAGATTGAGCACTGGACAAGGGGAGGGAGGGGGTGGGGCCCGATGGGGGGAAGGAAATGGGACGGAGGGTGGGGGGAGTTTTCTTTGGGAAGTTACCGTATTTGATGTTGATCACAACTGCCTTCTTCCAGACAGGTCGAACTTAACCAACACTGCCAGGGCCCCCGGGCTCCTATTGAACTTTCTACCGAGCCCAATGGGCGCTGACCTGTGTTATTCTTGTGAACTATGTATCTTGCTGCATTGTTTTCCAATAAAAAGATTTAAACCTAAAATGTAGGACTGGAAACAATGTCCGTGATTACATGGAGGTAAGTTGTCATCCTATCCACAGGCAAAAGCTTTTGGTACCTCCAGAGTTGCCCAGGAGCAAGTTCACTAAACGGAATGGAGCCTAGACAGAACTTCTGGAATTGTGAATGAAATCACCAACTCTCCAGGCTGCAATCTTAATGTCCTTTTAACAGGTGTTTGGGGACGCCGTATCATGGGGAACTATTAAAATCACAGGTGCACAATCTCAAACAACTGAGTCAGCGGAGTAAGGAAGATATGCAAGAGCAGGTTAATGTAACAGAAATGTACAAGAACTGGTGGCAAAGCAGAGACTTAAAAAGTGAAGATGTGTAGAAGAAAATTCTCAAGATCAAACGTTGAGTGTCCAAAAGCAGTGAGTGAACCTAGCGTAACAGCAGCCAACCTACAAAGACCTTCTATCCCATGAGATATAGAATGCCATTTAATCATAATCTCAAGATGAGGCCCTTCAACAAGACGTAACCTTTCATCCCAGACAAAATAGAAGCTGGTTGCGGGCAGCGTAGCACACGGTCATCTGACTTATGTTAGCTCTCTCTGGGTTAATCTCTCATTTAGTCTACTAGTGCAACTGCACAAAACACTTTGTAGTGATACCAGTTATAGATTAGAGCCAACAGCAACTCATCAGCACAAGCATCAGGCCGGCAACTGGCTTGTATTTCATCCTAAATCAACTTTAAAGTGTTTGCCTCTTTCACAAGAGTTGGTTGACAGTTAATGCAGAGGATCAAACCCTATGCCCCTAAGCAGCAGCAACCACCCCCAATATAACATTGCATACAATTGGTGACCACTAATAATGCATTAAAATGATCTGTGCATTTCCATCAATCAATGTCCCAAAAAAACTGATTAAAATGTATCTGTTCTACTTATGACAGTATGTTAAACTTTTCATTGATAAATTCAATTTTCATTTTTTACTTTACATTTGAGAGCTGTGTCCCAGAGCAACTTAATTCTGCATATTTCTACAGGGGGTATAGATTAGAATAGAACGTGCAGGGGTGTAACCAGGCCTCTGCAGCCTTTCGGTGCAGGGGGGTCCCAACCCTCGAGGGTGCCCCTCAAGCCTTCAGAGGGCCCCAGTCATCCCATGGCCAATGAATATCTTTGAGATATGGGCAGCTCAGGGGCCCCTCATCACATTCTGCAAGGGCGCCCCATCATTTTAGGATACGCCATTGGGAATGCTCAGGCTCCATCAGGGTCCAGGCGATCCCACCACACCAATCTGCCCACTCCACTGCAGTCTTAAGAAAGGTGCACTCTGAGTACCAGTAGCGATTGCTAGTGAACGGGGGTGGTGGGGCAGAGGGGGTAGCGAAGGGGGGGGTGGGGGGGGATGGGGGGGGGGCAGGGAAACAGATCAGAGGTACCTGGTCGATTAGTGGAAGTTCAGGCGTTTTTTGGTGATGTTTGCTGGTCCTTCCTTTAGTAGGTTTTGTAAGCGTGGGTCAGCATCTTGAAATTAATTTCTTCTGTATCAGGAGCAAGTGTAGTTTCCCAAGGTGGGGTGTGATGGGGTCCTTTTGGGGAGGTCCAGGATGAGTCTTGCCACTGTTTTTTGTATTGTCTGAAGCAGTGCTTAATTTGAGCCAGTGGTGTCTGGTGCTCAGCCCGCCACTTAATCATCAAAACCAGCGCTTTTCATGAGCACCAGTTAAGGACACACTCATTTATGGTAGGCACGGGGAGATTAAGTGATTTGTCCAGAATCACAGGCTGTTGAGCTGATGCCAAAACTCGAACCTGTTTCCCCAGTTCCAAAGTCAGCAGCTCTGGCCATTACACGCCACATCATCTCTCCACTTTCATGGTTAGCAGTTAGTTCTGTTTTAGGCGGCGCTAACAGGAGAAATAGGCTGGTGCAAGCTTCCTCCTGATGAGAGCCCCAGCACTTATTTGTATTACAAATTAACCACTGGTCTGAAGACTCTTCAGGTCGTCTGCCAAGATTCTTACGTAGAGTGTGTTTCCATATGTGTAGAGAATACCCCTCAATTTAGGGTCTGTCATGGACAGATATGAACTATTTCATCTCATTGGAGTCGAGTTATGTGACTTATAGTATCACAAATAATCCAGTGGCATTTATAAGGTTAATTGGACAAGAAACAGTGATGGTGAACAGCGATATTGTCAGCCTTTATTTTGCTACCTTTGCACTCATTTCATTATCGGTTGTTAGATTTAAAGTTCCCAATGGCAGATTTACGTTGACAAAGCATTGCACTTCGGTTGCTATAATTTCTGTTCAATGTTTGAGTAGAGTAGGTTTTTTGTTTGCAATGGATTTTTTGTAAATTTTATTTCCATGTTGCGCAACTGTTAGCCATTATCTGGATGTTTTTTTTCTTTACTAGTAGGCAGGATCAGGAAAGCTGCAGGTTGGCACTGGAGATTTTTTTAATACGATAAAGGCAAATGTGTGTGTCCTTTTGGCTCCAGATGAGACAACGGTTCTGGTAATGGCATTGAACTTTCTAGGGATGTAATAGCATAATGCAGTAGCAATGCTAGTGAGGGTACCACAAGGAAGGTACAGGCTATAATTCAGTTGACTGAGTTCTTGAAGCACCCGAAAGGGAAAGCAAGACCCATTCAGGTTACCGTAACTTTGCATGTAGAGTGATGAAGGCAGGTAGAACCTTTTGTAGGAGGTTGGGTGTAAAAATGCCAGGGACATCCTTACCCCATCATAGGGTCAGGCTGTCGGCTGAAGCTAAGGATGACTTGAAAGTGTTGGCTGTTTTCCCAAGAAGTTTCAATGGCTTTACTTATTTTTTCAGAAGTGGTGAGAAGTTGTGGGTTTGGTGTATTTTGGCAAGATGGGTGGGGTGCAGAGAAGTAGCAGGAGGTTTGGATGAACACTGAAAAATGTTCTATTGCATTGTGGCCAATGCCCTCATGCTGTAATATAAAGAATCCTAAGATCTAATGGTCTTAGTACGCTATAAAAATGTTTCAAATATATATATATATAAATGATTCTCAGTACCTGGATGTTAGACCTGTCAGCCTTAAGATGGTCTTCCCCCAAACCTTTTGGCCAGCCATGGCCCGTCAGTAGGAGCTGAGGGGCCACGCCCCCTTACCTTTCCCCCGCTCAAAAGACTGTCTGTCAGGCTGAGCAAAGGTCAGCCTGACAGACAATCTTAATTTTCAGGTCAGGCAGCCAGGAGCTAGACATGCGCTAAATGTGCAGGCTCCTGGCTGCCTGAGCTGAACTTTGCCTGGCTGAGGATGTCACAGCTCCTGCGGACGTGCCCTCCTCAGCTTAGCAAAGGTCCCTGAGGCCCTCCACCTCATGACGAGGGAAAGCGTGACTTATTGCCTTGCACCTAGGTGCTTCCGTTTTAAGCCCTGAAGTGCCCACAGCCAAGTCTAAATCAGTGACACCTCTGAAGCAGAGGTGTAGGTGTGATTTTTTATTCAAATTTATATTTTGTGTGTGGGTGCGTCAGTGTGTGTTTGAATATTTGGTAATGAGTGTTGTGAATGGATGTGTGTATGTGCACATGTATGAGTGCATGAATGTGAGTGAGTTTGTATCTGAGTGTTTATGTGTGCATGTGTGGCTTGTCCGCTCCCCTCCCTCCTAAAATTACCGGCCACCACTGCTTTTGGCTTCACTCCTCCCATTTTCCTGAATTTGTTTGTTAGCATTAGGACTTGGTGCACTTTATCACTGCTAACCAATGCTAAAGTGCTTGTGCTCATGCCATACAACATGGTAAAATTAGCTTACACCTGATTGGCATATTTAATTTACTTACAAGTCCCTAGTAAAGTGGTAAAACAAATACCAAAGGCTGGTCAGTTAAATGCTGCTAGAGGGCCTGAAGCACTTATTGTACCACTTAAGTAGTCCCTTAAAACATGTCCCAGTCCTGCCATTGCAGGCTGATCACAGTTTTAAACTGCTAATTCGACTTGGCAAAATAACCACTTTTTTTTACATGTAAGCCACCCCTCCCCTAAAGTTTTTATTTATTTATTGAATTTGTAGGGCGCAGCAGCTACCCAAAAAGGGTTTCCCGGCGCCGGACGGAGTAAGTGCAGGATATAGCATATATGTACAGAAACAGGGTTACTGGTTGAATAGCCAGGTCTTAAAGGATCTGCGAAACCGTGTGTAAATGGATTCTTTGCGGAGGTCGGGGGGGAAGAGAATTCCAGGGTGATGGGCCGAGGTAGGAAAAAGATCTACCTCCCATCCTGGCAAGTTTGAACCTATGTACAGTGAAATTTCCCTGGGATGCAGACCGTAGATGGCGAGTGGGAGCCTAGGGACAAACAAGAGATTGTAAGTATTGTGGTGCCGTGCCCGTTTTGATTTTGAACATATAGCTCAGGGTTTTGAATTTGATAAGGCTCTCAACCCTGAGCCAATGAAGGTCATGGAGGTAGCCAGAGATGGGGGTGGCTTAGGGGATCCTACACAGTAATCTTGCTGCAGAGTTCTGTACCAGTTGAAGTCTTCTGATCACTGCCTTGTTGGAACCCAGATATAGGACGTTACCATAGTCCAGCCGTGAGGTGATAAGAGCATGGACCATTGATTTCTGGGTGTCCCGTGGCAGCATCCAGATGATCTTGCTAAGCCATTTCAAGATGGTATAACAGACGGCTGAGATCTTGACTGCCTGATGGTGCATGGTTAGGGAGCTGTTAGAAATAAGGTGCAGAGCGGGCAAGCCAAACTTCAGAGGACATGTGTAAAGCATTCACGCAGAACCCACAGACGACGCGCCAGGCACACCACAAAAGAGACACAACACCGCTTCTGGTTGGAAAAAGAAGAGAGAAAAGAAGTTTTGTATCATCTCCAACCTGCAAAGGTAAAACACAATAACAGCAGTAATCACAATGAGGTGCCAACTGGCGCCAGAGCAAAGTATACCAGGGGGATTATTAACAAGGAAAAATGGGAGAAGTAAGAAAAAGGGTTAAGGAAGTCCTTTAGTGTCCAGCTGAAATGAAAAGGATGTTAGCAAATGCATAAACATAGGGTCAATATCGCAGGGCCAACACAGGTATTAATCCTTAGCATCACCTGGGTAGAAGGCTGGAGCGTAAAATAAATCATTAGGCGTGAAGACCCCTCATGCATGGCATCAGCATACAAGCAATCAATAGGCGTAAAATATTAACCTCACTGGCAACATCAGTCTGCAGATAACAGCTCCCTGCATAAAGATAAACATTCGTCATAGAAGCCCCTTGTGGATAAACGCCTTAGGCCAGCAACACTGTGCAAATGTTAATGGCATCAACAGCGTTAACAACAGGAGGTAAATCTGAAACCTGTCAGGCCTGAAACACCTTTAACAAGGGATCTCAACATCAGCACCTGGCGCATATATCTCCCTATACCTCAGGGGTGTACTGAAGATGAACCTGGGGGCATACAACCACTAGGCTTAACTCAGGGCATAGGGCATCCTCCTCGACGCGAGTACACCATTTAATACATCAACCCTAGGAATCTGTTCTATTGATGCCCAGCTCAGGAGCCTCAGTTCCTTTCGGGCCGCTTCAGTTTACCAGGGGCCAACGGGGCCCAACTATAGTCTCCAGGGGGCAGGACGGCCTCTGTGGCAGCCAAACACTAGCCCCGGGGGCAATGAGGGGTAGGCTCCCTCCTTGAACAACTCTGCATACAGGCGCCACAGCTCCTTGAGGGCACAATCCTCCAAACACAGCGCTCAGCAGGTACAGCGCTTAGAGTACACAGCGGCGCTTTGGGGGCAGTCACAACAGCGCTGCCAGCGCTCAGGCCAGCAGCAGGTAGTACAGTTCAGGAAGTTTAAAACCACCCAGGGCTTCTGCAGCATAGCGCTTCTACGATTATAGCGCTTAGCAGGCACTCAGCAATTCATTTCTTTAATAGGCCAGCGCTTCCCAGATTATAGCGCTTGGTAGGCAATCAGCGGGGCAGTCTTGGTCACAGCGCTCTTGGCACACAAGCAGTCTTCTGCAGGCCAGAACTTCCAGGCACACAGCGCAAGGGGGCCGGACAGTCCCAGCAGCAAGCCCCGGGGTAACACTCCTCACCTCCTGGGGGGTGGTCCAAGATGCTCCTTCCCCTCTAGGCGCTTCTTTGCGCAGCGCTTGCTTGGCGCAGGGTCCCGGCAGCTTCAGGGACATGGGGGAGCCCTCCTTCTTCAGGGGCCCCGGGGACAGAGCAGTAGGCACTACTGGGCCAGGTCAGCAGGTAGTGGAAGCATCATCAAAGCAGGGTGGTAGGCTTTCACCATCCCCACTGCAGCGTGGCCCTCCTCCCACACGGCAGCCTGAACTCCTGAAGTGAGGCTTCACAAGCCCTGGAGACAGTAGGGGGATCCTAGATGGGTGCAGGGCCCAGCACACAGGCCCAAGTGGCGGTATCCCCTTGCATCAGGTCCCCTCACATTCCTGTCCCAGCTCTGTCTCTGCTCATCACATCGCTACTGCTCCCCCTATACCAGAAAGGCTGGAAGTTTCTAGAAGGTCCCTCCAAATGCTGGGATTTCTGGGCACCAGACAACTAGACCGCTAACCCACCTCAGACAGGCGAACTAGTTCTAACTGGCTCAGGGGGAGGAGTAGAGCACCCTGGGTGCCAGGCTTTCCCTCCAAATGCAGGGGTGGCTGGGTACCTAACAACTAGACTGCTAACCTCCTGCAGTCAGGTGGCACACGCATAGCCTTGGCAGCCATTTTAAATGCACAACACAAATGCAGCATTTCACCAGGGTACATGTTTACAATGGGGGAAAATAAATGTACACACCATTGCATTGCATTTAACATTAACATGGCGTCTCACACCACACATGGCCTATTCGGTAACCTTCACCATGGGGGAGACATCTCAAATTAGGGGGGCGAAAAGCGAAACATTTTGGGGAAAAGGGGGAAGTCCAACAGGAGTCATCTATTATAACCCCCAGGTTACGAACATGGCTTGGTGACAGTGGGATGAGACCCATCTCGGCAGGCCAGTGTAGCGGGCCCCACAGGTCTTTCTTTTTACCAAGAAATAGGACCTCAGTTTTATCACTATTCAATTTAAGAAGGTTGTGGTTCATCCATGTAGCGATTTTCCCTAGGCCTGTCTGAAGAAGAGATGTCGAGCCGGGGTCCGTGCTAGAAAGGGAAAAGGTAATCTGGGAGTCATCGGCGTAAGTGAAAAGAGTCAGGTCGGCTTGTTCAGCTAAGTGTCCTAGAGGCCTGACATATAAATTAAAAAGCAGAGGACTAAGGATTGAGCCCTGGGGTACACCATAAGGTGAAGAGTGAATGTTATAATTAGCAGTGGCAGAGAAGATTTGAAAGATGCGGTTAGCTAGAAAGGAAGAGATCCAGTCCAATGCTGGGCCACAAATGCCCAGAGAACTCAGTGTGTTGATGAGTATATCATGGGAAATTGCGTTGAACGCCGCGCTGAGGTCATGCAAAATGAGAGCAACTGTGTCACCTCCATCAAGGTGGTGGTGCAGCTTCTCAGTAACCCCTAGTAGTGTGGTTTCAGTGGAAAAGCCAGTTCTAAAGCCGGATTGAGAGGGGTGAAGGATTTTGTTGGATTCGAAGAACTGGGAAAGATGGGAGTGAATGTGTCTCTCAAGGATTTTGGAGAAGGCTGGCAGAAGGGAGATTGGACGATAGTTGGGAAGAACACTTGAGTCGGCAGTGGGCTTTTTCAGGAGAGGGGTAACCATGGTGAGTTTCCACTGTGCAGGGACTGTGGATTCAAGTAGGAGGAATTGAGAACATAAAGAATGACCTACAGATGAGGGCTGTCAAGTTTATTTAGTATTGTAATTGGAAGGGGATCCTTCGGAGAACCCGATTTAACTTTCTCTAGGATGGATTCCAGAGAGTTCAAATTGAGAAGAGGCCAAGAGTCCAGATGTAAACCGATGTGAGGTGGAATAGTTAGAGAAGGGACAGAAGTGATTGAAGGAGTGATGTTTGATTGTGACTGCGTGATCCTGTTAGTAAGTGAGTGAGCACCACGAACGAACTTTGGGGGCATTTTGAAAATGGAGGAGTCTTGAAAGCAGCTCACCTCACAACTGGACCTGTGCTGCCTGCTTCCCGAGTCCTCCCGCTGCCGCGTGTGCAACCCTGAGCGGCCGCAGAGCGGAGGACTCGGCTACCCAGCACCCCACGCGGCGGCGCACGCAGGCACCGTCACGCTAGGCGCCTGGAGGCGCGTTAAAGGACGGGCTTTCCCGACAGGGATTGGTGGACGCCACAAACTAACTTTGGGGGCATTTTGAAAACCGAGGAGTCCTGAAAGCAGCTCACCTCAACGTGGGACGCGAGCGGGACGCCGGGCGAAGGGCGGGCCCTCTGTGGCCCTCAGAGGCCCAAGGAGGACGGGACGGGCCACCCCCCTTTCGATCTAGCTACTGACCAACGGCACAAGGTGACTGTACTTTAAAAACAAATACTTCTCTTTTTGGCTGAATGCACAGTGGTATCTTACTTCTGAATAACTTTTATGATTCAAAGCAGAGGCAATTGTATTGAAGCAGATATATCTAATAATCAACGACACTTAACAACAACATGATGAAAGTTAAAAAAACACCCATCGTCATAAGATCCTCCACCAGGAACAAAGTGGTCCCTACTACACCTCTTCCTACCCTCACCGCTATAGACATAATGTTACAGAAAACTATAGGCGTTGTGGCAGATGCTATTCAAAATACAGAGAGACGTCTATCGTTAACTCCTAACCTGTGTTTTCCTAATCTAGCATTACATAACACCACCACCATTAATACCTTAGATACTACAATAAATTCCCAGGAATCACTTTTAATGCAATCCTTTACAGGGTTACTTAACTCCCAAGTCAGAGAAACCCCATTACCAGATACAAGCACACCAATAATTTGTAACAGCGGGGAAAGTAGTCCGCCGCTGACTTGTAGCCCACAGGCAATCTCGGGCCATCCTCCTCGAATCTAGAGCTACGTCTCTAGTTTCATCGCGTGATAGTTACTCGGGGGGACCACCACCCATAAATATCTCCGACCACGATAAAGGCAGCCCGACAACTAAGCCCAAAAGGCGGAACAGGAAAAATGTTTTTAAATCAAACGTGAGGATAATCTCCCGACCCCTCTGTAAGCACAAGCTCTTAGTGAAGGACGTTTGGTCTACCTTTAGATCGACCAAACTGACAAGTAATATACATAACTACCAGACCCCACTATCACCTAGTCTGATGGCATCCCGACAGAAAAAAGAGCTACAGGCAGAAAATATACTAGTTAGCATTGACCAGTCATGCAAGACTGACTTATTAACTTCAAGCGATAATACACTTTTGACCCAACTAGAACACCTAATAAGGTCCCTCCTGTTGCCTATACGAGAAAGAATCATTAAGTTGGAGGAAATTATTGATAAATCTGAAGTTACACAAAACAAAAACACTGCAACAATGTTAAAAACACTTAGATCACTGCCATTAAAAGAGAACCCTACGTCGGTTAAATGTCCATCAAAACCGACTAATAGTAAGACCGTACGCCCAAAGAACCCACCTCACAATGGTAACACCAAACAGACATGACCCCCTCTATCCACAGGACTAGCCCCAAATGTCAAAAACTCCAACGCTGGTGACAACCCTGTACCTGTAGTAGTTCTAGACCCCAATACAGCCTCTGAGTCCCCTCCAACTGAAAATGATGAGAGTGAATGGGCGGCAGAGGGTCTATGCACCGACAAACAAAATGACCAGCTCGGACCTCTAAGACCCATAGTATCCCAAAATATGCCTACAAATGATCTTCTCGAGAAACCAAACCGGATAACAGCCAAAAAGCCAATCCACATCAATCTTCCCCCTGAGTCTCACCCCTACACAATAGTAATGATAGGTGTCCCAAAACTGGGTGAGGGAAAAACAGAAACATATGGGGAACTAAAAAATAAAGTGAGCTACTGGCTAACTACACATAGGCCGCTTCCCTCACATCTCGACGGACAAATATTCCATGTTAGGAGGGTAGACTGGGTGGGTCATAGATTCAAGTCTACCGAGGGCGAGTTCATTATTGTAACTTTTAGAGACATTCGCGTGGCAAGTCATATTAGCAGATGGAGGGATGGCTCTACTAATAGTCTGATTCGTACCATGGACCTCAGCTACTTCTATCCCTCAAACGGTCCCGGGTCAAATAATAGGCATTCATATCTTCCACCGGAACAGGAAAGGCCCTATACCCTCACTAACCAACACCAA
Source organism: Lissotriton vulgaris (assembly GCF_964263255.1). NCBI lineage: Eukaryota > Metazoa > Chordata > Amphibia > Caudata > Salamandridae > Lissotriton > Lissotriton vulgaris. Next base: position 602,558,114 of record NC_141695.1, on the reverse strand, counting down.
AACCGGGATACTATAGGTAATTATAGCCACTACACCCCAGACGACCTATTATATTCAGGTCGGGTCATACACAGGGACTATAGAACCATAAATCATCTCGCAATGTATCCAGAGAGGAGGGAAGGATCATACCAAGTACCCCAACGCGAATATCCCTATTCAACCTACACGAATAATCAGTACAATGTTCCTATTTCAAAAAGGTTTAATACCTTCTATGAGCAGTGCAGCCTGGAGGGGGTAGACTGACTACCTGTAACGCGAACACCCCCGTGTATAATGACTACGCAAACTATGACATAACATTTGATAAAGACGCTGGTACAAAGGGAGTAAACGAACTTAACATCACTGAGAAGTTATTACTAATCGACCAGACGGGCCCAGAAACAAGAACCTTATCAAAGAGTCAGCTTTTACAAAATCGGTCAAGTTCGCTTACAGACCATTCAGAGGCCTTTAGCCGCGAACTAACCAACATAGAACATAACCACAACACTATGGAGGAAAAGGTAGTTACACGAACAGAGTTTACTGACCCAAATACTGCTAACACTGTAAACATAGACATAGCGATAGATGCAGATATAACATCATCATGCAGCACAAGTCTGGTCTCCTGGAACACGGTAGGATTGGCCGATAAAGCTTATGATCCTACTTGGCTGACTTTTGTCAAACAACACGCAGTGATATGTCTCCAAGAAACATGGTTGGCAGATAAAAAACACGTTCACATCGAGGGATATCAAAGCTTCCTCACCCCAGCCGAACTTTCGAGCAGTGGAAGAGCAAAGGGAGGCCTGGCAATTTACATAAATCTGGCTCTTATTTGTCATAAAAACACCCGTCACTCAGGCAACAGGAACATTCAAGTCCTAGAGTTAAGGAGGGGTAAACATACCTTGACTCTGATCAATTTTTATAATGCAGTAAACCAGTATGGAGATTGTAACTTACTACAGCTGTGTGACTTTCTGAGAGTTAATGTGGGGATCTTGTCAAGCAAATTGCTGATTGCCGGAGATTTTAATACCCATCCCTGTGGGAACCCAGGAGTGACGCCCATGGGAAATCTAGGGTGTAATAGTATGAAAGGTTTTCACTTTGACCATTCTCGCCGCGGAACGCAACTTAACATTTTGATGAACGAAAACAACTTAGTTGCAGCTATGTCTGAGACGGCGGAGCACACACTTTTCCAAGTTCCCACATATAAATATAATTCGAACGGATCATATATAGACCATATCCTATTGTCTACGGACCTTGCCTCAGATTTTCGTATTCAATTGAACGTCCACAGCGATCATAACCCCATCTCCATCAAACTGAGTGGTGGCATCTTTGAGCTGCGAAAGCGCTGCGAAGGCCGGGGAACTATAAAGTGCACAAACGGAAAAGGCCGCCTTAAATGGACAATGGTGAACTGTGACAACTTGTATACCTCGATCAATAATTTATGTAGCTCCGATCTTTCAATCTGTGTGTCATCCACATCATCTCCTGGACAAATTCTGACTGCATTTGAAGGGGTGGTAGCAACAGTAGGGCCCTTGTTGATGGTGCCAGCAAATGGGCACGCTGGAAATAACCCAAAATGGTTTGATCACTCCTGTTCCAAAGCCAGCCGAGACCTTAAGACGGCCCTAAAAGCTAGACCCAGAGACTCGGCACGTATCAAGGCTATGCGTGCCAATTATAATAAATCCCTTGCGTCACGGAAAAAAGAGGTAAAGGCAAGCACTTGGGAGTCCCTCCTAGATCCTAAAATTTTGGGTAATAGTGCCAAGTTCTGGGAAATCATCAATAAACCCTTGTTTGATCACCCAAAAAATACTGCTCTTGGCACAAATATCCCAGAGGAAGAGTGGGTCACCCATTTTAGTACTATCTTTAAAAGCAACGAGCCACAAGCTGAGTATAACTCTATTACTCCTATGGAGAATCACTTGCATTTTTCAATTAACGAGGTCAAAAAAGGAATCCAAGGCCTAACCTGTAATAAGGCCCCAGGGCCTGATGGCCTTCCCCCAGATCTTTTTAAATCTTGTCCTTCACTATGGGCCCCTGTTCTTACCGCTGTAGTTAATGCAGCGGCAGTTTCTGGTTGCCCAAAGTCGTGGGGGATTTCCACCATAGTACCCGTATTTAAAAAAGGAGATCGCAGCAGCCCACTCTGCTACAGACCAATATCTCTAATTAATTCTGTAGTAAAAGTAGTGGGGGTGCAATTTTAAATAGACTAACAGCCTGGGCAGATGAAAATAATGTAATCTCCCCAATTCAATAGGGCTTCAGGCCTGGCCACTCAACGGTTACCCAGTGTCTGAATCTGTACATGATCATAGGAAAATACACCATGGCCCGAAAAGGTACAATTCACATGGCATTCATGGACCTATCGTCGGCTGTCGACTGTGTAGACCGAGGTAGGCTATGGGATGCCGTGGCAGAAATGGGCGTAGAGCAGAACCTGATTAACTTACTAGCCGACATGCACTCTGACACAAGAGCAAATGTCAGATATACACAAGACTTAAAAGTAACGAGGGATTTTGGAATACATCGGGGCGTCCGCCAAGGGTGTATTCTAGCCCCATTCCTCTTCAACCTATACATCAACGATCTAAAAGAGCATCTTTTAAGTACAGGAGTGGACTACCCCTACGTCGGCCGGAAAGATCTGCCGGTTCTGCTCTACGCGGACGACGCAGTCCTGATATCTAGGACCGCAACAGGCCTACAAGCTCGGCTAAACTCATTTCATGCTTTCATGAAGTCTCTGGACCTGAGTATCAACAACTCAAAATCTTATGTCATGAAGGTAGGACTGGGGGAAAAAAAGCTAAACTCATTTAATGTTAATGGGGAAAAAATTCCTGTAGCCAAAACATTTTCCTACCTCGGTGTCCTCTTTGACCATCAGCTAAATTGGGGACTCACAGTACAGAGGAAAATGGGAGAGGTAACCAGGGCCAACGCAGTAATACTTGACTTTGCAAGGAAAATGGGTAATAGTCCGGTGGCCGCATTGCTCCAACTTTACCAAGCAAAGAGCATCGCCATTGCATGCTATGGAAGTGAGCTATGGGGGTACACCTCTTCTAGAGGCCTGGAGGTTGCAGAAAATAGCTTTTTAAACGGGTCTTGAGGGTCCCGAGGGGGAACAGCAAACTTTTCTGTCCATGAAGAGTTGGGTATGCCCTATTTATGCAACATGATAGCTGTAAATCCCATACTCTGTTGGCTAAACTGTTGGATAAACACCGACATACCCCTTACCCAACAAATCCTGAAAGAAGCATTAACATGGGAAAACGGGTCCAAAGTCCCCTGGAATATATATATTAGTAAATGTCTATCTGAACTAGGGCGTCCCGACCTCTTTGAAACCCCAGAACTTATCACTAAATCTGATGTTATTTTTGTGAAGAAGACCTTCATTGCATCCAGGTATTTAGCCCGGGAGGAGGCCGAACTAAAGAAAGACAGTGTCCGGAAACATGTGCTATTAAAAACCTCTCCGCACATGGAACCGTACCTGTCATGACCCCTGTCAGGTTATGATCGCTTTCTGCTCACGAGGTTTCGCCTAGATCTATTCCACCTCTTATTGGCCGTACCGAGGGGGGGCCCATCGAGGCCAAGTGTTGCCAGCTTGCGGCTGCGACGAAAAGTCTCCGCAAGACCTGGCACACTTTTTATTCATTTGTCCCTTTTATCTTGTACCACGGAAGCTATATTTCAAAATAATCCTCAAACAAATGAATTTTGCACAAATTCGACCTGCACTTTATTATCTCCAACTTTTAAGCTGTGACTGCACTTTATTTGTAAGTAGCTTTTTAAAACTTGCAATCAAATTTAGGAAAAGTATGGAGGGGTAACTGTGCTGTTGTTGAGAGACATATTTTTAACCAACATAATTATTTATATCTGAAAACTTTTTATCGTATATTCTGCTTGTGATCCTCTACTCTATGTTGTTTTTTTTAATAATATATTAATTTTATGTGTTAATGTATGTTTACTGAAATGTGCTTTTATGGATGTTACTATGAACATTCGAATAAAGTTCTTTAAAATTTAAATTTAAAAAGTGAGTGAGCAATTTCCCAGTAGATTTTCTCAATTTTTTGTATGAAATGTAAATGTAAATGTAAAGTATTTGTAGAGCGCACTGCTACCAAGCGGTTTCGTGGCGCTATTACTCATACCGCCGTGGAACCCTTCCTAACTTTCCCTGTGAAGTGTCCACTCCTGGGCACCCCCAGGGTGAAGCCAGGCATCCTAGCACTGTTGGGGCCGTTGTGGAGATTAAGCAAGCTATTGCCCAGAGTTGCAGCGTGGGACCCATGATTGGAATAGGCACTGAGGCGAGAATATCAGGTCCGAGGAATTTTTGAGCCCGAGACCCGCCGAGGTGGGAATCGAACCCTGGTCCCGGGCCAGAGCTCTGCATCAAGGTCTGCCACTCTAACCATTGAGCCACACTTCTCCACAGAATTGTGCAAGCTCATCACACTGACTTTTGTTAAGGGGCAGTGGATTTGCAATAGTCTCAGAGCCAGCAAGCTCTATGACTAGTCCAAAAATGGGTTCTAGATCAATTTGCAGCATAAGAGATGGTTTTGGAGACAAAGGTGGCCCTAGCAGAGTTGCAGAGATTGTGGTAAAGTTTTTTTGCTTTCTTGTAGGTGTCTTTGGAGTCAGGTGCATAGTCTCTCCCCCCATCTCCATTCCAAGACTTTACATTTAGATTTCTCAGCTTTTAAGGTTTCGTTAAACCAAGGGGCCGGGGGGCGATGGTTACTAGGTTTTTTATTAGTAAGAGGGAGACAAGAGTTTATAGCGTCTGAAAGCCAGTCATGTACATTTCCTGACAGCACATCAAGGCTTGGATCAGAAGAGGGTGAGTTGGAATATAGGAGATTATTAAGAATGTTCAGAGCCAATTTTTTCCAATCTCTTTTTGGAGTTTTAATAGACGGGAAGGAGAGGGTGGGAGACGAAGGGGGGGGGGGGGGCAAAACTGAATTTAGATATAAAATGATCAGACCAGTCTATGGGCACTGCAGGGGCACAATGGACGTGCGGAAGGTTCAAAAAGATAGGGTCAAGGAGGGTGTGAGTAGGGCCTGAATTAAGTAGGTTGATATTCATAGCTGCTAACTCAGAAATGAATTTCTGCAAGCCGAGTTGAGAATGTCATCCAGGTGAAGGTTTAGGTCTCCTAGGACTAAGAAATTCTTGGAGCTCATAAGAAAGAGGGTTATTTGGTTTGGAAAAGATGTGGCCCAGGAAGTGGGGGGTCCTGGCGGGCGGTATACTAAAAGACCAGAGAATATGAAATTCGGGTTAAGGGATAATTTAAATAGGGCGGCTTCACAATTAGGAAATTCTAGCGGTTCAAATTTGCATAGGAGATGATTTTTAAAAATAATAGCGATACCTCCCCCTGTTTTAATACCTCTGTCCTTCCTGACAATGGCATAGTTGGGAGGTAAAGCTACTACAACATCCGGGCCAGCACTCTTGTGGAGCCAGGTCTCTGTAAGGAACAGGGCGTCTGGTTGTTCATCTGAGAGAAGGTCGAAGATATCCTTTTTGTGCATGGGTAGTGAACGGCAGTTGAGACTAAGAAAGCTGAAGTTTTTAATGGACTGAGCTGACGGAGGAGGGTTGAGTCTATTCACTGACGGTGAAGGGAAGCAAGGTTGTGAGGTATTGGGGAAGAAGTTACAGCAGGGACATATTTCAAAGATTATGCTATCCGCCAAGAGCCGAGTGCAATCTTGTTTAACTGTGGGGCAGAGGGATAGGAGTTGATCGGAAGTCAAGACAATCCATCTTAAATGCTTTTAGCCAGCGGCAATGGCCCCTGGTCCCGTTCAGGCGCGGACAGGCGCAGACAGGCTTGCCTTGGGCGCACCTTTGGCGCGCCAGCGGAGCGCCCAGTGCGCGCGTCGGCTGCGTGTGAGAAATGGCATGGATTGAAGAAGAGGGACACTCTAGGTCATGTGACCGTCAGAGCTCCGCCCCCAACGAACCCCACCAGCTGCGAGCAGTCGGGAGAGTGAGCAAACACCCCACACCTTCCACAATAATCAGGGTAGAAGCCCTGCGGTGGACCGGGGTGCGAGTGTGGATAAAAGCAAAGTGCTGGTGCAGAGGTTAAAATAAGTTACTGAGGATAAAGTAAGTGAGTTTTTAAAAAGCAGGTGGCAAGGTTTCTGTGATGTTTAGTGATGGCGAGAGCGCTAGGTTAGCTCCACAAGTAAAGTAAACACTCACGTATGGGATCACACAGATTCTGTTACTGCATGCGTCCGCTGCGCATGGGAAAAGGCATGGACTGAAGTAGAGGGACGCTCTCGGTCATGTGACCGTCAGAGCTCCGCCTCCACCGAGCCCCACCAGCCGTGAGCAGTCGGGAGAGTGAGCAAACACCCCACACCCTCCACAACAATCAGGGTAGAAGCCCTGCGGTGGACCGGGGTGTGAGTGTGGATAAAAGCAAAGTGCTGGTGCAGAGCTTAAAAGAAGTTACTGAGGATAAAGTAAGTGACTTTTTAAAAAGCAGGTGGCAAGGTTTCTGTTATGTTTAGCGATAGCGAGAGCGCTAGGTTAGCTCCGCAAGTAAAGTAAACACTCACGTAGGGGATCACACAGATCCTGTTACTGCACGCATCCACCAGTAGGCTCTAGACAGCCCCTAGGGCAGGGTGCACTGTAATTAAACAGGTGAACATGTACTTTTAAGTTTTAGTTGTCCTAGTAGTAAAAAACCCAGATTATTTTTTTCACTATTGTGAAGCCTACCTCTCCCATAGGATAATACTCAGTTACCTTATTACAGTTAATAAGATATAACTTTTGATTGGGAGCAGGTAGGAAAGTCATGTTTTTGCCAACGCAGTGGGCACTCCGAAGGTGCATCAAAGGCAAGCCAGCCTGCAGTCATCTGCAACTGAACCACACCCAGAGCCAGGGTCCCTGGCCTCCACCGCTACGAAGCCAGCACCCTCCAGGCACTCAATCCTGAACGTTCCATCGCCGGCCACCTCCCATCACTGAAGAACACCAAAGTACAGTTAATCAGCCGCAACTATGCCTCCTCCTCCCTCCGCACACCAGACCGACCGACCGCACAATCCTTAACAACCGGACCCGACTACCTCAGCTGCATCCTACTCAACACCTGCTCCCTCAAAAGATACGCCATGTAGACCTGCTCGACTCCATCTTCCCGAACGTCGTCTTCTTCACGGAATCCTGGATGAACCCAACTTCAGCCCCGGACATCGCAACCACCATCCCCGGTGGCTACAAAATCCTCCACAAAGATCGCGTCAACAGACCGGGAGAAGGCATTGCCATTGTACAGAAAACCACCCTCCGCCTCACCACCAGCTCTGACGGCCACTCACCCGACATGGAACACCTACACTTCCGGATCCAGACCAACTCGAACATCACCCTCCACAGCATCCTCGTCTACAGACATCCTAGACCCCACCCTCCCATCCAGCGAAGCCATAGCCGACTTCATCGCTCACAGCACTCTCGCTACAACTGACTACATCCTCCTCTGCGACCTCAATTTCCACCTGGACAACCTCGACACCTCATCCCTACTAGAGAACCTTGCCACCATTGGACTCAAACAACTGGTCACATCTCCAACCCACTCAGCAAGACATAAGCTCAACCCCATTTTCTCTGCACGCAACAACATCTCCGTCAGCCACCCCTCCGAGCCACATTGAACCAACCACCACTGTCTCGTCCCCTTCTCCATAAACAAACCCACTGTACCCCACCATGCCCATCGCTGTCCTCATAGAAGTTGGAACAAGGTCGCCAAAAACAAGCTCACCACCTCCCTCAGCAAAACCTCACCACCGACATTCACGGACGCAAACACCTCAGCATGCAACCTCCACTGCTGGGTCTCAAACTGTGCTAACACACTGGCTCCCCACCTGAAACCCTCAGGCAAGGAGCCCTCTAAGAAAGCCATCTGTTCTCCCCTGCACTCCAAGAGTCCAGGTGCACCTACAGATAGCTCAAGAAAAGATGGAGGAGCAGCAAGATTGTGGCAGACCACGCAGCCTTCAAAACTGCTGTCACTGCACATCACCACCTCATCAGAACAACTAAGAAAGCAGCCATACAAGAATGCATCAACACCAACGCACACAACAGCAAAGAGCTTTTCGCTGGGGTCAAAGAATTCACCAAAGCCAGCACAGAGACAGCAGACATTCCCCCATCACAAGATCTCTGCGACCACCTCGCCACCTTCTTCCCCCGCAAGATCAAGGAGTTCTACGACAGCTTCGCAACCCAAGACCCACCCGCAACCATCGTACCCAATGGCTCCTGACCCCAGCAGATCTTGCCTGGACTGGGCCTCCGTCACCTCTGACGACACCCTTAGAAACATGAACAGGATCCACTCCATAGCCCCCTTGGATCGCTGCCCTCAACACATCTTCAACATAGCTGCACCTACATTGCACCCGAACTCTGCAGCACCATCAACTGCTCCATCAAATCCGCTACCTTCCCTGAAGACTGGAAACATGCCGAGATCAACCACCTGCTAAAGAAACCCTCTGCCGACCCAACAGATCTCAAGAACTAGAGACCCATCTGTCTACTCCCCTTCCCAGCAAAAGTTATTGAGAAACCCATCAACGTCCAGCTCTCCTAGTTCATTGAAACTAACCACATCCGGGACCGCTCCCAATCAGGCTTCAGAAGCAACCTCAGCACTGAGACCGCTCTCTGCGCCATTACAGATGACAACCAGACCCTCCTTGACCAAGGCAAGACTGCTGCCCTCATCCTTCTGGACCACTCGGGCGACTTTGACACCATCTCCCACCACACCTTCTGTGCAAGACTCCATGACGCCGGCTTCTGCGAAAAAGCCCTAAAATGGATCCGCTCTTACCTCACCGGCTGAACACAGAGAGTCAGACTCCCACTGTGAACCCACAGACATCAGCTGCGGAGTGCCTAAGGGATCCTCCCTGAGCCCCACCCTCGTCAACATCTACATGGCCCGCTTGCAGCCGTCATCAGAAGCCACGGACTGAACATCGTCTCCTACGCAGATGAGATCCAGATGATTCTTTCCCTCACAGATGAACTCGCAGCCGCCAAGAGCAACATCCACAACCGGATGAAGGCAGTCACCACCTGGATGAAGGACAGCTGCCTCAAGTCAGACAAGACTGAATTCCTCATCTTGGGCTCCACCCCCCTCTGCCTGGGATGACTCGTGGTGGCCCTTAGCACTCAGAAACCCCCCTCCACACACCCACAGACCACGCACAAAACCTCAACATCATCCTGGAATGCACACTCTCAATGAACTGCCAAATAAGGCCATCTCATCCTCCTGCTTCCACACGCTCCTCCAGCTTTATAAGATCTTCAAGTGGATCCCCACAGAGTCCAGGAAAATGGTCACTCATGGGCACGTCCTTATCAGACTTGACTCTGGCATCACACTCTACGCGAGCACAACCCAGAAACTCCTAAAGAACTGCAGAACATCCAGAACGCCTTCCCCAGACTCATCCTGAACATCCCACGCTGCTGGCACATCACCAGCCACCTGAGAGACCACTAAAGAATTACCTTCAAGCTCCTCACACATGCCTACAAACCCCTCCACAATGCCGGACCCGTAGACCTCAATCACCGCCACTCATTCTACACTCCCACAAGACCTCTAGGCTCCACCCAACAGGCCCTGGCCACCATCCCACGGATCAGCAAGACCACAGCTGGAGAAAGGGCCTTCTCCTACCTCGCTGCGAAGACCTGGAACCACCTGCAATCACCACCGCTGCCGCAATTCAGGAAGGACCTCAAGACCTGGCTCTTCTACTGAACCACAGAACCTCCCCCTTGAGATCCTAACGGGTGCGTTGTCGCTCTTTACAAGAAACTTGATTGATTGTTTGATGTTTTGTGACTGAGCTATTATAATTTAAAATCCTATTTAATGGTAAAGTCGGAGTTTAAGTCACAATTGACATTTTCTTGTCATAACCATTTGGTTCCTGCTGTCTGTTCCTGGGAAACATGGCTAGGTATAGTTGGCCTTTATGTATTCCCCCCAGACAGTATCATAATAGAGGGTTGAGTGTTAGCAGGATGTGTAATTTCTAGCAAGATGAGGGTAGAGCTGTCACCTACCATACGTGCACTTCAATGGCACTGGCTCAGCTCACACACAAAGGACCTCACACTAGCCTGTTGTGTCCCCAGACAGACTGGGACTAAGGCAGAGAGACAGGAATTTTAAGACACCACTGAAGCTTCTCCCACTTCAGAGTCGGCACATGGTATAAAAAGGGGCCCCTCAGACCCACTCTTCAGATAACTTCTGGACCTGTGGAAGGCTCATAAGAATGACTGGTCTGTTGCCCTGATGCAAAAAAAACCAGCCCCGTCTGCAAGAGGGACTGCTCTGTTGCCCTGTTACCTGAGGAAGAAAGACTGGACTTGCACCTTGAACCCAGGACCACCAGAGTGACTTCAAGGGATAGTTGGCTGGCCTCCTGTTCTGAACTACAGGGACACAACAAGCTCCAACACACTTGAACCCTGCACCTGGACTCTGCCTGCTATGAGCCCTAACCCACCAAGTGGTGCCGTCCCAGTCCTGGACCCTAGGAAGTGAGGGTATAAATGTGCTCTGCTAGCCCAGCTGTGGTGCCCATTAGAACCAACACAGCCTTTGCAGCTTGTCATTGGAACTGAAGCAGTACATCGCAAAATGATGCAGAACCCCGCTTCACTCATTGGAACTGATGCTGCACTATGCATCTCGATGCAGGACCCCACTTTGCTCCTCAGAACTGACGCTGTGTGACACAATGCCTGCATCAAGAGCATAAGGTACAATTCCCAGCTGACATGACCTGGTCCATGTATCCAGCTTGCGCTCCATCCGGTTGGCCTGAAATTATGACCTTGTCCTGGTCTTGTGTGACCAAATAACCACAGCTGCACTTCGTGCTTTTAAGCACTATTTTTCTTATACCTTTAAAATTGCATATTTCTGATTCTACTAATTGGAGTTTTCAAATATCCAAATAATCTATTAAAATGTACTCTATTTTTCTAAATTGGTGTGGGATTTTTATTGTGTTGTGTTTTCACTTTATTACTGTTTAAGCGCTGCATAAATACTTTACACACTACCTCCAAGTAAAGCCTGGCTACTTTCGTGCCAAAATGTTAGGTGACAGTTTGTGGTTCACCCTGACAAGGATTGTGGTTGTTGCTAGAGTAGGGTTCCGCCCCACTCAACCAACAACCCAGTACAATCCAAACAGCTCATAGAAAGAACTATGGCTTTCATCTCCAAATATGAATAGTTACCAGGCACAGATCACTGGTGCTAACAAGGGTGGCTTCGAACCGGGTCTACAACTGTACTACAGCGCTGCGCGTCGGGTCACATCCTCACGTTGCGGTCTCATCATTTTGTGGAATCTCTCTCCTTCCAGACTCACACTGACCCGCAGCATCGAGGCTACTACTACGTAACCGTTCATGATCTAGGAGCAATCGTTCAACTTTCACCAAATCGAGGTTATCCACATAGTATTGGACTACTTTATGCTAATTTGAATATTTCTATTGATTCGTTCATACACTCACCGCCTGCCCTCCGGGCTCCGGACTGCTACCCACTTATCCCTGGACACTGGCGTATGTGCAACCCCGTTAGGTCTCCTATACCACCGTGTTCAGGATTCGTTCCTCTAGGACACAGTATTGCAACGTTCTGGATTAACTTTCTAGGCTATTAATGCAATTAATACTTACCTCAAGCATTATCCCTGTTGTCCTGAGGATGATCCCATTATTTTGATAAGTGGATCGAAACGTCATTGACTAATTGCACCTTGACACAATCTTACTGTCTAGTAAATTGTGCTATGGTGCCAAACTCTTTACCTGTTGGTCTATAATGTGAAATAATACTTTAGGTCTTACTAATTAATGCCTGAGTATTTCTCCTTTTCCTTTTTGTCTAATGACCCACTCATATGTTGTTCCAATTAACCATTTACATTAAAATGATTATGTCAAAACATAGATATCAATTTATTCCTATGTAAATTACAGATTTAATATTTTGAGTACAAGGGACCACTGTTCTTTTTGAAATACAACTGAGGTCGAGGCAAGGCACTGTGCACGCCCACTGAGGTATTTAAGCATTGAGGGCTGCTACTGGAGTTTTTTAACATACGTAACAATAGGTTTCCTCCTGCTGGTTATTGGAAACTTACTAGGTAACAGTTTAATGCATGCACACGCAAATAGTAGAGTTGCGGTCAGGTGTTGTACCACGGACGTGGGCACACCCTATTTAGGTGACTTCCGGGATTCGAGAAGGTGGGTTGGAGTAGACGGAGACGCAGCAAGCCGGACGGCATTGCTGAACAAAGGTATATTTCCAAGTTTGGATGATATCTCTCTGTCTTTTTCTCCTTGTAGTTTGTTCTGTTGGAGTAGCGCGGCTCGTGGGTGGGACGGCCATACAATGGACTGCTCACTTGTGTCTTAAATAGGATGGCACTAGTTTGTGCTCTCCGTACCTTTCCAAACAACGACTGTATTTGTCATTGTTGTACCATGCAATACATGACGGAATCTTTGTACACAGGCATGGCAGTTTGGTGGGCATTGCTGCACTACTTTATTCCCTCTGCATTTTGCTGTTCCTTTCTTGACTTTTCGAGAGTGCTGTGTTTTTGACTACAGGCATGTTACGTCGCACGTGACGGATACTGATATTGAATGAGATTTACATGCCCTAGAGCATATGATTGACATTGTTATCAAACTAGTAAGTGTCCCTGAGTCTCGTAGGACAGTTTGTTTAGCTATGCGCAGGGTTAATACAACTAACGTACAGTGCTTTGAGCTCATGTGGATGTCAGTTCTGTATATTATTGTTCTTTGTTTGTTTGAAATGTGTCTGGTTCATTTACGGTCTTGCCTTTCTTTCTTCTTCGAAGTACTCTTTTCACTGGGATTTTGGTTTCCTGTACTCCATACTCGTGTGTGTACAGAGAAATGCATGGCTAAGTCGATGCTACAGATCCCTTAACTTCTCATTTTGAACATTCAGGCCTTTTATCTATGTTTTCTTGCCCTGGTGGGTGGACATGGGTTAACACTGGGTTTCACTATGGGACTTTCCCAAGTTTGGAGATGTTTTTACATACATATTGCAAATCCCTAACATATACTTTTATGTGCACCGTTTTGTCATATAATCACGGGATCTTTTGTAAGGTGATTTCTCTTGTTATGAGTCACTTATAAACTTTTAACTGGCTAAGGAACATATGGGTTCTCTTGTTTCATGTATTTTTTTTAGGTCGAGCCTAGTGTTGCAGCGCGCATGTACTGCTGGCTGTGCAAGGCATGCTGTAGTAGGGTATGATGCGGAATTGGTGTGGAAGCCTCGCCCACTCTCCACGCATATTTTTCATTGGCTGGTGGCATTGTCTTTGGTAAACACTTGCTTATAATTCAAAATGAGGCTTCTTAGTCCCTCCTTGTTATTGCCCTGTCTCCTTTTGTATCGACTGGACCTTTTAATTGCGGTGTTACACGGTCGGCGTTATGAAGTCGGTGAGCAATATTTTCTTTCAGGCGCACACTGTGCAGCAGTGGCGCTGCTTTGCTTCTTTCCAATGCCATAGGTCTAGCATTTAAATGCAAGACCTATTGCATTGCAATATATTTATTTCAAAGCTGAGAAGCTAGACCGAACACTCCGCAAACTCGGCAAAACCCTCGCTTCTATTGATGCTGGGGCGGCCTCTGTGCCAACGCTAAGGGCAGCGACCTCCAGAATGGCACAGGGTCGCCTGCAGCAGTGCCCCAGGCTCTTCGACTTATCCAACTACATTATATTTACACCGTTTCCAAACCGACTGATGGCATCCACGTTTTGCATTTGTTTTTTGGTGTTTGTTTTTTCTTTTCTTTTTGTGGCTGTAAACTTTACCCAACCCTCCCTGCAAATTTGTGCCACACAGACAACAAAAGAGGGCGAGGAGGTGGTTACAAATTTGGTTCCATCCCGAGTGCTATCTGAGCAAAGGCCAGCTATATCCCCCTCTTGCATCAAGTTCAAGAGTAATTACCAATACCCCAATATTGAAATAGGTCAAAAATCCTAGGGGACATTAAAGCCAAAGAACTGAAACGAAAGTATAAAAGCAACCAAAAAAAACAAAATAAAAGAAATGTCAGTTAAAAATAAGGACGCAGAAATATATGTATCCGTGATACTCTTGGTTGTATCCGATGCTATATTTCAGAATGACTGGCTTGAGAATAATAGTGCTCAGGGTACAATAATGCACGATATGAGGGACTCGCCTAACTGGTAGATTTGAAGCATTGGTCTAGAAGTCTGTTGATGTAATCGGAAAGATGATGGATACTTCAGGATAGATTATTCAAGTTACTTTATTTAAGTTAAGAAGTTAATAAGATAGAAAGATAACCCCATCAGTAGCAGCCATCCTGCTGCTCAGCCCTCACCCAACTGACATTCACAAACCACTAACATTCCATTCATCCAACATTCCATATCACATGCAATATAGCTGAGTAGCAGGAAGACTCAAGATACAACATATCTCCCTTCGTTAGGGGAACAACTGCATTGTGCAATAAAATGGATAAAACAATCAAGCTAAAGACAAAATAGATGCTACATATAGTCAATAAATTTAAAACACCACACTCAACAAATGCATCTCATCTCGCGTACTTCAGTCTGAACAGGCATCACATTACTTCCTGAAATAAACAACAAACCTACATCCTACATCCATATGCCACAAATCATACTAGTTGGCCAGACCATTACAACAAGAAAGACACACAGAAACAAACCTTAACGCCATATATTTACACATCAGGAAATAACGTGCACACCTCAGACCAAGAACAAGCACTCACATAACTCATTCATGCACAGACAAACAACATGCACACCTCAGACCAAGAACAAGCACTCACATAACTCATTCATGCGCCGGGAAACAACGTGCACACCTCAGACCAAGAACAAGCACTCACATAACTCATTCAAGCGCTGGGAAACAACGTGCACACCTCAGACTAAGAACAAGCACTCACATAACTCATTCATGCGCCGGGAAACAACATGCACACCTCAGACCAAGAACAAGCACTCACATAACTCATTCATGCGCCGGGAAACAACGTGCACACCTCAGACCAAGAACAAGCACTCACATAACTCATTCATGCGCCGGGAAACAACGTGCACACCTCAGACCAAGAACAAGCACTCACATAACTCATTCATGCGCCGGGTATCAACGTGCACACCTAAGACAAAGAACAAGCACTCACACAGCTCATTCTTGTGTCAATAACACTACACAATACCTAATAAAGACTGACCATATACAGCATAGTCATCACATATACAGGGTGACCACATACAACATAGCCCCCTCATACAGAAACTAATGAGTCGCCTAACAATTTTACACAACTCACACACAACACTTGTTGTGGGACATCTCTTGGTGACTTATTCACCTGCTACCAAACTACACCAAAACTGAGAGACTATACCGCAGTCACCTCATATATAACACAAACAAGAGTGGACTAACAACTTGACTCCACTCAAAAACAACACTCAGGGATGCTACACATGTTGCTGACGTTGGCTCTTCCACCCCGTCTTCATGCTCCCATAGCAATTCTTGTCCCTGGACATTGCCCCAAACATGGTCTCTCTCAGCCGCCACTATTACTGGGACCATCGTCTTGTAACTGCGATCTATGATTTTCCACAGCTTCCTCTGTGTACGCCGACCCGCTTCTATTCTTAAGACCTTGGAGCAATTCTTGTAACTGCTGGGCCCTGAAACCAGTTCCAAATCTTAAACCTATATAACACTTCAAAACGGTTTTCTTCCGTCCACCTTGCCATTCTCTTTCCTTTTTTTTCCTTGCTGATCTTCCCAAAATTCAGTTGTCAAAATAAGCATAACAGAGATGACAGTACCTGGTTCTCGAAGACAACTCTCTGATAACACCCTTGGCAATACCTTTCCCCTACGATGTATGCCTTGTTTTGCCACCATCAAAATGGAGGCACGCACAACAACGTAAAGTCGGGTGGTTCACAGCACGCACATGGGCCAAATCATTTTAGGAGGTGATAAGTCGTCACAGACGATGAAACCGATCCTCGCTGTGAAGGAAAACCTGTCTCGTGCAGATTTTGAAATGGAAACGGTAACCGTTACTTCTCCTTGCTTTAGCTAACGGTCATAAAAATAAAATGTACTTTACTTTATTCCAATGCTGATCTTTCCAGTTAATTTTCCCCCGGATCGTTTCCTCAACCTACACTTAAAACTTAAAATGTCACCACAGCGTCGTATCACTTCACTGCTCCCTTCCAGTACATCACATGAGCAGCATAGGTATCCCAAAAGGGCAATTCCCACTTGTGTACAATCATATGTGGAACATAACAACCCTTTGCACTTTCCACCGAGGCTCGATTTTCAGCCCCCGAACCGCAAGCCAATTACAGTTCAGCTGTAGTTAAACTCATGCAAACGCTAGAAGGTCTTTCGCCCCTGGGTTATCTGGTGTTACTGACACTTCATATTTCAAATCATGGCTCGATCTTTGCTCCTAAACATCTGACCCAACAATGGCAGGTAATATGTTCGCACTTCTCTCTGAGGCCCGATTTTTGCCCCCAACCACAAATGAACAGCAGAGCGGCAGTTATTAATCCTTCACTCTCCACCGAGGCTCGACTTATCCTTGCCCCCGAACTTCATATAAACTACAATTCAGCTGATTTTAAGCCCTTAATTAACGCTGTTCTGGCACCCCTGGGTATTAGGGCGACCGATGGCAGGGTCACTGATGTTTTTGTTAGGTCTCGCCTGTCGATGCGCATGCGCATCGAGCAAGCGAGACTATGGGAGCTCATCTACTCTCTATCCAACTTGCAAGGAATCGTGGCGATTCCTTGCAGTGCACGAGAAATTTAAGCTCAATGCGCATGCGCATTGAGCTTAAATGCGCGTGCACATGCCCCCAGCCGCCTGCCTTGCCTACTCTCTCTCACAGCCTCCCCCAGCTCCGCCCCCTCACTACTTGATTGCACGGCCGCTAGGCCGTGCCTCCCCTACTCTCCTCCCCCCTCCTCCTCTCCTCCCCTGCCTGCCTGCCGCTAGGCCGTGCCTCCCCTACTCTCCTCCCCCCTCCTCCTCCTACTCTCCTCCCCTGCCTGCCTGCCGTGTCGCACCTCTCCCCTCTCCGCCCCCTCCCCTGCCCGCCGTGTTACGGTGAAAGGCTTGTTTGTTTATTTTACCCGCCGTGTCTCTGCTGCTTGCCCCTGTCCTGTCTCTCCTCCTCTCCCTCTCTATACCCTCCCCCTCCCCCCCACCACTCCCATCAAGTCCCTCTGGCCCTTCCCTCCTCCCCGGACCCCTCCTCCCCTGCCCCCTCCACCCTTTCTTGTTACCACTTGTAAAGAGAAAGCGGACTGAGCTCCCCTATTTAGTCCTGTGGGCCCATTCACAGTATGGCGTGCAGGCACAGGCTGCACTTTGGGGTCGACCAGATCCACCCAATCTGTTTAATCCTGGCGGCAAGCGGTTGGTGTGTCGCAGGGGTCTCCACAGGTCTCACCAGGTAGGGTTTACCACTGACCGCAGTTCCAGGACGCGTTCAACTTGCAATTGCATCATAGCACGAGCACCGCAGTGTGCTGTTTTCCCTGCATCCCATACTTTGGCCTCAGTGATGACAGAGTATCCCCGTACGCGACTGTTGTGCACGACAGGCCCAGTGCCATAGCCCTACGTGGGCTGGATCCAGCAGCAGCCTCCGTCACAGCTGGTTGGCGGACTCGAGCCGACACGTGTCTCTGCTGCTTGCCCCTGTCCTGTCTCTCCTCCTCTCCCTCTCTATACCCTCCCCCTCCCCCCCACCACTCCCATCAAGTCCCTCTGGCCCTTCCCTCCTCCCCGGACCCCTCCTCCCCTGCCCCCTCCACCCTTTCTTGTTACCACTTGTAAAGAGAAAGCGGACTGAGCCAATATCTCAGACCAGACGGGGCAGGCCAGTTCCGGGTCTGAAGCTGCATGAACAGCATTCGAGGTGATGCGCAAACTGCACTGGGACGGCCCTGGGGTTCAGGGCCAGACCCCCCGCCCACGCCTTGGTTAATAAATAGCTCCCCTCTACCCTCCCCGGATCGTCTAAAGGACAAACAGTAGAATAACCTTTTTTTTTACTGAAAGTAGTCACACAAGCACAGTACACAAAGCTCCCCGGCCTGTAGTTCAAGCCCCACCCCACGCAGCACCTGCAGGGGGCTGCCTGATAGAATCAGACTGCCCACACCCCTCCATAGGCGGTATTCCGGTGCTATTGTGCCCACTCTGGTAATCATGACGCCCCCTGCTGCGTGCATTTACAATGTGATGCGTTCCTTCCGCTGGAGGGCAGATTCGACCACACACTGTTCACAATCACAAGCAGGCTCTGTTCTGCAAGGTGCCGGGGGACCTTCCTGCAGCCCACGCGTTTCTAAAATGTCAGTTCCGTAGGTGTTTCCGACAGCCCTCCCCGCGGCTCACAGCACGTAACTTTCCTTAAGGGATGTTGTTTATCTCGTGTTTTGTTTTCTTTTTATAGGGATATGTTTTTATGCATTTATGACAAGGTCTCGTGGCGGTGTCACCTCGCATCCCAAAATACCTACCCCCTCACCCTCAACCCCTCACCCTCACTCACCCTCACCCTCACTCACCCTCAACCCCTCACCCACCCTCAACCCCTCACCCTCAATCCCTCACCCTCACTCACCCTCACTCACCCTCACTCACCCTCAACCCCTCACCCTCACTCACCCTCACCCACACTCACCCTCACCCACACTCACCCTCACCCACACTCACCCTCACCCTCACTCACCCTCAACCCCTCACTCACCCTCACTCACCCTCAACCCCTCACCTACCCTCACCCTCACTCACCCTCAACCCCTCATCCTCACCCTCACTCACCCTCAACACCTCACCCTCACTCACCCTCAACACCTCACCCTCACTCACCCTCAACCCCTCACCCTCACTCACCCTCAACCCCTCACCCTCAACCCCTCACTCACCCTCACTCTCACTCATCCTCACTCACCCTCAACCCCTCACCCTCACTCACCCTCACTCACCCTCAACCCCTCACCCTCACTCACCCTCACCCTCACCTTCACTCACCCTCAACCCCTCACCCTCACTCACCCTCAACGCCTCACCCTCAATCACCCTCAACCCCTCACCCTCACCCACCTTCACTCACCCTCACCCTCACTCACCCTCACTCACACTCACCCTCACTCACCCTCACCCACCCTCAACCCCTCATCCTCACTCACCCTCAACCCCTCACCCTCACTCACCCTCAACCCCTCACCCTCACTCACCCCCACTCACCCTCAACCCCTCACCCTCAACCCCTCACCCTCACTCACCCTCACCCTCACTCACCCTCAACCCCTCACCCACCCTCAACCCCTCACCCTCAACCCCTCACCCTCAATCCCTCACCCTCACTCACCCACACTCACCCACACTCACCCACACTCACCCTCACTCACCTTCACCCTCACTCACCTTCAACCCTCACCCTCACTCACCCCCACTCACCCTCAACCCCTCACCCTCCCTCAACCTCATTCACCCTCAACCCCTCACCCTCACTCACCCTCAACCCCTCACCCTCACTCACCCTCAACCCCTCACCCCCTCACCCTCACCCACACTCACCCACACTCACCCACACTCACCCCCACTCACACTCACCCCCACTCACCCTCACTCACACTCACACTCACCCACCCTCACTCACCCTCACCCTCACTCACCCTCACTCACCCTCACTCACCCTCACCCTCACTCACCCTCACTCACCCTCAACCTCATGCTAAAGATTTACAAAAAAACCCATTAACAATTCTAAAAGCACTAACTCTAATGCTGCGAGACCTATTGCATTTCTAATGCTTGTTTTCCTTATGTGCCAGACAACGTTTAAGCCATTCATATGATAAATCCTAAAAGTCATTTACCTCCAAGTTATCTTTTCTTCCTTTTTCAGTTACAGTCCAGTTTCACTTCCTTCAACTTGGACCTCTCTTCACCATTTCACTCTTTTTTCTTTAAAGTTGCACGCGTAGATTCTTCTTCTCAACAATCCCCAAATGATGGAATCGGAAAGATGATGGATACTTCAGGATAGATTATTCAAGTTACTTTATTTAAGTTAAGAAGTTAATAAGATAGAACGATAACCCCATCAGGAGCAGCTGTCCTGCTGCTCAGCCCTCACCCAACTGACATTCACAAACCACTAACATTCCATTCATCCAACATTCCACATCACATGCAATCTAGCTGAGCAGCAGGAAGACTCAAGATACAACATCTGTCATAGCTTAGCTCATGCGTGACAGAATTGTACTCATGTGAACTTTCTTTGCTCACCAAGATCTGTTTCTATGCTGCCTGGTCTTATTGGATATTGTAGAACATGTTTGTGTATTGCCCAGACTAAGCCCTAATGCAACAGCCTACCACTTATTTTGATCAATCTTGGTATGATGAAGGTCTGCACCTTCATGGATTCCAAGCTTGGCCTGTAAGCTGCGCAGCTCTTGCGGACGTGTTAACCCACTGAACTCGGTTACACATGTTGATAGACTGCTTGCTGGCATGTTATTATGCAGTGGCTCCTATATATTGACGCCTCACAGCAGGTCACTAAGGCCTGCCCCCGCCTGTCCACAACCAGTGGGTGACTCCAGGCCACCTGAGGTTGCATGAAATGGCGCAGGTGGGGTCCCAGCAATTCCAGGTGGATTGGCATTGCAGTGAGTCAAGACAGGGCCAGGCGCCCATCCAGCTGGTCGAGTCACTATCCCACAGCGTCACAGGGAGCCAGGGGCGACACTCGGCAGGCTGCAATGCATAATTCGTTAAGTATTTAGGTTGTATCTGTGAAGAGTTATATTAGCGTAATATGACCGTAACGTATTTGTAATATGTGCTGGAAGGTTAGTGAAGCATGTGGTAAGCAGAATTAATACCCTCTTGTGTAACCGTTTGTGCTACCTTGTTGATGTTTCTTGGCGCTAAAATGTTAGGACCTTAGATGGTAATGGCATTTTAGTAGCTGATATTGAGAAAATGAACCGCCGGGTATGCCCTGTTGGGATTATTACTCTCATCTGGTCCTGCAAGTTTCCCATCAGCACCTTTAGGCTTGTCGCACAGTGTTAAGAGTGTTTGCAGTCTCACTGCGTAGAGTTATTGCGGTCTCACTGCGCTGAGTGATTGCGGTCTCACTGCGTTGGTCAGGGTAGAATAGTTTTGCCCACTTAACTACCAGCCCCGTGCAAATAAAGAACAGGATATGCATTTTGAAGTATCTTCCTGAAAAGACTGCACCACACTGATATATTTTAAAAAAATCATTTGCATTGCAATAGGTTGCGTAATTCCGAGAGTTTGAGCTATTGGCATTGTAAATGACAATGCCTTTTATTTATCTGTTGGTTTTTAAAACATAAATAAAACCACGCCCCTTCTTCCATTGGCAGGCCTCGCCAAACGGAGCCCTGCCACTGGATAAAAGCCCGTGTTCGGATGATTTGTCCGGCTGTGATCCCGCCTTTCGAGGACTGGGTGACGTGACTTACGGTGTTGTAAGCGTATTTTCTAAAATATCGCCATGGCAACCATGAGTCAGGTCACCAGTCCGGGAGGGGCGGAATTCATTATCGCGTTTCCGGCTATTTTTTATTTTTATTTTTTGCATTTTGGCAGTCATTCCTGCGCGTTGGGAGGAGGTAGGGTAGAGGCGGTGCTGGTTTATGTCTGCTTTAAATACCCAGGGCCAGCTTATCGATCCATTGTTCGCATTGCCTTTTTTATCTGTGATATACAGTTGATCTATTTTTCGCTAGTTCTTCTGAAATCCACTTGGATATGAAGTTGCTTATAGAACATGTAAAGTCCACATGCCAGCTTAAGCCTAATCGCTGCTTTCAGTTGCCATAATTGTAAGCGTTGAAGCGCATTATCTCCATCAGAATACCTTTATTAAGGGCCAAGATCTTGCACTATGATGTGACTTCAAACTTCTATCATTCTTAGTAAAGCAGAAAAACATCAAGGGTGTCAATCTAGTGTAATTCGAGTCATCTTAGCTTTTACACACTGGCCAACAGCATTAATTCTCTTTCACCATACTTTCAATCACATCTTTCCATTACTGATAGATTTCACTTTTTGCCTAATTAGTGACCTCCCTGTTAAATATTTGTCGCAAACTAGACTGATATTTGGAATCCTGCACTATTTACAGGTTTTAATCAACATACCATGATCCTTTAACTTTGTTTTTCCGAATGTAAGAGTTTGACCGCTTATTTATTATTTTGCACTGATTGTCAGATAGTTACTCTAGACATACTAGGCTAAAGCAGTTTGGGATCTCTGTAGCCCCACTACAACGAGCAGGAGGTAATCTGCCTAAAAAACATGCATTCTGACCCTTCGCATACTAAGAAAGTCTTTTAGGAAGAAGTTGAATAAATATGGTAGTAAGACTAAACCTTGCCTTACTCTGGAGTGGCAATTTAATTTATCTATATTCTTACTGGTTGATATTGGTTTAATATTTGCCCAAGTGCTGTTATGCAATTGCACCAGAAGGTATACTAGATTTTTTGGGGAGACCATATTGGACAAATTCCTCCGTAATCTGGGTCTAATTGAATGATCAAACCCCTTGGCAAAATCCATAAATACAGTGCATGGTGCTGTCCCTTGACTAAAAGCTCAGCTGGCTATTAGTGCTAAGAACATAGGATTATGCTTGAGTGTGCTAAGCACTGTGAAATGTCCTTTTTTTAAATCCGGTTTGAAAAGGAGAAACTATACTATTGTTGGTTGACCGTTCAGTTAACTCATTCAGCAGCATAAACACAAGCATTTTGCCTGTCGATGTAACAGACTACAGCAGATAATTGTTAGGATCCATTTTTAGTTCGAGCATCACCGCGCATGCAAGACCTGCAGTAATCACTCTACGGAGTGTATTCTGACATTCTGGCATTCTTCTAGCAATTGGTTAATTTGTGCGTCGTTTTTTGTTTCCTTGGTCATTATTCGTTAGCGCTCAGATCCATAATTTCCATTTTTCGCGAGGAGCACTGGCCAATTACAGTTCCCTTCCTCTAGTAAGTGCCTAATTTGGGGGCTACTTGTTCATTTAGTTTAATGCTAGCGTGTGGCACTGGGCATTTTCACTTTAATAAAGCTAGCTGCCGCCCGCTTTTATTTATGCACGGCTGTGCATGGTGCGCTTTCGGTTTACATACGGCTGTCGACTCCTTTTGGTCAACAGTGTATTTTGGCTGCGAGTTGTATATAGACACTTAGTGTGCAGCATTTTTTTTGATCAGTGCCCTGCGCACGTCGTGTTACTAAGGCTCTGATTAGATGAGGGGAAAGAAAATGTTGGCAAACCGGGCCTCAGAGTAGAAATGTTTTGGTGTTCAGAGGCCAGGAGGATGTGTGCCATGTGGAAGTGGGTGGAGCAGGAGTACACTCAAAGTAACAGCTGTGAAGTATACCAGGGCACCGGAGAAGCCCTTAAATCCAGTTTTATCCTTAACGTTTTTGTACTCGTAGTTTGCTTCTTGTATAATGGCTTTCACACCGCAATTAGGAAAATAATAGCTTTCACGAGACTGACACTGCTGAACCGGCCCATCTAAGAGATTGGGGAATTTATTGTATCAATATTGCCTGGATCCTGGATCTCCTTGTTTGTATCATTTCATTACCATCTGCTCTCCCAGTTTCCAACAAAGGTACTCAACCATAACTAGTCTTGCAGATGGGATGATCTCGGCACTTGCATGCAGTCAATCTGAAATATTGCTATTGGGTGTCCATTCTTTTGAAGTGCAGAGGGAAAAGTATACCCTTCCTTGGTCTAAACAGGATCGATCCATTGCAACAATTTACGGAGTGTGGTTATTGATTAGGCTCGTTGAATGAATCCATGTGCCACAATGAGTTAGAGAATTCTGTTTCTGCTTTAGATGATACCAGTTAGTTTATGCATTGCAGCTTTTACGTTCTTTCTATAGGAGCTTGTTCCTGAAGTGCTGTCATTGTCATTGCTATCCTCTTACGCTGACCTCTCTCTAAAGTTGGTGTTTCTCATACATTTTAATGTTTTCATTGTTGTTTACCTATGGTACTCACCTCTTTTACTATGCCACTTCTAGTTTAGTACCTTTGTTTTCTGGTTGTTAAAAACTTGCCAGTGCATAGTGTTAACTTCGAGGATCAAGTCACAGTCACAGGTGTTCACAAGTGCTTGACGTAGTGGCATAGCAGCCACAGCAAAAAGCCATTCATCTATCCCTATAAACAGATAATTTGTTGCTGTAGCAGATCGACTGTCATTTCAGCAACAATAGAACACCACATACAGGGCCATTCAACTGGTGTAATTGTTTGGATTCATTTGTGATGCAATAGGTCTCACATTTTAAAAACTTCCACCTATTGGTATTGTAAATGTAAATGCCTTTTATTAATGCAGGGTTTTTCCAAAACTTAAATAAAAAGCATGGTCATTTACAATGGCAATAGCTCAAAATCTCGCACTTGCGAGACCTATTGCATTGAAAATGCTTGTTTATATAGAATTTGTCTTAGTCAATGTGTATATATATTTGTCTTTTTAAATGTGTTCGCAGCCCTGAAGAAGCCCTTGTCTGGGGCGAAACGCATTGGTTGAGTCCGTTTGTAACAGCTTCAAGACTGAAAATAAGGGGCGTGGCTAGCGGCCGGTCAAGATGGCCGCATAATAGCAGAGCTCTGTGACTGAGGAGCCCTTTTCCCAAAATCCGTGCATCTATCCTCAACACAGTCAGTGCTGCAGCACATCAGCGAAAGCGGGAGAACCTCCGGTCCGCGCCGCTCTGACCCGTTCTGCCCCGCTCCTAAACCTCGCGCCACACATTGACGGAGAAGTTTGCGTCCTAACAACAGCGCCGGAGCCGGGGACTAAAGTTTAACGGCGGCCGGGCGGAGAGGTGGCCCGACCGGACCCCCAAAATTCTGGTGCGCTGAGAGGCAGAGGCCGGTGGCAACGGCCCGGGACCGCGACGCGCAAGAAAACCGTAGGCGGGAAGGTGACGGCTCCTGCCCGCGGAAGGAACGAAACGGCCCAGATCAGAGCCGGTGGGTCAGCGGTTGGGGCCTGGAGGCGGGAACTTTTGCGCCGTTACGGCGGTTGGCGGTGGCCTCCTCTCACCACCCATGCCCCCATTGAACACCGCTATGATCATCTACCCCACTCAGCAGCTGGCGAACAGGGGGGGGGAAATAATAATCGCGGTGAAGGGGGAGCAAGCCCCTAAGGACCAGAGATGACATCAGACGCCCGGCACAGAAGGGGTGCCCTCCCGGTAATTTTGAGCGACGAGGACCATCTTAGCACACAGCAAACCTGATGATACAGTGTGGGACCGTGACACGGCAGATTAGCCTGTGGTAAGAGAGCCACTGGACTCAGGGGTGCGCCG
Source organism: Lissotriton vulgaris (assembly GCF_964263255.1). Lineage (NCBI taxonomy): Eukaryota > Metazoa > Chordata > Amphibia > Caudata > Salamandridae > Lissotriton > Lissotriton vulgaris. Next base: position 602,532,361 of record NC_141695.1, on the reverse strand, counting down.
CAGCAGAAGTGTTGGAGTGGGTCTGCCTGCGTGGATCTGTTGCCTTAGCTCGCCATTTGAGTCACCAAGGGGAGAAGCTGACGGACTCATGGGGATCCACCAGCAGACGTGCATAGCCCCGGTCCCCGCGCGCAACACCTGCAGAGAAGCTCCTTAAGACAAGGCGAAATGAGCGGCAGGGGTCCCAGAGTACAACAGCCTCCGTGGCTAGACAAGTATGCATACAATAAAGAACCCCAGGACACGCCACGGGGGGACACACCGCGCACACCGCCCCAGACAACCAACCCGCCTGAGTGATCAGATCACCTTGAAAGATGTCATGGCGGCGCTGAAAACGATGCAAACATCGATGGGCACAATCTCCACAGACATTTCCCTGATAAGGGTGGACTTCTCCAAACTGTCTGACCGTCTGATAGAGGTCGAAAAAGTGACGTCAGGCCTCACAGGTGACACTGCAGAACTGAAACAAAAAGTACAGAAACTGGAGGATGATAACCTCATGCTGAATGCCAAACTTGACCAGCAAGAAGGCAGCTCACGGTGCAATAATGTGCACCTGGTGGGTGTGCCGGAGTCCACAGGGGGCCCAGCACTAGATCTCTTTGTAGAAGAACTCATCCAAACTAAGCTTCAGCCGAAAGGTCTGTCCAATTATTTCTCAGTGGAGCGGGCCCACCGGGTCCCGGGGGGAAAGCCGAGGCCGGGATCACCGCCGCGTCCCATTCTAGCGAGGATCTTCAACTTCCGCGACCGGGATGCTATCCTGCAAGCCGCTCCCGTTGTCCTGCTGCTTACAATCGACAACGCAGAAGTTACTTTCTATCCTGACTACACAGCGGCAGTGGCACAGCAAAGGCGTAACTTCACGGAGGTAAAAAGAGAACTCGGAACCAGGGAACTGAAATACTCAATGATTTTCCCAGCGAAGCTACGTGTCGAAGCGGAGGGAAAGACGTTTTTTTAATTGCCCGGGACGCACAAGATTGGCTGGAGGGATGGAGACCGACAGGAGGACCCAAGCACCGGGAAGCAAGACGGAACAACAGATGAAGCGGTAGGTGTGGCCCACGGCATGCTGCATCGACGGTAGGACGCTGTATTATGGCTCATCCGGGTTCACAGATTTCAACGAGCAGCACGCTTCGTGCCACCATCTTGTAACACTGTTGCATGGACACGGCCATGGCTTGGCGGTGGAAGCGGGGAGACGGGATGACACGTTGGCCGCAGTCTCAGAGGGACGATATGAGACAAGGTACTGAGGCACGTTGCGAGGACTCCTACAGGTAGGACCTACTACATTGATGCAGCGCAGCATTGACATTATTGGGGGGAAAGAGATATAAAAGTCACAGTAGTCTCACCCTCACGAACACTGAAGTTGGTTATGGGGAGTAAGCACTCTGCTCAGTTGGGGTGGTGGACGGTTCTGGATCCGCCGGGCAGGGAGGCAGGGTGGGGGGGTGAAGGTTTTAGATGTTGCAGGTTTCCTTTGGTTTAGTTTTCAGTTAACCAGTTATCAATCTCTCCATGAATGCCAACCGTTAATCAGATGGAGTATGCACACAAGCACTCAAAAAAGAAAATTGCTCGTACCCTTGAAATGTATATGCACACATGCCATATGTTTCAGCCCCGGTGCCAAGAGAAAGGCTGTACATCTATTAGAGTTGCACGCTGACCATAATGACACGCCGTGAAGAAGGGAAGGTGGGCTCCCAAACCCCAAAATTGTCGTGCCCGACTCTGTCAATTATCTCCTGTAATGTAAACGGGTTGGGGCACAAGATAAAAACAGGGCTAGTTCTACAGTATCTTAAACGGAAGGGCCCCACGGTCGCCCTACTTCAAGAAACACACTTTCAATGGGCACAGCATGCAAAGCTATGGACAGGTGGGGATTTCGAATGGTCACCCATGCAGAGTTTACATCAGGATCCTGGGGGGTCGGTATATTGGTCCACAAAAACTCCCCACTAGTGATACAGAAAACCTGGTCAGATGACCAGGGCCGTTTCACCGCCATGTCCTGTCAATGGGAGGGCCGCAGATATAACAGTCTCTGTATACATTCCCCCGGCGCTTCACCAGGCGGCCTTCAAGGACCTGGGTAAATTTCTATTTGATCTCCCCGAGGGAGAGCTGATCATGGGAGGGGACTTTAACGCAGTGGTGGACGCAGGGATAGATAGGCAGACACAAATAAGCACAATCTGGCCCTCAGGGAATTCCTCGACGCAATGGGACTTACTGACCCCGCAGATCGCCAATACACCTTTCACTCAGGCGCACACAATAGTCTCTCCCGCATAGACTATATGCTGACGCACACTATTACGCCGGAGAATGTGAGGGCGGTGGAGCACCTGCCGCGAGGCATCTCTGACCACTCCCATATACAGCTCACTTATATGACGCAGCTGCCGATTAGGCAGAGGCTTTACCCACTCTATCCAGGTTACCTCCAGAATACTAACATAGCTAAGACCCTAACGAAATCCACCGAACAAAACTTTGCAGAGAATTCACATTCAGTATACTCGCCGAGCATCCTATGAGAAGCCTACAAGTCAGTGATCCGTGGTCATGCAATCTCCACCATTACACTACATAAACGGGAACGCAGGGAACACCTAAAGGCGCTGGAACGGGCAGAACAGCGGGCGGAAGAGGCGCATGCAGAGAACTCCACTGAAGCTACAACACAAGCCTTAGCAATGGCGGCCCAAGAATTTAGAGCATATGTTTGGGAACAAGCGAAATCTAGGCACGCGGACACACTGCACAGAGTATATGAGCTGGGGGATAAGACAGGGAGGATGCTGGCCTGGCTGGAGAAAAAGGAGAAAGCAAATAGATGGATAGCACAGCTGACACTAGCAAACGACACTATCACAACTGACCCCCAACTTATAGTGGAGGAGCTAGCAACTTATCATGAGCGGGTCTACACGTCGTCCGCCACAGCCGCAGTGGAAGACAACTTGGAATTTTTGGATGGTGTGGAAATGCCCGCGTTGCAATTTGAGGACATGAAGGCACTGGAGGTAGACCTCACGGCCGAGGAACTAAGGTTGGCCTTAACGGCCCTCCATGCGGGAAAAGCCATGGGACTCGATGGCTTGCCAGTGGAACTCTATAAGAAGGTAGCAAAAACCATAACGTCCCACTTGCTAAACATGTATAATGACTGCCAGACGCAGGGACTACTGCCCTGAGATCAGAGAGTGGCGACGATTGTGGCAATACATAAACCGGGCAAGCCCGAGACGATGGTGTCCTCCTACCGCCCGATATCGCTAATAAACACGAGGCAAAGATACTCGCGAAGGCGTTGGCACTCAGGTTGCAGATGCACCTTCGGACGTTAGTGCATCCAGATCAGTCAGGATTCATGCTGGGTCGCAACACCTCCTTAAACCTACGACACCTGCATGGGGTATTAGCCCGAATGCCCATGACAGAGGAAGACGCTGCCATCCTCTCCTTAGATGCCACGATGGCATTTGACCTAGTTGAGTGGCCATTCCTATTTGCAGTCCTCCGAAAGATGGGGTTCGGCCCCAAATTCTGCGGGTGGGTCAAGCTGCTACATACGACTCCGTTGGCACATGTGGTGGCGAACGGCCATATCTCTAGAGAGATCATATTGGGGAGAAGGACGCGGCAAGGCTGCCCGCTATCGCCACTCCTCTTTGCCCTCATACTGGATCCTCTTGCGGCGTGGCTGCGGCAGGAACCAAGGATACGTGGGATTCGGTGGGAAGCGTTCTGGGAGGACCTGCTCTCGTTATATGCCGACGATGCACTAATCTATATAACATCCGCAGGAGAATCATTAAAGGTCCTGATGGAAATCCTCACGGCGCACGGGCTGATGTCTGGATACACCATTAATTGGGCAAAATCGCTACTATATGTACTGCATGGCCCCACGCCTGAGCTCCCTCTGGGTTGCTCGCTCCAAATTGCGACCAGGGGTTTCAAGTATTTAGGGATATACATAACCCCGCAAGACAGCGTATTCATAGAAGAGAACTTGACAAAACCCCTTGCACGGCTCAGAGCGGACGTCGGACACTGGCGGTCTCTGCCATTAACACTATTGGGGAGAGCGGCGTTATTCAAAATGTTGGCGCTTCCTAGATTTCTCTAAGCCCTCCAAAATACCCCCTTCCCAGTCCCTCCTTCTTATTTCGAGGCTATTGAGGCCGAGATCTCCTTACTACTATGGGACGGTGGGCCTCCCCGCATAGCGCAACACAAGCTGGTACATAGCTGGTATGACGGCGGCATTGCCCTACCAAACGTAAAGTTCTGTTATTGGGCCTCGCAACTAATGATCATAGACCAGTGGCTGCATGTCCCCCAGGATGAACCGGCGTTTAGACTGGACAGGACCCTGCTCCCTGTTGACAAATTGATGAAGGCCCTCTACACTAACAAAAAGAAACATACACTTACTGGTCCCACCGCACACACGATCAACATCTGGCACATCGCGCAAAGGGCACTGGGTTGGGAAGGAGTACTGACACTGGCCACTCCAATCTGGGAGACAGGGCGGCTGGGCACCCTAGTAAACACCAAAGGGTTCCAACAGTGGGACCCTATAGGTATCACTAAAATTGGAGACCTGTGGGTGCGAGGGGGATCCTCATTTTTGAAGCACTAAAAGATAAATATAATATGGGAGACACTGACCATTATCGATACATTCAAATTAGACACGCTCTCCAAAGCGCAATTCCCCAGGGTACCAAATTGGCAGAGTCCTCACCTCTGGAGGACAGGATTCTCACAGACTACATGGATAAAAAAGCCATCTCACAAACTTATCACAAGCTAGTGAATAATCAACCAGATCACACACTGAATCTGCGAGGAAAATGGCAAACAGACCTGGGAGACATAGAGGATTCCGATTGGCTTGATGTGCTGACGTCGGCCCGGGAAGCGGCAATCCCATCCCGGCTCAAATTGATACAGTTCAAAGTGCTGCATCGGGTGTAATACTCTGGCACCATCTGACATAGACTCGGACACGCACCAGATCTATTTTGTCTTAGAGGATGTGGGCAAGTCGGAACATTTTATTACATACTGTGGGAATGCCCCAAAATACAATTCTATTGGGACCAGGTAATGACAGAAATATTGGAGGTGGGAGGGGCAGAGGTTCAACGGGACCCCCGGTGCTGCCTACTGAACATTTGGCAACCCACTGATCTCAATTTAGCACTGCAAAACTGGGCTACACTAGGTATGACACTCGCAAAACGAAACATAGCCAGAAACTGGGGCTCAGGATCACCGCCTACATTGCAGCAATGGGGAACGGACATGGACATGGCTATGGTCGCAGAAAGAGCGGTATACACTCACAGAGGCTGCCCCAAAAAGTGGTCCAAAATATGGGGAAGATGGAATGAGTCCCGGGGAACATCTGCGATCCGCCTCATGCACCCGGGGCCCCAGATGACAGCCTGAGATTGGTGGAAAGCCCTGATAGACAGTGTGAAGACAGGGTATGAGGCCTCAACTGAGGGGGGATTGCGCAGAGACCAACGTTCCCTGAACTATTGTAGTATTGGTGGGACATGATGGGCTGACGTGTATGTAATGAAATATTGAGTGCTTTGATTAATTACGACTGGAGATGATTATAGTTTAAAGACGTTTATGGAAATGTACTTGTATGATTAAGAAATGTCAAAGATTGTATAACAAAAAAAAAATAAGTAAAAAAACTAAAAAAAAAGACTGAAAAAAAAAAAAAGAACATTCAATCAATGCTGGGTCTGCATATAATACTGACAGTTGACCTGATGTTGAACCTATCTGTTTTGCTTATATGTTGCCTCTCATTGCTTGTGTTCTGTTATGTTTGATTTATGACCATTTGGCAGCTGGTCATTTGAGGTGAGCAATATTGGTGCAGTAAAACGTATTTTGTGACTATATTGGGTGGTGCAGTGATTAAGGGCACCTAGCTGCCACTATTTCTTTAGCATAGAAAGCACCTCTTAGCTCAGGAAATGTGAGATCCTTGATGACTGTCTATTCGGTATAAGTCTGGTGTACTATCAACATTAAAGGACACCTTTCTGTTCTTGAAAGTCCTTTGCCTCAGAACCAACACCGTTACCAAAGGGAAGACCTCCAAAAATGCAATGCTTATTTTTTTAAAACTTTTATTTACCATTTTTGAATACATACAAACCATACAAAAAACATCCCATACACTGGGCAGGGGAGTATGCTCTGCTGTGAACAACAAAGCTGATGGAAGAACCATTCAGAAAATAAACAATATACATATTATAGCATGTGACATCGACGGAAATTATAACGGTTGAGCTAAACATAAGGCATTGCATTAGATAATGTATACCCAGTAGTAAAAGGATGAATAGGGCAGCACTGAATGGATTGATCTAGACAATACAAGTCAATATGACTCCTGATGTTCATGCTGCAAAAAACAGTGTCAATTTGGTTGCCAGATGTTCCTGGGCCTGGCTGTGGGAGGTTGCAATGTGACATATACCTCACTATTGGTATCGCAAAATGTCATCCTCTTAAGCCAGTCAGGAGCAGTCGGGCTTCATCTACTTCCCCAGTGCAAAGCAATCTTGCACTTTGCTAACAGCAACATTATAACAGTAAACCTATGGACCCCTTGAGGTACATCCCACACATATCTCAGCAAAGGAAGGAGTGGGTCAGAAGCCAGGTCAGTACCCATCATTAAGGAGAGTTGGGAGAAAACTGTGCTCCAGAAGACCCCCACGTGAATGCAAGTCCATGTTGGATGTGCGAAATCGACCCCTTCTGTATGGCATTTAGGGCAATTCGAAGACCTTGTGGGATCAATTTTGGCCAGGGACCTTAGGTTGGTATATGTGAATCTAATGAATTTAAATTGTATGAGTTTAGGTCTATGATTTGGGGGGATGAACTTAGTTTGCTGGCAACAAGACCAGATTTTATCAGGTAGGGGACATTGCAGCTCAAGCTCCCTGATCTTCCTCAGCCTCCTGTCCCGGCAGCAGGGCTACACTAGTGTGATAGAGTTCGGATGCTAGCCACCCCCGTCAGGATCAGTTATCACTAAGGTCAACGGGGTGAAAATATATGGAGCTAGTGGGTACGAGGGGATCTGCACGCATAGTGCACTATGGACGTAGAGTAAAACAAAGTGGTCAATGGGAGTGGCATTTGCAAATCGTAGATTGACGGCTTGCGAGAGGATGTGACTGTCCTGGGAAAGGTTCCTGAATATGTGCAATGTATGTAGTGACAGCATGCGTTTGACTAGCACCTCTCACGCAGGAAATAGCCATTGGTTATCAGCAAGGGGCAAAGAAGGAGAGTATAGGAGAGGACCCCCAAGCAACCGGAGACATTTGAGCCATACACAATTAGTTGTGGAGAGTGTCTGAATATCAGTGGGGAATAAAAGGAGGACCCCACACAAGTTAATTGGGGACTGGGGGGATAGTAACTCTAGAAAAGACTTAGGTGTCCCCTCAAGAAAGAAACCACACAGGTTGAGTATTTTACCCACGAACTAGCATGCCGTTATTTCGGCGGGAAAGGTAAAGTTACAAGATTCAAAATAATAATCTCTAAAAGCAAACTGCAACTGGGGAGGCAGAGTCTATGAATCAACAATGTAATATTTCGGCAGTGACCAAGTTTTCAGTGAATAGCGTATATGGGATAGTATTTCTTAAAAGCATTTTCAAACATCAATATTTTAAATTCAAACATAAACATTTAGTTTTTACGAAAATGAATTACCCAAACAACAACGTTTGTAGTGAATCTAAGAAATATTTAAAAAGATATTTTCCACACCAAGAATTTCGTTAACCTCTGTTATGCATTTATTACATATTCACAAACAATTCTCATACAATATACAAATTTTTAAAAAAAACACCATTATACATTTCATAAAAAAGATTTTTAAAAAACAAGAATCACAAGTCGACGCGGCGTTTCGGTATTCTGTGTTTGAACCTTCTTCAGGACTGATTCTAGACAAATTTAAAAAGATTTAAAAAAACAGGGTTACATTTTTTGCATTGGTGTGGATATCTCCTAAATCAATTACCCATATGGTCACAATTCACAATGGTCTCTGTGGTGTGCTCTTTTCTCATGAATATTTTTATCTTTTACCACTGCTCACATCGTATTACCCTTTGGCTATAACTCCAGCCCTTAACCTTAAACACACCTTACTCTCAAATGATAAACATTCCTACGCTTTGACAAAACTAATGGTGTTTACCTTTCCCATGGACCCAAAGTTCCAATGCTTACGAGGCCCATTTTTAGGACCTTAGTATCACAATATGTTATTTTCATAAATTTATTATTCTTGCGCATACCTTTAAATTAGATAGGGCAAGGAGCCCACTGGACACAGTTTAATTGAATTCTGCACCATGTAGTCTTCAGATTACTTAATCTCCGGAATGATTCTCAGTTTTTGATATCACTGGTTAAGATAAATAAATAAAGGATAATAAAAATGCTATTTAATTTTGGACACCCCACTTATGTAATGACCTTGGTTTAACTTCAAGGTCAGCCAACAGTGTGTTTGTTCAATACCTGGTATTTCGGATAAAAAAGCTTGGTCTTGGACTGCCAGGGGGAGCCACCGTCTTCCTAATTATGGGTTTTATCAATGACCCTGGGGGATTTATGAAACACGAATTAGTCTCATTCTGTTTTAATAAAACTGGTTCCTAATGTATCTTAAAGGATTTCCCGGATCACTCACCATTCAACATTGGGTGACTGGCGCAATATTCAGGATAAGTTGCTACCAAGTTCCTTCTTGTTCGATTCCAATTTCTTTCTAATATTCAACAATAAAAGGTATACAGATTGTAGAGTTATGTATGCTCTCTGCTTAGATTAATTTTATTTTAGTAATCTTTTAGTTCTAGAAGCCCATAGGTCATATTCATATACCCTCTATTGTTGTTTATTTCACAAGGGAAAGGAGTGCTTCTATAGTCTCTTTATATTATATTTGAATTGTAATTACCTTTTCAAAAAATGGGAAGTTAAATGGATGTTTAAAATTAATTTTGTGGAGGGCTGTTTAAATTTCCCCTGCGCTTCCTAACAGCATAGTTATCATTTTCATTACCTTAGTTGACAAATTCGGCCTCCCTGCTCCTGGTCTCTGGCAGTCAGTCCACACGTCCTTTCAGTCTGGTATGGGCCGTAACGAACGCTGAGGGTTTCCTCATTCCTCGGCGTTTTTATGTGAAAGCCTCATCATTGGCTACCATTCTCTGTGTTTTCATTGGTTAACTGTCGGCAAATCGCCGCGCAGTTACCATAGAAACCGAACGCTTTTCTAACTCCCGCTATGTGTGCTTTCTCATTGGCGAATATCTACCATTTCCTGGTTCCTTGATTTGTTCGCATTAGTATAAACAGCGTGCGGTAGTTATGGCAACCGAACGCGTTATCGTGCGTCTTTTCACTAACGTTATTGCCGGCTCGTTTAAAGCCCAATTTTCATAGGAATTAATATCTTTATTTAAGTGCATCTTCCTTGCCGAGCAGATTTCTATTCTATACTGGCTCTATTTTCAGCAACTCGTCTGTCTTCCTCCTATATTCTGCATTCTTATCCTCCCTGATTGATTGGTCTATATTCAACCAATCTCTACGCTGTTTCCATTAGCAACCACTAAGCTTCTTGCTCCGCACCTTACGCCGACTCTATTATTAGCGTAATGAAAACCATATTTTCCACAGTTGAGCCCTACAGATTAGTGTCCTATGCAGAAAGATTTTCTGTTTGTGCATTCCTACATGTACATTTTGTACCCTCTGTGTGTTTTTTACCAGATCTTTTAGAGAACGCGACTGGGCTATTTCTCTCTCGTATGTTTGGTCTATAATGTACCAATCGGTGCGCAGAACCCTTCGTGACCGAGGGGCTTATTACCACGTCACTGGGCTTAGTATGCTATATGGCACATTCCTATTTGTGTTTAGATCTGGATTTTTACTTTCTACAACTACCTATAACTAAGGGTTGTTCCTTAATTTTATTTATCTATTGCAGACATTTGTTATGAAGGAAAAAACGCCATAAGTTGGTCTTTAATGGACTGGGTTAACTAAGTCTACTAGAATGTGCCTACTGTCTACTCCTGTGCATGATACAATTTTATATTAAATGTTGTTAAGCTATTTATTAGTGTTTTGTTGGAGTATTCCCGGGCCATATACCGATGCACCTGACTAAAAATATATAGATGGTATTCAGTCTAAGAGGCTTTCAGTGTCAGGAATCGGATTTATTGTTTGTTCACTTACTGGTAAGACATACGATTTGTTCTGTATCTACTTGCTGGTAAGGGGTGAAATATACCAGGGACCCAAGTTTTGCTCAGATCTTGGGTATGCTTATTAAATAATGGTTATTATAGTTGAACTCTCATCTAAAGGAGGGCAGCCTTTACTGAATTATTTTCTCCCAATCTTCTCTCGAATTTAGGCCACACCTCACACTGTTGAGGGTTGACATGTAAAATTGCTCCCTCCTTTTCCTTTTGTTGTTTAGGTTCCCACCTCTACTATTGTCCGATATTTTCTCTATGCCACACCATTTAAGATCCTCTATTTTGTGGTTGGCTTCCCTCCAATGTTCAGTCAGAGGCGCTCCTGTCTTATTTGTTCTAAGTGCTGAACGATGCTCATTGAGTCGCATTCTGAGTTCTCTAGATGTTTCGCCTATGTATGGCTTGTTGCAAGGGCATAAGATAAGATAGACAGCGTTCCTGGATCTACAATTCATAAAGGTTTTTATGTATATTGTTTTACCATTTGCAGTGATCTGGCTGCCTTTGAGGATACTGGTGCAGTTTACGCAGCCCATACATGGATGGGTTCCCGTGGGTAAGGGATTATTGTCAATGGTGGTTTGTTGAATTCTCATGTTCTCTTTGTAAGTATGTACCAATGGGCTTCTAGAACTAAAAGATTACTAAAATAAAATTAATCTAAGCAGAGAGCATACATAACTCTACAATCTGTATACCTTTTATTGTTGAATATTAGAAAGATAGAGCACAGCCAATTATGTTTGTGACCAACTTCTCGCAAGTTAGTTTCAAGGTTAAAAACATAATAAATAGAAACTGGCATCTCATTGCAGACAAAGCCCAGGAGCCTATCCCTAAACCCATGTTCTCGTACCGGAGAAATAGAACGATCAGGAACTCCTTGGTACATACTTACAAAGAGAACATGAGAATTCAACAAACCACCATTGACAATAATCCCTTACCCACGGGAACCCATCCATGTATGGGCTGCGTAAACTGCACCAGTATCCTCAAAGGCAGCCAGATCACTGCAAATGGTAAAATAATATACATAAAAACCTTTATGAATTGTAGATCCAGGAACGCTGTCTATCTTATCTTATGCCCTTGCAACAAGCCATACATAGGCGAAACATCTAGAGAACTCAGAATGCGACTCAATGAGCATCGTTCAGCACTTAGAACAAATAAGACAGGAGCGCCTCTGACTGAACATTGGAGGGAAGCCAACCACAAAATAGAGGATCTTAAATGGTGTGGCATAGAGAAAATATCGGACAATAGTAGAGGTGGGAACCTAAACAACAAAAGGAAAAGGAGGGAGCAATTTTACATGTCAACCCTCAACAGTGTGAGGTGTGGCCTAAATTCGAGAGAAGATTGGGAGAAAATAATTCAGTAAAGGCTGCCCTCCTTTAGATGAGAGTTCAACTATAATAACCATTATTTAATAAGCATACCCAAGATCTGAGCAAAACTTGGGTCCCTGGTATATTTCACCCCTTACCAGCAAGTAGATACAGAACAAATCGTATGTCTTACCAGTAAGTGAACAAACAATAAATCCGATTCCTGACACTGAAAGCCTCTTAGACTGAATACCATCTATATATTTTTAGTCAGGTGCATCGGTATATGGCCCGGGAATACTCCAACAAAACACTAATAAATAGCTTAACAACATTTAATATAAAATTGTATCATGCACAGGAGTAGACAGTAGGCACATTCTAGTAGACTTAGTTAACCCAGTCCATTAAAGACCAACTTATGGCGTTTTTTCCTTCATAACAAATGTCTGCAATAGATAAATAAAATTAAGGAACAACCCTTAGTTATAGGTAGTTGTAGAAAGTAAAAATCCAGATCTAAACACAAATAGGAATGTGCCATATAGCATACTAAGCCCAGTGACGTGGTAATAAGCCCCTCGGTCACGAAGGGTTCTGCGCACCGATTGGTACATTATAGACCAAACATACGAGAGAGAAATAGCCCAGTCGCGTTCTCTAAAAGATCTGGTAAAAAACACACAGAGGGTACAAAATGTACATGTAGGAATGCACAAACAGAAAATCTTTCTGCATAGGACACTAATCATCCACAGGAACACCATCCGTCTCACGACCAGCACCGACAACACCCTGACCAGCGCCGAACACCTGCATTTCCAGATCCACACCAACCCCAACACCACCCTCAGAGGCACCCTGATCTACCGACCCCCTGGACCACGCACACAATTCAGCGAGGACATCGCCGACTTCGTCAGCCCGCATGCCCTCCCCTCCGCTGACTACATCCTCCTGGGAGACCTCAACTTCCACCTAGAGAACAACAACGACTGCAACACCAGCACCCTGCTCGACAACCTCGCCAACTTGGGTCTCAAGCAACTGGTATCCACCCCCACCCACCTCGCAGGACACACTCTCGACGCAGTCTTCTCTTCCAGCACAGACATCGACTTCAGCCACGCCACAGAGCTCCAATGGACGGACCACAGCTGCGTCCACTTCACCTTCAAGAGAACGACGACCCACCACCACCAACAACAGGCCGCCCGCAGAAGCTGGAACAAGATCACAGCAGACCAGCTCGCCACCTCCCTGAGCCAGCACCCTCCTGCCAGCTCAGCGAACCCCAGCCAGGCCGCCGACAACCTCACGAAGTGGATCAGCAACTGCGCGGACGAACTCGCCCCACTGAGGACCCCGCCTAGCAGACCCGGCAGCAAGAAGGCGCCATGGTTCACCGACGAACTCAAGAGCTCCAAGAAGAACTGCCGAGCCCTCGAGAAAGTCTGGAGAAAGGAACCGACACCGGACAACAGGACCTCCTTCAAACTTGCCACCCGGAAACACCACCAGCTGATCCGCGCCGCCAAGAAAACAGCATTCAAGGACCGGTTGGACAACAACGCACACAACTGCAAGGAACTCTTCAACATCGTGAAAGAGCTCTCCAACCCCAGCGCAGGAAACAACGACATCACCCCATCGCAAGACCTCTGCAACTCCCTCGCTTCATACTTCCACAACAAGATCGCGGACATACACAACAGCTTCTGCAACCAACCAACGCACACCATGACCGACTTACCACCCCCCACCACCACCCTCCACGCCTGGACCCCGATCAGCACCGAAGACACCATCCGCACGATGAACTCCATCCACTCCGGATCACCGACCGACCCCTGCCCTCACCACGTCTTCAACAAGGCCGACGCTGTCATCGCACCCCACCTGCGAGACATCATCAACACATCCTTCGACACCACCATCTTCCCTGAGAGCTGGAAACACGCCGAACTCAGCGCTCTACTCAAGAAACCAACAGCGGACCCCACAGACCTCAAGAACTACCGCCCCATCTCGCTCCTCCCGTTTCCAGCCAAAGTCATCGAGAAGACCGTCAACAAGCAGATGGCCGCCTTCCTCGAGACGAATGGATCCCTCGACCCCTCACAGTCCGGCTTCCGAGCAAATCACAGCACCGAGACCGCCCTCATCGCCGCCACCGATGACATCCGAGCCCTGATGGACAATGGAGAAACAGCGGCCCTCATCCTCCTAGACCTCTCCGCGGCATTCGACACGGTCTGCCACCGCACCCTAGTACGGCGCCTCAACAACATCGGAATCCAGGACAAGGCGCTGGAATGGATCATCTCCTTCCTCAACGGAAGAACACAGAGAGTCCGCCTACCACCGTTCAAGTCAGAGGCCTCCGAAGTCATCTGCGGCGTCCCTCAAGGATCATCTCTGAGCCCCACCCTCTTCAACGTCTACATGAGCCCCCTCGCGGCCATCGTACGCAAACACCACCTCAGCATAATCTCCTACGCCGACGACACCCAGCTGATCCTCTCCCTGACCAACGACCCCGCCGCCGCCAGAGCCAACCTGCACGAAGGGATGAAAGAGGTAGCCGAGTGGATGACGACCAGCCGCCTGAAACTGAACTCGGACAAGACGGAGGTCCTCATCCTGGGCCCCTCACCCTCCGCCTGGGACGACTCCTGGTGGCCTCCCGCCCTGGGCACCGCACCCAAACCGACAGACCATGCACGCAACCTGGGCTTCATCCTGGACTCCTCCCTCTCCATGACCAGGCAAGTCAACAACGTCTCCTCGGCGTGCTTCAACATCCTACGCATGCTACGGAAGATCTTCTGGTGGATCCCCACCGAGACCAGGAAGACCGTCACCCAGGCCCTCGTCACCAGCCGACTGGACTACGGCAACGCCCTCTACGCCGGTACCACCGCCAAGCTCCAGAAGAGACTCCAGCGGATCCAGAACGCCTCAGCCAGACTCATCCTCGACATCCCACGAACCAGCCACATCTCCGGACATCTGAGAGACCTTCACTGGCTCCCCGTCAACAAAAGAATCACCTTCCGCCTCCTCACCCACGCACACAAAGCCCTACACGACCAAGGCCCGAGCTACCTCAACAGCCGGATCAACTTCTACGCTCCCAAACGCCACCTCCGATCAGCCAACCACGCCCTCGCCACCGTCCCCCGCATCCGAAGAGCGACTACAGGAGGAAGGTCCTTCTCCTACCTGGCCGCCAAGACCTGGAACTCCCTCCCGACCGACCTGCGCCTGACCCAAGACCACCTCTCCTTCAGGAAGAAGCTGAAGACCTGGCTGTTCGAGCAGTAGCGGCACCTCCCCCCCCCCAGCGCCTTGAGACCCTACGGGTATGTAGCGCGCTTTATAAGTGTCACTGATTGATTGATTGATTGATTGATCTGTAGGGCTCAACTGTGGAAAATATGGTTTTCATTACGCTAATAATAGAGTCGGCGTAAGGTGCGGAGCAAGAAGCTTAGTGGTTGCTAATGGAAACAGCATAGAGATTGGTTGAATATAGACCAATCAATCAGGGAGGATAAGAATGCAGAATATACGAGGAAGACAGACGAGTTGCTGAAAATAGAGCCAGTATAGAATAGAAATCTGCTCGGCAAGGAAGATGCACTTAAATAAAGATATTAATTCCTATGAAAATGGGGCTTTAAACGAGCCGGCAATAACGTTAGTGAAAAGACGCACGATAACGCGTTCGGTTGCCATAACTACCGCACGCTGTTTATACTAATGCGAACAAATCAAGGAACCAGGAAATGGTAGATATTCGCCAATGAGAAAGCACACATAGCGGGAGTTAGAAAAGCGTTCGGTTTCTATGGTAACTGCGCGGCGATTTGCCGACAGTTAACCAATGAAAACACAGAGAATGGTAGCCAATGATGAGGCTTTCACATAAAAACGCCGAGGAATGAGGAAACCCTCAGCGTTCGTTACGGCCCATACCAGACTGAAAGGACGTGTGGACTGACTGCCAGAGACCAGGAGCAGGGAGGCCGAATTTGTCAACTAAGGTAATGAAAATGATAACTATGCTGTTAGGAAGCGCAGGGGAAATTTAAACAGCCCTCCACAAAATTAATTTTAAACATCCATTTAACTTCCCATTTTTTGAAAAGGTAATTACAATTCAAATATAATATAAAGAGACTATAGAAGCACTCCTTTCCCTCGTGAAATAAACAACAATAGAGGGTATATGAATATGACCTATGGGCTTCTAGAACTAAAAGATTACTAAAATAAAATTAATCTAAGCAGAGAGCATACATAACTCTACAATCTGTATACCTTTTATTGTTGAATATTAGAAAGAAATTGGAATCGAACAAGAAGGAACTTGGTAGCAACTTATCCTGAATATTGCGCCAGTCACCCAATGTTGAATGGTGAGTGATCCGGGAAATCCTTTAAGATACATTAGGAACCAGTTTTATTAAAACAGAATGAGACTAATTCGTGTTTCATAAATCCCCCAGGGTCATTGATAAAACCCATAATTAGGAAGACGGTGGCTCCCCCTGGCAGTCCAAGACCAAGCTTTTTTATCCGAAATACCAGGTATTGAACAAACACACTGTTGGCTGACCTTGAAGTTAAACCAAGGTCATTACATAAGTGGGGTGTCCAAAATTAAATAGCATTTTTATTATCCTTTATTTATTTATCTTAACCAGTGATATCAAAAACTGAGAATCATTCCGGAGATTAAGTAATCCGAAGACTACATGGTGCAGAATTCAATTAAACTGTGTCCAGTGGGCTCCTTGCCCTATCTAATTTAAAGGTATGCGCAAGAATAATAAATTTATGAAAATAACATATTGTGATACTAAGGTCCTAAAAATGGGCCTCGTAAGCATTGGAACTTTGGGTCCATGGGAAAGGTAAACACCATTAGTTTTGTCAAAGCGTAGGAATGTTTATCATTTGAGAGTAAGGTGTGTTTAAGGTTAAGGGCTGGAGTTATAGCCAAAGGGTAATACGATGTGAGCAGTGGTAAAAGATAAAAATATTCATGAGAAAAGAGCACACCACAGAGACCATTGTGAATTGTGACCATATGGGTAATTGATTTAGGAGATATCCACACCAATGCAAAAAATGTAACCCTGTTTTTTTAAATCTTTTTAAATTTGTCTAGAATCAGTCCTGAAGAAGGTTCAAACACAGAATACCGAAACGCCGCGTTGACTTGTGATTCTTGTTTTTTAAAAATCTTTTTTATGAAATGTATAATGGTGTTTTT
Source organism: Lissotriton vulgaris (assembly GCF_964263255.1). Taxonomy (NCBI): domain Eukaryota; kingdom Metazoa; phylum Chordata; class Amphibia; order Caudata; family Salamandridae; genus Lissotriton; species Lissotriton vulgaris. Next base: position 602,515,349 of record NC_141695.1, on the reverse strand, counting down.
TTTAAAAATTTGTATATTGTATGAGAATTGTTTGTGAATATGTAATAAATGCATAACAGAGGTTAACGAAATTCTTGGTGTGGAAAATATCTTTTTAAATATTTCTTAGATTCACTACAAACGTTGTTGTTTGGGTAATTCATTTTCGTAAAAACTAAATGTTTATGTTTGAATTTAAAATATTGATGTTTGAAAATGCTTTTAAGAAATACTATCCCATATACGCTATTCACTGAAAACTTGGTCACTGCAGAAATATTACATTGTTGATTCATAGACTCTGCCTCCCCAGTTGTAGTTTGCTTTTAGAGATTATTATTTTGAATCTTGTAACTTTACCTTTCCCGCCGAAATAACGGCATGCTAGTTCGTGGGTAAAATACTCAACCTGTGTGGTTTCTTTCTTGAGGGGACACCTAAGTCTTTTCTAGAGTGAATATCAGTGGGGTCAAGCGTAATACCCCGCAAAAGAATGGAATGTAGTGGCACAGCCCAGCCTGGTTGTGCTCAGGTTTGTTATACGAAAGACGAGCGTCTCTATGGTACCAACGATCGGCAAATTGACATTGCGCAACCAGATGAAATTGCGGCACACCAAAGCCTGCACTCGTAAGGGAGCGACAAAGTGTACCAGGCAACTCGAGGCGTGAGGCCTGTCAGATCAGGTGCAGGAGGAGGCTCCTCAGTGTAGCAAAAAACACTGGTAACGGGGATCAGTATATTTAAAAAAAGATACAAAAAACGGGGGAGCACAAACCTTTTAATGATGGCGATTCATCTGGCAATGGATAGCGGAAGCCGAATCCACCCCTCAATTTGAGCTGTCAACTTATCTATGGCAGGGCCATAGTTCAAGTGGATACATTGCTCTTTTTCTTGGTGAACGTGAATATTCAAATATTTAACAGAGTCAGTGTACTATTTTAGGGGGAACTCACATGCCAGTGGAGAGGTGGTGTCAGTAAGCGGGAATAGTTCTGAATCAAAAATGCAATGCTAATGTTATGTTATGTTATGTTATTTATATTTTTATAGCGCACAGCTGCCCCAGCAAAGGGGCGTCCTGGCGCTTTGACAGGCGCTATAACATAACACACAATAAAAGAAAGGGACAACTATTCGGAAACGGGAAACAAGAAGGTTTTAATCGCCTGCCTAAAGGCGAGCAAGTCATCAAGAGCTCGGATGCGCACGGAAGCGAGTTCCATAACCCTGCCGCGAGCACCCAAAAGGAACGGCCACCCATTCTGCTCAATTTAAAACGGGGGCAAACTGCCAGGTGGAGCGCCTCAGATCTCAAAGATCTCAGAGGAATATAAGGAGTGAGTAAATTGGCAAGTGCCGGCGGCGAGGAAGATTTCAAAATTTTAAAGGCCAGGCACAGCGCTTTGAACTTAATCCGCTGTCTGACCGGAAGCCAGTGTAGGGCCACGATGGTACCAGACACGGAGCAATGTCTGGGGAGGCCCACATTGGCCCGTGCCGCGGCGTTTTGCACCCTTTGGAGCCTGGAGGCCTCCGCCTGATTCATCCATAACATCAGTGAGCTGCCGTAGTCCAGCCGAGATAAAATTGATGCCTGGACCACAAGCTGTCTGGTAGGGGGATCAAAATACTTTAAGACCGGCCTTATGCCCCGCAGGATGCCATAACACGTGGCAGCCACCTTCTTGGTATGATCCATAAAAGTGAGCGCAGGGTCCAGCCAAATGCCTAGATTTTTCACTCCAGAGGCTGGAATCGGAGTGACGCCCAACTCTGGTGGCCACCACTGGTTTCCCCACTGCTCAGCGTGCTTCCCTAATACCAACACCTCAGTTTTGGTGGCATTCAACTGAAGGCAGTTGGTGCGAAGCCAGCTTGCTACTGCCACAAGACCCGCTCGGAATCTGGGGGCCTCCACCTCAGGGTCTCCACTAAGTGTCACCGCCAGCTGTGTGTCGTCAGCATACGAGGTCATCGTCAAACCCCACTGTTTGACGACTGCAGCTAACGGTTTCACATAGAGGTTGAACATTGTGGGGCTCAACGAGGAGCCCTGTGGGACTCCCAGCTCCAGGGAATGGGTGGTGGATTGGCCTGGTGGTATTGCCACTTTAAAGGTTCGATCCGATAAAAATGATCGAAACCACTGGAGAGCGATGTCAGTAACTCCAGCTTCCTGTAAGCGTTGGATCAGTATATGGTGGGACACAGTATCGAAAGCAGCGCTTAGGTCTAATAGCAAAAGCACTACTGTGCGTCCAGAATCAAGTACATGGCGAAGATGTTCAGTGATGTAAAGTAATGCTGTCTCGGTACTGTGTCCTGGCCGGAAGCCATTCTGACTGGGATCCAATATCTGGTTGCGAGCCAGATGCTCAGACAGAACTGAGTTGACGTGGGCTTCCGTTACTTTAGCTATCCAAGGCAATAGGGATATAGGTTGATAATTTTCTGGCAGCCGAGGGTCAGAGTTGGCCTTTTTTAAGATAGGAGTAACCACTGCCTGTTTCCAGGCGGTGGGTACCGTTCCGTTGGACAATGACATATTGATAAGGTTCAATATGGGAGCTCGGCACAGCGGTGAAAGTGTGCTGATAAAAGCTGGCTTCAGCGGGTCTAGAGGAGAACCTGATTTAACCCCAAGGCTAAGCTGGTCAAAGGTCTCAATGGACAAGTCTGGTAGAATAGCCAGGGTCTCATATCCCAAAGCGTCGGGTTCAATTACCTCTGGATTCGGGCGGCATGCATCAAATCCTTGGTAAATTTTTTTCACTTTCTCCAAGAAAAAAGTGGCCAAATTTTCACAGTGGGAGTCTGTGTAAATCACCTCCGAGGTGGCTCTTTTTTTCATAAGGTCCTTCAGGACCTTAAAGATCAGTTTAGATGGATTGGAACTGGCTGCAAATTCCTGAGCATAGAATGCGGCCCGTGCTCTGCAGATAGCCCTGTGATAGAGCTTCAGATCAGCGAAATACCGGATTTTCAGAGCAGGATCATAAGATCTTCTCCATTCCCTCTCTGTTTTCCGGCAAGATTTTTTCAGCTCTGCAAGGGACTCATTATATCAAGGGCTAGGTGTTTTTGCCCGGCCTTTCGACCACCGCAGAGGTATAAGAGAGTCAAGAGCATCGGAGATCCAAGTGCAGAACTGTTGGTAGCCTTGGTCCACATTAACAAAGGCGCTCAAAGGTTTCTGTTCCAGTAAACTGTAAAATTCTTCAAGTTTGAGCTTATGCCAAAGCCTTTTTAAAATAGGTCTGTCCACCGATATGAAAGGCTTATCGTGGACAGGACAGAAGGCTTCCACTAGCAAATGATCCGTCCATCCCATCTGCATCGGATCTGACATCTTCACCCCCTCAAGCGTGGTAAAAAAGGGGTCCAAAATATGGCCCCCTGAGTGGGTAGGAAGGGTGACAAGCTGGATGAGTTGAAGAGCTTCAAGATCCGCCAGCAGAGTGTTCACGGTTGTGGATGACCCATTATCAAAATGGATATTAAGGTCCCCCATGATGTTAAAATTCGCACAACCGAGCGCTATAGGGCTAACCATATCGGCCAGCGGGGACTTGAAGACAGAATCATTGCCGGGAGGGCGGTAGATGAGCATACAGCTGAACGTAAAATGATGGCTAAAAGCAACTTTGAAGATAGCACTTTCACATGCAGGCAGTCCCGAAAGTTTCCATTCAGCCGGAAAACAGGATTTAACTGCCATGGCGATACCACCTCCTCTTGTGGCCCTGTTGGACGTAAAGACTGTGTAGTTCTGAGGAAAGGCTAGATTCAGAATAGCAGAATCTGAATCCTGAAGCCAGGTTTCGGTCAGTAAGAAGAGATCAGGATCATCTTTCTCAATCAGTTCATGAATGGACTGGTGGTGTTTGACCAGAGACCTGACATTTAAGCACCAGATCCGAAGATCCCGAGACGCAGCACACTTGCGTATGATGGGAGTAGCGTCTTCCAGGGAGCGAATCTTAACATCTAATAACAAGTATAGGAAAGTAACTGGTGGGAGAAGAAATCGTACAGCAGTTGTTGAGATTGGGTGATTGCAGGAGGAATCCTGGTGTATATCATTACCATTATTTACCCAAATAAGGAGTGCTGACATAGTGCACGAGTTGCATATGCATATTGACAGTCAGAGAAGAAAAGCAATGAAAATGAAGAAACCAAAAACAAAATATAAGCAACATAGGGTCATAGAAGGCAACCCTAAACATCCCATGGCAACACACACCCAAAGACAAGTCTATTATGCAAAGCATAGTGAGACCAATCCTTAAAGTTTTGGGACGATTCAGGGGTCCCTCCCACAGGAGGGGCTGGACAGTGGGGAGGATACTGCCATGTCCTTTCTCCAGTTTCGCACAAGAACAGGAGCCAATAGCGCCCTGAACTGGTTCCAACTGGAGTATGCAATGAGGGGACCAAACGTGCCCTTCAAAGCAGTCTAGTGGCGCTGGCAAGCGCCCCCACCCTGGCCCAATACACTAAGTCCTGTCTGGGAGGTGGTCACACCTCCCTGTGACAGGAAACCTATTGTCATGCTTTCCCCTGCTCCAGCTTGGCTCAGCAGCAGGCGGGCAGAATCATGTCTCTGGTCAGTAGCAGCAATAGTTTACTGTCCGGGTCTAGAAGACTGATACCGTGAGCACTGAGGACCTCCCGAAGGAGCTTTATAGTGCATGGAATCATACCTACAACACCATTTACGGTGCTGTGATATGGTTCCAACATGTTTGATACCAAACACAACAGGGTTCGTTACAGCCAGGTTAGAGTTAGCCATCGCGTAATGACGCATGGCCACTCTATGTATCGTAATGGCTGATGGACTTACAACCCGGGAGAATGGACTCTGTGGATTGTATGGGTGTCCGGCTCATGCATGGGCACTCTCACACTAAGAACCAAGCACCCTGCCTTCAGGATTGGAAGGCCTGCCTTGGGGGTGACTTACAGGTTTTAAGTGCTGTGACCTCTGATATAAGGAAACGTATATCTGTCGTAAGTGATGCTAGCACCAGCTTAAACAGTCTGCCATGGTAGGCCTTTAGCCACAATTTGAGTGGTCTCGCATGGCTGGCATAATACATGCTTCAACCAATTGGGGACCCCTAGTGTACTTCAGCCCTGGGTGCTTTAGTACCGTATACTAGGGACTTACAAGGGTACACCTGTAGCCAATCTGGGGAGTACCTAAGCACTCATCATGACCACTTTAGGGAAGAAGCACTGAGATTGGGGTCCTGATTAACAGGATCTCATTTAGACTAGTTAGAAAAACATAATGAGACCAGCAAAAAGTGGGGGTGACCATGAAAGCAGATCCTACTTTCCTGCACTTGCACATATATTTGGTTCTTTTCATTTGTTTCATTCTGCTCAATAGGCAGAAGCCTGGTGTTGGTGAGCACTTCTGTCCCATGACCTCAGGTCCAGCTTCAAGCACTTCACCTCATTCTCACTGGATTACCACACACTCCCACACCATATGGTAAAACCCGGCGTCTTCCTGTTTGCATCTTGGGCAGCTAGAGAATGCACTCTCCAACATCTGATGCACACATCTTGGTGCCAGGTAAGTTTGATCAAGGTAACTGAACTGGGTGTATTTGAATCTGTTGTTTCTGGACACTCGCTTAACGTATTCTAAGGCAATCCCCTATTGTGTGTCAGATATCTAGTCCACCACCAACTTATTCTTAACTTGGAGGCCCTGGGCATTGTGTTGTGTGAGCAATGCGTTTTATATCGAGGTGATTACAGTGTCTACTGTCGTAGGAACTTGGAAAGAGAGCAGAGGTCCAGAGACTCTTGGTTTTGAATATACCCTCCTCCATATATGTTGCTGATGGCGTACTAGGGCCGTACATGTGAGAAATTGGCCCTGCGGTATACCATGTGATTCACATAGTTCAGGAAAGGTATAAAGAGTGCCACCCCTTATAAATCCTCCATCAGCTTCACCCTTGCTTCTGTCCACATCCATACAGTATGTGTTTGTGCCACCGCTTCCCTCTTGGGTATCGACCATATAGGTATTTAGTTATCATATGAACACGGCTGTCCCCAGCATTTATGTATTTGTCCCAACCTTTTTTAGCAGTCAGTGCAAGCTTGTGTTGGGCAGCACAGCCCACACCTGGACCCAGCTACCAAGCAATGATGAAGCTCCCTCCTGATACTCATCAAATCTACCCTCTTGGTATTGGGTGCCACTCCCAGCCAGCGCATGGGCCATTGTACTTGTGCAGCTGCATAGTATAATTTCAGTTTGGTGCCCCCTCGGCCCCGGCTGTATTATATTCAAGGCCACCCCCCTCATGTGGGACCCCAAAATTAATTCAGTTAAGATTGCATGCAGTTCCTAGAAAAATACCTTTTTAGGTGTTACTGGTAGGAATACGGAGAAGTATAGGAGCTGTGGCAACAATAGCATCTTGGATATGCATGAGTTCGCCCCAAAACCACAAGGAGTGGTGGGCAGAAGCTAGTATCCTCACCAAGTTACCATCAAAGAGGTTACCCTCCTCATAGTATAAATTCACCCCTAAATAATAATACCGAGTATGGCTGACATCCTACCCGGGGCGTGATAGGGGTCACCCTCTACCCTGTTCACTCTGCTGTGTAGAGAAAATGTGTATGACTTGGTCCAATTGACTTTCAGCCCAGACACCTTCCCAAAGTTCTCCAGTAGCGTCATCAGCTGGAGAAGAGATCTCCTGGAGTCCCAGAGGTAAAGAAGAGCATAGTTTGCATATGTCAGCGCCTCCGCACCCCATTCCTAGGCTCTCTCCGGTAAAAGGGATACTAGGGGTTCCACTGCCAGTGAAATAGAATTGGAGACAATGGGCACCCATGCCTTGTGCCCTGTGTATATTAAAACTGGCAGAGATAGCCTGCCCCGTTTCCACCCTAGCAAGAGGCTTAGGGTACATCATCAGCACCCACCTAATAAACTCAGGACCCAAACCCACTTTTCGCAGGATGGATTAGGTGTGGCTAGCCTAAGGCATTGAACTCCTCTATATTTTGAGTGACACCGCCACATCCTCAGTGCCACCTCTCAGTCACATCCATCAATTGGCAGATATTGAGAAAGGTATTTATATCTAGAAAAAAAACACTCTGATGATGATGCAGTAGAGATCTGACCATAGAGAGTAGTCTATTCACTAGCACTTTCGTCAGGATCTTATAATCCAAGTTAAGCAACAAGAAAGGACAGTAGAACCTCACATCCAGAGGATGCCGTCCAGACTTGGGCAGCACCACTATCATTGCTACCCACACGGATGCCAGTAAGCAGCCAATCCTCCGAGCCACTCCATACATTGTCAGTAGTTTCTTTCCCACTTGCGCTTTACATTGTCAGTAGTTTCTGTGCCATCTGCGCTTTATCTGTGGTGTAAAACCGAATGGGGAGGCCATCAATCCTTTATTAGTCAATATTTGGGTTATGGCACAGTTTAGTTCCTCGACTGAGGTGGGCAGGGAATCTATCTGCATACAAGTTCTCCTATAAATTGGTCAAGTCCAGTTGTGCGGCATCAGTGTAGAGGTCGTTGTAATAAGTCCTAAAGATATCATTTGTTAACCACAATATCCTTGGGGGCTCTGAGAGCGCAATTGGGTGCTCAGTCCTAGGCGTGTCTCGAAAGCCATGCCAATATCCTTCCCGCTCTGTCTCCCTCTCCATGTTGCTTGGCGACGTAGTGTCTATAATGAAATCACTCCAGCCTGTCACTCAACTCCCATTGTTGTGTTCGGAGGTCTAACCCTGGGGTTACACACTGCAGGAGGAATTGGGGTATACTGGTAAACAGAATATCCATACTAAGGTACCCAATGGACACAATTACAGTTTTAAGCATTACCCTTAGGGGCTTGAATGCTCCAGTGAAAGGGGAAGGGGCTCTAGTGTCCTTGCTTAGGGATTAGGGCAGTCACATTTGACTGCTGCAGGAGAACTACCTGCTAAAAAAAGAGTGCTACAGAATGTGCTCCAAGTGGTTTCCCTCAAAATACTTCTCATCAGGGCTTAAAAAAAATGGCAGGCGTGTCTATACTGCTATGAAACACATTTTATGGGGTGGTGCATGACATTAATGCTGATAATAACGGAATAACGAACAGAAGCACTGAGGTTTTCTATTGGGGAATACACATTCACAGTGGCATATCTGTATACACCCAAAACAGGTCAGGAGCAATTTCTCAAAATGGCCGCCACCTACATTCTACATGCACATGATGAGAACGTGCTAGTAGGAGGAGACTTCAATTTGATAATGAGCAATGAAATAGACAGATCTGCACACTCTGTTACATACTTGGCTCACCATAGGTCATGGGTCAGCAGGGGAAAGCAGAAATATGGGTGCAGGCAATTTTGCATTACACGCCCTTCTGGGATACAATGAACATACCAAAGGAGCCTGCTCACCATAATGTCTGTCGTTTGAGGGGCTAACTCCTTTATAGCGAGGAGGCTTAGACCTCCAACAGGAATGCCATATTACTATATTACTTAAAGAAAACAACACTGAGAGGATAGGCTGACACATACTATGGGCAGCCTTTAGGTTAACAATAAGGTGAGCATTTTTCTCCATTGCAGCATCAAACAAAGAAAGAGCAAACAAAGGCCAGCTCCTTGAGTATCAAGTTAGGGAACTGAAGAGGGTTTATTTATTTAAAAAGTTTTATATCGCGCTGGCTAGACCCGGAGGTATCAGAGCGCTTTACATAAGGTTCCTCAGAAATTCTAACATTACTTCAGTTAGACGTTACATCAGTTACTAGAAAAACATTTCAAGAGTGTAGAAGACACAAAAACTGGAGTTTAGAAGGGTAAGGGGGTGGGGTAAAGGGGTAGGAGTTAGATAGAATGGAGAGACGAAGGAGGGTCCGCCCAAAGTCCGGCTAGGTAAGTGACGACCGAGGGGGGAAGTCCACAGTCCATCTCCTCTTTAGCTTCAGGTAGCTCCACCGGGCATCAGCCAAACAGCTAGGTCTCAACGGGAAATCAATTAAAGAGCAAAAGCAGCGGCGGGAAAGAAACAAGACAAATGTCAGAGGTCCAGCTGGATAGGTGGGGACTGGGGCCAAATAAGTGTGGTGCACCTTAAATGCGGTGGTTGCCAGCATCGGGCACTGGACACAGATAGGGCTGAATATGTGCTCCTCTGAGTCAAATAGAAATATCACGGGGCGCAACAGGGCTGAGAGGCTCTTCACCTGCAAACTGCGGGTGTAGGTACCAAATAGCAATATCACATCAATCAAAACAGAAGCAGGCACACAGTATCAATCAAAGAGATTGGTCAGAATGTACACATTTTCTACTTCTATCAAAAAGGAGGGAAGAGGATTCAAGGTCCATTCAGTTCCCCTAGTTAGATACTGAATTAATCAAAAGGGAATGGACACTGGTGTCTACTAAACCTTCGGTTAGTCTTTGAAAACCCTCATAGACAGCCTGATTTAGTCGATGCGGTGTATCTTTTATCCGCCCCGTCAGGCGTAGGGTAGTCAAATAACGTGCGGTATGCCTGCCTCACCCGAGGTTACCTCTGGTCCAGGTAGAAGTGTCCAGAAATAATAGGAAAGGGAAAAATATAAAAACAGTGTGTCACCAAAAAAGAATTTTTAATGAAAAGGTTGGCACTGTTAAAAAATTCGATATATATGTAATCGGGCAACAAGATTACCATATATCTATATATATATATGGATGCGTCAACATGTTTCAGCTCTATGAGCCCAACCGGGTCTGTAGAGCTTTCGTCATGACAAAAAGACAAAAATACATACACAGAAGGTACTTACACAACTTGTGTAGGTTCCTATAGCTATTAGTAATTCTAATCTGTGTGCTTTAAGAAAAGTATTATGCCTACTCACCGCATTTAACATACCATAATATAGTGTATTGGTTTGTGTTCCCACATTATAGGTGACTGTATAAGAAATTCCAAAACAAGAAACGGAGTTAGGGCGGGGGGTAAAGGGCAGCCATCAGGGTCTTTTGAGATTCCGCAAGTTTTTTCTCCGGCGAGGCTTTTTCCCACAGGCCACCCCTGTACAAGACACCAGCCGGCAATATCCAAGAGTATCAGCTGTATCTTTCAGGTATCCGAAGGTATCTGCTCAACCGAGAACCGTAAAAAAAAGAGGGCCAAAGATCAGCTGGCTACAGTCTTTTCCTGCAGTTCCTTTCGCGATCCTTTCCAATGGATTGTTTTTTTTTCCCCTTTTTCCTCCCACGAGTTATTTCATAACAATCAGACCGACAGGTTTCTTTCTCCCATTTCACTCGATTACTTGGTTTCTCACGCAGGGCTTCAGGAGGGCAGAGAGCGCTCAGTCAGCGACTGACCACGCCACGCCATCTTGCCTCTCAACCAGAGGTTTCAGGGCGCTTTGTTTATCTTACTACAGCACCGCGGTCCTTGGAGGTGCACGTGTGAGTAAGAAAGGTGTTGAGAGACAAGCAGTACCTACCTGTCTCTTCACGAAGTGTCGCGTGAGCGCCTGGGAGAGGACCCTCAAAGCGCTACTTCAATCCCAGGCACCCCACCACCATGAAGTGGCCAGTCCACCCGCCACTTAAAGTGCTATAAACGTGCTACAGCGGTGTCTCTGGCCTGGTGCAGAGTGACAAGCCCATGATTCATGGGTGGGGGCGGGGGTCTGTGCGAGCTGGCAGGACTGCGGGGAATGTGGCGAGGGAGACGCACTAATCTCCCAGGCAGGGACGGAGACTCCCGTCTGACGACCCCCGCCCGGCCAGGGGCTCTGACTGCCATTGCCAACTGTCCCCCCTATCTCCAGCGGCTCGGCTCGCCCCCACCTCAGACCATAGCGCGGGAGGTGGGGGGTGGCCCGCCCTCCCACAAAATGAGCCCTCGCCCCACTCGAGAGAACACTCACTCCGGATGCTGCACCACAGACAGGCACTACGCCTTGTGTATTCAGTCTCTGGTGCCTTCCTGGCTCGTAATATTTTGATTATGGGTGTTTGTGCTTCTGATTGTGTCTGCATATATGTGTGCGTATGAGCGCGACTTCGTGATTGTGCCCTGTGTGTTTCTGAGTCTGTGTTTTTGTGCAGGTTTGTGGGTATTTGTGTCTGGCTGTGTTTGCCTGAGTCATTTGCCATTGCGGGAATGTGTATTTGTGTCTGTTGTGCGTCTCTCTCTATTTGTGTTCTGTGGATGCTTGTCTGTTTGTGCACCAAATCCACCGTAGATTCTGTGGTGTGCTGCTGTTCCACGTATGTTCCCTATGCTCCACCTACCCCTCCATCGCGTAGGCACCATGCGGCCATGCCTCGAGGTGTGTCCGCTGCAAGAGTGAGTGTCATCTGAGAAGATATAGCGCCTCGTAAAGGACGCCCGACTCAGTGAACCGAAACCCACAAGATGACGGCGCGGGATTCCTAGACAGAGGTGTGTTGAGGTTGGTGATCGCAGTGGTAATACAGCGTCACACGCTGCATGTCACGCGCCCTGAGACAGAACCATAAGACTGAGGTGGGGAGGAGGCTGGGCCTTCTATAGCGCCCAGAAGCCGTGACAAACTGCGCAATGCGCATATACACCGTCTAATATGCGTAGACCTTTGTACTCTCTACCATTCCTATGTGACTCTTAGAGTATATCCAGTCATAGCCCTTCCCTATGTATATAGAGATAACTCTAATCACCAGTCTCTTCTTTGTGTGACTTTACATCTTGTACATTTGCAATTTTTTCTGTTTGTATCTTTTATGTAATGCACGTAATCCTTTGACCTTATGTTTTGCAACTTGTTCTTATGTAAAGCGCTCTGACACCTTCGGGTAAAGTTCGCGCTATACAAAATCGCATCAAATAAATAAATAAAAATAAAAAAAGTGTTAATAGAGGTAGCAGTAACACAGCATCTCAACCTCCTTCGGGACCACGGAGGAAAGGAGGCTGCTGGCTGCACAGCCTATAGCACACCGAAGCCATGCCAAAGTGCGTATGGGCGCTGCAGAAACATGTCTAGTTTTAAGGGTGCCAGGGAGTGTCCTCGCTTGTACTGGAACTGAAGCAAAGCTGCTGATGCCATTACCTTCTGTGAAGATTACAGGCGTTTAAAGCTCCTTTTGCCCGTTCGCTTAATTAGCCTCCATTGTAAAACTTTGTCAGAGCTGAGAGCAGCTGTCTGATGCCAGTTTGTTCCAGGCCCAGCCTGAAGCTCAAAGCTCATCAGCACTTGGCATCTCCTCTCTGCTGTTCACACAGATGACTCGTGACTAACACTTTTGTTTATCCATAGGGGCGGCTCTAGGCTCATGGTGGCCCTGGGCAGGGAGCATAGGTAGGGGGCCCCGGAACAGGGGGTCCGGGCGGGGCGGAGTGAAGAGGGGGGGGGGGGGTCAGGATGTTTGGAAGTGGAACAGAGCCAGGGGCCGCCACGCAAATATGTATCCATCCTCAGAGGATTATTATATTAAGGATATATATTGGTGTGGTGGCCCCTGGTGTTTGGCGGCCCTGTGCAGGTGCACAGCTTGCACATGCCTAAGGCCGCCCCTGTTATCCAGTCAGATAGGTTTACACCAGTTTGGTTGCTTTTTTGTTGAAAGTTTAGACCTGCACTTGTAAAGAGTGCCTGTGCTGCAGTCTCTCGTTTGTATTTACATGCTGCATGGGTGCAGCTGCTGGGTTCTTGTACTCCCCTCTGGAAGATATATGTGAAAGCAGAATTCTAGTGGAATGTCATTGTTCCGTGCTGAACAGACGGAAGAAGACACCTATATGTTTGAACTCAATGCATATAGTCCTTTTTAGGTCTCGCTGAGCCAACCCCACACACACACCCACAACCCCACACACACACAACCACACACACCCACAACCACACACACAAACACAACCACAACCGCACACACAACCATCTATGTATCTCCCTCACTCTATCCATCTATCGCCCTCACTCTATCCATCTATCGCCCTCACTCTATCCATCTATCGCCCTCACTCTATCCATCTATTGCCCTCACTCTATCCATCTATTGCCCTCACTCTATCGCCCTCACTCTATCGCCCTCACTCTATCGCCCTCACTCTATCGCCCTCACTCTATCTATCGCCCTCACTCTATCTATCGCCCTCACTCTATCTATCGCCCTCACTCTATCTATCGCCCTCACTCTATCTATCGCCCTCACTCTATCTATCGCCCTCACTCTATCTGTCGCCCTCACTCTATCTGTCGCCCTCACTCTATCTGTCTATCTATCGCCCTCACTCCACAGCATCACTCCGCACCACCACAGAATCACTGAGGGGCACCACAACATCACTATGCGCTACCACAGGATCACTGAACGCCACAGCATCACTCAGCGCCACCACATCACTCAGCGCCACCACATCACTCAGCGCCACCACAGCATCAATCTGTGCAACCATTCAACAACAACTGGTTCAAATATATCGTCTCAATGTTTCAAGCTTTATTACAAATGTCACAAAAAGATGTTAATATTTCACTTCTGTTGTTGGATTTTCGTCACAATAAAATACACTGAACATAATCTTCACAAAAGTTATTTACAAAAGTTTAAACTATTGCCATTATAAATTACAATAACTTTTATTTAAGTATTAATTATTTAAAAAACTAATAATAAAAGCCATAGTTATTTGTAATAAGAATACATCTAAGTCATGTAAATACAACACATATTGCTTTATAAATGCTATAGGTGTCACATTTGCGAAAGTTTTAACTATTGGCATTGTAAATGACAAAGCTATTAATTTAGCTATTTTCAAAACCAACACATAAATAAAAATGTGTCATTTACAATACCAATAGCTCAAACTTTCCTAATGCGAGACCTATTGCATTGCAAATGCTTGTTTTCCTAAAGTGCTCAGCTTTCTAGCTGCAACTGTTCTTGGACTGGACTTTGCTGTTGATTCCTGCCTAATACCCTGAGACTCTCTAAGTGCCATCCCCTTAAGTCCTGGGGGACCTATAGTGTACTCCTGTAGTTTGATGGGGTTTAAAAGTCTAAGTCAGAAGGTAAAATTCTTTGACAAGGACAAACCCAGTTGATGTATCCAACCTGTACTCCATCTCAGTCGGCCTCAAAACGAGCCTAGGTCCGGTCTACTGTACCCATTGACTATCACTGGCACTTTGTGGGGCTATTTTTATTTAAACCTTCGAAAATGAATATCTACGGTTGGTTTTTTGTCATTTTGTGTATTAAATTGCACTCTATTGTTCTAATCGGATTTGAGATTTTTATTATTTAGTGATGTGACCTTATTGTTCTTGGTAATACATAAATAAATTACGCCTGTCTGTTTTGTGCCATAGCCACCTAGAGGTTGGGCTCAAGTAAATTTAATGGCTTTAAGTGTTTATCTTGACACGAGTTGTGATCATTCCTTGAAGTGGGCAGCCACCCTCCCCATATAATCCAATTAATTACACAAAAGCATTCTGAAAACTGGTCAACCTATGGTGCTACGTACCAGGTCATTATGTTACGGGTCTAGCTTGGCTACGGTGCTTACATATTGCCGCACTGTGGACCTCTTCTAGCTACTGTACTTTACAAACTGGGGCATTGTGGATAAAGGTCTAGCAATGCTGTTTACATGTTGGGACATTGTAGAAAGCTGCTTTGTTAGGACAGTATACAGCTGTGTGTTGAAGTCTGTGTCGGTAGACCACGTGTTGGCTGGCTTAACTTTTCACACAGATCTTATCAGAATAAACACTGATATTGCAGTGGAGATCATGATTTCAATTGTTTGATTGAATATCAGAGGTTCATCTCATTAGAAATTGTTTAAAAAAAACTGTATACTGTCTACCCTGTTCTCACTAAACGGATTCCAGTGTGGGTATATGGGTATTTTCCACTCCACAGGGTACAGCGTATTAAGTCAATTTTAGGCAGCACAGTCCTAGGGTTTCTACCCTCTCTATTATAGAATTATTCAATGTAAAAACAGCCTGCTTAGTCTTCTAGACATATTTAGGAAACCTGGACTGGTTACTTCGTTGCATATACTACGACAATACTGCCCTAGATAGGAAAACAACAACCTATGCCTTTATCAGTCCATCCCTGCCAGCATACCATTGCTTTATCAGCCCAATAAACTACAGATGCCTACCACTCTTTAAATGGGTAGCTTACGACCTGCGTTGATGTGGGGTTCACCATTTTCCCTTTTCATACTGGTTACCCAACTTCATATCTTTCTCTCTCTAAATGGATTTCCTTATAAGCGTAGAAATCTCAGGGCTGCCATCCTTAGACAGCCGTCCAATGTGGATTGCTATTCTTGTGCAAAAGGTATACCTGCTTTTTCATGTCCGGATTCTTTTCCGAATGGCTATCAGATGCAATATCGATTTACATATTTCCATCCCATGCAGATGGCTCGACTTATCTTACATGAAAAAAACACAGCTATCTTTTAATGCTAAGGGACGCGTCCCTTCATAGAATAGGGGAGTCCCCCCTACACTCCCCTTACCAAGGCAGGAAACACATTTTGACTTTCCGCAATAATACCTGGGTTTGGACTCCAGGGTTTTTTGCTATGTGCCTTTTGAAGAAGAACAAGCTGCTGTATGGGTAGAACATTTCCTGGGTTCGCCCAGAACAGAAAATAATTTTAGGACCTTGGTCCCTTTGAAATAAAAGATATACACTGGTAAGGATTATATTACTCCACCATTCTTCGGAGAGTTCTAGCCTGAACATTATTGCACTGCTTCCTTAACCACAGGTAATCAATTTCTGGAAGTATATTTTTTGCAACAAGACTCTTTTGTTCAAGGTAGAACCCCACTCCCAGGGTCAGAGAAGGAAACACTGCCTTCCTTTAGTGGAGAGTTCTCTTTTAGTTTCTGATGGACCAGAGAAACGTGCACTCCTTCACCAATCCAGAAAGCTGGATAAACCGGGGATGTGAATAAACAGGGGAAAGTGTGTATGTGCTCCATTTTATCCCCAATCCCATAGAATGTCAGAGTGCCGGCTGAACAGTCGAGATGCACTCCAATGCGGAGATATAGGGGTGCTACAAGTTTTTGTTCCTGGCCACTATGCCAAGCGATGTGGGAGTTGTCTTGTACTTGCAGGCTCCAAGAGACTGCATTGCGTCCAATGATGCTGGTCTTCCGATCTGTGTTCTTGCGGTCAATCTCCTTGTAGGCCACACCGAGGTAGACAAAATAATCTGAAAGGCACACCTCCCAATAGTGACATCCGACATGGAAGTTCTCGCAACAGAGCACCTGCCATGACTTAAAGCGATCAGGGTGCTCTGCCCATTGCCTGTCTGGAGACTCCATGTGCTTCACCTTTCGGTCTTGCCTTGACAGTTGAAAATAGCAGTTTGCTGTGTTGGGGTCAAACGTCAGGTTCCGGTAATCTGCAAGGATAAAAGAAATGTATGAGTGCCTCAGCTTTGGTGCTGCCTGTAGAGAAGGGAACAAATGCTGCACTTCTGGCACCTGCAGTTGCTGATTTTTTGTCCTCTCAAATACAGGAAGCAGGAGCCTCTGCATCAAAGGCTCCAGCTGTTGTTAGTCCCTAATAGAGAGAGGAACACCTTCCATGCACTTCTCGTTTTACAATGGTGTCCCCTATGGTGGGCAAAACCTCTTCACAAGCTCCTCAATAGAGTGAGGAACACTTTCCAGAAGCATTTCGAGGAGCACTCGTAAAAAAGTTTCTCATGGGAGCCCCTCCTTCATGCTGATTTGTGGAAAGAGGCCCTTTCACAACCTTGTCAGTGGAAAGAATATGGCCTATAAAGAGCTTCACAATGAGGAGCACCTTTTTTCACAATTTGCTGTGCGGGCAGAGGAGCATTCTATGCAAGCTCCATAAGAGTGTTCCTCTTTAGAGTCCCATGAGATCAGCAGCAACCAATGCACAGGGTTGTGTTCTCCTGAATTCCTGATTGCTCCCTTACACCAACCCCTCCTCTCCTTATTCACACACACAAGGTGGGGGAAATCCAAGGAAGCAATTAACATGCATTCAGTCCTGATAACGTGAGAATGCTCTAATACATTGGTATTTGACACTGCCTCATCACATTCAGTTTTTTTTAAAAATCTGGTTTCAACCAGACTCCACAAACACAACAATTCAGTTTCAGATAATTTTGCAGATTTAAAAAGTTATTTCTAAAGAGCCTAACTGCTTATTGGGGTTTTCGAACCGGACCTGCTCTCGGCCGAGTATTGACGCCGAGAGCAGAGCACCGGTTTTGGCGGCCATCTTAGGTCAGGCAGCCAATTGTGACGCGATTTCTGGCGCCATAAAAGGGACGCGGAGGAAGGAGCTGGTAATTTTACCTTCACGCATCTCTCACCCTCTTGAGGCGGAAGCCGGGAGGTCTCTCTAGCTCTCTAGCTCTTTGAAAAATTTTAAATTGATTTTATCGATCGAAAACGTGGAAAGTGTATTTTCTTTGCACCTGACTGTAATAGGTGCTTGTGACCCCCCTGTTGAGCCCCCTTGCGCCTCATTGCAACAGAACCCCTGATTTTCGAACCGGACCTGCTCTCGGCCGAGTATTGACGCCGAGAGCAGAGCACCGGTTTTGGCGGCCATCTTAGGTCAGGCAGCCAATTGTGACGCGATTTCTGGCGCCATAAAAGGGACGCGGAGGAAGGAGCTGGTAATTTTACCTTCACGCATCTCTCACCCTCTTGAGGCGGAAGCCGGGAGGTCTCTCTAGCTCTCTAGCTCTTTGAAAAATTTTAAATTGATTTTATCGATCGAAAACGTGGAAAGTGTATTTTCTTTGCACCTGACTGTAATAGGTGCTTGTGACCCCCCTGTTGAGCCCCCTTGCGCCTCATTGCAACAGAACCCCTGATTTTCGAACCGGACCTGCTCTCGGCCGAGTATTGACGCCGAGAGCAGAGCACCGGTTTTGGCGGCCATCTTAGGTCAGGCAGCCAATTGTGACGCGATTTCTGGCGCCATAAAAACGGGCAGTGATGACTCCGCGCAGCGGACGCGATCAGCGGGAGCGCCGGATCTGCGCCGGAGTCGTGCCAGAGTCCTGCCCGTCTGCGCCCGTCCGCGCTGAGGACGGGCCGGACGGCTGGACTACTGGCCTCTACAATACAGACGCCCCTGTTCTGAAATACTCTGCAGGTGAGATGCTGCGGCTGAAGCCCTCCCCTGCCCCGTGCTCTCATCGTTACAGACCTGAGGATTATCTGACCTGCACTAGCTGTGCTTGCTTCATGACTCTGACGGATGAGCCTTCACTCACTCCTGCCTCTGGCCCTTCGGCACCCTGCCCTCTACCTACATCGAAATATCCTAGCGAGGCCGGTCTCCTTCTTAATGCCCGCTCGCTTATTAAAAACAACGTCGCATTTAAGGAATTGGTCTTAGATAAGACTCCTTCCTGGGTCTTTGTCACCGAGACCTGGGCCAAAGACTCTTCCGGTCCTGACCTAGTTGAAGCGGTCCCTGAGGGCTACTGCCTTACTCGCTTGGACAGATCAGGCCGTGTGGGCGGTGGACTGGCTATTCTTTATCGGGACATATTTCATTGTCACACCATACCCCTTTCTAATACTAAGGACACATTTCAGGTGTTATATTTCTCCCTCTCGGATTCTGCTAACCCAGCATTCAATGGAATCTTGATATACCGCCCCCCTGGTCCACGAGCAGGCTTTGGGTTGAAACTGATGCAGGTCTTGGAACCCTATTTTGGTCTACAAAATCTGACCATCCTAGGTGATTTTAATTTTCACCTGGAGCTACTGGAGGCCCACGACACGATTTCCTTGGTAGAAACTATGTCAGCCTGCGGACTCACCCAGTTGGTGAAGGGTCCCACCCATCGAGCGGGCCACACCCTTGACGGCATCTTTTCTAACGATCCTAGACTGACAGTTGCTAGCCCTTTTCCCCTCTCCTGGTCGGACCATCTGGCCGTTCCCTTCAACCTGCTGTATCCCGCACAGGGCTATATTACAAGGGCCGCTAGCACCACGGAAGTGCGAAGGAATCTTAAAAAGATCAGGGAAGATTCCTTCCTCCCATGGACCACTAGGCTGTCCATCCCTCGGGAAGCAGATACCTCCACTGCGGTCTCTCTATTTGAAAGTACCATTGCTGAAGCCATGGAGGAGCTTGCTCCTGTAAGGCCCTGTTATTCTGCAAGGAAGAGACCCTCCGCCCCCTGGTTCTCCGAACAACTCCGGTTTCGGAGACAGGAAGTAAGAAGACAGGAGCGCGCATGGCACTCGAGCGGGGCCTCTAAAGATAGAGAAGCCCATAGGATCTTGCTTAAAAATTATAAACTCGAAGTCATTAAAACCAAGCAGGAATACTTCACGGCACTCACCTCCTCAGTGTCATCTCCTAGAGATCTATTCAGGATTGTCGATTCCCTCACGACACTCCAGACACCGGATCCTGTGGTTGCCTCCCAGGACCTGTGCAATAAGATAGCGGCCTTTTTCCAGTCTAAAATCGCTGACATTTACACTGCTCTGGAGGTCCAAAAATCCCTTACCACCGTCCCTCTGCTGCCTGTCCTCTCTGAACCCAGCGTTGCGGTACCCTCTCCGCCTCAGGAATTGACCTCCTTTCCTCCTCTTTCCAGTCAGGATCTTGAAATCCTGCTCGATAAAACTAAATCTGGCTCTCCGCTGGATGCCTGCCCGCTAAAGATCCTCAAGCAGTGCAGAGAATCTCTCCTTCCTCCTCTGGTTGACATCATGAACAGAGCGATGAAGGAAGGCATTTTTCCCCAACAGTGGAAAAATGCTGTTGTAAAACCTTTGCTTAAAAAGCCTTCTCTGGACCCCGGGGTGCTAAAGAACTTTCGCCCCATTTCACTGCTCCCGGCTCCCGCAAAGATGCTTGAAGCCTATTTAAATAAACATCTGGCGGCATTTGTGGAGAGTTCGGGCTGTTTGGATCTTTCCCAGCATGGGTTCAGGAGGGAACATAGCACCGAGTCTGCCCTCACCATAGTGCTGGATACCATCCGCACCAGAGTTGATGGGGGTCAGACCTCCCTCCTGATCCTGTTAGACCTTACTGCGGCCTTCGACACCCTTTCTCCTGCGGTATTAACATCTCGCCTTAGGGAAATTGGTGTCTGCGGGTCTGCTTTGGGACTTCTTTCCTCCTTTCTCGAACACAGAGAACAAAGGACAATGCTGGGCTCATTCCTATCTCCATCCCTGTCTGTGCAATGTGGGGTCCCTCAAGGGTCAGCGCTTAGCCCTACCCTTTTTAATATCTACGTGACCCCCCTTGCCAGACTTATTAGATCTTTTGGGATGGAGGTAGTGTCCTATGCGGACGACACCCAGATCCTAGTCTCTCTCTCCCAGCCAGCTACGTCAACTGCCGCAAACTTTAGATCTTGCATGGAGGCAGTTGGCCAGTGGATGATCCACAATTCACTCAAGCTGAATGGGGAGAAGACAGAGGTGATGGTTTTTGGTGGAAAGGAATCGACCTGGTCGGCGGAATGGTGGCCGGACTCGCTGGGTGCATGTCCCGAGCCCACCCAGTCAGCCAAAAACCTGGGAGTTATGATCGACCCCAACCTCAGTATGTGCCAACAGGTCAACAGGACTGTTTCGACCTGCTGGGGGATTATTCACACACTGAGGAAAATCAGGCACTTCCTGTCACCCCAGGCAAGAAAGCAACTTGCTGTTGCCTTCTTGGGCTCGCGTCTGGACTACTGCAATGCGCTGTATGCAGGGTTGAACAAGAGTCATCTACAGCGCTTGCAGGTGGTCCAGAACGCAGCAGCGAGATTTGCCCTTGACCTACCCAAGCGTGCCTCTGCCACTGAAGCCCGAAAACAACTGCACTGGCTCCCCGTTGAATACCGGATCCGTTTCAAATCCCTGTGCCTGGTGTACAAAGCTCTTGCTAAACCCAACCCCACAAGTTTGGGATCCATTCTCTCTCGGCACAACCCTAGTAGAAATCTTCGCTCCGGTCACAAACTCCTCCTTTCTGTACCTCGTGTCAGAAAAGTAAGATGGGGAGGTAGGGCCTTTTCCTTTTTGGCACCCAAGTGGTGGAATGCCCTCCCTCTAGAAGTAAAATCTAGCCCCTCTCTGCAAGCGTTTAGGTCTGCGCTCAAGACCCATCTTTTCATACTTGCTTACCCCTAGTGGCATTCTGCATTAGTGGCACTCCATTTTCTGTATATTTTCTGTTTTTTGATTTGGATAGGCGCCTTGATACCTTCGGGTTTAGTCTGCGCATTACAAATTGCTTAATAAATAAATAAATAAATAAATAAATTGGGGTTAAAATCACATTATATGAACGACCTAACAAAATAATGAAAAATAACCTTGAGTTTAGACGCATACGTGTGTTTGGTAGATGCATCATCTCACAGAGGCATATTACTGGCATTGGAACCTGTGATCTGCAGTTTGCACACACGGATCACTGCAGCAAATACTTAACCTCGGTGGGATGGAATCATGCAACCTCCAGATGATGCAGTTTGACAGCTTTTCTCAAGCTCTTTTTGTGCAACACGCAGATGCTTCAATCTTATAATATATTTGACTGGCTGTGATTTACTTTTCAAAATATAACTTTCCCTCCCACTTATATCACTAAGACTCTACACTCACAATACTCCTTAACACTGCTTCTAGCCTCTAGTTGCATTATAGTTTTTAATTGGGTAAACCATAGTGCTTGTGTGGAAATTTCAGGCACACTCTCATTCCCAGTGACCATAATATGCCCCTAAAGCTTCTCTACTGACATAGAAAACAGACTCTGGCAAGTCCCTTACTTTTAAATAGCTCTGTCCTCAATGTTCCTCCAGGAAGGCTGCTGGGCTCAAGCTTCACTGTTGAGGGTGTCTTTAACACTGGAGATTCTGGGGAAAGATGGGAGGAATTAAAGATGCAGAGAGGAAGAACACAGTCACTAGAATCTTGCAATATTATAATGCACCAGAACATGCACTCAACAATATACCTTGCAGAGAATCAAAGCTATTGACGGACAAATTAGAAATTGAAAAGAAACCCCAAGGGACAAAGGCAAGGCACCCTGGGAGGATAATCTGAACCCAGATGGGCCTAAGTGTAGTAAGTGCACCTCTAATAAAAGTGAAAAGTAGAGCACCAAATGACGACTGTATTTTCATCCACACACACATGCACCTGTATGCTACTGTAGATGGGGTATCAGTGCTTCAAGCTGCACTAATACAGAAATGCACTATAGACATGAGAATGCATATCAAGACAAGGATGCGGATTTGATATACATTTCATCGTTTGTGTATGCAAGCCACCAGTCTGAATACTGGATTCAAAACCCAGTTATTCACACCCTGCTTGTTAAAACAATGAAAAACAAAACCCATGTTTCAGTGTTGTGATGTCTTGTTGAGAAGCAGCTGCCTCCTCAGTCTTCACTTGCCTTACCCAGGTCTCCTGAGGCCAGCCAGAAATAATGGATGGACAATCACTCATTCTCTATATCACCTGAGGCTCCAGAAACCCAAAGGAGGCATTATAATGATCTATAACAAATCATTATGTCTCCCATGTTCACACCTCCACAGACCCAAGAGAGAAAGAGGGGTGGTGCTGCACTGCTACAATCTGTCCTTTCCTCGGCTACAAACCCACCAGAGAATTTCTAGATAATCGCATAAATCTCTCGTGGTTGGCAGCAACTCTGACAGAGCAGCTGCCAGCACATCACCTGTGTGCTGCTCTTTCACTGAGTGCAGATATCATAACACAATAAGAGAGGAGAGCACACCAGTCGGAGATTGGGAGGGAGGAGGAAAGATGCCAGGTCACCAATCACCCATAGCTAGTATCCAGCAATGAGGATGAAAGACAATGGGAGAGAGGTTCTAACAATATTGGTAAGTTTGTGGTGGAGGCAATTTCAGGAGAACTGTCCGCACAAAATGGTGGGATGCCAAAGGATTTTTCAGTGATGCAAGTGGCAGTTAGAGTGCACCACAATGTGCAATTCGGTGCCGTGCTAATCCGTAGAAGCAATAAGTGACTCTATAGAAGACAGAAATAGAGATTAATTAACTGGTCTGTCCTTAGGGCGCGGGTACGTTTGTGGATGATCACAAAGCTTGCCTCGCTGTCACTAAGGCCAAGGAGCATAATTTAGGGTATGCTGACATGCCAGTTACCACAGATGGAGTCATTCCTCTCACGCTGAGGATCACCAGATAGACTTGTTTCTGGCCAGGAAGCATATCCTATTTTCAAAAACAAAATCCCGATTTGGGAATTTGTTTTTGAAAATCATAAAAATAAAGAATTTAGAAAGTCTGACATACGGCTCCGTCAATATGGCTTAGTCATTTGTCAAAGTTTCAATGCATTTAAAGGAACAGCCATGTTGGTGGTTCCTGGAAATGCAAGAGAAGTCCACCGGGCCAGTGGACATCTCTAACTAGTGCGCGGAGTGCCCTCGCCATGGCGGGAGTTAAGTATTTTGCCATGTCGAAGGTACATAATCCATACGCCAAACTCTATATCAGGCCCTTAGTCAATATAATAAACGAGTGCCATTTAAGGTCTAAGGTAGGTAACTCTCTTCCCACTATGGAATTAGTTTGCAAAAAAAATATGGCATGCTCAACAGTTGGGTTAATGTGAAAAGGTTAAAACTTCAGACTGGTTCTAAGGACTGGTTCTAAGGACTACTCTGTCCTAATGTACCTGAATGAATTGTTCCTGAATAGAAGAGCCTGTAACTCACTGATGCACCTGAACGAAGTTATGCCTAAAATAAAAGTGACATTCCAAGAAGGAACTGTGTGCTGCAGGACTGGAGGGGGTTCAAAAGGCAGTCTCATGAGCGGTTTACGAACCACATTAAAGTTTCAAATTTTGGCTGGAGGTGCTCATGTGGGTATCACTCTGTTGAGTCCCACTATGAATACTTCAACCATGGAAATCCTGAAAATAGATGAGTGTTCCCCGTTCTGCATGTATGCAGCGACTGGGACTAAGTAGAGGAATTCGGAGGTGCATGTTAGACTTGCGTTTTGAAGGTTTAAAATGTAGAAAATGATATCCTTAACCTTGACCTTGAAACTATCTATTTGCTTAGAATTACAGGAGTGGTAAAATCTTTTCCACTTGGCTGCACATCACGCACGTCTAGTAGACGTACAGGCCTCACACAATATCATCATAAACTCCTCTGTTTGGTTTACGTGACCTCAGGGGCCAAATTGCTAGACTGAACTGTGTGGGATTTGGCTAGCCAATTTAGTTGCCTTCTTCTGGGAGAAGGTCTAGCCTATCGGTAGCTTCTCATGGAGGTAATAGACATCTCCAGAAGCACTGAGTACCAGTGCTGTCTGGCCCAAGGCGGGGCCACCAGGATGAGCATCATGGTAAAGCTGCCTCATTTTTTTCACTATGAATGGGATGAGTGGGAGAGGCAAAAATAAGTAGGCAAATATCCCTGACAAGTTCACCCATAGTGCATTGCCAATGGACTGTGGGTGTGGATACCTGGAGGTGAAGCTTGGGTATTTTGCTTGTGGCGAAGGGGTCGATGGCTGTGGTTCCTCACCACTGGAAGAACCCTTGCAGGACTTGGAGGTGGAGTTCTCAAAAGTGGACTTGTTGATGATTTCTGCTGAAAAGGTCTATAAAGTTGTTGTCTACCACAGATGGTGTTCCAACAGAGAGATGTATCTTGTGACTTAGTGCTAAGTGATACATCTCTTGTGCTAGCAAAGACAGCGGGGGAGTGAGTACCCCCTTTTCTGTATGTAATACATTGCTGTTATGCTGTCCCACCTCACTGCATACAAGCGAGCAGAAGGCTTCTAGGGATAGGCGAATAGCCATGAGCTCTAGGTAGTTGATGAGTCATTCTTGGTGAAGGAGGTCCAAGTGCCCTGCACAGTCATGTCACCGAGATATGCACTTCACTCGAAAAAAAATGTGTCTGTGGTAATGGTCACTTGCAGAAGAAAGTGTAAGAAAAGCCAGCAGAGCAACAGGTTGTTGTTGTTCTACCACAGAAATTGTGTGGAGTGCTGGCCTTTATCAATATTAGATGGTCCCACCATTTTTGAAGAAGCATTCAGAGATCTTCTTCCAAGAGAGTAAGGTGTTCTTGACTGAGGGTGTCTCTACGTGGCGGTAGGTTAGGCAAGGTGGTGTGGAAATCTATGCAGTAACCATACTCGACACTGCTAGGATCTACCTAAGGCCAATTCCTTCCACAGAGAATGGAAATCCCTTAAACCCGCTGACAGGTGTTATGCGATTAGTGGGGAAGTGTGGGCAAGTGTTGGCAAGTTAGTGCTTGGGAGTAGAGGCTACTTTGTTGAGTTCTCTCAACCCCTGTTTTTGGCAATACGGCCCCTGTAACCTCCCTTGAGTAACCCCTGCCTGATTGGTACTGGGGAATGTTCTTGGTCTGATTGTGTGGTCTTACTCCTGTTGCTGGATTGCTGCTTGCGAAAAGTGCCCCTGGGTATTGCAGACTGCAGGTCGCCCAAGGACTTTGCAATCTTAATGTCCTTCCTGATTTTCTCTAACGTTTTATCCACTCGGGCACCAAAGAGAGATTACACATCGAATAAGATGTTAGTAAGGTGTAAACCCTGAGTGGCAACGCCATGCTTGGCAGTGGAGCAGGATGCTGGTATTGACGCTGCAAGAAGCAGTATTCTCAGGGTCCAATACACAACAGATATTCATGTTGAAAATTATTTTTCCTTCAGGAACTAGCTCCTCACTTTTTTTCAAGTTAGTCTCAGAGAGGTCCTGTACTAGGGCATCCATTTCCCCCCAGTAGTACCTGTTGTATCTCAACAGCATGCACCAATCACTACATGCTTGCCAGCTCCATTAATTTGCTTACTTTTTTATCTGATGGGAAAGGTGGAGGGGAGAGTCTCATGTTGCATGGGCAGAGTCCCACTTCCTTGCAGCATGGACCACTAAGGAGCTACGGGGTACCTGTCTTATGATGTAAAGAAGGTCATTATGCCTAAAACATTTTCTCAACCAGTGGTGAAACCACCCTAGCTCTAACCTGGCCCTTAAAGTTGTCAGATGCTGACCTAACCTTGCCGTTGAGCACTGGAAGGATCTGGGCAGGACACTCTGTCTTAGAGCAGGTTTCCACCAAAATGCTGTCCTCATCCTGTAGGACATACATGTCGACTTTATGATGGAGGGCCACACTCTGAAGGCATTCTACGCAGTGGTATCACCGATCAGAAATAGGTTGGCAGAGTAAGGCTCAAGTCTGGATCACCAGCCAGGTCGACGTTGTAGCCCTCCCAGGGGTCATCCACACCCCCTGCACCAGCAGGTTGGTCATAAGGTGTCCCTCCCCATAAGGACTACCTGGGTCAGAGAAGGAATGCATTAACCTCGCAAGAGATTCTGGTGGACGTGTATGGGGTAGTGAATATTGCCATGGTGGTGTTGCTGCTAAATGTCGGGGTGTCAGAGGCTGTGGTGGAGGGCTTTTAGATGTGTCTTTGTGTCTCTTAGGGATGGCTACTATTGTGCAACAAGGCAAGTTCCTCCATAAATGTCAATTTCCGCTTCTTGTGAACCAGTGCAGTGGGGTCAATGGTTTCCCAGGTTGCTGATTAGCAGAAACCTTGGTGTATGGACAGTCGCTTTGGCCTGGTTTCAACTTCCTCTGTCCGTCTCGTTGTAATGGGTGCCTCTGACTCTTCTGACCTCGACGTAGACTTAGTGCTCCGTTTAGGAGGCTCTGTTGGCAACAATTTGGGCTCCAAAAGTGGAGATTCTGTGTTTTTCAGGCCAGAGGTGCCAAGACGCGTCATGGCTCAACACCCTTTGTCTGGAACTTGCTCGCTTCACAAACCTTTTCGCTATGTTGACCAGAGACCTAGGGTGGCACTGGGCCGTAGTCCCCATTAGTGTCTGCTGAAGGTGCCCCATCTTGCTCTTCATCACCTAGGCACTCATGGACAATGTTTCTGGCTGAACATCAGTTAGGCAAGCAATATCCAAGAGTTACCACTTCTCCAAAGATGTCTGACATCTCAGAAGATGACTGTTGCAGCATCTTCAAATGCGCCCAATACCTTTGTCTTCATATCACAATTTCTTTGCATTAAAAAGCGAGGTAGAAGTCACAGGACTACTTACTCATTTTGGTTGGGGGAGAGGCGGAGGTTGCAAATATTATACTGGCCCTACCATGGATACTTGCTGCTGTACAGTGGACAAAATTGGAAGGGTCTGCATTCCAACACCCCATTCCTGTCTGCATTCTCCAAGGTGAGCTCTGTGGAGATTAAAGAGGACCAAGTTGGGATCAGGAATGTCATCTACTGAGCATGGAGGCAAATGGTCAAAGAGAGGTGCACCTGTTGGGACAACCACTCAAAGGGATTGTTCTCTGTTTGTCAGTCTTGGACGTAGAACTGTTAAGCCCAAAAAAGATGCAAATATTTTTTTGACCATGGAGCCACTGCAGAACACGTCCAAACTCATGGGTGGTTAAAAAAACAACCTAAAGTGGAGTCTGTCTCCATGCGGATAGCAAATTAAGGGAGGAATCACACAACATTCTGTGACTCTATACCTCTTTGTAGAAAACCAACTTGTAATGTCAAAGCCGAATACTAGGTGGCAGGAGCATACGACGCAAGTGTACCTAGAGTACAAAGCAAATTTATCTATAGCCACACATGCTATGAGCACAGAAATTCCACAGACTTCCAGTACCCAGATGTGCAAACGCACATGGAATTTTTTCAGGACATAAAAAAAAAAATGATGGACAAATGTTCTGGGGAGCTCCCATCAGCTAAACTTTTAAAGTACACAAAAAAGTGATGGTTGGAAAGCTTTAATTAATCTCAGCCACTAGTAACTACTTGTCACTCATCACTGATTGGTATACTAATGGTGGCGGCCTGAGTGAAACGGGTATGCCCAAAAGTGGGTCTTGTGCACACTGGAACTAAGCTGTATCCAGCTGATGAGCCCATAACTAGGTCGAAACCAGCCCTGGGTTGCTTGAGTTCCGGTTGAGGGAGGACCTGGCTTGGAAGTTTGGGCTGGGCTGTTCCCATTGGAGCAGGGTCCCAACTGATTTGCATATAGTTGGGCCCAAAATGAGGTGGCACAGTGTGCAAAATAGCGATGGATTGGGATGCAGCCTGAGTGATTACCACTGGCTGAGATTAATTAAAGCATTCCACCCATCACGGATTTGCATACTACCAGCTGAACTGTGTTGGCACCACCTCAAGTAGCTCAACAAGAAAAACCAAGAATCCAGATAGAACCGCTGAGAAGGGATACTGGACATGATACACGTGAAGCAAATCAAGAAGAATGTGTTAAAAATACAGATTATAGCACCCATATCAAGATTATGATCCTTAACAACAGTTGAGCCCGGAACCAATTCAGAGACTCCCCACCAGGTGATATTTACAGCTTACACACAGTGGTGGGTAGAGCTGCTCGAAAGTTCAATTTACCAACAGCTGCTGTAGAAATGAAATATTTTCTTTTAGATCTTAAGGGCAAAAACAAGAGATCATTAGAACAATCTTGGTGTATTAGGAAGGTCTTGCCTGCCTGAAAATCTAGCAACAAGTTCCGCATTAATAGCAACATTACAGGAAAGTACAAAGCACCAGATGCAGCACAGGTGTGCTTTCTGAATCAAAGCAAAACAGACTGATATCTGCTGCAGCTCAGAGAAGATCACAAAATCCGACGACTCCATGTGTGGTACCCATAAACTAAGAAAGCAGAAGATTAACTACTTTTTATAAAAGAACAGGATTATTCTCCACAAAATTGCTATTGCATAGCTGCTAAGCTTTCAGGTTGCTTATGGGTGACATTTTTGTGTTTGCGTGTTTTTATGTGTGACATTTCAGTGCCATACGTGTGACATTTTGAGTGACATTGTATAAAGAGCTGAAAATAGCAGCTACATCCATGGAATGAGATGTATTTGAAATTATCGCTTTTATGCTAATTAATAGTCTGGAAAAAAATGTTTCACATTTGATCAGCTCACAGACAGAATGCAGAACAATGTCATACATTCACCCCACTACAGAAATCTGGGCCTAAATCCATCGTTTGTTTTGCTCCCCATGCCATTACAGTTTGAACCCAGCCATATGCAAATCAGTCTTGACCCTGCTCTCTATGGGAACAGTCCAACCCGAACTGCCAGGCCAGGTCCTCACTGGACTGGAAACAAGCATCTTAGGACCGGTTTGGGGTATCACCGCTCATCAGCCAGGCAAGCTTGGCTCCAGTGGCATGGAGAGTACAGGACCCACGTCTTGGCATACCTGTCCCACTCAGGGTGACGAATGCAAAAAGAACAATTGATGGACAGAATGCAGAACAATGTCATACATTCACCCTAGTACAGAGATCTGGGCCTAAATCCATCGTTTTTTGCTCCTCATTCCATGCCAGTTTGAACCCAGATTTCTTGACGGGGGTTATTGTTTTGATTTGTTCTGCATTCCATCCATCATTTGAGTGTATTTTGCTTTCTTGCCCTAAGTACGACGGGTATGCATGGACGTAAGTCCCAAGCCCACTGTGCCACTGGAATCAAGCTAGCCTGGCTGATGAGGGGTGAAACCCTGAAACCGGCCCTAGGTTGCTTGTTTCCGGTCAAGGATCTGGCCTGGCAGTTCTTAACTCCTGCCACTGAAGACAAGATCCTCGAGGTGTGTTTCAGTTGAAGCAACCTCTATCAAGGCAAGTCATCATAAGAAAACACATCGCTTGGCAATGGTTGTAGAAGGGCCTTTATTGATGTATAACTGCAGCTCCTAACCAAAACGAGTGTAGGATACAACTCACTAAACATAGAACTTGCTCTGCTTTCCAAGTTCCGTCCTTAGAAGTATAGTTACAAAGCCCCAATAAAAGAAGTTATATTGTTGTTTTGATGCTAGGAGTGGGAACTAATCACTATCAGCGCCCAAAGAATATTACTCTACACCATTGATACTCAAAGTACGGCCCAATGGCCGCATGCAGCCCTCCTGAGTTTTAGATCCAGACCCCTGGTCAACAGCAGCACTGGACTACTGTTAACTTGTATCAGTCATAGTAGCCACCGACAAAGCCTCACCAGTGAATCCCAGGAGGGAAGAGACAGGGCAGGATTGAAGACACCGCATGGGGGACTTCATATCCCATCTCCCCCTGCGAATGCGAAAAGCGCTCTTAAGCACGACACCAGCCCGCAATGCGGGACGCGCCCGGGCAAAGCCAGGGCCAAGGTGGAGGCTGGGCTGGGCCACCCCCTAACATCTGGGACCTGAGGCCTGAGTTTTCAGATATGGGCAAGCGCAAGAAAAAGCCCACCGAAGGGGGGGTGGGGAAGATTGTAACCACCCTGGATCCTTCTTAATAAGAGCAGCTGCTGTCCTATCAAAGGAGAGGGAGATTACAGAGTGCCGCCTCGTGCTGGAGGAGGTAAGGTTTCCTACTATTAACCTCGAGGAGAGGGGTATTGGTCCTCTGAGCTCTATGGGGGAGCATCCTACAACCAAATCCGTTCCAATTTCGACGGGTTTCATGGAGACCCCTAATCAATTTTATCCTACTGAGACTGAGCGCAGTCCGGCAGCCGAACACCCAGAAAAGCGGAAAAGGGGGAGGTCCAAAAGAGTTACTAACACCAAGACCCCTAGACTTTGTAAAAACATGGCTACGAACACCCGGAAATGTGAACAAATAATCTGAAGCTTATTACAGCCAATCATAGACAGACTAATGAAAATAGAAGAGGGTTTAAAGCTCCTCTGCAGTGACGATCAAAGGCGCGGACAATCGGTGACAGCAAGGACACATGAGGGAAAGCCAGGCCACTTCGGCCTCCCACAGTCACAGCAGGGTTCCTAAAAGATAGTCTCCACCCAAATATCGCTAGCTAAAGGGAAAATAGGAAAAACTCCCATCCACGGACAATACGGGGAGCAGGGCAATATTAACCAACTAAGAGCGCAATTGACCCCATCTGGGATGGGGAACCAATAGGGAAGGGAGAGGTTGTTAACCATCTGTGCTGAAAGAACTAGAAGCAATAGAGTTAACACCGCGGTTGCAATCACGGATGGGTTCATGACCACTGAAAAAACTAAGACCACAGTGCAAGGAGGAAAGTTGGAATTTGATAATACGCAGCTTGATATCGGACTCGTTGGGCTTGCTATTGCTGCGTTTATTGCAGTAGATCTCTTTAATCCGCCCAATCCGGTAAGGTTCTGGGGCTTCCAGATTACTGGCCTTTATATAGTCTCCGGCAGCATGCTTATATGTAATCTTTTTAGCAAACACGCCTGAACTGAAACCGCATCATGTGTAGACAGTGCAATTAATGGTCAAGGCTTTGCCTTGGTTATCTAAATTCAATACGAGGGACCTCATGCTTTAGAACCATATTATTATGGCTAGATTGATAAATTGGGAGGGCAATGGCACAAAATCCATTGGGGGGGGACTGTATGGTCATATATTTTAACAACCATAGGCTGTTTAAGCGCCTACTGAATGTATTGCCTAGTGCCCCACGCTCTGATACACAGATATTTGCACTGCCACTAGGTTTCTTTTATAAACCAATTCGATATGCTCTCAGGACAGAGACACTTTAAATTTCAACCATAATTGATACTTTGATGATTGCCCAGTGATCCCAATTAGAAACAGATGTGAACCACTAACCGACTCAGAAGTCTGTGATTGACTTACTATTCCAACTGAACCGCAGGTTGCAAATACACCACCCCCTAATAAAAAAAAGCCTTTCTGGGGTGGGGTCAGAGATGGATAACCTAAAACTAATCACTTGGAATATAGCGGATATAAGCAGAAAAAGAAGAATCAGGACTAGCTACTACTCGTATCAAAGTACGATATCTTGTGCCTCCATGAAACTTGAGCAATCCAACATTTTTGTATAGACAGCTATTGCACATTCAGACAGTCGCAGTCCCATTCAGAGCAGGATGCGTAAGTGGGGGTTAGCTACTTTAACAGCCAGTACAACTGGGGACAAGGTAATAAAGTTAATTAATACTAGCAGCCCGCCCCAGCGTTGCCTGGGGCAGAAAGGGGCTGGGGGCAGCATTTGAGGCTTGTGTGCACTTCTGCCCCCGGCCCCCTCCCGCCCCGGCCCCCTCCCATCCCGGCCCCCTCCCGCCCGTGTCCCAGAGAGCCTGATCCCTACCTGAGCCGCCGGTCCCGCTCCAGGCGCCCCGCCCGCACAGGCCGCCACTCTCCAGGCGCCCCGCATGCACAGACCGCCACTCTCCAGGCGCCCTGCCCGCACAGGCCGCCACTTCGCCCAGCAGCAAGCAGGGTCGCTGCAGTCCTCCCAGCAGGTCGCGATCTTGGGCGCCATTTCCGGAAGTGCTGCCAGGGCGCAAATGATGTCATCACGCAGACGTCGCGGCCGGCGCTACTTGCAAGGGACTACTTTATTTGTATTTCGAAATTTTTTAAACAACGTATATTTTGTATTTTTAATACCCTATGTCCTTCTGCTTGCCCTGAGGTTTTCAAAGATGTCTTGGGTGTTTTGATTGGTGGAGTACTTTTCAAGTTTACCTGGCTCAAAGTTTTGTGTTCTCTCTTTATATTAGTAGTGTAGATATCGCCCTGCTACCACATTCTTCAATGTGTAGGTCAGCATGTAAGGGATTGGCTTCTAATTCATCGGTATAATAACATCCTTACAGGAGATATGGCTGCTGTGGTAGAATTAATTGAAAAAAGATATTGACTATCTTTTGAAAAGTCACCACAATCACCTAGATATAATATGGATGGGCGATTTTAACACCTTTAGATGTAAGA
The DNA here is from genome assembly GCF_964263255.1 of Lissotriton vulgaris. Taxonomy (NCBI): domain Eukaryota; kingdom Metazoa; phylum Chordata; class Amphibia; order Caudata; family Salamandridae; genus Lissotriton; species Lissotriton vulgaris. The sequence goes on along the minus strand of NC_141695.1, from coordinate 602,482,436 downwards.
GGATGGAGCCCGTGGCCTGTTAGATGATCTTGGGGAGTATATTCGCCACTTGGCCCATATCAACTATGGCTCTGCACTAAATAGACAATTAGTGATTCATAACCTGGAGATAATAAATTCAGCTGACCCCAATACAGGTCATATAGAATACACTTCCTTTGCCCAATCCCATAATCCAACTATTGATTTAATTCTGGCCTCTGACGCTCTAAGAACAAAGGCCTCCCTTATCAAGACAGAAATCTATCCATTTAGCGATCACGCAGCAAATACTTGCCAAATGCTCTGGGGGTGAAATGGGACAAGTTAGACATCTAGAAGTTTACTTGTAGTATTGTTGCCAATATGACCCAGGAAATCTCAATTTGTTTAGATCTACTCTCAATGCCTGAGGAAATACTTGCAACCTTTGAACGAATTTTAGGTGAAATAATATGAATCTCTTGCAGCCAGGGGATCAGTATGTTGGTTTATTGATTTTGTCAGTTTGAGTATTATCACACTTAGCCCTTCTACTTTGATGCCAAATTTTGTCATCACTTAATTTAGCAGGCTTTGAATATGTAGCAATAACTTGTAATGGAGCAGAGAATTAGCTTTCACCTTCCCTCACTTTAGATCCAAGATTTACTTTAACCCAATTACCAATTTTTAAGTCAGCATCTTTGGTACCATGTGTCTTGTCAAATTGAATTCTGTAGGAATCGTGCATCCACCTTAAATTTGGTCGAACAATTGCAGGAGACCATTTGCCACAAATGTTCTTAAGAGTTCCATGCAACATTATCTTTAGCGAAAGGTTCTCTACCTCTCAACATCCTAAAAGGACTATAACTGGTGCCAGTGGGTGTGATTCTATAAGCCCTTATAGTACTAAAAAGTTATTTTTCCCAATCTTTTCCAGCATTTAAAGAAGCATGCACACTCCCCATAATGACTATTAAAACATTCCACAATGGAATTCCCAGCGGGATGACAGACAGGGTTTTTTTCCACAAATTCTGTTCCTCTAAGACATTTTCAGAAGAAAATTTTGGACCATTGTCACTAAGAATACTTTTGGGAATTCCTTGACACAAGAACAACTTTTCTAAAAAAAAAAAAAATTCTCTGGAGTCAGAATTTTCTGTAATTTCAATTTCTGGCCATTTTGAATAGTTGTCGATAACAAGAATGTATTTACAGATACCTACATTTTCAATAGGCCCCAACCAATCAATACTTAGGTCATCCCAAGGATGATCCGGAATGGATATGGTACCTAACATAGGTCTAAATACACGTTATGTTTTGTCAGTATCTTTGCAAATGGAACAGTGTTTTACAAACTTTTCGGCACCTTTATCAATGCAAGGACACCAGTACGACATTTTGACTTTGTTTTTTAACTTGATAATACCTAAATGGCCATGGTTGATTTCTGGAATTCTAGAGCATAACTTTGAAGGAACAATAATTCTTTCACCTCTGCAAATGTAATTGGCATTGTCAATAGACAATTCATCCTTGATTTTCCACATGGCTCTTAGATCACCTTGCAGATTACTTTTGTTAGGCCAGCCCTTAATGACAAAATTACATGCATCACTTAAAATGGTATCTTGTGAATATTCTGTCCCATTCTTCTTTAGAGATAGCACTTGTGCCTTATATAACTGCAACATTGAAATCATCCCAATCAGCACGCTCAGTTCCCACCAGGGTTAGAGGAGATCTACTGAGATAGCCGGCCACTTGGTTTCTCTTGCCCAGTAAATATTCTACATCATAAGTAAAGTCTAACAGTTTCAAACTCATTTTAGCAATTCAAGGTATACCTTCTGAAGTCAAAACTTTAGGCAAAGGTTTATAGTCTGTGTGCAAAGTAAACCTTGTGCTCCAAACAAACTGTCTAAATTTCTCCATGGCCCATACAGTAGCTAACATCTCTTTAACAAAAAATGTTTCCTCCAAAGGAGACAGAGATGGAGATGCAAATGCAATTGTAACCTATTCACCATTGTCATTAACCTGTGACAAAACTGCCCCATGTCCGTTCCCACTAGCATCAGTGGTAATGATGCTATGGGCACAATTGTCAAACCCTTGTAGTGGTAAAGCAGAAACCAAATCTGTATTTATTTTGTCAAAATTACTTTGTAAATCCTTACTCCAGACAAATTCTTGCTTAACCTTGAGAAGTTGTCTCATTCCATAAGTTTTAGTTGCAAAATGTTGTACACATTTAGAATAAAACTCAGCTAAGCCAAGAAAAGATCTTACTTCGTCTTTAGATTTGGGGGCAGAGCCATTACTAATTGCCTTGATTAAACTCTTTTTGGGTGAAATACCATCGCCCCAACCTCATGGCCCAGGTAAGTTACTGACTTCATAGCAAAATAAAAATAAAAATTATTACTGCAGTTAATCCTTTTTCAGCTAGTTTACTTAGAACACATTCAAGACGAATGTCATGTTCATTCCTATCGCGCTCCATGACTAAAATGTCATCCTGAAAGTAAGTTAAACAATTTCTATTCTTAAATAACTTATGCGTTAGTCTTTGAAAAACGGCAGCAGCCGAAGCTAAACCGAAAGGCATTCTAATATAATGGTAGCACCCAAATGGAGTTATAAATGCCGTTAAATTCTTGCTGCTGTCATGTAACTGAATCTGAGGGTACGCTGAAGTTACATTTATGGTTGAGAACCATTTAATGCCCTTAGATTGTGCTAATCATTCATCTATCCTAAGTAAGGGAAATTTATTGATTATGATATTCTTGTTTAGGTCTCTTAAATCAATGCATAGGCGTAAACGGCCATCAGGTTTGAGTGCAACGACCAATGGAGCCAACCATTCTGTACTTTCCACAGGCTCAATTATGCCTATTTTTTTTAAGCATCCATTTCCGCCATTATCCCATCTCCTACACTTAAAGGAATATTCCTGGGCTTGTGACTAACTGGGATAGCATCATCTTTTAGTACAATTTTATGAACAAAACCATTTAATTTCCCTACTTCACCTGAAAAGATGACGGGAAACTGTTTCATGATGTCACTAACTACATTTTTGTCTCCATCCTCAAGGATCATTATCTGATCTTCCATTTTTGGATTGAGGATGATTCCAAGTTCACCTTGGACCATCCATCCTACAACAGAGGAGCCTTTTTCAGCAACATATAATTTACCCATAGCCTTTCTGTCCATATAGGAAAACCTCTTCAACAAACCCCACTATAGGAATCTTGTCTCCAGTAGAAGTCACTGGCTGAATATCTGAAGGTTCTAATTTTTTATTAAGAACATTATCGAATTTGTCTTCCCAAACTGTACGTTGTATTATAGTATGAGGAGAACCAGAATCAGGTACAATTTGTAGATGTACACCACCTATGCTCATCTCACATACTGGTTTTTCTCTTGGACTTAGTCCGTACATTTAAAATGACATTCTCAGTATCAAACATATCTTCTATACATAATATGCCATCATCACTTGAAATATCACTGTTATTTTCATTCTCCTCATTTTTGTCTTCAATGCTTCCTACAACTTTCCTGTTGCTTCTGTTGATCCTCCTCCTGCAAGCTTTTGAAAAACGCCCTACTTGGGGGGCGTGGTCTTGATGCTAATGGAGTGAGACACACGCCTGGTGAGGTCCACACGGCCGCTGCCTACTACTGCCTGAAAAGCAGTGTTGGGGGACTCAGTGACGGCCTACCTTGTCCGCTTGCCCGACGGAGTGGGCGGGGCATCTTCTGACGACGGGACACCTCTCTGGTCTGGCTTGTTGAGGTGTCGGTGCCAGCAGCTTCTTGCTGCATCTCTTGGACTTTGGCGGCTGCCATCTTGTCTGTCCCGGGCCCTAATCCTTCTCGACTAGAGGACATAACTGGAGCCTCTCTGCTTCGCTGGCGGCTGGGAGGAAGCGTCCGCAGGGCTCCGATTTGTGTTGTAGCTTACCGGGCCGCCTGGGGTCCGCCGCCTGAGAAGGGATCCCCCGTTGGATCCTGCGGCCTTTGCAACGCTACCTGTACCTGCGAGGCGGGAGGCCTACTTGGCTCTGCGGCGCCCCCTGGTAGCGGATTGGGGAATTCTACATCGGGCCTGCAATCTGCAGCCCACTGGACCCGGTGAATCCATTACCCTTCTCCCACCTGTTGTCTGCCTCGAATGAGCGGCTCCGGCGCTCCCCTGGGCCGGACACACTTCTTGAAGGTCAAACCCCTGCACTGCATAACCTCATCCCAGGCTTTGGAACCACGGCGGGGGCGCTCCATCCCTTGGGGTGAGGTGTGGTGGTGGTGGCTGCACTCGCCTGTGGAGAGGCCTTCTGGGTTTGCCCTCTCTGCCCTGGCTCTACTGCACGTTGTGCCCTTAGGGTCCCCCGCCTCTGGAAGCCTCGGAAGCTGAGCTTGGCCCCTACCGGAGTCAATAGATGACCTGCATGGGCAACAGAGTGAGTGGGGGCCTGCCTGGGGAGAGGACACAGGCGTTAGAGGACTCGCTGCAGGGTCGCAGCGCCTCAACCCTGGCGCTCGGGGTTGTCCACGGTGGCCGCCATCTTGCCTGCTGTGACCTTGCACTATCCCGGACCTCGCCTGCTATCTCTCGCCCTTGCGCTGGGCCAACTATCACGAGCCGCCCCTGGAGACCTGCTGCGAGCGCTGGGGACTGGCTGTGGCTTGCATTGGTGGTGATCCAACGCTCTCCCCTGCGACCCTACACTTCTGGATACCTGGTGGCCTCTGGGAGCATGAGGCCTTTCATATTCGCGCATCTTGAAGTTGGAGGATCCCCGGCACGCTGCAGACCCCTGGGGCCCTGTCTGGCTATCCCTCTGGCCTGCTGACATTGTTCTTAGCTCCTCGCGCCACAACTCCCTCCTCACCAGGGACATCACCCTCTGGGGGCGGACGCTCATGTGCCCCTGAACTTGCTGTAGCCTGCGGCTGTGATCTGGTGCCTGCAGCTTGACTCTCTGATGACACTGTGGGGCAATAACGGTGCTTGACCCTCATCTTTGCGCTGTGCTGCGTCTTCTCGCACTGCGTGGTGGGGACACGCCGCCTGGGGGCTCACGACCTCAAGCCCTACTGGTGCTGCTGCCATGGAGATGGCGCTTCCTGAAGGGGACAGGCTGTGGGATCCATGGTGCCAGGTGAAGAGGCATATAGAGGTCCCGGCTTGTGCTCCCTTGCTCACTCTTGCACGTCTCCTCACCTTCTGTCACGGCGTTGGATATCCTACCTGGGGATCTCCTGCCACTTGCGCCACATGAGTGTGAGAAGTTGGCCTGATATATGATGCTCACTAGTTCTAGTGATCACCTTGTATCAGTCCAAACAACCCTTATGGTGATTGGTTGTAAAGTCAACCTTATAGACCAGCTATCCAAGTAGCGTGGACAAGAGCAGTCTTTAGGCTAAACTCTTAATTGGTATGTGAAGCCAGCTGTTTTACCACATATAACCCCTTGAATACCAAATGAAAGGACACCACACAGGTTGTTATGAAAATAAACAGTTATTTATTAACTAACATACACCTCTGAAGTCTTTATGAGGTCAGAGGGCTAAGCACATGACAATACTAAAAAGGAAATACGAGTTCGCACAATATTTACAAGTGCGCCTTAGGGGCACGACAAACCATATACTCAGAACAATGGAATGCGAGGAAAGAAAGTACTGTAAGGAGATCCAGAGGCTGGAGGATCGCTGGGACTACGCTACGAACTAGGTAAGTAAGGAGCAGGAGGCCCACGGGACTCACGTGCAGAGTGGGAACTCTCACGCGGGATGCGTACCAACGTCTATGGATCTTACAGTTTAGAAAGTTACGGATTCCGGACGAACCTGGCTGGATGGAGGGAAAACAACAGTGGACCTGGACACTAGGATAGCGTACACAGACTTCAGCACCTAGAAGCTTTAGTTACCTAACCCATAGGCTGCGGGTGCATAGGGCTGAAGTTGCGTCGGGTTTGCTGCGTTGATCCCGGTGATGCCTGAAACAAGGAGTTGCTGGCAGGCAGCCAGATGGAGGAGTCCGGTGGTTCCAAGGATGGAACTGGAAGGAAGAAGTCCTGAAAGGGAAGGGGAAAGAGTCTCGGTAACTAGCCAGTGACGGTGCTGGAACCAGGAGGGAACCAGATGCTGTCGCCGCAGTCAGGTGAAGGAAGGGTTGCTTCTCTCTGTAGCTGCGCGGACCAGGAGCTGCTCTTCACGACCAGGCTGGAGGCACGAGCTGTCCCACGTAGTCTGCTGCTGTCGGCGGTGTCGGATCGTCGATCTGGACAGCAGGCCTTGGCTAATGCAAGCCACGCGGTGGAACAAAGATGGCGTCTGGTGCGGACCAGGAGGGTCCGGGGTGCTTCTCGTTCACAGGGAAGCAAGGGCCAGTCTGGGGGACCAGACCAGCAGTGTTGGATTCTTCGGGTCGTCGTCTCAGAGGTTACTAGCCAGCCGGCAAGTGACCAGATAACAGGACCAGCAGCAACCAGGCAAAAGGGCCCCACGCAGATCTCGTGGATGCTGGGGGGCTGGTCTTTGGTGCAGGAGCTGCGTCGGTGGGGGGCTTCTCAAACCCCAGTGCACTCACTCGAGGATCCCTCTGCGGTCGTGCTGGAAGCGCTGTGCAGGTTTTCTCAAGATGGCCGTCTCCACGTTGCTCGTCGCACCCACGGGTCCCAGCTGTGCTGAGGATGTGGGTAGAGGTCAGAGAGGTCTGGAGGTCCGGGTCTTGTCGAGCTGGGTCGTCTGATTCCGGGATGGAAGGACTTTGCAGCAAACCGCACAGGAGCTTGATGGTGCCTGCGAAGCAGGATGGTCACTCCCTGACTCAACTTCGTAGAAGTTGTCAAGAGTAATCCAATTTGGAATGGGATCAGCTCCTACCTTTATTCTCCTAAAGGGGGCTGCACTACGACTAGGTCCCTCCTCTGGGTGGGACCAGGAAGGGGGTGGTTACACCCCTTTCCTTTGTCCGGTCTTGCGCCAGCTCTGGGGCTGGAGTGCCCCAGGAACTGGTTTAGACCGGCGTATGCACAGGGACACCTTGTGTGCCCCAGGCATGTCTCATTCCTTTCAGCCCTGGCCTACCTAATACACAAAATCCTGTCTGGGGTGGTGCTAGCACCTCCCAATGCAGGAAACCCTTTGTCTGAGCCTCCCTCGCTGGAAGGACTCCCAGCAGCAGGAGGTCAGACTTGTGTCTGTGGTGGCAGCATCCATTTTGTGATGCTGAGGCTCGAGTTAACTTTAACCGGGGTTCACAGTTATATACATGTCGTGTCCCTCTAGAAGGGTGGAATGCTACCCCCGTCGCCAGAATTGGCGAGGGGGTAGTATACCAATTCGTATGGCACCTTACTCGACATGTTTTGATAATGCTATACCAAAGTTAGCATTTGACCGCGAGGTTCATAATGCACTTAAGAGTATATGGTATAGCGTTATCATGGAACAGCCATTAGGACTTGGTTCCGCAAGCTGCAAACGGGCTCAGCTCATGCCAGAGCACCGTCTCACATAATTCCAAGCACTCTGCCTTCAGTATTGATAAGGCCTGCCATAGGAGTGACTGATAGGAATATATGTGTCCATTTTAGGGTTAGATATAGAGATACTATACCTAAAGCAAAGGGTGATTACACCACCTTGCCCCAGCTGTTGTGCAGCCAGTTGTGTCTGTTTAGATAGCCAGCCAGGGGTGGCATAATACATGCTTCAGCCCCTGGTAGGCCCGGGGTACACCTATGCCCTGGATACCTAAGGTATGCTGTACAGGGACTGATAAGGTGGCCCAGTACCAATTGGATATGTACCTAGAGTACATGGAATCCATTTTACAGGGAGAGCAGTGGGCCTGGGGTCCTGAATAGCAGGGCCCCAGGTCAACTAAGTCGAAAAACCAGCAAAACACCAGGCAAAAAGTTGGGGGCAACCATAGTCAGATATCCACCTTCCTACAATGAGTGCTCTGTGAAGTCTCACAACGCTCCTTGATCACCCCCTTGGCAGCCCGCTCTACGCCTGGTGGCGCATAACCCAGCGAGGCCATGACGTGCTCCAAGTCAGTAAAGGAACCAGCTGCTCCTCCGAAGGACAACCCCGTTGCAGCGCTCTGGAACAAATCTACTCCTACTAGTCCTGCCGACATGTCCTCATTAGCCAGTCACCCAATCCGATGGACGCCCGCACGGAAGACCAGAAAAGGTTGTGGCAGCGCCTTGCCACCCTCTAAGAACAGCACAAACAGGAGGACTTGGAAAATCGTGGGCGCTGCAACAACCTGCGCCTCCGCGGAATCCCTATCGGAGCCGAGGGTACAGACATTATGACCTTTGTTTTTTATTGGCATTTTTCATTATTACATACATCACATCTTTCATTGCCGATGACTTTGCCATTCAATTGATCCCGCATGGGAACCGATTATTACGACACACCAACATATGGGTTGAAGGCTATTATGCCCTGTCACTCAATCCAATAATTGGCAAGGATCCTCACGGGTCTGCGTCCATATACAGGTAACCTATGCAGATGTTACTTGCCAGGTCCCGCTTGGGATGTGAGGTGCCTTATCTCCCAGCACGTGAGCTCGTAGGGGATTCAAAAATTCGGCCTTGTGTTTAAACCGTGAATAAACTTGGGGTAGAAAACTGGGATGCAATGTTAGAATTGTGCGTTAAGGAATGCCTGACAGCCGCACTCTTGTGGGATACCATGATGTACTTGCACCGAATCGGACTGGGGGAGGGGAAGGGACCACACTAAGAGCTTTTTGCACTGGAGTGTGGCGATGGGTCGATGACTACTAATTGGACTGACCCACTGGGTGTATGGACCCGTTGCATTCCCACCCGATCATGCCCTGGGGCTATAGAGGGCCTAGGTGAACGACCCCCGGCGTTTCCGCCCGTACCGCTGTTTCCTGTGTAAAGGAGTGAAGCAGCATGGCCCATGGCATGGAAAATGGATGTTTTGGAATTCCTTGGGCTTCCTCCGCCCGCAGAATTCTCTCTTCCGCTGCACCCCACTTCTTGACGGCACCAACCCACGCCGCTGGGGGGGCCGTCAGCCTCCTTCCAGTGCATTGTTATGCACCGCTTGGCCAGGAGGAGCACTAGGGAGGCAAAGCGCATTTCGACCTTCATGTGCTTGCGACGCTTACCAATGCCAAGGGCGCTGGCTTCCCACGTGTAAAGATCCCGGAGGCCAGTGTCCTGTACATGGAACAACCGCCGGATATTGTAAGAAGTATTCCTGCCCGGAACAAAACCATTCTGATCTGGGTGGATTAGCTGTGGAAGGATAGTGGCGTACCGATCAGCCAGGATTTTCCCGTAGATTTTATATTCTGCAGGCAAGAGGGCTGTAGGCTGGTAAGTACCCATCTGTTGGGGATCCCTATCCGGTTTAAGAAGGGACACTATGACCGATTCGCACATGGATTGGGAGAAAGCGCCCTCCTCTAGGGATGCTCTGAAGTGCCTCTCCAACTGGGGGACCAGCTGGGATGCAAAGATGTGGTAAAATTCCAACGGAAGGCCGTCTAATCCGGGGGCCTTGTGGGTAGCTAATGCTTTCATAGCATGTCTGATTTCTGTCGCTCGGATGGGACCATCAAGGTCTCGACGAGTGTCACGGTCAATCTAGGGTAGTTGGTGCCGAGCCAGGAATTGGGAAAGGGCCTCCTCAGAGATCTGACCCGGGCTAATGTATATTGATGTGTAGTGTTCCTGAAAGGCATGCAGTATTGAGTCTTGGGAGTGTAGCAGGATACCTTGAGCATTGCGAATGGCCGTGATTGGTGGAAGGGTTGAGTTCTGCTTGGCAAGCCATGCCAGTAACTTTCCGTCCCTGTCACCTTCCCTGTGAGCACGCGCCGCGTATGCTGCAAAATTACCCCTGCGCAAGCATACTAAGGGCTCTCCGTATGCTGTTTTTGCGGCGGCAATTCGGGCCGTCATGTCTCTGCCTGTGTTAGTCTCCTTTGTAAGGGAGGCCAGGGCTTGCTCTGTTCTTTTTATGTCCCGCTCCAGGACTTGACGGACTCCTGTGACTTGTCGAATACATATGCCTCGAATAACAACGTTAAAGGCGTCCCATTCTGCCGCGCGCGTGGTTGCAGTATCAGTATTCTCTCGGAAGTATTGGCTGATGTGGTCTGCCTGTGTTTGTTTGAAAACCGGGTCATCAAGACATTCCCTGGGGAGACGCCATGTAGAGACAGGGGGGTGTGGCAGGTGCGAGCGCATGATGAGTGTGTGTGCGTCATGGTCTGATATGGTCCTGCCTAGATAGTCTGTGTCCAAGATGAGAGGTAAGATAGCGGAGGAGCAAGGGAGACTGTCCAACTGCACTCTGAGGTCATGGAAGGAGTAAAGCCTAGAAGTGGGGTTGCGAGTGCGCCAGGCATCGCTGAGAGACCAATGGTGTGCCCATGTCTCAAACCGCTTTGCCTGCGCCGCTATGGGGGACGCCGGCGGGGGGGGGGTGGGATCTATCCAGTGTTATGTTTTGTACACAATTGTAGCCCCCTCCTAAAATCCAGGGGACCTGTGTGTATGTGTTCAGCGGGGCAGAAAGTGCTTATTAGAATTTACTTTGGTCAACATTGGGCCCATATATACTCCCCAATAGGACTGCTTGGCCGTCCAGTAGTCCAGAGAACGTATCTGCCATCTGGGTCAACAGTACTGGACTGCTCCTGAAAGGGAACGCCGGGGCGTACCCGAATAAGGTCTCCTCGAGCAAAGGCTGAATACGTAGTAGAGCATATGATTCCCCTCCAGTGCCTACGCAGCTTTGCCACTTCCCCTGCTGTTAAGTGCGTTTCCTGCAATACCGCGATCTGCGCATGATGACGCCTGATATAGGCATAGACTGAGTACAGTTTACGCGCGGTATGCATCCCATGCACATTCAGTGTAAGGATGGTGACCGTGCCATTTTGTACCATCTGTATGCGTGTATGGTACGTAGGGCTACGGGGGCATCAGGATCCTCCGGAGGACCCAGAGTTCGAAGATGTCCCTTCAGTGTCCGTGCTGCTATAGTGGCAGTACTGTTGCTCTTCCGCATGTTAACGGGGACACAGTGCAGTGCGGGTGCGCTCAGTAAGGGGCCCAAATGCGGGTGACCTATCGACAAGGGCGATACGTCAAACTAGCTCTCAACTGGCCCGAGAGCATCAACACTTTGTGGGGGTGGCGGCCTGTGTCTGCGAGGTACCTCAGCTTGTGGGCTATGCGCACAAGCTAATGGCTGATGGCTGGCTTGCTTGAGTGGTGGCATAGCTAAACAGACTTAAGGTGACGTGGGCGTGCGTGTAATGAGGTCGCATGCGCCGGTGCCGAATAGACATCACCTCCCCCTCCGGTACTTTCTTCCAGTGACGAATGTCCATTCTGATCAGGTCATCAGCGGATCTCGGCGTGATCACGGGCAAGGCCACTGAGTCCACTCCGGACTGCGTTGCTTCTCTGTCTCCTTCATCCTCCGAGGTGAATATGTGAGGAGCCCGTTCAATGTCCGTTGCCGGGGATGCAGGATGGAGGCTCGTCACCTGCCTTCAGGGCTTTCCGTCTTTCTTGAACAATTTGTTTCAGGTCTGGCGACCTCAGGGTGCACGGGAGCGAGTCGGAGGTGCCCTGCCGGTTGCGTCGTCTTGAGCGTTGTCTTCTGGATCCTGGTGCTCCAGTGCGTTGCTCATGGGTATACTCTGTACGGGGACCTGTGGCCCCGTGCTGGTCCAACCAGTCGTGCACCTCCTCCGGAGTCACGAAGAAGTGAGCGAAACGGTCATGCATTATTTTGAGGCGAGCGGGAAATAGCAGGGAATATTGCATCTTTTCCATTCTAAGTCGTCGTTTCACTTCCAGGAAGGACGATCTTTGGCGCTGGGCCGCTCGGGAATAGTCAGGAAAATCATGATGGTTCTATTCTCTACCCGAAGTGGCCTTGCCTGAAGGGCCGCCCTTAACAACGCATCCCGGTCTCTGAAGTGCAGGAATTTTGCCAACATGGGGCGCGGAGGGCCCGCTCGATGGAGAAGAACGCTGACCGTTCTGCATCTGGCGTGAAAGATTTAGTCCATGTCTCTAAGTACTCCACTGCATCCGCCTTCTCGATTCCCTCTGGCAGGCCTAGGACATGTATATTGCAGCGTTTAGATCGCCACTCCAAGTCATCGATTCGTTCTACCATGGTAGACATAGGGCCTATCAGCGTTTGTATTGTGTCTTGATGAGCCTGTACCATGGGTTGGATGGATATGACAGTTTTTTCAGTATCCGAGACCTTGTCTGACAATTTTCGGTGGTCATCTCATCGGAGGCTGATGTGCCCAGTTGCTGCTCCATAGAGAGTCTGGATTGCTCTATTGCCAATAGAACCCTGTCCAATTTGGCCGAGAGGGAGATCTCTATTGTCGTAGCATCATCCTTAGGGGACCCCTAGAATGACCGCTGGCAGCAGGACCGGACTGGCTACCGGGCGGTTGTGTGTGCTACGGAGCTGGGGGCTAATTTCTCTGCAGTGGGGGCTGATTTCGTTGATGGGGACCTGAGTGCGTTTTGATAAAAAAAAAAAGAAAAACGAATTTTGTTCAGCGAACGCAGGTCCCCATCAACAAAATCAGCCCCCAGCTCGGCAGCACACACAACCGCCCGGTAGCCAGGCCGGCCCTGGCTGGCAGGATGTAGCCCCCTGGGCTGCCGCTGTCGCCCTTGGTTTGCCCATTCTCGCACCAGGGCCCGCGCAGATGCGTCTGGTGCTGACTTCCAGGTGAAGTGCTGGCTTGACCGATCCCGCGTCTCTCGCCATCATAACTCGCCGGTGCCCCCTGTCAGCGGAAATATTTCCCACTTTAGGACGCCAAGGAAACATCTTTTATTCCGACAACGTTACCGCTTCTCCCTCACAATCTCAGACCGCTGAAGACACAACTACACAACCTAACATTGAAGAAACGCCACCCATCACATCAAGCCTTTCTATGTCCTCAATCAATACCAAACAAACTCTGAAGGAACGAACCTCCTTGTCTAGAAAAAACAAAGCAAGAAAAAAGGGCAACGCATTTTTACAATGGCTTGGAACAAACAAGAGGGATCCATCTATGAATTTGACTAAGCAGCTAGAAAAATCAGCCGACTCACGAAAATAAAAAATGTAAAACCTGAAAATCTTATCTTTAAATCATACGCAGAAATTATTAGACCTTAAGGAAACTGAAACAACTAAAAACAGTAGAAATAATAAAAAATCTCATAGTGACCATCCCAGCCAAAATGATAACCCTATTAAACTCATTAATATAAGTCCCTCTGCCACCATTGATGAAAAAAGCAAACCCTCTATTCAAGACCTAGGACAAATAACAAGAACTTATACTACAGAAAATCCAAAGCCAAGAATAGAAGAAGAACAGCCTTATAACGAGGCCATTACAGAGGATGTTAGACCTGACAACAAGACACCCTTCGTTCAAAAATCGGCTACGTGAAGCGACTTGCCCACAAGTACCTGCTCCTTGACTTTAAAACCAATTACTCAAGAAAATTCGGAGTATCCACGCAACGAAAAGTCCCTGACGGATCCTCTAACCCGCAGCCCCAACCAGGTGCAATTACACAAACTGAATCCCAACAACCAAGAGCCTCGACCCATACAGCAACAACACAAAAAAATATTACTGTACCCGGAATATGAATCCCAGGGTCAATGGGACATTCTAAATAGAGGAAATATTCTAAAGCTATGCTTGCACCTTCCAGGCTTAGAAAGTGTTAATTCAGCGGACATCGAAACAGTGGCTTTTATAGACCCCGTAATGGGACAGAAAAACGAGTCAACTGTGGTTACTTTTTTCAATCCAGATCAGGCTGCAAGATTAATGAAGAACGCAAAACAACTGAGTGAATGGGGCATTCAGGCTAGCCTTTATACAATCACCAATTAACCGACCTTTCTAAAACAACGACTGACAATATTAGACCAGACTTCAACCAGGAAAGGATGAACCAGCAGTTACCCCCGACACTACGTGGTCACAGACAGGAATCAAAAACAGCACCCTGGATTGAGACCCCGCTTCAAGTTACAGCTACAACAGCAGGAGGACCACGAAAATGCGTATTCAAGCGGAATAAATCCCAAGATTGGTCTTGGCTCTCCCAAGCCTTAGGGTAGTGCACAGACAACTTCGCACGAAAACAATCCAAATTATGACATAGCCCACTGCTTAAATATATGCTCCTGGAACATCCGGGGCCTAACAAAAAAGAAAATCGGACGATTAACTACAGACCTCCGAAAGACCCACGACATCTTTGCTATCCAAGAGACCTGGGCCCTGGAGGAAACCATCTGGGAAGATTTTACCGTAATGGAATCCTTCGCCATTCCATCCACAGCAGGTGGCCATGCATCCGGGGGTGTGCTGATCGCTGTGAAGAATACATTGGTCGCAAAATTTGAAACACTCCATAATGGCGAGGGCGACTACATCTTCATTAGCATTGAGATCAAGAGCTAAGATAAGGGAAAAACCAAGAAAAAATCATCCTTGGCTGTGTCTACCTGCACCCCACAAAAACAAGACGAGAGTCCACTTTAAGCAACTATTGCCTATAATAAACAATCTTGAAGCCCTATTCCCAAACGATCTGTGGCTGTTAATAGGCGACTTCAACTCTATTCTAATGAATACCGACCTTACCCAATCCTCTCAACTATTATCAGTAAACGAAATGTGGGCAATCCCAGAGATAAAATCTCAGTATCAACGGAGGGAAGCCGATGGCATAAAACTAGCAACCAAAACTAAATCAATTCGGCTTGCGCATTCTCAATGAAAGGATTGCCTCGGACCAACCAGCCGCATATACTCACATATCCTCCTCCCGTATGGCTACTCTAGACTATATATGGATATCACTCACCGCTTTCCGCCGGGTATGTCAGCTCTTGATAATTCCATCCTCAGATAGCGATCATGCCATCTTAACATGCAAGATTGCCCTTAGGCAGTTACATCGCCCTAACATTCCCCTGCTTGGGATGGAATCGAATCTTCAGAATGTAAAAAAACCTGAGATGGTCCAAAGGCAATCGTGAAGTAATAGAAGCGGAAGTGGATAATCTTTTGTCTAAATGGGCTCTGGCTGGCATTAGTCATTCGTCAGCATCCTTTTGGGAAACCACAATGACCAACTTCAGAGATCAATTAGCATTAAAACCAACAAATAGCCTTCCGAAGGACCTTCTGGCTTTGATTACTTTGTTAGAACAAAAACAACTTTATAATCACTACAAAAAGCAGATTAAATAAGTTGCAAGGTACCAACACGAATAATGAAAGTGAATATAAATCATTGAAGAGTGACATATCAGCTGCTAGAAAAGAATACAGGAAGGCTTGGTTCGTCCTAAAGAAACTGGAAGAAGAGCACCACTGGGCGACAGCCTTTGAGATTATAAAAACTAAAGACCAAAGAAAATTGTGGAACTGGGTAAACAAGGCCACCAAAGCTATTAAACCTCCCACCGCAACCAACATCTCTCTTGCTGATTGGGAGACTTATGTCAAAATACTTTATACAGCACTGCGTGCTTTGAATAGCAATAGCGTTAGCCTGGCCTTGCCCGATCAATCAATCCCCCAAGACGATACAATCTCCTCCATCAAGTTAACAACAGACGACATAGCAGGAATAATAAAGAAAATGCGCTTAGGAGGCGCCCCCGGACCTAATGGAATCCCTACTCAAGTATTCAAAGCCTCCGCCCAGAAATGGGCCACGATACTGACCCCTCTTTTCGAGGCCGCAATACTGGGTGGTCCTATTCCGGCCTCTTGGCAAGGATCACTCCTTGTCCCCTTCCATAAAAAGGGCTCGCGCTCCAATCCCGACAATTACAGAATGATAGCCTTACTAGATGTGGACGGGAAGGCATACGCTAGCGTCCTTTTAAAGGAACTTACAAAATGGGCGGAAAATAACAACCTAATTATTTTCACCCAAACTGGCTTCCAAAGAGGTAGCCATATTGAGGACAATTTGATTCGTATGGCTCACCTGATGGAAACCACACTAGCATCAAAAGGCAAATCATTGTACCTAGGATTTATCGACTTTCGCAAGCCTTCGACAGCGTGAGCCGGCCTAAACTGTGGGAAAAATTGGCAAGATGGGGCATCCCACGGGCACTATTGAATGCACTAATAGCCCTACACATAGACACCTGGGTCAAAATAAGAGTAACATCGAGATGGTCCACTTCCAACAAAATCTACACTAGCAGAGGCCTAAAACAAGGGTGCACCCTTGCACCATTACTCTTCAACTTGTACCTCGCGGACCTCCCAGAAGGTTGTCCCGCTCCTGAGCTTTTCCCCCTGGAATTGAACAAAGAAAAATTCAAACTCTGCAATACACAGACAACACCATTCTCTTAGACCAAACCCAGGTGGGCCTTCAAAGACTGTTCGACTCCCTCTCCCAGTACTGTAGCACCAATATGCTAGACATAATTGTTACTAAAACCAAAGCAATGGTAATATCTTCCACGAAAATTAAGAAGTCCATGTGGTTTATTGAAGGGAAACCACTGGAGACTGTCATTGCATATAAGAATCTGGGCGTCTGGATTGATCATAAAGGGCGTTCTTCTGTCCATACAACTGAGATGCAGGCAGTTTCTCGTAGCCTGGAGGGGGCTTTCATAAGAACGAAGAACGCTCTGCACTCTCAGGACTTAATCCCACTGATAAAATTGATTACCGCAAAATTCCTTCCCACAATCTCTTATGGAGCAATAGTTTTTAAAGATAAAATGAATAACTGGCTAGACAGAGCGCAATCATCATGTTACCGAAGGGTATTTCGATTGCCAAACTCGACCTCCCATGCCCAAATTCGGAAAGAATTCTCTTTATCATCTTTGCGATGGATTATGAGCGAGAGGTACATCACCTACTGCCTAAAGGCGAAACAAGCTAGCCCCCTCACCTTAAAGAGCTGCATATGGTCAGTGCTTAGTAACCCCAAAACATCCTGGAATAAATATTTGACATTCTGCCTTGACTCCCTCGAAGCAACAGATATATGGTCAACTTCCTTGCCTATCGAGGTGAAATCGAAGCTTCTAAGCAAACAAGCAAAAATCTTATCAAATGACCTTGACGCGCAATAGGTACTCCAGCTCTCCCATGGCCCTTGGGCCTCCAAACTATATGCCTCGAAAACTTTACCGTCCTATCTTGCATCCCCTATGAAACCATATATAAAACTCCAACTAATGAGGTTCCGTTTTGGTTTAATTCCGCTGAAGTCAAATAAGTTTGGCCTAGGATATAAGAAAGACGCTTCCTCCCAATGCCGCTTTTGTAACCAGGAAGAGGAAAACCTCATCCACATCTTGTGCATCTGTCATCGCCTACGAGCCCAAAGAATTTTCTGGTTGAGACCAATTTGGCTTCTCCTTAGTATCAGGACATGTCAAGAAGCACTAGACGTTTGTATGAGGGGGGACTCACCTGAGATGGCGATACGCTTTGTAAAGTTTATTACAGAAATTAACTCTTTGATCTGACCAGATGCAAGTCACATCTGGTCAAGGCAGATGTGACTTGCATGACTCATCATCGATACCTGCTCCAATTCTGGGCATCGGCTCCCTCTAAAACTGCGGGGTAGCAATATAGACAGATGACGAACTTAGGACTAATAGATACATGGCGCTACTCAGAATGACTAGCTGTTTGACGATTGTTGTTTTCCTTCAGGGGTTCGCTGCTGCACTGATCCTACATCATGGGCACTGCAAGATGACTGCTGGGGGCTGTATCGGGCCTCTGTATTGTATATTGTTTATGGGGTGGGGATTGGGCCGGGGGACGAAGCATCTACTGATTTATTGTGGATGGATGGGGAGTGAGGTAGCTCACGTTCCCTGGAGTTGTTTATGAGTGGGCAACAGGCACTCTGCATGTTGGGGGTGGCGGGCGGTTCTAGTCCCGTTAAGCAGGGAGGCAGGGTAGGGGTTGAAATCTTAATGCTAGTGGCAAGTTTGGATTTAATCTGTTGGGAGGGGAGGTTGCTGTGTTGGGTGTTTTGCAGCAGGACAAAGTGGCATCTTGTAAATGTACATCTTAGCTGGCATCTATATCCAGATCGGGGATATGAAGTTTCAATGCCTTGTATTCAGCAGTAATGGCCTAGAGGCCGCCCAGACGGAAGCAGTGGAGGGTTGATAAGCTATAGATCTTCTTTGACTACCATTGTAGTACCATCTGAAGCTAATGGCGGAAGGCCAGGGACTTAAACTTACTACATGGAATGTCAATGGGTTGGGAGACAAAATTAAGAGAGGTATTGTATTGCAGTATGTCCACCATCAAGGGCTTCATTTAGTGTTGTTTCAAGAAACCCATTTGATTGGTAATTCTTGCATGGCCCTCAATAGGAAAGGAAATCAAATGGTGGCACACTCAGGTTTCACCACTGGGACCAGGGGTTTGGGGGTCCTCCTTCGTAAAGGATGCCCTTATGTGATACAAAACACTTGGACGGATCCACAGGGTAGATACACAGCATGCACAGGTACGTGGGAGGGCAGAGTTCTAAATGTTATCTCTGTGTATGCCCCACCGGGTTAGCAACGTTTGACATTGACGGATGTGGGGGCGCTACTGTTGAACTTACCTGTGGGGACCTTGGTTATGGGAGGCGACTTTAACCTGACGATGGACGGCCTACTAGACCGGTCCCTGCCCAGATGTGACTCAGCACACTGCTCACAGTTATGGGATTTTATTAACGCCATGGGGATGGTGGATATCTGGAAATGGTTGCACCCCCAGGACACACTTTACGTTTGAATCTGGTGTACACGGCAGTCAATCACGGATCAATTATTTGTTCACCCATGCACAACACATACACACATTTTCTGATTCTGCATGTTTGTCGCAGGGATTTCAGATCATTCCTCTGTTCTGGCGGTCCTTTGTACACAGCGCGCTACACAGCCTGGTCCGATTAGGATTCAGCCATGTGCACTAAAGATTCCACAAATCAGGGAAACCTTACGGAAAGATACTGAGTATTATTTTGAAGAGAATATAGGATCGGTTAAGTCGACAATTACACTATGGGGGGCATATGGTGCAGTGATCAAAGGGAGGGCACTGTCTGTGATGGTGGGTCACAGGGCTGAGCGCAATCGGAGGGTGTCAGAACTGGAGATTGAGATTTTGCGCCTTCAATATACCATTTCCCAGGGCCCCGATCCTGATACTCAACACCGGCAGAATATAAAAAGACAGGATTATAAACAGTTGCTCCTAGAGGACGCCAATAGATGCGCTCTGGCCACCCAGCATCGTATATACAAACAAGGGAACGAACCGGCAAATTGTTGGCATGGTTGGAACGCAAAGAACAGTCAGCAAGACGGGTGCGTGCAGTTAAGGGGCCTGATAACGATCTGTATACAGACCCTCAGGGCATTGCTGAGACCTTTGCGAACCATTACAAACAAGCATTTACAATGCAATAGGTCTCGGGTTAATTAAGTTTGAGCTATTGGCATTGCTTAATATTGCAACATTAATTGCACCAAAAGTCTATAAATTGTAGGCCAAAAAAATGTGTATTTATTTTTTGTAGCAGTGGTGGCATGCTGTGCTTTAGATGAATATGTTTGAAAGTAAAGTGCGCCATACTGCGACTGCTACAATAGTTATTTGTGGATGCGTTAACAATTGATGTGTGCACCGAGGCTGGTGGTGTGTGTGCCTGTAGAAATTGTGCACTGATGACTGGTGGTGTGTGTGCCTGGTGGAAGTGTGCACTGCCGGCTGGTGGTGTGTGTGCCTGGTGGAAGCGTGTACTGACGGTTGGTGGTGTATGTACCTGGTTAAAGTGTGCACTGACGGCTGGTGGTGTGTGTCTGATGAAAGCGTGCACTGACAGCTGATGGTGTTTGGGCCTGGTAAAAGAGTGAACTGATGGCTGGTGGTGTTTGTGCCCAGTGAAAGCGTGCACTGACGACTGATGGTGCTTGTGCCTGGTGTAAGTGTGCACTGACAGTGTGGTTGTGTGTGTGGTTGTGTGGTGTGTGTGTGTGTTGTTGTCTGTGTGTGTGCACGCCCACACATGTTCGGCAATGTTGTCCTCAATTGTATTTATTCAAAGCAATTCTTAATTTAAACAATTCGCATTAAAACCTATAAGAAACACGCCTCAGAAACCGGGGGGCGGGGCACTCACTGTGACTGTGAGACAAAGTTAGAGCAACTGTACAAGTTGCATGTGGGAAATGGGTGCCTCCCCAGGGAAGCCGGTACGGGACATAAACACAGTTGCCCCAAAGCCACAGGAAACCAAAAGCCTTTTCTCCTGTGGGGTTAGCAAAGTACATTTCTGTTAATGGCGTACCGTCCTGCTAGACACACCTTTCGCACCCCCGGTAATTGCAGGGGAGATGCAACTTGTAAGTGAAGTAGTAGTTAGAGGAGGAGACTGCAGGGGGAGGGAGGCAGTTGCTTCCCATTAACAAAGGTGCCCACTGGATGACATTGGTACTCGTAATTGTATCAGAGGTGCTGTCACCGAGGATTACATTACAGCCCATAGCCCAACCTTTTGAGTCTCCAATAAAGTATAGCCAGTAAAGTATAGCCGGGAGGCAGCGGGCCAGCGCATTCTAGGCCTGAGTCTGACTGGGAGTGACCGACGACAAGTGAGTGACTGTACTGTCACTCACTGACACTGACGGTCGGTCCAGAGTCGACTCCCGACTGAGGCAGGCCAGGCTGGCAGCTGAAGGAGGAGGCTGTGGCGAAGCTTAAACATTACATTAATGAAGAAAGACACACCTGAGGTCGAGGCGAGGTGGTACCATCCGGACTCCGGAGCAAGTCTGCTGCACGGCCTGCGCTGAGATGTGCCTGCCAGACGGCTGGCTGTGCACAGCGCCCTGTGACAAGCGAGTGCCACTGCCTGCTGACTGAGTCACAGACACTGGGTGACCAGTGGGCGGCAGTGACTTGTCCTCCTTGGTGGTGGCCTACGTGACCATGATGCACTGGGCAGCCAGTGGGCCAGCAGTGACTGGAGTGTCGACGAGGGCAGCAGAGAAGAGGAGATCGACGAGATGAGGACCACCAACAGTTGTCGAGAGACACAGGCAGCACTAATCCGACCACTGGCCAGCTGAAAAGAGCGTGTCATATCACGTCACCTCCCCCACCCCCAGCATATATGAAACCGTGCGGGGGCTTGGCAGAAAATGATGCCCAGGGCCGTCATTGGTAGCGCTTCAGCGCGCTACAAGATTGACGGCCCTGGGGACCCCCCCATCAGCCCGCACACATTATATTAACAAGCTAGGTGGTGAGCTGTGATGCAAGCGCTGTGCGCATGTGCAAGGTGCGCTTGCACTTACACTTACAATGTTAAACAATCATGTGTCGCTCGTGATGAATCCATGCATATTTTGCTTAGACTATATGGGCGGGGTCATCATGTGCTCACAGGCAGGCCCTCATCGGTCCTCCTCCAATGAGCAATTGATGTGCTAGCTCACGCAGCGGGCTCATTTGCCACTGGACCTTCACACCACGGATTCTATTACAGGACCGGAGGCTTCAGATTATGCTTCTCAATCTTTACTGCATAAAACACAGCAGCCAATGAAAATGGATATTTTCACAAAAAACTGTAAAAATACTTCATTTCCCATGAGTACACATGAGTATAGGCACGCCCCCATAGTCCATAAGAACCCCTTGCGTGCTCCCATCAGCCTCTTTCTTTGCTGCTCACAAGTCAGAGTTAAGTGCACCTCCCCTCGGGTCCCCTCAACCTGCTTGTGGTTTGGGATACTGTTTGGGGTTTATATTGCTGTGATTTGATGTTATTGCGGGATCTCCCGCTTATACTTGGGGTCTTACTGCGTTACCATTTTGTTATTGTTATTAGTGCCTTTTTGTTCAAAATAATTGCACTCTCTGTCTTTAGTTCATTCTATTCTCCCTTTGGGCCGTTCAGCTTCAGCTGTTATTATTTCAGCTGTAGAGCGTGCTCTTCAAGCGCTTAAACAGACTGTCTTTGACCGGCAAGGAGCCGTCGCGCTTTTCAGTGGAGCCCGTTACCGGCTGCCTGAGGGCGCGCATGGGCTCCCCTGATACGCCCTGACGTTTAGACCGGTTGGCTCTCGGTCGACGCGCGCGCCCAAATCGCTGACCAAATTGGGCTACTTTTGGTAGGTTTTTGGTCGCTTTTGGGCTGCGCGCCTCGGCGCGATACCCTGGCTTACAGGAACGCACGTGCTCACACGTTCCACACACCGGCGTGCTCCTTGTTAGATCGCCAGAGATTTTGGTTGGAAAATAGTGGTGGCCCAGGGTGTGCACACGCTCAGGAGATCTAAGGGCCGAGGTCACTGACCTAATTGACTACAGCTTTACTGAGGGGGTTTGGGTAACGTTACCGGAATTTTTCGTTTGTACCAGTGTGCTTTGGGCTGACCCCCCCCCCCCCCATTACCCTCCCAGGTGTGAGACATTCTAGAGTGTTCTCCCTTGTACCGCGAGGTGTATTCCTGCACCATGGAGAATTAGGTACGGTACCCGGACGAAGAATATGCCGATGGGGAGGAGATTGTTGAAGGACAAAAGGAAGCTGTCTTGGAAGACAATATTGTGGAAGCGTTGGATGCCTCGGTCCAAGCTTCAGTGAACCGAGCCATGGAGACGAAGGTCCCTCAGACAGTGCAACAGGCACTTGCGGTGGCCCTACGCCCCTTACGGAAACAACTAGAGGGCTTTGCGAAACGCCACGGATACAATAGGAAGAGAAAAGGGAAGCAAGCAGCCTCTTCTTCTTCCGCCGCAGATTCGGCCGAACAGCAATGGCCGCATGCGCAGTCTTTGGCTTCCCTGCCGGCAAAAGGGGCATCGGACCAGCCCCATGCAAGTGGTACGTCGAGAACCAAAAGACCGGCTCCGACGGACACCGATACCATCACCACCAATACCGATACCAACACGGACACCGACACCTCGGTGGAGCAACCTACCCCTCCCAAAAAGGCTAAGGTTGTCCCTAAAACGGCGGAGGACAAGGTTGCCAAAACCTTTAACTTTGACCCTTCGGATATAGTACATCCGCGGTCTTTGGACTGGGTCCCGCCGCAAGAGGTTTCCGAATATCTTCATGAGAACCTCAGGAAAAGCTTCGATAGGGAAGTCCGTAACAGGTTAAGGTCGGAGTGTCCACGCCCAGATATCCCGGATGGTGTGGCTGACACTCCGGAGATAGATGCCAGCATGCTAACTTTCTTGAAGAAATTTTCGAAGGACCCTAAACGGGGGTTGGACCGGGCTTGGCGGGGATGCCAAGATAAGATGCTCGATGTGGTGGGGCCTCTGGCAAAAATCTTGGAGATGGCCCTGGTGGCCAAAGAAGGGGCGACTCTTGTGGATCCGGACATATTGGCAGGCTGGGCTCAGCGCACTATTTGCTTGGTAGACAATGCGAACTGCGCGATCTCTTCCGAGAGGCGCAAGTCCTTGTTACTCAGGATGGACAGTAATCTGACTGAACTTGCCGAAGCTGAGACAGGCCCTCTGGCAGGGGTTTTTTTGTTCGGAGACCGCTTCGTCAAGGACGTCACTAAATGCGTGGGGACCTTCACCGCCTTGGATAAGGCACAAAGTGGAATAAAGCGAGCCCTAAATCAAGGGGTTTTAAACAGGGCCGGGCGAGGCGGGGGTCGCTCGTCAGGCCGAGGTTTCCAGCAAGGCTCCCAAAGAGGAGACTTTGGTCGCGGTCGTGGAGAGTGGGACTCCACCCGCGGTGGCACCTTCTACCCATCCAGAAGGAGGTTCAACAAAGGACGTTTCCAGTCGGGAAACAACCGAGCGAGCTTCAAGTCAAACCAGAATACCGGTGAGTGTAACAGATGTCTCTCTACTTCCATTGGGGGGGCGCACGCAGCACTGTCTGCCACAGTGGCAAGCCTTGACTCAGGACGCTTTGGTGCTGCAGACCATTCAGGGGTTTCAGCTGGAGTTCTACTCTCGCCCAGCGCAAGCGTTCCCCCCTCCACCTCTCTATTTTTCCCAACTAGATCACAATTTCATAGACGAAGAGGTGGCAGACTTGCTGAAGAAAGGCGCGATTGCTCGGTGTCAGAGAGGCCCTCGCGGTTTCTCCAGCAATGTCTTTATTGTTCAGAAGAAAGGAGGCGGCAACAGGTTAGTGCTCAAACTCAAAGAGTTCAACCAGTACCTGACTTACAATCATTTCAAAATGGAAGGTATTCATTTGTTAGCAGATTTATTACCAGAAAACGATTGGTTGGTCCGTCTGGACCTCAAAGATGCATATCTTTCTATACCGATTTTTCCTCCACACCGCAGGTTCCTGCAGTTTCTCTAGAACGGCCATTGCTACGAATACTTGGCCCTTCCTTTCGGTCTCTCCTCGGCTACCTGGTGCTTCTTGTTGCATCTTCCTCAGTCTGGACAACGTGTCCGCGGTGAGGTATATCAACAAGTTGGGCGGCACAAGGTTGTCTCTTCTAGTCCAAATAGCCAAGGACTTTTGGCACTATTGCCTCCAGAATCAAATCTCGGTAATAGCAGAATACATCCCAGGTCAGGCCAATCAGGTGGCGGACTGGAATTCCAGACATTTGAGGGATTACAGCGACTGGAAGCTGCTTCCCCAGGTATTTCACTGGCTACAAGCGATTTGGGGTCCTTTTCAGACGGACCTGTTTGCCTCCAGATTGACTTATGAGATTCCCCGGTTCTTCAGCTGGAGACCGGACCCGATGGCGGCAGCGACCGATGCCTTTCTGCAGGATTGGTCTCAAGGGATTTGGTATGCCTTTCCCCCGTTCTTGTTGATTCCCAGAGTGATGACTCAAGTGATCAGACAACGGGCGGAAATAGTCATGGTGACTCCCTGGTGGACGTCACAGGCATGGTTTCCCACGTTGTTACAGTGGAGTCGCGATCGTCCACGGTTACTACCGGACTCGAAGTGGTTGTTGCAGGGCCCTCGTCAGGAGCAACATCCGTTGCTGTTGGAGGGCAGGCTGTCGCTGATGGCATGGAGGCTTTCCGGGAACAGTGGCAGTTGCCGGGCGTTTCGAGCAAAACTGCTGAGTTCATCAAGCAGGCATGGGCACCTTCCACCAGGAAAAGTTATTCCGCAGCCTGGAAGAACTGGGTGGATTGGTGAGTGGGACGACACCTAGATCCCGTGGGGGCAGAGTTACCCCAAGTTTTGAATTTTCTGTCGGAGAAAGCTGCGACGGTTTAGCGTACCGTTCGGTCAATAATTTTCGTTCCGCTATCTCGGCGGGGCATGCTCAGGTAGACGGGAAACCGGTAGGCATGCACCCGGTGGTTTGCAAGTTATTGAAAGGAATCAGGGTGGCTAACCCTCCCAAACCCAAGTATACCGGGTTATGGGATGTTTCTTTAGTGATCTCGTTATTTAACAAATGGCCGACCAATGCTCTTCTGTCTAGAAAACAATTGTCGGCGAAATTGGCCATGTTGCTTTGCTTATCGTCTTGCAGAAGATCTTCGTATGTGAGAGCACTCGACGTAACAGGTAGAGTGTTTACCCCGGAAGGGGTTTCTTTCCATATTACAGGTCGCACTAAAACATTGTCCCGACATATTTCTTACAATTCTTTCCCTGATAATGAAAAATTATGTGTGGTCCAATGTTTGAATGTTTACGAGGAATGTACCAAGGCCTTGCGGCCGCAGGGCTGTACTCAGTTGTTGATTGCGATCCAAAAGCCCTTTAAACCGGTGGTAGCTGCCACTATTGCCAGATGGCTTCGCTTCATTATGAAAGAAGCCGGTGTTGATACACAGATCTTTGGTTCTCATTCTGTGAGAGGCGCTATGGCGTCAAAATCATATGGTTTGGGTTCAACTATCCAAGATATAATGCGTTGTGCAGATTGGTCTTCTGAATCAACGCTTAAAACGTTTTATTATAAGCCGGTGGGAGATATTACTTCAGTGGTATTTAATCAGCGTTAAACTAGCATAATCTGAAGCCTCCGGTCCTGTAATAGAATCAAAAATTTGCTAGCATTCGCAACAAGAATTTTCAATTCTATTAAGGACACGGAGGCGAGGATTATCCCACCCGGCTTAATGTACAGTATGTAATAAGCTTACCCACCCTATTATCCAGTGATTACGGTGGTGTTATTCCTTTCTTTCAGGATCTGTTAAGAAGTCGGATTGAACGACGTCGAATGTCAGGATGTTGACCTACAGATGTTCTTCCACGTTTGGAGGAGTTGTGAATGTTCAAGTTTCGTTGGACTTGTTTCGCCTCAAAGAAAGAGGATGATGGGAGCACGCAAGGGGTTCTTATGGACTATGGGGGCGTGCCTATACTCATGTGTACTCATGGGAAATGACGTTTATTTACTGTTTTTTGTGAAAATATCCATTTTCATTGGCTGCTGTGTTTTATGCAGTAAAGATTGAGAAGCATAATCCTCGCCTCCGTGTCCTTAATAGAATTGAAAATTCTTGTTGCGAATGCTAGCAAATTTTTGACTCATCATGGTCGGCGCCGCCCACAGTCAGTAAATTGCGCACACTACTCTAAATACCGCCCAAAAAGTAGCCCCCGCCAAGTATGGGTTTTTCCTGCACAATTGGGAAAAATGTCGCCCAATTGTACGGGAAATAGACAGCGCGAGTACAGACTCAACTGCAATACACATGATGTCATAAAGAACTCGTGCCGCGTGCGTGCAGGGACACAGCAGTGCTACTTACATAGATGAGGTGCTCCTTGAAGCGCTTCCGGAGGTTTTCAATGAACGCTGCTTCGCTGGTGAAGTTCTCCAGCAGGACGAAGTCTTGAACTCCGACCCGGTCCCGGGCTGTCAGGGCGACGGGCCCGGTGGATTTAAACTCCAGCTCTATTCCTAACCCACCAAAGTATCATAACATGTGGAGAGGCCGCATCTTATCCATGCAAGCCTGCACGCTTGGGTGTCAGCAAAGCAACCGGCTTCTCCCCACGTACCGGCGACCTTAGGCCTGCTGCCTCAGCTGCGGGGGGGCGCGCGCAAAAGTGGACGGCGGCTGCGCGCGAGCATTGGCACGCAATCCTGGCGAGAAGCTCCAGTGGCAGGGCGAGGAGCGCGCGCACGTACGGCTGCGTGAGAGGCAGGGACAGCACGCGACTGGGGCAAGCCTGGTGTGTTCTGTTGAGAGAGGGTGCCCCTCCTTAGGCGCTTGGTGACTTGTTGGGGGCCTGTAGACGACTGTGCACCTGCCCGTCCTTGTGCAAGACAGTCTGCCCAGTGCTCACCCTCATTTGGCGAACGTCACCATGGCGCGCGAAGACACGGAGAGGTATGCGTGGCGGCGGCGGGGGTGGGGGGGATTCTGTATGTGTGTGTGTGAGTGTGTGTATGCGCGGCGAGGTGGGGGGGTCTGTATGTGTGTGTGTGTGTGCATGCGTGAGTCTGCTTTCAAGGAGCCATGGGAGACCGGAAGCACGCGCGACCTGATCCCAGTTCCAAGGTTGCGCGTGCACCTCACTTGTCTCCTGGAACCCAATCTCCACTGAGGACACCATCCGCCTGATGAACTCCATCCACTCAGGATCCCCCACAGATCCATGTCCTCACCACATCTTCAACAAAGCAGACTCCGTCATAGCACCGCACCTCCGAGACGTCATCAACTGCTCCTTCAACTCCGCCACCTTCCCGGAAGACTGGAAACACGCTGAACTCACCGCCCTTCTGAAAAAACCCACAGCGGACCCCACCGAACTCAAAAATTACCGCCCCATTTCGCTCCTTCCATTCCCGGCTAAAGTCATCGAGAAAGCCGTCAACAACCAGCTCGCCGCTTTCCTCGAAGCCAACAAATCCCTCGACTCCTCACAATCTGGCTTCCGAGCAAAACACAGCACTGAGACCGCCCTCATCGCAGCAACAGACGACATTCGAACTCTACTGGACAATGGAGACACAGTCGCCCTCATCCTCCTCGACCTCTCTGCAGCATTCGACACAGTCTGCCACAGCACCCTGTTACAACGCCTCAATAACATCGGAATACAAGGAAAAGCACTTGAATGGATCACATCGTTCCTCACCGGAAGAACCCAGAGAGTCCGCCTCCCACCATTCAAGTCCGAGGCCACTGAAGTCATCTGTGGCGTACCACAAGGATCCTCACTCAGCCCCACCCTCTTCAACGTATATATGAGCCCCCTCGCGGCCATCGCCCGCCAACACAACCTCAACATCATCTCTTACGCGGATGACACTCAACTAATCCTTTCTCTCACCAATGACCCCAGCACCGCCAAAACTAACCTACACGAAGGAATGAAAGAAGTTGCCGAATGGATGAAACAAAGCCGTCTGAAACTGAACTCAGACAAAACAGAAGTCCTCATATTAGGTACATCCCCCTCTGCATGGGACGACTCTTGGTGGCCGGAAGCCCTTGGAAAAGCACCCATCCCGACAGACCACGCACGGAACCTAGGCGTGATCCTGGATTCTTCACTCTCAGTGAACAGACAAGTCAGCGCCGTATCCTCATCCTGCTTCAACATCCTTCGCATGCTCAGGAAAACATTTCGCTGGATCCCCACCGAAACAAGGAAAACAGTCACCCATGCTCTTGTCACGAGCCGACTGGACTACGGAAACACCCTCTACGCAGGTACTACCGCTAAACTCCAGAAGAAACTCCAACGAATCCAAAACGCCTCAGCCAGGATCATATTAGACATCCCGCGCAACGAACACATCTCTGGTCACCTGAAAGACCTCCACTGGCTACCCGTCAATAAGAGAATCACTTTCCGACTGCTAACCCACGCACACAAATCACTCTACGACATCGGACCAGAATGCCTCAACTCACGACTGTCCTTCTACACCCCCTCCCGCCAACTACGTTCTTCCAGCCAAGCCCTCGCCACTGTACCTCGCATCAACAAGACCACCATGGGTGGCAGATCCTTCTCTTACCTGGCTGCTAAAACATGGAACTCACTCCCCGCGTACCTTCGCCTCACCCAGAACCACCTAGCATTCAGAAAGCAACTTAAAACATGGATATTTGACAAGTAATCCTCCTCCCCTTTCTAAGCGCCTTGAGACCCTCTGGGTAGGTAGTGCGCTATATAAAATTTTCTGACTTGACTTGACTTGAAAGCAGAAATGATTGCAATAGAGTCTCGGAACGACAGATCGCTTTCGCGATCTGTTCGCAGTCCGAGACCTAAAAAGTATATGGTATTGCGCAAAACTCACAAGCTTCGATGGCTGCGGAACCCCTTGCCACTATTGGGGTAACGAGTATTTTGGAACAGGGTAGGGAGGAGTTGGATGCTGACATATCGGTTGATGAAATCCAAAACGCGATTCAGGACATTCGCGCGGGTAAAGCGATGGGCCCTAATGGGCTTCCTTTTGAACTGCTCAAACCTATGGCTTTAAAGCTAGCACCTCATTTGCTCAATTTGTTTAATGTAAGCTATGAAAACATCCACAAACCTGGTAAACGGGTGGATGAGTGCGCCTTGTACAGACCCATATCTCTGATTACAGTGGAGGCTAAAATTTTAGCCAAACTGTTGGCTACTCGTCTGCTCCCCTATCTCACCGATTTGGTTCACCCGGACCAGTCGGGATTAATGCCAGGTCGGAATACAGGGCGTAATCTGCATCGAGTGCATGGTGCACTGGGCCGTGTAGACACACTGGAGGAAGAAGGGATCTTGAATTCGCTTGACGCAAAAATGGCATTTGACACCATAGCATGGGAGTATCTGATTGCAGTTCTAGCCCGCATCAAGTTCGGACCCAAGTTCATAGGGTGGATCAAACTACTATGCACACAACCCATGGCACATGTTTCAGTAAATAACCATCGCTCCACTCCTTTCCCCCTTTGTAGAGGCACAAGGCAAAGATGCCTGGTATCACCACTCCTTTTTGCAATGGTTATTGAGCCTCTGGCGGTTTGGATAAGGTGGGAGCCAGGCATCAGAGGCATTAAATGGATGAATGAAAATGTAGACCACATATCACTCTATGCGGATGATATTCTGCTTTATCTTGCCTCACCTGTGCGCTCACTCCGCCGCGTACTACATATTTTTCATATTTTTGGGGCGCATTCTGGGTACGAGATAAATTGGTCCAAATCCCAGATGTACTTCCTTTGGAGAGACCTCGCACAAAGTCCTAGAGGGTATGATATTCCGGTGGCTTCCCAGGGCTTTCGCTATTTAGGGATTTTTATAACTACTAATGCTACACTATTTTTTTAACAGAATCAGTTGGGGCAGTTACAGAGGTTTCGCTCGGATGTCACACACTGGACTCTATTGGGGCGGGCGTCTCTATTCAAAATGCTTGCTCTACCACGATTTCTTAACGCCCTGTAAAACACTCCTAATCCTCTTCCTAACACTTATTTTTTGCAGATCGAAGCGGCAGTGAGGAATTTACTGTGGGACGATAAGTCACCTCGGATAGCCATAAACAAACTCATTATGGGATGGTATGATGGGGGTATTGGGTTGCCATATATGCGCCTTTACTATCAGGCTTCGCAACTCACGGCCATAAATCAATGGGTGTTCGGGCAACATGATGATCCCAGCTTCCGAACCGACCTTTGGCTAATGGGGAAGGGGGGCTACAGCAGAGCATTATCTACAAACCATAGAAAATTACGCCTGACTGGCCCCCACAGCGCGTACAATGGAGGTGTGGCATGGGGTGCAGCGGTGGATGGGTTGGCAGAGGTGCCTAACGAAGGCTACCCCTCTGTGGGAGCCAGACATTTTAGGACGACTCAGTGCCTATGCGGGTTTGATAAATGGGACACGATCGTGATCTCCACTGTGGGAGATATGTGGGTTAAGGGCATCGTTTACGGATCTCCAAACTAAATATCAGCTAGCACCATCGAAAAGCTTCCGGTATCTCCAGATCATTCATGCCATTGACTCCGCCCTCTCAAAAGATGCCTCCTTCCACACTCCTCTCCTCTTAAGGACAGGATATTGCTGCAAGGCCATTTCACTCACATATAAGAAATTGATCAATAACCGGACCGACACAATGTTGAAACTGCGGGAGAGTTGGGAGGTTGACCTGGGAGAACTGGCCGATGAGGACTGGATAGAGGCACTGGCCTCACCCCAAGAAGTAGCCATCCCGATGCCACTTTGATTGGTCCAACTTAAGATTCTCCATCAGGTATATTTTGACGCCACACTGCTATGCAGGTTGGGTAGGAGACCTGATGCACTCACCATTGGATTATATCCGCCTGCATACTGTCCCTCGACGCGGAGAAAGCATTTGACCGGGGTGGACTGGACCTTTCTCCGGGCGGTACTAAGTAAAATAGAGCTAGGCCCCCTGATGATAGCCCGTATCATGGCTCCATACAGCTCCCCAACGACTCAGGTGCGGGTGAATAGCCAACTTACAAGCCCCATTTCAATTTACAGAGGCAAGCGACAGGGGTGCCCTCAGTTCCCACTCCTGTTCGCCTTCACGGTGGAACCTCTTGCCATAATGATTCGCCAAGCATCCGACTTTCACAGCATCCCCCTTGGAGGTCGCAACATAAGGTAGCCCTGTTTGTCGATGATCTCCTCCTTACGGTAACTTGCCCGCAAATGACCCTACCGGCCCTCTTCAATCTCCTGCGTATATACAAACAGGCATCGGGCCTCAAGATCAATCATTACAAATCTTGGGCCCTGAATCTTACTATCCCGGGGGAGGAGTTCCCAGCACAACAGACGATTCTGCCCTATAAGTGGGCTTCTCACTCCATTAGATATCTAGGTCTCACTTAACTCCCACCCATGCCACCTGGTCACAAATAAATTGGCAGGAATGTAAGCGGCATGTGCTGGAGGACTTGAGGACCTGGAAACATCTCACACTCTCCTGGTT
The DNA here is from genome assembly GCF_964263255.1 of Lissotriton vulgaris. NCBI lineage: Eukaryota > Metazoa > Chordata > Amphibia > Caudata > Salamandridae > Lissotriton > Lissotriton vulgaris. Next base: position 602,450,411 of record NC_141695.1, on the reverse strand, counting down.
GGGCTGCCTGCATACAATCAAAATGTCCATATTGCCCAAAATCTTGTATCTGTTCCAGTCGCTACCCACTCATATCCCACAACATCAGATCCAAGGTCTGCAACGAGAGCTCCCCCTGTTTATTTGGGGGCGGGGGGGGGGAAGGGGGGCGTGGGCCGCGCTTTTCTAATAAAATCCTAATGTCACCCCGGGACAGATGGGGTCTGGCCTGCTCCCGCTTTATGGACTACTACTGGGCCTCACATCTTCGCTTTATCTCAGAGTGGACGACAGGGGAAAGAGAGAAGGTTTGGCTCCACATGGACAGGGCGGTGACTGGACACTACATCTGGGACTTGGCATGGCAGCCCCGGATCTCATGGACCCGAAGCTCGTATATGGCTCTTCCCACCAGGACCGTCCTTGACATCTCGGACAAGGTAGCTGTATCCAAGGAGCTAACCACCTTCCCATCTCCTCACACGCCCATTGCTGGCAATTCCCACTTCCCGCCTGCGCTACACTATCCATCGTTCTCTGAGTGGGTCGACGGTGGATTTAGAACAATTAGAGATCTTTTCGCGGGAGATGTTTTTAAAACTTTAGAGCACTGCAAGCAGGAATTCCACCGAACAGAGGGGGCCCGATTGCAATACTTGCAACTCCGGCTCTGGGTACATAATGCATCCCTGTCGCACGCGGCCACACAAGCTTTTACCTCCGAGCGGCTGGTCCACTCCGTTGACGAGTCCAAGGGCCTTATATCTCGTACATACCACATTCTTCAAACCCCCCGAGGATAGCCACACACCTCTACCAAACCAAGTGGCAAACTGACCTATCTGTTGACATCACGCCTGCGCAATGGAACCGCCTTTGGAGTGACATCCCTAAAGTCTATCAATGTATTTCCCAGCAGGAGACGGCATACAAGGTTATGACTCAATGGTATTATACCCCTCATAGGTACCATAAAATGTTCCCTGCATTTTCTCCTCTTTATTGGCGATTCTCGAACTCCTTCGATGATTTTCTCCATGTTTGGAGGACGTGTCCCCTTCTGGCCACCTATTGGAAAGAAATCCTTAGCCACATCAAAGTGGATCTTGGCTTCCCTCTGCCTGAAATTCCAGCCACTGTTCTATTGGGTATCAAGCCAAATAATCTGCGGGCATTGACACGTAGCGACTGGTACATCTGCCTTTGCCTTCACATGCTGGGAGCAGCCAAACAACTCCTATACTGGAAAAAAACTGAGAACCCTCCTATCACTATCTGGTTCACTCGCCTATGGCAAACCATGGCGATGGAACTGCGCACGCCTACAGTCCTGAGACGCCCATTTTACTAAAGTCTAGCAACAGCTAATCACTCATTTTTGCAAGTTAGTACATGCTCCCCTCCAACCCCCAAAACTTCGGGTCCTGCGCCTCTTTGAAGACGCTATATATCCTTCTGACTCTGGCACACACCTCTGGCAACCACGAAAATACTCTGTGTTCTGTCCACTCACTATCCGCTGGTTTGGAGCTACTGCCGCATTCCTCCCACCCTCTCCCCTCCTGGTCTTCCTAGCAACACCCACTGGTAGAACTTACATACCACACCACACTCTCCCTTCTTTTTCACTCTCCTCTCACTCTTCTCTTTGTCCCTTTTCTTGGCCTGCTCTGTCCCGCTACCTTCCTCACAAGGGGGGCTCCTCCCTCCCTGTATTTTGCTCTTTTCTATCTGTTCTTTTGCTCAGTTCTCTACGTTCGTGTTTACTTGATTCCACCATCTAAAGGAGCACTCAATATGCGCCTAACACGCACAAATGCGATACCCCGCGGCCGGCCATGTAAGGGTTGTAAGCGACTTGCTGTGTAACCCAGTACATGTGCATAGTTTGTATTGTATCTGCTTCGCAATTCGTCTCTTGGTCTCATCACACCGCCAGCAAGCCACAGGGTTGTAGGCAACTTGCTATGTACATGAAGTGCTTTCTTCCTTTCAAACTATAATAAAAAGATTTCAACTAAAAATGCCCTACTTTACCACAATCGGTGCACTTGGATTTTATAGCTGGACATCTTTTGTCATTGGTAATGTGACCTTTATAACCAGATCTGAAACAAGTAGAGTTAGTTAATTTCTTGACTGTATCTTTGTAAGACTGTTTATCTACTTTCTTTATATCTGATTTACTGTGTGAAATTTTATAACAATATGCCCTTCCTCACTGTTTTTTAAAGCAAATTTTGCACATCTAAGTGACATTTCACCTTTTTTAACAATAGTATTAATTTCGTTTAAGGGAGCATCTCCACATACCCACAATTTTTCTTGAATTGCTGAATTGTTAATTCACAATTAATAGCTAGTTTTTTCAAAGCAGAAACATAGTCTTCCACAGGCTCAGTTTTTTTTATTTCTCTGGAAGAATGCATATCTATTAATGCCAACACAAACTGTGGGGTGATAGTGTGCATCTAAATCTTCTAAATCTTCTAAGAATACATTTGCATTTTCAGAAGGTCTTACCTTTTTTCCATTTGATTATATACCGTACTACCTTCAGGACCTAAGCTATGCAATAAAAAATAAAAAATTCTGGAAGGAGTGAACTCATCTTCATTTTCCTCTTCTAAAGCTGCTATATAGTTTAAAAAAATAATCTTTCCAATCGGACCACTTTAATAATGGTTCACCAGGACGTGGTAAGAATGGAACAGGAGGAACTAATCCATAACTTTGAGATGCCATATTTAAATATAAATTGTATTATATTAATGTCAATATGTGATGCTGAAAGTATGATGTCATTTAAATATAATGATGAACTAATGTTCTATGGTAAACACATCAAATCACTAAAATATTAAATCTAAACTAATTTGAGGATTAAATAATGTGTACTTGAAGATGAGCTAAAAAAATGAATGAGAAGTTAAGTTATTATGGTGTGCACATCACCGTGTGCAATTGAGAAATGTAATAATATTGTACATACAGTCAGTTTTGTAAAGTTGGAAGTAGATGATATGCGATGTGCATATCACCGTAAAACAAATTAAAATGCGCTGCAAAGTACTAGAATTATATTGGCAAAATACCGTTGGTTAAGTGTTATACCGTTGACCAAATCCTAATGATGTCGGTAAAGAAGTTCTTGATTACGATCTCTCTGATGCGTTGGGCAAGGGTGCTGGTTGCTAGGCGATGATTTCTAACAAAATGGTGGGAAGTAAGGTCGCGTTGCGTGACCTTGCGTCAAGACAAGCTGACGTCAGGAGCGTCGGAATACACTTGCGTATTCAGAATACTGAATAACAACGAGAAGAATGTAACACTCATACTGTTCGAAAAAAGCGGCCAAGATAGGAATCGTCCAACTGTCACCAACATCCACGTACCAAATATCGAAACTACAGTTTAAATGGCTGTTAAATAGAAGTCTTTACTCACAACGTTAAGTTCATCCTGCAGAACTCCACCTATTCCTGAGGCCTAAAAACAGTTCAACAACACTGAACTCTACCCATCGCCGAACCTTAAAAAACTTTTACCACTTCTTAACTCCTCTCATCTGTGAACCCTACAAAACCCTCACCAACCATAAACATCACCCATCCCTGAACCCAAAAACACCTTACTATCTATAAACTTTACCCAAGATTACTGTACTTTTTTTTCCCTTAATTATCTTTCCTTTTGAATGTTTCCTCTAATTTTCAAATTATTTGTATTCCCTTAAAATTGTCTTTACTGAAAATTGGTTTTCCATGATTTGCTTTCCTTTAATGTGGTTTCTATTTTATTTTTCGATTCACTCACATACATCACCTTGGAATGATTTACCAGACTTTGCTAAGCACTATTTTGGGAACTGCCTTTTTTTGGTCCTTATGAAGCGGAAGAGTCTAACTGGTTGATGAAGACAAAAGGTCAGAACGGTTCATAGGTGCTTCCCAAATCATGTATTCAGATGAGGCTCTATGTTGGATGTGTTATATTTTTTTTAGCCAATGAAAGTCCACAGTTTTTTCTTAAAGATTATTTCTTTCTTTTTTTAAATAGCTTTTATTTTATCTGAAAAAACACCCAGGTGAACAACGAAAACATTTAAAGAAATGCTCATCCTCTTCCCTTGTTGACTTTGGGGAATGGTCTCCACTCCCTTGCGGGGATCTTTCTCACAGCTTTTTCACTTATATGCAGGCAGTGTCTAATTCTGTCTTTTACAATGGTGTCTTGCACCATCGTCGTTCGTTATTCACAGATTTTTCATCCCTCGCACACTGTTCACATACTATACAGTTTTTGTTGGTGGCTCCGCGTTGTGCCGCGGAAAGGTTTCTCCGAAGAAAACTGACGTCAGCGTGACCTCGCTGACGTCACGCACGTGGACGACGTCAGAGCGGGTCATGTGGCGCCATCCCCCGCGTGCAGAGGTGCTGCTGCAAAAAAAGTTACGGATCCAGTTTGACGCCTGGGTATATTCTAAGTTAAGGAATCTGTGGCTAGACAACGTCTCTACCAGATACTTTGTTACCGAAGGTAAGTAACTCGTACCTCTATGCCACTCCACTCTATAACACCTTCGATGCTCATGACGAGCTCAGCTCGTCATGAGGTACACCTCTCGTACGCTCGTCATGAACAATGGGAATAAATCAGGGTCAGCACCAGGACGGGAATACCATCAGCATTGATGGTGATATAGTATATGGTGTCATTCCTTTGACGATACGGGCCTCCCCAGTTCAGTCTCCCACCGCACTTGCGTCTTTGTACGGTGTCCCTTCGGGCATGTGATAATCATAGCCTATAGCTCAGAAATTAGTCTACGATCATCTTTTTTGCGCATCAACCATTTTTAAAACATAGTAAGGGGTCGGGACATTTGGGAAAAATTAGCGGATTGCGTAACCCAGTGTGCGACTTGTCGGTAGTGGAATGCATCAGTAGCCAGTAAGTCATATTCTTTACGCAATTGGGAAAAGGGGATTAATCCTTCAGTGTCAAAAAGGGAGCCCACTCTCTTGCACCCCTCTTCCCTCCAACAGTGAAATACCGGAGACGCTTGCCCCGGTGGGAAATCGGGATTGTCCACAATGGGGGACATGGATGAGGGGAATGTTGTCCAGCCCTTCGGCACTGCTAACTGATCCCAGACCCTAAGCGTTGGCGAGGTGACAGGTGACGAATATAGTCTAGCTCCATGCTTGTGGGGTAGTCACAGTTCCTGCCAGATATTCATTCCCGCTATGGATTGATCCATGAAATTCCAGTGTTTACTGGACAGGGGGCCTGTTCCACTCAACGAGGTATCGCAGGCATGGTGCTTGGTAGTAAGCTCCTACCAGCGGGAGACCTAATCCTCCCTGTGCTTTCGTGTAAGTAATGTATATTAGTGAGAAATTAGGCTTCCATACGTACTTAGTAATAAGCGATTGTAGTTTCTTGATTGTGCCCATTGGCGGAGACAGCTGCAACATCTGGAAGATGTAGAGGATGTGTGGGTGCACCGTCAGCTTCACCTCGGCTATTCTCCTGTACCATGCCAGCTTAAGACGCGACCCGGCGTCCAGCGCCTTGGTCGTTTGATCCAATAATAATAATAATAATAATGTGTAATTGAGGGAAACCGTCTTGTCAATGGTCGAGGTCAGCCTAAGGCCTAAATAGGTAATGTCTGTGTGCGCTCAGTGGAATGCAAAATCATGTTGCAAGTCCAGCATCTCGCTCGTAGCAACCGAGATGTTGAGAATCTGCAACTTTGCAAAATTGACCTTAAACCCCGCGGCATTCCCAAAGGCTGTAAGTTCGCTGGTAAGAGACCGCAGAGTTAGCCGGGGTTGAGTAAGCGAAAACCTCACATCGTCGGCGTACATGCTATTTTTATGCACCTCCGATCCAAACTTTAGACCTACTATGTCAGGATTTGACCGAATCCGCTGGGTGAACAGCTCCATAAAGAGCGCAAATAAAAGTGTGGATAAAGGTCTGCCCTGCCGCGTTCCCCGGGCGACAGGGAAGAGGGTCGACCTGCATCCATTAACCCGCACAGAGGCCTTGGAGGCAGCGTATAGGCACTGAATCCAATGGATTAAGTTGTCTCTCCACGTCGATGGAGAGCAGGAAGGCCTGTTTCCGCGAGCGATGCACGAGATCAATGAGGTGCAGCAGTCTTGTAAAGTTCTCTTCCCCCTGTCTAGTAGGTATGAAATCCGATTGATCGGGGTCTACTATGTTGGCCATGAGGGGGTTAAGGCGCAAAGCTAAAATGCCCGCGAATAACTTTGCATCGATGTTAAACAGCCGAGTTAAGAAGGGAGCCAGCTCGACACAAAATGTTTTGTAAAAAGCGGCCAGGAAGCCTTCCGATCCCGGAGACTTAGCTATTTTTAACCTTGAAATGGCTGATATCGCCTCTTCTATGCGGATTGCTGAATCCAGGTTTGTTTGGGTATGGGGGATATACCACAGGTACTCAAACACTCATTAGGGTCTTGCAAGGGGCGTCTCGATCTGCATAGAGGAGTTGATAAAAGCTGCGGAAGGCTTCAACAATTCGGTCATCTGCGGAATGTTCCCTCCCAGCGTGATCGCACACTGATTGTATTACGGACATCTACGTCTTTGCCCGTAGTCTATGCGCTAGCATTTTCCCACACTTATCGCTGCTAAGGTAAAATTTGCGTCGCAACCGAAGAAGAGCGTGTTCCGCCCTATCTAAGTCTAGGTGTTTCAGCATTCATTGTCGGTTTTCTAATTCCCGCCACACCCTCGGGGCAGCAGTACGTTAGTGGACCGCCTCCAGTTCTCCCACCTCTCTTTCCAACTCTGCACGCTTCTCCCGGCGCAGGGCCGGGTATGATCCAGCGACCCTAATAAACTCTCCCCGCGTTACCAATTTCAGAGCCTCCCACGCCACTGCAAGAGGGGTAGACCCCACTTTGTTGTCTTGGAAGTAGTGTACCATAGTGTCTCGTATCCGCTTGACCACCTCTTCAGAGTGGAGGAGGCTCCAACCCGGGTGGGCGGAACGCATTCGCCACGCAGGCAAAAGAACTGAGATGAGGGCATGATCCGAGAGAGAGCGGGGTGATCTCCGCCAAGTGTAGGCTAGCCATGAGGGAAGGGGAGGCTAAAAAGTGATCAAGTCATGCATATGTTTTGTGCACTGTGGAAAAATATGTATAGTCATGCTCTTTTGGGTGTTGTGTTCGCCTCACATTGCGCAGCCCACAGTCCTTCAACCACCTCCTCGCAGCGGGTGAGAGCGCCCCTGCTTGGTGTGACCTCTGCCCTGATCTGTCTAATTCCGGGTCCAGCACCAGGTTTAAGTCGCCCCCAACCAAGATAGCAGCATCGGGGGAGGCAAGCACCCCTGTCGGCAGAGAGCGGAGAAAGGATTTTTGTTTTACGTTAGGTGCATATAAAGTTCCTAGTGTAAGGTGCGATTCACCCCATTGTACCCTGATGGCCAGTAATCGGCCTTTGACTTCTGCAATTGTCGAGATAACTTTACATTGGCATCGCGTGCTGAACAGGACCGCTATTCCATTCCTTTTGGACGGCCCGGAGGACCAGAATTGCTGCGGGAATCTTTTATCATGCATGCTCTTGGTGTCTTTAGCTAGCAGGTGAGTCTCTTGGAGTAAGCAGATATCACTATTGGTGTTTTACAGCAGGAAAAGCACTGATGCGTGTTTTACTAGATTGTTCAACCCTCGCACATTCAAACTAATTACTTTCAAGTCTTTACCCATTGGGCCATTAGGGGGAATGTGAAGCCGAGCACACGCAGAAGTCCAAGCAGCGCTTGCACTTCCACGGGCGACATGAGGAGCCCTATCGCCTGCCATTCCCACCTAAGAACTGATGGGGAGACCCCCAAAAAAATCCTATCCCCAAACAATAATAAACAACTAAATATTGAGAAGGAGAGGGCTAATCTAGCAAACATGACAAAAGTTTGTCACAATGGTTAAAGTCCAGGGGGTCGTGGTGAGGAAATAGTCAAATCAACAGTTAATACTCTCTTACCAGTCCGGCGAACTCTCATCCCGATCGGTCCTCTCCGCCTCTCCGGTGCACACTATTCAACCCAATTGGATGCCACTAGTTAGGAAGATCAAGGGGTGCCCGGGCACTCTGTAACCTGTGACAGCGATGAAAGAACCGCCGTTCTTTCTTGTTTGCTTGTAGCCAGGTCAGGCTTTGGGCTTGATGACGGTTTCCCAACCTGCTGACACTCCCAAGTGTGTCGTTGTCTAGAAGTCGGCCTATCCTCCACTTCCGTGGAAGGGGCTCTATCGATACCCAGGGTTTCCAGCGTCTCCTCCAAGGACCTGATCTGGAGGAGCTTGCCCTGGTATTTGAAGATTAGACGAAACGGGTGGCCCCAGGAGTAGGGAATGTTCTTGTCTCAGAGGTGGTTGGTTACAGGCTTGAACGCTCTGCGCTTAACAAGCGTGGAGGCCGCCAAATCCTGGAAGAGAGCAGGGTGGTGCCCGCGAAACTGCATGGGGTGTTGCTCACGTGCCATCCGGAGGATGCGTTCTTTTAACTGAAAGTCATGTACACAGACAAGAATACCTGGAAAGGGAGCTTTGGTGTCACATGGAAGACCCACCCGGTGGACCAGGTCCATTTGGATGTCTGAACGCTCTACATCCCCGAGGATCTGGTGAAATAAGCCGCTGACGTAGGCACGAAGATAGTCTCCTTCCACAGGACCGCTCTAATCCGTACATTGTTCTGTCTGGAGCGGTTCTCCAGGTCCTCTACATGGGCCTGGAGATCGATATTCTGCACACTGTGGCGTATCATCTCCTGCTGTAGTTGGTGGAGCTCTTCTTCCCTACCGAGGTCAAGCTCCTCCAGGGTCTCCACCCTCTCACCGATGCCATCCACGGCGCGTCTAACCTCCCGTAGATAGCCAAGAAGAGTTAGACCATGAAAGCTTTGGACGCTGGGGAGTTGTCACCTTCCATATGGCTTGCCTTTGTCTCGTTCTGGGGGTTCGATTGACCCGCTTGTTTCTGGAGGAGTTCTTTCATCGACTTCTCTCTCTGGGCCCTCGCCATTGCCATGATGAGCCTGCAGGACCGCAGAGCCTCCCGATATCACCCACCACTCCGGGCCGTAGGGTAGGTACAGATCCCCTGGGCCTCAGACTGGGTCTCCGTTTCCGCTGCTAGGAGCGAGTCCTTGCGTCCAGATCGCCACGCCGGTACAACCTCCAGCACCAGCTGTCTCCTCGCGTCGTGGGTCAAGGCTGGTACGCGCACCGCTCTGGGCGAAAGTAGACAGGAGGTTACCACCCACGCCTGCGCCATCTGCCAGACCGCGGACCGATCAGTGCCACCACCTGTTCAGTTACGCTCTGCAGAGGCCACTCCGTCACAAACCCGGCCCCGGTCGGATAGGGGTGGGTTCAGTAAAGGGCCCCCGGTTAGGCCCCTCTCCCGAGGGAGTACTTCAACTCTCTGCTCTTTCTGTCGCACTTCCTGCTCCCTCGCTGGGCACCAGCGCCACACAACTCATGGGCCACAGTGAGAAGCCCAGTCTTGTACCCCCGCACAGTGCTTTCTCCTCCTCCCGTACTCAAACGGGTCCCTCGGCGGGGGTACACTAACAGCTTCAAATGGCAGCCTCAACCCGTAGTGTGCCCCGTGGTCGCCCGCCGAAATGCTCAGAATCGCTGCGGGCCTCACTGGGGAAAACATCGCTCTTGTTGCAATGCGCAGTCGCCAGAAAGCGCTGTCCGCCGATCCACGGACCGGAGTCAGCCTCACTAAGCGGCGCCACGCACTCCAGGCCCCCGCTCCTCACCTCTTATCTTCTCCGGTACTGTTAGGCATTCTCGCCACTACAGCAGGGCACCATCATAGCTTGCAGGATCTCCAGTGTCTTCCTCGCATATCAAAGCGGGGAGCCGAGCGAAGGCGGCCCCGGCAATCTGCTAGGCCCGCACGCCCCTGCTCCGTGTGCTTCGCCATCCTCCAGGCCAGGCAGCAATGGCAGACCCCAAGATGACACCGGCTCCAGGCTCCTCACCACCGCGGTGCCGCCAGCCGCTCTACCGTGCCAGGCGCTCGTGAAGGAGAGCACACTAGTGTGGCGCGCCTCCCCTCTCAGCCCTCAAGCGTCTCCCCAAGCAGCAGCCACCAGAGAACCAATGTGGTCGTGGCTTGAACAGGGTCTGCCAGGCCATCACCACGCAGAGATAGGAAAGTCCGCAAAGAGCAGGCAGCGGCAGGAAAGAAGCAACCTGCTGACGCTGAACCAGCCTCTTGTGTTGATTCGCTTGCGGGAGCTCGCAGATGGGCTTCAAATCGGGCAATATAATAAGGCTAAAGTGTGGTGGCGCCGGAGGGACAGGAACCCACGTCCTATCTCGCCGCCATCTTGGCCACGCCCCCTGACATCATTTTATACTGTATAATACATCAATCCCATCCTTTGTATGTTGCATAGTATAATTTTCTAACACACAGGCATTAGTAAACGTTCTAATCTCTAAACACTGTCACAGACAAATCTATAGCCTCAGCCAACTGTTGGTTCCTCTAAAATAACTGATAGGTAGGCACACAAATTAATATGTTTCTCTGGCCATATTCCTCTGCCATGAATTCTATCACAGCGAAACAAAAGGGGATGATGGACGGGGCGTTTGAGCAAATCAAACACTCACCCCCAGTCAAATGATCTGGGTTTAATCCATCACCATTCTTTAGCTCACTCAGCCACCCCAGTTCAGACATGTACTGGGGTGAATGTAAGACATTGTTCTGCAGTCTGTCCATCAACTGTGTTTTTTGCAATTTTCACCCCGAGTGGGCTGGGTATGCTCAGACGTGAGTCCCAGGCACTCCACATCACTGGAGTCAAGCTATCCAGGCTGAAGAAGGCTGATAGCCAGAAACCGGTCCTTGGATGCTTGATTCCGGTCTATGAAAGACATGGCTTGGTAGTTCGGGCTGGACTGTTCCCATGAGGCACAGGGTCAAGGCTGATTTGCATATAGCCATTGTCTGACCTAGGGTGGTGTGGAGTGCAAAAAAACGATGGATTAAGGCCCAGATCTTTGTACTGGGGTGAATGTAAGACATTGTTCTGCATTCTGTCCATCAACTGTGTTTTTTGCAATTTTCACCCCGAGTGGGCTGGGTATGCTCAGACGTGAGTCCCAGGTACTCCACATCACTAGAGTCAAGCTATCCAGGCTGAAGAAGGCTGATAGCCAGAAACCGGTCCTTGGATGCTTGATTCCGGTCTAGGAAAGACATGGCTTGGTAGTTCGGGCTGGACTGTTCCCATGAGGCACAGGGTCAAGGCTGATTTGCATATAGCCATTGTCTGACCTATGGTGGTGTGGAGTGCAAAAAAACGATGGATTTAAGCCCAGATCTTTGTACTGGGGTGAATGTAAGACATTGTTCTGCATTCTGTCCATCAACTGTGTTTTTTGCAATGAATTCTATCACAGCATCATCCAGTGATAAATATTTACAAACATTCTGTTTCATTACATCTAGGAAGTGAGTACGGTATGCTTATTTCCCTTGAGGGATTATATTTTGCACATTGTCACCTATGTTACGCAAAGGTGCACCACAGAGCAGTGTACTCGGTACATATTACTGGCCCTGGTCGATAAAATTGAGTACCTGAGTCCACACCACCTGCAATCATATGAGCAGATTTAGCACTGATTGTACCACGTTACCTCCAGCTCACACAGAAATGTATTGCCATAACACTATAGTTAATGCTTAGAGCTCTGAGTCCACAAATTTAAAGAAACACTTCCTGAATCAACCGTTAGTAAACTAAGGAAGAGAACACTTCCAATTGCAAAGCAAGGATAGCAATTAAAAAATGTACATTAGCTTCTTTAACAAGTGTGAACTGCTTCAGTATGCAAAATACTTCAAATGGAAATATTTTAATACGATTTTAGAAACAGAGCCGAACTTCTCTTTCTGACAATACCATTATTGATGGCTCCCATTCAGAAGGAGGCTACATACTGAGATGTACAGTGGTGTAAGGTAGCTTGAGGGGGCCCCCTGCAAAGTACATGTGGGGCCCACAGTCTGAACCCAGTCAGGAGTTCTCAAGCCATGGGTCTGCCACCCATGCACAGTGTCGGAAGGGGCTGCCCCGCGGGGGCTACTGTTATGCCACTGCACAGAGACAGAGGCACGTATTCCATATCCACCTTTATTATCATTCATTTTCATAAATGCTTTAGATTGAGGGTCCTTGGAATGTGGTATTTTTGCCACATATTTGTTCTCAAAATACCTTGGGGCATACCATAAATCTTCCTTGACTTTGTCTTTCAGTCTAATCTAGATTTTACCAATGTTTCTGGTGCAAAGTGCCTCAAAATGCAGTGTTTGATTCTACTTTGCCTCTAACAATCTTGGGAGAACCTCAAACCTTACTCTAAAACATTGATTAAATCATATTTCTTATCACAAATTTTGCAGTTTAATTGTTCACCTAAAAAAAGTATTTGCGATTGCCACAGATGTCCCTAGAATGCAACTGAGGGACAGCAGGACACAAAATCTTCTGCAAAGTTTTTTAATCTCCATCCAGTTTTGACCAAACACGCTGGGCAAATGTGCCATTTCCACAAAATAAGTAAAATAATAACATGACACTATCAAAAATAACAATAAAATGCTCTACATATGTATTATCTTTCTACATTGTTAACTGTTTTCAAAAATCCCCACTGAGAATCACCCTTCCATCTCCTCCTGGCCCCCCTTTTAGTTTGATGTTGCTGGCGGCTGTTCTCCCCAAAACCTACACTCCTAGCTAAGGCCATGTACAGAAGCTTGAGGCCTAGATATTTCATGTGGCCTAACCCGGCTTCCTGAACCCTCTAAGATTGCCATGCTGAAATTCACACTGAGCTCTGTCAAGGCACGTCTGTCTAAATCTTGAAGCCCCCACTGCACTTCTCCAAGCCAGAACCTCCCACGTACAATCCAGAGTGCCTCACATACCCCATGCCTAACTCCAGGCTAGTCTTTGACACTGTTCTGCACGTCGCTATATGTGCTTCCCAATGCCATGCACGTCCCATCGTTACACTGCATAACTTTCTTAAAACAAAGAACATCTGCCTTATTTATACACACCTTATCCAAAACGGGCTCGTAATTCTTGGGGCTGGAGTTGACATTTGCATTTCTTTCCCGAGATAAAAGTGTCTGCTATGGTGCAATTAAGATACTGGAAGCTCCGACTATGCTGTAATAGGCGTCATGCATTGCAAGTGACTACAAAGCATATGGAAAGGCGGCGGGGGGCGCTTGCGGAGCACAGTACAGGCACGTGCATAGTCAGATGCGCAAAATTGAATACACAATAACTGACTATTCATTCTCTCAAACCAGAAATTGCCACCCTCCAATGACTGACACCCATGCCTCATGCACAATCAACCACTACGTCTCATGCAGATTTAACCAGACTGCTTAATTAGTTGTATGCATGTAAATACTTCTCTATTTACCTTACAGAGGGGGGCTGGAGAAGGATTTCAAACTGTCCTCATAATATTATAAATGCAATACCGAAAACTATTTACACAGACCGACATAGTGGCCTCAAACTGATAACCTACATGCGCCAGGACATGGAGTTGGAAGAAGGGCTGCGTAGATCAGCCTATATGATGCTTGATATTTTGTTTTACAAATGGAGCTGACTCGAGCACTGTTGCTCTTTGGGTGGACGGGTTTAAACAGCTCCTTTGCCAGTAAAACACCTGAAGTTCCACCAAGTAGTTTGTGTGAAACCCGGGCAGTGGTTAATACAGTGATGCCGCTAATGAGGTGTTCTTTTACTGGGCTCCAAATCTGAGAAGTGGGAGAGATTTTCACGTGTATTTCACGTGTATGCCACGTGTATGCCAGCTTGCTGGGAGGGATCCATATCCACGAGCGCAGGCATTAACCATAAGGCAATCGTGGGCTTAAGCAATATTGCAATGGCTCAAGTCTCGCTACCCTGGGGACTGTGAATACACCCCACCCCACCGCAAGACGGGATTGTGATATCGTGATGAATAGTTGATTTCACTTGTCTCACCTCTGAGTTGCAGCTTCTGTAGCGGGAACAGACTGCTGCCAAATTATGGTCCACCGGCCCGCACAAGTCAGTGTACATTGAGCATGACACAATATAGTCACAACCAGCGCCCCGCCCTGAAGACCACTCCGAGGCAGGCACTGCGTAGTTTGCAGCGCATGTGATGAATGTCGTGATACACATGGCTGGTACATGTGCGCAGGAGCATAACTGTAAAACGACTGGTCCCAAATCCAGTCAGTGAGCACACTATGCTGATGCGGCCCCCTGGAGCTCGGAGACCCAGCGCAGTGCGGGGGCTGCACTCTAGGGGCCTTTGTGACGTCCATGGAGACGTACCGGAGTTTAAGAGCGGGAGAGGAAGGACAGAGCATGCACACGGAATACATTTAAAAGTGCCTAAATCGTTAAGTGAATTGACCTCCGTAAACCTCGCTGCTGAGAAAGCATATCTGTTACACAAAATATTGTAAACAAAGAAAAGGGTTTGAATTGCTGGACAGGAAGATGTGGCGCTCATGCGTGTATGATAGGTCGGTAAACCGATAAATACAATTTATTAACGGTGCAAAACAGGTCAGGGGAAACAAACCCAAAGCAACACAACCCCTGTACTGGTAAGAAGGTCTGTACCCAACAATAAGAACCAAGTCCTGTGCACAACTTTTGTGATTGTATGGGTTCTGATGTCAGAGTCCTACTGTGGTTACAATTATTTTGAATAAATAAAAGTCTGACTTCAGGTTTTTTGCAGGTAATAAAGATTTATCGTACAATCTTGATCAGTACAAAAGGTGATCGCCAGCCGACATGTGTTTCGTCACACCGTGTACTTGATGTGACTCCAGGGCTGTGAAAACTTTTGGGGATTGAAATCGCACAACTTAAAAATGATCAAGAAACGTGCGTACTGAAGTGAGAACCGCGTGATGGTTCTCTGTTCGTGTTCGGGAGTTCTGTAATGGAGTAATCCCTGGAGGCTCCAGGTAGCGGATACAAGGGCAACCATACAGGGCATTCTCACAGACCATGGGCTCACCGAGCTTAGCTTTATGTATTATGCAGCTGGTTTTAAAAATTAAGCTTGCTAGCAAGTGACCCCTCCTTCTCTTTTACAAACATGCCATCTTAACAGTAAAAATAAATGTAATGTGTGCACACACCTTGATCAACATTTGTTCACTCACAACACTGCTCGCTCTCACCATTTCATTGGTGATACCTTATTCATAGAATTACAATCTTCCGGTCACAACTCACACACCAGTTACTCTTTACCACTCAGTATAATTCAGAACCCAATTGCAATGCCATCTATTTGTTCATAGACCACAAGTCCTCTACATGCAGCACTACTAGGCAGCATCACTTCCACCTGTAGCTTAAAAAAAGACCCTTTCTTATATAATTCACTAAACATCAGTCTTCTACGTCACCCCTACATTATACATTTACCCCCAAACTTCAAACTTAGCTGTGTGCAACAAAGCTCATCCGTCCACATGCTACAAAACCTTCCACTCGCTTTTGACACAACTCATTTAACTACCTTAATAATAATAGCTCATCATACTCGTAAACCCTAACAAAGCACCATTCAGCCACTTGCAGTACTACATAACAACACCAGAACAAGCATTGGCATAGCCAATAGGTCTCGCCTTTGGGACCTTATAAGCGTTTAGTTATCCAGCACAATGTCCTTGGTGCAACAACATCATCTGTTGCATGGCTAAACACTTATAAGGTCCCAAAGGCGAGATCTATTGGCTATGCCAATGCGTGTTTATGTTTGCATTTAAACCTATTAAAGATATGATTTGTTATTATTTGGGTTTATTGCCAACAGTTTTATATGCATTATCTTGTTTGAGTGTGGACTGTTTTATTCTGCACCTCGAAGTTGGGCTTCTAGCACTGCTATGCATTATAAATAAAGTAAAACTTAATTAAACTGAATATCTTCTAGAGACAATGTTTACCCCAAATAAGTAATATTAAGCAACTTAATCAAACAATTGTATTTACTTAAGGCTAAAGTGATTCTCTCCAGTGCCTCCAAGACTTCTCCAAGACGTGTTCATTCCTAGCACAAATAAATGGCACTCCTAATGTTACCGAAGCCGCCCCTGAATATGAAACTACCACTATGAAACTACCACTGTTGATGTTAGGTTAAAATGTGTATGCCAAACCAAGAAGGTCAGAGGCAAGACTGTAACTGATACGTAACAGTGAAAACTGCAACCTCAGTCATGGACTCTACCAAACCTACTTTAAGCTGTTTATCTTTCAGAAAATGTGCCCCATGTAATTAACATCTCACACATTAATCTGACATTTGTCACTTCTAGGGCTAAACTACTTTTCTTTGGTATCTCACAGACTTCCCCAGGTCATTGATCAAACTCACATTCATTATAACCACAAAGAAATATGCGAGCCTGAAAAAAGGACACCCCTATTGTTACTGGGAAATTTCACATCTTGTTAATTATCAATAGCCGTAAGGTGAAACAGAGAAGTCACAAATGGCATAAAAAGTTTTTAAAATGGCATAAACACTGTGCAAAAATGTATGTAGAAGTTGGGTGAGGGGTTCACCGTGGCGAATCATTCAGCATGATCTATAATTTTCAACATTTCATAAATGTTAAGCAATGGATGCCTATTTACTGAAATGTTTGTGTTGAGGTTACAGATTTCCATACATTATTATTATTATTAAAAATATTTATAGAGCGCGTAGTCACCCGGGGGTATCCCAGCGCTAAGAACCCTACCCCTACAGGTCAGTGGGCCAGAAAGGGAGAGGGAGTAAGGGAGGGGAAGGGGGGGAGTTCGGCGTTCCGGACAGGCAGGTTTCATTGAGGAAAAAGATACGTTTTCAGCCGCTTCCTAAAGCGTAGATAATGTGGTTCAATACATGCAAACATTCCCATCCACCTTGCAAGCAAAGGCATTTGGAGCCAACTAGTCAGAGGCCTCCATTTACTCAATCACACCCAACTGACAGTAGAACCCTACTAAATGTCATGGTATTGTATTGATTCAAAACCTTGGAGAGGCGTCACCTGGCCCAGTCCTTGATATTTACTACACCTGCTTGGAGGGGGGGGGGGGCGGAGGGGGGGGGGGGGCAGCTTCAAGCTAAATAAAGCTTGCGTGTTTTCACATTTCCCCACAGTACAGATTTCTTCAAAAGTCTCACCTTTAGTTGGGTACCCACTGCCACTGGGTACCATGTGTAGAGAGTTGGCTAATTCCTGGAGCAACTTTGAAACGTTAGAAAGAATCTCTACAACGGGTGCCACTTTCTGACTGATTGGGAACTCAACAGCTGGCAAAGCCACAGATGCCCCAGGGATGGAGAGGAGAGGAAACAGCTGGATAAAAACAATTAACAGAAGTTACCAGACAAAATAAATTATTCCAAAGCACAGTCTTCTAACATCAGAAAAAAGCTAATGAGCAATTTCCAGACCTGTCTGTGAGACTAAGGAAAATGCTCTAGAAAAAAACATCTTTAGAGATCTGAAAAGAGGTCTGGTGCAGAGCATTCCCATTACTTGTTGGCCGATATCAATACAACATCTCATACGATCTGTCTGCAGGCAAAAGGAAAGGGAGGTCTGACAGAAGCTATAGGCCTACGCTCCAAAACATCACCATCTGAAGGAATCATGAATTATTCTTTAAGAGTCTTGGGGCCTGGCCACATACTTGTGGATGCAGATGAGGAAAATTCCTCCAGAAGTTCACATGTTGTGAGTGCGTTTTAGATTGTTAGACGCTTCAGAAATGCATTATTAAAGAGCTGTCTTTAAGCGTAAAAATGATGTTTGTAGTTTCTGTAGGGGAAGGGGTTGCTCATTTGAAATCAATTCCATATTTCAGGTCATCACAGATATGTACACCATGCCCAGAGACATCCAGTCTCAGTGATACAACTGACCTGGTCCATTGTACCAAGATTTGAAGCAAAAGGTGGCTCCTGGGATCAAATATCCGTTTACTGTTAAATCGGTCAACATATTTAAAGGGTTCCCAAAGCAGTGTTTGACCCCCTTCATTAATTGATGGCACAAGTCTTCCTTTTCCTTATCTCGATGGCTAGCCAAGACAACATACCTGCAGAAAAGTTACATCATCTGAGCAGCCTATAAGCTCTTCTGCCTTCAGACGGTGTTGCACCAGGGCATCTCTGCGGCTCTGCAGCTCTTCCAAGTTGACCTCCGCCTGCTTCAGTGCCACATGCGTTACTCCTTGCATGACCTCCACCGATAGGGTCTGGCACTCCTCTAACATTCGTTGCAACTTGGCAAAGCGCTCAGCTATTCCCACAATGAACTTGTCAGAGTTTTCCTGGGCAAAAAAGAATAACGATAATAGGATGTTCAATATCCTAATCTGTGGAACACAAACATTACAAATAACTAGGGGGTAAGCAAGCAGACTCAATATCGTACACAATGTATCTTGAGAAATAGTACTTGCCCATAACAAGAGCAAATATAGAGCTGCAGATTTTATGGCATGCGCACAGTGAAAGGGATATGTGTGGTGTACAAGTATCTAGGTCACATCAGGATATGTACCCTATGTATTCTAGCATACAGTTGTATATTTTATATATATATATTCACTGAAAAAACCATAGGTTTTAGCCCATATATAGTTAGGGATTAGCATTTACAAAACCTTAATTTACTTGCACAAAACCATAGAAATTCGCATATATAGTTAGATGCAATAACTATATATCGCGCACCCGCAACCCACTGCTGATGATGTCACATATTACATCATTCATGACATGGTCAGTGACATCACTGATGACATCACTGATGACATCTCAAATGACAACATCCAGTGACTGTATGTTTCTGTAAAGTTAAAATATGTCTTACATATTGAAGAATGAGTGGATGTATATGTGTTTGGATGAAGGATTTAGCAGGTGCATGACTGACTGTATGAGAGAATGATTAAATGTGTCTCACTGAGTGCATGGGTTAGTGACTAAACTGTCTTAATTTGTGCATCATTATTACTGTAGTTCTGTAAACTGCTGCATGTGTTGATCAGTAGCTATATGAGTAACTATATGGGTTATTGATTGGTTGCCCAAATATTTGTATGGGAGACTGAGTGTGTGTGTGGGAGTGGCTGAGAGGTGTGTGACTCTGTGCATAGATGTGTGAGCAGTTGATTCAGTAGATGTATGGGTTCAAAAGTGCATGTGAAAACAGCTGTATGGGCGGTTGACTGTGTGCATGAGTGTATTGGTGAGTGAATGGATATCTCAGTGCTACATGTCAAAGTAACTACATATGTAAAACACACTACATGTAAGAGTTGACATATATAAATAACTGTGCATAAGAGCCAGTGAATGTGTGAGTGGCTGTATGGATCATTGTGAACTTGTATCAGGGATTGTATAAGAGAGTAAATATGTGTTAGTATATGTTTGATTAAGTAAGGTGTGTATAAGTGTATAGTTGAGGAAATGGAGGTGTGATTGATTCTTTGCATGACTGACTAGGTGTGTGAGTAACTCCATGGATGAATGACAGTCTGTGAGAGTCTGTTTACACTGATTGTATCTAAGGTTATATTAGAGTCTGAAGAGGTTGATCGTATTATCACATGAATGATATTATCAGTGATGTGATCAGTAATGACAAATGAGATGTTATCAGTGATTTTACAAGTGATGTCATTTGAAATATCATCAGTGATGTCATCAGTGATGTCACTGACCATGTCATGAATGATGTCATTTGAGATGTCATCAGTGATGTCATCAGTGATGTCACTGACCATGTCATGAATGATGTCATTTGAGATGTCATCAGTGATGTCATCAGTGATGTCACTGACCATGTCATGAATGATGTAATATGTGACATCATCAGCAGTGGGTTGCGGGTGCGCGATATATAGTTATTGCATCTAACTATATATGCGAATTTCTATGGTTTTGTGCGAGTAAATTAAGGTTTTGTAAATGCTAATCCCTAACTATATATGGGCTAAAACCTATGGTTTTTTCAGTGAATTTCAATGGTTTTTTAATAGCAAATATCAAAAGCTGTCAAATGTCAAGTACGTGATAGGTAAAAACTTTTTCGTGTTTATGCACGCTGATGTGCTTTGAACGCTGCCCCCCCCCTCTTTTCTCTTAGTAGTACTCTCTCTTTGCAGATGGTGAAGGGTAGTTAACGCAGGCCTTTGCCCCCGTTGTAATCCGTCGTGCCTGCTTGTCTCTCCATTTGATTGATTGTTATCCAAGCATTTACTATTTTACAATTGATTCTCCTTGGTTCATTCTCTATTTACAAACAAGCACAAAGTCGCAATACTCTGTTTAGTCTTTGCAGATAGTGAAAAATCGTGTAAAAAAACAAAAGTAATCGAGCAAAATCAGTAGGCCACTAATGGGATCTCTTTTTGACCTCGCTAAAATAGAAACATTAGGAACAACCCTTCATGAGAAATACGAAAATAGTGAGATGAACTGAGCTCCACACCATGAGGGCTGCAAGACAGCTCGGCTCCGCCACCCACCCCGCCCAAAATAACGATAAACTCTATGCAAATATTATAAATATATACAACACACCAGCAAAGTAACAGGGTAAAACATTTTATTAAATAACTATTTACATAACTACTTTATACTTTTTGTTGCCTGATCCGGCTAGCTCAATCGATCGAGCATGAAACTCATAAACTCTGATAGCAAGCTTTGCTGCTGATGCTATGCAGACAAAAACTGGTTTTCAGTTTGTACATTCATCAAGATTTTTCCATCCAAGGCTGGTTGAGAGTTTGTAGAACAATGGCTTCAGATTTTCAACATACAATGTGGTGGCGCGGACTGGGAGGGGGCGCTTGGCTCCTGCCCCCTCCCCAAGTCGTGTTGCCCTGGTGTGGCCTAAGATCGCCCCCGACATAGGCGGCCGGCTCCCGGGGTCCGGCGGAACTTTTTGCCTTTTGATGACTCTTCCATTCTGGACCTTGTCCCACAATCCGTTTGACCTGAAGACACGCTGTAGTGGGGCGCCCCTTTACCGTTTCAGTTGCCATTCCGCCCGCTTTTGCTACACTGTGCCTCTTCTGCCATTCAGCTGTTTACCGCCAGCTCTTGCGACTACAGCGTCTCGCTCACCATGTAGTTGAGTTGCTCCCGCTCTTGCGATGCAGCGATAGGCGGCTGCCACAAGACTCTCAAAATGGCGGCCGGCTCTTCAGATTTGGGCGTGATCCACTAAAATGGCCCTGGGACACCTTGGAACTCGGACGCTTGTCTGCTAGGACTTGGGCCCCATTCTCGAAAGCGTCCCCTGAGCCTTGAAGATTCTACAAAAGTCTTGGGGGCCCCCGACTCCCGCAGGCTTCTGGTGGGGAGCGGCTGCCATGATTGCTCGTGGAATGGCCACGACTGAGCTACGAGATGGTGGTGCTCTCATGCTGACGTCAGCTTCAGTCTGAAACATCCAGAAACACTGTAGACTACCATTTCGATCAGTTCCGGTAGCGCCCCAACGTGACCCGGTAGGGAATAACTTGCCCTCCCCTCTTTGACTGATGGTTCTCGTTGCCTGTCCCTTCTGTTGTCATTTAACAGAACTTTTTAGACTAATGAAATGGGTTGTGTTCCGACCGCTGGTTGGTGGAGACATTTTGACTATATTCTGGACCTACGTTGTCGCGTAATGCGTTATATGACACGCCGCGTTAGCGCACCCGGAAGTGCTCCGGTGTGCGAAGCGCAGCTTCCCGGAAGTGATCCGGGGCGCGGCGCGTAACGTAAGCATAACAGGTCATGTGACTTGTTTATAAAACTTTTCATTGGTTCATTTTACTTTTGTTATTCTAATGATGAAAGGCTTGGTCATATGACCTAAAAATTACGCTTTTTATTGCTTTCGAACATTATTTTTTCTTAAACATATATGTTATAATGTTCCAGGCTAATGTACTTTCCCGGAAAATTTACAACTGTCCTGCAAGTAAAATATATTCCTTTTTCTAGCAAAAGGGCGTTTCTTCGTCCCATGACGGAGCCGTTGAGCAAAAGATGCTCGGCCTGCTGTCTTAGTCGCCGATACGCCTGAATATCAGATTCTTATCGATCACTTTATGTTGCAGGAGTAAAAAACACACCAGCCCTTGACCATTTATCTTAACTGCGTTTCTGCGTATTATACCTTTTATCCGTCATGTAATTGGACTGCTTTATTTCACTTGCCTTTTACTGATTCGAAAACAGTGACTAAAATTAAAAACTTTACCAATGTAAATACTACTACCATGTTTTGTTTTAAAAACCTTTATTGTGAAAATGTCAGTATACAAATACGGGCCTATAACCACGTGGGCCGGCCACGGAGCAAACTGGAATCGTATATGATGAGGAAACATTTACACCGTAGAGGAACGTAACGAGCGGGCCATTAGGTTGCAAGAACTAAGGTGTCTAACAGTTGCGGAATCGGTGGACGTACATTTTGTAATTAAAATACAACAGGGCCACTTACAATAAAATTTTCTAGATATACATTTGCGGGCAAGTACCATGGGTGACGTTAATTCGAACTTACAATAGTACAGTAATCAATAACACATCAGAACTTAATATCAATAAGGATGTCGAAATATTCAATCAATTCTCGTCCCCGCCCGCCATGTGCTTCAAAACTGCATACGTATCTCGTGATATCAAGGTTGTTCAACCAGTACACAACAAGGAGTTACGAGTCCCATTTATACCGCCGCCATTTTGGGCGAGGCCGGGCAGGTCCAGGATATAGTCAAAATGTCTCCACCAACCAGCGGTCGGACCAGAACCCCTTTCGGCAGTCAAAAAAGGTTCAGTTAAATGACAACAGAAGAGATAGGCAACAAGAACCAACAGTCAAAAGAGGGGAGGGCAAGATCTAAAGCCATTGTTCTACAAACTCTCAACCAGCCTTGGATGGAAAAATCCTGAAGAATGTACAAACTGAAAACCATTTTTTGTCTGTATAGCATCACCAGCAACGCTTGAGTCAGCTTTGTGTGAAGCCGCCATTTTGATTCAATCAATAGCGTCCCCCTGCACACATTCAGGGACCTGGTCGTGTCTTCAGGTCAAACGGATTGTGGGACAAGATGCAGAAAGGAAAAGGAAAAAAGTTCCGCCGGACCTCGGGAGCCGGCCGCCTATGTCATGGGCGATCTTTGGCCACACCAGGGCAATAGTGAAGCTGCAGCAGGTGCAAATAAGCTTCAGACAGTGTTACAAGCACTGCTCAGAACTCTCAACTATGGCACCCAACATCCAGGACTTGCCATCCGGATCTTGGCGCCTTGTGCTGGTTCCGACCTATTCGCACATCGGTCCACTACTGACACCACCTCATAAGCCAACGGGGCACCCACGCCGACTTTCGGCGCAGCATTGTAGGATGGCCACACCAGTGCGGCAACTTGCTGGACACCACCTCGGTGCCATCCGGATCTCGGCGCGTTGTGCTGCCTTCGGCCTACTGTAGCCGCAAGTGCGGACGCAACTCAGCTGGATAGCGAGTGAAACACCAAGGGGCGCCCCACTGCAGCCGAGGATCCTCCATCTTGGGGGCGACGCACAGCATCACATTGCTTTCTCAAACAGCCCCCACTGACTGACGCGACCTCACAGGCCAACGGGGCGCCCCACGCCGACTTTCGGCGCAGCATTGTAGGATGGCCACACCAGTGCGGCAACTTGCTGAACACCACCTCGGTGCCATCCGGATCTTGGGGCGTTGTGGTGCCTTCGGCCTATTCGCACATCGGTCCGCTACTGACGCCGCCTCACGTGCCAACGGATTTTCTACGCTTTTTATACCAGCGCGTAACGTAAGCATAACAGGTCATGTGACTTGTTTATAAAACTTTTCATTGGTTCATTTTACTTTTGGTTTCCTAATGATAGAAGGCTTGATCATATGACCTAAAAATAACACTTTTCATTGGATTAAAACATTTTTTTTTCCCAAACGATGAAAGCCCCACCTTGTTTCTGGATGTTTCAGACTGAAGCTGGCGTCAGCATGAGAGCACCACCATCTCGTGGCTCCGTCGTGGTCATTCCGCGAGCAATCATGGCAGCCGCTCCCCACCGGAAGCCTGCAGGAGTCGGGGGCCCTCAAGACTTTTGTAAAATCTTCAAGGCTCAGGGGACATCCGAGTTCCAAGGTGTCCCAGGGCCAATTTAGTGGACCAGGCCCAAATCCGAAGAGCCGTCCGCCATTTTAAGAGTCCTGTAGCAGCCGCCTATCGCTGCACCGCAAGAGTGGACGCAACTCAACTACATGGTGAGCGAGACGCTGTAGCCGCAAGAGCGGGCGATAAACAGCTGAATGGCGGATGAGGCACAGTGTAGCAAAAGCGGGCGGAATGGCAACTGAAACGGTAAAGGGGCGCCCCACTACAGCAGACGAGCCTCCACCTGGGGATGCCCGTTCACGCCGCCTCCCCCCCCCCCCGGGGCGCCCCACGCCGTTTTTCGGAGCAGCATTGTAGGATGCCAAAACCAGTGCGGCAACTTACTGGACATCACCTGGTTGGCATCCACATCTCAGCGCGTTCTGCTGCCTTGGGACTATTCGCACAACAGACCGCTACTGACGAGGCCTCCCCCCGCACCACCCGGGACGCCCCACACCGTTTTTCGGAGCTGCATTGTAGGATACCAAAAACCAGTGCGGCACCCAGGTAACATCACCTGGGTGCCGTCCAGAACTCAGCACGTTGTGCTGCCTTGGGACTATTCGCACAAAACACAGCTACTGACCATTGTTGATTCTTTTTAAAAAAAATGTTTAAATGTATTTACTGTTTTTGTTGCGTTGTATATATTTATAAGTTATT
Organism: Lissotriton vulgaris; assembly: GCF_964263255.1. Lineage (NCBI taxonomy): Eukaryota > Metazoa > Chordata > Amphibia > Caudata > Salamandridae > Lissotriton > Lissotriton vulgaris. The sequence goes on along the minus strand of NC_141695.1, from coordinate 602,425,415 downwards.
AAAATGTTATAATCCTACTACTTTGTTGGAGTGCTATATATTTTTAATGTGACACATAATTGTAAAAACTTTGCTGTACAAAGAGGCATCCCTGGAATCTTCCGCTTCAGGCTCGGACCCACACACCCTCACAGTGAGAATCCCCTCCCCAAGCACAATACAGGATGGTTATCAGATAGTAGGAACGCGTGTGGTGTGACGGATCTCATCGGGTGGGGGCCTTGATCTACTGTAACTCCTTTGAAGAGGGGTGATTCTCTACAGCTGGGGCCATAAACTACACCTGCAGGACTAGGTGATAGCCTGGGACCGGCCTGGACAATCGGACACAGAGGAAGAGGAGTGTCAGAGGGTGCGGTAGTGAATAGGGTGAAAGGGAGGTGTCGGGCGGGCACAGGGTGTGATTCTCAGAGAAGAACAGCGCAGATGGGAGGAGGTTTCTGGCCCATGCATGAGAGAGAGAGCGGGGGTGACCAGTGCGTGGGGGAGATGCTTGCGAGGGTGGGAAGCCATGCTGAGGATCAGCGGCGTGCAGAGAGTGGGTCTGGTCAAGGCATCTAAAATGGCTGCCGTGCTCAACAAAAGTGTGGCATTGCAAAAAAGGCAAGATGGCGCAGACAATGTTTATCAATAAGGATTAATTTATAACAATTATTTTTAACAAAATATTTAATCGCAGTGACAAAATGGCGGTCAACAGTTCCTGATTTCCATCGAATCGAACGTTAACAGACGTCACGCAGCAAAAAAAAAAAAAACGCTCACGAACAGCGCAGATGGGAGGAGGTTTCTGGCCCATGAATGAGAGAGAGAGCGGGGGTGCAAGCAGCAAAAAAAAAACGCTCACGAACAGCGCAGATGGGAGGAGGTTTCTGGCCCATGCATGAGAGAGAGAGCGGGGGTGACCAGTGCGTGGGGGAGATGCTTGCGAGGGTGGGGAGCCATGCTGAGGATCGGCGGCGTGCAGAGAGTAGGTCTGGTCAAGGCATCTAAAATGGCTGCCGTGCTCAACAAAAGTGTGGCATTGCAAAAAAGGCAAGATGGCGCAGACAATGTTTATCAATAAGGAATAATTTATAACAATTATTTTTAACAAAATATTTACCCGCAGTAACAAAATGGCGGTCAACAGTTCCTGATTTCCATCGAATCGAACGTTAACAGACGTCACGCAGCAAAAAAAAAAAAAACGCTCACGCACAGCCGCTGGAAGACATGTATCAACATATATGAGCCTCCTTAGCCACCCTCAGAAAACATAAGGGGTCAGGATACGTCTCCCGTACCCCCTTGTACCTAGTAATTTAATTAAATCGAAACACAAAATGGCGAATTCACGTTTCGCTACCAGTTTGCGACCCGGTTCGCGAACCGAGAAGCGCTTCTACCGCGAAAAATCCAATTTTTATTATTTGCCCCACGGGACCCTTTAATAACCCCAACATCATTCCTAGGGGGTCAAGAAGGATCTACCTTGCCCCCTTTCATTAAATTCCCCCTTCGTTTTTCTCCTCCTCTTGTCTCTCGATCCTACCGAGAGACAAGATGGCGGCCGCACCGGACTGTTTAGAATGTTGACAGACACCGGAGAGCCAATCAGCTTCGCTACGCAAAGCTCCGTTACGCGAAAAGTACGCGATCTGGTGCGCTATCTGGGACGCTGTCACAGATATATCTGTTTTTTTAAACGTTAATTTCTCAAAATCCACTGGAGCACATATATTGAGACCCAGCAAAGGCACATCGGGCTAACAGTCCCTATAATTTTGCCAAGTTTCGTGTAAATCCATTCAGCCGTTCGAGCTAAAAGTGAGGCCAAAGGCCCTATGAAAAAATGAATGGGAAAAACGCGTTTTGGGACCCCCCTTTTTTCTCGGCCCCCCCTTGACGGAACCCCCCCCAAATTTTCAGGGGCTGCTCAGAAACAATGTGCCATTTTCCTGAAAATTTCAGCCGATTCCGTCCACAAACGCCAAAGTTATTAGACATAGAATTTTCAAAAGTTCCATAGAGAAAAAATCCTAACTATATATACCTACTGGCGACCGCCAGTAGGTAATATATATATATATATATATATATATATATATATATATATATATATATACATGCAGCTCGCACTCGTTACCACACGGGCCAGCGCACCACCGCAGTTGAACAGGCACACCAGTCCAGAAACGAAAGTCGACCCAGGCTGAGGTGAAACAAAGTTTTTATTTAATCAAGAATATCGCCACCAGCATAACGTTTCTGCCTTCACGGAGGCCTTGATCACATGACGTTAAGGGAGGGACACAGGATATTTAAAGTGCAAGTGCAATTAGTTGTGTTACATGATTGGTGAATAGAGTCAGGGCACACCCAGTAATAGAAATGGAAAAACGACTTTGTCTTCTGCTAGAAGAATAGATCGCAATATTTACCACATTAACATGTCCATCGATATTGTTATTTTTAACCTAGAAACATGCAAACAATATTTTCACAATAAGAAATAAATATTGCACAGCATATAAAAAATGCATTCTGGTTAAACGATACATCTTAGCAACTTAATATAAACAGAAGTGTGTATACCGAGTGTTGTCTAACTTGATAAACAGTCTAACACTGATGTATCCTTACGATGGTAATCATGTACAATTTCTTTGTTACGATAAAACCCAAGTGGGTGAATCAACAAATCATGTAAAAAATAAGTTCATATGTTGTGTCCTGATTTTTTGTAAAATATAATTATTAAACAGGGATTCAAAAATTCCCATCTATTTACACCAACTCATGTACAATAATATATATCTAAAGTGCAAAGGTGCCGGATCAAGGGAGTGCGGGAAAAATAAGATGGGCAAGGTGAACTACCCAATCGTGTGACTTGGAGTACAGTTTGTTATAATTATTCCTCCAAATTAATTTTCATTGTTCCATTTTTTATGTGTTTCTTTACTCCAGAAAGATGTTAAAATTAATTTTTTTCATTGCTTACTAACAGAATCATAGACGGGTCAAGGGCAACAGTGCATAAGCAGGATTGACAAATGTTTGAACAGTGTTACCAGAGGGATTATTAATTTGGACCAGATCGATTGAGCTCCAGATTGCCAACATTAACAGAAGTGCAGAATGCAGATGACGTAATCAACTTGTTGTCATATCAACGAGCGAAAAGCGGCCATGGGCGTGAGGGATGGGTCTGAGCTATGATTTAGAGATGTGTATAAAAATCAATGCTGGTGTTAAGACCATTGGGGGCCATTGTATCCAAATCCAGGATATATTTAGTTTCTAATGCCCTCAATTTGGCTTCTCTATTGCCGCCCCTGCGCAAGGGTGGAATCGCATCAATGACAAAATATTTCAACAGATGACTTTGTTTGCCATGCTGTTCACTCAAATGACACGCCACCGGGTACGTTTGGTCCTCGGTGTTGATAGCCCTTATGTGCTGGAGTATCCTTTTGTGCACCTGCAGCTTGGAACTACCCACATACTGCAGGGCACACGGACACTCCAGCACATAAACTGCAAATTCCGTCTTGCAATTCAATTGTTTGGAGATCAGGCGGGGACTGTCAGAAAAAGGACTCAGGTATTGGGTTTTATTCGTACCATGTTAGCAGGCTTTGCAGGAGAAGCACTTCTTGAACCCCTTGATTGCTTTGAACCATGGGGTAACTGTTGAGACCTCAGGGCTAGATTTAACCAAAGCTTCTCTTAAAGAGAAAGCCCTTTTGTAGGATAAACTGGGTTTAGCTGGCATTAGGTGACCTATAGTTGGATCATTAACTACAAGATTCCAGTTGTTAGAAACAATCTTACGTAATGCCTGAGTTTGCTGACTGAAGGTGAGAACCAATCTCACAGGTTGATTCAATTCGTCAGTTTCTTTACTTGTACTCTTCCGAGGTTGAAGAGCACTCTCCCTAGGCATAGCATTGACCCTATTAATCGCAGAGTCAATGATATTTGCAGAATATCCCCTCAAAAGAAAGCGCTTCTTACTCTCCTGCTGTGCCTGCAAACACTGTTCCTCCGTGCTGCAAATACGCCTGACCCGCAGCATCTCCCCAAAGGGGATGCTGCGGATCAGGTGTGCCGGGTGATGGCTTTTCGCATGGAGGACAGTGTTGCCAGCAGTGGGTTTGCGGAATAGAGTAGATTGCAATTTGTTACTGCTGACAAAAACCTGAACGTCTAAAAAACAAACGCTCTCCTGACTCATATGATGAGTAAATTCTAGATTGTATGAATTTACATTCAATTGCGTGATGAACTCAGTTGCTTCCTGTTTGGTACCGCGCCAGATGAGAAAAATATCATCGATATAGCGATACCAATGAATCACATGTTGTGCCACTGTCAGGTGGTGTGTACCCATGAGGACCTGTCTCTCCCAGTAGCCCATATGTAAACAGGTATAACTAGGGGAGAAACAGGCCCCCATGGCCACACCCCTGATTTGTTGGAAGCATTGACTATTGAATTGAAAGAAATTGTTGTTCAAACAGAAAGCAATCATCATCATTAACATTTTGTTGTGATCTACACATTGAATTGGCCTATCGTCCAGGAAGAATTGGATAGCTCTCAAACCATCACAGTGTCTGATACTGGTGTAGAGTGAACATACATCCAGGGTAATTAGCCAATACCCCGTCTGCCACTCTACCGCTTCCAGTTTTCGGAGAAAATCACCGGAATCCTGTACATAGGATGGTAATGAGGTGACAAATTCCTGGAGAAAGAAGTCAATGTACTTTGTGACATTTTCCAATGACCCGTCCCTGGCCGAAATAATCGGTCTGCCCGGTGGTTTGAGGGAGTCCTTGTGGATTTTAGGGATCAGGTAAAAGACCGGCATAACAGGAAAATCTTTTTTAAGGAATTTGAATTCATTTAGGCTGAGGAGGCCAGCACTTTTCCAACCCACTAGAAGATTACTTAGTTCATTCTGGGCATGTTTGATCTCATTAAGTTCACATCTTTTATAACATGATGTGTCATGAAGTTGTGAATATGCCTCCTCTAAATACAAGGTACGTGGCCACAGGACGACATTGCCACCTTTGTCTGCCTGGCGCACTATGATCGTGTTGTCCGTTTGTATTTTCCTAACCAAGTTGTTGTACCGGTTATTTTGATCACTGTAAAAACGTTTGGATTTCAGAGTGATGGTGTGTAGTTTTTTAATCCCAGCAATGGTCAACTCATGGAAAATGTCCAAATTGTCATGCACAGTTAAAGGTGAAAAGGTTGACTTCCGTTTGAAATGGGTCAATCCTGGTGCATTGTAGATGATAGGTTCATCCTGGGACGTTGTCAGCGCCCCTTCAACACGCAATGCTGTTAGATCCTGTAACAGGCCTGCATCACTGGCCACTGATCCCAAGGTGGAAGGGCCTCGAACCGAGGCTCGTGGATTGGGCATAGTACTGCTGTTCAAAAAATGTTTTTGGAGTTTCAGCTTGCGCACGAATTTAAACAAGTCGATTCTGGTTTGCGCATAATTGAATCTGTGGGGTGGACAAAAGGAAAGACTAAGAGTAAGAATGTCAACATCTGATTTGCTTAGTTTAATGGGGGTGAGATTGATCACTGATGGACCCCCCATTTCCTGTGACGTTGGTGGAATTACACTGCTTGTTTCTTTTTGTTCCACTTTTTCTTTGGAAAGTGATTTTTCTTTGATTGTTCTTCTCCGGTTTGCTTTGCGGCGTTGCCACCGCTTGCAGTTACGGTCTTGTTGGTTTGTTCGCTTGAGATTCTGGGAGGGAGTGTAGCTCGCCGGTCCTGGAGCAGGCAGTTGACTTCCTGCCCTAGCGAGAATTTGGTAAACCCCAATCCCGAATTTGTTCTAGCACCTTCATTGTCCGACCCACTATCCGGGGCAGAGCTGAAGTCAGAAGCTGAAGAGGGTGCATTTGCTGCAGAGGTTCCAACTGACATAGCTGCAGGTGTGAGGGATTTATTACCAGAATTCGCCGCCTTGATGGCGTCATATTTTTTAGCGAATGTAACTACTCAGCCTAGTTGGTAATCGGCTTTGTCTCTTTGAAATTTAAACGCCTTGCGTTTTTTTATGACATCCTCCTCTTTTAACAATCTCGCTGTAATATATATTACCTACTGGCGGTCGCCAGTAGGTAGTTATAGTTAGGACCTAGTTTCCATAGGAAATCCGCAACATTCTATTAGGAATAATTTGGCGCCGGTTGTTGAATCTTCGCGAATTTCTCAAAGGAGATGGCCCGCTCCGCTCCTTCCCTGAAAGTCTCGGGAAGGTTCGTCAAGCGAGGGCCGAGAAAAAAGGGGAGTCCTAAAACGTGTTTTACCCATGTTAATTTCCATAGGACGATTAGACACGGCTACAGCCCGAACCGCTGAACGGAATTACACCACATTTGGCAAAATGGTGGAGTCTGATTCGCAGATCATGCTTTTGGTTAAATGGTGTAAATCCTTCCAGTATCGGGTGTGCGCGAGCTGAATTCTGATTTGTTGTTAGATGTCTGTCAACATTCTAATCAGTGGAAACCAGAAAGTGTTGGCCGCCATTTTGTGAGCAAGGCAGAAGAGTGCTGAAAACAAAAGTGGAGAACGTGAAAAGGGGGCAGGGTAGAGACTCCCTGACCCCCTAGGTCTTCTCAGGGGGTCCCTGAAGGACCCCGAAGGGCAAAAAAAAACGTATATATATATTTTTTTTAAATCGCGGGGTGCGCGCACTATGCTCGCACCCTTTGGCTGCCATTTTGTCACTCCGAGGTAGAAGAGAGCCAAAAACAAAAGTGGAGAACGTGAAAAGGGGGCAGGGTAGAGACTCCCTGACCCCCTAGGCCTTCTCAGGGGGTCCCTGAAGGACCCCGATGGGCAAAAAAACATATATATATTTTTTTAAAACCCGTGAGGTGCGCGCACGTTGCACGCACCCTCAAGGCAGAAGTGAGTCAAAAACAATAGTGGATTAGTGGATAACGTGAAAAGGGGGTAGGGTAGAGACTCCCTGACCCCCTAGGCCTTCTCAGGGGGTCCCTGAAGGACTCCAAAGGGCAAAAAAAAGTTTTTTGTTTTTTTTTAAATCGCGAGGTGCGCGCACGTTGGAAAAAAAACCCCAAAAAATGTTAATTAACAAATTTGACTGTTTATATGTTGATTGAAGATGTAGATTATACTGTTCAACTTTATCCAAATCATAAAAACTAGCTGTGCCGTTGCATATTACAGGATACAGTCAATGTATTACAATATACAAAGGCAGTTTGTGGAAAAAAAATATATAAAAAATATAAAAATTGATACAGAAATTAGCATTTTAAAAACCTTTGAAATTCACTTAAAAAACATAGGTTTCACACAAGTTATAGTTAGGAATCAGCATTTAAAAAACCTTGCAAATTTACTGAAAAAACCATAGGTTTCTCACACGTTATAGTTAGGAATTAGCATTTAAAAAATCTTGCAAATTCACTGAAAAAACCATAGGTTTCACACACGTTATAGTTAGGAATTAGCATTTAAAAAACCTTGCAAATTCACTGAAAAAACCATAGGTTTCACACATGTTATAGTTAGCTGGACATTTCACTCATACAAAACCTTTGAAATTCCCCCGTTATAGTTAGTTCAGCTAACTATAATTCGCGCGACCGCAATGCACTGCTGATGATGTCACATATTACATCACTCATGACATGGTCAGTGACATCACTCATGACATCACTGATGACATCTCAAATGACATCACTGATGACATCATCCTTGAGACAAAGTGGCAGACCTCCTCTCAGCGTAAAATAACCTTTGACACACACATTCAAAAATAGAAACTAAATTTTTCTTAAAAATGGAGATAGCAATACCAATTACAACAACCTATTAGGTAATTCCAACATCAACATACATATCCACTCATTCACCAACAGTTCTATATAGTCACTCATACATGTACTTACTCATCATATGTACTCATATACCTATACATCCTGTTACACACAAATACTCATCCATATAGTTACTCACACACATATTCACACATGCAAATACAAAAATCCATTTACTTGATTATACTGCTATATACACGCCACTACACGTACTTCTAAAGAAACGTACACATATTTACTCTCTTAAACAATCAATTATAAAACCACATACTTATTTATACAGGTACTCTTCCAAACTCTCACTCTCACATATACTCAATTATATACATCAATACTCACATATACTAGTTTAAAACATATGTAGTTACTGATGAATATTTATTTATTTTATTTATTTATTAACAGTTTTCGATAGCGCGGACATGACCCATGGGTAACAAAGCGCTTAACATCATATGGCATAGGTTACTTATACAGTGTACATAGAGAATTAAGACGTGTAGAGACAGTCATTCACTCACTAACCCACCCATACACACAATCATCCACCCATACAGTCTTGCACACATGCTGTCTTCAAAATACATACAAATAGTGAGTCATTCATTCTGTGCGCTAAGTAATATCCCCAGGGCTCGACAAATGTACTCGCCCGCTCGCAAATGCGAGTCAATTTCTTTCAGGGCGAGACAGTTTTCAGGCCTACTTGACCGGCCTGGCGAGTGAGCTTTGTCGCTGTGCTGAAGTGCAGTGCCGGTAGAAGTCTTTAGAGGGCAGCTGGGTGAAATGTTCAGGAACTGCCGTGACAAAATGCGGGAAAAGCAAAGGTGTTGATTGGCTGATTGCAACACGGGCTCGGTCGGCTGAGGCCTAGTTGCAATCAGCCAATCAGATGGTTGCTAATCTCCGCACAGTAAAAATTACAGACTTCTCGTTGGCTGATTACAGCCGCAGCAGGATAAGCGTGTAAACTGCTTTTGCCAACCCCTGTTCCCAATACACTTGACCAGAGGCAGGCCATGAACGACACTAGTGCCCTAGCGAAGCAGAAGTTCTCCTCCTGCACCTTGGATGTTTTATCATGAGCCTGGGAGCCCTGCGAGTGGAGCTTGGCCTGTGATGTAAGCCTGCGCCTGCCGAGGACGGCTCGATCTCTCTGCGGGGAACCCTAAGGTATGAGCTCTTGGATGGGAACACCACCGCGGGTCAGGGGCTCTTGCTCCGATTGTTGGGGAGGGTGGCTTTGAAGGGGATTGATGCCCAGCGGGGTCTATTGTTACGCTTTTTATTGTTTCAGACTTCAAGTCTTCTGGAAAAGCACAAACTTACCGGCATCGTAAATAAACCGAGGTGACTAGAAATTAGCATTAGACATAATTATAATTAACGTGTGCATTAACATTAGCACTGCTAACTGCCTGTGATCAGAAGGTTGATAGTGCTCAGAGAAGCACAGCTAGATGAGGCACATGAGAACGGTTTGAGATTTTGAAACTGCGAAGCATTCATGATATCTAATTAAAGGTGGCACAGGCAGCCAGAGGGCACTTTCTACACATGCCTCGTCCAATGGTAGCACACGAGATGCCAACAAGCTGCCTGCGGTGCCCATTAAGGTGCTAGATGTCAGCGCAGGAAAATTTGTGTTTTCTCACAGCTTAGAAGTTGGTTTACCCAGCTCTACAAGGCTGGTGCAGTCAGGGGTGCACCAGCGGGAGGCAGAGAGTAAACAGCGCCCCTCGATTCCCTCTGTTCTTTTAATTACAAAAATATTTAGCTGCATAATACGATCTATGGTAAGGAAGGAGTGAATGGGTGGGTTGGGAAAGATAAAAGTGGTATAAATATAAGGAGGCTGGAGAAAAGTGGACAAGAACCAAAATATATGTCCACTCCAAATTGTACAGCCAATCACGTTAAACGCATCTCATTTTATTTCCCTGGGTGATTTGTAATTAACTGTATATGAAGCATGGCCGTTCACAAGGAGGACCTGGCTGGCGCCGACTTCATTAAGTTGAAAGGCCAGGCCGTGAAGCACACCAGGAGGTAAAACATATGTAATGGGCAGATTGTACAATCTATGGTGTGTAATCGCACTGAAAGGCTTCACCGTCGCTTGACAGACAGGTCCCCATGTCAGCGACCTGGAAAGGAGAGTGATGGAAAATGACGATATCATGTCATGAGCAAGCACGGCAGTATTGTTTATGTGGCCTGGGATGTGCTTACACAGCATGCCTGGTCGGATAGCTGGGACATAAAGTACAATGCAAGACTCTGTAAAAACGTTCTAGTCATACAGTTACTTCTGTCCCAAGCCATGGCGCGATCTGCCCTTTCCTAGGCTGTGCTCTAGTATGTTTAAGGTACAGTAGTGTACCGAGTACTAAAAAGAGTGTTTATCCGGGGCTGTCCTACTCTAATATGTTTAAGGTACATCGGTGAACCCAAGTATTGCTTAGAGTTTGTTTTTTTGCAGATTCATATAGCGCTTACTCGACCTGAAGGTATTAGAGTGCTTTACATAAGCACCAGTTACGTTACAGGACACACTCATTTTTGTTATGCAAGGGGAGATTAAGTGATTTGATCAGAATCACAGGATGCTGAGCCACTGGAGCCAAACTCTAGTATGTTTCAGGTTCAGCGGTGAACCTGAATTCTGCAAAGAGTATTTATTATGTACCACCCTCCCCCATTATTCAATACAGTTGACATTAGAAACTCTCTTTACCCCCACCCCTTGGGAAGCAGCGCAGGTCCAATCCCCCTCCCCTGAATGGAAAGTTAGAAGCACCAAATGTAAATCAGTCGTGCACCATACACCTCATTTTGTTTTGGTGTTTGTTTTGTAGCTTAGGTTGGTGCACAGTATTCCATACCTTGTTAATGCCATGCAAGTGGTCGAGCAGACAGAAGAGCACAAGGCTAAGGCCTCCAGCTCTCTTCCTGTGTCTCTGCCTCTTAGGAGGGAAGAGCGAGGCCTCCCGCAGACAGCGAATTGTTTAACACCGTAGTTCCCACTCTACCCCCATCAGTAGCTTGTATACTGCGGGTCACGCTCTAGTGTGTGTTATGTACAGTAGTGTACCCGAGTACTGCTAAGAGTGTTTATCTGAGGCCGTGCTCTAGTATGTTTAAGGTTCAATGGTGTATCAGAGTACTGCTGAGAGTGTTTATCCAAGGCCGTGCTCGTAACTTTCAAAACATTGCAGTGAGAAAAGTAATGAGGCAAAAATCGATCATGTCTTACTGGTCATAGACCAACTGTGCTGCAAATGTTTTGAAGAAAATGTGAATACAACCAATTTGTGGGTCAAGTGCATTGATGTTAGGTCGAGTAGAAAATTCTAGTCACTAGACCTGCAGGTCAAGTGCGATTTTTAAGATTTGTCGAGCCCTGATCCCGCACCGAATCATACACACACTCATACTGATACTCAAAAAAATAACTAATAACCCATATACACACTCATGTAGCTACTCACCAACCCATGCAGCCACTTATACACAAAGTGAGACACAGATACAGATATTTAAATATTTAAACATTACTCGCTAATATATGTATTCACTAAGATAGACTTAATAAGTCAGTTAACCAATCAATTTTACAAAAAAAAACATCCATTTAGACACTTATTTACACGTTTTCTTCCATCAACCTTTAGATATACATATATAAAAAATATTTATTTTTCAGAAAGATACACATTCACTGGATGATGTCATTAGTGATGTCATTTGAGATGTCATGAGTGATGTCACTGACCATGTCATGAGTGATGTAATATGTGACATCATCAGCAGTGCATTGCGGTCGCGCGAGTTATAGTTAGCTGAACTAACTATAACGGGGGAATTTCAAAGGTTTTGTATGAGTGAAATGTCCAGCTAACTATAACATGTGTGAAATCTATGGTTTTTTCAGTGAAACTATATATATATATATATATATATATATATATATATATATAAATATATATATATATCCCATACAAGAAATGAAGTCGCGGCACACTTCTCACTTTTCACACAGTTATTTTATTCCAAACGTGATACAACAACTCCTACGCGTTTCGAACCGTAGTTCCTGTTCACGGTAGTATTAGTGATTGGTCCCTTTTCCATTTCTGCATTTATACCAGTACACACCCCTGTCATTACCTGGGGCATGATGGAACTTGTGGTTTTTAAACATTTGAACAGCCTAATATGCAGTTTGCCATGCATTACACAGTCCTTAATTGTAAAACGACATAATGTCTAAAGTTACGCATTATAATCAATTATCAGGTACATTGATTTTTGATTAAATACGCACGTGTGTCTCACGAGCGTTAAGAAAGCGCCAGTGTCTTTCAAACTCAGGAACGCTTTCAATGCAGTAACAAGATGCAGTCCTCGTTGATATGCACAACCCACACTGTGTAATGCATGGCAAACTGCATATTAGGCTGTTCAAATGTTTAAAAACCACAAGTTCCATCATGCCCCAGGTAATGACAGGGGTGTGTACTGGTATAAATGCAGAAATGGAAAAGGGACCAATCACTAATACTACCGTGAACAGGAACTACGGTTCGAAACGCGTAGGAGTTGTTGTATCACGTTTGGAATAAAATAACTGCGTGAAAAGTGAGAAGTGTGCCGCGACTTCATTTCTTGTATGGGATTAAACTGAGACACTGCCCTGGTCTCAACGCTGGCACCCACTGGATTGTGCTCCCGCTGCGACGGTACACAGCCGTTACAACGCAACTTTTACAACGCACTACCATTACAACGCTACTTTTACAACGCAGGATCCATTACAACGCATGCCTTTACAACGCATGACATTACATAGCAGATGCTATTACAACGCATGCCATTACAATGTTAGTATAGGTAAGTATATAATTTTATTTTATATTTTATTTAACGTTATTTAATTAATTTTATTAATATTAAAAATAAATAAATATATTAATTTATGTATTTTTATAAAATAAATTAAATATATTAATTTAAGTAATTTTAAAAAATAAGTATGAGTCTAGGGTATTTTTAGGGTTCAGGGCTAGGTTTGGGTAATGGGGTACAGGGGTAATTTTAGGGTTCAGGGCTAGGTTTGGGTTATGGGGTACAGGGGTATTTTTAGGGTTCAGGGCTAGGTTTGGGTAATGGGGTACAGGGGTATTTTTAGGGTTCAGGGCTAGGTTTGGGTTATGGGGTACAGGGGTATTTTTAGGGTTCAGGGCTAGGTTTGGGTTATGGGGTACAGGGGTATTTTTAGGGTTCAGGGCTATGTTTGGGTTATGGGGTACAGGGGTATTTTTAGGGTTCAGGGCTAGGTTTGGGTTATGGGGTACAGGGGTATTTTTAGGGTTCAGGGCTAGGTTTGGGTTATGGGGTACAGGGGTATTTTAAGTGTTCAGTTTTTAAAAAAATGACTTTAAATAAATTAAATTAATTAAATTAAATTAATTAAATTAAATTAATTACAATTTTATAAAAAAAAGATATACTTACCTATACTTACGTTGTAATGGCATGCGTTGTAATAGCATCTGCTATGTAATGACATGCGTTGTAAAGACATGCGTTGTAAAGGATCCTGCATTGTAAAAATCGCGTTGTAATGGTATGCGATGTAAAAGTATGCGTAGTAACGTCATACATCCACTGCGACAGGACAATTTGTTGAGCCTGGCTAACAACATACCGTGACCTTGGTACATTTTACAGCCCTGGATTGAAACAACCAGCCGATCTGAAACCGAGGAAGAACACGGAGCAAAGAAACGAAACAACCAAACCGTGCAAATACCTGGTAGAGCGCCGACGTGCTGAGTCGGAGGACCCTGCGCGCATCCGTGAGTCTCCCAGGTAAGAGACACGCCTTTGCAATATGAAAAAGTAAAATAAGCCGCAGTGAAGCTATCGTACGAGTAAGAAGCGCTCCCTCATCGCAAAAACAGTGAAATCTTTGACTTTCTGAAACATTTACTCGTATCAATAACTTTTCTTGGTAGCAGTTCAAACAAACGTGATTAGGGGTATACTATAAACTCACCCCTCTCTTAATTAAAGAACCATTAGTAGCTGTGAAGCGTCCCTTAAAACGCCCTAAAACACACGCAAACTGCAAACAGCTGGGTGTCATAGGAACAGCAACAACTAGTGACAATTATGGAAGAAAGGAGAGCTAAACGAATGACGAAAGCAGAAAGCATTTTTCAAAGAGGCACGACAACGGAGTACAAAGATGAAACGGGAACAACACCACAACCGACAACCACCACAAGTAAACAACTATTTACACAATTGGAAAAACTGATGCGGAAAGAAATTTCGAGAGAATGGGAAATTATAACTTTGGAAAAATATGTGGAGTGTAAAATGGTACCGAGAGGACTCCGAATTTTCACTTTGCCAAACCATCCAGACACGAAACCTGAAATGCTCGAAGAATGGGGCAAAAACAACATGGGGTGTTCAAATAACATGATGTTAATCATCATCAAACACGCTAGAATAGAAGTGGAAGATCTTCATGAAAAAATTGCAGAAATCGAAACAAAAATAACTGCCACTAATGAAGAAACAGGCACCCTTAAAAAACTAAGAAGTGAGATGGAGAAAAACCTAGAAAAACATGAACACAGCTCGGAGGTCAGGACGCGCTACACGCCGCTCCAGAGCTTTACACAGCCTGGGGTTTCCGGTCGCTTTTGGAGCCATACTCGGCATTAAAACGAGTATCGAAACCATTGAATAGAACAGCACCCTGTTTGACGTTTTCTACAATATTGGAACTGCTAAATATTGTGACCTCCGAGCCTCATAGAACCGGCTATAGTTCTGACATTTACAGAATCGAGAACTTTATCCTTCATCGTATATACTCATACCGAGTACCATCGGTCACGGGCCCGGCTGGGTCGGAATTATCACCAGCTGAGCGACCTTCTGACTTTGACACAGCCATCTAGCCCTGAGGAATCGCGAGTGCGATGAAACACGTGTCGGCTGGCTGTATACTTCATTAAAGACTCCACGATTCACCCTTCATTTGGAGTTCTGTTGAAATACTTCTGTCATTTATGTTGCTAAAGTGTTGTTGTATTGTTACTTAACAATCTATTTACTGTGTTTTGAGTGCATCGGCAACCCAGTCAGTTAGAAAAACATGAAGATGAGGTACAGAATCGCAAACAACGAAAGTTCTGCAGAGATCAGGATGATTATAAGTATGGCACTATCCTGACTTTTGCCAAAGAATACGACATCTACAAACAGCAATGGGGTGCAGGCATCGCAACATCTGGAGAGCAAACAAGCGGTTCAGAATCAGATTTCAGCGAAGGCGAGCAAAGACGTCCTGGACTGAGGAGGTTCTCTTTTTTTAGACAAAATGAAGTTGCTCTATCAGGAGCAGCAAACACCACGAAGCAACACCAGAGGTCAAGGACAGAACAGAAGCAGAGCAAGGGGAAGGGGGTTTTCAGCCCAAGGAAATCATAGCGCAAAACAAGACGTAGCTAGCGAACAAGGGGGCAGATACAATCTGAGGACCCGAACGGTGACAAGGAAATAATTGAGGCACAAAGAACAACTCCCAATTTAGTTATAAACTTGTCCAGATACAATCTAACACCAACTGAAATGAGATTATTAAATAAAGGACTCTCCTTCTGTCCTGAAATACATCATGATTTAACGGAGACGAAAATCGACCTCTACAAATATACGAGAAAACTCAAGTTGAAGAAATTTTTTGCCAAAAACTCCATGAATAAAACCAAGACCCAAGATGAAATAAAACCATCTGATCGGACTGACACATATCAGACAACTGAAATTCCACAAATTCGAGTTGCCTATGAACTGGCCAATGAAATTAGAGAAACACAGATACCGGACACTCAGGTACGGTATACAACTGTTACAACGCATTTTTTACAACGCAATACCATTACAACGCATCTTTTACAACGCAAATACTGTTACAACGCATACTTTTATAACTTAAACTGTTACAACGCTAGTACTTTTACAACGCAGGTACTTTTACAACGCATTTTTTAATAATATGTTTGGATTAAATTGAACTAATTTATATTTATTATAAATGAGTATTTAAGTATTTTATTTAAAGGGTACTATAGTATTAATTTTTTATTAATAAATATTACTATTTCTTATTTTACATTTGTAGTATTAATTTAATAATTTATTAATTAGAGTATTAATTTGGGTTCTATAGAACTAATTTATATATATTATTGTATTTTATTTTTATTTGAATAAAATTGAATTTATTTAATAAATTTTTTAGGGAAAAATAGTAAACATTTTAATTTATTAAATAGTAATTTATTTAAAAAAAATTATTTAATAAGAATATTAATTAGGGTACTATAGAACTAATTTATATTTAATATAAATGAGTATTTATTTATTTAATTTAAAAGGTACTTTAGTATTAATTTTTATTTATTTTTTTATATTATTTAATTTAGAATTAAAAAAGAGTTTTTAATTATTTTATTTAAAGGGTACTATAGTATTAATTTTTTATTAATAAATATTACTTTTTATATTATACATTTTTAGTATTAATTTAATAATTTATTAAATAGAGTATTAATTTGGGTACTATAGAACTAATTTATATATATTATTCTATTTTTTTTAATTTGAATAATAGTGAAGTAATTTAATAAAATTTAAAGGGAAATATAGTAATAATTTAAATTTAATAAATTGGAATTTATTTAAAAAAAAATTAAATAAGAATAATAATTAGGGTACTATAGAACTAATTTATATTTAATATAAATGAGTATTTATTTAATTTAGGGTACTTTAGTATTAATTTTTATTTTTTTATTACTTTTATATTATTAAATTTATTACATTGAGTATTAATATGTTTAAAAAATTAATTAATTAAGGTTCCCACGGTTTTACATTGTTTTCTATGGATAAATTTGTCCTTTATTTATTTCCATGGTTTCTTGTTATGTGTATAGCGGTCCGGATTTACATTAAACGAAAGAACAGGTTTGAATCGGAAAATAAGGGTAATGAAAGAAGAAAACAGGTAAGTAATGAAAGTAGTTAATTTACAAGAATAATGTATATTTAAAGATATAATGCTTATCAAAATAAAAACCAGAAACAAGTGATTACATAAGTTTTGTTTTAATTTTATTAGTGACAAATATATTTTTAAAAAACATCGAATTTTTTTAAAATAAATGCATATTTTTGTATATTTTATAATATAATGAAAGAATATATATAAAAAATAACTTTATTACAATATATGTAATATATATAAATGTACAGTAGTCCTTTCTTTATCGTTGCAGCACTTTTTGATGTCATGACGTTTACGTGAGCGTCAGCGGCCATTTTGTGGAGTATCGGAGCAGGAAGCAGCTGGAAGCTGATCTACGTCCAGGTAGGAAACAACTTAAACCTTCTTTTATTAACATTTTGTTAAAAAGATTAACATTTATTGTAAGGAAAGGATAAGTTGAGGTTGCTCGAATAGTAAACATTGTAAAATATGAAGACATGTCGCTACCCGTATTTCTAGAATATGCCTGTGTTGAGTCTGTGGGTGGGGGAAGATCGGAAATTTAAATTTTGGAAGAAATAGTTGTATTTAATGGAGAATAAGTGATTTAGAGTTTAGGTTTTATGAATTCGAAATCGTTTGGAAAGCAATGTATTATAATGCATTTTTGATATAATCTGAAGTTTTGCAAAAAGAAGTTTGAGAAAGTTAGTTTCACTTAATTGTTGATAAAACATAAATCGATAGTAAACAGTGATATTTCTAATGTTGTTTTCTTGATTTGTGGTAAAGGAATATGATTTTTAGTTTCGAAGTGTTGTATAATGCGGATAAAAGAGATTATGAAAGGCCGAACTGTTTTTCACTCATTTTTAAATAATATGGTGAAGCTTATATTTATGGATTATATTTGAGTGACTAAATTTTGAAAAAAAAAACCAATTTTGCTACTTTCTTGTTCGTATGATTTTTTAGAGTTTAAAATTAATTGGAAAAAAAGGTTGTACTTGATATTTTTTATTGCAAAAATATCAAGAAGTATAAAATGTAATCATTACATTTGCTTTTGTGTATTTGGGTATGTTTTTAAATGGTAATCAATACGTTTAATACGTTTGATTTAAAAAAAATGTGAATTTATTTTGGTTTAAAAAAAATTGGATGTGTGGTTATAACAAATTAGAAAAAGATGTACACTTGTTTTCATTAAACCAAAAAATAATAATAAAATATTTTTTCAGACTTTTCAAGTTTAGAAACATTTTTGATTTGTAAAAAATTATAGAGGTTTTGTTCAAGTAGACAGAAGATTTTTGGAAACTATGTTTTGAGAAAATATTGCAAATAATTTGCCAATATCGGTATTATCATTAAAATATCAAGTTACTGTTTTAAGAAATAGTTTTATCAACAATTGTATGGGGTAGACTGAAAAGAAGAAGAGTTTAAGCTATCAAAAATGCATTTACAAATTTTGCAAGATAATGTGGAGAAGTTTAGCTATAAATCAATAAATATTGTTTGCTATTAATCTTTTCAAATTATAAAAAAATATTTATTTTGAAAACCAAAAAAATGTTTTCATTTTAAGGGGATGATTTTTAAAAAATTTAAAAAAATTTAATATTAAAAAAATATTAAAAAAATAAGATAGGTGACCCAACATATAATTTAGAAAAAAATTTTAATAAAATGTTTATTTTGCCAATTAAAATTAGAGAGGGAGTAAATTTAGAGCAAAGCAGGAAAGTAATGTGTATATGTATTTAAAAAGATAGGATGTTAGCAAGATTTTCAAGGTAATCTAGAGCCACACACAATGAAAACTGTTGTATAAGTCCCAATAGTCGTTCAGACATTTCCTTAGTTCTTTGAGTAATCCGTGAGTTTAGACTACCTGTGAGAGTTTGTGAGATTCTCATTTCTTGAAAACTTTGCTCCTTCTTCAAAGTTTCAAGAAATGAGTAGAAATTCGGGTGGGGTTTTCCAATTACATGATTGAAGGAGTTATGCCATCCCTCAATGGCATTATTTGTTTTAGCCTCTCCCTGTAGGCAACTCGAATAACAGTTCCACCACTCCACATGGAAACGTGGCTTCCTCCTGCGACCCGATCTGCCTAGGTGTCCAATCCATGTGTCTTCCATATAATTTAGAATTGGTGCCAATTTATCTTCATTTGTTAAATAATATTCCGATTCTGTAATGGCAGTGTAGTACTCGTCTACACTTTCGGGAGGGACAAAACAAAGAGCTGTTAGTTTATTTAATTCGACTTGAAGTTTGCCGTCTGTTGAGTATTCTGTAACCAAGGGTGTTTTTTGTAATTTACGCCAGAATGCCTGGGAAAAATTGAAAAAACACCCCTGAATTTGGGTATCCGTGTACATTTTGTTGATCACATTGATCATGCTCAATTCAAAATCAATTATTATTTTCCTAGGGCTTTGATTAGTTTTAGATTTAATCACAGTTAAAAATTCTGTGTAAGTTGCAGAAGTCTTATCAGGCAGCAAACTATACACTAGGGGAATTACACTATTGTTAATTTTTGCGTGTATAGTATAAATTTGGCCGAATGGATGGGGCGTGCTTTTAAACGTCCCATCCATCATCCAAATTTCACTACTTTCTAGCTTTAAAAGGTTGCGGGGAGTACTAAAAATTAGGATACGCTTTTGAGGGTTTTCATTATCATGCAGAAGGAAAGGTTCATTAGCAAAAGAAATAGTAAGTTCTTGTGGAATAATTCTATCAGAAAAGGTATGTGGAGTATTAATTTGAGTATTACTTGCCTGCTTTTGACGTTGTATAATTCTACGCAAATTATGAATGGTAGGCATATTACTAGCTACATGGGTAGCGACATGCTGAGCAACCTCTCTCAAAATGGATTCTGTGGAATCATTGGAGGTGCTTGCAATTACTTTCATCTCATTGACTGTTTCTCTTACATCAACTTCCATTGCAGAGGCAGAGTGGTTATGGTCGGTTGTTCTTACAATAATGTCATCGACCGTAACCGCTCTGCCGCTGCAACGGGTTGTAAAGTATTGCACGCATCTCCAATGATTCCTTGGAAAACTTATCCTTTCCTTACAATAAATGTAACCTGCATGATTAAGGAGTCGGTTTCCTTTCCTGGAGTTGATGTATTTAGCGGTAGGATGTGTAGACATTTCCTGAAAAGTAAAATAATTGATATTAAAATTTTTGGCAACATTTCATAATTTTATTTTCTGCAAAAATAACAAATATGTTGTGTTTAGTATATGATATTTGTGTTGGATTACTGCACAATATACTTATACAATTGCTGGTATCTTTAGTACTGAACCACTATTAAGGATTAAAAATTGTGTTTTATACGTTTAAATTTTCAGGTTTTTCCCTACTGTATTAGTACTTTTTCAACTGAAGCATTTACTTGGTATATTATTTTAATTCCCTAGATTATCCAGCATTTTGCAAACTGTAGCAGATAGCCTGAGTTAAAATAGTAATTTATTTCTTTACACTATCCACCACTTTCCCTACTGCAGCACTTATCCGGAGTTGGAATAGTAATTTATACCTCTATACTATCCAGCACTTTCTCAACTGCAGCACTTACCCGGTGTTGGAATAGTAATTTATACCTCTATACTATCAAGCACTTTCCCTACTGCACCACTTACCCGGAGTTGGAATAGTAATTTATATCTCTATACTATCCAGCACTTTCCCTACTGCAGCACTTACCCGGAGTTGGAATAGTAATTTATACCTCTAGACTATCCAGCACTTTCCCTACTGCAGCACTTACCCGGAGTTGGAATAGTAATTTATACCTCTATACTATCCAGCACTTTCTCTACTGCAGCACTTACCCGGAGTTGGAATAGTAATTTATACCTGTATACTATCCAGCACTTTCCCTACTGCAGCACTTACCCGGAGTTGGAATAGTAATTTAAACCTTTATACTATCCAGCACTTTTTCTACTGCAGCACTTACCCGGAGTTGGAATAGTAATTTAAACCTCTATACTATCCAGCACTTTCTCTACTGCAGCACTTATCCGGAATTTGAATAGTAATTTATACGTATAGATTCTCCAGCATTTTCCCTATTGTAGCACTTAATTGTGCATTTTTTGTATAGCTACACTTATTTTTAGTTACTTTTTAAAATTTTAAATTTGCATTTCATGGACTATTGTTATGTGTATCAATTGTTATGACTTTTACTTACTTATGAGATTGGAGCTTTTATCACTGGAAAGGTGTAAATGATGTGGATGTTTCCTTTGGTTGTTGTTTTTCTGGATACTGATTTTGGTGGGTAGTACTCTGGAAATATTATATGGAAAAAAATATGTTATTAATTCTTTTTGAAGAATGAGAGACTATTTAAAAGCACAATGTTTACATGTTTTTCAATTTATTATTCATTTCATTGATGTGCACTGATAGAGTTAGATAATATTTTAATGATGTTGGAATTGTAATTTATACCTTCTATTCTATCCAACAGTTTCCCTATTACAGCACTTACCCGGAGTTGGAATAGTAATTTATACCTCTATACTATCCAGCACTTTCCCTACTGCAGCACTTAAATGTAAATGTAAATGTAAATGTATAGGCATTTATATAGCGCACTACTTACCCGTAGGGTCCCAAGGCGCTTCGACCGCTGCGAAACCCTTCCTGGCTTCCCTGAGAGATGGTCCCTTAATGGGTATCTCCAGGGTGAGACCAGGCATCCCCGGCGGTCTGGTGGGGCCGTTAGTGAAGAGGAGGCAAGCTAATGCCCAGAGTTGCCGAGTGTGATCGCTGATCAGAGTGGGCACCGAGGCGAGAGAATTATCGAGTCCGCTGACCCTGGTCCAGAAACCTGCCGCGCCGGGAATCGAACCCTGGTCCCGGGCCGTCCTCTGCTCTCGGGTCTGCCGCCTCTAACCAGTGAGCCACACTACTTCACTTACTTGGAATTGGAATAGTAATTTATACCTCTATACTATCCAGCACTTTCCCTACTGCAGCACTTATCCGCAGTTGAAATAGTAATTTATACCTCTATACTATCCAGCACTTTCCCTACTGCAGCACTTACCCGGAGTTGGAATAGTAATTTAAACCTTTATACTATCCAGCACTTTCCCTACTGCAGCACTTACCTGGAGTTGGAATAGTAATTTAAACCTCTATACTATCCAGCACTTTCTCTACTGTAGTATTTATCTGGAATTTGAATAGAAATTTATACGTATATATTCTCCAATATTTTCCGTACTGTAGCACTTAATTGTGCATTTTTTGTATAGCTACACTTATTTTTAGTTACTTTTAAAAATTATAAATTTGCACTCATGGACTATTGTTATGTGTATGAATTGTTATGACTTTTACTTATGAGATTGGAGATTTTTTCACTGGAAAGGTGTAATTGATGTGGATGTTTCCTTTGGTTGTTGTTTTTCTGAATATTGATTTTGGTGGGTAGTACTCTGGAAATAATATATGGAAAAAAAAGTTATTTATGCTTTCTGAAGAATGAGAGACTATTTAAAAGCACAATGTTTATATGTTTTTCAATTTATTATGGATTTCTATGAGGTGCACTGATAGAGTTAGATTGTGTTTTTGACATTTTTATAATTAACCTGAACGTTCTGTTTTGTTGCAGTTCAATGATGTAGAAATTGTAATTTATACCTCTATACTATCCAGCACTTTCCCTACTGCAGCACTTAACCGGAGTTGGAATAGTAATTTATACCTCTATATTATCCAGCACTTTCCCTACTGCACCACTTACCCGGAGTTGGAATAGTAATTTATACCTCTATACTATCCAGCACTTTCCCTACTGCAGCACTTACCCGGAGTTGGAATAGTAATTTATACCTCTATATTATCCAGCACTTTCCCTACTGCACCACTTACCCGGAGTTGGAATAGTAATTTATACCTCTATACTATCCAGCACTTTCCCTACTGCAGCACTTACCCGGAGTTGGAATAGTAATTTATACCTCTAAACTATCCAGCACTTTCCCTACTGCAGCACTTACTTGGAGTTGGAATAGTAATTTATACCTCTAGACTATCCAGCACTTTCCCTACTGCAGCACTTACTTGGAGTTGGAATAGTAATTTATACCTCTAGACTATCCAGCACTTTCCCTACTGCAGCACTTACCTGGAGTTGGAATAGTAATTTATACCTCTATACTATCCAGCACTTTCCCTACTGCAGCACTTATCCAGAGTTGGAATAGTATTTTATACCTCTATACTATCCATCACTTTCCCTACTGCAGCACTTACCCGGAGTTGGAATAGTAATTTAAACCTCTACACTATCCAGCACTTTCTCTACTGCAGCACTTACTTGGAGTTGGAATAGTAATTTAAACCTCTAGACTATCCAGCACTTTCCCTACTGCAGCACTTACCTGGAGTTGGAATAGTAATTTATACCTCTATACTATCCAGCACTTTCCCGGAGTTGGAATAGTAATTTAAATCTTTATACTATCCAGCACTTTCCCTACTGCAGCACTTACCCGGAGTTGGAATAGTAATTTAAACCTCTACACTATCCAGCACTTTCTCTACTGCAGCACTTACTTGGAGTTGGAATAGTAATTTATACGTATAGATTCTCCAGCATTTTCCCTACTGTAGCACTTAATTGTGCTTTTTCTGTATAGCTACACTTATTTTTAGTTACTTTTAAAAATTAAAAATTTACACTCATGGACTATTGTTATGTGTATCAATTGTTATGACTTTTACTTGCTTATGAGATTGGAGCTTTTTTCACTTGAAAGGTGTAATTGATGTGGATGTTTCCTTTGGTTGTTGTTTTTCTGGATATTGATTTTTGTGGGTAGTACTCTGGAAATAATATATGGAAAAAAATATGTTATTTATGCTTTTTGAAGAATGAGAGACTATTTAAAAGCACAATGTTTATAATTAACCTGAACGTTCTGTTTTGTTGCAGCTCAATGATGTTGAAATTGTAATTTATTCCTCTATACTATCCAGCACTTTCTCTACTGCAGCACTTACCCGGAGTTGGAATAGTAATTTATACCTCTAGACTATCCAGCACTTTCCTTACTGCAGCACTTACTTGGAGTTGGAATAGTAATTTATACCTCTAGACTATCCAGCACTTTCCCTACTGCAGCACTTACCTGGAGTTGGAATAGTAATTTATACCTCTAGACTATCCAGCACTTTCCCTACTGCAGCACTTACCTGGAGTTGGAATAGTAATTTATACCTCTATACTATCCAGCACTTTCCTTACTGCAGCACTTACTTGGAGTTGGAATAGTAATTTATATCTCTATACTATCCAGCACTTTCCCTACTGCAGCACTTACCCGGAGTTGGAATAGTAATTTAAATCTTTATACTATCCAGCACTTTCCCTACTGCAGCACTTACCCGGAGTTGGAATAGTAATTTAAACCTCTACACTATCCTGCACTTTCTCTACTGCAGCACTTACTTGGAGTTGGAATAGTAATTTATACGTATAGATTCTCCAGCATTTTCCCTACTGTAGCACTTAATTGTGCTTTTTCTGTATAGCTACACTTATTTTTAGTTACTTTTAAAAATTAAAAATTTGCACTCATGGACTATTGTTATGTGTATCAATTGTTATGACTTTTACTTACTTATGAGATTGGAGCTTTTTTCACTTGAAAGGTGTAATTGATGTGGATGTTTCCTTTAGTTGTTGTTTTTCTGGATATTGATTTTTGTGGGTAGTACTCTGGAAATAATATATGGAAAAAAATATGTTATTTATGCTTTTTGAAGAATGAGAGACTATTTAAAAGCACAATGTTTATAATTAAGCTGAACGTTCTGTTTTGTTGCAGCTCAATGATGTTGAAATTGAAATTTATTCCTCTATACTACCCAGCACTTTCTCTACTGCAGCACTTACCCGGAGTTTGAATAGTAATTGATACCTCTATACTATCCAGCACTTTCCCTACTGCAGCACTTACCCGGAGTTGGAATAGTAATTTATACCTCTAGACTATCCAGCACTTTCCTTACTGCAGCACTTACTTGGAGTTGGAATAGTAATTTATACCTCTAGACTATCCAGCACTTTCCCTACTGCAGCACTTACCTGGAGTTGGAATAGTAATTTATACCTCTATACTATCCAGCACTTTCCCTACTGCAGCACTTACCCAGAGTTGGAATAGTATTTTATACCTCTATACTATCCATCACTTTCCCTACTGCAGCATTTTCCCTGAGTTGGAATAATAATTTATACCTCTATACTATCCAGCACTTTCCCTACTGCAGCACTTACCCGGAGTTGGAATAGTAATTTAAACCTCTACACTATCCAGCACTTTCCCTACTGCAGCACGTGAGTTGGAATAGTAATTTATACCTCTAAACTATTCAGCACTTTCCCTACTGCAGCACTTACTTGGAGTTGGAATAGTAATTTATTCCTCTATACTATCCAGCACTTTCCCTACTGCAGCACTTATCTGGAGTGGGAATAGTATTTTATACCTCTATACTATCCAGCACTTTCCCTACTGCAGCATTTTCCCTGAGTTGGAATAATAATTTATACCTCTATACTATCCAGCACTTTCCCTACTGCAGCACTTACTCGGAGTTGGAATAGTAATTTAAATCTTTATACTATCCAGCACTTTCCCTACTGCAGCACTTACCCGGAGTTGGAATAGTATTTTATACCTCTATACTATCAAGTACTTTCCTTACTGCAGCACTTACCCGGAGTTAGAATAGTAATTTATACCTCTAGACGTTACATTTTCATTATTATGTATTTTTTCGAAATTACCTTTTGAAACGAAGCTTGGATGTTTGATTTTTCTTTAAATGGATGAATTTTCTTTTCTGTTTTTAAACCTCGGTTTTCGTATCTAAAACATATAAAAATATAATATTATTTCTTCTGTTTCTAGTTTACATGTTTTTTAATCTAATTGCTCTATTTCCTCTACCTTAAAATAATTTTATTTACCTTTTTCTAAAGAGGTCGGGTCACTTTATTCTGTCACTTATGAAGTGGTATTTTTTTTTAGAAGTGATTTTTCTGTCAAAATAATTAAGAACATGTATTTATTAAGCGACTTATTTCGTATACTTCATTTTAAAGTAGTTGTTAAAATTGTGAATATGTACCTTTTTTTATTATTGAAAAGTACTGTTGGTAGTGTCGAATAGAATGTTTTCCGTGGTCACACGTTTTCCTCGGCCAAGAAGTGATTTCTTTGACTAATAAATTAAACACATTTTAACCTTATGTTAACCCAAACAAATGTTATTGCGTTATTTTTTTCAAGTTAAGAAAAATAGTTGCATTTAGAAATAAATATTTTGCGTTTTTTCATAATATGGGTTTCTTTCACGTATATCTGTTTAATAATTTTCAGGAATATATTTAAAATATAAGTTAAATTTTTAAATATTAATAATAATAATTATTAACATTTTCCGAAATTCCGTAGAAATAAACTTTGTTCTTTGTTTTATCGTTTTCTAATAATGTTACTCACTTGTTAATCGTTTAATTATTTCGCTCTGTTGGTAAAACGGATCTCAAAAGGTGAATAGGTCAGAGGTTCAGATTTGACGTCTGCTCTCTCGGGTAGTTGAGGGTCAACTGGTTCTAAAATGGTGTCTGGCTCGTATTTATAAGTTTTGCTTACTGACTCTATTTTATTTTTAAAAATATGCGTTAGAACTGTTTTTTTTTCTTTGATTTATTTCTCTGTAAACGTTTATTTTAAAAATTACTTAAAAGTAATTTTATTTGCGTTTATTCTGCCGTTTTGGCATCCATTTTGGATAATGTGTTGTGGTATTAATTCATAAAAATAATAGTAGGACTAATCTATGCAATACTGTCTCAAAATGGCGTCTACTTATCATACCATATCTGTTCGAATTTGTTTTGTGTTAAATATCGAGAAAATAATTGTGTTTAAGTATTTTTTTTTCCATTTTGAAATGTAGTGTGGTAAAATTAGATGATTTGTAGCAGACAGAGTATTAATTTCAGTACCCGAGTATTAATTTTCATACTCGAGTATAATTTTTTTTAAAAAACTTAATTTTCTTTATAATATGGTAGTTTCTTTCATCATTATTTAATACACTTCCCCACCCAAAACCCCTATTTTCCCTGCATCCCGTGCCAGGTTTTATTGTACAAAAAAAAAAATATATAATTATATTTTTGCGTTGTAATGGTATACGATGTTATATGTTGCGTTGTAATGGTATTTTTAGTATTAAATTACTATTTTGCGTTGTTATAGTACTCGTTGTTAAAACATGCGTTGTAATAGTATTTGCGTTGTAAAAAACGCGTTGTAA
This sequence comes from Lissotriton vulgaris, assembly GCF_964263255.1. Classification (NCBI taxonomy): domain Eukaryota; kingdom Metazoa; phylum Chordata; class Amphibia; order Caudata; family Salamandridae; genus Lissotriton; species Lissotriton vulgaris. Next base: position 602,398,064 of record NC_141695.1, on the reverse strand, counting down.
TGGTATACGTTGTAATAGTACGCGTTGCAACGTCATATATCCCTCAGGTACTGGATGAAATGGGCATAACATCAGATGAGCGCCAACCCACAGACTTCAAATCAAAATCGAAATTTTGCCCGATCCTTTACCCTGGCAACAAAATAGACACCTTTTATGAACTGGTGATGAGTGAAATCGAAGAAATGCCAAAAAATTACAACAAGGAGAAAAAAGAGAATCTAACAAAAGGCGAACGTATGGCAATACAAAGTCTCAAAAATAACATCAAAATCGAGATTAAACCCGCAGATAAAGGCGGCAACATTTTTGTAATGGAAAAGGAACACTATGTGGAGGAAGCTATGCACCAACTGAACAACATCAGCAATTACACAGCACTTGCGAGGAATCCCACAGATAAAATGAAATAATAATAATAATAATAATAAAACATTTGTAAAGCGCCTGGCTGCACAAAACTGTGTGTCCCCGCGCTAACTGCTTACAGATCAATCTAGAGGAGTAGAGGCAGAGGGTCATCCGATCAATAATCAATTCGGGAATAGAAGAGTTTTTAGTTTTGCCCTGAATATCATTTCGGAAGGTTCCATCCGCAGTTGGAGTGGAAGAGCATTCCAATATTTAGTGGCCAAATAACGGAAGGATTTGCCTCCCATTTTGGCTCTTGTAATACGGGGTAGTTTAAATTGCATCATGCCTGATGATCTTAAGTCTCTGGTCGGACGGTAGATGGTCAGGAGACTTCTAAGATAAATGGGGCCTTTATTGTGAGCTATCCGGTGGGCATAGCAGAAACTCTTGAATCTAATTCTCTCCTTAACAGGGAGCCAGTGCAGCTTAGCTAGGGCTGCTTTGGTGGAAGTTTTTCTCGAAAGACCTAATACCAGTCGAGCAGCTGCATTTTGTATACATTGAAGCTGGTGAAGGCCTTTCTGGTTGAGACCTATCAGGAGGGCATTTCCATAGTCTAAATGGGGTGTTATTAGAGCATGGACTATTGTTTTTCTAGCCCCGATGGGAATAAGGTCAAGAACTTTTCGAAGGACTTTTAGTATGCCAAAGCATTTTCCTGTTATTTTATTAACTTGGGTCTTGCCAGAGAGGTCAGAGTCTAGCATGACCCCTAGGTTTCTTACCGTTTCTACAGGACTGGGTAATTTCCCTAGTTCACTGGGCCACCATGCATAAGACCATACGGAGATTTCTTTCCCTACCACCAGTACCTCAGTCTTGTCTCCATTTAAGCGGAGACAATTATTGTTCATCCAGGTGGCTACTGCCGACATACAGTTTGAGAAGTTGGTGGCATATTCTTTGCTGTCCGGTGTTAGTTGAACATTAATTGTGTGTCGTCAGCATAGCTGACAATGCCCACCCCAAAATTCTCTACAATGTGTGCCAGGGGTTCCATATAGATGTTGAATAATGTAGGGCTCAAACTAGAGCCCTGTGGAACCCCATGGCTCACCTTGCGAGGCGATGATCTGAAGGGTGAAAATATGAACTAGAAATGAAATTAAATACCTGGCATTCACAAGGACTCATAACGGAAGTAGAAAGGAAATTTTTAATGGTCGAGAATCCAATTGCTCCGACCATTTACTTCCTACCAAAAGTTCATAAGACTCTCAACAAACCGCCAGGACGCCCGATAATTTCAAGCTGTGGCAGCCTCTATGAAAATGTGTCAAGTTATGTGGATCACTTCATAGCTCCAATTGTACCCACATTGAGCTCCTATATAAAGGATACGGGTGACTTCTTACGGATTTTAATGAATACAGTGGCAACCAAATTACTTGTTGGTGACTATCGATGTAATATCGCTATATACATCAATTAGCCAGGATATTGGACTAAAAGCGATCAGTTACTTCCTTGATCAACAACCTATCACTCGAAGAGAACATTCGAAAATGATCATGGAAATGATTTCCATGTGCCTGCATAACAACGTATTCCTCTTCAATAAAACCATCTATGAACAATGCTGTGGAACGGCGATGGGAGTTTCCTTCTCTCCAAGCTACGCTAATCTCATGATGGGGTGGTGGGAGAGAAGCGAGGCTTGGAGAGAAGAAAACTACCATCATATGGCCAAAGTGGCCCTCTGGCTACGATTCATTGATGATCTTTTTCTCCGATGGAAAGGCACAGAAGCAGAGTTCCATACATTCTTCGATGTCCTAAATGATAACCAAGTGGGGTTGAAATTCACATATACTATCAGCGCGAAGGAGATAGAATTCCTGGACACAAAGGTGTACATAGCCAATGAGAAAATACAAACCACTGTCCACAGGAAAAAAACGGCCACAAACAGTCTCCTTCATGGTCTGAGTTTTCATCCACAAAAACTAAAAAAGAGCATATTGTATGGAGAGCTACTATGGATGAGAAGAAATTGCTCGGAGGACATTGAAATGGAGAAAAAATTCAAAGAACGCTTCAAACAGAGAGGATATAAAACAACTGACCTCAATGTATGCGAAACAAAAGCCAGAACAAAAACAAGAGCAGAAACCCTTCTAAACAAAACATACTCCATGGATCGATCCACAGAAGGACCATCGCAAAAAATAGATAAAAAGGAGGAACAGCCACGGATGATAATGACTTTCAGCAAAGAGAGCTATAAAATACAAAAAGCCTTGATGAAATTTTGGCACGTATTGCGCAAAGACCCAGACATAGGAATGTCCATAGGCGACCATCCACTGATCTCATATAGAAGAGCGCCCAATCTCACTGATCAACTAACTCAAAGTCATTTTGAAATGAGGAAACCGGAATCCTGGCTGGATATGAGAAAACGAGGATTCAGTAAATGCTCAACTTGCAAGGCGTGCAAGATAGGACGAAATATCAAAAATCTAAAAGACCCAGAAGGGAAGAACTTCATAATCAGAACTAGTATTACCTGTGATTCATCCTTCGTCGTCTATATGTTGCAATGTTTTTGTGGCAAAGCCTATATTGGGAGTACGACGTGTTCCCTCAAAACCAGAATATTACAACACATTTGTGCAATTCAGAATGGTGATCATTCATATGCTACTGTGAAACATATGGCCAGCCATGAAACCAAAACTTGGTTAGATGTGAAATACTTTGGACTGGCAAGCATTCAACAGCACGAGAGAGGGGGATCCCGTACACAAAAACTGAGATGATTAGAATCGAAACTAATCATAAGGTTCAGAACCAAGCAGCTGGCTGGCCTGAACGGCGATGAAGAATTATATGTTCATCTATGAAATGTATAATTTGACAATCTTGAAAATGCTTAAATACCTGATATATAAGATAACTGTCACTTTGAAAACTAAGAATTGTATTAGTATTCAACTGTGTCCAGGGACAGACCCAAACTGTTGGAAATCGCAACTTACAGCCAATGACTATATGTATATACACAATATGGGTTATGGCACACAGCGGGGACGTAGGGCAATCAGCCCTTAATTGTAAAACGACATAATGTTTAAAGTTATGCATTATAATCAATTATCAGGTACATTAATTTTTGATTAAATACGCACGTGTGTCTCACGAGCGTTAAGAAAGCGCCAGTGTCCTCCAAACTCAGGAACGCTTTCAATGCAGTAACAAGATGCAGTCCTCGTTGATATGCACAACCCACACTGTATAATGCATGGCAAACTGCATATTAGGCTGTTCAAATGTTTAAAAACCACAAGTTCCATCATGCCCCAGGTAATGACAGGGGTGTGTACTGGTATAAATGCAGAAATGGAAAAGGGACCAATCACTAATACTACAGTGAACAGGAACTACGGTTCGAAACGCGTAGGAGTTGTTGTATCACGTTTGGAATAAAATGCCTGCGTGAAAACTGAGAAGTGTGCCGCGACTTCATTTCTTGTATGGGATTAAACTGAGACACTGCCCTGGTCTCAACGCTGGCACCCACTGGATTGTGCTCCTGCTGCGACAGGACAATTTGTTTGTATGTGTATATATATATATATATATATATATATATATATATATATATATATATATATATACATATACATATACATATATATATATACACATATATATATATATTCACAGAAAAAACCATAGGTTATAGACCATATATAGTTAGGAATTTGCATTTACAAAACCTTGAAAATTCACTGAAAAAACCATAGGTTATAGACCATATATAGTTAGGGATTAGCATTTACAAAACCTTATTTTATTTGCACAAAACCATTGAAATTCCATATATAGTTAGTTGCACTAACTATATATCGCGGACCCGCAATCCACTGCTAATGATGTCACATATTACATCATTCATGACATGGTCAGTGACATCACTGATGACATCACTGATGACAACACCCAGTGACTGTATGTTTCTGTAAAGTTAAAATATGTCTTACATATTGAAGAATGAGTGGATGTATAAGTGTCTGGATGAAGGATTTAGTAGGTGCATGACTGACTGTATGAGCGAATGATTAAATGTGTCTCACTGAGTGCATGGGTTAGTGATTAAAGTGTCTTAATTTGGCAATCATTATATATGTTGTTCTGTAAACTGCTGCATGTTTAAATCAGTAGCTATATCAGTAACTATATGGGTTATTGAATGGTTGCCCAAGTATTTGTATGGGAGACTGAGTATGTGTGTGGGTGGCTGGGAGGTGTATAACTCTGTGCATAGATGTGTGAGCAGTTGATTCCCTAGGTGTATGGGTTCAAAAGTGCATGTAGAAACAGCTGTATGGACAGTTGACTGTGTGCATGAGTGTATTGGTGAGTGAATGGATATCTCAGTGCTACATGTCAAAGTAAGTACATATGTAAAACACAGTCCATGTGAGAGTTGACATATATAAATAACTGAACATAAGAGCCAGTGAATGTGAGAGTGGCTGTATGAATCATTGTGAACTTGTATCAGGGATTGTATAAGAGAGTAAATATGTGTTAGTATATGTTTGAATAAGTAAGGTGTGTATAACTGTATAGTTGATGAAATGGAGATGTGATTGATTCTTTGCATGACTGACTAGGTGTGTGAGTAACTCTATGGATGTGTGACAGTCTGTGAGTGCCTGTTTACACTGAGTGTATCTAAGGTTATATTAGAGTCTGAAGATGTATTATCACATAAATTATATCATCAGTGATGTAATCAGTAATGTCAAATGAGATGTCAGTGATGTCATCAGTGATGTCATCAGTGATGTCATCAGTGATGTCACTGACCATGTCATGAATGATGTAATATGTGACATCATTAGCAGTGGATTGCGGGTCCGCGATATATAGTTAGTGCAACTAACTATATATGGAATTTCAATGGTTTTGTGCAAATAAAATAAGGTTTTGTAAATGCTAATCCCTAACTATATATGGTCTATAACCTATGGTTTTTTCAGTGAATTTTCAAGGTTTTGTAAATGCAAATTCCTAACTATATATGGTCTATAACCTATGGTTTTTTCTGTGAATTTCATTGGTTTTTTAAAAGCTAATATCTATAGCTGTAAAATATATTCTTTATTACGTGAAGTATCACATAGCCCGTGAGACGCCTCATGATGCAGCGCATAACCGTGACGTATCGTCTCTGCAGCGCAAACCAAACCCAAAACGTAAGCGCGCCAGAGCACGCTTAAAGATATATATATATATTTTTTTAACCTTAATTAGACAAAATCCACACGTGCACATATCACAAACGTTCAAAAAACACAATATGTCGGACTCCCGTTACGCTGCCGGTTAGCTGCCCGGTTAACATACCGGGAAGCACCTTTACCGCGAAAAATCGCATTTTTTTTTTCTTTTGCCCCGCAGGGAACTTTAATAGCCCCCTCATCAATCCTAGGGGTTCAGGAGGGGTCTGCCTTACCCCTTTCATTCATTTACATCTTTTTTTTTTCCACCTCTTGTCTCTCGATCCTACCGAGAGACAAGATGGCGGCCGCTCCGGACTGTTTACAATGTTGACAGCCAATCAGCTACTCCTCAGACTCCCGTTACACTGCCGGTTAGCTGCCCGGTTCGCGTACCAAGACGCGTCTCTACGGCGAAAAAATCGGAATTTTTCTTTTTTTTATTGGGCCCCGCGTGGCTCTATAATATCCCCCTCATCAATCCTAGGGGGTCAGAAGGGGTCTACCTTGCCCCCTTTCCTTCATTTCCCCCTTTGTTTTGGCCTCCTCTTGTCTCTCGATCCTACCGAGAGACAAGATGGCGGCCGCTCCGGACTGTTTAGAATGTTGACAGACACCGGAGAGCCAATCAGCTTCGCATCGCAAAGTTACGTTACGCGAAAAGTACGCGAACCGGAGCGCTGCCCGGAGCGCTGTTACAGATATATATCTTTTTTTGAACGTTAATTTCTCAAAATCCACTGAAGCACATATATTGAGACCTAGCAAAGGCACATCGGGCTAACAGTCCCTACAATTTTGCCAAGTTTCGTGCAAATCCATTCAGCCGTTCGAGCTAAAAGTGAGGCCAACCGCCCTATGGAAAAATGAATGGGAAAACGCGTTTTGGGACCCCCCTTTTTTCTCGGCCCCCCCTTGACGACCCCCCCCCCCCCCAAATTTTCAGGGGCTGCTCAGAAACAAAATGTGCCATTTTCCTGAAAATTTCAGCCAATTCCGTCCACAAACGCCAAAGTTATTAGACATAGAATTTTCAAAAGTTACATAGAGAAAAAATCCTAACTATATATACCTACTGGCTATCGCCAAACAAGGTTTGGCTATTTGGGACCATCTCCCTTGTCTCTGGACCCGATGGAGTGGGTTGTTTACTTTGGGAGGTGCTGGGAGAAGATTGGGGAGGGTTTCTGGTCAGTTCTCTGACCTCTGCCGCAGCATAGTTGTTTGGGTGCCGGCGTTGCATGTGGCGAATCATGGTGCTGTTGCCAAAAGAATACTTTTTGGCAGGGTTCCCCCTGGAAAGTACAGTGCCACAGATCAGACATGTAACTTTCGGAGCATTAACTTTTTTTAGGCCCCTTGGGATTTTAAAAAACTCCCAGACAATGTGCTCCTTTGGCTTATAGGGGGTATTATCTTCAGGGAGGAACCACCTCTCCTACTCCTCCTCCTCCTCCTCCTCCTCCTCCTCCTCTTCTTCTTCTTCTTCTCCACCACTGTGGTGTTGTGGTGGTCCTTGTGGTGGTGGTGGTGGTGGTTGAGATGCTCCTGCTGCTGCTACTGTAGCCATTTCTCACAAACAGGCCTTCCTCAGTCAAAGAACAAAGTGAGAATGAGGAAAAAAGGTGGTGGCTTTCATCATTTGGAAAAAAAACAGTTCTGAACCAATGAAAAGTGTTATTTTCAGGTCACATGACCCGACGCGCATACGCTACGCGCCCCGGGGCGCTTACGTAGCGCGATCGTATGCGCACGGGAGCTTCCGGGTGCGCTTACGCCGTACGTACCACGCGTACACGGCTACGCGATACGTCACAATGATGTTTTCGTTCGCAGCAATAGCGCAAACGGGACGCTCACCGGTTCGCGCACCGGGGCGCGCCGCAAGACTGCGCTTTCCGGTGCGCACACCGGTACGTGCACCAGGAGTGCTCCAGGGCAAAAAAAAAAAAACATGAACAATATACATAAAGAAAATAGTATTACATAAATATAAAATATAGGATTCATTATAAAAATATTATATTATATTTGATAGCAATAAAAATTTGCTATTAAAAAACCTTTGAAATGCACTGAAAAAAACATAGGTTTGAGGCCCTATATATAGTTAGGAATTAGCATTTACAAAACCTATGAAATTCACTGAAAAAACCATAGGTTTCACACCAGTTATAGTTAGGAATTAGCATTTAAAAAACCTATTAAATTCACTAAAAAAAACATAGGTTTGACACCAGTTATAGTTAGCTGGAAATTTTACTGACATAAAACCATTGAAATTCCCACGTTATAGTGAGTTGGACTCACTATAACTTGCGCGCCTGCAATGCACTGCTGATAACGTTACATATTACATCTGTCTTGCACGTCAAAGGTTTGTGGATCACACGGGGGATGTCGGAAAATGGTGTATTATATTCCGTCCTATTCACCCCGTGTTTGCAGGCTTTACACGAGGAACACTTTCTAAAACCCTTGCTCGTCTGTAACCAGGAAGTACTGGTTAAAACTTCAGGACTTGATTTAACCGAAGCATCACTCAATGAGCGTGCTTTCCAGAAGGTATGTCAGGTTTACCTGACATCAGACTGCCTATAACTGGGTCATTGCGGACCAGGTTCCAGTTCTTATTTAGAATTTTGCGGAGAGCTTAATGCTGTCTGTTGTAGGTTAAAATGAGTCTGACCGGTTGTTTATTGTCAGCTTCATTCACCACCTGAGTTTGTTTATGGAGCAGAGCTTCTTTCCTAGGAATGGAGTTTGCCCTCCGAATCGCCTGGTCTATTTTAGTCTTAGTGTACCCTCTTTCCAGAAACCGCTTACTGCTGGCCTCCTGTGCCACCGTACAATGGGCATCAGTGCTGCAGATACGTCTTATATATATATCTACACACATATATATATATTATGGCGGATAAGGACAGGTGGCAATCTGGCACAAGCTTAAGCTCAGATGCAAGCTCAATGGATGGGAATGTGCAGTACAGTTCTGATGTAACGTTTTTTTCCGATGAAATGCGCCACGTGATGGAGGCCAACGAACAGTCAATAAGAGGAAGAACCCGATATCAAGGCCGAGGAGACAAGGTAAAACCAAAAAACGACGGCAGCGGCGCAGCAAGCTCAGAGAATACTGGAGGGGGAAACAGAAGCCAGATACAGAAGAACAAATAATGGATGCACAAACCACGGAATTAACGGTAATGAATTTATCAAATAGACAATTATCTGAGAATGAGGAAAAGGTCCTAAGATTAGGACTGACATTTTGCCCTGATCTGCAATTTGACTATACGCAGACGCGTATAGATATGTATATGTTTGCAAGAAAGCTCAAACTGCATAAGATCCATTCCAATAGGAAACTTGACCAACAATCGTCTAACAGAACTAACATTATATTGGATCAGGATATTGAACTGCAAAATGTCTTAGATACTCTACATGAGGAAGGTGGGATAGAATTGATACAATCACAGACCCCCGCCACCCAAGACAATACCGAACTTGTGTCTACACCTGATAATTTGACCCCTGTAACCTCAGTAACCAGTGCTAACACCGTGACCACACCCTTCAGACCTAAATCTAGATACAGACCACAGTTACTACGGGACAATATAGATCTGTTCCATGACCTGGTTAACAATGATATGCTTAAACTTCTTAACAGGCCCTTAGTTAAACAAAACATTACACCTGAAATGAGGGCGGCACTGATGGAATTAAAGAATGACGACTCGATCGTCATAAAGCCCTCTGACAAGGGTGGAAACGTAGTGTTGTGGGATAAGAAAATGTATATCAACGAAGCAATGAGACAGCTATCTGACACCACATGCTACACTAGAGTGGACCATACTTATTTAACTAAACTACAGAGTAGAGTACACCAGAACATCCGAGGGTGGGCTAGTGAGAAGCTGTTAAGTCGGGATGAAACTAAATTTCTTATCAATGACAATCCTACTACTCCCACATTTTACCTTTTACCAAAGGTACATAAGAACCAGACACAACCGCCGGGGAGACCCATAGTGTCCTTTATCAAGAGCCTATTAGAAAATGTTTCGCATTACGTAGACCACTTCCTCAAAAATTATGTAAAAGATCTCACATCACACTTAGAAGAAACCAAGAACTTCCTACAGAAAGTAGAGAATATCAACTGGGAGTCTCACTTTTGGCTAGTGTGTTTAGATGTTGAGAGCTTATACACATCCATACGACCCAGGGATGGTTTGAGGGCATGCAAATACTTTCTAAGAACAAGAAGTAGACATCTGGAAGCATACTCTAAAATGTTACTCCAAATGATAGAACTGTGTTTGGAGGAAAATGTTTTTTTATTTAACGGGTCATTGTACAAGCAAATCGATGGGCACCTGCTTTGCCCCCAGCTACGCCAATTTATTGGTAGGCTGGCGGGAGGAGCAGGTGCTCAGGAGTGATGCCCTGGAACACTGGACTACCTGCGTGAATGTTTGGCTCCGCTATATTGATGACGTTTTTTTTGTATGGGAGGGGAGAGAACAAGAACTAATCAAGTTTGTGGATGCACTCAATTTGAACTGTCTAAATCTGAGATTTACCATGCAACACAGTCAGAAGACCATTGACTTTCTTGACATAAAACTTAAAATTGTTGAGAATAAGATTGAGACAGAAATTTTTAGGAAAGAAACAGCTGGGATTTCTGTACTCCACTCCACAAGCTGTCACCCCCCCCCCCCCCAGTTTTAGATGGGCAATTCCTTTTGGAGAGTTTCTACGCGCCAAGAGAAACTGCAGTACACAAGAAACATTCATGAAACACAAAGAATTAATGCATAAAAGGTTCACTGTGAGGGGATACCACCCCAATATGCTCAAGAAAGGAGAAGAGAAGGTGGCCTCAGTTGATCGAAAGGATGCATTATTCAAAACACCTGAAACCACCCTCATAATATCAAAAGCTCCTATAAGATTAATAACAACGTACAACACTCAATCCCCCGCGTTCAGCCAGATTGTAAGAAAGAGATGGGATATCCTTTTACAGGATAAAACCCTAAAGGATCGACTAGGTCCACATCCATCAATAACCTACAGAAAAGGTAAATCCATCAAAGACCTGATAGTCCATAGCCACTTGGAAAAGAAGAAAACATGGCTTGTGGCGAAGGGAGGATTTTTTAAGTGTGGAAAATGCAAGGCCTGTAGCCACAGCTCCAATGTGAGGGAGGTAGAACTGAACAGAGTTAAGAAGAGGTGGAAAATTAATAAGAACATCCAATGCACCACAGACCATGTAATCTATGTAGTGACATGCCCTTGTGGAAAATGGTACATTGGTTCAACCACCTTCCCCGTCAAAAAATGAATCCTTGAGCACTGGTGTGCAATCACTAATAAGGACTTCACTTATAGCACGGCTAAACATTTCCACCAATACCATGATGGGGATTGGACCAAGGCGAAGTTTTTTGCCCTTGACTCAATTCCAAAACACGTGAGAGGAGGAGACCGCTTAACAGCATTGCGCAGGGCAGAATCCAGGTTCTTTCTAAAGGCAGGCTGTATCGTACCTTTTGGGATGAACATTGATGAGATGTATGTACACTTATGAATAATCTGACCGAGACCTTCTAAATCCCCTTCTTGATACTCAGATTCCATGACAAATCTGATTTTTAATTGTTTATTATTATTTGTGTTGAATCTTTGGTGTTTTGTTGATGTACTACAAATCTTGGTTAATCAAGGTAATGAGGAAATGATATTAAGTAATAATGTTAACATAGAATAAGGGCATGATTAAGTTGTTAATCATAGTTATCTATTTGTATCTATGAATCTAATCGCAACTCTCTCCCTTTCATCTCTCTAGAAACCGTGCTGTCGCGGAAGGAATAAAAACCACAGATAGAAAATAATGTTACGAGCACTACCATTCCACGAAAACTTACAAATTACGACTAAGAGCACGGGGTAGTATCTTGAAATAATTAGAAATGGGATTAGACGATGAACTTACATGAACTCTTTTGAATGTTCTTTTATTATATTTTTTCAGATGACCCAGAATACATGATTATTTCTACAATAGTGGGAATAGATATATGGATGTGGGGTGAGAACTTAGAGTATGAATAGACCAGGGACAATATTAATACATAGGTGGATTTAACCTATAAAGTTTGGGGTACTATACCCAAACTTACCCTGTTATCTTCTCTCTTCTTTTACTCTCTCTCTCCACTCCCATGTCTCTATCTCACTCTTTTCTGCCCTGATTCTTGCTTTTTCATTTCCTCTCTTATATCTTTCCTCTACTTTGTTAAAATGGGTACTATACCATTATGCGATCTATCGCTTTATATGTTTTGATATCACGATACCAATTATTATATTACACCAAACACTTTGGAAGACGTGCACTTGTTATTTAATTTATGTTATAATTTATTAACTGCACTGTCAAAAGCTCTGTGTGATATTGCAAACGCAGAGTCTTTCTTCCTTTGTTATTATTTCTTTTGCTATAACAGCTGACTAAAAAATGTGGTGAAAATTGCAAAAAACACAGTTGATGGACAGAATGCAGAACAATGTCTTACATTCACCCCAGTACAAAGATCTGGGCCTAAATCCATCGTTTTTTTGCACTCCACACCACCCTAGGTCAGACAATGGCTATATACAAATCAGCCTTGACCCTGTGCCTCATGGGAACAGTCCAGCCCGAACTACCAAGCCATGTCTTTCCTAGACCGGAATCAAGCATCCAAGGACCGGTTTCTGGCTATCAGCCTTCTTCAGCCTGGATAGCTTGACTCCAGTGATGTGGAGAGCCTGGGACTCACGTCTGAGCATACCCAGCCCACTCGGGGTGAAAATTGCAAAAAACACAGTTGATGGACAGAATGCAGAACAATGTCTTACATTCACCCCAGTGCAAAGATCTGGGCCTAAATCCATCGTTTTTTTGCACTCCACACCACCCTAGGTCAGACAATGGCTATATGCAAATCAGCCTTGACCCTGTGCCTCATGGGAACAGTCCAGCCCGAACTACCAAGCCATGTCTTTCCTAGACCGGAATCAAGCATCCAAGGACCGGTTTCTGGCTATCAGCCTTCTCCAGCCTGGATAGCTTGACTCCAGTGATGTGGAGAGCCTGGAACTCACGTCTGAGCATACCCAGCCCACACGGGGTGAAAATTGCAAAAAACACAGTTGATGGACAGAATGCAGAACAATGTCTTACATTCACCCCAGTACAAAGATCTGGGCCTAAATCCATCGTTTTTTTGCACTCCAGCCTGCATTCAACAAAGGCGTCCTGAAATGCAGATACTGTGATCAGCTACTTACCTTTAGGGAGCAAAGTGTTTTGCTCATGGTTTGAGCATTGGAGAACCATCGCTGCCGTTCCCAGCCCTAATTTGTTTTTTTTTTTTGCTCCTGTTGAGCAGTTTCCATTCCCTGTTTTTGTTTTTGTTCTAAAAAAAGAAAAAAGAAGAAAAAAAAAGCTCTTTTCAGAACTACCTCCAATTCTCATCAAAGAGCTATATTCTTAAAAAAATGAAAAAGAGTAAGTGAAGTGGAGTGCATTGATAATGGAAAGGAAAATGAGTAAGAAAGAACAGAAAGGTATGAGAGGAAAAAGGAAGTGAAGTAGGGGGACTGAAAGAAGGTGAGCGTTGGGAAGGAAAGTAAGGAGAAGGAGAGTGAACATGGGGAATGTGGATATTCAAAGAAAATGTTGAAAAGGAACGGGGGTGTGGAAGGGTAAGAAAAGATGCATTGCTGAAGTTGCATCATTTTTGTGACACACTCCAGCAATGCATCACTTTAGCGCTTACAGATACGTCTGAAATACTGACGTATCTGTAAGTACTTCTGACATAATACGTCATATATTTAATATGACGCATGACTAGAAGACTGAAGGCCTCATTTATGAGGCCATGCGTCACTTTAACGACTCCGGTGCGTCACTTTTTGTGACGCACCAGTGCTGTAAAAAATGCACCTTATTCAGTCATATTTACAAAGTGACGCATTTAGGTAGATGCGTCACTTTATAAGCCCCTGCGCCACATTATACCTACGTCAGGTGTAATGTATGCAAAAGGGACGTATTGACGCAAAAAAAGTGTCGTAGAGGTGACGCAGTGAAATCTATGAGATATCACTGCGTCACTTTAATGACGCTGTTGTGTCCAAATCTTGCGCCTGTATCACAGCAGGCGTAAGACTGATGCAGGCCCTTTCACATGGGGCCTGGCCCCATGTGAAAGGATGCATTGCTGGAGTTGCATCATTTTTGTGACACACTCCAGCAATGCATCACTTTTGCGCTTACAGATACGTCTGAAATACTGACGGATCTGTAAGTACTTCCGACATAATACGTCATATATTTAATATAACGCATGACTAGAAGACTGAAGGCCTCATTTATGAGGCCATGCGTCACTTTAACGCCACCGGTGCGTCACTTTTTGTGACGCACCAGTGCTGTAAAAAATGCACCTTATTCAGTCATATTTACAAAGTGACGCATCTAGGTAGATGCGTCACTTTGTAAGCCCCTGCGCCACATTATACCTACGTCAGGTACAATGTATGCAAATGGGACGTATTGACGCAAGAAAGGGTCGTAGAGGTGACGCAGTGAAATCTATGAGATATCACTGCGTCACTTTTATGACGCTGTTGCGTCCAAATCTTGCGCCTGTATCACAGCAGGCGTAAGACTGATGCAGGCCCTTTCACATGGGGCCTGGCCCCATGTGAAAGGATGCATTGCTGGAGTTGCATCATTTTTGTGACACACTCCAGCAATGCGTCACTTTTGCGCTTACAGATACGTCTGAAATACTGATGTATCTGTAAGTACTTCCGACATAATACGTCATATATTTAATATGACGCATGACTAGAAGACTGAAGGCCTCATTTATCAGGCCATGCGTGACTTTAACGCCACCGGTGCGTCACTTTTTGTGACGCACCAGTGCTGTAAAAAATGCACCTTATTCAGTCATATTTACAAAGTGACGCATCTAGGTAGATGCGTCACTTTGTAAGCCCCTGCGCCACATTATACCTACGTCAGGTGTAATGTATGCAAAAGGGACGTATTGACGCAAGAAAGGGTCGTAGAGGTGACGCAGTGAAATCTATGAGATATCACTGCGTCACTTATGACGCTGTTGCGTCCAAATCTTGCGCCTGTATCACAGCAGGCGTAAGACTGATGCAGGCCCTTTCACATGGGGCCTGGCCCCATGTGAAAGGATGCATTGCTGGAGTTGCATCATTTTTGTGACACACTCCAGCAATGCATCACTTTTGCGCTTACAGATACGTCTGAAATACTGACGTATCTGTAAGTACTTCCGACATAATAGGTCATATATTTAATATGACGCATGACTAGAAGACTGAAGGCCTCATTTATGAGGCCATGCGTCACTTTAATGCCACCGGTGCGTCACTTTTTGTGACGCACCAGTGCTGTAAAAAATGCACCTTATTCAGTCATATTTACAAAGTGACGCATCTAGGTAGATGCGTCACTTTGTAAGCCCCTGCGCCACATAATACCTACGTCAGGTGTAATGTATGCAAAAGGGACGTATTGACGCAAGAAAGGGTCGTAGAGGTGACGCAGTGAAATCTATGAGATATCACTGCGTCACTTTTATGACGCTGTTGCGTCCAAATCTTGCGCCTGTATCACAGCAGGCGTAAGACTGATGCAGGCCCTTTCACATGGGGCCTGGCCCCATGTGAAAGGATGCATTGCTGGAGTTGCATCATTTTTGTGACACACTCCAGCAATGCATCACTTTTGCGCTTACAGATACGTCTGAAATACTGACGTATCTGTAAGTACTTCCGACATAATACGTCATATATTTAATATGACGCATGACTAGAAGACTGAAGGCCTCATTTATGAGGCCATGCGTCACTTTCACGCCACCAGTACGTCACTTTTTGTGACACATCAGCAGCGTAAAACATGCACCTTATTGAGTTATATTTACAAAGTGACGCATCTAGGTAGATGCGTCACTTTGTAAACCCCTGCGCCACATTATACCTACGTAAGGTGTAATGTATGCAAAAGGGGCGTATTGACGCAAGAAAGGGTCGTAGAGATGACGCAGTGAATAAACTGGGTTTTCCCCATGCTACGCTCCCCGGTCCGCGTACCGGGCGCTCCCCCCGCGCATATCGAAAAATATATATATTTTTTTTTGCCCCGCGGGGCCCTTTTATAGCCCCCACATCAAACCTAGAGGGTCAGGGGGGGGTCTACTCTGCCCCCTTATGGTCATTTCCCCCTTTGTTTGTGCCACCTCTTGTGTCTCGATCTTACTGAGACACAAGATGGCGGCTGCTCCGGACTGTTTCGAATGTTTACAGACACCCGAGAGCCAATCAGCTTTCCGCGCGCAAGTCGCGTAGCACGCCCGGTGCGCTCCTCGGTGCGCGCCTATAGATATATATTTTTTTTTAACCTAAATTACTCAAAAACCACTGGAGCACATATCTTGAGACATAGCAAAGGCACATCGGGCTACCAGTCCCTACAATTTTGCCAGGTTTTTTGGAAATCCGTTCAGCCGTTCGGGCTAAAAGTGAGTTCGACCGCCCTATGGAAATTAACATGGAGAAAACACGTTTTGGGACCCCCCTTTTATCTCGGCCCCCGCTTGGCGAATCCCCCCCACATTTTCAGGGAAGGAGCGGAGCGGGTCACCTTCTTTGAGAAATTCGCGAAGATTCGTCCACCGGCGCCAAAGTTATTCCCAATAGAATGTTGCGGATTTCCTATGGAAAGTAGATCCTAACTATAACTACCTGTTGGCGAGGGGCGTGGCCTGGAGCCGAAGATGGTGGACGTGTAGCTCTAGAGCTCCGTCCGTAGTCCTCAATACAAGCAAGTTATCCTGAAACCCCCACCTGCAACCCACCTGATTTCTGTACCTGAGGCCCCCGGGGGTGTACTGCTAGAAGCGGAGCGGTGTTTCTCCACTCTGCCCGCCCCGCAGGCGCATTGAAACAGCGGCTCCGGCCGCGGCCTACTGGACCCGGTGAAGCCCCGGGCTCGAGTGGACAACCTTCCCGGCCTCCCCATAGCTGTTGGCACGGTCTGATCGGGACCCCACGCCGGGCGCAGAGGCGGACACCGGCAGCAGACGCCGAAAACGAAGAAGCGCCCTACTCCTACAGCGACCCTGCGGCCTCCCTCTCTGCTGCTGAGCACTGCCCGGCCGCCCTGCTGTGGGACCTGCGGAGCGAGCGGAGGCTTTCCCTGACCAGCTAACCGGCTCGCCGCCAGCCTGCACAGTA
Source organism: Lissotriton vulgaris (assembly GCF_964263255.1). Taxonomy (NCBI): domain Eukaryota; kingdom Metazoa; phylum Chordata; class Amphibia; order Caudata; family Salamandridae; genus Lissotriton; species Lissotriton vulgaris. The sequence goes on along the minus strand of NC_141695.1, from coordinate 602,381,061 downwards.
AGCGATCCACCTGTTACCTGCGGCGCTGACCGGGACTGTGGGGCGGGCGGTGCCAGACACCCGACACCGGCGCTACGGACCGGGCTTCCCCCGGGCCTCCCCAGACACTGCGGACCTGAAACGCAGTTTCGCCGGCGCCATTTTGTCTTCGCGCCCAGGACGGGCAGTGTCCCCGGGCCTGTGCTGCGACATCTCTCTGGCCCCCACACTTGCCGACCGGCGGATCTGAGACAGGGAATTGGCACGGAGTGGCGCACGGCTGGGGTCAGTGTGTCCAGCGGCGAACAGCGGACAGCGGACAGCAGACCCTGAATACCCAGACTGCCAGCCCCGACCAGCGGTGAGGGAGTGTAACACGTGCATTGCGGACCTGCCACCACGCTCTGGTCCAGACTTCTTTCGCGCTCCTGCTGGGGGTCGACTCACTTGACAATTGCAGTAGCCCAACTATCTCCCTTCGTCTGTCCTCTGGAGAGCCGAGGTCACGTCTGCCCACAGGGCCCTCCAGTGGAAGCCGTCCCTCCCAATACCAGCGCCACGGTCAGAGATCCCACGCAATCCCTGCCAATCCTGGGGTCTACACGGCTACCACCCTTGACCACCACAACCTGAACCTGCGGTGGACGCGGTCCGGCGTTCAGAGTAGACACGTGAGTGGGCGGCGGCGGTCTGCTGTGCCCTTTCCGGCGCCACCCTGCTAACGAGATCCATGGGCAAACACAGGGGCAAGACTCATGACCAGGGCGCTGCGGCGGACCTGCAATCCACGGGCTCCGAGGACCCGCTGGCCTCCTCCAACATGGACATCATTCTGCCGACTGGAAAAAGATCCCAGGACGCAAAGTTGAACCTTATCCTCAATGAGATACGCGCGACTCGCGAAGCCCTGAAATCGCGTATAGACAATATGGCGACTGGCCTATCACTATTAAGGGCGGACCATAACAAATTGGCGGAACGGGTAGCGGAGCAGAAGATAGCGCTGAATGACCTAGTGCCACAACAGACGGAACACTCCACGAAGTTGGAGGGCGTGGAGAAACAGCTTAAACAACTCTGGGACAGGGTGGACGAGGCCGAAGGACGAGCGCGCCGCAACAACGTCCGCATCTTGGGCATTCCGGAGAGAAGCGAGGGGAGGAACCCCACCCAATTTGTGGAGGACTGGTTACGAACACTGGTGGGCCAAGAAGACCTCACTGCCCTGTACAGCGTGGAACGGGCGCATAGGATGCCTCCACGGCCCCCCAAACCGGGGGCGCCTCCTCGTCCCCTGATCGCTCGCCTCCTCCACTACAGAGACCGAGACACTGTACTGCGTGCGGCCAGAGAGAAAGCACCGATACGTTTTGAGGATAAGAACATTTCGGTCTATCCTGATTTCACGCCCACTGTACAGCGCGCCAGATCCACATTCATGGGTGTAAAACGCAAATTAAGAGACAGGAATATGAAATATGCACTGCTGTTCCCTGCTCGGCTTAAAATTCTGCACGACAATAAATCTCACTTCTTCGACTCACCAGAGGAGGCAGAGGAATGGATGGAAGTCACTCTAACGCCACCGACCTCGCAGGACCCGTTTGAGGATCGCCACGGAGGCGAACACAGCGACCACAGAGACCCTCCGGACCGACGGCAAAACACTCCCAGCCCGGGACACCGCTCTTCCCATGGACCCTCAGCGAAGGCGCACCCTCCTGGTACTCGGATGGCAGACCACCCGTCGTCAACTCAGCGGCAGCGGCTCACGGAGGAGGCGCTGGCAGCTCACGACGCGGAAGCACTTGGAGACAGGCACACCGCCACCACCGACACCCATACAGAGGTGTCTGGCTCAGTGGACAGCTTGCCGCTGTTCCCGAAAATTACAGCCCAAATGGCAGAGGAGTTCTGATCTGCTGAGAATATGATCCCCTCCGGGTGGTAATGTATAACTGACCCCCCCCCTCTTTCGTATATGGTGGGTTGCATGGGGGACCCACTTTGTTGAGGGCTAACTAGCCCATGCAGACCGTTCAGTGACAGTCGACAGAGGCCTGTCACCGCCCGGTATGCACACGGACTTCATTGACTTGTGCCCACGTTGGGCACCACGGTTTGGCTCCCGGGCACGTTGGCTTGGGGACCTTTTTGTTCAGGGGTTATATGTTTTCACGACACTCTCACCTTATCGCAACGCAGAACTGACATGGGTACCCGGGTGTTTCACTGGGTCGCATCACACAGATGGTTATGGGGCCACTTAATAATTACCAACTGTGCACCTGGAACGTGCGTGGCATGGGAGCAGTGCAGAAACGTCATAGAATATTGGCCCAGCTTAATCGCAGGGGGACACAGATTGCATGCCTGCAGGAGACACATTTGAACGCTGCTGAAGCTGTGAAGCTGCGCAAGAAATGGAGGGGGCAACTATTTGCTACCTCCTATTCTGCGTTTTCGAGAGGAGCAGCGATATGGTTTCGCGGCTCTGTCCCCTTCCAGATGTTGGAGCAAAGAATCGATAATGAGGGCCGATATGTATTTGTGCGGGGGCTGTTAGACGGGGATGCTATTGTATTTGGATGTGTGTACTCGCCGAACTCAAATCAGTCGGAGTTCTTGTTAACAGTGAACGGGGTGCTAGCGGAATGGGCTGATCATCGTTGGTTCATTGGGGTGATTTCAATGCTGTGCTTGATGTTACATTGGATAGGTCACATCCCCCTTTACAGGCGGCTGAGAGCAGGAAACAAGCGGATGCTCTTACTAGATGGGCTGAGGGCTGGGACCTGACAGATGCATGGCGCAGCACACATTCACAGGAGAGGGAATATACTTTTTTCTCCCCACCACACCAGCTTCACACCAGAATCGACCACATTTTCTGCTCCCGCTCCATAGCAGATGCAATTGTCCAGACCCAACACATGGGGAAAACTCTATTCGATCACAGCTCCGTAGAACTCACCTGGCAATGGGGCAGGCGGCTAGCCCCCATCCCCACTTGGAGACTGTCTCCAGACCTCCTTGAAGACTCGGTATTCCGGGCCTCTCTGTCCGATGCTATAGTAACCTACTTCTCCACAAATATGAACACGGCCAGCACCCGTCAAGTGGAATGGGACGCATTTAAAGTCTGTTTGAGGGGGGCAGCAATGACCGCTGGAGTGGGCAGGAAACGTGAGGTAATTAATCAACTGATTAAGGAGGTGGAGGGGCTCACTAGCGTCCCTAGAGAATGAGGCTGCCGGCACACATGCACCCTTCACACCACTACAGGAGGCTCACATTAGACACGCAGAGCTGCTGGAAGACCTGAGGCTCCTAGACTATAGAGAATACACGAACAGGCAGCATACACAGGCGGATAGAGCTGGCCCCCTTCTAGCCCGCCTCTTACGGGACTCCCCAGTTAACCACCCTATTCTGAAAATCTTGGACCAGACGGGCAGCCCAACTACCACCCAGGTCGGGATTAACACGGCGTTCAAGGAATACTACACCACGAGTACAGCCCCCCACAGCCCCTCCCCGAGGTTGCATTCGAGGCCTTCACGAGGGACTTAGACCTACCTCAACTCACTGACAGGCAAATCAAAGACCTGAAGCGCACCATTACAATAGCGGAAATCAGGCAGGCAATACGAGCCCTCCCAAAGGGCAAGACCCCCGGAACAGATGGCCTACCAGCCGACTTTTATGCAACATACATAGACCTACTGGCCCCACGGTTACACGCTGTTTATTTGGAAGCACTATGGACAACTGCCCTACCGCAATCGTCTATGCAGGCATTAATCACGTCCCTTTTGAAACCTGCTAAAGAAGGGCTTCAGATGGCTGACTACAGACCCCTGTCCCTTCTCAATACTGACTCCAAGATATTGAGCAAGGTACTGGCATCGAGGCTCGTGCAATACGTACCACAGCTGGTCCACTCGGACCAATGTGGTTTTGTTCCGGGCCGCAACACGGCCATGAACCTCAGGCGATTGGCCCAGCTCATGCTCGGAGACCGGGAGGACACGAGCTTCGAAGGCTGCATATCCCTAGACTTGAAGCAAGCATTTGATTCCCTTAGATGGGACTATATGTTTGACACGCTGTCTAAATTTGGGATTCCACCTGAATTCCTCGCTTGGGTCAGATTGCTGTACACCACCCCCACAGCTAGAGTGCGCACCTCCGGCCATATATCAGCTCCTATAGCTATAGCACGGGGCACCAGACAGGGCTGCCCACTCTCCCCCCTCCTCTTCGTCCTTGCCCTTGAGCCTATGCTCTGTAAACTCCGGTTGGTGGCCCCCCGATATGGCATTCTAAGGCATGGGACGGCACACATAGTGTCCGCTTACGCGGATGATATTATCTTATATCTCCGGGACTTGAGAGGCGACTTGAGCCCTATTGCCCAGGTCTTTGAGGACTTTAGGACGATCTCTGGCCTGACCATAAGCGAATCCAAGTCCTATGGGTTCACATTTGCAACTGCAGGCCTGACTACCCCCCTACCCTTCGCCCCCCACGAGTTCCAGATGGCTGAAACCACCTTCAGATACCTGGGGATGCAGATTTATAGGGAAGCAGACAAGATGATTGACGGTAACCTTGGGAGGGCCATCAGAGCACTGAAATCGCAGATACAATTTTGGCTCACACTACCACTCTCCATACCCGGCAGAGCTGCGATATCCAAGATGGTGATGCTCCCCCGTCTTCTCTACCACTTCACTAACTTGCCACACCTGATCCCAGCAGCGACATTTAAGACTCTAGACACTCTACTCACCGAACTTGTATGGGGGCACGGCCGCAGGCGTATAGGTCTGTCCAAGCTGCAGCTCCCCTCTGACGCCGGTGGTATGGGCCTGCCGGACTTTAGAGCTTACAACTATGCGTGTCAGCTACAATGGCTGGCCTTCTGGGTGGCGGGTCGCAATCTTCAGGAGATCGATATGACGGATAGGGAGCATGCAATGGGGAAAATACACACGTTACTTTTGCCAAACTCGGTTATACCGAGAGATGCCCCACCTCTCCTCAAACTAGCGATAATTTACTGGCGGAAGGCATTAAAGTATACGTCCCCTGCGTCATCTTATGCACCCACGATCCCGCTCTTGGGCATCCCGCTGGCCACGGGAACTCTAACGGCGGACTCGCTGGAGCAATGGCATGACGCAGGAGTGTCGCATGTAGGTGACCTGTTTGCGGAAGAGCACCTGTTGTCCTTTGAAGACTTTAGAACCACCCATGGAGTCCCTAGAGGCACCTTCCTCCTACACGCTGGCCTCCGCCATTATATCACACACAAGTGGTCCCCTGAGGGCCAAGAGCCGGTTACAAACCCTCTCATCACAATGCACTACCTGATGGGCACGGGCGCCCACCTGACAAGGTGGCTCACTGCTAGCATTAAGAGGGGGAGGGCATTCGATCTGTCACCACTCCGGGAAGCATGGGAGGGAGACATTGGTAGGCCCCTGAGAGACAAAGCGTGGGAACGTATCCTTCAGTTTCCCAAAAAAGTAGCTAGGAACCCCAAGTTTAAGTTCATTCAATTGATGCTACTACATAGAGCCTACCTGACCCCGCACCGCATACATATGATGTTCCCTGATGCGAAAAGCAATTGCCCCCGATGCGACACCGAAGACGCGTCACTGATGCACATGCTTTGGCAATGCCCCAAACTAGGATATTACTGGTCCACGGTCCATGATTCGCTCGAGAGAGCGGGTGCTCTGTCCCGATCTCCTACACTGGAATGCACATTACTGGGGTTGGGACTCTCACAACGCACCAGAACCGTGGCGGCACCTTTCTCGGACCTGGCCCTGTTGCTGGCGAAGCGTGCCATCACGATGAAATGGAAGTCACCCAAACCTCCCAACCCTGAACTGTGGAAGGCGGAGGTGGTGCGATCGGGTAAGGCAGAGGGAGAGGCACTGCAGCGGGAGGAATACAGAGGCCTGCGGAAAACGCCAATCTCGCTGGACTGGTTTGCCACATTGGGAATGTTTGAAACCGGGGACGACGGGGATGACGGGTATACATGTGCCTCGCCGAATGTAGGATAAATGTGTCCTTAGCCAGACTGTCATGCACTGTCACTGACTGTGGTGCGCTATGATGAGGTGCGAGGAACCTCAAACCACTGTACTTGCCTCGTTCCACCTGTGTGTACAGACAGATGAAGCTATATGTTGTAATGCCGTAAGTGACCCAGTTTAATGATCATTCAGTCATATGTTGTTGTGAGAGTGTCGGGTGGGTTGGTTGAGGGTGGGGGGAGGGATAGCATTGACCGGGGTTTTTCTATTTTGTGACGGTTATAGTCATCAACAAAATGAAAAATCAAGATAACTATGCAATTATATGTTCTAAGCGAACACATGAATGTATTACCCTGCTTCCTATTGGGACTGGAAATTTCTGTAACTGCTTTACCTACTATGCTAATAAACAGATTTTCAAAAAAAAAAAAAAACCTGTTGGCGACCGCCAGTAGGTAATATATATATATATATATATATATATATATATACCAGTAGGTAATATATATATATATATATATATATATATATATATATATATATATATATATATATATATTACCTACTGGCGGTCGCCAACAGGTTTTTTTTTTTTTTTGAAAATCTGTTTATTAGCATAGTAGGTAAAGCAGTTACAGAAATTTCCAGTATATATATATATCAGTCACACAGTGCAGGAACCCTTTCGGAGAAAGACCACACACGAACTGGATTCAATGCCTTTTATTTTCGTTAGCTTGCCAGCAGGTTTCCAGCATCAGTGTCAGCCAAATACAATTTGCCAAACGCGTTTCGAGAGCGAAGCTCTCTTCCTCAATGGCATGGTTGCAGTCACACGAGAATGCTGTGAATAACGCACTATTTTAAACAGTCCCCGCCCACTGGGCGTGTTTCAACACAGCAGCGTTTTATGGGATCTGTAGTGCCGGTATTTTCCCAGTGGATGCATTCTCTGTTCAATAAAACCCTGATCAAATCCAAGTGGAAAGGAGGACACACAAATGCGAGATTCCTGCTCCGCTTTGTAGCTGACGATAAGGTGACACGGAGGCCCCCCTGCAGGGCCCCTGGTCGGTTCGTGTCCATGTTGATCCTAGGTAGGTATCAGCGTTGGTTCTGCAAACGCAGCAGGTCTTTTCTCCACGACCGGGACGGCCGTCATAACATCAGTCACACAGTGCAGGAACCCTTTCGGAGAAAGACCACACACGAACTGGATTCAATGCCTTTTATTTTCGTTAGCTTGCCAGCAGGTTTCCAGCATCAGTGTCAGCCAAATACAATTTGCCAAACGCGTTTCGAGAGCGAAGCTCTCTTCCTCAATGGCATGGTTGCAGTCACACGAGAATGCTGTGAATAACGCACTATTTTAAACAGTCCCCGCCCACTGGGCGTGTTTCAACACAGCAGCGTTTTATGGGATCTGTAGTGCCGGTATTTTCCCAGTGGATGCATTCTCTGTTCAATAAAACCCTGATAAAATCCAAGTGGAAAGGAGGACACACAAATGCGAGATTCCTGCTCCGCTTTGTAGCTGACGATAAGGTGACACGGAGGCCCCCCTGCAGGGCCCCTGGTCGGTTCGTGTCCATGTTGATCCTAGGTAGGTATCAGCGTTGGTTCTGCAAACGCAGCAGGTCTTTTCTCCACGACCGGGACGGCCGTCATAACATCAGTCACACAGTGCAGGAACCCTTTCGGAGAAAGACCACACACGAACTGGATTCAATGCCTTTTATTTTCGTTAGCTTGCCAGCAGGTTTCCAGCATCAGTGTCAGCCAAATACAATTTGCCAAACGCGTTTCGAGAGCGAAGCTCTCTTCCTCAATGGCATGGTTGCAGTCACACGAGAATGCTGTGAATAACGCACTATTTTAAACAGTCCCCGCCCACTGGGCGTGTTTCAACACAGCAGCGTTTTATGGGATCTGTAGTGCCGGTATTTTCCCAGTGGATGCATTCTCTGTTCAATAAAACCCTGATCAAATCCAAGTGGAAAGGAGGACACACAAATGCGAGATTCCTGCTCCGCTTTGTAGCTGACGATAAGGTGACACGGAGGCCCCCCTGCAGGGCCCCTGGTCGGTTCGTGTCCATGTTGATCCTAGGTAGGTATCAGCGTTGGTTCTGCAAACGCAGCAGGTCTTTTCTCCACGACCGGGACGGCCGTCATAACATCAGTCACACAGTGCAGGAACCCTTTCGGAGAAAGACCACACACGAACTGGATTCAATGCCTTTTATTTTCGTTAGCTTGCCAGCAGGTTTCCAGCATCAGTGTCAGCCAAATACAATTTGCCAAACGCGTTTCGAGAGCGAAGCTCTCTTCCTCAATGGCATGGTTGCAGTCACACGAGAATGCTGTGAATAACGCACTATTTTAAACAGTCCCCGCCCACTGGGCGTGTTTCAACACAGCAGCGTTTTATGGGATCTGTAGTGCCGGTATTTTCCCAGTGGATGCATTCTCTGTTCAATAAAACCCTGATAAAATCCAAGTGGAAAGGAGGACACACAAATGCGAGATTCCTGCTCCGCTTTGTAGCTGACGATAAGGTGACACGGAGGCCCCCCTGCAGGGCCCCTGGTCGGTTCGTGTCCATGTTGATCCTAGGTAGGTATCAGCGTTGGTTCTGCAAACGCAGCAGGTCTTTTCTCCACGACCGGGACGGCCGTCATAACATCAGTCACACAGTGCAGGAACCCTTTCGGAGAAAGACCACACACGAACTGGATTCAATGCCTTTTATTTTCGTTAGCTTGCCAGCAGGTTTCCAGCATCAGTGTCAGCCAAATACAATTTGCCAAACGCGTTTCGAGAGCGAAGCTCTCTTCCTCAATGGCATGGTTGCAGTCACACGAGAATGCTGTGAATAACGCACTATTTTAAACAGTCCCCGCCCACTGGGCGTGTTTCAACACAGCAGCGTTTTCTGGGATCTGTAGTGCCGGTATTTTCCCAGTGGATGCATTCTCTGTTCAATAAAACCCTGATCAAATCCAAGTGGAAAGGAGGACACACAAATGCGAGATTCCTGCTCCGCTTTGTAGCTGACGATAAGGTGACACGGAGGCCCCCCTGCAGGGCCCCTGGTCGGTTCGTGTCCATGTTGATCCTAGGTAGGTATCAGCGTTGGTTCTGCAAACGCAGCAGGTCTTTTCTCCACGACCGGGACGGCCGTCATAACATCAGTCACACAGTGCAGGAACCCTTTCGGAGAAAGACCACACACGAACTGGATTCAATGCCTTTTATTTTCGTTAGCTTGCCAGCAGGTTTCCAGCATCAGTGTCAGCCAAATACAATTTGCCAAACGCGTTTCGAGAGCGAAGCTCTCTTCCTCAATGGCATGGTTGCAGTCACACGAGAATGCTGTGAATAACGCACTATTTTAAACAGTCCCCGCCCACTGGGCGTGTTTCAACACAGCAGCGTTTTATGGGATCTGTAGTGCCGGTATTTTCCCAGTGGATGCATTCTCTGTTCAATAAAACCCTGATAAAATCCAAGTGGAAAGGAGGACACACAAATGCGAGATTCCTGCTCCGCTTTGTAGCTGACGATAAGGTGACACGGAGGCCCCCCTGCAGGGCCCCTGGTCGGTTCGTGTCCATGTTGATCCTAGGTAGGTATCAGCGTTGGTTCTGCAAACGCAGCAGGTCTTTTCTCCACGACCGGGACGGCCGTCATAACATCAGTCACACAGTGCAGGAACCCTTTCGGAGAAAGACCACACACGAACTGGATTCAATGCCTTTTATTTTCGTTAGCTTGCCAGCAGGTTTCCAGCATCAGTGTCAGCCAAATACAATTTGCCAAACGCGTTTCGAGAGCGAAGCTCTCTTCCTCAATGGCATGGTTGCAGTCACACGAGAATGCTGTGAATAACGCACTATTTTAAACAGTCCCCGCCCACTGGGCGTGTTTCAACACAGCAGCGTTTTATGGGATCTGTAGTGCCGGTATTTTCCCAGTGGATGCATTCTCTGTTCAATAAAACCCTGATCAAATCCAAGTGGAAAGGAGGACACACAAATGCGAGATTCCTGCTCCGCTTTGTAGCTGACGATAAGGTGACACGGAGGCCCCCCTGCAGGGCCCCTGGTCGGTTCGTGTCCATGTTGATCCTAGGTAGGTATCAGCGTTGGTTCTGCAAACGCAGCAGGTCTTTTCTCCACGACCGGGACGGCCGTCATAACATCAGTCACACAGTGCAGGAACCCTTTCGGAGAAAGACCACACACGAACTGGATTCAATGCCTTTTATTTTCGTTAGCTTGCCAGCAGGTTTCCAGCATCAGTGTCAGCCAAATACAATTTGCCAAACGCGTTTCGAGAGCGAAGCTCTCTTCCTCAATGGCATGGTTGCAGTCACACGAGAATGCTGTGAATAACGCACTATTTTAAACAGTCCCCGCCCACTGGGCGTGTTTCAACACAGCAGCGTTTTATGGGATCTGTAGTGCCGGTATTTTCCCAGTGGATGCATTCTCTGTTCAATAAAACCCTGATAAAATCCAAGTGGAAAGGAGGACACACAAATGCGAGATTCCTGCTCCGCTTTGTAGCTGACGATAAGGTGACACGGAGGCCCCCCTGCAGGGCCCCTGGTCGGTTCGTGTCCATGTTGATCCTAGGTAGGTATCAGCGTTGGTTCTGCAAACGCAGCAGGTCTTTTCTCCACGACCGGGACGGCCGTCATAACATCAGTCACACAGTGCAGGAACCCTTTCGGAGAAAGACCACACACGAACTGGATTCAATGCCTTTTATTTTCGTTAGCTTGCCAGCAGGTTTCCAGCATCAGTGTCAGCCAAATACAATTTGCCAAACGCGTTTCGAGAGCGAAGCTCTCTTCCTCAATGGCATGGTTGCAGTCACACGAGAATGCTGTGAATAACGCACTATTTTAAACAGTCCCCGCCCACTGGGCGTGTTTCAACACAGCAGCGTTTTATGGGATCTGTAGTGCCGGTATTTTCCCAGTGGATGCATTCTCTGTTCAATAAAACCCTGATAAAATCCAAGTGGAAAGGAGGACACACAAATGCGAGATTCCTGCTCCGCTTTGTAGCTGACGATAAGGTGACACGGAGGCCCCCCTGCAGGGCCCCTGGTCGGTTCGTGTCCATGTTGATCCTAGGTAGGTATCAGCGTTGGTTCTGCAAACGCAGCAGGTCTTTTCTCCACGACCGGGACGGCCGTCATAACATCAGTCACACAGTGCAGGAACCCTTTCGGAGAAAGACCACACACGAACTGGATTCAATGCCTTTTATTTTCGTTAGCTTGCCAGCAGGTTTCCAGCATCAGTGTCAGCCAAATACAATTTGCCAAACGCGTTTCGAGAGCGAAGCTCTCTTCCTCAATGGCATGGTTGCAGTCACACGAGAATGCTGTGAATAACGCACTATTTTAAACAGTCCCCGCCCACTGGGCGTGTTTCAACACAGCAGCGTTTTATGGGATCTGTAGTGCCGGTATTTTCCCAGTGGATGCATTCTCTGTTCAATAAAACCCTGATAAAATCCAAGTGGAAAGGAGGACACACAAATGCGAGATTCCTGCTCCGCTTTGTAGCTGACGATAAGGTGACACGGAGGCCCCCCTGCAGGGCCCCTGGTCGGTTCGTGTCCATGTTGATCCTAGGTAGGTATCAGCGTTGGTTCTGCAAACGCAGCAGGTCTTTTCTCCACGACCGGGACGGCCGTCATAACATCAGTCACACAGTGCAGGAACCCTTTCGGAGAAAGACCACACACGAACTGGATTCAATGCCTTTTATTTTCGTTAGCTTGCCAGCAGGTTTCCAGCATCAGTGTCAGCCAAATACAATTTGCCAAACGCGTTTCGAGAGCGAAGCTCTCTTCCTCAATGGCATGGTTGCAGTCACACGAGAATGCTGTGAATAACGCACTATTTTAAACAGTCCCCGCCCACTGGGCGTGTTTCAACACAGCAGCGTTTTATGGGATCTGTAGTGCCGGTATTTTCCCAGTGGATGCATTCTCTGTTCAATAAAACCCTGATGATGCTGGAAACCTGCTGGCAAGCTAACGAAAATAAAAGGCATTGAATCCAGTTCGTGTGTGGTCTTTCTCCGAAAGGGTTCCTGCACTGTGTGACTGATGTTATGACGGCCGTCCCGGTCGTGGAGAAAAGACCTGCTGCGTTTGCAGAACCAACGCTGATACCTACCTAGGATCAACATGGACACGAACCGACCAGGGGCCCTGCAGGGGGGCCTCCGTGTCACCTTATCGTCAGCTACAAAGCGGAGCAGGAATCTCGCATTTGTGTGTCCTCCTTTCCACTTGGATTTTATCAGGGTTTTATTGAACAGAGAATGCATCCACTGGGAAAATACCGGCACTACAGATCCCATAAAACGCTGCTGTGTTGAAACACGCCCAGTGGGCGGGGACTGTTTAAAATAGTGCGTTATTCACAGCATTCTCGTGTGACTGCAACCATGCCATTGAGGAAGAGAGCTTCGCTCTCGAAACGCGTTTGGCAAATTGTATTTGGCTGACACTGATGCTGGAAACCTGCTGGCAAGCTAACGAAAATAAAAGGCATTGAATCCAGTTCGTGTGTGGTCTTTCTCCGAAAGGGTTCCTGCACTGTGTGACTGATGTTATGACGGCCGTCCCGGTCGTGGAGAAAAGACCTGCTGCGTTTGCAGAACCAACGCTGATACCTACCTAGGATCAACATGGACACGAACCGACCAGGGGCCCTGCAGGGGGGCCTCCGTGTCACCTTATCGTCAGCTACAAAGCGGAGCAGGAATCTCGCATTTGTGTGTCCTCCTTTCCACTTGGATTTTATCAGGGTTTTATTGAACAGAGAATGCATCCACTGGGAAAATACCGGCACTACAGATCCCATAAAACGCTGCTGTGTTGAAACACGCCCAGTGGGCGGGGACTGTTTAAAATAGTGCGTTATTCACAGCATTCTCGTGTGACTGCAACCATGCCATTGAGGAAGAGAGCTTCGCTCTCGAAACGCGTTTGGCAAATTGTATTTGGCTGACACTGATGCTGGAAACCTGCTGGCAAGCTAACGAAAATAAAAGGCAT